>NC_143436.1:83088162-84338162 GCF_987193195.1 Phasianus colchicus
TTCCATGGATTTAATGCTCTGTGGGACTATCTGGAGTTCATTTTCCTCATTCTCTAGGAGATGAGGTCAGGTCTGTTTGTGCAGCATGGCACTTAAAAGAATTTGGAAGCTGTGCCCCTCTCACAGCTCTGCATAAAGTTGGCATCTGGATGCATGACCTCCCTAAGGACATGAGGTCTTTATTATGGATTTATATGTCACTGTATTAATAATGGTAATGAGTAGTGGTTTTAGAGCCTTAGTATCTCTTATGTAACCATATATGTTGCCAAGAGGCAGGAGGTGAGCCAGAGCTGCTGGAACACCCAACAGGGCTCTTTGCATCAGCAGGGATTGAATTGTGCCAGCGCCCACATAATGGGCAAAGCCTCTGCTTTTCCTAAAAGGAAAGGAAAAGTCTCTGCAACCAAAAACACCACTGGCACTTGGGAGCTGAAATCTCAGGAGATGAAGGACTGGGAGAGATGAAAAGGGTCTCCTAAATGCTCTCTCTCACTGTGCCCACAATATCCATTTTCTGTGGCCCTTCTTCCCTATTTCTAATTTGCACTGATGTAAAAGCAGAACCAGGTCAGCTTATTTCCTGATAGAAGGTCTATTCTTTTTCTTTTCATTTCCTGTTTAATGTCAGAACTTGCAGTTACTACCTCCTCCCACTCTGCAGTATTCACATGCATCAAGTATATCATATAGTTTACTTCCTTGGAGTTGTTCCTTACTCAGCTGTACACTTTTAACCCTTTTTGGCCTTCAGCATAAATTCCTCTGGGTCTGATTATCAGTCACTTCTGATTTCTTTTTTTTCCTAGTTTGCTGCTCTTTTATTGCCGATGAGGAAAGACTGACGGGATGAATAAAATTGAAACCTTGGGCAAGTTGCAACGAAATGGTGCTGAAACTGTTTCCTCTCTCCCTTTGCTATAATGGGATGCCCCTCTATTCACCACCCCAAACTGCAAAAGCCTGTTTTGCTAATACAGCACATCAAGATTTTTTATTTGCTATATTCTCTGTCCTCTAATCTCAGTACAAAATAGCTTCCATGCTTTCTCCCTCCTGCTGAGTATCCATCTTTTGGATCATTGCTCTCCAGAGACATTGCCTGCATTTTTCTGTTTCGTTTGTGTCTAGATTCAGTCAAGTCCAACTCATAATACTTTTCTGCTTTAAGTCTGAGACCATTGCCCACACATGCTTAATTTTAAGGAGCTCTGTGTTTGAGAGCCTGTTTCTTCTGTTACATTTGCAGTTTCTCTGTAGGGCATCAACTGCCAATGCAATAGACTGTTAGTGTTGGCTCCCTGGTACTCTGGTTTAAAAAGACCAACACGGATGCTGCCCCTTTGCACGTCATTTGTCACCACTTAGTCCAACTGAGCACCTTTTGTTTTGGTACCTCTGGCCAGTGGGCTCTTGGATTTGGTCAAATGAATGCCGTGAGGTTTCCATGTATGTGTTGCATGTGGTGTAATTCTTTAGATTCTTAACGACTCTTCATATTTCGTTCTTTATTTCACTAGGGATAGACATTAAATTGGAATTAAACATTGCCAGCTCTATTCTTTATTGAAAATCCTTGTTATGCTTGCGTTTTTGTTGTTTTTGTGGAATCTCCCCAGCTCAATGGAAATTGTCGGATTTGTCACCAGGATAATATGTTTGTCAGTGGCTTGCCATAACAAATTAGGCTCCTGATTCTGCATACATTTGTGCATGTCCTCACATCTATAGATTGCTTAACATTCAACCCTGTAATAGTTCTGTGAAAGTGAAAAGACTGTTCAAAAAAATCTTTATCATTTCTGGATTAAGTTCTAGGATGTATTGTTCTTCAGATTCTTCTTGTTTCTTCTACTTGCTTTCCTCCCAAACCCTTTTCTAGTCACAGCTTCCCTTCTCATTCTTCTGGCTAAGGATAGTTCTTAAAAGGCTGCTCAGCCATTTCTGAACCATTAATTTCATCCTCATCCTCATTTATTAATGAACCTACTTTCTTTCTGGTGCTTCTTTTCCTCTGGATGAATTTGTAAATCCCTTCTTATTCCCTTCACTGCCTCAGGCAACATAAATTCATTTGCTTTTTTTCCCCTTGCCCTTATCTTTCCCTACAGCCTTAATTGACTCTGTATATTCTTGTTCAGTCACAATCTCCCCTTCCATTTGCAGCATGGAACTTTCCTTATAATTTTCTTAATGAAGAGGCATCAGTAGGAAAGCACTGTGCTGTACAATGCTGTGAGATCTGAAGTGTTTCATTTAAAAGTTGCATGAATTTATATTAGAAAGAGTCTCTGTGTGGCAAAGCCAGCATTTTAGTTCTAGCATGTCTCTGATTTCATTTTTAAAGCTCTCATCGTGACTTGAGCAGGACAAGATAGGCAGCTGAGCAAATGGTAAATCCTGTTCTTTCTGAGCTCTTTCATCCACTGTACTGTGTTAGATGCCCATTAGTAGTGCTGCTCTCCTTTCTTTGTAGGAAAGATTAAGAAAAAATTCTCATTTTGTGTGTAGTTCTTCTCAGCCAAAGAAGGTGGAGAGGTCTGTGAGTACTGCAACCACTTGTTGCTCATATGAAGGCAGAGTGCCAGGAGGAAACCTGGACTAACAAAATAAGCAGTCAGAATAGAAGCGAGAGGATAAGAGGGCTCTCTAGTCTCCTAGGCTCCCCTCTAAGATGTGTTGGCAATGCTGCTGTTCTTGAAGTGTCCCATGATCACTGTAGCTGGTGCTAGCAGAGATGTCAAACCTGCCCGTGAGAAGCAGGGCTGGAGAACAGGCCAGCAGAAGAGTTCCTTACAGGGTCCAGAAGCATAAACGTGGAGGCTATATTTGGCGGCTCAATAGAGAAGACCTATTCAGCCACGGCTGATCTTGTGACCTAGAAAGATGCCTAGATCTTGTGACCTACAAAGATGTGACTTAGAAAGTGACTCTACCACTGATCTGTCCTGTGATCCCAGAGAATTCTCTTCTGTTCAGTTTCCACATCCATAAAATGGGGACAGTGATATAGGGTTGTGAGAATTTTCCAACTAGTGACTGTGAAAGGCTCTGCCAAGTTGGGTTGAAAAAGCAATGTTTTTGTCTTGTAGGGAGTCAGTGTGAAGGTACTAGTGGAGCAGAGCAGAAGGCAGGCTATGTTCACTGGTTCACATAGCCTCTTTTGGAGATGCTCTCACCTTTTCCATCTCTCCTCCCCATATGGGTGCCATAGAAAGTAGCTACAGTTAAGAAAAGCATAACAAAATCACAAGTTTCCCCACACCTCTGGGACCAGAATATCTCCATACATCACCTCTTCGTCATCCCACATCACCCACATCTGTCCACACTTCCTGAAAACGGACAAGTCGGGAATTGTGCAAAGTCCTGAGGAGGCAGAAGAAAGCATGAACTGTGCTTAAAAATAAAGACCGTGGGTCTCAGAAGACACACACACCTCCCAGTTCAGCTTGGCTTAGGCACTATCTGCAGGCAGGGGGCCTGCCAGAGCTCTAGTCAATATGCTGAATGTTTGCTCAGAGGAAATGCCTTTTTGTTTACACGGGAGAGAGAGAGAAGCTTAGAGAAGAAACCTGGCACAGAGCAGTTGGGATTCGGTTAATCTGCTTAGAAATACATTAATCGGAGGATCAGATGTTGTCAACAATACTCTTTCTCCCTCACTCTTCTCTCTTGCAGTACCATGCTCATCACTGTTCCCATTGGGTCCTATTCCTCACCCTCCTCCACACATCCCTCTTCTCCCCTGCTGTGAAAGTCAGGGAGTAATGAAGCACAAGGAGATTACAGCAAAATTAACAAACAAAATATAAATCCTAGATCTAAATGAAAATTAAAAATGGATCTTCGGCTGTTTATTTGCATCCCTAAAAATAACCTTCTGCCTAAGCCAAGCTGGACATTGCCAGGATTTCCTAGGCAAACTTGGAAAAATCCTAAAAGATGGGCAAGTAGTGGAAACAGCGACTGCCTGCTTCCCTCTGAGACTTTATCCATCTCTCCCAAATACCACAGGAGGCTGCAGGACAAGTTGTGGTCCCACCCTGAGATGTGGCATTATCATGGCATTATCAAAGTGACTGAGGAAAAGACCACTCCAAGCCACCAGCCTTTATTGCCTTCAGCAGGTGCTGTGGTACTTGGCTTCTGGCTAACATCTCTTGCCTGAAGATGGGCAACTGTAATTGTCAGCAGTCACAATTTTGTGGGTGCTCTGATTAGAAATGGAGACAGGTTCTGCTCCTCTTTTTAATGCAGTTTGGATAATAATACACATAAAGACATTACCTGTATGGAGAGAGAGTTCTGAGAGGAGGGTTCTCTATCACTGGCATATCCCTCAACACATTGCTGCTTTCAGAGAATCACAGAATCACAGAACTGCAGGCGTTGGAAGGGACCTTAAGAAATCACTGACTCCAACCCCCCTACTAAAACAGGTATCCTACACTAGGTAGGTGTCCAAACAGGTCTTGAATATTTCCATTGAAGGAGACTCCACAACCTCTCTGGGCAACCTATTCCAGTGCTCTGTCACCCTTACCATAAAGAAATTCTTCTGCATGTTTGCATGGAACTTCCTATGTCCAAATTTTAGGCCATTGCTCCTTATCCTTTCACTATGCACCACTGCGAAGCACCTGGCCTCATCCATTTGCCTCCCACCTCCCTTCAGATATGTATAAACACTGATAAGATCCCTCCTCAGTCTTCCTTTCCCTGCACTGAACAGACCCAGGTTACTCAGCCTTTCCTCATACAGGAGATGCTCCAGGCCCTTCATCATCTTTGTGTCTCTCCTCTGGACTCCTTCTAGGACATCGCTATGTTTTTGAACTGAGGAGCCCAGAAGTGGGCACAGTATTCTAAATGTGGCCTCACTAGTGCAGAGTAGAGGGAGATCACCTCCCTTGACCTGCTGGCCATGCTCTTTTTAATACACTCCAGGATTTTCCTGCCAGAGTTATCCTGCCTGGCCCTTGGTGAATTTAAAAGGAAACACAGGTGTTTCATGGAGCTGAGGTTGAGGCCAGGTCTGCTGTTTTCTGAGCACCATTGTAGTAGAATAACTGTTGTCACAGGAGTATTTGTTCTACATGTGCTGTCTTCTTCTAACATTTTTTTTCTTTATTAATTTTTCAAGAAAAGCACAAGAACAAAAAGCATTGCAGTGTATAAGATATCAGTACCAACTGGGGGATAAAGAAAGAGCTGGACAACT
Source organism: Phasianus colchicus (assembly GCF_987193195.1). Classification (NCBI taxonomy): domain Eukaryota; kingdom Metazoa; phylum Chordata; class Aves; order Galliformes; family Phasianidae; genus Phasianus; species Phasianus colchicus. The sequence continues at coordinate 83,093,387 of NC_143436.1, forward strand.
ACTGCTTTGTAGTCATAATGTTTACTTTGCATATGTGCTGTTTGATATTCCTGGGCTTTGTCCTCAGATGTGCAGCATTCTCTTTCATTCTCATTACAAAGGTATAATCATAGGCAATGCAAGATGTGCAGTGTGGCTTACTTAATTTCAGACAAAACATTTAACTTCAAGAACATCCGACCTTTGAGCCATTGTTTTAACAGCATTACAGTTGCATTCATTTTGGAGATTTTGCAATTCCATATTAATCCAAATTCCATTGAAGTCAATACACAGACACCCATTGTCTTAAGCTGGGGTTGGTTCAGGTCATTACTCTTTAGCTGAGAAAAGGATAGCAATGAAGGAGGGGATGCAGCAGTATACCAGAGCTCAGCTTCTTTTTGTACTTTCAAGGGTAAAGTAAAGGCCAGCTAGGAGAGAAATTGGGGTGGGTAGAAAGGCTTTTTGTTGTTGCTGCTGTTGTTGCTGTTGGGGAGCAGGCAGCACTAAGGAAATGCAATGCTGCTGCCTAGGGATGCAGCAGTAATTGCCTCAAACAGGAATTAAGGAGCAATTTGGCCAGGGATTGCCCGGTACATCTTCTCTTCCACAGGAATATGTGCCATTATGCCTGTTCCCCTCCTTGTGACAGAGACAACCATGTTAAGTCTCGATGCAATAACTTCAGAAGACCTTGGCTTAGGCATTGGACCCGCAACCAACAAGTGGACATAAGACTTCCCAGAAGGTTCTGTCCATACATTGTGTCAACAAGGAAAAATGCTGAGTTAGCAAGTTCACAAATACCTGCATCTTGGCTGTCTCCCAGCAAATGGGAGATAGCGAGCCAATAAAGCTCACAGAGACAAGTGCCTTTGATGGGAGTTCTGTGTGTGTTTACTGCTCTATTGCTCCTGGACTGGAGCTAGGGTTCTGTTACCTGCTGGAAGATCTCAAAGAACTGAATCTATTCATTGGGTTGTAAGGAGGATCGGGGGAATTACAGGTCTGTCAGCTTGACCTTGGTGCCAGGTAAGGATATGGAGCAGATCATCTTGTGGGAGATCACACGGCATATGTGGGACAACTGGAACCCAGCCAGCATGGGTTCATGAAAGGCAGGTCCTGCTTGACCAAGTTCATCTCCTTTTACGATTGAGTGACCCTCCTAGTGAATGAGGGAAAGGCTGTTAATGTAGTCTTTCTAAGCTTCAGCAAAGCTTTCAACACTGTTTCCCACAGCATTCTTCTGGAGAAGCTGGCAGCCTCTGATTTGAACAAATAAACTCTTTGCTGGGTAAGGAACTGGCTGAGTGGCCAGGTCCAGAGAGTAGTGGTGAATGGAGTTAAATCCAGTTGGCAGCTGGTCATGAGTGATGTTCCCCATCACTCAGTACTGAAGCTTGTCCTGTTCAACGTCTTTACTGGTGACCTGGATGAGGGCACTGAATGCACTCAGTAAGTTTGCAGATGACATCAAGCTGGAATAAAATGTTGATCTGCCTGAGGGTAGGAAGACCCTACAGAGGGATCTGGACAGGCTGTATAACTGGGCTGAGGCCATGGGATGTAGTGGACTTTGGCCACAACAACTCCAGGAAACACTACAGGCTTGGGGCAGAGTGGCTGGAAGACTGTGCAGAGGAAATGGATCTGGGGGTACTGGTCAACACTTGACTGAACATGAGCCAGCAGTGTGGCCAGGTGGCCAGGAAGGCCAATGGCATCCTCCCTGGTATCAGAAATAGTGTTGCTAGCAGAAGCAGGGAAGTGATCATCCCTCTGTACTCAGGCCTGGTAAGGCCGCACTTCAAGTACTGTGTTCGGTTTTGGGTCCCTCACTACCAGAAAGACACTGAGGCTCTGGAGTTTGTCCAGAGAAGGGCAGCGGAGCTGCTGAGGGGTCTGGAGCACAACTCTTACGAGGAGCAGCTGAAGGAGCTGGGATTGTTCAGTCTGAAGAAGAGGATGCTCAAGGGTGACCGTATCATTCTCTACAACTGCGTAAAGGGAGATTGTGATGAGGTGGAGGCTGGCCTCTTCTCCTATGTAAATAGCAGTAGGACTAGAGGGAATGACCTCAAATTATGCTAGGGGAAATTCAGGTTGGATGTTAGGAAATAATTCTTCTCCTAGGGAGTGGTTAGGCACTGGAATGAGTTGCCCAGGGAGGTGGTGGAGTCACCGTCTCTGGAGGTGTTCAAGGAACATTTAGATGTTGTACTGAGGGACGTGGTTTAGTGGCCAATATTGGTGACAGACTGGATGATCTTAGAGGTCTGCTCCAACTTTGGTGATTCTATGATTCTATTCTATTTAGGGGATTTGTTTGCCTGAGTAAAAGAGGGTGTGATGGCACTGCTGCATCCACTCTGTTCACCATCAGTAAGAAGCAGAAGGAGGACATGAGAGCGTAGATTTCACTATGAGCTGCTATTAAGAAAGTACACAATGTCCTTTCTAGCATGGTGTCCCTGCTGTTTTTATGCTAGCTAGATTAAACCTGGTAGAGGTGCGTGTTCTCAGCTTGGGCTGAGTTTTACTTGTACCAAGAACAAATATGTATAGACTTGAGGCTGGCCTGTATCTCCAGTATGTCACGTAGATCCAGTCTGAGCTTTTCCTTCACCTGTATGTGTTGATGAAAAATTGCTTTTTTAAATCAAAGACTGTTTTTCACAGAAGTGTCCCTTGCATTCTTTTCTTCATTTCCTTCTTCCTGTAGAAAGTGGTGAGGGTAGAAGAAATAAGTGGGAAATAAGGTTTTTAATTTCTTCTGACATTGGCTTTGATTTTGCCATAAGAAAAAGAGTAGGGAACAAATTGAGAGAAGACAAGGAAGGAAATGAAAGGAAACCCTTTTGGTTGCTTTTTTATTTAAGTTCAGTGCTAGAAAACTGTTAACTGCTTTTCTGCTTTTTTTTCTCTTCATCTCTCTGTTTTTTGTATTCTCATACTTCTTCCAAGGCCAGCCACTGCTTTTCCAAGAACAGAAAAAGCCACAAGTGCTGATATTTGCATGGGAGGTAGGAAAGGAGCCTTGCAGGGAGAGGCAGTGCCTCAGGTGGAAGCACTCCCTTGAGCAGTGTTTTTCAGAACTTTGCTGCTGTTGTAGCTAGAAAGTCAGTCTTAGATCCAACAGTGAGTTTTATTGCTAATAATGACGATCGGTGGGGTAAAGAGAAATATTTTTCTCGTACAATTTAAAGCATACTATATTGTCATTTAGCATTTTACTATTCTTTTGCTTCTTTTCCTTGGATACGTCTGTTTTGTTCTGTACCTTCCTTCCTCCACAATGATGGCTTTCTTTTTCCACAGGAGAGTGTGTTTCATAGGTTCTCACTTAATCATGCCTGATCCAATATGTTATTGGGGTCCTTCTCCTTTGGTACCTTTTTGTCTGATATAGATGAGTATGGCAGATCCCTGTAGAGGGAGATGCTTTTTGGAGGCATCTAGCAAGCCAGACATTACTTCTGTCCTCGTCTCCCTCCCTCTTAATCCAAACAGTTCTTGCTTAGATGCTAGTGTCATTATTTTTTTCTTCTGGCATGATGATACCTGAAGCCATCAGTAATTAATTAAGGCTCCTGGGGTGTATTCCCTGCTGGCCACTCTGCATGCATACACAGAGCCAGCCTGCAGAGGGGCTCACCTGGTGCTGGAGCATACGCTGCGCATCCTTTTGGTGTCTGCCTTTAACACTCGGCCTCAAAGCCTCACCCCCCCCTGCAAAAGCAAAGGGGGCCTGGGATGCCTTGGAGGGGCAAAGAGACACAATCGGGTTTGACAGGATTTGCACCGCAAATTAAGTGCTGAGTGCTAACATTTGACACTCTACCTTCATGGAGCTTTTGGGTAGCCCCTCCCAGAGAAACCTGTCAGAAACCCGAGCATCTAGAAGAAGGGGGAAAAGCCACCCTGCCACCTCTTGTTTTTCGCTTTTCAAAGGATGCAAAACACCGAATGGGTGCTCTGTGGCCTTGTCAGCTCCAGCAAGCACCCCTACTCCATTGCCTAGGGGAGGAAGGTGCTCTCATGGCAGAGAGCTTCCACTCCCTCCCCACAGCCCTCATTTGCTGTCCAAAGCTGGAGGTATGTCCTGCAATACACATTCCCATGAATGGAGATGCATACAATACCCTTCAACCTGGGGATGTGATTTTTCACCTTCACAGGGTCTTTTCACAGCCATAGCCAGCCAGCAGTGGGCAGAACCATTCTCCTTTAGACCACCTCTTCTTGTATCATGCTGGCACAATCAGCACTGGAGAGGAAATTTGTGAGTGTGTCACTAAGAGGGCTGCAGGAAAGAGGGTAAGTGAGACGATGCACAAGAATCTTCTCTCACCGCTAGGCACCCACCCTCTTGGTCAAAAAGCATGTACTAAACCCATTTAATTACTTTCAGCCAGGGATGTTCATGCCAAAACACTAATGGAAGCTTGTTTTCATTTGTTAGACTTCCACTACCTGAAAGGGGCTTTATTTTCTTCATCCGTCCTCTATGCTTATGCATTATTGCTGCATGTGCTGTCTGAAATGATGTTGTCTTCCAGTCCAGCAGAACTGCCTCCTTCACTGCTGCATCTCCTGCTTCCTAGAGTTTGGAAAGATTTTAACATGTTGTGACACATGTGCGGAAATACATATTAGTAGGTCCTACAATAATGAGAGCTGGACAAGAAATCGGAAAAAACTTTGCTAAATGTGATTTCTGGCTGTGCCAGCCTCCACAGAGCACAGCCTCTCACAACACTACCTTGTCTTTGGAGCTGAATTCTTTAGCTGTGGTCTGTGTTTACAGTGAACATAAATAACATCCCTGCGGCAGCATCAAAATACAATGCCTTCTGAGCTTCTGTGGTTTTAGGATTTATCCTTTATAATGCTAATCTTTTGCCAACTCTTGGTTCCTCATGCTTGGAGATCACTCCCCTCTTGCTAGATTTTTGCTTTCACAATTCCACACTCTCCTTAGAAAGGGACAAAACACCTGTGCAGGTTCTGGGCTCTTGCACCCATGTTGCAGAACAGTGGGCGTCCCTTCCATCCATCTCTATGAGTCAGCAGTCAGGCCATCCTGATTCAACTCCACAAGTCTCCCTCTGGTCAGGATGGGGGTTAGGGAAAAGTTCTTCACCAGAGGGCAGTGGGGTCCTGGAGGAACCTTTTCCCGCTTCCACTGACATAATTTCCATGCTTATGTGCGTGTTGCAGCAGTCCCTCGTGCGGTCATGTCTTCAATCAGGGGAGAGCTGGTGTGAGCGCTCACAGAAGGCAAGGAAAGCAGGTCGGGCAAACACTGTCGAAGCAAATTCAGGCTTATTATTCAAACAGATGTTCATGAATATATTTTGCCATATTTGCAGAGTCTTAATTGTAATCTGACTTGATGGGCACATGAGTTTAAAAGTAGAAGACTGAATTTATAGAGGGAGAGATGAGCTGGGAGGTGACCTACTGAGCTGGGCTCTGGAGAGTGAGAGTTCACCTCTGATTGTGCACAAGTTGCCTGGGGTGAGTCCTTGTCACCTAACAAGTCACTTGGGTTATTGCTCCTTCCCTTCCCTGAGGCGATGAGACCCTGCTGGAAAAAGACATCCATGCCCTGAGCAGGACTGTTGGATTATATGTTCATTCATAACTTGTTGCTTTCTTTACTTTCCACTCTTGGCAAACTTAGCAGGGATTTGCTGTTTCTTTTCCTTCCTGAGTTCCTCTTCTGTTTTCAACCCCGCATCTTCCATAAGAATCTGTGAAAACTTTTCTTGGCAGGACCCCTCCTGTGAAGTTTTGGTGTCACCAGCTGAGTAACACAGTGACTTCCTTTCCTGATGAACAAGAAAGAATCTGGGAAGAAGCCCAAGCCAATTTTTTTTCCCCAGAAGTTATCATTATTGCCATTAGCAAATATAACTTAGGAAAAGTTATGATAAACAAGGGGGAGATAAGTGTGATTTGTACATGTTTAATCGCCTCTGTGTGTTTTTGTTTTTGTTTTCTTTCTCTCTCTGGCAAGCAAGAAAACTGGGTAAAATGATAGTATCACTTTTGCCCAGAGTCTGGTGCCATTGGAGCTGTCCAGTGCATGGCATGACACAGCACATCCAGACTCATACAGTACCTTTCACGTAACATCTCAGAAATGTTTCTTAAGAAGATAGTTTTATCCCTGTAGACTCTAGCGATGTTTCTAGCATCTGAGCAACCTGACCTAGCTGTAGATGTCCCTGTTCATTGCAGGGGAGTTGGACTAGGTGACATTTAAGGGTCCATTCCAACTCACACGATTCCATGATTCTTTGGTTCTTTGCAGCAAGATGGCACACTGCGGTTTGAGAATGATTCTTCTTTCCATTATGCAAACTAATTTGATAAATCCTTTGGAAAAGATGGAGAAACACCACTGAGTTGTGGCAGCCTGGGCTGCGTCTTGCATAGATGCTTCTTTCCTTTAAGATGATACTGGCTTTGCACTCCACATCACTTGGCTAAAATTGGGGATGTTTGCAAGCACCAGCAAACTGAGCACCACTGTGTGGTGAAATAGGGGAGTATTGTTTTGAAGAGGCCCGCTTGCTCCCATCAGGATGGAATTTGCTCCTTGGTACTGCAGGGTGAGTGACAGCAACTTGAAATGGGACACTGAGGCCACCAGCATGAGCCTTTTTGAGATCTTTGGAATCCCAACAAGGCTTCTCTGGGCTGAAAAGATAAATGAGGAAAGCAGTGTACCTGCTCTGGCTTACAGAGAAGGGAAAGAATTTGGAGAGACTTTGTTATGTGGAGTACCACTGATCTGAGCTTTTAATAATGCAATGGACTTGTAAGTGTTCCAAACGATGAGATTTGTGAATGAATTTTTAATCCGGGGTTTAACATTAAAGATTAAAGTGTGTGTTTTGAAATTGAAAAAAAGAATTTACCCCCAAAAGGCTAAGACTTGCTTCAGTGGCTTCTTATGGTTTTGTTTTATTTTATTTCATTTTTTTCCCCTTTGGGTATACATGAAAGCAAAAAGAAACAAAGAAAAGGGAAAACACAGCATCCAGACTCAGCCTGGGGAATCTTCAACTCATTGTTAAGCCAGTGTCCAATTGGGCTCTTTCATATTAATGTTGCTTTGTGTGCTCTTAGACTTGGCAGGAGTGACAACATCTGTGTGAAAAACTGAGCCAGCTGTGCAGAAAAAAATCTTCCTTAGTTCAGAGCAGTTGTGTGCTTTGCTGCTTGGGCATAACAGCTTCTTGCATCTGTTATGGAGGGAAAATGTGCAAAGTGTTTTCCTGAGACTCTAACTCTAAAAGACAAGAGAAGCCCGTAGCTGCTCCTGTAAAAGAGAATTTAGGACATCAGGGAAGGGAAGAAGAGAGGGCAGGCATTAAATCAGACAGCACTGTGGGGTTTGGTCACGCAGGGTTAACTCTGAGGACCTGGCATCAGAAAAGAAGGTGGTAAGGAGAGAGCCACGTTGTCTTGTATGGTAACAGCAATGGCTGTATTAACTGAAACCCTCTTCTCTTCAAGCATGTTATGACTGTGCTTTGTGTTTTTTGAAAACCTCCATAATAATTTGGGGAATATTTGGGAGCCCTGCCTGGAGTACTGTGCAGCAGAGCCCCTTGCAGAAAGCATTTACTGCTAACATCGTGTGGGTCTCCAGTAGAGCTGCACACACTGAACCTTCCTGGCTGTTTTTTCCCTCTCTGATAAGAAATGTGTGTGTTAATTTGAAATCAATACTAATACTTGGCACAGTGGCAGAGAGTGTGATTAATAGGCAGAACAAGGCCCATGAATCAGGTGACAAAGCCCTGTTCGTGTCTCACCATTGACCTGAAGCATGGTGCTGAGCTGAGTTATAGCCTCTCTCCACCTCAGTTTTCTTCACTGCAAAATGGAGGCTCTCTGCATTGCCCCATTGCCTTACCTGACAGCGTATGTTAGAACAACCAGTGAAACTTTCTATAGTAATAAACAGATGGACAGATTTTCTTTAATATGGCTGTGCACGTTTTTAGGTATTGGTCCTGTTTCCACTGTGCAATGTGGGAGGAGGTTGCCCAAGCAACTGGGAAGAGGGGAATTCATTTAGAGAGCCAGAAATGTGTGCAACGAAACTTTGGGTTTTGGGGCAAAACCTGGCACGTGAACAACTTCAGCACCAGACCTCACAAAGAAACATCTACAGCTCCTGGTGTTCCCATGTGAAGACTGGGCTGGAGGTGTGCGTGTAGCTAAAACTGGTCATGTGCTGTAGGGAAAACCCAATGCATCCTCTCTGTTTTATCTCATAGCATATTGATAGCACAGAGTTTTGAGTGGATGGAACAAAAAGCAAAAATTTCCATTGTTAAAAGACTGTTCTCATGGAAGGGCATAGTGTATTGAGTATGTGTTCACAGTACTGTAGCATCACTAAATACAATAATACAAAGTCAGAATTTATATAACATCTAAATACGTTGCAAAAGTTTAAATGGATTGAAATAAAGTGTTTTCACCTTATTGAATTGAAGTGTGCCAATATTGCCATAATTAAATGAGAAAGTCGAAGCAATTCATTTTGTCTTCACTCTCTGAAAATGTCATCAAAGTTGATATTCTTACATCCTATTTTGATTTTAATGAAAACTCTTTTCCCGGTGGAAAATTGTCCTTTTACAACCTCTTTCAGATAGCTCAACTCATAATCTGATGCATTCAATTACTGACCTGGCATTTGCCAGATCAGAAGACAATTTTTTTTTTTCTTTTCTCTTCATTTAAATGAAAAAGACTTTGCTTTTAATTTTTTTTTTCCTGTTTGTTTTTAATAATTTTATATCCAAAGTAATTTGGGATTGATGAAGTTTAAAATATGGAAGTCTAATATCGCTGAACATCCTCGAGGATGCTAGGTTCAGTCTGACTTCTTTTGGAAACTGAAAATTATGCTTTCCTGCCTTCATGAGGCTTGTTTCTAGCATCAGGTATGAGGCAAAGCAGTTGCACTGTGGCATGCTCTCACTTTAAAGGCTCTCCTCTCTCTCCTACCAGCCGGCCACAGGAGTTTTGTTATCAAAATGGATGCAAATGCGATTAGACCCTTAAGCCCTGATTTGGCAAGATACTTAAACATGTGCTTGGTTTTTAAACATTAAGTTTATTTCCAGTGAGTTAACTGCCTTTAGAGGAATGGCTAGGATGGATCAAACCAGCCCAGGCAGCAAGACAGGTGAACAAAGATTCATAGCTGGGTCATGGAGCAGGAATATTTTTAGGAGAGGTCAAAGGCACAGCAAAAACAAAAACGTATCTGCCAGGTATCTTCTCACTTGGAAATCTTGTGTACTTATGATGAGGGGCCTGGAGCATCTCGTGTATGAGGAAAGGCTGGGAGACCTGGGGCTGTTCAGACTGGAGAAAAGAAGGTTGAGAGGGGATCTTATCAGTGTTTATAAATACCAAAAGGGCCAGTCGTGCCTAGTGACAGGGCAAGGGGCAACAGGCACCAAGTGGGAAGCAGGAAGTTCCATACAAACATGAGAAAAAACTTTACTGTGAGGGTGACAGCACACTGGCATGGGCTGCCTAGAGGCTGCTGTGGAGTCTCCTTCTGTGGAGATAATAAAGACCTGTCTGGACCTTTTCCTGTGTGACCTGCTATAGGGAACCTGCTTTAGCAGGGGATTGGACTAGATGAATCCCAGTGGTCCCTTCCAACCCCTATAATTTCTGTGATTAGATGCAAAACTGACAGAAAACAGATACCCAGCTTTTTGGCCTTGCTTTTTTTTTTTTTGAATGAGGATGGGCACAGCTCTTGGTGCTTTGGGTAAAAGCAGTCAAACCATAGATCAGGAGTATCTGCACTGAAGTTCAGTGTAGTGGTGGTTGTTTCAGGGTAGGTGGAAAAGCCATGTGGGAGTTTGCAGTCCATGTTTCAGTGACATTTCTCCTGTTATGGGGCAGGAGGTGAGGAGAGAAATAAAACCTTGAATGCATTCTGTGATACATTTAGGAGCAGCATTAGAAGTTGCCTATGAACCAGTTCTGTATCCCACTTTCCCTCCTGTTTCCCTATGCAGCTGCACCCTGCCCTCCTGCTGTTCCCTACTGCACAAAGTCCCATTATACAGCCCTCCCACCCGTCTGTCCTGCCTTCCCCTGTGCCACCTCTGTGCTGGGCTTTAGTCTTATTCATGATGCACCGCATTCTTCCTACTCAATATGCTATTGAACATATTTAAACCTTAAGTTGGTTTCCCTTATTAAGCTGTTCATCACTATGTTGTGCCTTTTTTTTTTCTTTTCTTTTCTTTCTTTTCTTTTCTTTTTTTTTTTTTTTGGCCTTTTTTTTTTTTTTTTTAACCACGAGAGGAGAAAGAAATTTATTCTTTTGACCATAAATCATTTACAAAGCTGCTGGGCCGTTAATGTATTTTTTATGGCTCGGCAAACAGAAAATAGGAGCGAGTGTCTTAGTAGTGCTTTTCCGACCTGTTTTAATTTCGGCTTCCTAGCCCTGACTCTGTTCCCCTGTCTCGGGAGCAGATACATTTCCCTTGCAGAGGCACTGGTGGATACCTTCTCCCAAAGGAGGCCACTTTGCTGTGTCAGCAATGTCACGTGCTGTTGCCAGCACTTGGCACCAATCCGCAGCGCGTCACATCTCTGCTGACTGGGCTGCGCTGGGAGAATATTAGCAAGGAAAAGGGATGGGTTGGAGGGGACTCAAGGCTATTTTTGCTTTTAGATCCAGGGGAGAGCTCTAATTAGACTCTCGCTCAGGGATAAACAAGTTATGTACGTCTCTCATCTCATCCCATGCAGCCTTACCCTGCACTTTGCATGCTGTGGGCTCAGCTGGCCTCAGATTGTGGTGTAGATAACCATGGGGATGCTTTGGAGGGGCTTTCAGCACAGTGACTGGCTGTGGCAGCTTCCCAAATGTTAAAGACAGGTTCCTATAAGGTTTTGCAACCTGCTTTAGGAAAATGAAGCCAATTTATGCCTTAGCTGCTCTCAGTCACCTCTGTGCCTTCTCTCCTTTTTAGGAAACATAGATGCAAGTCTTTGCTGTAAAAGGTCCATTTTTCTTTCTGATGTGCTGTGGCAAGCAGCAAGATGATTAAGACAAGGGATGTGGAAAGTTTATGTTGGCGTCTGAGCTACGTGAATATATATGCAGCTCAGAGCTGTTGATGCTGGCTCTCTGCAAATTCAAGCAATGACTCCCACCTTAGATGTGTTTGAATGGACTTTTGACAAGTTTTTGTTTCCAAGTCTCTTTGGCTAAACACTGCAGGCAGTCAGTCCATTGAGTAACTGGCCATGGTCACTTAAATTGCTCCCATCCCTTAGACATCCATTACCACTGAATAATGCCTCCACTGTAGCAGTCAGCAGAACAGGACAGTGCATCTGCAACACAGCTTTTCCCTTTCACAGCAAAGCAAGCTGTCCTGTCCTTCCACCTTCCTCAGCAGATTATGCTAATTAATGCCTGGCTGTGAGATGGAAGCACAGCTTCCTTTCTGCTTTCGCTGCTTTTTGGACAATAACCTTGTTCTGAGGGGCAAGGCAAACAGCGGAGGATGATAATATCCTAAGTTAATGCAACAGGATTTGCCATCAGAGGACTAGGGGTGAAGAGAGAAGGACCGTGTTTGCTAGCCCCAGCTTTGTAGAAGACCAGGAATAGTGAGGCACCTTTCTGTGCCCAGCTGGAATTTCACTTTCTTCCTTGCCTGTGCCTGAGATTTGGAAAATGGTTCTCCAGGCATCTCTGGACAACTTCAGGAGAGAAAGAAATGCCTAACTCCCTGTCGCAAGGATACAACAACCATGTTCTTACCTCTGCTATGCTGCTTGACTGTGGCTTTCAGCCATCTGTAAGCAGATTGCAGGCTCCTGGTTTGCCCACCTGAGTCCTGTGGGGGTGAGTGGATGAGTCATAGATGCCTCCAGTGCTGGGCATAGCCAGCAGTGGGATAATCTGGCACCAAATAGTCCTACAGAGCAGGCTGAATTAGACTTTCCCACCCCTCCCCTCTCTCAAGTCAAGGGAGCAATGATTGAGCACTTGAGTGAGTTCCTGATCCCTTTTGGGTCCCCTCTGGTCTTTCTCATCTGCTAAGGCAAAAAATTCCCCAACATCAGTGGTGCAGCTGCTCCTTGAGTCCTCTGCAAATGCTGTGGATTCAAGGACTGCCAGCTCAGATCACAGCAGTCTCCGTTTCCAGCCAATGCTGCATGCATTGGAAGGAAGTGTTAAACCTTCCGTAATGTACCTAATTGTGCAACACTATACCATGGAGAGGGGATTAACATATGCCCCAGAGCACAGCGATTGATTAGTTTTATCCTAGCTAATGTCATTGTAGATGCTATTTTTGTTCCTATCAATGTCCCTTCCTATTTTTATAATCTTCCAATAATATGGTGCAGGGGTTTTGTTGCTGTTGTTTTTTTTTTATGGCTAACTTGCATGCATCTGCATCCTTGTCAGCAGAGATGCAGGGCAGCCATCCCAGTTAGCAGGAGCTGCAGAAGTGGCTTTCCCAGCAACTCCAGCTGGGCTGGATGGAGGCACAGAATTAAGGCAGTACTGGAAGCACAGCAGGAGCCCAGAATTGGAATGGATCACTTGGGTCATTGAGCTCCTGACCCTGCTACCACCAGGCTATATGTAAACCAAATCTGGGTTCTTGTTCCCACTTTATCCCTGTTAGCTAGCTGCTCTAGTGCTATGTTCTTCTCACAGTTCAAAAACCTCTGTCAAATTTCAGGTTCTAGGATCTGCTGGCAGAGCACCAGTTACACAAAAAGCTTAGTGTAATGCAATCCCTGTGACATGGAGAGCGCAGACACTTTTGATTTCCCTGGTAGGTTTGAATGCTCAGCAGTTCAGCACATCCATCCCTGATGGTCTAAACCTGGGCAAACAAGGATCTCACACTAACAGCAGTCCTCTGAATACACCTGGAGCTGACCGACAGAGATTTTGTGGCAGGAATGAGGAAAGAATCAAATTCCTCAGTGATTTTCATCTGCATGATGAGAGCCTCTTTTTTTCCCCATTAAAGCTAGCCCAGCTCCTCTGACAAAGACATGGGAGCAAAATGACACTGTTCTTTAAGTATGCATTGCTGAAAGCTTTCCTGCTCTTTTTCGTTTTGTCCAACTTTCCTCTTTGCTTTATGGCTGCAGGTTGGGGAAGTCAGGGGCAGGGAGATGTGCTCCATGTTATTATATCAATCAGACAGCTATTTGAAATCCTCCTTCCAGCTGGCCTGCAGAGAAAGACTTGTATCTAAAAGGGAGATGGCAGGGGTGGTAGTGATTGCTGTTCGCAAGGCTAACAGCTGAGACCAGAGCAGGGTGGGTCAGCAGCATGCCTCACTGTCATCTTTTTGTCTGGTGTAGATGAGATTATAAATGGTAAGGGAGAGGGGTCAGTGTGATCAGCACAGATTTACAGGTAGCCATTGTCCCTGATCAGCTGATGGAGTGCTCAGTGAGAAACACGACAGGGCTCAAGTTCAAGACCTTGACTGTGATTTCTCCTTGGATTAGTACCTGCTTGCCCGCATATTCTGCTAGCTGAACAGCAATCTTAAGATTCCTCTTTCTGCAGTAAATTGGATCTGTTTACCTGGGAAGCTCTGTGCCAGAGAGATGGTGAGATAACTCCAGTTGTGTCTGATGGTTTTTCTAGCGATAAAGGAGTTTAGAGGTTTACTTGGCTTTTGAGTTGCATTTAACACTGTATAGACCTAAGAGGAAATGTTGGTTCCTGTGTAGATTTAACACGTGTCACAGGGCTTTTGCTCTAAAACCATGCTAGATGTAATAGTTTTCCTGCTGTTTCTTCCAGGCTCTCCTGCAGAGCCAGCAAAGGTAAGGAGGGACAGAGATGGAAATTATTTTGCATCGTGCACTGTTGGTTTACTATCAACTGTGAGCCAGAAAGAACCAGTAGGAGCCTTGGTTTGGGATATTTGCCCTGTCTGCATAAAAGGAATGAGCTTAGATTCTTAGATTCTTAGTCTGGTGGCTGAAATAATTGCTGTTGGGAGTGGTTTAGTCAGTGTTGGTTGTTTCTTGAGGAGGAGCTGTATTAGGAAGTCTCTGTCCTTTTTATAGAAAAATCATATTTTCTGAGTGTCCTCAGTATCTCTAGGCAGGCTCCTCATAACATCTGTATAACATGTGCCCACAAACTTCCCAGAAAACTTTGTGTTAGAGCACATTAGCATGGTGGTACAATCTACTGTGAAGGTGTGCATCTGTCCCAGCCACCTGTCCTGCTCAGTGACATTGAAGGCTGGAAGTTCTGAAGAAGAATTTCCCTAGTGAGCTGGAAATAACTCAGGATAGCTGGGCGTTAACTCAGATCTGTGTTCCTTTGGGGCGGCTGATGGCGCTGCTTCCACAAGCAAGCAGACCACAGTCTAGTCCAGTGAGAATGAGCACAATCAGTATTCAGACAGCTTGTTGTGCAGCTTGTTTGGATGCTGTAAAGACTCTGGACTCATCATAAGCACCCACCTTTTTTTCTTTGTATGATCTATGAGGTTCCATGCTAGTACTGGGGTGCCCTTTTCCAGCCCTGGGGAGTCCATTTCCTTTCCCGAGATCTCTTCTGAGCAATGTAATTGCTTCCTCACAAGATAGAAGAGATTCTCAGAAGGCAAAATGTCTCTTTCATTTCTTTGCTGTCCTACAATATTATCAGTGCTTGCAAATTTGGGTTGAACGGTTGCTGCACAAGAAGGTCCTATGACAGAAGTGCTCCCTGCAGCACTCTGTTACTGTCCCTCCAGCAGTGAGTCACACCTTCCTGGGCTGGGGCTTTTGCTGCTGCTCAGGATGTTGAGTCAGCAGTTCCTTGAGGTGGGAGACATTCCTTCAGCACAGCAGAAAGCTTTGGTCCCAAACTCAGAGATGTGAGGTAGGCCAAAGGCACAGTGACTTGTGTTTTTCTTTCATCTCGGGAAAAAGACTGTTCTGCAGTTTCTCCTTTTGCTGCCTGCAGTTGCCAGATTGAACGTTGTGTTCCTTCCCTGCTCTTGAAACTTTTGAGTGACCTCATCTTTTCCTCTCTAACGAGGGACCCAAAATGTCATACTGCCATAGGCATCTTTCCCAGCACAGGACTGCTAATTGCACGGGGAGAGGGAGAGCCATTCCTGGCTTTTGCATGCGAGCTGATTGCTTGCAGCTTTATTCTCATTCTTCCCCCCAGCCACATGCGTTTCACCACATCTTCCCTGGAGGTTTGGAGATGTTGAATGCATGAAGGTGAGACATTTCTTCATCTCTTTCACACCTCTTTTCCCTTCTGGCCATTTGCTTCCCTGGCTTGCCAGCACTGCAGAGTGAACCTGTCCCTTGTCCTCTGTGTTTGCAAAGTCATCCCAGCCCAGCCTCCCACATCTCTGGGTTTCATGAGGTTGCTGCTAGCAGGTTCCAAATGCTACTGACTTGCCAGCGGTTCTTGAGGGTAGGTACAAAACAGACAGAGTTCTCTAGCAGGCAGGGCAGCATCTTGACTTTCACTGTATGAATGACCTTCCAAAGAAACTACCATTTTTCTGTGGTCTTAAAATAAGTAAAGCTGGGAAAGGCCCTCTCTCTGCACTGTCCTCTAACCATACTCCAACCCATCCAGAGGTACCCAGTTATCATGCTGAGCATGCAGTAAAGAGGAGAGATGCCCTTAGCACAGCTTCAACAGCATAACCACAGTGCTTCTTCAAGGAACAGCATCTCAGGTCCCTGTGGTCTGTGACCATCTGACATCATTGTGATCTCAACCGGTAAAGGTGCATCAGCTACTCTTATCATTGACTGTGCTATTGATGTGATGTTGGTGGAAGACATCGTTTCACTCACTGAGATGTCAGCTGAGTTGATTTTCTCAGGGAAGGAAATGCTGATTGTGTCTGGGCCCTACACTTTTGTGTCCTGTTGTGTGAACTGCCCACATGCCTTCATGGATTCTGGGGAGGTGTGCTACTTGGGAAAGCAATATGGCCCCATCAAAAATGAAATCAGAGTTATCCATTGCCAGAATAATTACTTGATCTAGGAAAACTGAAGAAGCGCTAAGAGCCTCTTCAGCCAAAACATCCTTCTTCTGTCTGGTTCCCTGATAGATGGGGGACACAAAAATGGAGCATCTGCTCTTATTAATGATGGGAGCTCAGAACATCGGGATCAAAGGAGAAAGCTGTGTGCAGAATCAAGCTCAGATCAAAGTGCTCTGAGAAGAGGAAGGGCCAACTCCTCCTTCTGCTGATGGCGGTGTACCCTGCTCTGCCTCCAGGCGTGCTGCTTGCAGAGAATTAATTACTAAGTAAGGAGGAGACTGCACATACAGGAGAGGGTGTAATGGCCATCATAATCCAGCACTAAGCGAAGAAAGACCTGGTGATGACTGGTTCTTGTTGCCTCTCACAAATCATTAAATTTCTCTGAATGCTTAGAAAAGATCAAGATAATATACCTTGGCAAAAGGGGACCTTTTACAACATCCTTTGCTTGTTTTTTTTCTCACCTCTTACGTGTAATTTGACTTACTAGACTGGGCTGTATGTGTGTGCTTATATATATATATATATTTGCATTTATAGCTACCCAGGGGAATTTAAGCCTTCATTCCTTAGGCTATGCTGAAGAACCTTTATCCCGATACTTATGCTAAATTTGAAATCTCTTCCTCCCTCTCTCCCTTGCCTCTTTCCTTTTACATTAATGCAAAACCGCATTTTTGCAACTCCTAATTTTGAAGTGTTTAAATATGTAACGTTTGGTTCAGTTTTCCTCCTAGGTGTCTTCCTGGGCATAGTGGCTGATGTGTATGTGCCTTTGTGTGCAGCCACCTGTGTTTTGGGCCACGAGTATTGGTGTGGAAGGATGCTGTCACACAGATCCCTGCATAGATGGACAAGTGCACGTGTAACCACATTACATTTTCTAATAGTCTGAGCTGTAAAGAAAGACGCTGTAGCCCCTGAAGAGGATTTGATCTTTGCTCTTTTAGCTGTCTTCCTGGGAGAGGAGCTGTGCTGTAGTAATGCCCCTCCGGTGCTGTGTTAACGCACCAGCCTACCTCCCTGTTTATGCTGGTGGAAGAGGACATTGCCTGCATTTGGTCTCCTGCTTCCCCTGTCGCCTTGGTTAAGCGTACTTGTCAGAAGCGGTTGTGTATGTTTTCCCCAGCTGTAGCCCTGCAGGTGCCACTTAGCTTAACAAAATGAGTCCTTGTCTTTAAGTGCTGCCTGCCTTGTGTGCATCCTGGGCCAAAGAGCAGCTGACAGGCAAAGGCAAGTCTATGGAGCTGGCTTGCCCAATGCTTTAATAAGGCAGAGACAGAAGAGCGTGATGTGTTGCAAGAGCGCGCGTCTTGCGTGCCCAGCCTCAAAGCCATTCCTTGGAAGGAGAAATGGACAGAAACCTCAGCTGTTCCTTACTGCCCTTTCGCTCCATGGCATTCAGATTGAAAGGGTTGCTGTAGTGCTTTGAAAGGGTGGGAAAATTGCGGCGACTGAAGGGTGCTACAAGGCAAGAATAGAGCCCTGGAAGAGAAAAGGGTTCATAAGCAGATCTAGATATTCTCAAATGAATTGGCAGTGAATAAATTATGCATGCTCTATTTTAGTATTTTTATTATTCTGTTTGCAATCAACTAATCACAAATATTTGGAACACTGAAAGAGTGGTTAGGTATGAAAATCACATCGTCTTGGTGATTGAGTGATTGATGAAACTAAGCCTGCAGTACAAATTGTGAAATCAAACTTTTCCAGGATGTTTGCCATTACTGAATACTCACACTGAAGCATTATTCTTCCTGACTTACAAGAATTTGAATATATGAGTATTTCTTGGAGGGGAATAAGGTTTGGGGCTGAAGAACACATTTTGCTGTTCCAAATCCAATGAGAGGTTGAGGCCAGATCATAGGAAACATTTCATAAAATCTACAATGAAGGTGGCAGAAGAGCTTTCTGCTCCACCTTAGAAAGTTTAATCCAGTTAAATGTTCAATGTTTAGCACATGGATGGTGGCAGGAATGGATGTGTAGTTATGCCAGTATAACCTTCCACGTCAGGCTTGAAGACAAGAAGATCTCTTGTCAAACTAATATTCGTTAACAGATATCTCACATCAGGTCTACGGGCTACTGCAACCGCCTGGCCAGCCACAGTAAGGAACTCAAGAGCCCCAAACCACTCCCACTCTGTTGGCCACAGAAGCAACTGGAAGGCAGATGCCTTGTAATAAAGGTCATGTTTATTACTGGCCCTTCAAATTGTTTACTTCCGCTTACTGCTGACAGTCCTTCATAGGAGATTGATGGATTAAACTTTCACCAGCTGTTCTGCATCCAGGCACATCATTCTGACAGATTTTAGGACCCGAGCTAAATTGTTTCGCTAAGATTTTTCAAAGTGCTGCATATTTTTAAACATGTTCCAAGCTTGTGAGAAAAATCAGTCTTTAGTTTTTCCTGCCACATAAGGAACTCATGAATCAATTTAAAGTGGCGTTTTGTTTGGCTCTGTTTTAAAGCATTTCTGAGCTTCCCAGAACTACCTGCAACTTTAGAGGTAGTTGTCTGGGAAGAAGGAACATGTATAGGAGTTGGGAAGTGTGGAGGAGGTTATTGATGGTATGGAAGATCCCTGTGTATTGCAGCTCCAGAGCAGTCATTCCAAATCGAGGAACTCATCATAGGCTGCTCAAGTGCCAATAACTTTGGACTACACCCAGGTGTTAGCAATATTCTGATATTATCATAGAATCATAGAATGGCCTGGGTTGAAAAGGACCACAATGGTCGTCTATTTCAACCCCCCTGCTATGTGCAGGGTCACCAACCACCAGACCAGGCTGCCCAGAGCCACATCCAGCCTGGCCTTGAATGCCTCCAGGGATGGGGCATCCACAGCCTCCTTGGGCAACCTGTTTCAGTGCGTCACCACCCTCTGTGTGAAAAACTTCCTCCTAATATCTAACCTAAACCTCCCCTGTCTCATTTTGCCTTGAAGCTTGAAAGCTCCTTACCATCTCCTCCAGCAGTCTTCCACGTGCACTGGAGACAGCAAGCTAGCAAACTAGAAAAAAAAAGAAAAGAAAAAGAAAAAAGGAGATGTCATCTGGAGTCAGCATTTTGATTTTGTGCAAAAAAGTGCTTTAAAGAATTTTAGTGCTACTCAAAACACTGCAGCTTTGAGCTTCTGTACTGGAAAGCTGGGGCTCATCAGGCTTTGTGTCCCATCCACCCTGTGTGGAATGAAAAGAAGTGAATGGTGGAAATGCTGGAGTATGAAGGAGATTGGATCAGATCCTCTATAATCAATAGTCATTTTTCACTAGCTAGGAATAAATACGTGATCTGGAAAGATTTAGATTTTTAATCTTTTAAATTAAAAAATAACAGTTAAGTGTTTTTTCTGTCCATGTTGGACTTCATAAGGAAGAGAAGTTGGGTGAGAGCCGCATTTCTTCTTTAAATAATATGCATTCTCTCTTCTTACTCCTTGGTGAAGCCTTTCAGAGTGCATTTTCCTTTTCTGTTTCAGTGATGTTAAATATCATTAAGATTGATGAGTTTGAAAACATATTTCATTATCTCCTAAATACAGCTCTTACAGCTCTTTCCCTGTCTCCAAAACAAAGTCTGATGTTCTCTGAGGCTCTGAAATGAGAATACTCTTACTTAAAAGGAATGCCTAGCTGCATCTGCCTCTGGAAGATGTCTGCATGAGTGCAGCCTGATCTGTTGGGGGAGGAATATAACTCTTTAGCTTGAAGTAATATGTAAGGGACAGCTATGCAACAACAGAATGCTGCTGTCATAACCTGCATGTACATAGGGCCAACTGAAATGTTTGAATTGGGATTCCTTCTCCTGAAATGCTTGAACTGGGTCATCTTCTCTTTCCAGGCATGGTGTGTCCTCTGGAGGTGTCAGTCAGTTCAGGGAGCATTCAAGTTGCCCGAGGCCAGACAGCAGTATTGCCCTGCACCTTCACCACTAATGCTGCTCTCACTAACCTTAATGTCATATGGATGGTCACTCCTCTTTCTAACGCCAACCAGCCTGAACAGGTAGGTTTTTTCTCACTGGATTATGCATTTTCTTGGGCTTTTCCTTTTCTTCACCCTTTAAACACTGATCTACAAGTAGTCTGCCTCTTGCTTTTGCAAGGCCATTCTTACAAACGTTAGCAAATGAGAGCCTATCATGGTGGCACTAGAATCGTAACCTGAGAGCTGTTGGCCTGAATTCTATCCACATACGTAGAGGCCAGAAGAAATCCATTGCTCTGAAGTGGATCTACCTTGGGTCAGACTGCCTCCATAACATTTGTTGCTCAGCTGTGTGATTCAGTATCCTGCACTGAAGACAACTTTCTCCTCGGGGACCTGGCCTGAGTACAAACTGCTATCTAAGCTGCTGGGCTGACAGAAGGTGTACACACTCAAGGGTTGTATTGCCCAGTATTCAGTTTACTTTAGTGATCATCAGTGAGCAGTGTCAAATCATGGCAGGACGTTACTTGCTGACACCCAAAACGATTCTGTCCACCACCAGGTGGATGGTTTTGTGAAGTACTTACTGACCTGCAGAGAGTCTACCTCTCTACATTGGGTGTCCAGATGGGTAATGATTGTTATATGAAATAAGCTGGTATTACAAATCTAGTTATGCCAGAAGACTTGGGTATTTGGTCTATTCCCTTCATGAACATTTTTATTGGCATAATCTCTTTTGTAGAAAACACTTCTCATAGGATCAGTTTTTCTGGGTTGACTGTTGTATATTGATGTTTGGTTATTCAGAGAGCCTTTAAGAAATAATCCTTTTAGCTTTGGAAGCCCATATTTGCTTGCCCTTCTTCCTCCTTGCTCAGTCTGTTCGGAGTATTGTTTGAACTTTCCTTTCTTTTCCAGGTTATTCTCTACCAAGGAGGTCAGATCTTTGGTGGTGCACCCCAATTCTATGGGCGAGTGGGGTTTGCTGTGACAATGCCAACCACCAGTGCCTCCATCTTCATCAACAACACCCAGCTATCAGACACTGGCACATACCAGTGTTTGGTCAACAATCTTCCTGATAGAGGCAGCAGGAATATTGGAGTCATCGGACTCACTGTCTTGGGTGTGTTTATTGGGATTGTGGGGGAGGGGGGAGGAACTGGGGTATGGGAATCCTCTGTATGATAGTGTTCATAGCAGAAAAATATGGTGGTGTGTACATTGGATCCCGTGGACATACTGTGGTGAGGGTTGGTTGTGAGTATTGTGGGAGTATATAGGCACACACTCCTCATATGCAGATGTTGTATTAGACAGTTTTAAAATATGGTGGAGAGAAAGACGTGTGGTAAGTTTGTGATGTGGAGTTGCAAAGAAGCATGAATAAAGGGTGGGTGCATTTATGAGATCTAAGGTTATAACAGGCTTGTGCAACGGGAGAAAAGAATGGACTTTAGAGATTTGCTTCCTTCTCATAAAAGCAAGTAATATTGGATGTTATAGCGCAGAGTGTGTGCCATTATAGGCAATGAAAACAAAACCAAACCACAGGAAGTTCATTTTGCAGCCCTCTTAGTTGTTGCCACTCTTGCTGTCCCAAGAGTTGAAGTCTTCACCCTTTTTTTCTAGGGAATTGTTTAAGACAAGTGGGTGCTGGGTAAGCAGTTGTCATTACCTTGATGGGCTTTTCAGTCAGGAATCTTTGTCTATTGTCATCCCTCAAATCTCAATGGGTTCTTGTCTGCTACCTCCTTTCTGGGCTTTGTCTGCTTCTCATTCCACGTCAGCTCATGCCAGACTCCTTGATTTCCCCTGCAGTGTGTCCAGAAAGAGCCTGTACTCTACTGCTTGATTATTTTTCCTGATCTGCTGTCACTTTCCCCTCTTCTCTTGTAGTTCCTCCTTCCGCCCCACTTTGCAGAATCCAGGGGTCCTTGGAAGTGGGCAGCGATATCACACTGACCTGCAGCTCGGAAGAAGGCATCCCCCGGCCAACATACCTCTGGGAGAAACTGGACAATGTTCCCAAGTTGCCCCCAACTGCCACACAAGGTGCTTGTTCTGTTGATTATCCTCTTACTTCCCAGGTGGCAGCCTGGTCTTTCCTTTGTCTGAGCTGCCAGAGATGACATGGTTCTCTGAGTGTCTGCCATCACTTGCATGATCACTTGTTTGGAACGAAGATTCCTGGAGTGCTTGGAGGCTGTGTTGGACTAGGTACTCACCAGCAACCATTTAAAGTTTCATCTTATTTTGGTATGGAACAAATGTTCCCAGTTGAGGAATAAGGATCTTTTTGAATGGAAGCGAGAGAACATGGTTGCCAGATGTTTGCACGTCTGGAGATTTCAGCTGCCACCTCACATGCACAAGGCTCATAGATTGGAAAATAGAAGGGAGGCAGAATCATTCAATGAAAATCCTGCCAGCTTTTCACACTGAGTGTGTTGTGACTGGAGCTATCTTTCAGATCCATGTAAAAGCAAGGCTCTGATCAGATTGAATACTGCCCACACACTAAGTCTTATCCATGAGGTTTCTTAGCCTACATGTCCTGACCAAATGGAGACAACAGCACTTTTGTCCTTTGTCTTGCTGTATTTTCAAAATACACAAGAATTTTAGGTAATTCAGGAATGAGGAAAATTGGAAGAGCAAGGAGCAGGGAACTCAGGGATAGGAAAGTAGGGTGCTGCAGGGCAGAGCTCAATACAGCAGGTAGATCTGGGTATTGCGCGTCTCTTCTTTCCTCCTTTCCCTCGCATAGTAATATGAGCCCCAAGCTTTCATTTGCAGAAATTCATCTGTAAGAAAAAAAAGAAACATCTAGTGTAAGCTCCTTAAGACCTAATCTTGTGTGTGTGCACAATGCTTCCATCTCAGGGTTACTTCCTAATTTATTTATCTCTTAAGAGTCTCACACATCAATTCTCTATTTGCTGGATTTGCCTTTTCATGGTTTTCCTCAAGCCCGGGGGAGGGATTTAAATCCTTCTTTTCTCTCTAACTAGACCAAGTCCAGGGCACTGTCACTCTCCGAAATATCAGCACTGTGTCCTCAGGTCTTTACCAATGTGTGGCTTCAAATGCCATTGGAACCAGCACTTGCCTTCTGGACCTGCAAGTCGTTGCACGTAAGTATTTTGCCAAGGGAGACTTGGTCAACTGCTTCTGTCTTGTGACAGTAACACTTGTAACCATGTTTGCTGTGAACCAACTTATGCCTCTCTATCAGAAGATCGTTGTACCCTGGAATGGGGATACTGCCTTTCCCTGCTTCTAAGCTTCAAATGCTCACAGGTGGCCACAGCCCAGCCCTGATTTCTTCTTCATTCTGTGTTCACTCCTCCCCACAGCTCATCCCTGGAGTATCAGCCTGATTGCTGGAGCAGTGGCCACAGGTGCTGTTGTGCTTATTGTCTGCATTGTGTTGGTGGCCATAGCACTGTTCTACTGGAAAAATAAACACAAAGAAGAAGAAGAAGAGGAGATTCCCAATGAGATAAGGTAGGGGCCAGGGATCTGGAAACCCCCAGTCAGCCAGCAAGAGCAGTAGCTAGCAGGAAGGCAAGCAGAATCCCTACTTTTCATAATCCTTAGGTCTATTCCCTGGGGTAATGGAA
This sequence comes from Phasianus colchicus, assembly GCF_987193195.1. NCBI lineage: Eukaryota > Metazoa > Chordata > Aves > Galliformes > Phasianidae > Phasianus > Phasianus colchicus. Next base: position 83,117,036 of record NC_143436.1, read on the forward strand.
GGCCTCCATATTTGTCCAAAAATAGCAGAAGCAAATGAAGAATGGCTTCTACAGATTTTTCTTTCTGAAGTGCCTTTATTGGGAGCTTCAACTTAGCACTGTAGGTTAGCTACACACTCTGTAGGAGAGTGACTATACATGTGGTGGGGATCTGGACCAATAGTATCAGACAGTAATAACTAAAAAGCTCTGTAGGTACAGCTGTGATGTTCTCTGGTGTTACAAACAGCATGTTTCCCTCTGGTAGCTTTCTGAAGCTTCCCTGAGGATCAATTCATTGGCTGTACGAGTATAGCTGTACTGACTGGCTGTGACAGCCACTGGTTTGGTCCACTGCAAACCTGAGTATGCTTTGCTTCCCTCAGTGATAGGCACATGAAGCAATTAATGTGTACAGAAGTGGGTCCTGTAAAAAGGGATGAGTGAACAGGCCAAGGAGTAAAGCCAGTTCATGTTGGTGCTGTCCTTGACCTTATATTGATGATATTGCCTCCAGTGGGGTGTAGTGATGAGAATTTGCCGAAGCAAAGCAGCATCCTTCCCGTGCCCTCACATTGCTCTCTCTTTCCCAGGGAGGATGACCTGCCACCCAAATGCTCCTCCACCACCAAGACATTCCACGCTGATGCGTCCTCATCGGAGAACGACACCCTCACTTCCTCCAACACCTACAACAGCCGCTATTGGAATGATCCCAAGGCCAATCACGCCACAGACTCCTTCACCCGCTTCAGCAACAGTAATGATGCCCGCCAGCCACCCTTCTCCCGCTCGGGGAGCACAAGTGCTCGCCCTGTCTATGCCAATGGTGGCCACCCCTCCCCAGCTGCCCCTAAGACGCTGGTGGTGACAGCCAGCACAGCACCATCCCCACAGGAGGTGGCCCGGAGCAACGGCTCAGTCAGCAGGAAGCCTCGGCTTCCGCACACCCGCTCCTATGCTGTCAGCCAGGCCACACTGGAGCGGATTGGGGCTGTTCCTGTCATGGTGCCCGCCCAGAGCCGGGCTGGCTCACTTGTGTAGGGGCACGCTGGTAGCTGAGAGCTGAGCAAGGGCCTTGCGTACCAGGGGAGCGAAGACATGGCTGAGAGACCCTACTCCTTCCTGAAAGGCAATGAGGTGGGCCTCCCAAGGCCGCTGCCAGCCACTGGGGCAGCTCCAGCCATGATGCAGTGCCCCCCAGCTGTCAGGGCTCCACCAAGGACGCCACAGATGTGCCAAGGCCACAGGGCATTGGGAGCCCTCCCTGGCTGCTGGGCCCTGGCTGGGACCCCCTCCCAGCCTAGCCTCAGGGCTTTCGCTTTTGTTTCCAGTTTGTTTTGTTGGGGGTCATTTCTGTTCACTTGGGTCCTTCAGGGAGGTTTGGGAAGATATATATATATATTTTTCTGTTGTTATTGCTGTTTTATTTCTAAGAGGACAACAACCAGTGTGGGACAGGGAAGGCTAAGAGGGGAGGTGTGCCAGGCAAGGTACATCTTGTCATGGAGGCTGTGACCCCCTCTCTGCCTCCTTGGCCCTACTGCTAGATGAAGAAGATTGTTGGGATGGGGACAGCCACGAAGAGGCACCAGCCAAACTGGAGGTGCAAGTTGGCAGCACAGCTACCAGTCAAACCAAGGGGAAGGCTGGGCAAGGATGTGGGCCAGGGAGTGTTTCTCTTTATTTATTTTTTTGCTGTTTTTCCCCTCAATTCTGACACACACATACACACACACACACACACACTCATGCACACACAGATACTCCTCGGGCTGGGTGCTTTTCAGCTGCTGCCAGAGCCCTGTTCGTGGCTGTGGATTGTGCTGCTGTCTGGGCCTCTGTCCCTGAGAAGCTCCATGCAAAGGAAGGGCACATTGCTGGTACAGGTCCCATGGGTTTTATTTGGTGTTGCTGGGGTTATTCTGGAGGCAGAGTCCTGAGCAGAGCCTGCTACACCTAGGCTGCTCTTATGTGGAGTGAGGGGCTTCAGACCTCACAGCTCTGGTGTTTGCATGGTGGGTTTTCCTTACTGGACTACCTAGAGGGCTTCCCTGCGCAGCAGGGCACGTTTGCTTGGGGCCCTCACACAGAGGCACCATAGTTTTCGTTTCCTCTCTCCCACACGTACAAACTTCCCAGATGCTGAGTTTGGCAGGGTTTATTTCCAAATCCTTTTCCTTAAAAAGAGTGAAAGCAGGGACTCAGTGGAGGATGTAATTCTGTGGAAGCCCATGTGCTGTTGCTCTGCCTCCCCTACTCCTCCACTGGTACTTATGGCACCTGCTGATGGCCCTGCCATCCCCTTATAGCCAGGGGGTGACTATGGCTGGCACCTGTCCTTTTATTTCTTCTATTGCAACTAAATAGCCTTAATCAAAGCCAACAGTTGAAACTGCTCAAGGGACCTGATGCCGTTGGAGGGACAGACTAAGGACTTGGACTTTTCCTCCTGAGAGAGCCCTGGCTCAGCAGAGCCATGCCTGGGTGGGTATCCCCAACCTCCTGTGTAACACCAAGCCTTGCACATATAAAGGCAGCGGTGACCTCCAGAAGTACAAGCGACCTCCCACATCAGATCTGCTCTTGGAAAAAGCAATGTGAGTGCTCGCAGGTAAATTTCTGTATCTCTCATGTTGAAAAAAGGATCTTGTTAAGCCAAGAGACTTCCTCATCCCCTTTTCCTTGTCCTGACACAGCTTTACTTTCCTTAGCAGTGCACAAACCTTGGGCAGCGCCTTCTGCCTGAGCTGTACCTTTCAAATGCAAGCACATGCTCTGAGAAGGAGGAGAGTTGAAAGTTGGGTTCTCACATGAACACACTTGCTTTTGGGGAGATTGTGAGCACCTGGGCAGCAGTATGCTTGAAACTTGGCTGAGATTTTGTGCCTTCTTTGCTTAAAATAAAGAAAAAAAAGAGAAAAAGAAAAAAAAAAAAAGAAAAAAAAAATCCAGCCTCCCTTCCTTCCCTATCCTTCCTTCCCTTCCTTCCCTATACAACTCCATCCAAGAATGAGTACAGACCGCAGCGGTGGCACAGACAGGGAGTTGCTGTGTATACACACATTTCAGAGGAGCAGTCCTCTTCCCTACCTCTCTTTGCTGCTGCATAGTAGGACTGACTGGGGGAAGAAGGGTTGCTTTTGAAACCCTGATGTGGGAAGGGAAGAAAAAGCATTCAAAGAAAAGCCCATACACATTCTCTCTGCTTTGGAAACAATCCCTGTGTGACATTTACAGTAACACTGCCCTCAGCAGGCCCTCTCCTCTAGTGGGAAAGCTCTTCTTGTTCCTACCTTCCATGAGACTGTTCGCTCCTCTTTCTTTGTTCTTTCTAATTGTATAAAATTCAATAAAACTTTATTCATATAAAAAAGAAGTTTTTACCGCTTGCTGCTGCTTTCCCTTTCCCCTAATTCTGTAGCTACAAAGAATTTGGCTGTTGGTACTCAGTGACCATGCAACCGTGACCTGACTCTTCTTAGGACAGCTATTGCACCCTGCTGTTACAGCCTTGTTTTGCTCATTCATAATATTGACACCTTGCCCTTGAAGGTACCATTTCCCAGGCTTCAAGATCTCTGCTTCCCTAGACAAAGGTGAGTTCTATTTTTTGTCATTCAGGGGATGGGGAACCTTTGTACTGCTTTGAGTGATAGAGGAAAATGTTGTAAAAATGTTGTAAAAAAATACCTTTTGTCACGTTAGTTTTCCAGTCTGAAATATGGCATGTTCAACTCTGATGCAAAGTCTAAGGCAGTCACCAGGAAGGCCCTCTCTGACTTTCGTGGGCTTCTGAATATATTTGATAGGGGGAAACTATCAGGAAGTTAACTAATGTTCTGAGTGCCATGAGTAGAGCATTCACACTTCCAGGGCATAAGGGGATTGGGAAGCACATACCTTTGGTATCAACAGCTGCTAGCAGAAGGTTGTTACTAGGCCAGTCTGATATTTTGCCATTTTTTCATCTATGCATTTTTTCCTCCCTGTTTCATTTTCCTTTCTACTTCTCTAAACTCCTCAGATACTTTGAGAATGATTATTAAAACTAGAAAACTACAGATCCAACAGCAGTGCTAATTCAGCCCTGCTGCACACACAGCTTGTTCTCATTCCATGGTATTTTTCAACACCTAATTTAAAATACTCCTTTGAATGTATTTTCAGCTGTTGGCTTTACAGTAGCTGAGATGACTGCATTGCCATTTTGGGAAAGTTGCTATAGGAATCTTAATGTTTGCATTTTTCATCTTTTGATTGTGCAACCTTGATGTGACATTAATTGTGTCTTTGCATTTTATTCCCATGATAGTCCTGTCAGTATTCTGCTCTCCTATCCATTTCTTGCCACTGGCTTGCCCTTCACATCATTTTTCTGCGCATCCCTGTCTATTGATCTATAGCAGAATTTCCCAAGATACAGGACAGCTTACTATGTTTGTGCAGCACCTACTGTGCTGGTGTTTTAGCTATAAGTTGTACCAAATGAGGCATTGCTGTAATACAGATTTCTACCTAAAAATAATACCGGTTAGAGGTCTTGATATTGAGTGGCTATCATTAAAAACAAGCAAAGGCTCAAGCTATTAAGTGGAAGTCCCTACTGAAATGCTTGAGTTTTCCAGCAGCCTTCAACCACAGCTGTGTGGTGGGGATTGCCCCCCATTGTGAATGCCACAATGATGATGTTACTTGATGATGTTACCCATCAGTCAGATTACCTTCCATCAAAGACTGTTAGAAGGAAATGTGTTCTAACACAAGGAATAATGGTACTTTTAAGTGTTGAGAAAGAGAACACAGAGCCACAAGAGGATGTCTTACACTTCAGCAGTGGACATCTTTCTAGAGGTTGGTGGAGATGAGAGCTCTATTTCAAAAATCTGGGAAACCTGGTCTGAAGATAGCCAGGATTTTTTTCAACTAGCGCAGCTTTTAGACTTGGATCTGCTGATTCATCTGAACTAAAAAAAAACTTGCCCACATGCATGCACTTCAGCAAACTCTTGCCAGAATGCAGACAAGTTTCCAGTAGGAGACAGTCTGCCAGATGGCGTCCTGAAGACTGAGTGGCTACCTGTGAGGACCTGGGGTGCTCAGAAGATCGAGCCTCCTTATGTCACGATTTAGGTCTTGGTGAAAAGCACCTCAAGCCAGGATAGCCTCAGAATGACACAGAAGACTGATGTGACTGGGTGATCCATTTGGTGCTGAGCAGGGGAAATCAAACTGAAATGTTTTGATCCTTATCTACCCCCCCAAAACTGGAAAAGATAGTGGGGGAATTTTCATGATAAATTTCTATTTTCATCCAACACAGTGATAAGCTTTTGGAAATGAGTGGATTTCTCTTGGAAGCAACATTCTGCATCTCAGCTTGCTCTTGTTCAGGTACACGAGTACCTTTCTGTGTCTGTACTCTACCAGGAATTAGAGTGTGCATATGTGTGCCATAAACTGAGTGAGCCCAAAATGGTTTCGCAGATTCACTTAAAATAGTCTTGAACATTTCTAAGACGGAGCAGGGAAGACTGGGAAAACAGGTACCTTGCACCTGTTAACTTCAGAGCAAACCCAAGAGAAAGATAATACATGACAAGAGCTTTTGGCCTGTGAGTGGGGAATACTGTTCTTTGGGCAGAACTCAGTAGACTTTTGTTTTCCCAAATCCAGGACTCTGGCATGTTTTCTTTGATGAATTTCTCTGACAGCAACTGCTAATAAAGCACTTTTCACTCCCCTATGGTAGAGACTCCCTGGCTTTAGGCTGCACTGACTATATGTAGAAATGGGACCAGACTCCTACTAAACCTCCTAATGCCTTTTCTGCTAGTTCTTTTTTCCTGATTTTTTTCCCTTCCTCCTGCTTCCTCTGTAGCATGTTTGAATGAGAAATTGGGTTGGCAGGAAGTTTAATCTATCTATGTTAAAAACACACACACAAAACCCCCCACCAAAATCCCGAAACAAATAGCAGCAAAGAAGAGAGGAGATTAAGACGCAGCTTGCATGGATGGCTGGCAAGCAATTCTTTAGCAGTGGATGTGGCCTGGATCAGCTTCTGGATTTGGACTTACTAAAATATGTTTGTAAAGGGGATGATGACTTGCCTCCTGTTGATATACTTACATGGGAAAACTGGTGTGGTGCACACAGAGAAACATTGGCTGAAGGGCTTGATACAACAAAACCCAGAGGTTCTGTTCTTTTGCTCACCTGTATTAAAACCCACTGTCTGGTAGAAGGGCTAAGCTACACAGCCTGGCTGCCAGCTTCCTGTATACTATCAATAACTGCAGAAATTCTCTCACTGCTGTTTTTCTCTTAGGTTCTCAAAGCACTTTGACAAGACAAGTCAGCAGGTCATGTGGACATGTGAGACGTGGGAACGGATGTGCAATAGGGTTGCAGCAGCAGAACTTTAAGCTGTGGCAGTTTCTAAGATTGTTCAGGAGCCTAGAGACTTTTTTTTCTAGTGCACTGCCCCATTGGCACAGCACTTCCACTCCTCCACTCCTGATCTTCTCCTGTCTCCAGTGACAGAGGCTTGTGGGGAAGGCTTGTACGTCCCCCTGCCCCACATGAAAGACCACCAAAGGCTAGGATTAGCTCAGTAGAGAAGCCAGTGTAGCATTAGTCTCTCAAAGATAAGATACATGTTTCAGGATATAAAATATTACAGAATGTGCACTGAACATCATTAGCACTTCTTCCTTTGGCTTGATTTGCTGCTGGAACAAATATGCCCAAACCAAACAGTGCCTTTTGTGATACAAACTACAGAAATGGGTAAACAGGGTGAACACACAGACCTCCACCTGGGAGAGACCTGGGGCTCCCTCTTGGCTGTGCTTTCCCAGTGGCTGCAAAACAGCCTTTTCCTGCTGTCTGTGAAGGCGGTCTCTGTCTTCATGATTTTCTTTGCTTCTCTTTGTTGTTTGTGGATGAATCCTCCACACACCCATCCATGCTCAGGGACACCAAATGAGGATGAACGCGGACATGACCATAAAGTGTGTGAACACTTCATACCTGAGCTCAGCCTTGTTCATCTAAAGCACGCGTCTCATTTGTGTCCCAGGCTAACCTGTTGCACATCTCTCAAATAATGATGGATTTTGCTGCCCTTCCTGGCCCTCCACAAGGTGCTGTCTGGTCTAGGGAAAGCTGGTTCCTTCTGAGAAAGTAAACAGGGAGGTCTGGGATTATTGCCCGAAGAGCCTTGTCCAAACACGAGGCATTTACTCACACTCTCCAGATTCGGGTCACAAAGCTCGCCTTTTTTTGGCGGCTCTGCGATGACATCCTCTGGAGGGATGAAGAACTACATCTACTCCTATTGCCCACTTGTTACAGCTTGGTTGCACCTCCTTACTAGCTTGTAGGTAGGTTTTTTTTTTCTTTGTGGTCCTGCAAAAAAACAGTGCTCTGTTCCTGAAGCATGAGTGCCTTTTCTCTCTCTCTCTCTTATTTTTTTTTTTTCTTCCCACCAACGAGTGTCATTTAGCATCTGCTCATTGTACTGTGCTGTCTGTTATGCAGTGGTGGGGAGGCTTGAGCACTTTGCTCACATCTTAGGAGCAACTAGTTTACCCACAGCTGTCTCTAGCATCCCAGCTCCTCTTCTTGCTATGATGCTCTATGACTCAAAGGCATAGGGAATGGGCTGGAATATGTGTGAGGCTGGGGAACAGATGGGTCACAAATAGTGTAGGAACTCCTGTGCCTTTATGACATTTCTTGTGGACCCACAGCTGACTTAAATATGTCCTTCTTCACTGCTGTTGAAGTTGAGAGCAGCTGCCTGGTTGATATTTTTCTACCTTCTCCACACTAGAGCAGTGCTTCAGAGCCTGGGATAGGATGCAAAGGAAAAGCAAGTGCAAACTAAGTCTTATTTGACTGCCATCTATCCCTGGGGAACCTCAGTGACCTTGTGAAACCAGCTCTCATGTTCGTGCTCAGCAATGTGCCCAGATTAGTTGCAACATCAATAGTTTGGGTTTGGATCTGATAGCAATGTATGTGCTTAGAAAAGCTTGATGAGGTTTTTCTTCAGAAGACAAGGTGGTTATATGCTAACCACCAAAGTTTGATTTTCTTTTCAGTGGTGTGTGGATCAAAAATAGAAAATAAGACTCTAACAGATTTTGGATATGGCTGTTTCCAAAACATTTCATATTACACAGGGCCATCTCCAGACCTTGGTGATGGACTTCTGGAATATCAGAAATCACAGCCTCATTTCACATCATGATATGAACACAGTCACAGCTCTAAGAGCAGCTACTCAACAAATGGTGTTCGTCTTTGAGATGTGTTTTATAATCAGGATTTTTGTGTCATGATCTCATTTCTGTTCTTGTCAGTCAAGTCAAGAACATCCAACCCATGGGGCTCTTCTGATATATTTTCAACTGGACTTTACCATAAACATTGTGCTCCCATCTGTTCCCAGCACATACCGGATATACAATAGGTCTAACCTTTCTTTCAGCTGATGTGAAGCTCCTCAGCCACTGGCTGGGAGGGAGCTGCAGTGCCTGACAGCTCTGTCATATTTCTGAGCAGGGAGTTTGAGGTTTGCATGGAAATGGATCACATCAGTCTCCGGTAATTTTAAATTATATTTGCTGGCCCCAATGGATTCATGGGCTGTAGATTTTTGTTTTGGTTTATATTGTTTTATATTTGTTTTATATTACAAAGGTTTTTGGAAGTTTATCAGTGACTGTCTTTTAGATGTAATGGCCTTGCACTTTTGCATCATATTTTAGCTATCATAAATTTCTGTCTTGGCATTAGGTTTGTATTACTCTGAGCTGTTGGAAAGCAGCTCTTATACAAATACAACTATTACACAAGTTACTAGTTAGAGAACATGGGTACTAGGTGCTAGGCTATTTAGTAAATGATTGCTACGATTGTTCCTAACATATTAATGTCTTTTAGAATCTTTTTGTTGTTCATTTAAATCTTCTGGTGGCGTTTCTGCTTCTCAGTTATACTTATTAAGCAGAAAGAGTATCCCTTTTCTTAATAACAGATTATCTGTAACACTTGTAACTGTCCAAGTCTATTGAAATCACTGGAATAGCTCCTGTCCTGCACACCTCCTTGTCTTCAGCAGCAGTAGGATCAGGGACAAGATTAAACCATGATGTGGCTTAGAGAACTAATGAGAAACTTCTGTTTCTTCGTGTCCATCTGAGAGAGGAAAACTGATTGAGTTAACTTGGGGCAAAACCTAATGTGTGCGTTTAGGATTTAGAAAAGTGTGGTTCTACTCAGCTGAAATGGATAAAGGGAGTGTTAAATTAACATGCAGCAAGGATGTTTGTAGGCCAGCTGATGTTAAAACCATTAAGCATCTTCACCTAGTGAAGTCTTTGGCCAAGTTATATTCACCATCCAGTCACATCTTAGCCACTAGAGAGTTAACTTCAAATTCCTTTTTGAGCTTAAATGCAAATGTTCTTTAAATGATTCTTTACTTTGTAGGTATGTGATTTATATCTGTTAAGGGAAGGAAATTACTCAAGAGGATTGAAAAAAAGCACACTAAATGAAGATAAATACACTGGGTGCTTATGATCCAGTGAATGTGCTGCAGAGGTTCAAGTCAGAGCTGGGCTTTGCTCTCAGATTGCCACTGAATTGCTGCATGACACGAGGTGAGTCAGGGATACAGACAAACATCTTGGGATCCACAGCTGGGTGCTTGGAGTGCATGTCAAGGACAGACCTGCTGCTGAACATAGGAGTCTGAGAATGAAAACATTATCTTTGAATACAGTCTCTGAAACTTCTGTTCCCCACATGGAAAATTGGTATGATCATAAAGAATACACTTTAGATGGACATCAAAACATGGCTGACTAGGCACGGAGATAGAAAGAAATGCTTCCAATACTGTTTCTGACTGAGTAACTTGTGAGAGTTTTGCTTCTGAAGGATTATCTACATCACTCTTAGTATGTACCTTGTCAGTCTTGGATGTTAACTTCGCTATATGCTGCAGAGAATATACAGATCTCTGTCCCTTGCATTTAGTTATTTATAACTAGAGACAGGATTTTCTCTGTTGGAGTTGCAGCAATTTGAAGCAAGTGATCAGCCACTAGCCAACTAGTTCCTCCTGGTTGCAGGAAGGAAAGGATGGCTTTCTAGGTAGGAAAGCCATCAAGGGTTGATTTTATTCAGCATCAAGCAAACTCAGGCCCTGGGGCTGATTTCTAAGCAAAGGAGAGATGTGTATTACTCTCATGAGCAGAATCATGGTTGGTGTACATGTGGCAAGGAGTCTTCTCACTCCCAGCTATGGCTGAGGGCTCCCAGTTATCCCCAGTGCTATCCTCAGGCCTGGGTGAAAAGACAACCCTTTTTACTAATTGGAAAAAAGAAGGAAGTAGGGGGTTTCATGCTTTTGGTACTCATGGTAGGAAACAGAGAGCCTTAGCTGCCATATCCCTGAGCCAGGGCAGGTCTTTTTTATAAATCCAGACTTTGCAGATGGATATGCCATATATCTGCATGCTGGCTGAACATTCAAGACAGTGCCTGAAGCCTTCCAAGCCAAGACCCAGGCACTTGGATTGAAGCAGACCTCTCAGGCTCCTGTTTTCTGTTTCAGATCAGGAAAATTCCCCCACGGCCTACATATGTTGCCTTGAAACGTGGACAAACCATTGGGTTTTTTGAGCAGGAGGTGGGATTTTAACATTTGCCCTACTGACTGAAGGAGCACTGCTGCTCTGTGGACTGGCACGAAAGCCACTCTTCCCTGTAAGCTGGTATCGGGCCTTGTCCACACTGTGCTGTGGTACAGCTTTCTTTGCGGACATAAGGTAGGAGCACCAGATCTGTCACATAGGCCACTCCTGACAGGGCAACTGCAGCATTAACAGCTCAGAGTCAGCTGCATCTTCCTCTGATTGTCTTTCCTCATAGGCTTCATCCCCAAGGTGGCTGTCCTTTCAAGACAAGTCCCAAAGGCACAGAGTCCTTCTCCCTCAGCCTCCTGCTCTCAGCCTGGGCCTCTTTCTTTTCCTCATGTCCCAGCCTCTCAGGTCCTTCAGGCCCCCAGCGCACCCCACCGGCTCTTTATATACAGTTATCTTGCCTCACTCTCTGGCTTTCTCCTCTATGGTTTCTTCTTGTCCTCTCTGTGGGCTTTCACTCATCCTTTCTCCCTTTTCTGCCCCATTCCAGTTACCTCTGGCTCTTTCAGTTTTCCCAGCCTTGTGATGAGGCCCTGATGTGAGGCCCTTAGGACATCCAGGTTTGCTGGCAGGCTGTGAAAGTGGAAGATCAAACGTCTTCACCAGCATCTGTCTCTGTTCATTTGCCCTGCCTTTAAGGTGCAGAGCTTATGCGTGAATAGTGAGAACAACCCCTGATATCTCAAATCATGAGAGAATATACATTCATCTTTACCCACCCCTCCTCTACAGAAATGTAAATGAAGATACAAGCAGTTCTGAAGGGGAGTAAGGAAAGGAGTAATGAAAGTTGCCAGCTCCTCAGTAGCCAAGCAAGCCTAGCAGGGAGGTCAGATAGGCTGTGTAGATAAGTTGTGTGTCTGCAGAGGGGATTGCTCCTACATCCAGAGTGAGGTGTACTGGCAGGAGCCAGTGTTGGTGAGAAGCTGGCTGTGGTGCTATGCCACTATGTCTCTGGTTCTGCAAATGTAGCAGCTTCAGTGATCAGCGCATCCCCGTATTGCAGGGCATTGAAACAAGAGCTTGATGTTCAGCTGCCAGGTGGAGCCAGCAGTGGCCGTGGTTTGGAAAACAACGAAAACTTATTTGGACAGAAAATAAATCTCAGTGACAGGGAATAAATAGAAAGCACGGAGTCGTCATTTTTAATAGACTCTTTTTTCTCCAGACCGTGACTGCACGTAAAGCAGCCAGGGCCGTCGGGGGGCAGCAGCAGCAAGCGCTTGGAAAGCTGCAATCCCAGAAACCTTCCAGCATCCTCCTTCTGACTGACAGAGCGCTGCACCTCATCTTCGGGACCCGGCATCTTTCCAAATCCCAGTCGCAGCGGGCTGCGTGGCAGTGACACTTCAACATGCAGCATATGCATCTCATTTCCCTATTCACTGGGCTATTTGTAAACCTAATTTAAGCTAAATCTCTCCCTACTCTTACCGTTTTACATAGCTCTGAAGGAGAGTGTGGGAGGGGAAAATAAAACGAGGAGTTGCCAGCAACGCACCTCTTCTTCTCTTCCTTCCATTCTAGAGGTGTAGCTTGGTAATCATTTCTCTGCAGCATGGGAAGGGCCCGGCACCCTTTATTCATACAAGCTTGTGTGCAACTTTCATGTCTTCTGGGGCCAGTATTCAGAAAGAAGAACTCCTCTGGGTTCTCCGGGAATGAAGGGAGGAGGGTGAATGGCAAATGTTGTTTTGGCTGGAATCCATTACCCTCCTGCTCCCTCATGAAGAAGGGACTGTCTGCTTGCACGTTGCTTTCTTTTTGCTTAAAAATAGAAGCAATGGTCCACACCCCTCCCAGGGTGTCCCAACAAGTGAAAAAAAGAAAAAAACCAAACACCCTGAAATTCAATTAAATTCTACAGATAGAAAAGCAAATTACTTCACATCCATAAATTCCTACTGAAGTAGTTTTAAGCAGCTCCAGGATTTTCCCTCTCATTCCTCCCTGCTGTGATGCAGCTCTGCTGTTCCCCATTGAACAGCTGCTGCTGCAAACCAAAGGAGGGTTTCATCTCTGTCCTATGCAAAGCACTGCTTAGTTTTTCTCTTCGCTGCTTTTTTGTTTGTTTCTTATCCTGATAAAGTGGGAGGAACTTTTAAAGATAGAAAAAGACTACATTGATCATTCCCAGGAGTTCAGAGCCTACTTTCCTGAAGAACAGTGACAGAGAATGAGTGGGCACGTCATACATTCCTTTGTAGATTTCTGTTTGGTAGAGCACATGCATTTGGAGGAGCAGAGGAACACTTGGAGACTTCTGAGATAAGACCTTGGAGAGCCCATTCTTGCAAAGGGAGACATTTAGTGAACAGAAGGTGTTGTATTAGGCGACAACGGATCACAGACATAACTTTGGCTGCAGGACCCATTGGAAGTTAAAGAGTTAGAGACTCGGGAGTCTTCAGCAAAGGTGCTGTGTGAAGGGCTGAGGGAAGACAGGTGCAAAGAAGTGGGTGAAAGATAAGCTGTCTGGGTAAGGATTAAATGATTTTAAATAGTCTACAGAGGGCAGAGATCTGGGGAAGAAAAAGTTTGGAGATGTTTTGAGCAGTGTTGAAGAGGGAGCAGTGTTTTGAATAGACTGAAGCTCAACAGATTTCATGGTCAGAGCTCAAGGTAATGTAGGTCCAAAGAAGGTTTTGTTATCACGTATACATTCTGGAGGCTCTGTGACTGTGGTTTTCTCATAAAAGGGCTACAGATGCCTTTCAAATGGCGCTCTGGAGACATATATATAACTATAACTCATCTTGTACTATACCTCTGTCAAAATTGTCAAAATAATAAAGTTGGTATAAAGTTCATATGAAATTTCTGTGAAATATTTTCACAGCCAAAGTGTGCTCTTATTAGGAATGAGTAGAAATATTTCTCATTGCAAAATGAAAATCTTTCAGGTTTGGCAGTTGTTTACTGGCTTTGGGTAGTTGTTTTTACTTTTTCCTCCTTCCTCCTTCTCCTCACCACTTTGTTTAGTTTCTTCTGGCCTTAAGTTTCTCAAAATGAAGTCAATGTTTTCTTCGACTGGGGAAATTTACCATTCTCTCCCAATGATTCGATATGAAATCTCGACTGGGAAGGCCATTATATTTACTCCTGTGTCATGAAGTGGCTACATGGAGCAATTACAACCTCAGAAATAAGAAAATAAGCCCTTGTGATGTTACACAAGCCGGTGAAATCTCATCCTACGGGCACACCAATAGTGCTGAAAGCCACACATAGCCCCTGTTGTTGCTTGCTTAAGTTTTCCTGGATGTCTCTAACCCTGCTTTCTGCAGATGGGGAAGCTGGGATGGGCAAGGATCAGCAGGCACAGCTCAATGGCTTTTCAGAGCCGCTGTGCGAGTAGCAGCTGGATTTGGCAGTGCTGGCAGCAGCAGGGACTGCAACACAGCGATCTGATGTGAGGAACATCTGCTGGAGACAGATAACAGGACGAGAGAAGCCTGCAGGCTTGTTCAACGGTAACTCAAACTTCAAACTAGTGTTTACAATGCATTATGTTCTACATTATCTACTTCCTTCTCTAGAGAGGGGAGGGATGCTTACAAAGACCCTGGAAGCATCCTGGAGGGATGAATCCTCAGGGAAACAGGTTAACATGAGGGAACCAGGTCTGAGTATGCCTCAGAATTCACCCATGCTGCTTATTGTTGAGAATGGTGAGAAGGAGGCATCCATCTTTCTGCAGTGTAGCAGAACAGATATTCCTTGTGCTACACCAAGAGAGGTTGCACTGCAGATGTGGCCATCTTCTCATTTATTCAGTGGTCATGCATTAGTGAGGGCATTGACGAGGAGTATTTCTATCCAACCTTAATACAGAATAATTCATACAGTGGGCTGCTTCCTTCCCTTTCTGGCTGATTGTGCTTGTGTGAACAGCTAACCTTCCCAGTTGGACTGGAGAGGCTGATTTCTATCAGGAAGGAGAAAACAGAGGGAGAATTTCACTGTGAATGTCAGTCCATATTTGAAAGTGAATTTTCATTTAGAACAGAGACACGTCCACATGACTGCTGCAGCTAAACCAACCAAGCATTGAATTGAGGCTATTCATAACAAACTGCCCACGAATGGCCTGCAGGGCGAAAACTATCTGCAGAAGAAATTCGTGGGCAATTTTGACTAATGAATGAATTTGGGAATTCGGCTTTCATTTTGCAGACAGTTCACAAACAGAAGAAAAAAAAAAAATCATAAGAAATTTATTGAATAAATGATTTATAGCGAAATATTTGTTCAGCTCTAATCTCTGTAACATATACAGTTTATGGTTTTAGAAAGCACTTTAGGATTAGCTGTGGGAGCTATATGTCAACAAATAGCCTGTGGAAAAAACATTCCTTTATGAACAGCTACATGGAGAAGTGTTAATGTCGCCTGTCGCACAGGGAGCCTGGCAAAGGGCTTCTGCGTGGGAAAGGACTGTTGGATTCCAGCTGTGCTCTAGGGCTCTCCAGAGCAAAAGCGAAGTCTTGAAACTTTTGTTGGATAAGCCCTCCTTGCTGACTGCAGGAACTGAGGACAGAGAGGTTGAATAGTGAGGCTTATGCATGGGAAGGTTTGGCAGCTATTTGAGAGAGTCATTTCACCTCCGCAATGATATTTGCTAAGAGACTGAGCTGTGATCGATTTTTACCAAGGCTGTAAAAAAACATAACTCAAACCTTGTTATATAACAAGGGTATTTATATATTCGAGGCGTTAAATGTTCATCTGCCTGGAAGTGCCTCGCAGCTAGGCACAGCATGCCTTTATGAAGAATTCTGTAGCTTTTTACATCGTGCTAATACTAACAAGTCCTCCTGGGAAAGCCTAACTACACCTTGAGTGAATACACTTTCAAGTTCAGGTGCAGGTGTTTTTAATCATCCCATTTTTGACAGTCATCTAGATGCTGTCCCACACTGCATGGTCCCATACTAGGATCAGCTTGTCCTTTCTATGGGTGCCCTCTGCTATAGAATCATAGAATTATTTAGGCTGGAAAGGGCCTAAAAAGCAACTCAGTATCCTTCTGAGAATGCACTCAATTCCTTCCCTCATCAAGATCACTGATAAAAATATAAAACAGAACTCAAGCCAACACTAAGCCCTGGGCAACAACCACTTGTGATTGGCCACCAACCAGATTTAGCTCCATTTACAACAATCCCTTGGGCCTGGCCATCCAGACAGTTTTTGCCCAGTGAATAGTATCATTTGCAGCCAATTTCTCCAGGAAATATGTACTCATCCACCCAAATGCTTATGAGAAGCCTTACATGCCTGTTTTCCCTGGGAGGTAGTGTAGAGCAGGCCAAGCTTAATGCTTCTACCCTAACATAAGCAACAGAATTTTCTCAATACCACTCCATTGCAGCAGCAGAAACTGGCTTAGCTTTGTCATAACTGGAAGTGGATTTGCCTTCTGGAACTTGGTCATCACCCAATCTAAGGAAAGGAGATTGAAAAATGATGACCTAGGGTGAAACTGAAAATGCTCCTGTGCTGTGTTGGAAACACTGGATCACATTTCTGTAATAAGCACTACCTTCAGGGCTCTTCTGCAAAGCCGATCTTTGTTTTGCCTTTTTATTCCCCTTAAATATGCTGAAAGCTTCTAACCTGAGTCCATTTGTGAGGAGTACAGCCATTGTGATGCTCTGTGAAGGAAAGCAGGAAATAGGAACAGATTGTCTGTGGATGTGGTAGAGATTAATAACAAATGTGACGTGGCATTTTGTTGGGTCTACCTGTAGTAAACTTTATGTTGTATGGTCTCTGTTGGTTTTTTTGTTTTGGTTTTTGGTTTTTTTTGCTGCTCCTCTGTTTCCCATGGCATTATCAAAGAGAGGATATCACCTTCCTTCCTTACAATCCCTGGCTGTGGCTGTCTCCATCTCTCAGTTCTGTTACTGTTCTCTGCATGTTCTTCCACCCCTTCATCAATGCACTATGGCTCATTTGCCATATCTCCTCCCTGGCCTAGTCCAAATGTCAGCCTCATGGGGAGTTAACCAGTGCTGCATGGCAGATTTGTTTCTGATAGGAGCACATACAGAAACAGAAACAGCAAGAGCAAAGTTAGGCTCATATTCTTGTTTGTCTTTGCTTTTAGTAGTGTTGATATTTCAGGAAATAAATGGTCCAGGTTGGGCTACAAATACATTTCCAAATGCACAGAGATTTTAAAGCATTACAAGGCAGAGCAAAGCAACTTTTCCAGAACTAACCATCTTGTAAATGTTGCTCTTCCAACTCTGACTCATGAAGAGAGACAGGGACTGGAGAAAACTATGCTGCCACCACCATGGAGAATTATTAGGTTCAGTATGATCTTAATAACACTGTTCTATCTTTTTATGACTTGCTTTCATTATTGCAAATCTGTTTTTTTAAGCAAACATATTCTTTTATCCTTAAATCTTGCCTGGTGATGAAAAGAATTCTGAGTAATAAGACACACATTCAGACACTGCAATCATTCTTGCACATCTTCTGCAACATCTACTATCCAGTGTGTAGCACTGCAAAGTCATGGGGAAGTCTACCTGCAAGGAACAAGGCATAGGCAGGCAGCATGGACTACTGCACTGAGTCACCATTCCTTGATGTATTTAAAAACCATTTGGATGTGGTGCTCAGGGACATGATTTAGCGAAGGGTTGTTAGGGTAGTATGGTTATGTTGAGGTTGAATTTGATGATCTTTAAGGTCTTTTCCAACCTGAACAATTCTATGATTCTATGATTACTGTGAATGTTACAATAACAGAAAAGAAACTTAAATAATCCCATGAAAATGTGTTGGAGACTTACGATCAGTAAAATGCAATGAACCCAAAAATCCGTCTTAGGTAATATGTGGGCTGTCCTTTTTTCTGTCCTTTCTTTCTTATTTATTCTTTTCCCCTTCCCTTCCCTTCCCTTCCCTTCCCTTCCCTTCCCTTCCCTTCCCTTCCCTTCCCTTCCCTTCCCTTCCCTTCCCTTCCCTTCCCTTCCCTTCCCTTCCCTTCCCTTCCCTTCCCTTCCCTTCCCTTCCCTTCCCTTCCCTTCCCTTCCCTTCCCTTCCCTTCCCTTCTTCCTTTCCTTTACCATAGCACGATGCTTAAAGGAAGCAGGAGCCGGAAGAGAGAGCCCAGAGAACAGTAATGAGAGTAATCAGCATTCTGGCAAATATGACCCATGAAGAAAGATTGAATTAATTGGGGTTAATTAGCCTACAGAAAAGAAGGCTGAAGGGGGAAGGTGTGAACAGTCTTCCAGTATATAAAAGACTGCTGCAAGGAAAAAGACTATAAACTTTTCTCCTCATCCATGGTGGGTAGGACAGGAAATAATGGATTTAAATTACAGCAAGATTTGAGTTAGAAATAAAAAGGCCATGGTAGTGAAGAACCACAGTGGATCGCCTGGGGAGAGTATGGAGACTCCATCATTGGAAAGCATTTTAAGAACAGATTAGCTTGCCTTTTCCAGGCATGGTTTAGTTCTAGTTCATCTTATCTCAAAGCAAGGGATGAGCTAAGTGGTTTCCTGAGATTTCTCCATATCTTGTTTCTTTGTGGTACCAGGTGTGCCTGAGATTCAATGAACTTTGCACATGGGTTGGAGCACTGGAATCTTGGGCAAGAAGAATGATCTAATCATACCTAGTGTGATGTGAGAGTTAGTTCAGTACTCCTAGAGCTGTGCTGAATAATACTCTCAAATACCTGTCGGACATACACTCAACTGGGCTCTCTCCCACTGCTGGTGGGAATTACAGAATTACATATCAGGGGGAGAGCTGGAAGCAAAGAGGGTTGAAAAAAGAAATGTTCTCTGCAGCAAGAGATTTCATGTCATGGGACTTTTTTTTTATTATTATTTTTTATTTTTCCCTTAAATGGTTCAAGATAGTTTGGATAAAAACTACAAAGTTTGTTAAAATGTTAAAATTGTGTTAAAATTCAGTATTCAAATTGGTTTTCAGAGTAGTTCTCAAAACCATCTTGTACTGATTCTTATTACTGTCGTAGCCACTCCTGGAAGTCCTTTTCCTTGTTCTGGTTTCTGCTGTTCCTGATCCTTCTCTTTTTAACCCCAGAAAAATTAACCAACCAGTCCACCTGAAAGGCACACATTTCCTTCTTCTCTTTCACCCTCCCTCTGTCCTTTCAGACCATGCAATTCTTATGCTGTCAAAACCTGATAAAACCAAGCAGAAAAAACACTCTTTGCAGTGCATTCTTGCATCACCAGTTGCCTTTTCTCTCAGAGGAAGTGAACTGGGCATCTCTGACTGCTTCTTTGACCATATGGTGACACCATCTCTGTCTTTGTCATCTCATAACATTCAGAAATGTTCACTCCCAGCCCCCAAGGTCTCTCCTGTGCTATCCCAGATGTTATGCAAAATACAGCAGGCATTTATCACCCCAGGCATATTTAGATGATTTATAAGGCAGTACCACCTGCCCTTCAGTCTCCCAGAAACATGTGCTGCTGACATTCGACAAGGTAACACTTGTTCCTCCAGCTTAAAGACCTGGTGACAGGTTTTGCAAGCCAGGTGGGCTGGCTTTCCTGCACTCAATGAAAAAATAGTAAAGAAGGGAAGGAAGGAAGCAAGTAGTTTGCCAAAGGCAGTTACATCAGACCAGCCCCTGTTCCTAATGTTCCTCAAAGTATGGGTCATGTTTTCCTGATGCTATCACATGGAGGTGCAGATCACACACTCTTTCCTAGCTGGGCTGTGTCAGATGAAGATTGTACTGACTCCAACTTTTGGCACAAGGTTTTCGCCTGAGGCAAGATGCTTTCTATACCTTCCTCCTGAGAGTTTTTTTCTTGGCATCCTGTTTTAGCTATCTGAACGGGGTTAGCAATGACCTGTTATTAAAGCTGAGCTTGAAATGAGGAAGGGGGTGTTCACAGGAGCATCTCGGCCGATCTAACCAAGCAATAATGTCTTCTTGGCTGCTGGAAGATAATATGACACTAACCCTTCATATCTGTGATTATGGATATGCCATTGAACCCACACAAAGAGAGCCACAAAACCTCATATTATTACACAGAAATCCAATAATGTTTTTGCCTGATATGTGATGGACAGGAGATAAAGACAAGGAGACATTAGGCTGCTTCTACATACTATGGGAACATCTTTTGTGCAAAGCTATCTGTGGATTCTTCATACAGCCAGCTTCAGTGGGAGCTCTGAAGAGAAATTTTCACTGGCATCCTAATAGAATGGCTTGGTCATCTCTACCTTGTACAGCTGTCTTAGCCCCATACTAGCAATTATTTCAGGTCGGAGGCAGTGTTCTCCCAAGAAAAGCTGATCTCAGTAAGTGTGCAGAAGAAGTTGCTTATAAGTACTTCATTCCCACTGCCTAATTAAACCCTAAACCGGAATCTTTCCCCTTCTTGGTTTCTAATACCTGTGTGCATTCACAGTCATACTTTGCCTCTCCTGATCACAGCACCTATTCTCAAACCTTGAATGTCTTGTGTAATCAGAGATTGGTCTCACTGTGTGTTAAAACAAAGAGGGCAGAGCAGAACGAAGCAAAATCATGCACCATTCAGTTAAAATGCCTGAAGGCTAACAAGGGTTAGCACGAAGCTCCCAGAACACAGAGCAGCCAGCCTCACCAAGTAGTGTGTGTGCACTTCAGAGGAGACCAGAGGTTGTAGTTACAACCCTCGTGAGTAGGTGCAGAAAGTAGTTTGGGTTTGGAAAGATGGCCAAAGAGACAGACTCCATCCTACAGATGGAAAGCACGAGGTACTCTGAGAGCTGGAGATGCACGAGGACAGCCCTGCACTAAACTGGCCTCAGCAGTGCTTTTGATCTCTGTTCTCTACCTCCTCCATACTGATACTTGATTCCAGAGTTTAGACAAGCACACTTCTTCCAACAGTGTATTCTTAGTGAGCAAATTGATGAGTACTCAAAAAACACACTTTCTTTCACTGCCTGAGGCAGGTGAGAGGGTGAGGCACCAGGTTCCCGTGAGCACAAAGCCCAGACCATTTGTTTTTGATGCACTCAGCAGGAGAAGGTAACTTGCAAAGTATTGGAACAAGTTAAACCTGTGCTTGCTGAGCCTCTTTTGTACGCTGACAGGCCGACATGCCCTCTTCTCACAACTGTTGTATTTTTCCCTGCTTACAGATAGCATCACCCTGAGCCCTGTGATCAGGACATTTTTACAACATCTGCAATATTTGCTTACTGATAAGAAATGTTAGATTTTGGTTCCACAGCTTTCTGACAAAAGGAACAATGGCTCTTCCTCTAGAGCAAAGAGCTGGAGGCGTTGCGTATTATCACAGTGGCTTTGTGTTCTTGGAGGCAGGTGTTTGGTTAGATACAGATTTGCCAGGTATCCCTTAGCTGTCACCAGAATTTATAAAACAAAAACCCAGCTGACCCCTAGCGACAAGATATGGAGACAGGTAAACCTCTGTTAGTCTGCAGAAACCAAGTAAATAGGGCCAGAAAAACCTCCGGAGTCCACTACAGTACTGGAGAATGATTGTCTCCCAGACAGCTCTGCATGAGTGAAGCAACAGGCTTTCCACTGGGAGACAGGTCAGCGTCTCCATTATCGAGCGTGCCCATCAGAGGCTGCATCTCCACCCTTTTAATTTCACCCTATTCTTCATAGTTGTAAGACCTCTATGCCTCTCAGGACAATTATTCTTCCATCCAATACTTGTAGCGGGTTAAGTATGCTCCTCTGGGCATAGCTAGGCAGCTATACATATTTAGCTCACTTTTCCTCCCCGGGAATAAATTTCCCCAGCCCTTTAATCATGTTTACTGCTCTTCTCTGAATCTCTACAGTGCTGGTGCATTGCACTGAGCCTCATTCATATCTGGGATTTTTTGATGAGCTGTGAAACCTCATATTTGCCTTTTTTTTTTTTTCCTTTCCAAAAGAGAGGCAATCCAGCAGACTATGGCTCCCACCACTATGGCTTCCTACCTCTCCAAACCACTGGGTGATCTTGGTGGTCAGTTGCTGTTGCTGAACTTGTTGTTGCAGAGCTTACAGTCACTGTAAACTGAGACAACAATGGTTTCATACCCTACAAAGCGCTTGGAGATCTGCGTGTTTGTGCAAAATAACAGAGTCACTCAGCACTACTGCCATTGCTGCTGCCTGGAGAAGGGTCTGGCACTGAAATGGAAGCCAGCTCCTCAGGGGCCCAGCCTCCTCACACATATCAGGACACAGCTGCCTCAGTGTTTGCTGACATCCACTTCTGCTGTGCAGCCTTCATCCCTGAGCTGGGTAGAAGTCTCACAGGAAAAGAGGACAGTTGGATCTTGAACTGAGAGGCAATTACATTGCTGCACAAGTTCACCTCCCTCTGATTCCTCATCATCAACAAGGAACCAGGATATTAACTCTCAATAAATGAAGCCATCTGTATGAGAATTGCTAAGTCATGGCCTGAACCAATGATTGACCACCTGGTGAAGGGATACAGCCAGCCCTGGGAGCACAGGTGAAAGCAATTCACCGGAAGGGGTGGAACCTGGTTCTACCCTTTCCTAACAGAGACAAGGAATAGAAAAGTTAGTGTAATTTAGCCATGACACTCACCAACAGCATTTATGTGCTGCTACAGCTTTTAGCCACACAGATGGTGGAGGAATAAAGGCAAGGAGAGACCTAGTCTCAGCCCCAGCCGTTCTCTGCTGGCTAAGTCATATCTTCAGGTATCTTTTGACTGAAATTGTAGTTAAGGAGCATAGCAAAGTGGTTCACTTCTGCCTAGACACGAATGAAAGAGAAGGGTGCAAGGAGAAGGAATCAGTAAAAGATGAGGAAGCAAAAGGTAAGACATTCAGAATGAGCAGTGGAGAGGCTCTGTTACTTCAGTTTCCCGTGTTTCTACTGCCATGAGGAAATAAACACTATTAGGAAAGTTATTCAGTGTGTTATTGTGAACATCTTGTGATGGGAGCTGTGCTTTCCCTCAGTACCTCTCACTTACTGACTTGTTATGAGGTCATAATATGTTCATAGGTGGAGTCTAGGCACAAGGGATGGGCAAGGAGCACAGCATGTTAGCAGGGATGGCAGCCCAAATGTGCCAGTCACACAAGCTATCTGATCTCATCTGAAAGAAGGGAGACAGATGTCTGACAACAGGTTTTATCTGAAGAGGTGAGGAGATGCTTACAAAGGGGTGCTTTTTAGAAAATAGATTCCAAAAATTTCCTTCTATTTAGCACAGGCCATGCCTCTTTGCCAGCAAGTGCAGAAGCTGCTTAGCTAGAGATATGAACGACTTGGGGAAAAATCATCACTTGTTTTCCTGTTTAAGCAAAGATGCTTTCTCTTAATGATAACCAAAGCGGGAGGCAGCATCTCTTGGCAAACAAAGTGACATTAAAAGCATTTGCTGGAAATGCTTTCCACTTTGTTCCTGAAAAATGTTCAGGGTATATTGATAAAATAGCAGAGGGTAAAGTTGTGCAGCGAAGTTTGGGAAGGGAAGGAACAGAGGGATAGTGAAGACCCTCTTGTGAGATCTAGGAGTTTCATCCTCTGGGAAGCTTCTTATATTAAACCTACTAATCATTTGATGCCATCTGGCATCATCCAAAGGCAGAAACTATGCTCTTCCAAATCATGTTTAGAAGATACTTGGATACCTCATTTCTAGCAGGGAAATGATTCACCAGCACTGGATAAAAAAAACACTGGGGAAATCATCCCTAGCATACAGATGATTCTGGGAGTGGAGACTGGCAATGTGCCTTTGAACACATCGCTTCCCTGCACTCATGGGATAAATGCAGCAGAAAGTGTTGCATCCACAGGCTGTTCCCATTCCTCGCTGGAAAAGAGCCATGCAGAGAAGCACAAAGCTTTGTACCCTGCATGCCTTTTCTGAACA
Organism: Phasianus colchicus; assembly: GCF_987193195.1. Taxonomy (NCBI): domain Eukaryota; kingdom Metazoa; phylum Chordata; class Aves; order Galliformes; family Phasianidae; genus Phasianus; species Phasianus colchicus. The sequence continues at coordinate 83,140,641 of NC_143436.1, forward strand.
GGGCTCCTTTACAGTCAACCCATGGGACTGTTTGGGGGCTGTGTGTGGCAGCAAGGCATTATGCTAGGTATATGCAGACTCACGTGGACCCACATAGGGTGGGAAGCATGCTTCCACTGTACCTCGGGTTAGACTTGCAGCGTGGACGCTAGGCAAGGCTCATCTCAGGACTGCTCTCTAAGGCATCTGTAGCTGAGGGTGCAGACAGAGCCAGGGTACACCTTGCAAGGCAGCAGAGACTCGATAGAAGCAAGTCTGAGATGAACTGAATTCCTGTAGGAGCTAAGATCTGTCTGTCATGCCACTCACCTCTCCTCAAAGTATGGTAGACCTTAAGATATGAGCCCCAAACCCTGCTGAAACAAAAAACTGGAGTAAGGTAGTAATGGCAACTAATCTTCCCTAATGTGCTAGGTATACATTTACCCTAACAGTTACCCTAACTTGCTTCAATCCATTAAGTCTTTCAGGAATTCATAACATCAGACCAACTTGCTTGGCCTACTGATATCTTACAGTGCTCAGCACCACAAGGGTTGCTGTCTGCTTCTGAGGTTTACACACAGATGGAGCTCCGTGCTCATTGCAGAGTCATGTCACCTGTGTGGCTTAATTAACTCACTCAGCCTCAGGTGGACACTCACCCTCTGCCATCGGTCCAAGAGCTGCTTTTAGTTTCCAGTGCAAATATTTGATACTGTTTTGAGTTGGCGGTTCCATCTTGGTGAGTGACCTTCTTGCATGAACTTTGGACCTGCCTCAGCTCACTGGACTGTGAACAGAATCTGTTCTTGCTCCAAACCTTGCTTTTTTTTTTTTTTTTTTTTTTGATGCTATAGGGCTGTGCTATGACCACAGAGGATGGTGTGTGTGCTCCAGCACCCTAGCTAATCTTCCCTTGTGGAGTACCTGTGCTTTTGCTTTGGCTGCTGCAGGTAAGTGAACTTATCTTGATGGGAAAATAACAAAAAGAGCAGTGTTTTGTCGGCTTTTTCAGCTGCTGACCCAAAAAAGCTATCCGTGCAGTTTGATTTCAGTTATGGAAATCAAGGGATTTGGAGTAAGTGATTGCTAACAGGAAATGGCAGAAAAAAAAAATCTATCTTTTTTTACATGTAGAGAAGAAATCTGGGCTGCCTATTTTACTCACTTGTTTTTGTTGTTTCTGACACCAATGTTTTAAAGTCTGCCTCACAAATGAGCATCTAGAACATGTCCTCTTAGGAAAGAAACTGAAGTAAATCATATGGCTGAGAATTTAAGCGTGTGAAGTAATTTGTATTAGAGGTGAAAAATGGTGATGTTAGAGATGGATGTATGTAGGAAGGGGGAAAGGTACATCTTACTGAGTTGCCAACCTGTGGTACTCACTGCTGTCTGATAATCTCAGGAGTCAGGAGCTCAGCAGAACTCAGAAGCGGGGGGATATAGGAACAGGCAGTGGGAGCATTCACAATTACATTAAGCAATCTAAAACTGCATAAGGGATACAAACCATCGTGCCTGAGAGTATCAGCCAATTAATGGCTGATGATATTCGGGAGGGAACTTCCTCCAGCTGCAGGTTGTTAATTGCATAATGGCACACTCTCCTCTGCAGCTTCTTATGCTGCTCACAGTTGGAGTTGGGACCCTGTACTGCATGGCTTGCAGACATGATCTGGTCTAGCAGTTGTTCTGCTCGTTCCTTCATTTTGTGAGGCACCCAGAAGCTACCAGCGTGGGATGCATTCACAATATGGGAAGTGAGGTGGCAGCCACTTAGTGGCAGGTGAAATTATTTGCATACTGATGCATTGACAGATGCTTGAATTGTACACAAACACATTATATGAAGCTGTGCACTGAAGGAGTGACACACGTTTCTAAACAGAGTCTGTCTTGCTGAGGAATTCTCTTACTCCTGCTGCTTGTTCTTCTACCTCCAATCTTAATGAAATCTAATGGAGTACTGTAAAATCAGCTTCTAGTTTGAGCTGGAAGTGTCGTATGCTTGCTTTTCCACTGTCTGTCCATGGCTGCTGTAGGTGCAAGGCGATGCTATGGGAGATGGGATTGGGGTTGAGGCAGTGAAAGTAGATGGTGCTCAGGGCTGTGTGAGGCTGTACAAGCCTCATGGTGGTTAACAGAAGCAAGAACTCAAGGAGCAGCTGTGTCAGAGCCAAGGCAAGAAAATTTCATTAGGCTGTGGGACTTTTGAGGCCTTTATTAAAGACCAAGGGAAATGTAAATGAAAAGAGAAAAAGGAATTCCCTATGCAGAGATGAAGGAACAAGCTTCATTGCATTTTTCTAGGTTAGGAGGGATGTTAGAAGAATTCATTTAGGAGCTTTCTAGAATCTTCCTTGAGACAGAAGTTTGTCCTAAAATGAGTATCGCTGTAAATTTTTGTTATTATCTGATGCACCAACAGGTGGTCTGTGTAATGCTCCATCTTGTCTCTGTTTACATTGTAGTCATATTTCCCAGCCATGTCTCAAATAGGTTATGAGGAAGGAAAGAAGAACTTACCCTGAAAGTGTCACCCCTAATTAATATCCTCCAAGGCAGCTCCCTAATTAGTATGCAGATCTGGTTTCAGTGCAGCTTGTTAATGGGCTCACTCCTCTGAGAATGGTAATTAGGTATGACACTGATGTACTACAGTGTTACAGGAAGCTGCCACAAGACTTGGTCCTCTGGACAGGTAAGTGGCAGAAGCAGCAGTTGCTGTAAAAGGAGAATAGGCTGTGCTTGGGGAAATCCATCTGGGGTGAGAGAAGAGTGAAACAAGGGGGAAATCTGACTTGAGTCACGTAAGAAGCATGATGTGATCAGAGATCTGGGTGGCAAATGAAATGAGTAAAACCCATTACTAGGTTGTCCTAGATTCTCCATGCCTGCATCTACTCATGCTTCTAATCCTTATGCTGCATCACCTCTTCCTTATTCTGATGTTCTACCTAGCTCTGAGAAATCCTATCAGTTTTGTCCTTAGTACTTCCATCGACATCTGTAGCTCCCTGTTTCTGCTCTTTTCATGACCAAAAAGGTGTTTGATTATTTGGTAGTCCTGTGACAGCGATAGGAAGGGACAGAATCATTCTGTAGTAATAAAATCTGCTTTCTAAGGAAATGTTCCTTACCAAACTACTAGAGTCTGCCATCTTTCATCTTTTACTGGGACATAATCTAAAATGTTCTTAAACTCTATACATCTAACAGTCCTGCACAAGTCCTCTAAGGCCTTTCACAGTACTAGACTTTAGAAGATAAGGCAAATGGGAGAACTTCTTTCCAACAGATTAGATCAAAAAGGCTGCATCCCAACATCCTGAGCTCAATTATGTGATGTCAGTCTCTTTGAGTCAAGGATTCAGCACTGATTTTTAGCAAAACTTAGATTTTGGGGCCCTGATCCCCAGTATCATGGTGTTGTTTATACATATGGTGTGGCCTCCATCAGTTGTCACCAAATAGGCTGCCAGACTCATTGCTTGCAGCAGTCTACCATGATCATGCTCTCAGATGTACAGCATTACCATCCTGTAAGTTCTCTGAGCTTATACTCATCCTTACATTCTATATAATCTTCTATAACTCTCTTTTCTGTGTTGTACAGGGGGAAAAAAGACACTTCAGCAGTCCAAGGGCTCTCTCTTTGTCTTATAGTGCTGTACCAGTTTTGGTACATAGATAAATGATCAATTCTCCCAAGAAAGCATTGCAGTTTTTCTGCAACACTGGATACCTGAGCATCAAATGGTGCTGATTCACCGTGGTAATTAATGACAATATGGCTATGGAGGAATAGGAAGAAAGGAGATCTCCATCCAGTAAAGACCTGAATTTTTTTCACAAGCACGGTTTTCCATAGGCATGAACTGAAGGCATCTGTTTTCTCCTGCCACTAGTCAAATATTTCTAAGCAACAAATAAGAGGAGCCTCTGGAATGGGGAAGTCTTCCAGGTGGAAATAATTCATTGTTATGAGCCTAAGGCTCACTTTGTTTAGCAGATCTTTAGAAAGTAGTCAATGAAAGGTCTGAGCCCAGGAAAGTCAGAAAGTTCAAAGAAGCTGCATAAAGAGCTGAGCTTAACAAAGCTGGTATTCCTTCTGAAGTGCTGGGTAAGGCATGACTACGCAAAATGGAGGTGAGTAGGTGAATTTCCTCTACCCCTGGTGTTATTTAGGATCTCTTAGCAATGCAAGTCATTTCTTTAAGGGTGCCTGTGGTAGAGGTTTGGTTGTTTTTACATGAATTGTCTCTGCTTCCGGAATGATACATATTGAAACAGTTTTTCTCCTCTTCCAATAAAAAATAAGTCAGGACTATTGAGTCAGTGCTTTCCTAGTTCTGTTGAAGGATGATGCACTGTTAACCTAATTAATAGGTCTCCTTCCATGCTGAAGTATTACCAAAGGTTTCCTACCCACCTTTCTAAACAAGGAACAAGAGTAAGGTTTCCAAAATGCTGGGCTGTTCAATTCTGAATGCTATGTCCTACTAGATAAACTCATGTTCAGATTCTAAACAACCAGCTTAATTTTAACATCCCAAGCTGTGCTTAGTGAGGTGTCGAGCACAGCCAAAGCAGCAGCTCTATCATCTGCGTACAGCTCTTGTCAATAAGCCTTGGAGCAAAAGAGTGCAGAGCAGTCAGGATTCCAATCCCTCACTGGCACCTCTGAAACAAATAATATTGTTAAGATAAATGCCCGGTCTAAATGCACAATATTTGCTTTTCTCTGAAATGGAGTAGCTGCCGCAGCACTTTTCAAGCTCAGAGCTGGGTAGTCATGAGGACTTCTAATCTTGCTTGTGTATGATCCCCTCCAGTCTGAACTCTGTTCCCTTGTGTGCCCTATGTTCTTGAACCCTGTGCCAATCCTAAAGGCTTTTCCCAAGCCGCTTGTATGGATTGCTAGAGGAACTTGAAATGCTTTTTTTTTTTTTTTTTTTAAGGGGACCTTTTGTCCCCTTAAAGCATTGTCCCAAGACAATTGGGTGGAAGAGACATTTCAGCTGCCCTGAGATATTTCATAACTTTAAATATTTTATAACAAATTAAATGTTAATTGTGTGCTGTCCAGGGGAGAAAATCATTGTAATATTCAATTAACATTTAATATATTAGCCATCAAATATTTAAATTGCTCCTACCCAATGGATGTATTTCCTTGGCATTTTCCAACAGGATCTGACTTCCTTCCACAGAACTATAGAGAGTAACTTGAAAATGGAGGTGGGGGTGGGTGGGAGGGAAGATCATGTTTCTGCCCATGTTTGCTTGCTTTTTGAAGCTTTCCAGCTCAATATAAAAGCTCTGGACACTCGTATAGGGAAAAGCAACAAGCTGGTAGTCCCTGCAGTATGGCTTTGCTGTTCTGTTATCTCACCTTGACTCCCAGTCATGATGTATTTCAGAATATGTTTGAGGATCTCTTAATTATACAGTTACCTTCTTAAGTCACTTCAGTGCCTCTTGTGCTGTGCATCAAAATTGGCCTCTGTTCTCAGGGCCCTACACCTCGTGGCCCCCACTTATATGTTCCAGTTTAGCTCATTTTTTTTTACAGCTTCTCCCCTTGATTCATCCCTGGTGATCACTTCTTTGAACTTTTTCCTTCACTAAAAGGTCTGTTTTAATTCCTGTTATTCTCATGTGCTTTTAATACTTTTCTATCCTATGTGTTCATCACGCTGCTGTTTTATGCCAAAACTAGCAGACCTTTTCCTCATTTCCTACAAAAAAATGGAAAAATTTCTTGGTTACAGCAACAAAAAAGTTGTCTGTGGGGAAGAGATAATAAAAGTCAGTTCTTGTGAAGTTCGTATGTAATACAGGTGGCATGTCAACTAACAGCAGGATTAGGCTAATTCCATGGAACAATGTGTATGCATTAGTAAACAAGATGTATATTAACCTTGTGGAAGCGGGTATCCTGAAATAAAAACTGTGGGAACTGTGCACTGACTTGGAGATCTGACTTGTGCTGGGCTGATTATGTAAATGATTCTGGTGCCCTGGTATTAATGAGCTGAACGGTGTGCTTGGAATGCTGTCAGGGATGTCAGTGTGAGAGGCAAGTGGAAGATCTGTCCCATCTGTGATTGTTTCATCTCAGTGGACAAACACATTCATAAATTTTGACCTTAAGCCTCTGGCAGCACAATGGCCTTCTTGTGAGGTGTTGAGTGGTGTTAGTGGTTGTGGGGGGTTGGGTTGCAGCAAAAGTGTTGCAGAATCCTCCGAATGTCTGACCCTGTCTGGATTCTGCAAGCCAGCTTTGTGTTTCTCAAGATTCCAGTTATGGGTATTTCCCACATTCTTTGGAAAAATCTTTCTTACCAGTTCACATTTCTTGCCCTGCTACAACATGATGCTTCCGTATGGATCCTGGGTGGCTTGGCAGAGCTGAAGTGGGTATGTTGCTCCTTGCTGCAGTATCCTCAGTAAGTCAAATTAAGTGAATGTACTCTGGGGTTCTTATTTCTGGTCTTGTTTCAGTCTTGGGGTCCACACCAAAAGCTGAAAATGGCAGAGTGTATGGAGAGAGATGTGAGAATGGAATGCTTCTCTTCTGATGGGAAGGCACTGACACTTTTAGTTAGCTTATCAAAGTAAAAGTTTTTGGTTGTGAAATAAAGCCAATGGGGAAGAATTTATCTTATTTAGGACAGCTCTTTAATCTAGCAGTCACAGGTGTAAAGAGCTGTGAGATGTAGAAGCTAGGCAAGCTTGGAGTTAGACCTAAGGCACAGTAGAGAAATTAGTTGTTGGAAGAGTTCAGCTGAAAGGTCAGGGAGTTCACCAGTGCTTCAGCCCAGTATTGGCAGCCTTCAATGTGGACTGCATGGTGTGAAACAGATGTTGTTAACTGTGGTTCCTCAGCTGTTGGCTGAGGGTCTGTACTGGGTTCTGTGGAAGGTCAGAACTGCCCTGATTGCTCTTAAGGTCTTCACCTGAGTAATGTGGAATAAAGTCATGGTTTTGCAGCATGCATCTTCGGCTTCTGCCATGCTATGTTACCTTTAGTGCACTGAGGGATCTGAGGCCGCAGATCTTGGCACTTTGCTGAGGTAATCTGCTCTTGTTCATACTTGCCAGCTTTCTCATCTTGGTCAGATGTGTCAGGTTACTATAGCTAGATGGTGCCTAATATAGGCTACATTTGTGTGGCGGTAGCTTCAGGCCTTTGTTCTTGAGTTCTGATGTCCAGCATTAGTAACCTGTGCCAATGGCAGTGCTCCTGCTATGGGGCAGAGAATTCTCCATGCATACCTTGATTCTTGTGAACTGTGAAGCTGGCTGTCCTGCCTCACTGCTGTGCTTGCCTTTTCTTCCAGGTGAAAATGAGGTGCTAGGGAGGGAGAGGAAAGCAGTGCAGCCTCTGGTCTCATTCCAAGACCTGGGATTGCAAAATGCTGTAGTTGTAAACATGGCTAAGCTGAGGTTAACTCCTATGGTCTCTCCTGCTGTTACCTCCACAATAAATTGCCCACATATCTTTCTGATGGCCTTTTTAAAGTAGAACAGATCAATTATTTAGAAATATAGCTATACAGTATTCTAAAATAACAAGCCCTTAGAAACAGCACATTGAGTCTGCAATGATGTTTGCAGAGCACAGATCTAATTGGTGTGAAACTGTTATTTACAAACAGTTTATCTCCTTGCTTGTAGGTTTCTGGGAGGGAAAGAATAGTGAAGGTTGAGGGGATGCTCTTAGCAAAGTGCTGGTTCTCTGAGAATTGAAATGGCAGTGGCATCTTCTCTGGCTTCTGCAGTCAGAGATGCTTCTGCTGTGAACTTAACTCTCTTCTATGTCTGTGCAGTACTTTGTATTCTATTTCCTTGAGGGCCAGTGCTTTTGAACACAATGTATGAAGAAGCATTAAGGTAGCTTTTAGGAGCTCAAGAGCTTCTTAAAGACTTGGATACATACAACCTTACCGTTTCATGTCTAATTCCCTTCTTTGGTGAGATCTGCTTGGGACTATCTGTTTTCCCCCTTCTGGGGTGAGAAGAAGGAGAAAAAGAAGATTGAAAACCATGATACACAGTGCTCTCTTCTCTCCTGTTAGGTAGTGGGGAGGAAGATCTGAGATTTAACTGGTGATCACAGAACTGAGGAGCCTGAAACACCACTGGGAAGTTACCTTATTAGTATAAGGTACACACATGGAGGACATGCTTATTAGAAGCATTGGCTGTCAGCTTTCTTTATCTCCGAACCAATGCTGGAGAAAGAGTTGTTGTTTTGAGCTAGGGGCTTGGGGAACAGAAAGAGCCTAGCTATCAAACAGGTGTGAGGATTATTAAGAATAGCAATGTGCACATACAACTTTTGTATCTATGTGCTGAAAGCAATGCAGACCACTTCCTGATAAATGAGCACATCTCTGGTACTTCTAGCAGCCATTGCCAGAATTTGGCTTCATTTACCCAATGGCATTTGTTTTTTGGTTTTCTAGTCAACCATTCCTTCAGGCTGCAAAAAGCACATTTGGATAGTACTTAGTCTGATCTCTGGGGAAGCTTCTAGTTCCCTTGAGTGTTCCTTGTCTCAAGAATAAGGAGCAAAGAAATATCTAACCAGAACATGCAGTTAAAAATATGATGGCTTATGTAACAAGGAGAAAAAGATTTTTCTTGCTCTCAGGGGGCCCATCTGTAGCAAGAAAAAGGTGTGGGTCTGCGGCCCCTTGCTCAAGAAAGATGTGGAGTTTTTGGAACAGGTCCAGAGCAGGACCATATGCTCCGAGCTGCAAGGACGCTGCCCCATCTTTGCTTTGTGTTTTAGACCATTTCCTCCACAGGAGAAGAATTGTGCCTTTTTGTTCCTGTGCAGCATCTGGCAAACCAAAGGCACCTGGCATACTGTCAGTACTTAACAAATTAAATAGTAATAATACAAAGATACCTAGAGAGATTAGAGACTTGGTACAAAAACAAATGAAGATTCAGCTTGGTGGAAATGAAAGCTAATGTGTCTGGCAGCAATGGAAGCGTGGAGAAACACAGCCCTCTATGAATATTTGAAGTGTGTAAACACGAAGTGAAGAAGGAATTAGTTAATGTGTGTTAGGCAGAGCTAGCAGTGATAGAAAGGAATCAGAATGAGAAAACCCTTACGGTGAAGTTCATTGAGCTATTAGGTAGTTTCCAAAAGGAAAGGCTAGAAATTACTTTGCCTGGGATGCAATAAAAATACTATAACACAGACTGAAATTCTGGGACCATTCAAGTTGGTGAGGAAATTTGCTCTGACACCACCGAAGCCAAGATTCCTTCCCCAGATAAACATAAAAGTGAATTGGCAGAAAAATTGACCTGTGATTGAGTGTTTGCTGTTTTCAAAGCTGTTTTGATAGTTTCCCACCAATGCAGTATATAAAGGTGGTTTAGGAGAAAATATCAACATAAAATTCCAAGTATGGTATTGTATATAAACGAGACCAGTGTTTTACAGATTCAAGGCAGTGTGTTATTGTACATAATCACCGCAAGTGAACATCTGCAGAGTATGCAAATAATATATGGAGGCATTTAATACCAGCACCATATAGATTCTTTGGGAATTGACAGAGAACAGTGATTTTTTTCATCTTTTTTTAGCTTGCAGATCCCTATAAAATTTCTTGTGGCTGAGGACCCCTTTGATGGTGAATTAAATGTATGAGATTTTTTTCTTAGTTGATTTTTTATTTTTTTATTTTTTAAAGGGAATTGTGAATGTATTTCATAGAATCACAGAATGGCCTGGGTTGAAAAGGACCACAATGATCACGTAGTTTCAACCCCCTGCTATGTGCAGGGTCGCCAACCACCAGACCAGGCTGCCCAGAGCCACATCCAGCCTGGCCTTGAATGCCTCCAGGGATGGGGCATCCACAGCCTCCTTGGGCAACCTGTTCCAGTGTGTCAGCACCCTGTGTGTGTTTAATGGGTTTCCCAGAGAGTAGAATCAGTATGAAAGACTTTTTCTTTTCATCTTACAAACATGTATCGTGGATGCATGCTCTGGATGTATTTTGATGTGTTTTTTTATGGGTTTTGAATGTGACTTTTTGTTGTCAGAAAGCCTTTGCTTGCATAAAGAGCTCAATATGTACTGTCTGCAGACTTATGTACTTGCATTTCTCTACTTACTCTGGTTCTAAGCCTCGGTGTGGCATTTACTTGCAGCTGAAGATTTTAATCAAAACAGCAGTTAATCTTGGCTGAAGTTTAGTGATCTCAGCTGCTCATCACCAGAAGTTACCACCTTCTGTTGGTATAGCTATGTGTGTAATTATTTCTTGATAAAATTGATAGATGAACTGAATAGTCAGAGAGTGATAATGCTTCTGTTTGTCAGGAGATTGGAGGTTACAAACTGCAGCAGTGGATGGGTTTGGTAACTTCTTTCTCCATATATGCACTCCTACATCCATGTAGGCTTCGAGTTGAAGGATGTTTCTCTGCCTTATGAAAGACTTTTTTTTGGGGGGGAGGGAGGGGCACATTGCCGTCTTCAATGAATTTCTTCTCACAAGTAAATGAGAGTAATAAGTAACAGGCTGTAATCAAAAGCTCCTGACCTGGAGAGATCAGAGCAGTATGGTCTGCAGCTACTGAGAGGCATCGTGACAGCTGGCAACAGAAATAGAAATTCTGTCCTGGAGGCATTTTTGACATCTTAAAATTTTTGTCACCACCTGGGATGAAAAGCCCTGGTTTGTTTACTTAATTTATGAAATTAGATATTTTTGGTTTACTTGCAACATCAATATTTTAAAAAGTATCTGAAATATTTTCTGAAATGTATATTTACATTTGGAGGGTTTTTTGCTAATGTTGTGCAAGTCTCTTTATGCAGTTGATATATTCATGCAGATGCAGTGAAGCTCAGTTCTGTCAGAAAATGGTGATCTGACATAAGACTCAACTGGTTTTAAAGATTTTATCGAAGGGATGTAAAGCTCCTTGCCTGAGACAAGGGACACCAAGCATGGTTACAAAATGACATGCAAATGCCACCACTTGAGAGCTCAAAATCAGTATATTTTGATTTCCCTTTAATGTTGCATCTATTGTTTTTTCATGTTGTTCTACTGCCTTGGGAATGATATGAGAACATTCACAGGGAAAAAGTCCTACGAAAATATAAGCTGAATAATCAAGTTCTTAAAAAATTGCTTAAGAAATAGGAGACTAGCTTTTTATAATGGTAATGTGTGCAATGTGAGTTTACTGAGGAGAGTGTTAAGTTTGTCTGGTGTCTCTGAGCTTGGGTATGAGTAAATCCTAGATGGTTAGGACACTAGTTCTTGAATTTGATGGTGTTTGCTTGCACATGGTGATTGTGTAAGGTTATTTTATTGTGGATATTTCTGTCTGAAATCTGGGTGTTTGTAAGGTAGAAGCCCATGTTAATGCAGTGATCCAATCTGATGCTGACAGCAGAGCATTGATAAGTGGGATGTGAGTAGCAGACTGCTCTAATGTACCCCAATGGAGGCATGGAATGGAGGTGAGGTTACCAGGAGAGGTATAAATTAGTCTTTTGATGTGAAATTGAAATTTTAGCGTTGAAGTTCTCTGTTGAAAACATAAAACAAGGTGATGCCAGAGAGGAGGAGAAAGAGGGTTTTTGGTCTGCGTGCCTAGGTTGCTTTGTAGCTGGAATACCTGCATGGAGGAATTTCTTGCAGTGAGTATGGTGGCAACTCGGCTATTAGAACTGTTGGACTTCTTAATCATTACAGCTCAAGATCATAGAATTCCTTGAGTCTTGTCCTGACAATATATTCTCCCCTTTCCGGAGAAAGGTCAGATAGCTTCTTGGCCTTCTCTCCTAGAAATGACCTTCAAACTAAAGCTCTTAAAGCCTTCCACTGTTATCTTTCCAATAATTCAAAATTACGTTACTCTCACAAATTAACTGAATCTCTGCCCCTGTCCTTGCCCTCGGCTCCTGATGGATTTTATCATTTAATGAAGTTTGATTCATTTTTCCCCAAGTTTTATCATTTACTATTAATTTTAAACTTTCTTGGGTTCAGAGATTGTGAGGTTGCACAGTAAGGCCATGCTGTATTTATAAATGTGCCAAAAATTTACAAACAAGAGAATGCGCACATCCCTGTGACACTGAGTTGTTGCATTTAAGGAATCGAGATGCACAAATGGCGCTACTGAATCATAGCACTGTGGATTATGAAGACAGGGTATTAACTCTTAGTTGGGAATGGAAAGTGTTTTCCTTTGAACTAATAATTACTGCTGGTTTGGGTTTAACTACAGTGCAAACATGAACTGGACTCAGAACCCCATTAAGCGAAGCATTGTGCAAACCCCACAAAGGGAGAAGGAGAAGACTGCTGATGTGTTTTACTCTCAGGAAGTGCTGATGAATTGCAATCATAGAGACTAATTAAAGCATCTGGATGGATAGATAAAATGGACATAAAACAGATTTAATTGACGGAGAGCAGGGGAAGGTTTGACAGTTAATTAATGTTTTTAATCAGCTGTGGATTTACAGGAGGAAAGGGGAAGGAGGAAGCTGATGGGGTCTCAGCCCTTGTTTGGAGCAGCACCTGAGGTATGGGAGTGCCTGGGGGTCATGTGTAGCTGGAGTGTTCAGATAGATACCTATCCTCTCCTTTTCAGCCTGATTGTGGATACTTTTGGCCTCAAAAAATGTTGTTTTATGTACAAATTTTTGTCTACTTCTCATTTGCTGAGCCTTCGTACTTCTGTAAGGGTTGTACAGGTACCTCTAGAGAACTCCCATGTGAAGATCTTTACAGTGTGCATCAGACAAATGCATCAAGGCCCTAGAGGTTTGCAGACCACAGGTTGAAGACCTGTCATCTTGTATGTGATGTGGAAGTTCTAAAGATGTGTCCCTTGACTGAGATCTGTCAAGGTGAAAAATATAGGCATGTGTGGCCTCTAGATTTACAAGGAAGTTATTAATGCTTGGTACCACTGTGAATGAGGAGCTCTGTCTCTTCGATGATCTTGTCACACATGACAATCTTTCCAGTGTCTAATATGAGCAAAAGGGGAACCACTACAGTCAGCATTAATACAAGAGCATGTAATTTTATTCTAGAACTCAAACAGGTCTTACCTTATACCAATATATGTATACCTGAAACAAACACTTGAGAATATTTCCCATTGCTGATATTCAGAAAAATAACTTTCAGTGGAAAAAAGTCAGTAGTAATTATGAAGAATAAACATATCAAATAGGAACTGATAGTTCCTATTTCAAGTTCCAGTTCTGTAGTGGCCCTAATTTGCTTTCTTTCATGAGATTCTACATTAACTTTGTGCTAGGGGTATGGAGGTGGAAGGATGAGAATGGAAAACAGCTTTTCCAAAGCCACACTTAAATGCAGGCTGAGAGACAATGAGATCTCAACAATGGCGACAGGAACGCACCATGTTTTAGGAAATTCTTTCTATGCCAACCTACTGTAACCTGCTCCTTCAGGGATCCTCTGTGTTTTGTAGATAGTAGAAATGCTTGAGCTGGTACTATCAAATTTTTCTCTGGACTGGAGAAGAATGCATGTTTGTGACATAAGCTCTACAGTTCTGGGGATCTGTTGTAACAACTGGACAACAATGCCATACTGTGCAAAGATGGTGCATCAGATCAATTGAAAGTCACTAGGGTAAGTCTAAGTATTCTGTACAGACAGTAAGGGTAAACAGGACCTTAGATGTTTAGTCTTTCCCACAACAATCTTCTTAAGGAAGAGCTATATGTGGCATTTAAATATATATAAATATATCTAGACCAATAACCCCATCAGTTGTGCTGCAGATTTCTGCATCTTTATTTAGACTTAATGTTGTGCCTACTTTTACTGAAGCTTCTTTGCATGTTTGGGATTGAATCAGTGATTCCAGTGCCTTGCCTTGTGTTATTGGGCACTGCTCAAAGGTGATATAAAAGATCCTGTATGTTCCCTGGCAGCAACTTAGTGTAACGTACAAGACTGTACAGTCAGGAAATAAATGATGCAGGAGCAAAGGCAGCTCAGTGAAAAGTGCAAGACAAAATGAGAGTGGGAGGTTTTTTATCTTAATTCTGCTTGGTAGTTGGTTTTCTATCTACTCAGTTCTATTGGTCTGTAAATTACAACTACTTATCAACCAGAGGTAAAATGCAATATCATTTCAGTCACTTTGAGTTTGACCCAAAGTGTTTATATCATGGGGAAAAAAATGAATGATTGCCATTTATTTATTTATTTTTACAAAAATGATAGGCCATTGTGCAAGAGAAATAAGCCTCAGCTGACATTCACAGCTGCTCTTTTATGTGGGAGGCAAGTGAAGTGAAAGCAGAATGGCATGCATGTTGCTGCTGGACACTATTTTGGAATCTACAGTTAATCTGCTCAAGGGGGAAAAACACAGGGAGAATGCACTGCTTAGCAATAAAATACATCAATACACCCAACATCACCACATCAATGAACAGTGATTAAATTTATAGCTCTGGCTTTACACTTTCCCTGCTTGCAAAGCCCCTGGGGTAGCCTCAGATTCCTCTGCTTCCAGTCCAAACTGGTACAGCCTTGGTGCTTCTGTCATCCAAAAAGTAAAATATTGCTTTGTCACAACAGAGCTCTTGCACGTCTAAACGAAATACAGAAACATTCCTAATCTTCTTAGGGAAGGCTCAATTGGGAAGAGTCTCCAATCACTGTGATAATCTAATTATACCTAATAAAAGGATGAAATTGGTTACAATGAATAGATGCTATAATCGGTGAAGTCACTGTGGCCTCCAGTATTTAGCTGGGTACTCAAAATCAGGTTACTTGAGGAGGGGAAAATTAGTCTAACCTGAGACCTCTCAGGGAGGTGTGTAAACACTGAGGTTAAAAACCATTTGGATTCCAATAGAAAAATGCAAGAGAAATGAAGGAGATGAGGGTGAATTACCCATAGACTGGGAATGGGTTGACAAATCTGCTCTAAGGAGGGAGAGCTCTAGGACTCCCAGCATAAGAAATCAAGCAGAGGGGGTAGGAAACCAGCATGGCTGAGCAAGGACCTGCTGGTTGGGCTGAGGGAAAAGGAGGAAATGTGCAGGCAGTCGAAGCAGGGATGTGTGACCTGGGAAGAATACAGAAATGCTAGCTGGATGTGCAGGGATGGGATCAGGAAAGCCAATGCACAGAACTTGATGAGGGATGTGAAAAGACAAGAAGGGTTTCTACAGGTACATTGATCAGAATAGACATTCCAAGGAGAGTGTAAACCCTCTGATGAATGAGAAGAACTTGCTTCAACAGACTGGAGAAGGCAACAACTCAAGTTCTTTGCCTTAGTCTTCACTGCTAGTCAGGTTTCCCACATCTCTCATGTCCCTGAATGTGAATGATGATCTTTAGGTGAGGACTCGGGGAACAAAATCCCTCCCAGTATAAGGACAGATCAAGTCCAAGGCTGCCTCATGAAACTGAATGTGAGCTGACTGATGTAGTTTCCAAGCCAATCTCCATCTTACTTGAAATGTCATGGCTGTCAGGCAAAGTCCCTGGTGAATGGAAAAAGGGTAGCCACTCCTATTTTTAAGAAAGGGAGAAAAGAAAACTCAGGAAATTAAAGGCTAGTAAGCCTCACATCTGTACCTGGGAAGATTATGGAGCAGGTCATCCTGGAAGAGATGCTAGGGTACATGCAAGAGGAATAGGTGATCTGAGCTAATCCACATGGCTTTGCTAAGGGCAGATAATTCTTGACCAGGCTGGTGGCCTCCTTTGATGGAGTGACCTCATCAGTGGGCAAAGGAAGAACAATGGATATAATCTATGTGACCCTGTACTACATCCTTATCTCTGAATTGGAGAGAGAGGAAGGCCGAACTATTTGGTGGATTAAAAAATTGGTTAGATGGTTGTAGCCAGAAGAATGTGGCCAATGTCCAGAGGCCAGTGATGAGTGGTGTCCTGCAGAGATCTGTCCTGGGACTGATTCTCTAGTAATGCTCCTTGGCTGTGGGCAGGGCTGCCACTAACTAAATCAGGCAGCCCAGGGCTAATCCTTATTTAGCTGGTCTTGAATGCTTCTGGGAATGGGGCACGCACAGTGTCTCTGGGGAACCTGTTCCAGTGCCTCACCACCCTCCAAGTAAAGAACTTCTGAAGCCATTCCTTCTTGTCCTGTCACTACCAGACAGTGTAAAAAGTTGGCTTCTTTTTGTGCTTATAAGCTTCCTTCAAGTACTGGAAGGCTGCAATGAGATCTCCCTGGAGCCTTCTCCACTTCAAGCTAAATAAACACAGCTGCTCCTATCTTATTCACCCTTTTCTCCAGCCTTCTGAGCATCTTTGTGGTTCTCCTCTGGACCCACTCCAACAGACCCATGTGCTTCTCATGCTGGGGGCTGAGTCTGGGCCACCACATAGAGAGATGT
The DNA here is from genome assembly GCF_987193195.1 of Phasianus colchicus. Classification (NCBI taxonomy): domain Eukaryota; kingdom Metazoa; phylum Chordata; class Aves; order Galliformes; family Phasianidae; genus Phasianus; species Phasianus colchicus. The sequence continues at coordinate 83,157,061 of NC_143436.1, forward strand.
TCAAGACAAGGTTGAATGGGGCCCTGGGCAGCCTGGCGTAGTTCTGGCTGTGAGCAATTACTTATCCACTGAATAGTGCAGTCCAATTTAGAGATGAGGATGGGGTGCAGGATCACGTAGACAATGTCAGTTACTCCTTCCTTTAAATCTGTTGCTGCTGTCACTTCTTCATAGAAGGCCACTAGATTGTTCAGGGACAATATGCCCTTGTTGAAGCTGTGCTGGCTGTCTCAGGTCACCTGGTTACCTCCTTATCTTGCATATGCTTTAACATCAGTGTTTCAGCCTCTTGAGCATCTTTGTGCTGTTCCTCTGGAATCACTCCAACAGGCTCATGTCCTTTTTGTGCTGAGGACACAAGACCTGGTTGCAGTACCCCATGTGGGGCTTCTCAAGAGTAGAGGAGGGACAATCACCTCCCTCACCCTGATTGATGGTCAACCTTCTTTTGATGTGGCCCAGGATACTGTTCCCCTTCTGGATTTCAAGGGCACACTGTCGGCTCATGTCAAGTTTTTCATTCACCAGCACTCTCAAGTCCTTTTCTGCTGAGCTGCTTTCAAAGAATTCCCAGTCTGTGCACAGCTATTTGGAATTGCCCTGACCCAAACACTCTTGCATTTGGCCTTGTTGAATCTTTGTAGGCGGTTCTGGAGGAGTTCTAGTCTGCTGGTATCTACTATTACAACAGCACTTCCTTTGTGTTCTCCAACTTAGAACTGTTCCAAATGATCTCAGAGGATCAGAAAAGATGGTGGAGGAGTCCCTAAATTTACAAAATTTTAAATCTCTAAATCATATTGAAAAATGAGTTCCATATGTTATAACACACCTTATCAGTCTTTTGATTGAAGATGATAGTGTGCTGTAAATGGATTACATAAACTGATTACAGCTGATTCTATCTAGATAAACTTTTGTTAAGCGCCCGTCACTGTAGGATCTAAGCAAGGAAAGATCTAGTCTAGAAAGTCGTGCATTATTTTAAAATTAAATAAAAGTCAAAATAGATGTGCGAGGCAGTGGCAAATTTTCTGCTTGAAAGAGCGAAGGGCTGCTTATTTTACTAAATGTTTGTACTGGATTTTCAGCATTCAGAGTGATCATAAACAAGAGATACAAGCACAAAACAAAGTGAGAGCATACAACAGAAGGCAAAGCAAATCAGCGCATTACAGGATTTTCTAAAGCACAAATGATTTTCAGTAAAAAGCACGTCTTGCACTGAATGAGATAAAGAAACATTTAGCATAAACATGCATCGCTGAAACTGATACCAGAAAGAGATAGTAGAACAGGCTGACTAGATTTTTTTTTTTTCCTGGCTTTTTTTTTTCTCTCCTGGAATTTTTCCAGTTATTTGTTAGTTTGTTGTGTCCAAATTTTGGTTGAGTGGGATCTATCAAGCTTCTTGATACTGCTGAGCCAGGATGTGAGCTGGCAATCTTCCACTTGGTCTCAGAGGTCTGGGGGGGAGTGACTGAAGCCCCCTTCCCTCCCTGCCCTGCATGTGCCATTTAAAGTGCGCTCCTTAGCATTGACTGCTTGTCTTACAATGTCTGATAGTCATTCACCAGGCTGTGCATCAGTGAGTCTGCAGACTACCAGGCCTTAGGAAAATGGACTTGAGAACAGTGTGTTCATCACAGAGACTGCATATAAGACAAGCTGTACCCAACACATGTGACTTTACTACCCTTAGCTGTCCTTCCTGCTCCTTTGCTGGAGATGACTGGAGAGGAGTTGGCAGAATGTGACATATGCCTGTGCTCCACTGGCTGCAGATTTCAGCTGATATATTAGCATGAACCCACCCTTCATTGGTAGTTTATGCTAATGTGCCGGCCTGAGCTCGAGTATTCAAGGTGCAAGCACACATTTCTTCTGCTGTACCTGCTGCTGGGGCAGTAACTTCTGGCAGAGGGACAGGGCAGACAGCTGGGGAGAGGTAACGTCCTAAATCACTTCATCTAGGCTCTCTGGAGCTCATCTGTCAAATACCTTATGCACTCAAAATGGGTGTAAATTCATTCCATTTTGCCTAGACCATCAGTCACGCTGAGGAGGACAGCTTGGGACAAGGACATGATGCTTCATTGCAGAGCAGGTCTGTTTCCATGTTGTGTGTCTGTTCTCTTAGTGTTCTTCCCAATCAAAAGAATGTAGCACCTAGGGCTGCTGATTCAGCATCCCTGCTCACCAGGCAGAGGAGGCTGGGATGGAAAGTCAAGCCTTGCCCCATAGGTGTCCCTGCTGCTTCGCTTACCAGTGTGCTTCCTGCCACAGTTTGCCGTGGCTGTAGGAATGTAGCATTGGGTATTCCTGCTTGGATTTTCTCAAGTAGACTTAGAGACTGTGAGGGAGAGTGCTAGCTGTATCTGCCTTTTACCTGTATAATCCTTAGAAAACGCACAAAATCTAATATGCACTGTAGGCACTTGCTTTTCAACCTGGTGGCTGAGCTGCCTCTGGATGGCAGGGATCACTATTCTGTTACCTCTTGTGCAATAAGTTTCTTATGGGAAGTGGAAGTCCTGTGTTCAGACCTGGCTGGTAAGACAGCTTCCATCATCTTCAGTTTTCAGTGTTTTCCTGATGGCATCTCATACCAACTTGTGCTGTAGCTTCCTAGATAGAATGGAGCATGAATTTATCTCTGCAATTTCCATATCATGTTTATTCAGAATAAGTTGTTTTTGCTTCTCTCAGCCCTGCGGGTTTAACCTGTCTTATGAAATTCAAATATCTCCCTCTTGCTTTCTCTCTTGTAATGCATCTTTCTCTTGCTTCTGGCTCTTTGTTGGCATTATGGGCTGTGCTAAGCTTGCAGGAGGTACCAGGGGGTTGGAAGGGAGACTCTCTGCCCTAGCCAGCCCAGAGCCAGTTCTGACCTCTTCATATGGACCACATCCTGGTGTATTGCACAGGATTTTTGAGTGTGAATGTGACAAAACCAGATGCTTGTTATTATGAAACTTTTTTTTCCCAATTCTGCTCCAAGGAATAATATATCAGTGGGCCAAAGATCTCATACAAAGCGTATTAAGAAGATATGAATTTCTCCATCAGCTCAGCAATTTTCAGAGCCTTACTAAAGGAAGCTTCCTATTTTAGGGAATATTTTATCTCTCTACTAATGCCTAATGTGTTGAACTGTTATACAGGGCTTTGCTATCAAAAAATAAGATGATAATGACAATTCCTGCCTGTGTATCCAATGATTCTTTGTGCTACTTATAGCTTCTTTCATTCAAGGATCTCAAAGCTCTTTATGCCTTAGCTCTTCAAAGGACCCTATTTGCTTAGACACCCAAATCCCACTGAATTGAGTGCTTAGCTCATAGAAGATGCTTTAAGTTTTTAACATTTTTTTTAATTCTAATTTTTGCCTATTAACAAATAGGTCAAAATTGCAGTATTCCCTTTTGTAATAACACAGGTACTTAATAACACAAGAGGAAACAAAGTTCCAGAATGCACTCATGCTGATCTGTAAGGGAAAAAATTCAGGATTTGTTTTTTTTCCATGCTGCTTTATGATGCATTTCATGTTAGAGCATCCAGGGGAGGTTTAGGTTACGTATCAGGAAGAACTTCTTTGCAGAAAGGGTTGTTAAGCACTGGAATAGGCTCCCTAGGGAGGTGGTTGAATCACTATCCCTGAATATGCTTAAAAACCATTTGGATGTGGTGCTCAGGAACATGATTTATCCAGAGGGTTGCTAGAGTTAGGGTAATATGGTCAGGTTGTGGTTGGACTTGGTTATCTTTAAGGACTTTTCCAACCTGAGCAGTTCTATGATTCTGTGAAGCATCCAGTGGGAAGCGAGGCAGTAGATACACACACACACAACAGCTTGTCCATCATCTCCCAAGCTCTTGTGCATCATGGGAGAAGAAGGCCAGCCAAGAAGGGTGGTCCAGTAGGAAGAACAGTGGCCTCAAGTCCTCTGAAAGGCAAAATGTTCACATTTAATTAGGTTGTGATTAAATGTCTTGCATTATTTCTTAAATAACCTTTCTCTTCCCTTTTGGCTTTTCCCTGGAAATATCAGTTTCCATTCCTGCTGTGAGCAGGAAGAACACGTGTTCATAGTAGCAGACGTGCCATCTCTTGCTCAACTCCTACTGGTGTGCTTTGGACATGCAATGTGTGCAGGTGTTCTAAAAAGCAACGTGATTAAGAAAATGGAGAGATGCCTTAATAAAATTAAGCGTTTTTGTCCTGTTTTCCCTGTGGAGAGTCATTGGAATAAGGCAAAAAGAGCTGAATGTAGCTGCAAGTAGTTCAAGTCCATTGTGCGACTATAAAGAGCTGGAATATTCCAAGCTTGGGTGAGGAGTCTTGCTGCTCTATTTACAGTCATACACGGCACATACATCCTCATTTACACAAACAGCATGCTGAAGGCAGTCTTTCCCTGTGCTGCACAGGGTCTGACCTTGCCAGCTGCTGAGGTCAGGCAGCTGCTCTGGAAGGTATTTAGCAGCCTGCAAGGTTAAGTTTGACAATTCCACCTTGTGCCCTGCTCTGAGTGCTCCTGCATACAGCACTTACCTGCCTCTGCAGATAATTCTCATCTTCCCTGATTGGGAGATTTAAGTGTGTGGGTTTTTTTGTGTGTGTGCTTTTTTTTTTTTTACCTGAAAAAGCCTGAAGGTTAATGCAGTAACAAAGCAGTATGCTTATTATTTGGAGTAGATAACAAATAGTTCCCTGCCTGCTGGTGCAGAGCTCTAAAACTCTTCAGTGAAAGGGAAGTGATAAAAAGGTATTGTGTAGGAAAGCAGTTTGAGCAGTAGAGGTCTGAGTGGTTCACCTTAACTGGGATTTCTAAGTTTTCACTTTTTTTTTTCTTTATATCCCAATTTCTTAAATAAACAAGAGACAAGCACTTGTGGTATCAGCCTGTATATCAACCTGTCAATCCTGCTCTTCTCAGGAATTAGTTGGCTGGTTTCAGCTAAATCTTGTAAAAGAAGAGAGGATTAAAAAAATAAAGAAAAATGCTTCTAAGTACTGTGAAAATCAGAGGCTGTGCAAAGGACACAGCCTTAAGTGGGCTGAAAAGACTGGTAGGAAAGACTGAAAGCTGAGGCATAACTTGTCCAGTGTGGCCTATCAGCATGTGCATAGCAAGCACAGCGTGTGCTGTCTCTTGCTCACAGAATCACAGAATTGTAGGGGTTGGAAGGGACCTCTAGAGCTTGAGTCCAACTTCCTGCTTAAGCAGATTCACTACAGTAGATTGCACAGGAAGGTGTCCTGACATGTCTAGACTATCTCAAAAAAAGACTCTACAACTCTCTGGGCAGTGTGTTCCAGTGCTTCCATCGTTCTCACGGGAATGATGTTCTTCCTTATGTTTGCATGGAGCTTTGTGTTGCAGTTTGTGCCTGTTGGCGCTTGTTCTATTGCTGCATGCCACTGAAAAGTCTGCCCCCCATCAACTTGATTACTTCACTTCAGATATTTATTAACAATGTTGAGATCCAGGCTGAAGAGTCCCAGGTGTCTCAGCCTTTCCTCGTATGTGAGATGTCCCAGGCTCTTAATAATCTTTGTTCCCCTTTGTTGGATGCTCTCTAGGAATTCTTTGTCTTCTTGAACTGGGAGCCCAGAACTGGACACAATATTCCAGATGTGGCCTTACCAGATCAGAGTAGAAGGGAAGACTAGCCTCCCTCAGCCTGTTGGCCACACTCTTTTTAATGCCCCCTGGATAATGCTGGCCTTCTTGGCCACAAGGGCACACTGCTGGCTCATGGCCAACCTGTTGTCCATCAGAACACCCAGGTCCTTTTCTACATATCCCCTCTCCAGCAGGTCAGCCCCTAACCTGTACTGTGTGTGGTTGTTTCTCCCCAGGTGCGAGACTCCACATTTGCTCTTTTTGAACCTCATTAGATTTCTCTCAGCCCAGCTAACTCTCCAGTCTGTCCAGGTCTCACTGAATGATAGCACAGCCTACTACTCGTCCCAGCTTTGTATCATCAGCAAACTTGCTGAAAGTGGACTCTATTCCTTCATCCAGGATGATGTTGAACAAGACCAGACTCAGTACCAACACCTGGGGAACAGAATTTTCCAGGCCTCCGGCTATCCTCTGTACTGCTGATCACAGCCCTCCAAACTCTATCAGTCAGCCTGCTCTCAATCCACCTCACTGTTGACTCATTTATCCCATACTTTTTAAGCTTTATTGTAGGTATGCTGTGGGAAACAGTGTCTTTGACTTTGCTGAAGTCAAGGTATGCAACATTTACTGCTCTCCCCCCAGATCTACGCAGCTGGAGATGACATAGACTCCTGCAATCTATTCCTGATTTCATACTCTTAAGGATGAACCAGTGTTGAGCTTAGAAAAAATGATGTTCAAGTGCTGACCTGTTCTCTCAGGCCCCCTTACCTTCCAGTGTTCTATCCTGTGGGATACCTTCAAGTACGTTCTTGAAGAGATCTGAGTTAGTTCCGCTGAAGTCCGGGGTAGCAATTCTAACTATTGCTTTGCTTTTTCCACAGAAAAGGTTAAACTCTACCATCTCACAATTACTGCATCCCAAGCTGTCTCCAACCTTCTCATCTTCAGTCAGCCCTTCCTTGTTAGTAAGAACAAGGCTCAGCAGCCTATCTCTCCTCTTTGGCTCTTTCACTGCCTTTGTCAGGAAATTGTTTTCAGCGCATTCCAGGAATCTCCTGGACCATGTGTGATGGGCCCTGTTGCTCATACAACAAATATTAGGATGATTGAAGTCCTCTGTAAGAACCAGTGCTTGGGATCACAAAGCTATTTCCAGCTGTCTGTGAAAGGCCTCATCAGCTTCCTTCTCCTGATCAGGTGGCCTGTAGTACACACACAAAACTGTCACCCATATTAGCTTGCCCCTTAATTCTCAACCACAAGCTCTCCATCATTCATCTCTAGGTGGAGCTCTATACATTCTAGTTGCTCTCTCACACAAAGAACAGTTCCACCACCTTGTCTCACAAGCCTGTCTTTCCTAAAAAGAAAATAGCCATCCATGACAGCATTCCAGTCATGTGAGCTATCCTACGATGTCTCTATGATCACAATGAAATCATGGTCCTCTGACCTCACACAGATCTAGAGATCTGTTTATTTCCCATGCCATGTGCATTGGTATACAGGCACTTCAGGGCAGCAGAGGGTGCAGATATCCCTAGAGAGCTGCAAGATTTCCTTCTTAGCCTAACCATTCTGAAGAGCTTATAGCCATCCATTGCAGCATGCCAGTTATGAGGGAGAGCTCATCACATTTCAGTAATAGTAACTAATACATATTTTGCTTGCTGCCCAACGGGTTCCGACTTCTCTTCTTTGTTGCCCATGCTGTATACATCAATGTAGATGCCTTCAGCTGGGTTATTGGTCTCAATTTTGACCCTGGCATGCTGCCCCAAGGCTCATCTCAAGGAATCCTGGCTTTATCCCCTTTGTCCTTTGTACTCAGCTTAAAGACCTCTCAATGAGTCCTGCCAGCTCTTGGAGTAGTATCCTTTCACCCCTTTGAGATGAGTGGGACCCGTTTGCAGCCATTAGGCCAGATGCTAAGTAAACTGTGTCGTGGTCAAAAAAGTCAAAACTTTTGTGGTGGCACCAGCCTGATAGCAGCGTGTTTATCAGATGGGTTTTCCTGGTCTTCTCAGCTTTGGTGAGGTGACTGTGGGGATGATGCACGTGTTTGTGCAGGGAGGCAAAGAAGTTTCTGTTCAGGATCCAGTGATACTCTGGGGACTAAATAATCTTTGACAGAATCAGCTATATTCATTTTCATGAGTTATACAGCTTCTCTCATCTGATGGAGAGATGATGCAGCCTGGAAGAAAATTTGAATGGTTCTTAGTAGCAGCTCCAGATGTTCTACACACAGTTTCAGTGTTGGGCTGTGGGGTTGTTTGAGATGTCTCCACCAGCAACTTTAGATGGAGTCAAGTTTTAGGTTTTGGTAGAGGTTATCTAATTTGATTAGTCCATTAAACCGCTCTGTCTGATAACTGAGTGTCACCACAGGTGGTGCTTTCAATCGACTTATCAAATGGTTCTCAACACACTTGCAACTTTCACATTTTAAATTATTCCCTAATTTTGGAAGGTTAATTAAAGTTTGAATGTTATCACTGTAGACAACTAGGTTTAATTTGTGCTAACTGCTATAGGGAGACGACTTAGGTAAAGTACACCCACAGGAGAGATGAGAGAATATCTGGAAAAGCCCTGTGGTGGGGACTGTGTGGAATCTGAGACACAAATGTGTAAGAAATGAGAATGGTTTTGTTCTGCTGCTTGCAACATCTTGTTAACTTTAGTGTTGAGAGGCAATATGCATTCACACCACTGGTATGTGCCTGCAACCTTAAATTCACCTTAGCAACGTTCTTCTGTGCTCACGTGCATTAGTTATTTATTACTTCTAGAGCACTGTGGATGCCCAGGGGATTTCAGTAGCATAGGGATATGATTACACTCAATAATAAAATAATATGCAGTAATAAATCTGTCATTTAGGCTAGGAAATATTGACTGTTTATAAAATTACCTGTAGTACAGACTAAATTATTTTAGTAGTATTAAAATTTCCAATTGCCAGCTTCATGGAGATGCAAATCCTTTTTCTGCAGTGCAGGAGGTCATGGATGGATGGCATAAAGGAAAAGGACTGGTAGTTGACTGCAAAGCAATGCCTGAAACTTTCACAGGGGATCAGAAGAACGCCAGTGGCTATGTAGCAGAAATAAAACATTAGCCCTGGTAGGGAAAGTAATCATGACACTGATTTCTTCTTTTTAGCTTACAAGTGAAGGCAACACTAGGCAAACTCCTCCCTGGTATCCTTGCAAAAGGAGCATTCTTACTGGGGAAGGTGCTGGAGGGTCTGTTTTGGTTTTGGTGGCAGCATGTTTTCTACCTGGACTTGTGCAAAGAATTTGACACTGATTCACACAACATCCTGGTTGCCAAATTGGAGAAAAAAATGGATTTGAAGGATGGACCTTTTTCTGCATGAGGAATTGGTTGGATAGTTGCACTCAGAGTTGCAATGAATGGCTCAGTATCCAAGTGGAGGCTGGTGGTGAGTGGTGTTCCTCAGGGATCAGTGCTGGGACCAGTGCTATTTAACATCTTTGTAAGTGGATATAGACAGCGGGTTTGAGTGCATTCTCAGCAAGTTTGCTGATGACATTAAGTGGGGCAGTGCTGTCGACACACTAGAGGGAAGGGATGCTATCCAGAGGGACCTACAAGGCTTAAGAGATGGGCTGTTGCCAACCTCATGAAGTTCAAGAAAGGCAAGTGCAGGGTCCTGCACCTGCACTGGGGCAATCCCAAGCACAGTTACACACTGGGCAGACAATGACTTGAGAGCAGCCCTGTGAAAAAGGATCTGGGGGTGTTGGTTGATGCAAGGCTCAATGTGAGCTGGCAACGTGTGCTTGCAGCCCAAAAGGCCAACTGTATCCTGGACTTCACCAGGAGAAGTATGACCAGCAGGTTGAGGGAGGGAGGTGATTCTGCCTTTCTACTCTGCTCTCATGACACCCCACCTGGGTTCAGTTCTGAGGGCCCCAACACAAGAAGGACATTGAACTGTTAGAGTGGGTCCAGAAGAGGGCCACAAAGATTATCAGAAGGCTTGAGCACCTCCTCTAGAGGGGCAGGCTGAAACAGGGCTCTTCAGCCTGGAGAAGAGAAGGGTCCAGGAGACCTTATAGCAGCCTTCCAGTACCTGAAGGGGCCTATAGGAAAGCTGGGTAGAGACTTCTTGAAAGGGTATGCATCAGCAAGATGAGAGGAAGTGGCTTTGAACTGGAAGAGGGTAGATTTAGTCTAGATATTAGGAAGAAACTCTTTGTAGTGAGGGTGGTGAAGACAGGCAAACAAGTTGCCCAGCGAGGTTGTGGATGCCTCCTCCCTGGAGAGGTTCGAAGCCAGGCTGGATGAGGCTTTGAGCAACCTGGTGTAGAGAGGGTTGGAACTAGATAATCTTAAACCCAAACTAGATTATCTTCCAACCCAGACAATTCTGTGATTCTTTATGTACTTCTAGGTCTTCTCTGATCTCCACAGATTTCCTTCACTGACTTTATTGTGAATGTGGGAATGGAGAATTTAAAGCTTTGGAGGCTCTAGTAGCTTAGAGCCAAGACCTGCGAGGAGAGAATACAGGAGAGTAAAGTAAATGAGTGAACCAGAGCAGCAGTATGGGAGTGGATAGGAAATAGAGTGGTTGAGAAGTGCGTAAGAGAAAAGGATATTGAAGATTCTTGTAGGACTGCATGCTGTTTTCTCATGGTTCTCAAGGCTGGTGGTGCCAGAGAAGGGACAGAAATGTGGAAGCCCTATTGACTTTCCAACTGACAACAGTGGTGTAGGTGACAAATGCTGGAAAATCATCTAGTTTGAAAATAAGTGGAGGAGGACACTAGTGATTTCTCAGTGGGACAACTATAGGGGAACCTAAGCTACAGGTAGTCATAAAGCGTATATATTGCTGTCAAAGCTTAAGAGGAGTGCTCAAAAGGTGAGGAGGAGGTTTGGTCTTAATACATCTACGGCTCTGTTCAGAGCTAAGAAAAATGGAATGCAAGCTAAAAGGAAAGGGAGATTCAAGGTTGTGGAGAGAACTGGCAAAAGTATCTTCTCAGTGTCTCAATGCAAGAATCTGGGAAACAGTGAAGTAGGAGTAGTGAGATGCTCTCATGCATGAAAACAATGATAATTTAGTTGGCATTACAGAAAATTGATGGAATAACACATGTGACTAGAATACCAATAAAGAAAAATATCATCAACAGTATGTGTGGGGGAGGGTGAACTAAGGCAGAAGAAAATTGTTGTATAATGATGGATCAAAAAGGTGATGCAAATTTTTTTTGAGACAGATTTATCTCTGGTGTAGAACTTCTGACCTAAGATCCTTATATGAATCAGACCCATTATATTTCAAGAGGAAAAAGCTATCTCTAAAAGAGAAAAATTTATCATTTTGAGGAACAAAAAAACCAAAAACTCCTTAGAAACCTGTCCTTTTTAAGTGATCCTGTAAGCGTGATCTCAGAGTTACAGCATGGCAAACAGAGGGCCAGTATGGTTTTAGCAGATACAGGGCAAAAATTTGTTATCTTCCTTGAAGCAGGGGCTTCCTGGGGCTCAACCAAGCTGGACAGGACAAACTTCAGCTCTTCCTACATATAATGATGTGGGAGATAAGTATCAAGACACTTGCTTGTCTCTTTGTTTGCCTCCAGCTGACTAGATGAGCCTAGTCCAATCACTGCAGCTGTTCTTGTTAACTGGATGTTTCAAATAATGCTCATCAGCTTTGAGGGCTGTGAGGATTCATTAGCAAATGTTTTGGAAGTGTTTTGAGATTCTGCAGTGATCATTATTAGATGGGCATGTTGGAACTTAGCCTATTTGAGGAGATCAAGTTATGTATTATGGGATTAATTTCTGTGTCCAGAGAGCTTGGACTCCAAATCACTGAAGGATTTAAGACCAAAGCAGTGCTACCAATCTTAATGCAGAATGGTCTGTGCACCAAGTAGTTGCAAAACAATGGGTTCTTTCAAACATTAGAGTTTGCAAACATTTGACAAGACAATCTTTTCTTTTGGTTAATATTTTGAACTCCAGAAATGTAGTCATAACTGTATTTTAAAGGGAAGGCACTAGTTTCTATGAATGCAGAGATTTCATTATGTGAACCAGATCCTACTGCTGAGGAAAAAAGCCAAGATTGTTAGAAGCGTTGATCTATTACATTTGCATCCAGCTTGAACAACAGTAGTTGAACAGCTAGTATTTGTTAAAACAACAAAAAAGCAAATAACCTGAGTAAAGCAGGTAGGGAGGGAGATGCTCAGATTTCAGAGAGCTGCACAGTGGAGAGGAGTAGCTACCACCCACTTCTCCCTTGGTCCAACTAGCCTGAAGACAGGACATCAAGTAGTCTATAACATAAGCTGAAGGGAAGTCAAAATAATTGACTTAATGGACTGAAAAAATAACTGTTCTTGAAGGTCTCTTATGATAAATAGAAGGGGTAAAAATTGTCATCAGAACTTTAGAGAGGACTGCTGCTTGTGCAGATTTTCTTTTTCTTGGTCTGATCTTTCAGCTTAAGGGCTTAAAAAAGGCTAGAAACATTCCTTCATCTAACTCACTTCTATCAGAGCATCACTGCAGTAAGATTGGTTTACCTGAATAAAGCACAGAGCTTTTATTTTCATTAGTACCCCGAGAGCCAAAAATTACTGTAGAGGTGCAAAAGCACAGAAATGAAAGGCACTCAACTTCACTGATGAGTCTTAACCTATGTTTCAACTGCTGGTCAAAGTAGACCTCTTTAGACATACTCACCTACTGAATTTAGTTTGGATTTACTGAGAAATAAATTGCTATTTTTGGAACAATAGTATTATATATTATGGCTTACTCACACTGAAGTATGTTGAAATTAAATGAGGCAAGAAAAGAGGCCATGTCATGAATATCAGTTGCTTCTTCAGAGAAACAATGAAGTTTTGGTACTAAAATGTGGTAAAATAAATAAGGAAGTTTTATGAAGTGGTCACACATACTGTTTAAAAAAATGTTCAGAACTCTAAAAAGCCAGATCACACCATTAGTCAGGAAATGGAAAAGCTTTCAAGTATGTAGGAAGCACAGCAAGTTTTTGTCTTTTACTGAAACATTTATGTTGGTGAGGGAAAGCACTGCTCACAAAGAAATACTTCAGACTGTTCTTCTTTTTGCAATTCTTTTGCAAGAGATAAAAATAAAACTAAAGTCATGAGCCTCTGAGCTGGTGGTCAATTGGAGGAAGAGAAGAGTGAAGAAGTGCAGCTTCTGTGGTAGGCTGAAAGTAGGGATTGAAATGTACTAATTAGGCAAACACCATCCACGTAACCCAAGTGTCCATTTTTCAAGAGCACATGAGCTTTCTAGGTATACTGCCATACCTAAATGAATATCACATCTCAATCTTCATGTTGTCCATCCCATTTGCATAGTACACTGTGTATCTGGAAACATTTCTGCCTGAACTTCAAGTTTAGTTCGTTATGGAGTGGAAGCCATCTCCATAACTTGAAATGGGTTGTCAGATGTGGTGGTTTCTATCTACTCTTGCTAGTGATAAGTAATTCTTCTTGCCTTGGTAGTTCTTCACTTTTTATTGCTAGGGAATCAAGCCCATAGAATCGTCTGACATAGCTCTACTAAGGATGCTAAAACTCTGCAAACCAATTATGGAGTGGAGTAGATAGAAGGGCATGCAAAGCTATCCTTTAATATGAGCTGAAGATGGGGCATAGAGAGAATGGGAAAGTATTAAGTTTCGTAAGCCCAAAGGCTAACAATATCAAGACAACTTAAAATACAAGGTAGATTAAAAAAATCTATTTGGCTGAAGGGAGGGTGAATAAAGGAATTGTATAGAAAATGAACAAGCAGGGAGATGGAACTGAACTAATAGCCACAAGTGCACACCTCTAAACAGGGAGGAGAGAAAAAAATCGAATGACATTTGCTTGGGGGGGTGAAGGGATGCAGGGGGAAGAAACAAGAAAGGCCTTATCAAAATTATCAAAACATCCGGACAGTAACTCTGAGTTTCCAAATAAGTGAAACAGGGGAAGATGGAAGAGTGATGGATATTCCTAAATGCTTTTTTTGCTCAATTTTCTTTTCTCCAAGTCACATAATTAATCCTCTAGCAGGGTTATATTTCCAACATGAGGGACTGTATACACACTCCTCAGTCCCCCACACCATGAACACCACTGGAGAGCACTTTATAGGATGGCATCTCCCATGAAAATGCTCTATCCAAGCCATAAGGAATCTGTTGGTTTGGGGGAGGATAGCTGGCAGAGGGGAAAATGTCCATAAGGATGAAGCTGACATCTACAAGTAACCCTTGTGCTGCCCCTGTGGTTTCTGTTGTTCCTCCGGGACCTAAGCAGACCTTAAAGAATCTGCAGGGCTTTTGGGCATACTCCTTTATTCTGTAAGCAAAAGGAAGGCAAGAGGGATAGGCACTGTCTCTCTCAATTAGGAATAAAGAGAACTCCAGTTTGGAGCATTTTCCCCTGTGCTTGTCCCCTCCTTTTTTTTTTTTTTCCAAACAGAAACAGCAGTGAGCTTTTAATTCCCCTTGCTGAACAAGTGTCTTACGAATATCTGTCCAAATTTCATTGCCTGACCTCAGTGGGACAATTCGGGTGAGCCTGGTGGCATTACCTCGCTGAATCAGAGTCTTAGCTAGGTGATAAAAGTGAGTGCAGGAGATCTGTTGTGCTTCGATTTCAGAGAGGCAGCTGAGATAATGCTTCATAATAGAAAGAAACGAGATGAATTCCTAGCTGATAAAACATGTCATCAGAGGGATTAGGCATGGCTTGACAGATGAGAAAGAGAATGAAATTAATGGGTTAAAGAAGAATAAGAGATTTTTACAAATGGATCAGAAGAAAAAAAGGTAGCAGTAGGGAGAAAGTAGGTCTTTTAGAGAATGAGGATGGGGAAAAAAATGATGGCTTAAAAATATCTGAGGCTGTGAATGTGTTTCCACCTTCCACAAAAACATCGTCAGTACAATTAAAAAAAAAAGTTTTAAAATTAAAAAAAGCAAGCAGTAAACTAGCTTTTAAAGAGCCGGGAAGCTTGCAACAACGTGTTATATGTAAGTTCTGGACAAGTTGCTTTGGCCTTTCAGAACCCATTCGGATCCTTGTCTGGCCCAGCTCAGATAGTAAAGATGTCTCTGTAAGAAAGGCTCATAACAGAACTGGCAGATGATCACAGGAGGTGGTCCATTTTTGCAGGAAGTGTGGATCCTAAGAGATTTGAGAGGAGGGAAGAGTAGATGGGAGCAGTGGTAGAATGGTTTTGGCTACAGTGATAGCAGAATGACTTTAGGATGAGCAGTGAGGTGAGCGTTGTACTTTGTAGAGCAAAGTTAATCTGCAAATTCATTGAAGATTAGAGGGACTGATCAGGTGACTGACACACAGATGCCCATATGTGTGTGCTAGGATACATAAAGCAAGTTGGTTTTTTTTTGTGTGTGTTTTTTTTTTTTTAATACTTTGCTGCAGTACTGGCAATTATGTCTGAAAAAGGAGGGAGATTTGAGAAGGTATGGAAAGCCTTAAAATAAGTGGGTGATGTCAAGAAAAGTGACTGTCAGTAAACATCTTTTCAATCTAATTTCCATCCTCAGCAAAATGATAGAATATTTGGAAAATCACCAAAAAGCTCATAGATAATGGAACTGTAAGCAATAGGCAGTCCGACTTTACAGAAAAACGCCATAGCAAGTGCTTTTTGTTTTGGAAGAATGAAAATTTGGAAGACAAAGGGCAGATAGAACGTATGTGGGCTCTAGCAAAATATTTGATAGCTTTATATTCTGTGTTACCTCAAGTGAATTTAGGGAACGATATTGGAAAGGAAAGAAAAAGCTGTGGGAGCTTGAAACAAAGCCTTTTTTTAAAGTGACAGCTCACAGAGCTTCATAGGAGCTATCCTTTTCCTAGCCTGTCAATAGCTTCAGGGAATTCTCATCTGTCTGCCCAATGTAAAAAGGGAAAACTTGGAGCTCAGCTCCTCAGATCTCCAACTGCTAACTGAAAATTTTCTTCCTCTTTTGTTTTCCTGAAAAAGTGTCACCAGAAGATCACTGAAGTTGTCTTGAAATCCATCTTTCCTGATGTTCCAATGTGGCTTTTACTGTGCTTCTCTAGAGTAGACTCATATATCAAGCGCTCTATGCTCTAGAGGCTGAGCCTATATAGGAATTTTGGGTGTGCCTGTGAGTTTGGAAAATGTTTTGACTTCATTTTGTAATCTGGACGTGTAACCTCAGACATTCAATGTAAACACGGTTGGCTGAGGCCACGATCCTTGGTTGGTTTGCAGAAAGTGCATCTGGCATTGAGGTTGGGATGGGAGAACTATTGAACACAGCAAACTAAAAATAGTTATCTCCTTTCTCTCCGCCTGCCTGGTCAGGAATATTTTTCAGTTGAACTTGTCTTAATAAATAATGCAATATTATACATAAATTCTATCCATCATCTTAAAATTTGTTTCTCTTTGCCTTCCTGCCACCCCCTCTTCCCCCAACACACACACGTTCCTCTGTATCCCTCATTGCCTTTTTTCCCCCTCCAGTCTCTTCTCTGTAAATGAAAATAAAAGGAGGCAAAAAATTTCAGCTGAAAGACTGAAGTTACATTTTATCTGCAAGCTGTCTGCCTGCTGTCCAGATATGATGCTGTTCTGTCCCCAAGGGACAGAATAAATCTTTTCAGTGAGAGAAAAGTCCAGAACTGTTGGAGTTTGGAAAAGCTATAAGGCCCTCAGCAGGAGCTTGGTCCTGTGAAAGCAGCCTGAGTTGGGGAGTCCTCTGAGAGGCCGAGACTTGCATGGACAGCTGCAAGGAACCGCTCAAAGGAAGGCTTGTTGATATTTATTTCTTGAGGCCTAAAATGGAGAAAGATGGAGGGTTTGCCCTCTACTTTATTCTGGCCACACAGGTGTTTTTGGCCCTTCCTTTGGCCTCCAGGAGCATCCAGAAGGAGGCCAGTTAGCTTTCTAACAAATAACAGCCTGTTAATAACATGTTTCACAGTGAAACAGTTCAGGAAGAATAATATGTGCTGGGGAATAACCCTGCTTTGCTGTACTGGCAGTCTGAGGACAGTGTGGACACAGTGTCCAGCACTTCATGAGTATCTCAAAAGACCTCAAGCACCTGATGAAAAATCCGACAGCCTCAGCTACTCATCTATAAAATTAAGTTAAATGCAACATGTGCTCAGTAATTTTGTCTTTAATGGCCTGGGAGGGTGTACTTGGCACAACAGGCCTGTGAGCACCGATGAATAATTACATAGAAACATTCGAGCAAAAGTAGGTTAGGGATGGCGAGAAAGAATTTATGGTGGTTACAGAGCACTAGATAAAACTTGATCTATGGAAATATAAATACCCTTCAGACAAGATAGCTCAGCTCTCCCAGGGCAGAGGAAATGAATGCTAATATTTGCAACTTGCAGCCATCTCTTTTTCCTCTCCCTGAAAGAACTAAGGTACTGCTGTCAGTGCTTTCAGCAACTTGGTCACTTGAGTCTTAGTTGTTCCCCAAAGCCAGAAAGTGTTTTTAAATACCTTTATATTCTGGTTTATCCCAGAAATAATGTTGTAACTGGGGAAGAAATCATCCATGACTTAGATGGGAGTAGTACTGAAAAGTTATGTATGTAGCAAAAGCTGTTAAAAAATTTTCGTAAGGAAATTATCATTCATTCAGGGATTGTTGGACTGCTGGAGCTGAGATGCTCTACAGTGCATCTTTGCCAAAGCTTGCAAAGGCGCCACAGAAATGCTATCTGGGTGCTTTTATCTTTCCAGGCCCAGATCAACTGAGACTCTCAAGTTTTTATAGGCAGATTTTTCTTGACAATCTGTTTTGACAGGTCATCCACCACTCAAACAACTCAGTTATTCAGGAGCTCTTTTCTGCAAGTCTAGCAGCTCCTCTTAACCTTCTGGGCAGATAGGTAGAACCAAGGAACCACGCACTTAGGAGAAAATGTGGAATGTCCTAAAATAACCTTCAAAATATTAAATAGCATGTGTTTTATCCCTTCTTAACTCCATTAAGGTAGATTTTATCCCAAATAACAAAAAAGCTCCCTGTTCTTTTGGGGAGTGGGTAGGAAGAAGAATCATCTTATTTCCTGGCTAGCATTAGCCACATTCTCTGCCTAGTCATTTGCTATCAGTTTATGCCATTTTGTTGAGGTATACACATGTAAAACATTACCAGGATAAAAGATCTCCCTGTTTGCACCAGTGCGAATGTTAAACATCTCCTTGGCCTTGATGTCAATATTTATGCCATGGGCAATCAGTCCACTCAAATGCCACTTCCAACTCATGGCCAATCATCTTTTTAGAAGGGAATTATTGGTAAGAGAGTTCTTGGAGATGCTTGGAGTGAAGCACAGGAGGTGCTGGGGGAAATATGGGAAAACAAACCCTTCATTAACAGCTTTCCTATTGGAACCCCAATGCAAAATATCCTCTATGTGCCTGGCATTGTTGGGGTTGCATGATGTGACATCCAACCCATGAAAGAGTTGCTTAGCAACTGTGTCCTGCCCTGAGGCTGCCTGCAGCTGTCTGTGATGTTCTGCTTTGATGATGGAAATTCTTCCATCTTGTGTTCTGGGGGCTCTGCGTGTATCCCGTTGGGTATATGTTGTGTGCATAGATTTTTCTATCAAACTTGTCTGATCTTACCAGCTTAGATGCCAAACTCACCTGCTCTTGTGGTTTGAATTTATTTTGCTAATTAAGCGTGAGGGCTGTTTTAATGTGTCCTAGCTTGAACAAGAAACTCATACCGTTGAACGCAAGTGATCTGGAAACTGGCTGATTAAATGGATTCTTTCCCCTCTCTTGTGGTGCTTTTGCATGTGCTCTTAGGGTGATGTTCCCATTAGAAGGCTAAGCAAAACAGCCCAAACAAGTGCAGAGACTTGCACCCTCAGATATCTAAAGCAATTAAAAAAATAAAATAAAATTAGTGGGCCTCTCAGCATGAGTTATTTAAACTCATTGTGTAGAGTGAGTTACTGCTATAGCACTTGTATCAGCGAACACAAATTTTAGTTTGCTTCTTGTCAGAAGGCACAGCACAATGGGAACTTATGCAAACAACTGAAGTAGTGGAAGACTGATGATCACTGCCCCCATTACTCCCTTCTGTGTCAGCCTAGATGATCAGGTTTACCAGAGATTTAAAATAACAAATCCTAAAGTTGCCAAAAAGGACTAAGCAGTAAACTCTGGGAGAGGGCAGTTCACTGCAGGATCACCTTTCCTTGATTTAGCACATACAGCAGAATATCCTCTCAGTAGTCTTAATCTTATATTTAGGTAGCTGCTGTGATTCAACTAGTGTGGTAATTCACTGAGCCTCAGCAACAAATTCTTGGAAGATGGTACCCATATTCCTTTGGTACGCTTAGGGGTTGTTTGGAACAAAATAACTCAGAATAAGTGCTGAATTGGCAAAGTCTGTGGACACAGCTGAAAAAAGCCCTGTCTTCCTTGTGTGGTACTGCCACCGACTGCTCCTTGGGGAGGCAGCAAGCAAAGGGGCTGAAGATCGGAGCAGAAAATTGAAGTAGACAACTCTAGCTGTGTTCAGGTGAGGAGTCGTTTGCTTCCTGTGGTGCTTTCTCAAGATCACTGTCAGAGTCACCACAGGAAGAATTCCTCCTGTGTTTCTGTCGTCTCTGGGGATCTGCTTGATAGGCACAATGTTTTTGCTTGCAAGCACTTTAAATAATTTCCAGAGCTTTAAGCCCCATGGGGGGGCCTAATCCTAAACTGAAGCAGCTCAATGAGACAGGTCAGAACCCTGGAGATAGTCTATTTAGATAAACAAGTTCACCTTACAGGGATAAGGATGTCTCAAGCAACTTAATGGAATAGTGGTGTTATTTGTAAACACATTCTAAGATGTTTTGTCTACATTATGTTATTACCATAATCATTACTTTTTACCACTGCTCTACAGGCTTTGCCTAACAGCTCTCATTTATGCATCCTGAAGCTTTGTCTGCTTCAAGAAATTGTGAAATAGCAGAAACAGTCATGGAGAGTCAAGTCACTTGTGGTGTATCCAGAGGGTTTGTGGCAGAGCATACAGGTGCTCTTATCCAGAATCAAATTCAATTCCTGGAGCTACACCACCTCTTTGAATGAGCCTTTCTTCTAAAAGGATAGAAATATCTTGGTTCACAACACTGTGGCTCTTGACTATTCAGTAAATTAAAGTATGACTTTTTTTTTTTCTAGTTTTTATGTACATTTTCTGATTTACCTCCAGAATCCTTCTTGTTCTCTCTGCTTTTATGTGAAGGTTAATGATACGGTTAGCAAAAGCAGTGTGCAAAGCGATTCCATTCAAATAAGATTATCACGCCAATCTTAGGTTTCTTGCAAGAAGGAAGAGTTGGGAAACAACGGTGAGAAAGGCATTATGGGAAGCATTCTGGTTCTCTTCTAGTAGTACTTGAAATCTGTATTTCCCTCATAAAAGGGCTCCCCATCACAGGGGTCAAAGTCCAGGTCTACTCACACTATGGAGGAGCTGCATAGTACACTTGTTATTGCAAGGTCTAAGTGTAGTCAGTCATTATCAACAACAAAATAAAGAGACCTCTTCAAAGTTTAACCAGTCCTAGTTGTCAACAACACTACTTCTAGGCCGTACAAAATAAACTGTAGTCTTCAGTCCCAACAATGTAAGTTAGTGAGAGGATAAACAATGGGTGAAGCATGAGGGATGTGGGGGGGAAAAGTGACTGAATTTCCAAGAGAGGGAAGGATGTTACACAATGTAAGAAAATGAAAGTTTGTAGGAAGGGGCAACTTCTTTTGTTAGACCAAATGATAGAGTTGGAAAAAGACTGCAGGGTCTTTGCTGGTGACCATAGGAAAGTGACCACTACAGCCTCTTCAGACTTTTCTCAGACTTCAGGCTTTTCACATACCGGTTTCCATGGGTGAATGTTGAGGGTTTAGAATAGGATACCCCCATCTGCTACATTTTGCATCTCTCTGGTGTGGGCTGTTGAGAATTGTTCTATGCAGAGCCATGGCAGTGAAGAAACTAGAACTACTCAGCTGTAGAGCAGGAGTGGACGTAGGTTGTAAACTGTCAGCTGGAGAAGCTTGAGACATTACAATTCACTGGTTTGTTGATATTGAATCCTCTCTTGGGGTAGGGTTACTGATCACTAGCAACTGTGCTCCTTAGCCCAACTTCTCAGTATCAAAACTTCCAGGTGTTCAGGAAATCGTACAGATTAAACTCTTGAGTTTGTCCGGACATTGTAACTATACGGAGCACTGGAAAGTAAAGGGGAACTGAATGCTGTGCAGCAGACATGGGAGGAAAACCTGCTCATGTTTTATGCCAGCCATCCTGAGCAGGGACCTTGTTTTTATTCCTTGCAGCAGGCTCCAGCTACTCAGCTGTCTGAATGTGTATGTAAAGCAGTATTATAAATCTGTGGTGCTACATACACATTTTCGTTCCTATTACACTATATACATATTTTATTATGTTTATCATTAATATTCAGCATGAGGTATTAGCAGAAGTCAGAAGCAGTCAGTTCTGCTATGGTTCCTCTGATGAGCTCTCAAAAGGGGTTTCCAAAAACTCAAACCTCCTCATTTCTGCCTTGCCTCATATGAGCTCCCTCTAATGCTCATGAGAATGTTCTGCATTTCCTCATCCATCCGTGCTCCATTAGCTTGAGATAGTCAGAAACAAATGCACAACCTTTTGGCATAGGCCCAGGCTTTGCCTAGCAGGATGAAAAATGACTATGATTATAATTAGTGTTGGTTTTGGTCTTTTGGTTGCAAAACTGGGAGTTGGCCCCCTCAGCTTTTTCCTCTTAATAATAATTAATTATTAATTACTTCAACAGAAGAGGAGGGAAAGGAGAATTACTGGTACTGTGTGGAATAGATATGATGGGAAGACTTAGAAAATTATCTGATGGGAAGCTGAGACTCTGGAGTCTGATTTGAGGAAATATTTGGCTAGCTTATTACTTCATCTTAAACAGGCTTTGAAGCCCACTGGAGAGAGGATTTCTCCCTCTTTCTTTACCTGCCATGTTGCAAGCACATGCTGGAGATACATATTTACTCCTCCTATCTGAGCAATGCTCCTATCAGCATTGCTCCTGAAGCAGATGAGTGCTGGCTAATAAGATGAGCAAAAAGGCCTCCATGTTTCACACAGGACACCATGGCGGAAATTCTGAGTAAATGAAGCTCCCTGAAGGCTTTGACTCTTCCTTCCCAAACTATAAGATAGTTCCAAAGGCAGCATGTAGGATGAGACTTATCTAAACAAGGAGCAATGTGAAGGGGAGAGAAAAAAAGTGAAAATAGGTCATCTCCAAATATGAGGTAGGGCTGTAGTCTTTCTCAAAGCTCTGATCTGACTGAAGTAGCTGAGTTTGGGAGTGAGATAGGTATTTCCCATTGGAAATCACCCTTGTAATGATCATTCTGATCCTTCTATAACAGGCTGTTTCCTTTTTTTTCTTGTGAGAACCTCCTTTTTTCCCCCCTCATTTTGTGGCCTCCCCATGGTTCTCAGTGCTGTTGATCAAGGCAGTCCTCTTTGGGTGTTCTTTTTACCTCCTGATGTGAAATGTGCTTCACCAGCTGCTGCTCTTCCACTGTTGTGTGAGTCCTTGCCTATTTCCTTTACTTCCTAATGTATCTCATCATTAGCACTGCTCTGGTTTCCTCTGCTAGTGCTAGCTCTGGAGCTGGTGTTATCAATCCTGTATGAGTGACACTGAGCTCTCACATCTCCTTCAGCTTAGCCTTTCATTTTTCTTATTTGTCCCCCTGGACTCCACCAGATCTCAGCTCCTCTGTAGCTTCCTGCCTCTGAAAGCTTCAAACAAGGCACTGTCTGTGCTTAGGTGAAATGTTTCTCCTTGAATGTTGAGCATTGATGTTGTGTTCTTGGTTATGTTTCTTGAGCAAATCCCTATTTCTCAATGTCTCTGTTTTCCAAGGTGTAAAATACAGGTGATGTTGATCTGCAAACTGTCAAATAAGTGTGAGGGACAACTGTCAGTCTATTTCTAACACCACCAACTTTTACTGAGATGTCACACTGAGATTATCATTTCTTTATTCGTGTCTCCTCTGTTAGATTCATGCTTCAGCATCCCAGACACACGCAAGTTGCTTTGTCACATCCACTCCTTTGTTAAAATCCATCATCGTCTGATTGTCACTGACCTGTTCACAGCTTTCCTTTTATGATGTCATTCCCAAAGCCATGCTGGGTACAGCACCAGCTGACAGGGGTGCTGCATGTTGAGGGGAGGCTGATTTAGTGCTGAGGAAAAGTAATTCCCCTGTAAGGAGCCTAGATCAGAGTTACCTTCCTGATTACCTCCAGCCTGCTGAGAAAACCCATGACATGGCTGTAATTCTATTGGTGTCAATCAATGACCCATGCCTTTTTCCCATCATTTCTGCTCCTTTCCACTTTTCCTTACTGTCATCCTTGTCCCCAGACACCTCCTGGCTGCTCCCCTTTCCATTCCCTACTACTACTACTACTTCCTCCATCACTCTTCCCTCTGTCTCCTCTCAGGCCATTCCTACATTGTTTCCTTCTCCTTGCAGTCAGAAACCCATCTCTGTGCCGTGCGTGCCATCCTGTAGCTGGCTATGCAGACCTTTATCCTCTCTGTAAGGAGGTTCAGGATTTTGCGTGAAGGATGATGCACAAAAATGAATTGCTCTGTGTAGTTTTCCGTTTACTGTGCCAAAAGAGCTGTTTGGCTGCTTTAATATCGTCTTCCCTTCACCACTTGATGGTGCTCTTAGACATAGCAATTCTTTATTATGCTGCAAGAAGAGCCAGTACAGGCTGGTGTCTCCAAAAGTGGCCATTAAATCTGACGGATTTGAGTATCCCAGATCTCTGACCTAATCCAAAACTAAGTTCAAACCAATCTCTGAAGAAGAAGCCACTTTTTGAACAGAATTGGAAATAGCATCCTAAACTCTTACCTGTTAGGGTAAAAGCCTGGTTTCTTCTTTTTCTGTTTCTTCCTCATCTAGCTGCTGTCCCCTTATTCAGTCAATTGCTGCTATTTCTTGAGAGTCTCTCACCTTTCAGCTTTTGTCTCCTTCATGTTGCTTTCACCTATATTCTTCCCCTAATGCCTGTTGCTTGTCTTCCATACGCATCTTCCTGCTTGTATTCGCTTTTTTCCACCTTCTCTTCTTCCACTCTACTCCTTTGGAGTTATAGAGTCAAGTCACAGCCGAATATAATGGACTCAATGTGCTTTTTTTTTTCCTTTTCCCTCTTAGATTATTAAATCTTGCCTCTTTCTGCTTCTGCTACATTCACATTGCATTTAAAACAAACAAAGAACAGCATCACCAAAAACAAAACAACCAACATCTGAACAACTCCAAACTGATCCTCGTATCTCCATCCTTCTTCCCTCCACGAATGACTGCCTGGTGGTATTGCTGGCAGGAAATGTCCCGCAGCTTAGCAAAGGAGCCTTAGTACAGAAAGCCTCAGAACTTCCCTAGGCATTTGCCAGTGCTACGGAGAGAGAGGCTTGAGCTGCAGTGAAGAAATTCTCCCAAGCAGATGCACAGTGATTCAAGCGCAGAGTTCATGCTCATGGGCATATTTTCTCAGAAGCAGGATGCTCTGTAGCTTTGGTTGCTGCTGTAAGGCGTGATGATCACCAATACCTTTGTAGCTTGAGTTAAATTTCATTCTTCATTCTAGGTAAATGACTAAACTCTTACGAAATGATAACAGACTGCTGTCTAAACCAGAGTCCATACAATCATTCTAGCCACTCAGCAAAGTAAAATTCGGTGGACTCTGAAAAAAATAGGGAAGGTATATATATGTTTGAGAGAAAGAAACGTCAACACAAATATAGGCGAAGAAGGGAGCTGAAGCACAGCCTGTTTAAGCAGCTGGTAGCCTGACCTTAAGTAAAAGCTTAGAGTTTGATGCTGTAAGAAAAGAAACTCTCTAGCTTGTTTGATTTCTCCTGCATGGAAGAAAATAAGACTCCACACATTCTTTGCAAATAAGGTATCATAAAATGAAGCCTTTCCATCTCTTCCCATGGAATAACCCATAAGACCATGAATTTTTGGTTAGCTGAAATGGGGGCAAAAGGGAAAATGATGCTATGAATTTTTAAAGAAAGAATCAGAGCTCTAAAAAATGTGTTTTATCTGTGAATCTTAAAGCATAGTATAAAGAAAGATTGTTTTCTCCTCCTCATTTTATGGAGACAGAGAATGGACTGAGATCAGACACTGAAGTGAGTATTTTCACGAGGGACTTCTCATAACTCATGGAAATTGAATTCTGAACTCCCTATCCTGCCTACAGCTGTGTACCATACTGCCTGATGCACTGTCAGCTGTCCAAAACCACACGACGAAAGGGTTATCTGCTGGTTAAAGGTGATGACTCTTGGCTCCTGTTCTGAGCGCTGATATCACTGTGTGATCTTGAACAAGTTGTTTGGATTTTGTCATTTGTAGTGATGTAGATGGTGGTTCTGCCAAAAGATGTGAGGCCATGGGTCAGTTCCCAAATCCAGTCTAACCATCCACCTATCACCAATGGTTCTCGCTAAATCATATCCCTCAACACAACATCCAAACGTTTCTTGAACACCTCCAGGGAAGGGGACTCCACCACCTCCCTGGGCAGCCCATTCCAGTGCCTGACTACCCTTTTGGAGAAGTAGTATTTCCTAACATCCAGCCTGAATCTTCCCTGGCACAGCTTGAAACCATTCCCTCTAGTCCTATCACCGGTTATACAGGAGAAGAGGCTGACCCCCAGCTCACTACAACCTCCCTTCAGGTAGTTATAGAGAGCAATAAGGTCTCCCCTGAGCCTCCTCTTCTCCAGACTGAACAATCCCAGCTCCCTCAGCCGCTCCTCATAAGGCCTGTGCTCCAGACCCCTCACCAGCTTTGTTGCCCTTCTTTGAACACGCTCCAGGGCCTCAACGTATTTCTTTTTTCTGTAGTAGAAGCTTTCATAGCACTGGAATGCAAGCAACAGTCCTCTTACTGGGATAAGGTGTCACGGTTGAACCCGTGTGAGTGAGATCAGAATCAGTCCCTTGATACTTATGAAATGATTGTAATAATATTGACGTAGTGGGGCATTCTGACTATTAGTGAAGGACTGTAATGTATTTTGAAACCTGCAAATGACAGTGGGAAATCATAATGATGATATTCCCCTTTAGTTCTTTTGTATATGGATCTTGGAGTACCTCATTAATGTTATTAAACTTCAGAATTCTGTGTGAGGGCATTAAGTAACTAAATGAACGTATGATCATAGGAATAATTTTTGGTTGTCTCTATACTGTACATCACAGTGACTTCTATCCTCATTGCAGCTCCAGAGATATAACTCAGGTCCTCCTCTTCTTAAAGAGCAGTCACCTGCCACTTAAGGAAAAAGTAGCATCTCCATTAATGATCATCATGGAGTATGCATTGCAATTAGCAAATACTGCTTCTAACCAATAGACAGGATGCTGACAGTTTGTCTGAGCAGCCAGAGTTGTTTAGCATTCTCCAGTATTCACTGACATCATCTCCCATGCAACCCTGGGAGGGAACAGAGCTTGCCTTACTTCAGAAGAAGCTCTGGGAGAGGCTTTCCCATCTTGAATAGGGTAAAGGACTCTGAACTTGGCTTCTCTTGAGTAAGGAAATAAAACCAGATATTTTTCAAACACGACCCTTCAGGTTATGCTTGCTGTTAATGAGTAACAGCACACTTCAGGGATTTACTTCAGGACTCCTGAATTCCCTTCTGGAAGCACTACTTCCTTCTCTCCAGTAACAAAATCTCATGAACTCCAGATTTTGGTCCTCTGAATCACGTTTGTTAGATGCTCTATTTGGACTGTGTGTGACCATGTTCCTACTGCCATACTTGACAAGACACTTCGGTCAGACTGCTCTCATCCTAACCCCTGCTTTCCCTCAGCTTAGATCTAGTTAATTCAGAGCTTCTTGGGAGCAACCCAACCTCTGCAGAAGGATGTCTACAAAAGGGCATCACCAAATAATATCAACTCCCTGACTGTGAGCATAGTGCAAGCTCTGCTGTCTACTCTATCTGTCTAAACTATATTTATCAGCCTAAATGCAGTTGTATTTATCATGTGCTATCAGGAGAACAGTAGAATAAAGGTAAACTGTGGGCACATTTCTTCCTCTTTCTGCTTCTGCCGTGGATGGGCACATCTATGTGTTCCAGTACAATCAGAAAAAAAATTGATTTGAACTGGTTGGCTCGAGACTGGCAACTATCGCTTTTGTGTGTGTGTGGCACCAGGCATGAGATAATGCTTTAGTGTCTGGAGGCTGGCTCCTGCTGGGCAGCTGAAGCAGCAGGAGGGATGTGTGACTATGTACACTTGAACACATCAGTCTCGCCACGGTGTACAACGCTGACATTTGAATAATCATGCCAGGATGTTAAGTGGAACACCTTGCTTGGGTGACACTAGTAATTCTCTTTACAAGGCTGCTCTTCACTACTCTCTAGAGAGTCACACAAATGTTTATTTCTACATCTGTTGCATTCTTGTCAGTCACAACTGCTTGAAAGAATATGGCGTATTTATGCAATATATATCTGCGTATGTAGCATATATATAATTCTGACATGGAGTTGTTGGAGCAAGTGCAGAGGAGGGCCATGAAGATGATCAGAGGGCTGGAGCACCTCCCCTGCGATGACAGGCTTTTCAACCTGGAGAAGAGAAGGCTCCAAGATGCCTTGTGGCAGCCTTCCAGTACCTGAAGAGGACCTACAAAAAAGCTGGGGAGGGACTTTTTGTAAGGGCATGGAGTGATAGGACAAGGGGAAATGGTTTTAAACTGAAAGAGGGTAGATTTACACTAGAGATTAGGAAGAAATTCTTTACTGAGAAGGTGCACTGGAACAGGTTGCCCAGTGAGGTTGTGGATGCCCCCTCCCTGGAAGAATTCAAAGCCAGGCTGGATGGGGCTTTGAGCAACCTGGTCTAGTGGGAGGTGTCCCTGCCTATAGAAAGGGGTTGGAACTAGATGATTTTAAATGTCCCTTCCAACCCAAACCATTTTATGATTCTGTGATATATAGCCTTATCAAACAGACAGTTGTGTCTGTGATGAGATAGTAGTACTGTGGAGGTGCAGAGTGAATGCCAACAGCCTCCAGTATAACTGAGTTTCCTCACCACTTCAGGCCTTAGAATCGTTTCTGCTTGATTTCAGGGAAAGTCCTATACATCTCCAGCACAGCAGTTGCAGTGTGCAGCACTAGAGTAACAGGAAAGGAAGGAAGATTTTTTTCTCTCATTTTGCTGTATTCCTGTGCAAATGATGACTGGGAGGCTAGGAATGGACTGTTTCTGATATGAGGTCTCTTCTGGGCTGGTGAGATTGATCTGTACGTGCTCAGATCTGTTCTGAATGGGAAGGCAGGGTTGCTGCTCATCTTGCTGTGATCACTGCCTGACTCAGAGCACCCCTCGCATCCCCTAAGGCTCCCTGCTGAGGGGGCTGCAGCTGAAGAGATGAGCAGGATCAAGGCAGGACAGAATGAGTAGGGCGCCCTGAACCACCAAGAGAGCTAGCATATAATCCCAGCTCTTCCACTACTGTGCTGTTAGGGCCTGAGCAAATTACTTTTTTTCCCACCGTGCCTCAGTTTCCCTGCTAATTAAATGGGGATAATAATACACCTCTTGCAGGAGCAACGTAGTAATAGATCAGACGATATCTTTAAAGTGCAGTAAGATTTACAGATAAAAAGTGCTGCGGAAGAGCATTGTTAAAAGTCCACAGTGAAACCTCACAAAACCCCCTGAACTGAGACCTCTTGTCAACCTGGATATTTTCACTGTTCCTTTGAAGATGAAACTCCACCGCTTACACTAGTTTGCTCCAATTCAGTAGGTTTTAAGAGGCCACAGGGGGACCTGTTAGAGTTAAAATGGATTGAAAATGTCTTTGAGCCTCTAGAATAATGAGTATTTCCCTTTCTTTACATTTTTGGATCCAGATGAGATGCTGTTCAGTGGCTGTCATTCCGCCAACATACGCTTTTCCATTGCATTGAAACCTGAACTCTTAGGGTCGGGCATTTGCAAGCAGATGAATGTTTTTTGGAAGTACATTAAGTAAAAGAAACTCAAGTAGGAAATTTTAATTACTTTTAAACTCTAAGCTACATCTTGTTCTCCCCATTATAAACCATTTTGATTCTGCCTTACACAGATGCTGGCTATCCCTATTATCTGCATTAAGGTGACGATCTTCTTAGTGTCTGGGCACATTTCATGATTATTATTATTTCGTATCTCAGCAGTGCCAAAAAGAGAGGAGAGGACATTAAGATGCTAGACTGAAGCCTGATTCCCAGGCCTGGCGCTGACTTTCAGTGCGAACTTTGGCATGCTGCTATGAGGCCTGTCTTTGTGCTTCATTTTCTCATCTCTGAAATGACATTTCCCTGCTTTATGGGGTCAGTGGATTCACTGGCACAAGTTGGGTCTTAAAAATACTATATAGAGGGAAAGGCTCTGATTCATATCCAGTTGTGCTACAAGCTGTGCAGGTATCTGTGAGGGGATGTCCCCTGTCTTACAGGGCTTGCAGATGAATGTGACCTACTAAGGAAGAAAGGAGAAAAAAACTTTCTTTACCCTGCAAGGATTGAGTTACAGCATCTGCACTGTAATAGGATGGAGAATGAAGCACTGGAACAGGATGCTTGAAGGCACTATAGGGTTTCTCTCACCATAAAGTTTAAGGACAATCTACATCAGGATTGCCATGGTTACAGGTGACTCTGTAGGATTAGGGAGAAACTTTCCTGAGTGCCCTTCAGCACCTTTTGTTTTCTTGTTTTTTGTTTTTTTTTTCCTTTTTTTTTTTTTTCATCTTCTTGGTGATCTCAACAGTTCCCTCTAGAAATGGAATTAGCCCAGAGTTGTTTCATTTTTTTTTTTTAATTGACTTGTGGAATCCTAAAATATTTCAGGAGGAGGTGTGAGAGCTGCTAATTTGAGCAGCAGGTTGGACCAGATGACCTGGGTGCTTTTCAACCTAAGTTATTCTATGAGCACTTTGTTGCCAGAACAAGTAAGGGGGGAAAGTAAGACTTGACTTTACCCCCTCATTCACACAGAATAAATTAATCTCTACATAATTGTAGATTATGATTGGTAGGAACTTCTGGAAACCGTGTAAACAAGCTTCCCCAGAACCGTAATCAGCACTGGCTTAGGTTAGCCAGGGCTTTGTCTACTTTAATCTTGAAAACCTCAAAGAACAGAGATCCCACAACCTTATTTGCTCTTGCAACACAGTTGCTAGAAGGGTTGCCAAAAGTCAATAAGCTTACTCTTTTTGACAACTGACATGAAGAGCTGAGAGCTTTCTCTCAGCCAAAAGCACTCCTTCCTACAGCTTCCCCATGACTATCACGTTAGCCTAGATAATCAGTGCTGAATGTAATTATGGCTTGCTGATGATGGTTAAGAAAAGCATGTTTAAGATCACTAGATACTTACTCCCTTTGGACTTAGAAGATCTTCTTGTCCTAGTGTCCATTTTCTGTGTAAGGAAGCCAGTGTTTTGTTGCCTCCAGAGAATGCAGATGCTGACCTTTTTTACCAACCAAGTCTTCCCACTGAATTTCGTGAAATATGCCTGCATTGGCAGCAGGTTACAGACTTCCACCTGAGAAATGAGGGCTCACAGAAGATAGTTCTAAACAGCAAAGTTCAGTTTTGGATCCAGTTCTGGAACTGAACATTTTGAGCTGGTGTCAAGAGCGTGGTTTTACTGGTTCCTTCTTTTTTAATTCCGTTATGCTTGCAACTGAACTTGTGCTAATTTAGAGCTTAGCTCCCCATTGGCCAGATCGTTGGGTGAAACTTTACAGGAAGTGACAAGAAACAGGGGGAAAATAATTTCCAAACCAAATGAAAGTCAGATGTAGCTGAGCAGCTCCCAGATGAACCTAAAGGAAATTCAGTGCAGACAGATACATAAATAGGTGAAATACTAAGCTTGCCTTTCTAATGTGGGTATCTTGGGTCTGTCTGAGCTTGTGGGGGCTGAGAAATCTTATTGTATTGAAAACTCAACAGACTTCTCTATGCATCCTTGCACTGTGAAACATGCCATGATTTGTACAGCTTCTCTCCATGCTTTCCAGCTTATGAGCACGTATGCTGTTTTCTTTTTTCCTTTTTGTGAGGCACAGGAGAACACAACACAGGCAAATTTTGCAAAATCTATTTCGAGTCAGTAATTTGCTAAGTGCTCAGAGCTTGTCTCTCTTTTTTTTTTTTTTTCTATGATAAGTAATTTATAAATAAAAATACATTCACACTCACTCTAATATTTGCTTGTACTTGAATTCTATTGGTGAGATGTGTGAAAATTGCCTGATGGCTGAGATCACCAGCAAAATCAAAGTTACAGGGAGTAATTACAGATAGCATTATAGAACAGAAGGATAATTTGATCTAAAAATTCGATCTAATGCTCTCACACAGGGATGTATTTCTCTGGGATAGGATTTTGTAAAACAAAAGAGAAAAAAAAATCGTATGGATGTGAACTAGGGAAAAGCAATTATTCTCTTATAATATGGGAACACAGTGCTCCTGGCTCAGGAGAGGTATGAAATACAGGAGAAAGAAGGGGCTGCAAGGAACCTTTATGAGCCCCAGCAGGTTTACTCAGGAAGGTTATTCAGAATGTGCACAGAAGGCACAAGCTCCTGAGCCCTGTGAGGCAAAACAGACATGTGAGGAAGGATATAGAACACATGTACAGTATGAGAGGAAGACACCTTGACATTTTGATGGTGAACACGTAGGAATTCTACCATGCATCTGGTCTCCTCAAGGTCTCTGCCCTGCCCACAGCACTGGCCAGAAAGGACAGGAAGATCCCAGGGTAGTCAGGCAGAAGCTAAGAGCATCTGGTTTCCTGCAACCCTCAGGAATCCTTGCAGAGGAGCACAACTGTCTGATGTTAGTTTTCTAAGTACTTCTTAATTCTGCAGAAACACTCGTAGAGGATATGCCCTTTTCTTAGGGCCCCTACTGATATTCACCAAGCCTGGCTGAAGACCTCAAGCTATTCCCCACATACTAACTGCAAGTCCCTCCCCTTTCCATGAGTGTGTGCAGCCCCAAACTCACAGCAAGACTGGTCTATGGAGAAGACCTCTCCCACAGACTTCCCTCATCTTGGT
The DNA here is from genome assembly GCF_987193195.1 of Phasianus colchicus. NCBI lineage: Eukaryota > Metazoa > Chordata > Aves > Galliformes > Phasianidae > Phasianus > Phasianus colchicus. Next base: position 83,189,014 of record NC_143436.1, read on the forward strand.
TTCATGCTTCCATCTTAAAAATTTCCCTCTTAGAAATGAGGATCTTACTGTAGTCCCAGAGCATGGCTTGAAAACAAATGTATTTACAAATCTTTTGTATGAATGTTTATTACCAGCACATACTTAGCATTCTCCTGTCTGACATTCAGTCCGTTGACATTCAGGAGGGCAGCAGAAGTCCTGATGCACACCTATGCTTTAAACAGCCAGAGAAGTCCTTGTTCCCCACAGGCACTCACAGGTTAATGGCAACGCGCAGCTCTGCTGGCAGCTAACAAGATTTAAACACAGGCTAATGACTGCATGTTTTCACTTTAATCAACGCACAAATCGCCCTTTTATTATTACGGGTATTTTTTTTACTCCAATTTAATTTATAATTGAATTATGCTCCAGACTGTAATTGTTGATATAATCCACATCTTGAATTCCACATTCTCTCTGTGCTTCACCCTAACCTTTCAGCGAGGGGCCTGAGCAGCACAGTAAGCAAGTTGGTGCACAGCACTGGGTTCAGCTGTTGATCTGAGTATGGAAGAAATGGGTTGCATGGCCTCAGGGTGATCTGCCTGTGGAGCTCTGTACTGAATCCACAGGCTCCTTCTCTATGCCCCATGCATGTGCTGGGAAGGGAAAATATGAGATTTCGAGAACCCATTTGGTAGTTTAACACACTAACCATCCTTCTCCCTCCTCCCTGCATTACTTTTGTTGCCCTCATTAAATGTCACCATCCTGACAGCTGAGTTTGGCAGGAGATTGTGTGAGCTCTCCTGACCCTGCTCAGTGCAAAAGAAGTTAGCTAAGCTTAAATTACTTTTCAGCACAGAGGGCAATAATGCAGGAATAGATGAATTTATAAAACTTTACCCGTGTCCTGAAGTTCAGCATGTACAAAAGTCTGTGGGTGTCTAATTCTTGAAGCTATGGGTATAGTACAGCTATGATCTTGCAGCTAACACAGTCTCAAAGGCAGTGTCCCTTTTACCATGCATATGGGCAGTGATGGTTCTGAATATGTTGTTTTGTCAGGACACCTTATCATTAGTCATGACTAGCTAAAGTGTTGGAATATCATTTTTCTGCATAAGGCATTGAGTGATAGTGGAACATCACATTAGTGAAAATGTGTTAAGTAATGAGGCTTTGAGGATATTTTTTTTTATCGATAGAGACATAGCTAAGACCAACTCTTAATGTGGCAGTAATTTAGCATTCTTAGCAAGAAAGACAGAGCTGGTGTGGGCGATGGCAGTGCTAGCTGTGGGCAACCCAGGCCTTGGGTGATTAGTTGTGGACATTTTGAAAGTTCAGGCTCCTCAAATGGCAGACTATCCCAATTTTGTACCACAAGCAAATTTTGTCCAGTTGTTATCAAAGGTTTAAGAGCAAACTCAGGATAACTGAATTTCTTACCGTACTCAGAACTATCCCTCAGCCATGGGGGCAGTGGGCTGTGCCCCTTTTCTGAGTATATGAGGATATACGGATATAATTGTCTAGCAGATCTTGGTAGAAATCAGTTGGGGAGCATTTACAGCGTATTATTGCTCTTTAGGTAAAACTGGCAAATGTGAACACTATTTAATTCTCTTAGTCTGTAAATTCACACAAAGGAAAATATAAGGAGGAATCAAAGAGCATCACAGACTCCCTAGGAAGTCTCCTAGCCAGGAGATCACTTCCCTTGCTCCCTGCAAACGATTTCTGCATGGGATACATTGACGTCTGATCAAGAGCTCTTGGCTCATACAAACTGATGCTGGGTAGAAATGCTGTATTAACGTCTGAAAAGAGAAGTGAACAGAAACTGCCCTAAGTATAGCCCCTGGCTGTATCTATGTGATGCTGGCTGCTCGATTCTTCTGGGGTACCAGCACAGATACAAAGCCCTATCTTCACTGAGTTGGCTTGTCAGCTGCTCTGGGGACTTTCCTGGGGACAGAAATACATACTTCATCCTAATGCAGTGCACTTTTCCTGGTGGTGTATCCCCATTCCCAAGAATAGGCCAACTTCAAATTATTCTCAAGGCCTCAGACTTGTTTTGAGACCCAGGCTGCATGGACCAAGGGGTCCCATGTTGAAAATCTCCTACTGTGGGAACGCGTGAAGAATACATGAAGAATTATTCCACTAAGCTGTCCCAGCCTTGGGGCAGGCCTGTCTTCCTCTGGAGGTGTCAGTGGTGGGGAGTAGTTAGGGGTGGATTTTCAGCTCACTAGTTACTTCCCCATGCTCCCTTTTGAATGTTCTTAAGGCATATTAATGCATGGTAGTTTATTCCATTTTCAAACCTGCCTCACCTAAAGGCACTCCTGTTTTCTGGCAGGGTATCCATTAGGGAATGAATGAAGGGTAGTTGGTGTGCTATAAAAAATCACACCCTTGCTTATTGCACACTAACTTCACTTTATATGTGGAATATTCCAGAATGAAGAGTGTTTTCACTTTAATCAATGCACAAACTGCCATTTTATTATTATGGTTTATTTTTTTCTGATGTAATTTATGATTGAATTATGCTCCAGACTGGAGCATAAAAAATACTTTTATTCCAGTATAACTACTCCCCTTTGGAAGCAGAGTCATTATAATGGAATAAAGTCCATTTTATTCCAGAACAATGTAGTGCTCTCTACTGCCAGCAAAGGCCTGAATGTAGTAATTTATAAAGAGGGGAAAGTGAGGGTGAGAATGGGGGGAAAATTAAAGCAAGGATAGTTAACTGATAAAGGTTTTGAGAATATCATGCATGTGAGGACTGAATGTAGCCCGTAGTGAGGAACACTAAACATCCGCAAACTAAATAAAAATAATAAAAATGTCTCCTGCCTTCTCCTCATACATCTTATGAGGTGGTAGGAAGGGCTGCAGAGAAAGGATTGATGTCTCTTGCTGGGAAGTGAATTATTCAAACTCCTGGCTGCAGGGATCTCCTACAGTTATGAATCCCAGTCTTCTTTGTGGTTGCCAAGGCAAAGGTAGCATCTGGTTTTCTGTGAGAAAGGGGTAGCTTTGCTGATATGTTTCCCCCTTACTGCTGGAAGGCCAAGTCTATGGGCATACGGGGGCATGCGTGCTTCACTTACTGACATACAAGCAGTCTCCTGCATAGTCACAACCTCCATATTCTTTGCTGTAGGAATTGCATTGGTCGTGCATTTAAAATTTGCAATGGCAATTCAAAAGGTCTCATTCCTCTTCTAGTATGACCAAAATGCAGTCGGGCCCAGCTAACCCACTGAAGTCACTAGCAACACCCAATCTCAAGCTTAAAAGGCCCTAAATGTGTGCTTTTTACTCCCTAAAACAGCAAAGCATTTTTTTTCAACCAGAGGGCAATTACAGTTCACTAAATTCCGCTATGGAAGGAAATGTAATCACATTCAGTGCGCTTGTTTGTTAGTAATGGGTCAAATTGTCACATCTGTCACACCACTGCTGTGCTCTTGCACTTTTTGGGTTTGGTGAGCTTTTAGGATGCAGAGATAGACGAGAAATGGTTCTGTTCTCTCCTGTCAATAATTCCCCATGTGGCAATCAATCTGATCTTGCTGAGGGCCAGGATCTGTCTCTCTGAGATTTCACGTTGTGATGAAAAGGAATGAAAGATGTTTTTCTCTCCCTCATAGTGTGAGGTATAGCATCCTCATCCTGTACTCAGTCCTTGCTCACAATGCCCAAGACTGAGCGACTCTGCTTGGCTGCCTCAATGACCCCACACATCTTCCAGAGGTGTGGAAGTCTGTCAGGGCCTATCCTGGTGCTGCCACTAACACTGACAATGACCTGGCTCATTTCAACTCAGCTTTTATTTCCAGGCTCAGCAATCATACACAGGCAGTGTATGTGGAGAGTGATAAGGGCCTCTATAGGAGCCCTGGAGAGATACAAACTGGTGCTTGTTCCATGGTGACAGTGTAACTAGAGGCAGACACTGGAGGGGCAAGGGAAATTTATATGATATGTCAACTATATACAATGTTCTTCAAAATATATTCTCTGTTTGCTGAGCCAGGGGTTAGAGTGTCACATAAAACTTTTGGCTACACATAAGGAAAATAAGTATTAAAAGGTTTAGGTATAAATTCTGTCGGAATCAAATAAATCTGGCTTATTCTGATAGATAGACTCTACAGTGCTTGTGGAAGAGGAGCCTTTGGAATGAGACTTCAGCAAACACTGTCAGTATATTAAAAGTGGTGACTCCAGCTGTGACCTCCTGCCTGTCGGATCTGCTCCATCTCAGAGATGGTAACATCTGGCAGGGCTGTTCAAAAGTCACTTGAGGATCCTTCATGTGACCTTGCAAACTGGGCAGACAGCGTTATGCTTAGAAGTCTCTTTCCTGGGAATGCTTGGCAACTTTGGAAAGCCAGCAAAGCTCCTGCCTGGCTGCAGGCACTGCTTCAGTGACTGGAGTCCAAGTGGGAAAGACCCTGCCAGTTTTGCCTGCTTTTGAGCAGCACTTCTCTTTGGCTTCTGTCACTCGTATTTTCTTTACAAATCTATTAGCTTTACCAGGCCCATTAAATGGCTATTAGGCTTTCGATTAGCAGATGCTGAGGATGGTTTCACGCAGAGGTCTCAGCACAGACTCCTCCTTTGTAAAAAGTGAAGAGAGAGGGGTGGGGTTAGGGAACCTGGGCCAGGAGTGCAGTGAGGACAGAAAGAAAAAGGGCAGAAGTCTTGGAGAGCTAACATCACCTAAGATATACAACTAACAACCCTAAACCAGAATATCAGTTTGTGGTATAGGAGGGCTCCTGAGGAACCCACAGAAATTTGCTGCGGATCATAGGTTTTGCCTGCCTGCCTGCCAGGTAACTGCCTCAGTACCTGCAGGGCTGTGCTGAGCCCTTGGGGGACTGGGACAAATCCAAGTGCATGGCCCAGCCTTGTGTCAGAATGGCTTTTGTCATATGCACAAATCACAAATAACACAGTTATCCCAGTCTCAGTCTGTGCTGCTGCTTCTCTGCTTTTCTGGTCACCTGGAATCATCTGGCTGCCTCCCTGAGGAAGGTAGAACTCTCCTGGATGAGTGGGGCATCTTTCCTTACAGCTAAACGGAAACTACCATTGCCTAGGGCTGTGCAGGCCTGAGTAGGGCTTCTTTCCTTGCAACCAAATAGGGACTGCTGTGCCTAGAGGTGAAGATGGCAGATGTGGGTGGGCAGGAGGAGACAGCAGCCAGGTTCGCAAGTGAGAAAATAATAATTAGGCTTCCAAAAATAGCAAAAAATATGCAGGAGGTGGCCACATTTTAAAATCAATAGTCCTGCACAGATACTCATGTATTACTGAGAAAATATTAAATGGATTTATATCAGAAAGCTCTGCCAAATACTGCTGATCCTACCCTGCAGCATCCTCTCTCATTCTGGTTCTTCTCGTCTTTCTCTAATATGTATAAATATGCACATACAGAGTTTGGCCAATGTACCCTCTACCGTGACCCTCTTTTCTGGCAGTCGAAGTGGTTCTGGGTATCCCCAAAGTCTGAGCAGAGGCAGCCAATCATGCTGAATTGTGTTTAGCGGAGCCACGTTATTGTGGTGCTGAAAAATGAGCACAAGATTGAGACCATCAGGCTCATTTTTATTGTTCGTTGGAACTCCAGATGTGAAAGCTAATGGATTTGGATTGGCTGCTAGCAGCAAAGCCTCATCAAAGATCCTTTTTTCCCCTAAGGGCATTCAGTACAATTCAGTGATTGATTGGAAGCTTCAGATAATTTGAATGTGGATCTGCGTTTGGACTGGATCAGGTGCTCAAGAGGAAATCCAGCCTGCTGCCTTCAGGCCTGCATGGGGCTGCTGCAACCTCAGTCATAGCAGGCTGGGAGGCTCTCCATGAAGACAGATGGCTTGGCAGACGGGCGTTGTTACCTTGCTGGTTTTAGACAGTGTGGGGAAGAGGAATGTGGGTGAAGTGAAGGTGTGTAAAATCTCAGGACTAGCTAAAAGGTTTTTCTCTGAGGAAGCTTTTCTTATAGCACAAAGGAGCACAAGGACAGTGGAGACTTTGAGGAGAAAAGGTGAAGGACAGAGCGTATAGAGAAGTGTCACCTGCTGGAAGGGTTGGGAGTGACTCTCAGGAGGGATGCTGAGGTGTCTGAAAGATGCTGAGGGCTCTTCAGTGGAGGCACGAAGATTTAGGTAGGTTAGATGAACAAGAGATTAGTACTAAAATGAACTCTGTATGTGGGATTACACTGGTTTGCAGGGTCACAAAGGACTTAGCTGTGACTCAGGCGAGACATACCATCAGATTTCCTGATTAAAGTTTTTCAACTTTTACTAAAAATTCTTCACTCTCCATCAGAAAGCCAGATGAGGTATGGATTTGTGTGTGCCTGTCAGGTGCCTGCTGCTGCCATGCCAGCCTATCTTCTGTTGGCATTCATTTGGGTAGTTTTCTTCTTTGTCTGCAGCACAAGTAGTTAATCACTTGGAGAACCTAATTAGGTGGTAACGAACCCAGGTGTCTTCCTTCTCTCAATGTAATAGGACATCTGCCACTGCTCCAAGAGCACTTAACAATGACTGACTAACAATGGCTGTAATGTATGGTCATGAAGAGAGAATGGTTTCCCTTAGTGCCTCAACTAGGATGTGGTTCATTGGGAAAGTCTGAATTCACAATTACCTTGCCCTGTGCCAAAAAGGTGTGTTCCTGGCTGCCATGAAATGTAAACCCCATCCAGAATGGAGTGGGCAGGAGGGATGCAAGGAGTCATGAGGTCTCTTACGGCTCAGGAGAGGAGAGGAGAGGGGAAGACTGAATGAGTCCCTGTCACAGCAGCCTGTACTGGAGCTTAGCATGGGCACATCACCCACCACACAATTTCAAGGTGGCACTTGCATGCCTCTGTTGAGTTAGAGCATATGATGCAAATGCTGCAGGGGATTTTTGCTTTTATGCTGACTGCTTGCCAATTATGTGAGGAGAGGTGATACTCAGTCCAGTGTGAAGTTGGAGAGGTGCAGAAAGGTGGTAGCTTATCTCACAGAGAACCAAAGTGCAAACTTATGTCGTCAAAATGTTTTGGACAAATTTGTTCCAACAGAGTGAATTTAGACTAGCTCAGTGACTGGATGGACATGGCTGCAGAGCCTTTGGTCTGGTTCAAACAGCCCTAGGACCAGACTTACTGCCTTAGCCCAGCCACAGCAGCGACTCCCATATGCGTAAAATAGTCTGTTTTTTTCCACCTGGCACCCAGGTGGGTTGGTTCATCACCAAATTCTGGCCTGCTACCATCATAGGCCTGCAGAATGCTATTTGGCCCTTTGTTGTGGCCAAGCCCTGCAACATGTGCTGTGCCCTCTACAACGCTGCACAAATTGTTCACAACTAATAATCTGGTGGATGCATCTCACTTCCCACTCTGAGGAAAGGGATTAGAATTTCCTCAAAGCTACACCTTCAGCTTTTACCTATAAAAACCCATTAGTTCTCCAGCCTGCTATTAAATTGTGCTATGTTACTGTGCTGTGGTTGGGTGTTGGGTGATAGTCTGCTGCTTCTCAGTCCCTCCATCTCCATTCCCAGTCAGCTGGAGGAAAGCAAGTCTGCCTTCCAGTAGGAGCATCTGCAGGAGGAAATGTATGCTTCTATTTTTGGTTAGTCTTAGTGTGTACATTTTATACCCCTAGAGCATTTCTGGGGGCTGAACCTTCCCTTCTGCAACAACAAGAGTCCCCGTGTCTTACTGCAGCAAGTAGCCAAAACTACAGTGTGAAAAGGAGACATCAATTCTAATTGTGTGGCATTGCACCATAACAAGGTATAGGATGTTTCTTCCTGACCCAAGGTGCTGATTGGCAAAAGCCCTGGAGCATGAGGATTAATAAGTCTACCGACATCTATCTTAACTAGCATAATTGAGAAAGCTCTTTCTATTTGTACTACTGTCTACTTCCATCTTTTTTGGAATGTGCTGAACCATATCACTCGAACCGAACAGGATACAAATCCGTTTAGCAAATCCATAGCTCCTTTCCTAACCACATGCAAATACTTTATCTTGCTGACGAAAGTGCTGTGGAATAAGGAGTACAATGGGGCACACTTGGTGTGTGTTCCTCCCCCAGGCAATAAAGGAATTTTGCAACATGCTTCAATGAGAAGTTCAAAATCCCTCTTGTTTAAATTGTCCCAAATTTGTTGGTGCTTAATCAAAGTTAAGCTACATTCTAGGCTTTTCTCCCTCCTTTTCAGCATCTAAGGAAATTTCATGCTCATGAAGCTCAGTGACTAATAGCTGTTAATAGCATAGCAGCAGATGGCATACGAGCTCTGTGAGCTTCTAGGCTGGCTGTGCAGTGCCCCCCACAAGGCAGCCCTGCTGTTTCCATCCAGAGCCCCACACCCAGCTCTTCCAGTGCTCCCCACTGCCTTGCAGATCCCCATCTCCCAGCCCAGGGCTCTCCATCCCATTGCTTCCTGTAACCTCTACAACTCCCCCTCCTGCCCTACAGCACCCCTGGCTAATGTCTCCTTTTTTTCCCTTGGCTCACTTACCGCTCGCCAAGGCACCTCAGTTGCATACACTGATTATACTGAAGATACCAGCAAAGGCCCCTCATCAGCTATTCTGGCTTAGTGACTACAGAACCAGCAAATGATAAGGTCTCTCCTATTTCATAAACATAAATGTCATGGGTCTTACTCTGCAGCTGTTCTGAACTCCGCACTTACTTTGAAACCAATGGGAGTTCTGTGCACAAAGCAGCTCCCGAATAATCAGGGTCTGTCAGCTCTATAATGTCACAAAATATTCCATGTGTGCAAATATTTGGATTATTATTTATTAGGTGTCAACAAAGTGCAAATATCAACCTGCCCCAGAGATACATTATAACTTTCGAGGGTGGGAGGATGGGGGAGAGCATCGCATGCTCCTAAAATAGCCTCATGCCTGATACCAGCTCTGAAAGCCAGAGATAATACCCGTTGCTTTTCAAGTCCTTTCCATCAAAGGATTTAAAAACCGTTCATGAATTAAGGCTGACATTTTCATTTAGAGGTGGCGGGTGGGTGGAGGCAGTACGTCTCTAATTTGAGGCACTCCGGATCTGATTTCCAGAAAAGTTGCTACCCAGAACTTCCATTTGAAATTGGAAACTTTGGGCAAAACTAAGTCCTAGAGCCTCTTCCATGAGACCTGCAGAGACTTGTGCTCTAACCAGTTTGTTGCTTCTGTCTTTTTTTGTCAACTGATGCTTTTTTAGCCACACCTTTTCCAAAAGACAATAAAAGGTCTCCAAGGTTTTGTCTGCAGATGCTCTGGGCTCTTAATTGTTCTTCTTGTGACCAATGCTTGCCTTGTGAACTTGCTAAGCATTGCTAGCTCTGTCTTGAAGAATTAGAACTCAAGACATTGCTAGAGTTGGCGGTTTGTAAGTCATTGGCAGATGAGGTTGGGTGACCCAGTGCTTGGAGTCCTGTCCCAGAACCTTCTTTCACAGGAGGAAACGCTTTCTGATCCATGAGGCTTAGCTTTCACTTCTTATTCTAGATGTGAGGCAATGATATGTGAATACGAAAGCAGATATGGGTATGCTGAGAGGAGCTTGACCTTTCTATTCCTCTCAGTTGCAAGTTGATTTTGAGATTGCTCTCTTTTTCTCTTTTAAAACTGCTGGCACTTTCTGTCCAGAAGGAAATATTTTATTAGAAAAATTAGCGTCTTAGATGCCTTGTGGCACCCTCTGGTCAGCAACAAAGCACAACACAAATTAAAAACGGAGCAGATGCCCCGAGGGAACAAAGAAATGGAACCAGTGGGATATTTTTTTAGCTTCTGCAGGGTCTGCATGCTTTTTCAATGTCTGGACTGTTACTGATTCTTATAGTCCTGTGTCTTCAGGCCTTGCTGTCTGTCATGTGTAATGCTCATCATATACTGCTGGTGAGCAAACAGCTTCAGCTTAATACTGGAAACTCCCTCCCACAGACTTCTTTGCAAAACCCATACCATTGCAAGATTCAGGACTACTCATCTGAAAATCCAGGCTTTTCAAAGGAGAGAGGAAATTTTCTCTATTGTGTCTGCTGTGAAAGGTAAAAAAAAAAAAAAAAAAAAAAGAGCTTTCAGCTACTACTGTAGAGTTTATGCAACAGAGTTCACATGCATTCTTTATCTGCTTCAGTATGAAGTCAGGAAGCTTAAGTAACTATTCCTGTGCAGTACTTGGAGCAGGAGGACATCAGTGACAAGTTCCTATATGTCAGCTGAGTGGAACGTGCCTTCTACTGTACCCTGAGCACCACCTTATGCCCTTTACACACAGTAGGTCAAAACTAAACCCAACTACATGGTGGAGGGTAATGAAAAAGTGAAATCAGTGGAAGGGCAAACTGAGACCCACAGTAGCCTTACGCATTTCCTTCAACTTGATGTCTCAGTGAGTAAAGAGGTGAAAAATAATTTGCTCTGGCTTAGTTTGCCAGCCAAGTAGACAGAAGCCTTGAGGAGATGGCAATGGGAGATGCCAGAGGAAGAAATTTCCATGATTGGCTTTAAAACCTCTCTCGCATTATGAACAGTGGTAAATTTTTTCCTATCCTACCTTGTCTAATGGAGATGGGAAAAGGATTTTCACCATCCAGAGAACATGCAACATGAGAAGTTTTGGATTTTGGTAAAGACTGAAAGGTAATAATATTATGTAAGCAGTTATAATAATAATAATTAGTGTTATTATTCTGAGAGAAGAATAATTTTTTCTCAGCAGGGGCTAGTCAACCAAGCAAAATGCAATCTCTCCTGAGGGACTGCAGGAAATTATTTCAGGTTCCTTCCCTCTGGCTCTTACTTTTTGCACTGAATGCTGCTGAGGAAGTACGTGATTGCAGAGTACCCAGACTTTTCCACTTAGAGGATAGCATAGCTTATTCAGTGATAGAGCAAAACGGTCTAACCCCTTAATGTGTGATTTCATTGCCTGACCTCTCTCTGGGTGTGCGGTCCAACTGCTTCATCCCTTTTCTTACAGCTCCTTTGCACACTGCTCTGTTAGACTGGGAGATGGACTCCCTCTTTCTGTGCAAGCATGCATGGTGTTTTTTTTAATAGCTTGAAGCATTGTAGTGCTGCCAGACTATCGATTAGTAAAGTGCCCACATGGCCCCAAGTATAAGCTCTGCTGGGAGTGTTTTGCTGTGAAATCTGTTCCCTGCTCTCACAAACACCTGTCTGCCTTTTCCTTGGTGCTGCAGTTGGAAGGCATCGGAGATCTGCAGCAAATCTACACTGTGTGTTGGCTACAGCCATCCCCTGTACTGGGAGTGAAGCAGACACGAGGGGAAATGCAAGATATGGTCTAGGCAAGTGTTTTGGTAGAAATTACGGTTTGAGTGAGTAAAGCAGTATGCAGTGGCTTTTGCTAAGCACTGTAGTGGGAAAATTTTACTGTCTGCCTCTACCCAAAATGTATCTGTCTGTAAAGCCCTAAGGCAGGAGCAGCATGTGAAAATGTTGGATGCAGACTCACATAATGCTGTTTGGAAGCAGGTACCAACTCTACAAACTTTAAAGCTATTATCCCCTAGGAATGTCACTGTGTATGTTGTTGTGACTTGATGCGGGTATTTGAGAAAGCCGTGAAAGAGAGTGATGCCATTACTTTTGAGCTCAAATAGTAATATATCAATAAAACAGTTGTCAGGATTGTCAGGAAAGTGTTTTTTGAGGGAACAACAATGATCATTCATTTAGGCGTAATTAAAAACCTGAAATGGAGAAACTTGAAACATGGGCTCTTAAAATAAAGTATGTTTAAATAAATACATAAAAGTACAGACAAATAAGCCAGTAGCCAGTTCCAGGCTTTTTCAGAAAGCTGATGAAATATAAGCTAGTATAGAGAAATCATTTCTGTGGGATGTGTTCCTAGCCTTCAGGTATTGACTCTTTATAGACTAGATGTAGCACAGGTTGTTCAGTCCATCGAACAAGTAATCCACATTGTTTAGCTCCATTTGAAGAGTTTGTCCAATCCCTTTTATGGCGGTTTTTCTTCCCAATATAGGGTTAGATACTTCCTCTGCCATACCCCTCACACCTCTCAAGTTGTCCTGGTTAGTTGATAGATTCTGGATCTCGTAGCAGCCTTGGGAAACAGACAAAAACGGAAGCTACTGTTTTCCTCCAATGAAATGTCAGCCTGATTAGCATTCTGAAAATCCAAGTTGGAGTTTATTTTTTTTAATCCCTAGCCTCTGTTACATGTGCCAGATACCTCTGGGGATGTTGCTGGACGACGCTCTGTTCTTTCACTGGGCTATTGACTACATGCCAAGTAAGATTTCTTTCCAATCGAACACTTGTGAAGATTTAGACACTGTCTCTATCACAGTTGGTGGTATCTAGTGAAACAGCTCAGTTCATTTGCTACACCTTGCCTGGGTCACAGGGGAAGTCAACTGCTAGGGACTATTAACACCTCATAAAAATACTTTCTTAGCTTTAAAACACTCTGCACAGAAACAGCAGTGCTGTGGTGATGGGCTGCCTGAAGGCCGCTGTTGTGAGCGGTGCTCTCCTGAGCCTTTGCAAAGCAAAACAGGCAGTGCCTAATAAGTAAAGCTGCAGTGTGGTACTGGAATCTCATGGAGGCTTGAAGAGCACTGTACCCATGGCCTTGACAAACCAGAAAAACACTGGCTACACCTGCACTTACAGAGAATAGTATGCTAAGCTCATCAGCTCCTAAATTTTATGTCCTGATCTATCAAGTTTATGACAGCAAAAATGATTATTTGCATAATAATGTGGCCTATAGAAATGAAGTAATTCTCTGTCTACTGTAGGATGACGCTCTTGCTCCACGCTGTTCAATAAATATCCGGCTCTCACTCTCCAGCACAGGCTGGGTTTGTGCTGCAACTTATGCAACTTGATTGAGTGCAATGGAGCTTTACTGAATTAAGCCATGTGAGCATCAGTTTCCAAAGCCATGAGAACTTGCAACTGTTTAACAGAATTGGAGAGATGCTATGTCTCCACAGAGATGTCATGGCTGCATGGATAGCCCTGCTCTTTACCAAACTGTCTTTGATATTAACAGCCATAGAGCAGCATAGTTCTTGCTGCTGGCTTCTAAACTCTTGAGCTTTCAGTGAGCTCCGTGTTGCACTGGCTTCGCTGTTTGCTGACAGCTAGCACAGGCATGCATTGTTATTACATTGTCAGTGATGCCATAGTTATAGAATCATAGAATGGTTTGGGTTGGAAGGGACCTCAAGGATCACCAAGCTCCAACCCCCTGCTGCATGTAGGGCCACAAACCTCCATATCTGATACTAGACCAGGCTGTCCAGAGCCCCATCCAACCTGGCCTTGAACACTTCCAGGGACGGAGCATCCACAACCTCTCTGAGCAGCCTGTTCCAGCACCTCACCACTCTCTTGGTAAAGAACTTCCCCTGATATCCAACCTTCTATCTTCCCTCCCTCAACTTAAAACCATTTCCCCTTGTCCTGCCATTATCTACCCTTGTAAAGAGCTGATTCACCTCCTGTTTGTAGGCTCCCTTAAGCTACTGGGAGGCTACAAGGAGGTTACCCCACAGCCTTCTCTTCTCCAGGCTGAATAAGCCCAGCTCCCTCAGCCTGTCTTTGTAGGGGAGGTGCTCCAGCCCTCTGATCGTCTTTGTGACCCTCCTCTGCAACCTCTCTAATAGCTCCCCATCTTTCTTGTGCTGGGGGCTCCAGACCTGGATGCAGTATTCCAGATGGAGCCTCACAAGAGCAGAGTAAAGGGGGACAATCACCTCCCTATTACTGCTGGCCACCCCTCTTCTGATGGAGCCCAGGATACCATTTGCTTTCCAAGATGCAAGAGCACACTGCTGGCTCATGTTAAGTTTTCCATTCACCAGGACCCCCAGGTCCTTCTCCGCAGGGCTACTCTCAAGGATTATGATGTAATTATACCTGCAGTGGAGTGTAGTTAAGCCAAGGCTGCTGTGGAGATTGCTCCATCATTTCACACCTGGTGTTAAACCCCCTGTGTTAATTAGCAATAAATGCCAAATTAATTTAAAAACAAAAAAACACGCAAACAGACTGAGACCTTTGTTGTGAGATTAAGAGAGTTTCTAGATCATACTGAACACTGAAGTGATTGTGTTCTGTTCTAGCATTTAATGTTTATAGAGGTAAGAAATGTCATTGCTGTGTTTAGGATAAATGTGTCACCTGTGAAGATGGGAGCCATATTTCCTTGATTCTTGAAAAACTTAAGAATCATGAAATCATAGAATGGCTTGGGTTGGAAGAGACCTCAAAGATCACCAAGTTCCAGCCCCACTGCCATGAGCAGGATTGCCAACGACTATATCAGGCACTAGATCAGGCTGTCCGGGGCACCATCCAACCTGGCTTTGAACAACTTCAGAGATGGGGCAACCACAACTTCTCTGGGCAGCCTGATCACCACCCTTTAGTGAAAAATTTCACTCTGACATATAATCTAAATATTCCCTACGTTAGTTTAAAACCATTTTCCCTTGTTCTATCACTTTCTGCCCATGTAAGAAGTTGATTTTCTTCCTGCTTATAAGCTCCCTTTAAGTACTGGAAGGCCACAGTGAGGTCTTCCGAAGCCTTCTCTTCTCCAAGCTGAACAAACCCAACTTCCTCAACCTTTCTTCATAGGAAAGGTGCTCCAGCCCTTTGATCATCTTCATGGCCCTTCTCTGGATCTGTTCCAACAAATCCACATCTTTCTTGAGCTGGGAACTCCAGACACGGATGCAGTACTCCAGCTGGGGCCTCACAAGGGCAGGGCAGAGGGGCACAGTCACCTCCCTGGAATTGCTAGCCACCTCTCTTTTGATGCAGCCCAGGATACTTAGGCCTTCTGGACTATAATTGCACACTGCTGACAAATGTTATGTTTTTCATCTCCCAGGACCCCCAAGTTCTTCTCCACAGAACTGCTCTCAATGAGTTCTTCTCCCAGTCTGTACACGTATCTGCGGTTGCCTCAAACTAAGTGCAACACCTTGCACTTGTTGAACTTCATTAGGTTCACAAAGACCCACTTTCTGAGTTTATCAAGGTCCCTCTGAATGGCATCTCTTCCTTCTGTCATATCAAATGTACTCATCTGTGGTAACGTCCTGTTTCTGAAAATAAAAGGTGTGGCAGGAGGATAGATATTAGAGCAGGTTTATGTTCCCTGGTGTAACTCCACATCAATACTTCCTCTACTTACGTTATTCACAGTGAAAGAACACACACAGCAGTTATGAGTTGCTTATCACTGTATGCTATTTTACACGTTACTCACTCTCTCCACAGTCTAATGTAAGTAATATGTGCACACGTGTACCTGGCACAAGTATTTGCTATCAATTGCACTTAACCAATTATGTCTAAGTCTTGTCTGTGTTACAATTAGTGATCTTGTTCCTTTAATACATGTCAGTGAATACTGATGGAAATAGCTTCCAAAATGCTGAAAGCTACTGCCAAAATAAAGGCAGCAGTCTTCTTGTCATGTTGTTAAGGACAAAAATTAACAGGCTTTTATTGCAAGGGATATTAACTGGAAGAGATTATCCATTAGGAAGGGCAGAGACTCCTTGTGGTAGATAGATTATCTGGGAGAGTCTTCATCAGTGGTAATTTATTAAGAACAAGAATGGTGGAAATAGTTGAGACAGCAGAGAAGACCATGGTATCGGGTTATCCCTTTGGCTTCACCCACAGAACTAGGTACTCCTTCATCCCATTTTTTCATTCACTCCTATTCTTTTTTTCTTCTTCCATTTATATATTTTTATAGTGATTATACGTTCTTTTTCTTCTTTGATAGTTAGTGTGAACCTAGCCAGCCCTGAAAATTGAGTTATTTCATGGGCTGAAGCCATGTGAGCAGCAAGCTATCCTTGTAATAAGAGAGAGCCAGTGGGAAGGAGCAAGAGTGAGAAAGTCAGATTGTCTCTCACACCAGTAATATGAGCCAGTGTCTAAGGCTGAGACCAGGAACTGTCCATGTGTCCTGTGTGTAGCATGGAGGCAGAAGATTATGTTGATTCCACCCCCTTGGGCACGCTTACCATGTTCATCACAAATTCGTTATGACTCTTAACACATAGCACAGCTGAGCAGCTGTCCCATGCCAAACTGTCTTCTATGCCCTACTGGGGGTAGTTTTGGGGGTGGATATTCAGCTCCACTCTCGACCAGCTTTGGGTTTGTCCCTCAAGGACAGTTACTAAAAGACCTGAAAGTCTGATTCTGTTTCTTTATTGGCTGGAGGAGATGAAAATGGACTCCATACGCAGAAGCCAGCTGGGATGTGAGCAGAATTGGCCCATAAAGCTCTGGCTTAAATGAGTTAGCAGCATGGAGAGAGAAAGTGGTGGGAGGGAGCAGGGGAGGAAAGGAGAACTGGAGAGGGGAGATAGATGTGCATACTGAGAAGAGTGAGGAATATGCATCAGCTCCATCTCCTTTTTCTGAGTGGTTTTGACAGAGAGCTCCATGGCCTTCAATGACCTCAGCTCTTATCGTCCTAGGGTTGATGTGACCTTCTTGCTTCCCTGTTTAAAAGGTTTTCTTTACTCTATTAGTGGCCCATTCCTCCTCCCCACCCCCAACTCATTTCTCCTTTTATAGCATGTTAATGAGCAAAGTGCTTATGTAAATGAGAGGCAGAAACAATTGGTTTGAATAAGGAATGAAATTGTCAGGGTAGAGGCAGACTCCAGCTTCACTCCAATAAGTATCTGATGCTCATGAAGGCCTTCTTGCTTTACACTAGAGCTGAAACCATGACATTTGTGGGTTTTATTTTTAAAATTTATGCATAGTAACATTAACAGTGATTCCTGACTTTTTGGTAATACTTATATACCGCTTCATGTGCTTATAGAATTGTGCAAACATTAGCACCAATTTTAATTTTCTTGCTGTACAAAGAGAACTCAATAGGGAGAAGGGTTTCATCTCTCCCTAGCTTGCTATCTCTATGCAAATTTTGTGTCCATTTCTAATTGTTCATTTAGAAAAGTGATTTTATGCTGTTTTATCAGCTATTCTTAGTGTGGATGCAGTCATGCTAACGTAGAAAGTGCTGGAGAGCTGTGTAGCTTATTCAAACTGGATTGTTACTTGTAAGCACATAGAAATGAGCCTGCCTTAAGGGGCTGTTCTGTTTTTACAACATTAAAGCAACGTATTTTCTGGTGTGGGCAAATATTGGAGGTGTTCTGGGTGATGTTGCCCCATTTTAGTAGAGAAAACCTCAAGGTTGTTTACTGTAAGCATGGCAGGATCTGGATGTGAATTCTTTAAGAAAAATTCTCCTTTCACCAGCTGCTTTTCACCAGGTTCTAGCCAGCGCCTGAAATTAACTGTGTTTTGTCAACACTTGCTAAGAAAAAAAGGTACAGGTAGAAAAAATAAGATATTTGTACGAAGTCTAAAAGTATTAGCAAAAGACAGAGTGGAGTTTAGGTGCCTCAAAACCCATTTGTTTTCCTTCACTGACATGAGACTACAGGAGTTTGCCATATAACTTGCAGCATACGTACAGGGACATTTCTTACTTTTGATAGTAGGGTCACTCAAGCACCTCGAGGCTGTGTGGACAGGGTGAATGAAGCTGAGGGGTAAAGAAGCAGCTTTATTTCAGGCCTAGAGAAATGTCTCTGTCACAAAGGCCTTAATCTGGAGACCAAACCTATGGCAACTCCTTCAGGCTTTCCCTAGCAGTATCTCCACAGAAACATCTATGGGAACCTGATGCATCATTTATATGAGGACTTGTGAAAAAATTCAATGTCTGTGTTATGTAGTTTCTATCCTATGGCATCCAACACAGAACTGTACCTACATATGGGTATAAAAGGGCAGAAGTAACGACTTGGGGCTCATTCAGAGTCTGACCCCTGCCCAAGAATTCTTTCATTATTGCCATAATTTGAATTTCCTTTTACTGTCTCATATAAAGATGCAATTCATCCACATCTTTAGCTTTCCAAAGCAGATGAGACCTGAATGTCTAATGTAAACCTTAGTTCTGTGAAAAGCAAAGCCAAAGAAGCAGAGTTTTCTGCAGATTTTTGTCTTAAGACCAAATCCCCATGTATGTCTTCTGGTGTTTGTTAAGTGGCAAGCACATATATTTTCTGCCCATGAAGGCATTAAAAGGTCCTCCTCCACCTGCATGGCTTTTTGCACAAAACTGCTCAGAGCCTGTTATATTTGAGACTTGTGCTTCTCTGCCAAACTGAGTTGAAACTGGCCAATAAACTCAATAGCTATTAGGAGAGACTCTCAGGCAGGCGGTATGATCACACTATCCAAAGAAAATCAGAATAAAAATAAGCAAAACCAGATCTGTCTGCAGATGACTAGATGACATCTTTCTTCCCTTTTTCGATTGATCTGGTGATCTCTAAAGATCTTTGGGTCTTTAGGATGGCATCCTGGGGAGAGTTTCTGCTGGTAATATGCACTAGAGTTTTACCTTATAGTCCTCATTGCCAAGAAGCGTGTTGTCAGACACAAAGTGGGTATTCACTGATAGGTGATGCACGCTGGTCTCACCCGGAATTTAGGAGTGAGATATTAATGCATAATAGCACTAGTTTTAGAGTGAAGCCATTGCATCTGGTTTCTCCCCATCAGACCCTGTGCATTCAATCTTTGGAACTTTTTCACCTCTGTGTTGTCCAGCAGATTTTGCACGTCTCCAGCAGTGGCTCAGATTTAAAATGTTTCCTCTGACTAGCTTAATGAGGTTAGTAAAAAGACTTGCTGAAGCTTCTGATAAGCCTCTTGGTTTTTATTTTCTTGGCCTTATGTGAATCAGGCCTTTTGAATCCAGCCACTATGATCTGGAAACTGGCCACCAGCACTTGGGTGTTGACAACGTTATTAAAACAGGTCATTATTTCTGAGAACAAACTCCTGGCTTAGATGAAGCATGTGGATTCCCACTGTCTCAAAGGAGACAGAAGTACCTGGTGTATGTAGATAACCCACCCCCCTCTGCCCTTTCCTAAACAACAGTGCCCACACCTTAACCCTGGCCCTCTCCGGCAGCTCTTTTGATCAGAAATGTCTATCTGTTCAAGAGCCCCTTTGTAAAACTACTGAGGTTTTACACCAGTATCAGGCAAACAATGTATAATATAATTTAGAGGAGAATGAGGGATTATTCATTTGCGTTGGACCATAACAAGAGTTTCTCAGATTATTTTTTTGTTGCTTGAAGAGGGAAGGAGGTATGTAAAACATTAACAACAACAAAAAAAGAAAATATCCTAATTCAGCTAGAAATTGGGTTGGTTGGTTTGGTTTTAAAAAATTTTTTTTTTGTTTGCTATTTTCATTTTCTTTTCTTTTAAAATTATTCTTTTTAACAGTGTAATTCTATACCTATCTGTGTGGATGCATTCTGAAAAAATCCAAAGGAAGTAGTGAAAGTTGAAATGCAGCGAGAGAGGTAAGAGGCCAGAATGCTGTCCATGTTTGCCAGTGTGGAGCCGCCACAAATGAACCAAATATCTTATTTGGAAATGTGAACTAAATTCATATAGAGGAGGAAAAAAAAAAAAAAAGCTGTGTTGAATCTCATTTATTTTGAACTACAAGAAGGTGATATCACATGGGAAATTACTACCGAAGGCTGGAGAAGACAGGGATTAGGAATAAAATTGCAGAGAAGGCTTGCATGGATGAAATTAGCTGATGAAACAAAACTGAGGCGCTTTCAAGACAAAACAGATATCATGAAGGAAACATTGGGTGACCTCGAGGATAACAGAAGCAGAGGGAAATTAGACAGAGCAAAATAAAAGGTTCCATTCTTGGGATTAACATGAGAATTTCTGCTAGGTGCCAGAATAAATAAATTCATAAATTGGAAATGACAGAAGGGAGAAAGAAATGAGGTATTAGTCATCCTGTGATCAGCTAGTACAACTGTCAGCTACCTCTGGGATGCAGGTGAGAAACAAGCAAATGCAATTTTAGGATGAGCAGGATTCCTGAGCCAGACAGGGAATTTTTAATGTCTTTGTATGAAGCTTTTCTAAGGCCTTATCTGGAATATCGTCTTTGGTGCCAGGGCACTCACTGGCTAGATGAGCTCCAGCAGGAATGGATGCTGAAGAAGGCTATAGGGATGTCCAGTAGAATGGAGAGCTTATCATATGTGAGGAGACTACAAAAGTGCTCCACATGCCTGACAAAACAAAGGCTGAGAAAGGATATGCTTATTCTCTATAAACACGTTAAGGGGATAAACGTCAAGGAGGGAGAAGAGCTATTTAAAATAAAGACAATGTTGGCACAAGAGCAAATGTGTATAAACTGGCTGTGAATAAAAATAGACAGAAAATTAGAAGAAAGTGACTAAACACTAGAGAAATGGGCCTCTGGAACAATCAGACCAACTAGTGCAGATGAGATGTATTTAGAAAGACAGAAGAAGGCATGAGGAATGCCTGTGCTCCCCAGTAGTGGTGAATGAGCACTCTCACAGCTTGAGGTTGTTCAACTCTTTTCCCTTTTTTCTCTCTACCCTGGCCCCATTACATTCAGGACTTGACTGCTCTTACTACAATGGAGGCAAATGGCCAAACTATGTTTAGGTTGCTGTTCGATCTATTGAGAAAGATGTTTACCTAACGTGCTGCCTGCAACAGGAGAGGATTGGTTTCTGTACCCCAGGGGATACCCTGCTGTATGATGTTCTGATTTCTTCTCCATCTCCAGGGTGGAAATAAGGATTCCCAGTTTTTTTCCTGCATAGTGCAACTTCGTTAGTTCGTTACAGCAAACCAAAAATGGTGAAATAAAAGTAGCTACGTTTCAGAGGGTTATGTTTACTTCTGTGCATTTCTTCTTTCTTTGCTTACCTATCAGCTGAATTTTGTCTGTTTTTCATAAATGGAGAAAAAAACTCTTGCACCAAGTAGATTTTTTGAGAGAGCTGTGTCTTCCTTTTCATGGGCAAAAGAGAGTGGGGAGATGGATGTTAAGGATAAGTGAATTATTTCTTTTCACTTTACATTGACTCACTGATCTCTGCATTGTACATGTGGCATAGCTCAATGACCATGGAAATCAAGGCAGGACTCTGATCTGACTTAGGCTGACTTCAATTAGGAAGAGAAAAAAATTGAAAAGGGAGAAGAGGAAATTAACAGTCACAGTGGATTCCAGGTACATTCCTGATGGGTAAACAATCCCTGGTGAAGTGAGTCACGTAGAACAGAAAAGCAGTGGCTCAGCATACATCTTCATTTCAGCGTGAGAAAGATGGAGATCAAGATAGTGCATGCTCATAAGCAGAGCATTGCTAAACTCTTAAGAATTGTTTTGACTAGTTCAGACTCTATCTATCACATTTGACATTCACCAACACATTGAATTTTTTCAGCTTTCACGCCTCTCTCAGCCACCAATCTGATTTAAATGTTGAATATTGCATTCACTCCTTGCTGCTAGGTAAGGCCCTGCTTGTGAACATCTGCTGCCTTTGTGGTAGCAATGGGGGGACAAAAGAATAGAAGAAGCATGAAAATTGCTTTAGCTTTGAGGTTTGCCTATGGAGACAGCACCAACCAGGAGCCTCTAGAGTCAACCTGAGATGTAAACAGAGGTGTATTTTAGTGACCAATACTGGGTTTGAGAAGCAGACTGATAGGGAGATTTTAAAATACCTGTGAAGGGAAGAGAGCAGAGAGAAAATCCCTGTGTGCTGCTGTTCTGTCTTATGTTATGACTGCGGCACATTTAAAACACAGTTTAAAGTATCAGTTTGGTAGACTAATATGTACGGGCTCATCCTTAATAAGTCCACTGGTGAATTATTTTAGGTCTGAAGACCTAAAAAAGTCATTTGCCTGCACAGGCTGCATTTCCTCTTGGATGGTATGGGTAGAGCTGTTAAAAATGTGGACAAATCTCTGAAAAGTGCTGATGGGCTTGGTAATGATGCTGGTGCTGTCCTAAAGAGAGACTGGGGAAATAGCTCTCTGAAGCAGATGTAAGTTGGCTGGAACAGACCTCATGTAGGATAGGCTAATCTAATTTTAATCAAGAAGTGGCTGTAGCTCCTCCAGCTGTGCTTGAATTGAGTATGCATTTGCAGGCTCACATAGCTCATAGCTACTGCCACACACAGAGCTCTGGCCAGGTGGCAAAACGGACTTGTGAAACAGGGCACACGTGGCTCTATACGGCCCCAAATGCAGCAGAGGCATATGTGGGAGGGAACAGGGTGTTAAAAGCATCATCTGGTTCAGTGTGCTTACAGCCCGCATGGCCTGCCTTAACCCCCTAATGTGGTGCTGCGTGGATCACCCAAACTTCTCTGCAGCCATGTGCCTAGTTGGTGTTTCTCTGTGACACGGCTACTGGCCCTGCACCAAATGGTGGCAAAGCAGGATGAAGAACTCTCCTCCTGAGGTAAATGGCAGCAGGGAACTGAATCCACAGTGCAGGTTATATCAGACACTCAGGTGAATTCAGACTAGATAGTTTGTGGTGTTTCTGTCACTTAGTCATGCAAGAGTGAGTATTTTTTGCTGGAGAAATAACCGTGTCTTTTCTACATCTTTCTGCCCACAGCATCACAGATTTAAGGACAGATTGGACCATTGTGGTCCATCTCTTCCAGCTGCATGAGAAAATAGGCAGTCTCAAAACCTATCAGCTCTCCCCTCCTTCATTTAAAATTGTATAAAACTCTTGGAAAAACAACGGGTCTCAAGGCATGATAGCTGCAGATGAAGAATGCACTCTGCTTCCATGTAAAATATTAGTATAGTACGTTTAACTATTTGGCCCTGGGCTTTTCCAGCTTTGCTTAACGTGTTTTTTTTTAATCATGAGCTCTTCCGAGGCTTTCATGCAGACCTGCAGTCACCTGCCAGGAGAATACATTATGTAAAGGCAGGGTAATGGGGAACGAGGGGAGAGGAAAGGCTTTATAAAACTGGGAGGCCTGGAACAATTAAATTCAACCGACTGACAGAGCAGGGGAGATGAGTTGACAGTAGAAAGATAACCTGTTTGTAAATGCAGCCCTATTTTATCTTTCCACCAATTAAATTAAGTTCTCTTTGGCCTTCAGATTAAAAAAAAAAAAAACACCTAAATAAACACTGTTATGCTGCATACATCTTAATACTTCTAATCTTCTGACTAGCAGAGCAAAAAATTAATATCTTCCTGCCTTGGTAAGAGGGAAAACAGATGCCGTGGGGAGGAGGAAATGGGAGAGGATGAGCAACCCTAGGTTTTTGCATTTACGTGTCTACACACACGTGCATGCATACAGAGTCAAAAATAGCTTTGTGAAAGGATTTTTTAGCCTCATTGTAATAATGCACATGAGCACATCAGCAGTGAAGATACAGCAGTCAGTGACCCCAGGCAAAAGTAGGATCCTGGCTTCAGCAGTCTTGTCTCATGGCAAAACTACAGGGCCCTGGCTTTGCTGTGCTATAGCTTGAGAATAAACCTCACCTGCTGGCAACCCTCAGGACAATGTGTGCTTCTCTTGCTCCATGAAGACATGGTGTAGATGAGCCAGGGGCTATGCTCCCTCACAGCACTGCTCACAGGATGCTCTGGAAGTGCATGCTTTTCCCAGTGCCCTTGTTTTTTGCCTCCTGCAAACATGCTGCTAAGCATTCGAGTGCTGGAGGGGTGCACAGCTGTGTTGCAGCCAACAGAGCCCCCTGTATCTGAGGGCAGGAGGGGAAAGGCAGCTGATGAATACTGTATGATCAGAGGGAGGGAGACGGGGCAGGGGCTGCTCTTGCATCAGAGAAGCAAACAAATGTACACACTTGGGAGATGCTTTTGATGTTGGCAAACATCTCTGGGTGCCTTTCCCCTGTCCTTCCCCTGCTTTACCAGGCACCGTGTTGCTTAGGTTTTCCTTTGGGGTGCCAGATAGTGCTTCCTGCTTTCCCCATTCTCTTTCCCAGGCTTGGTCCTCCAAGGGGAGAGGTGTGCTTGCAGCTTTTCCCCTTGGCCTTGGAGGTGCCCTGTTGCAGTACCTTGGATCAGACTATTGCTACATCAGCTTTCCATATGGAGCAGTTTTCTGTAGTTCCAAGGAAGAGCTCTCACTTCTTATTGGTTTACTTACCACTCCTGTAATTTCTCTTCTTTGAAATGTTTTTCCTTTTCACAGAATGGACCTCAACCACACGTTATTTTTGTATCCCAAATTCTTAAGTACCCTGGTGTATTTGGTGCAGGCGTATGCACGGGTGCAGACCTTCGGAAAAGGAAAGCTATGTCTGGGAAGATGATTTTTAGAAGTACTGCAGATCCGTTTCATTTTTATTTTAATTGCCGTTGATGATAAAATGCCCCCTTCCTGACTTCAGCGGGGAGTAGAACTGAGTTAATGGTACCCTTTCATAAATCCCACTCACTATGCAAAAAAAACAAAACAAAACAAAACAAAAAAACTATAGTAGATCCCTGAGGTGAAGATTTTAATCACACAACACAGGCAGTTCAGAGACAACAAGAACTATCAGAATAAACAAAAAATATCACAGATAACTAAAACTAGAAAGCTTTCTTTAAAAACAATTCCCATCGTTTTCATTCTACCATTTGTTTGTTTGTTCTTTTTCCTTCCTTTTGACAATATAACTATATTAGTGACTTTTTATTTGACTTTTCCATGCCCTTTCAATCCGAAAGGTTTCTATTTTACATTAAAATAGCAGGAAGAGAAAAGAGGTCTCAACTGAAGAGATCAAAACACCTGTGACATCTGCACACCTCTGCCTCACAGTACGGCTGCGGTTCTCATTGGCAGAGGAACCTTGGAAACTTAAAACACACTACAGCTAAGACCATTTCGTTAATTAGCCACATAGGCAAGAATCATTGTATGTTTTCCATTTCTGCACTCAGTTGAGCTTTCTATGGAGGACAGCAGATAAACAAATGGTAAACAAAGTCCTAGGTTTGCTGTGTGCCAACTGCACTGCAGGAGTGATTTTTGTGCTTGCACTCACATCCTTGTAGATGTGACCCTGAAACCACTTGGGTGGCTATCGCAGATCAACCAGTGCAGCATAAATTCACTCCAGGTAGCTGTGCAGTTACCCATTACATGGGAAGAGAATGAGAAAAAAGGCAATCTCTGGAGATCTTCTGCTGTTTCTAGTTTCTTCATCTTCCTCAGACTTAGAAATGTTAAATAGAAATGTAAAAATGGTGCATATACATGCATGTAAGAATAGGAAATATTTGTATTATTGGTCAAGTACTATGTTTTATTGTTCAGCATTGTGTGAGCAGACAATATAAACACGACCTGTTGTGTAATTCAGGCCTTTCCCTTTCCTCCTTTCTGAATTCATTCACCTAGATGTTGTTTTTTGGAGGGGACCATAATTTTTTTTATTCTTAGCCACTAATGGTAGTGGGGAAATATTTCAGATGCTGCCTCCTCTATTTCCATTCTGAAATCTGTTGATTTTTCTTTAGCAAATAGGCCTGGATTTAGGAAACTAATTTCAGAACAAATAAAAGTGGATAAATACAGAGCAGGTGCTGACAGAATTTCAACAGGGAGAATAGCTACAAGGTGCAAATCGATTTTCTAACTGCCCATCCTATGGAGGCGGGTAGCAGCCTCCCCAGAAAAGGGCAGGACAGAAGCCTTAGTAATGTCCAATTGCAGCTCAATTAAGAGTATAAAAGTGTCCCCCTGCAAGCAGGCTTTTCTTTTTTATGAGCTGTTAGACAGAGAAAAGA
Organism: Phasianus colchicus; assembly: GCF_987193195.1. Taxonomy (NCBI): domain Eukaryota; kingdom Metazoa; phylum Chordata; class Aves; order Galliformes; family Phasianidae; genus Phasianus; species Phasianus colchicus. Next base: position 83,214,794 of record NC_143436.1, read on the forward strand.
GGATGGAGCTAGTAAAGTGGAAAGGGACTCCCTTGGGCAGTGTGTTTAGGATGCTCTGTTGCTTCTTTTCTTTGGTCCTCAGGGCTTCTAACAGCTTTAAAGATGTGTTTATGCTGGGAGACCATTGCCTCCTCAGCTGCAGATGGAGGAGCGCGCTTCTTGCTCTTCCTGCAAACAGCATTGCAGTGATTTCCCTTCTGAGCGCTGTGGGTAAGTGAATTACATGGAATGAGATTTCCTCTTGTCTCTAGATAAAGCTAGGTGACCGAGTGTAAAATTGAGAGAACTTTGCTTTCCCAATCTATCACTGCCCTCCCTCGGCGCTCTCCCTCGTGTACCTATGGTGCCTGATTCACTGTGGCTTAAAATGGTGTGAAGGCAGCGCAAAAGATAGCTAACTCCTTAGCGTGTGTCCCGCCGAGGTGGCCAATGCTCACTAAAAGTGTGGCCCAGAGGGGCCTTATTATTCTACTCTTGTTATTCTTTCCATGTCACCAGTGCAGCAGTTCATATTTCCTACGGGGAGCCCATGATGCTCGTGGGCAAAGCTGGGGAGCGCCAGGCTCCTTCTGCAAGGTCCATCCGTGTGCTGCTGTCTGATGCTGTGTGGGTGAACGGCCCCCTCTGCTTGGAGCAGCTAAGCTTCTGATTGCTGTAAGCTTCTCTAAGGCTTGATCCTAGCTGCTCTTAAAGCCTGATCCTTCTCCTAGGAGAAGGGCAGCTGGAGGGATGTGCATCACACTAGCAGCTAGGAACAAAAGCTGGTTATCTCTCGCCGGTTACTCCAGAGGTCACTGATCCTGCATTAGGAACGGGTGAGCTGAAGCTTATAAGGAAAGTACCTATGATTGCTGTCTGGCTGGAGAGGAGTAAACACACAGGAATGTGGGGCTTTGGAGCAGTGTGTCAGCTTGCTAAACTAAATCTCTGTTTCCACTGTAGGCGAGTGGGGTTTTTTAACAAGTTTCTGTGTTACAGAGGCTTTGCTGGTAAAACCAACTCAACCATGGGGGTCAGAAAAATGACCTCTTTCCAATCCAGGAATGTAATATGATCTCTCTCTCTCTTTATTTTGCCCAAGAAAACTCTCCTGAAAGAACTCTTACACTCTCCCTCCATAGGTCAGCTTTAGAGCATGGTGTGCAAGCTGATAATGCTCACAGGTATGAGTGAGAGCAGCTGCCTGTAACCTTTCTGGGTGAAAGGACGAAAGGGCTGAGACAAGCATAACCTTCCAAAACCATCCTTGCTGTCTGATCACACAGCAGCTGTGTGTGCAGCCTTTAGGATTCTTCTACAAATTATCCCTTCTGAGCTCACATGAGGGAAATGATAAAACTGCTACCTGTGGTTGACGCTGACGAATCTTCTCTCCACATAGAACTATGCGACTGCAGAAACCTGAGTGAGAAACAGTAATTTCTTTCTAGAAAGATAATTAGATATATGAAATGGCCTTGTATATGAAGATATATATGGCCCTGTATGAAGGTATGTAAGTGCTCCCCTTGGAAGACATAGAAGAATGTGGATAGCATGGCTGTTGGCATGTAGTTATCATCTGCAAATGTGAGGCATTTTGACTGAGGTTTTTCTGCCTGGATCTTCTTGGGCAGAGCCCCATCCTCTGCATAATGCTGCTGAAGACAGTCTGGTCTCAACTGCAGGAGAGGTTTGACAGTGGCTTTTTCCCCTGCTATAAATGTTGAGTGATATGGGAAGGCAGACCAGTCCTTGAGGTAAGAAACTCATGATACACCTCTTGTTTAACTGTTAGACTGTGGGATAGAATGGGGAGGCGGCACTTCCTAAAACTGAGACAAACCTTCAAGCCCCTCTTAAAGTGTTATATACCTTTCCCAAGCTAGAGAAAAATATAACTTCTTTAATGACTACTAGACTTACATGTTTAACCATCTTAAGTGCTATGAAGCCACTGTCAATGCCTGGCTGATGGTGTTTGACAATACTGCCTTAAACTGCTCATAATACCTTGCTATTCTCCGAGCATCAGGTTGGGGAGAATAAGTGATTGGGGTATGGTAACACAGGACCTGCTTAGGCTAGCCTTGCTGATGCCTGTTGCCTCTTCTTAGACTATCTGAATCAAAAGTAGAAAATTTCAATCCACTTAGGGTATAGAGAAAAAAGATACTTAGAGTCTCCTTTGTGGATATGGCTCTTAACCTTCTAGCTGAGTGTATTAGTTGGTTATAGCTTAACTCCAGGCTCATTTGCACTGGAAACAAAAGCCTGTAAGCAAGGAATGATGGCTTTGGCTGTGTATTTTTATTTTTTGCCTTGGAAAGATGATTAATAGTGTCATATAATGTTGCCTGGACAGTGGGACTCTTGAGAATCTCAAAAAAATTAAAATAATAAAAAAAAGGTGGTCTCAGCTGCTGTTATGTAACTTGCTGTTTTTCTGAAGATAAGAACTCAATAGCCCTCAGTAAGGGGATAGAAACCAGCTGTGGTCACTGGAAGCCAAAATAGATATGTATACCCTTATCCTGGAGGAATGGGATTGATGGCAGCAATGAATAGTGTTTGGCATCTCCCAGCACAGTAAGTAATTTTAGTGAGTAATTTTAGCTTTTCCTGTGTTCCCTGTTCTGGGCAAAAAAAGCTGCTGCTTTCTCCTCTGAGAAGTGGACATCAGCATGGAAGGGGCATGAATGGGTGGATTCAGTTGATTCTTGTTGTGTGAAGACTTCAGAAAAACTGCCAACTCCTAAGATGAAAAGATAGCCAAAAAAGGAAGTAATGGTTCATGCAAGAAGAAAGTTATCTTCTTTGAGTTTACATGGAGGTGGATGAGGAGAACTAGGTGGATAGAAAACCAGCAGTATTTTCCTACAGAGTAGGAAAGGCAGTACACAGTTGCCTTGGGTGACTTTTTTCCTTCTCTGGAATATTTTTAGATTAAGGGAAAATATGCATTTCTAGGTAGAGGAACTGAAATGTTTGGGGGGACTACCATGTATCATACCACCTAGAACATCTGTACTGGGGTAACACTGCAAATGTTATGAGAGACTTCTGTGGAGTTGTCCTTTGCACTTGAAAGAAAAAATGCAAATGCTTCTCAGGGTAAGGATGATAAAAGCAAGAATGGCTTGTAAACCACAAGTATGCTTCATAATGGAAATTAAGCTGTTGTGAATCTTCTTGTTGCCACTGTGTGGCTGTAGATGCTGCAAGAAGCAGCCCCAGACAAGTTGCCTTGAGCTGCCTTAGCTTTTCTCTTGGACAAGGTGTAAAGGCAAAGATCTCTGGTATGATGCAAAAGATTGAGTTTCTCTGTGTCCATGTGGCTTGGAATGGCAATGATAAAGGCTTCTAGGAATTAAGAACTGAATGAGCTTCATGCTTAGCTATTTATATGGCACTGTAGAGCATGATACCAAGGACTAACGATGAGAGATCTTAGATCTTCAGTCTTTAAAACAGTTCTACAGCTAACTCAGTACAGAGCTAGTGTAACTCCAAGTGGAACATCTGGAGAAAAAGTGTCCAACTGAGTAGCTTGTACTTTGAAAGCAAAATGTCCTTGTCTAAGTAAATAAATAAATGAATATCTAAATCCTACTCCTTCATCATGAGGTGATCTTCTCTTAGACAGCTCAAAAACATCTTAAGGGTTCTTGAATTAAACTAAGTTGTACCATTTATGTAGTATCTTTTTGGTATTTAAAATACAATAAGGTTTTTGTTTGTTAGTTTGTTTGTTTTTAATTTTAAACTGTCTGTGTGACCCTGGTGGTGGCTGCAGCTAACCAACTTTAAAAAAGAATTTCAGGATTAATTCCTAGAAGGCATGTTTTCTACTGAAAATGAATTACACATAGTCATTATGTTCTTTTCCCTCCTGCCTTAAGCAGGATTCCAACTAGGATTTACTATGCAGTGACCTCCTTCCCTGTGAAGTTCATATTGATTCAGGAATTTGATAGTTCAATATCCCCCTGGGAGAAAGACAGTATTAAGTATAATATCAAGTGATTGGAACTGTGCAAGAAATCACTTTTCTATTCCTACATCTTCAGTGAAGTAATATCAAGTTCTTTAAAATAGGAGAGTAATAGAATAAACTGTTAGTTTAAAAACAAAACTAAACAATCCCATCCCTGGGATGTTGGCTATTCTGGCATGATCTTTTCCAACCTTCTTTACCTTTTAAACCACAGAAGTATTCTCCTGTCAAGACTGATGTAATATTGCATATACAATTTGACTTTTTTTTTTTATTTAAAGAAAATGAAAACAAACACAAAACATCATCTCTCTGACAGCTTTCCAGCCCTTATTCCAGGACGTCATTAGGTGATGCAGTTTCATCAGAACCAGCTGTGCTGGGCCTGAAATCACCATAGCCATTGATATTAGGCATTGGCAGCACCTACAGACTTGAGCAAGATAGTTCTTTAACACATGCCAGCCTTGGCAGAGTCACTACGTTGTTGGCTATAGCTGCTAGTTAAACTCTTGGTTCTGTGTTGTTTAACTTACCCTAAAAGAACACAACTTTTGTCCTGAAGAGCTGCAGGCAATGAACAGTCCCTCTCTTGAAACCTACCAGGAGACTGTAACCTGATTGCTAGTTGGCTAGCAGTAAGAAATGCTGAATTGCTGTGGGAAAGGGGCATGTGAGTAAAGCTGGTCTTTAAGCCAGGGGGAAGACAGAGTTGGCTCAGCTTTCTTTCTTACTGACCAAAGGGAACTGCAAGGAGATAATAAATGGCAGCTCTCAAATGATATCTTACAAGGGCTGGCTGCTGTCTTTCTGTCATAATCCAGCATATATTTGGTAGTCATTTCTTTGTGGTCACTGGAGATGAATGTACCACCACTAAACTGGATTTGGTGCCTCTAAGCAGGAGACGTAATAAGAGTTATTGACCAGCCATCAAAAGTAAGGCCTCTGTTCAATATCAGTTCCCACTTTCTGTAGGCAAAACCACTTTCTGGGTAAGAAAAGATTCATATTCCATGTAATCTAGGATTTGGATAAGTTATAAAATAGGATCATCCTTGAGGAAGACACTAAAATACAGTCTTGCTCCTTTAAGTTATATAAAATAAAAAATCAGTTGACTGAAGGAAATAAAGTGGAATCACATAATCTTTTGTAGCTGTAATTCTAAACTTAAATGGGAATGAGAATATATTTTTTTTTACAGTCTGTGGCTTGGACTTCTGTATTGAGACTATGGAAGTCTTACTTGAGACTTTTTCATTTCCCATATCCTTCCACTGTCAGTAGACATTCAGGGATGGATGCTCATGAGTGTTTGAATTTGCATCTGAAGTCATGTCTTTTTGAAACTTCTGTAATGCTTATTTCTGATTCTTCCTGAGCAGAAGATTGGAGACCACAGAATACAAGAATTAGCTAGTGGCAGACAGCAACATGAGGAGTCAGAATATTGGGAGTGTTGCACAGCATAACACTTTCAGATAACGATTTTTTGGAAGATTTGAGCAGGAAAGGTGCTAACGATAGATGATCTTGCCCTTCCTGGATTATACAGGCTATAGGTAACATGGGAAAAGCTTTTCTCTGCAAGTTTTCTTCTCAGAAGTGCTTAATTGTTAGCACTTTGGCTTTGGTGGATTCTACTTTCCAGCAGGTGTTAATGGACTGATAAGATTTATCTAGTCTGATAAGTTCCTGTATAAGGCCAGCTGTTTTGGTTCTAAAAATAATAATAATAAAAAAAATATGCAGAAATCGAGGGTGTTTAATAGAACCTCATTGACCCCTTTCTGTAGCTGTCTTTTCCTTAGGGGAGCAGCACAGCTCTGAATGCAAGTTCTATGCACTTGCTTCTTCTTTTTTTATTTTTTAATATTGTAGAGTTGTACCAAATTTCTTTGTAGAAATTTTATGGAGCTCTGGGGTAAAACCAGTCTGAAATAGTTTCTGATCTTAAAACCGACTCTTGAAGAATAGCCTTGAACTTCTATCTGTTGATCCAGGCCTTGCAGTTTTCACACCATTGTTTCAAATGACTGACACCATCCCAACTCCCCCCACAGTTTTAGTTCCTCCTGAGTTATCTGCAGAAGGTTAGGGCTCATCTGAGCTTTGGCAAATGATGAAATAATGCAGTATTTAAACGTTAATGTGGGGCTAATAACCCATGTGGATTCACTTCAATTCCTTCTGCTTCTTTCCTCATAGGTTTACTTTCACTGTAGTGCATCAGCCTGTGTCTCAGCTACTATGAATCCCTCCACACCTCACTAACCTTCTGAGAGGTAAGTGCTTTTCTTGGAGACAGTAAGAAAATGGGAGACGCCAGCCTTGCTCTCTGTAGTGAAGATGTGGCCTGAAAAGGCCTTGTGTCCTCAGTTTTAGGGTACCAGCTCAGGTTGGCTGTAGGCAGGACTGTGGAGGTACTTGGGCCATGTGCTGCCGAAAGAAGAAGGGTATCTGTTTAGCTGTGTGCTTGTCCTAGATTTCCAGGCCTTTAGGTTTGAAGACCAGATGTGGAGTAGCACTGATTTTTAGGTAACCATTATGTCCTTTGAGAATGAATCACAGTATGATCTATACTGATCAAACTTCCCTGGTTCTCTTAGAGCTATTCCTCCAGTAACTTGTGGGGGGGAAGCCTATTTCAGATTCTCACAAAATCTAGTGTCTGAATGGAAAAATGCAAGTGCCTCGTTTTGAAGGGGCACAAGGATTCATGTTCAACCAGCCATAGCCATTCAGTCTAAAATGACACTTGCAGAACTGCACCAGAATATGGGTCCTTCCCATGGTTATGGTTAAAATGAAAGTAGCTTAATTGGGATTCAAGCCAACAGAAGAGAATTCTAACATGGTTAATAAAATCTGGAAGCGATGCTGTGAGATGGCATGGAAGTACTGTTTGGCCTTTGGGTCAATGGGAAAGGTGCAAGAAGGTATTTTCTTTAGAAAAGAGAAGGATAAGTTTATTAAAGACAAACAGACTTGTGTACTGATACTCTGCTGTCTTTCAACAGGTAGGGAAAAATAAAAGGGGAATTGGAATGTTATGCTGTGAGGAGCCTGAGTTATGACACGGGTACCTGCAGATTTCCGTATTGCTGGAACAAAACAGAACCTTATTTAGCAAAGCAATGAGTCAAGTTGCTTGATTTGCTGAATACTGTCTTGATGAGATCAGTTTTATAACTCAGTATGATTACTTTTACTAGTGCTTGAAGCATTAAAGTGAGATAATAAGTGGCAAAACAAAGAAGCTTCAGGTAGCTTGCATTAGACTAAAAGTGTAGGGAAGGACACTGTGCTATAAAAGACTGGCTTTCATCTGAATCCCGAGGAAGGAGCAAGTGACAACAAATCAAAAATAGGCTGTTTTTTGTGACCTGGAGTTCTCCACTTTGACCACAACTGTTCACCTTCTTTCCTTGGAGCAGCTGCTGATAGTACTCTACATAAGGTGTTTCAATGTCTGAGAGGGTTGGGAAGTAACTGGAAGCACTGAAAGTTTTTTACATTGGTACCCTGACACCTCTACAGTCTCAGGGTATAAATATTATTCTGCTCTTACCTCTGTAATGCTGGCTCTCCCAAACGCAAGCCCAAGTAACTATTTTCATAAGGCAGGAAAAGCAGTTTTTTTCCTGTAGCTTGAAAGCAGAGTTCTAGATCTCCTAGAAGGCTCATTTCATGTCAGGCTCCTGACATAAAACCTCTGCCTCCTTTCTGTTAGCAATGATAATATTAAGAAATTCTACCTATAATAGCAACAAAATATGTTGCTATTAGCTTGTGAGCATGATTCCTACTTGTCACAACTCAAGCCACCTGTGAATAGTTACTGTGACACTATATGATTATCCTGAAGCCTGATGATGCTAGCTCTACTGAAGTGCAACTTTTCTCTGTTCCTTTTATGCTGGCTTTGGACTATTTTTTTCTCACTGGGACAGACTTCATGGGCTTGGGAAGAATGATTTGGAATTGAAAATGATTTTGACCAATTGGAGATACAGTCCAAAATGAAACAGATGAAATTCAAGACAAGTGTAGAGATTTACCCTTAGGAAGGAGAAATCAAATGCAGTGCTAGGAAAGGCCTAGTGGATTAAATGATCTGAAAATGGCAGGAGTATCACTCCATCTTCAAAGGGAAAAAGGAGGGAGGGTAGAAACAGTCCTGAAGGAAGGATTAAAATGGTGCTTGTATAGAAAAAAGGAGGGGAATACTTCTAAGGAGGCTTTATCTGGAGTATTTTGCTCAGTCTTTGTAACAGCTTCAGAGAAATGAGCTCTAGGGAAAAGGAGTGTTGTGAAGACAGCCTCTTAGGGGAAGTATTGTAATACAGGTAGATGGGAACGTAAGAGGGCTTGTTTACAAGACACTCAGGGAGGATGCTGAGTAACCTTCCCTCTGGGCTGGTGAAGAGAATATGAAGAAAGAGCAGACTTGAATAGATGCCCACTTAAGAAGGTGGTAGAATCAACAGTCTCTTATTTATTTTTTTAATAAGTGGTTATATAAAGATCTGTAAATATAACCAAGATAGGGCTGTCTCTTATTCCTCAAGGAACAGTAGAAGGGGCTTTCCAGCCCTATGATTTTGTGATCTGCCAGTTGGACCTAGACTTTGACCTTGAGAAGCTGTTCTTAAGTTTCAAATCAAAATTACCATTTAAGAAGGAACAGTAACGGCTTTAGAGCCTTCCTGCATAAGCTTCTCATGTATTCCTTTCCATCTGGAGCTTGTCTTCATTGGGTAGGGATCATACAGTTGCCACAGTGCCAAGACCATTCTGTCTGTGACCAACTCCAAGGTGCTACTATTTGGAGGTATATCCAGAAATTACAGTCTGCTTCTTTTACTGCCTGTCTACAGAATCAATGTAATTGAAAAATACTTGTAGGTCTCCCACTCAGGATCAGGCTTTAGGAGTCATCTGCTTTCCAAACTCCACCCTGCTTTATTATTCTGTTTTTATCTTGAAAGAGTTGCTAAGAATTGTCCATTGCAGGTACTAGCTGACAAACTACGAGCTAGTAAAACACTGACTTGAGAGAGAGCTAGAAACCTGGGCTGGGTTATGAAGGAAAATCCTGTAAACCAGAGCTATAAATGCACTGCAGATGAAATTGCCCTCCTTGCATTGCTGTAGCAAGACTGGGAACTTTATCAAGGGTAGCTTAAAGGATATGTAAATCTTGTGTATAGGCGCAGTTACAGAAAATACAAGACTTAATAATTTTGTCTTCACTAAAATATGCCTTCCATCCCTCTCACCTCTGTTGTCAGTGGCTTACTTTCGGTTACCTTCCTAAAAGGCGTGGTTGTATCTGCAGAAGAGTCTCAGGGTTGTTTTCCTGCCTTTCCTCTTTCCTTTAAGTATCCTACTCACTCTGTGCCTTGACATAGATGGTTTTCCAAGAGAAGCTGGGCAGTAGCTGGAGGACCATAGTGGTTGAAAAGTGTCAAGTGAATGAAGTGAAATATTTGGAGTGATGCTTTAGAAATGCCCTGATTAGAAGGAAAGGTATGTCAGGAGTAATAGAAACTGCTTATCTTCCCTTTCCTTGTGATTACATGATCTCTCTGAGCATTATGTACCACCTGATACAACTGTCTTGTAGTAGACACATGCGTGCATTGTTCCAGAGAATACAGAGCTAATATGGACAGCTTTCACCCTCATGAAGAAAGAGAGTATTGCTGAGACAACAAAAAATTCTATGGAGTACAGAGGAGGCAGTATTCTCCTTTATAAAATAATCTGTTGGAATATCCTAGGCAACTTCTATTTGCAGTATAAAATATTGTCCGTGGCTTTTCTTAGATGATCTGAAATTACTGTTGTGGCAAATTGGAAACTTAGGGATCTGTGGTCTGGAGGTGCAGCAATTGGGGAAGCAGTAGGGCACAGGCAGGGAGTTTCCTGGAAACCTGAGCAGGAATCAGAGCAGCTGAGTTGGATCACTAACTCATAATCCTTGTATAAACTACTCTTGTAGTACATAGTAAGTGGCTGGTTTTTTTCCCCATATACTTCCGTAGTCTGTTTTAATACTCTGCTGCTAATTGTAACAGCCATGTACTGTGAAATTTGCTCAAGATGCTCAGTAAAACATCTGCTGACAGTTTCAAGCTTGTGCTTTCCCTGAGTAGCTTCAAACTATTGCCCTACCACCTATGTTCCAGAAAATCTGGAATAAAGATGCATAAGGATGGGGTAAAGGAGGACAGTGGCATGGTTGCTGTTGCAAGTAGTTTATAGTCTGGGTAGTTTCTGGCTAGAAGCTGCAGCTAATGCTGTGACCGCAGGGGGTAGTGACAAAAGGTACTTACTGTTTTTCCTTAAATGCGTAATGATAATATACAGTTGCTGATATGACTGCCTGAGGAGATCTTGGCACTTTCTAATATAACATTAAGCTTTCTCCATGTACATCTTCCTGCATTCTAATGTGTCTCTCAAATGCTTCAGTAGGCAGAGACTACAGTGAAAAAGGTATCGTATTCTGCTAATGCTGTTTCTCAGTAACAACCTGGGTGAGATGCTTAGTCAGGCTGCAGCTGTCATGCTGAACATCTTTCCTCTGGCAAGCATAAACTTCATGCTATGTAGTTACATCAGGGCCTTCCCCTTATCAAGGGGCTGCACTGGGGGAACTGTGCATGCTAATAAATTGCCCCCACTTACATTTGCCTAATGAGGTACCTCAAGACACTCTAAGGCTTTGTTATTAACGTTCATAGCTACTTCTCTCTGGTGCAACGGAAGAAAGGAAATTATGGGTTTGAAATGGTAACAAGTAACTGACAGAGCTCTGAGGTTTGGACTCTCATCCTTTGATTCCTCATCCATGTTAGCCACTTTTGAGGTATATTTCTTGCACTCAGCGTCTTTCATAGAATTTGATCATCAAGCTCATTATGAAATTCCAGAATTATTTTTGTTGGTGGTAGATCAGCTACGGGCAGTGAATTGTCTCAGGTGTGGAATGTGATGTACTTAGTGTAATGAAGGGAATTCAGCACTTGACTGATCAGGGAGGCCTCGTATTGGCTGTCTTTTGACTACTCTGGTTGCCAGATTTCTGCCTACAACCTGACTTGCCTTGAAATTGTCACTTGCTTTGTAATTTGGGATACTTAAGGCCTAAAACAAATACCTTCATAGGCAGACCTGTAAGAACTTTATAGATAGGCAGTTTCCATTCGAAAACATCTATAACGGTCAGAAAGGAACTTCTGTGTTTCACATCCAAATACCACAATTCAAATCAACCTCACTACCAAACTCTTGGGGCTCAAGTGAGGCTTTTGATACTGGATTACTTCTGCAGCCAGTTTGAAGTTCTCATTTAATCTCTTCCAAGTCAAATGTGTCAAATCATAGAGTAACGCTGCCTTTTCAAGATGCAGGTGCAATAAGGTGAAAGCCTTATAACTACAAGCGATTTAATGGAATCTCTTTAATCCCATTAGTCAACGAAGCATTATGAGAGCCCATTCTGTCACACTTGTGCTTCAGACATGCCATGGCCTGAGGCTAGGCTTCGGAACTGAAGTTTTAGCTTCCTGAATCCCAACCTGATTGGCAATTTGTCACCACTAAAGTGGCAATTTTGAGTTTCTTTCCTTGTCTGAGCACTTGAAATGTGTTTATTCTAGGGGTGGCAGAGGTCCCTATGCATGGCTTTGAGCAAGCTGGTAATAAGCTTGATTCACACAATCACCTTCCTCAGATCCCTCCAGGAACATCTTACGCCAAGGCTTTCAGGATCGAGCTACATGTAATACAGACTATAGTCTATACAGTCTTCCCATTTGCCTTTCCCATTGATGTGTTACAGCTCTGTAACAAAAGAATCCGATTATTGTGGAGTGGATTGCCCTGATGTTTATATATCCCTGAATGCTGAGCTTATCTCTTTTAGGCAGAAATGCATCCTTCTGATTATTGACCTGTCCCAGAGCACAAGCTGATAAATTTATCCATGGAGCCATCTTTGCTAATAGTGCTGTGTGTCTATCCTGTCAGCTTTGTTCAGGAATAAGACTTCACATCTCAGTTCACTGCATGCCCATCCAGATATTTGTGTGGGTGTGGAACCTTGTATTTTGGTAGTTGGATTTGCTGCACCTAGCCCTCTGTGATGGAAAATACTCTGTGTAGCTCTTCAGCTCTGGTGTTGTTAAATCAGAAACAAATTTGTGACATCATGTACTGTTTGCCAACCGGAGTAGAAGGTCATTCAGATTCCAGCCCATCTACTTCCAACTACCCAGGACATTTAGGTCATAAAAGAGGCGTAGAGCTGAGACAGAAAGTTATAATCACTGCTAGCTCCTTGAAGGTTATAAAACTCACAAAATGGCATTGTTGTTGACCTAAGAAAAACCTGGGAGATCTGTTGAGGACTGTCATCCTTGTCTCTGCAATCCTAGCCAAACTAACTTGGCACCTGAATGTTGGAAGATCACTTCTGCTCATGCTGTGTAGCGTTTTGTGAACAGGTAGCCATGCCACTGTGAAGGAAATCAGTTTCGGTTTTAAAGACGCTGTGTCCTCTGAAGTCTCATATCATTGCTGCAATGCTGCAACATCATCTGGTACCCCACCATGCTCAAGGGCTGATTCTGCACTACACTGTGCAGACTTGTATCCTCAGTGCCATACCCAGCTAAGCAGCTTCAGTCTGCATCTATCCTTCCAGCAATAAAGCTTTTCCCAGTGTTTAAATTTAATCTCTTTTACTGCAGTTATATCCTGTAGGCTCTTGTTTAGTCTACCACAGACATACAGAACATTTAATTCCTCTTTTAAAAGAAGTTTAAATGTCACTGTGATTTGCCCCTGTCTTTTTTGCTAAAGAAGCCCCCAAATTATTCTTTATTCATAGTCATATTTTATAGCCTTCCAATAATGCCTGTTCTTCACAGGAATAGCTGTTATTGATGTGTCTCTTACTTGGGGCAGGATGTTCCTAATCTAGGTGTAGTGATGCAAATGATAATTTGACTGCAGTGGAAATGGTGGAAAAGTTATTATAATCACACTAAGAGGAGCAAGATCATTAAAGAAAACAAACTAGTAAGATGACATCTAATTGCTAAATAGGAATCGCTGTAAATGATGAAGTCTCAAATACAGAACTAGGACTGAAAAAATCCTGTGCTTTTCAATTTTAAAGCAGTTATTGGTCTTCTGAGAGGAGCTGAGTAAAACTTCAGTGTTTTTCTTTGGGGGAAGGTATATTAGTTTTCATTTTTTTGTTTTTTTTTGTTTTCCATTTTATTTGTTTTACTTTTAAACTCCTAAGAAAATCAAATAGAATTCTAAAAAATAAGATAAAATTGTTTCTAAGCAATTGGAGGACTTTTAATACATTGAAGTGAGATGTGGTGAAATTTGAAACTGCTCTTTAGCCAGTACAACTGGTTGAGCTGGACATGAGTTCCAGTAATGTTCTGCTCCTAATCACTTATTTTCAAAGGCAAGAAGAATGTATTTATTTTCTTCATTATATATAGACAAACATATATTTTTATTAAATACATATTTATATATAAAGTTTGCCCATTTCATCCAAAACATGGACATATGTTGCTTGATGCAAAAATAAGTAACTGGTAATGCTGAGGCAGCTAAGGGAATTGCTAAGCAGAATAAATATGAGAGAGCTTCAATCTGGGACTTTGTGTCTGAAAGGTGTCATGGCATGGAACAGGAAGGAACATCCTCTTTACATTGTAGTGCAGCCAATTTTAAAATGCAGCACTGCAGTTTGAATACCTCACTTCCAAAACATCCTTCAAGGAGCTGGAGGTTCTTTTGTTGGACTCCCATATTTGATGCAAGGTCATCATGATTGAGGCTGTGTCCAGAAGGGTTTTGAATAGCTCCCAGGCTGGAGCTTCCACAGACTCACTTGATGACTTGTTCCAGGGCTTGATGATAATTCCAGGAATGGAAAAACAAACAAACAAACAAACAAAACAAAAAAAAACCCCACTTTTTAAAAAAATGGAGTTTCTTGTATTTCAGTTTGCACCTACCACCTCTTACCTTTTTGCTGGATATCATTGACTAGAGACTGACTGTCCTTTCTACTGCCTGCCAGCAGGTATTTATACACACTGATGAGATGCACTCTGAGTCTTCCTTCCTTGAAGATAAGCAATCTCAGCTCTTCCTCTCAGAAGCTCCAAGTCCTTAATTATCTTAGCTGCTCTTTGCTGGACTGGTCCCATTATGTCCAGTGTTGGGTAGAGGGAAAAGATCTTCTCCCTTAACCTGGTGGCAATGTTCTTCCTCCAAAGAGGCTACTGACTGCCTCTGCTGCAAGGGTACGTTGCATCAGCAGCTTGTTGTCCACCAGGATTTCCAGAGCTGGTTTCCATCAAGTTGGCTCTTAGCATGTACTGCTGTATGAAGAATCTGGGAATCTCTTTGCTGAACTTCTTGAGATTCCTAGTGGCCCACTTCTTCAGCCTGACAGAGTCCCTTTGGAAGCAACACAGTTTTACATCTTATCTTATCAGCTCCAGTTTGGTCTCCTGAAAATTTGCTGAGAGTGTGCTCTGTTCCATTGCTGAAGTCGTTAGAGAAGAAGTGCAATGACATTGGCCCTCTCTGGAGTATGCCACAAATGACTAGTGTCCAGCTGGGCTTTTTGCCACTTATTACAGCCCTTTGACCCTAGCTATTCAGTCAGTTTTCAGCCTCACTATCTACTTAGTTTGTAGTTCATCAGTTTTCCAATGAGAATGTTATGGAAGATGTTTCAAAATATTTACTAAAATCAAGATAAACAACACCTATTGATCTTTTTTCATCTTCTGAAGTAGCTGTTTTGTAGAAGAAGGCTAGCAGGTTGGTCAGGAATGATTGTTCCTTCATAAATCGATGCTGACATCTCCTAATCATATAATCATAGAATTGTTTGAGTTGGAAGGGACCTTTAAAATTCATCTAGTACAACTCCCCTACAACGAACAGGGACATCTACAGCTAGATCAGGTTGCTCACTCTTCATTTGTCCTTAATTTGCTTGGAAATGGTTTCAAGAATCATTTGTTCCATCACATTCCCAGGAATTAAGGTAAAGCTGATGGGACTGTAATTGCACAAATCTCCTTACTCTTCTTGAAGATGAGTGACAATTGATGATCAAGAAATTATTGGTAGGAACCAAATGCATCAATTCACTTCCTTTTTTTTAGGATTTTTTTAGGTTTTTTTTTTTTTAGTTTTTTTTTTTTTTTAGATACTTCTTTTTAGGGAAAAATTTGTCTTTTTCTTGGGGATTTTAAAGCCATATATTAGGCTGGAATAACTACTTCTGTAGTGAAGACTGGGCAAGTGTAAGGAAGTCAGAGATTGGGACAGGTTGCAAGTTGTAGCTGGGAGCAGATAAAACTTGTGCTCAAAATGCCACAGAAATAAGGGCATTTCATGTCTTCTTTCCTCCAACTAAGGACACTTAACACTGAGTAAGTGGCCAGCACAGCTGTCCCATGCATCTGCAGGTCACTGCTGCAGTGACATCTAAGGGCTCCTGCTTTCAAAATGCTGAGTGGGTGGGAGAGGACTGCAGAACTGGCCTCTCTACCCTTCCTTCTCCCTGCTGCTTTTGTTCTCTGCCTTAATTCCCTTTTGAAGGGCTGATATTTTATTCAGCAGCCCCCGCTGTGCCAGAGCCCATGACAGAAGTTTCTCAGAAACACTCCGACGACAAAATGCTCACAGCTGGGCTTTGAAACTCCAGGGAACGCTGGGCAGAGAGGTGACGGTGGCAGGGAGCTGTGAGGAGGGGGACAGAGAGGGGACAGAGGGACAGGAAGTGCACTATTTGTTAGGAATAATGAGGCGAAGATATGGCAGTGGTTTTTTATTACAAATAATAGACAGTGAACTTCAAACAACAGCAGTGAGTCGTTAAAAAAAAAAACAGCAACAGAGTTAAATAAATGCCTAATTAGCCAGCACCATGAAGCTGGAATTCAGTGCTCCAGAGATTCTTAAGGGAGAGTCAATAAATTCACAGCTGTTGGGATTTTTTTGTTGGCTTTTTTTTTTCTCTTTTTTTTTTTTTTTTCCCCCCTTTTTCCTCTCCCCTCAGGCACAAAAGAAAATCTGAATGAGCCCAGGGCTGCTGTAAAGGTTTTGGCGGGCTTCCTCTCCTTGTTGGCACCATCCACAGTCTGTGTCTCAGGAGAGATGGAGCTGCCAGATCTACTCTATTGAGGAAGCTTGGGTGATCTGTGAATGGCAGGAGTGTAGGCTGTGTGTGTCTGGGACCAGATCTATCATTAACTGTGTCTGGTCAAAGGACAAGTTCAAGACAGTATAAAAGCATGCACTTTTCTGTGTGCACGTGTCAGACTACGTATGATATAGGACATAAGAATACGTAATTCCCTCCCATCAGTTTTGCAAAGATGTTTAGGAATTCTGCAGGTTTCCATGTGCAGGTTTGACTTCTGATGTGAGTTCTGATCTGTGTGTTCGTGTAGAAGCAGGACATCATTTATTACAGAACAGCTTGTGTTGGAATGGCCTTTAAAGCCCATTCAGTTACAACTTCATGCCATGGGCAGAGCTGCCACCAGCTCAGGCTTCCCAGGGTCTCATCCAACCTGGCCCTGAATGCCTCCAGGGATGGGGTATCCACAGCTTCTCTGGACAGTGCCTCACTGCCCTCTCTGTGCAAATCTCCCCCCTGACATCCAACTTAAATCTCCTCTCATTTAGTTTAAAGCCATTCCTCTTGTCCTATCACTGTGGATCTCTGCGGAGGAGGTTGTTGAGGTCCATGGTGAGGCTCATTCTAAATAATAATGATATATTTGCGCAAGATACCTTTCCTGTTCCCCTTTGCTTCATAGTGCCATCTGTATCAAACCTTCATGAAAATGTTTATCACCATTTTTTTTTTTCAACTCTCTCACCTCCCCCCAGGAAAAAAAAAAAAAAATGCAATTTAGCTTAGATCTAAATTGATTCCAAGCTGTATTTCCTTAGGGTGTGTTACTTTCACAGACTGCCATTCCAACAAGCCCTTCTCCACTGTGCACTGTGTTCAACCCAAGATCTCCAAACCCATAAGGCAGTGCAGTGGTTTTTGGCTGGTTGATTGATGCAGCACCCTGTACCTCAGTTCCTGTAAGCAGCTGTGTTAGTGCAACATGCAGTTTGTTGAAATGCTTGAAATTAGAACGCTTCATATTACTCCGGTAAAACTAAATGCTTTGACTTGGGGATCATCAGAAAGCTTTGTTTTGATTAGAAATGTCAACATTCTGTATCAAAATTTCCATTCCTTGGGAAAGAGAAGAAATTTCAATTTTTCATGATTTTTTTTCATGATGAAAAAAATCTTCAGATTTCCCAGGAGGTGAAAAATCCAAACCTCACTTAGTTTTGTCTGCATTACGCAGTGACTCCCATAAAATTATCTACATAACATAACCATTTTCCTTCTTTCTTTCTAATCAAAATGCAGAAAAGGCAACTGCACTTGGTGCCATTTGATTTAAAGCAGCCATCTCTGCTCTCTAAAGCACCAGAGGTTAAAAACCCAAATTGGAGTGATGAAAGCACAATGCCTTTTTCTGCAGAGCTTTGTGCTAACTCACCTAGCCGTGCTACCCCTGTCTTGGAACATTGGAGAGAGGTGCCTGCTGATGGGGATGAGGAACATCAAATTTGAGATATGAATGTAAACAGACTTAGTCCTACAAGTGATCAGGGAGCTGAACTGAGGAATGTGCCCACTCCTCCACTTCTATACCCAAAATATTTATGTCAAGCCTGATTTTGGCTGTCCCTGCAAAAACACGAAGCACAAGTGGTGCTGGATGCCCAGAGCTGGAGCTGTGAGAGAGAAGAATGACCCTCTGAAATGAGAAGAGGGACTGAGACTGCGAGACACTTCCTACTCCCATGGCTAAAAGACAAATGGCTTCATGAAGGAGTTTTTTCACAGATTATCTGCCGTGATAAACATTTTTCAACAAAAACGTAATGAGAAAAAGCAGTGCCTAACCCTGGGGGAACAAAGAGAGACAATAGAGATCGCATCAGGCTATCTCTGTGTGCCACCAAATCAGGAACTGATGCTAATGACAAATGGACATGGGAGATAAAATCACAGCCATGCTCTGAAGCCTTGCTCTCAGAAGCCTGTGCCTACCTCGGATGGAGACCTGCAGCTCTGCTTTCTTTTTACCCTGCAACAACATATGTACAGCTTATCTCTCCCAGCAAAACGACATTGAGCAGAACTGCATGGGGTGGGCTTGTGAATAAGTCTGCATGTGGGAGAATGTTTCTGCCCTCATCTCTCAGGGCAGGAGAGCGCCATGACCATCTCTGTACCTGTGGGAGGCATAGGGCTGGGTGCATCAACCCCTTCACACACCCTGCTAGAAGTTAATAGGATTAGTCTGAGGTTTTAAAAAAGCTGCTGTTACAGCTTTTTGTGGTAGCTCAACATGTGGGTTGCACATAGCACCTTGCCCTGCCTTGTAGGGGGGTTTGTGGAGGAAATCAGAGCAGCCACGTGTACTCAGGAGTTGCTACAGGGTATTATTTTCACCACAGATGGCATTATTCCTGCAAGTGAAGCAACCAAGGGGAACGGGAATTGGATATTGAGGTCACGGAGGGAAACAGCATGAGGTACCACTTACATGCTGGGATCAAATATTAAGGGATACTAGGGTTTGACTCATGAGGTTTTAAAGTACTGCTCTGAAACCACTGTACATCATCTAGAGGGAGGGAGGCTGTGGGAATTAGAGGACCATTGCAGGTGCATCTTTCCTGTTGTCTCATGAGTCAAAGTTTCAAGAAGAAATATGAGAATGTCAGGAATGCCTAAGTGGATGTGGTACGTGGTGGGGGGTTGTGAAAGTAAGGACAGCATGCTGTACAGGCAACCAGGACTGCCTCAGGATGTAAACTTTGCAAGGTGCGTCTTATTGCAATACTCAGGTATCATTTTAAAAAGGCTCCTCTTGTGGTTCCTTGTGTTTGGCAGGTGAGGTGCAGCTGTGCTGGGAGGGGTGGCAAGGCTGAGCTTGGCAGGCTTTCTCATCCAAGCTTGCAGCATGAGGTCTTGGAGAGGTAGAACAGCAAAAGTAGGTGTGGCAGGTGATGGAGTAATAGAAAATAAGTCTGAGGTGGACAGGTTATTGCAGAGGTGCACCCTAAAGTCATTTCAAGGACAGGCTGGATGAGGCCCTGGGCAACCTGGTCTTAGTGGTTGGCAACCCTGTCTATGGCAGGGGGTTGGAGCTCAATGATCTTTAAGGTTCCTTCCAATCCACGTCATTCTATGGTTCATGTCTGGCAAATAATTTTTGCTGTGACAAGCCCACACAGCCATCTCTGACCTAGCCTAGTCTGTAAATCACTGCTATGTGTGTTACCTGTGCTGATGCACAAGTTCTCTTTCTGCTGGCTACCAAATGTCTTACTGGGGAATTGTTGCAGAGGACACTAGGAACTTTCTTTCAGATTTTCCTCTGACTCAGAAAAGTAGAGGGGGTTTTGAAATAACCTTCTCTTTGGAGAAAATCTGAATCTCTTAAGCAAGCTAGCACTGGCTGGACATAAAGCCATAAATCAGGCTCTGACTCCTTTTGAAAGGACTGTGGTTTTTTCATCCCCAAATTTCCATTTTGTGATAGAATCCAGGAGGCGAGCCTGCATAATGCTGTGGAAAGGCAGAATGTGCTCAGGAGCATACTCCAGAAGAGTGCCTCTGAAATGTTCTAAGTCAGCAGACCAGAACAGGCTCAGGGCTTGTTTGCTGCAAATATGACATGGAACGGTTTGGGGAACAGACTCACCCTGGTGAAGTTATAGGCTGCTTCCTCCACCCTGTGCTACTGCATTGCTAGTTCCATTTGTCCCCTGTTCAGGCTGTTAACTACACCTCTTGCATTTTCCTCTTGCATCCCCTGTCCTTGTGATGAGGCATGTGTAGGTGTAAGCAAATGAGAAAATGAAGGCACATGCGGGTTTCTTTGTATGTGAACGAAGTGTGAGGATTTGAAGCAATTCTTGCCCCTTGTGCCACTATGGCACAGCTATTAGTGGGATCATGTGAGAAGAACTGGGTGGTAGGTTGAAAGTCAGATTGCACTGTTCACCCTGTAAATAGCTGAGACAAATAGGCACATTTTCAGGACAGGTTTATTTTTGAGATGGATCTCCCAGAAAATGACAAGGGAAACTCTTTGGTTAAATAGCTTCTTACTACCAGCTCTACAACAATCCTCTTTCAAAACTCAGCTCTTGCTTTAGCTTACCAGGATAGAATCATAGAATCATTAAGGCTGGAAAAGTCCTCTAAAATCCTCTAGTCCAACCATCCACCTACAACTAACACTGCCCACTAAACCATGTCCCTCTGTGCCACATCTAAATGTTTCTTGAATGCCTCTGGAAATTGTGACTCCACCAATTCACTGGGCAGCCTGTTCCAGCTTAATAAGGATTCCTCCTTATTTCTCTACCTTACCTGCTTCATTTGTATATGTTACTGATCAGTGTAATTTCTTGGGCCTACTGAGGAAAGCACAGACTTCAGGGAGCGCTGCCCCAAAATGGACCAGAACTCAGCATTTGCATGGGAAGATTGTTTTCAATTTGCAGAAAACATATGGATTTTGCCAGAAAACTGTTGAGAATTTGCAGATGCTGACAGCCTTTACTTAATAAAGAAAAGTAGATAAAACAGACATGCATGAATATAAAGGTATATGAATACATATCAATACAATATGATCCTAGTTGCAAAAAAATTTCAAAATGGCTGCACTGACCCAGCTGGTGTGGGTTTGGATCTATAATTGCAGTGGTTCTCATGACACTTTCTCTTTCCAAAAGCTTTCTGGCAGAGACAACATATCTGGCAAGAACAACAGTGTGAAATGAAGATAAATGAAGAATTTGGGCATATGAATCTTAAGAAGTAGTCTGGGTTGATCTTATTCAGAGGAAGGTTTTCAGGTATTTTGTAGTATTTTTCTCAGTTCTAACAGCAGCAGCAACAACACATGTAGCAACTCTAATAATCAGGAAAGGAGAGCAATCCTGTGGTTGCTATGTCAGCCTAGGGCTTACCAGAGCCCAGTTCTTGCTCCTCCTGTAAACTTGTGTTTAATCTTGAAAAAGAAGAGACATCCTGTGCCTTTACTTCAGAGTCTCAAGCATGTTTTGACAAGTGTCTCAGAGCATATATGCAGTTCCCCATTTTTGGAAGGACTTTGGTTCTGCTGTATGTATTTTAGTACCAGCATGGTATTAGTGAGGTTTCAATTGGCTGTGATTAGCACTCCCACAAGCTGCGTCAGTCTTCACCTTTGTCCAAGTGAACTTCATATAAGAGATGTCAAATCCTGTCTTACATTTTGAAGGCATTGAAAGAAATCACCTCCAATCTTATCCCTAATCAACAGAGCAGAGACATCTGCGCATACACAGAGATTATTTTGGGGGAAAGTCAGGTTTGATCTCTTGAGTCAAATGATCCCTTCAAAAGAAGTTCAGTAAAATAGAATTCCACTGTATTATCAAGCTATAAGTCAAATCAAAAGAGGAGACAAGTATAGATGAGCCACAGGTCATGGATTCCCTTTTTTCCTAAAAGAAGTTCCTGAATATGTTAGAAAGAAATTTTTAATGGTCTCAAACTTTCTGCAAGATCCATCTTTTTCCTTTAATTACCCTTGATTTTTATTTGTCTCTTCTGTGATGGGTGTTCGTGTATACGGTACTTCATGTGCTGAACAAAGATGTACAAAAGTAACCCTTATATCTACTGATTCCTGTCAGATTATTTCTTCTCCAGGAGCTGATTGCAAAAAAATAGGATGTTTTTGCTGGTGGTAGCACAGTTTTCTGAAGGAGGAAAATAAAACACTTGATCTAAAACTCAGGATAGTTTGATGCTACAGTGCTGTAGTACCAAGGAAGTTGCGTGTTGGGTGTCAACTGAAGTTGGATAGCTAAAATTAACTCTATTCCATAGATTACCTTTGATATTCTTTATTTCAAACTGACATTATATTTCAAGGGAGATGGATGCTGTGCTTCACCTACCCAGAGTTCAGCTGTCTACAGTTCAGATGTCTAGGTCTAGACTCATCACCTTAGCCTGCAGTAGAGAGCTGCTGTGATTCTCATTATCAAAGGGCAGTTGTCTTCAGCCACACTCCCTGATGATTGGAGCTAGGAAGCCTTCTTTCCCTCTGTGTCCTCCTCCCTGTGAGGATCAGAGATGTAAACTCCTACAGCCATGGACAGAAAACTCTTCTGCAGAGACTAGTGGAGCCACCAGTGTGACAGTGAAGGTACAAACTTGTGATACTCACTAGAATAGTTCTTAGGTGTTTTACATGTTGTTTTTCATATCAGGATATTTTTGCTACATTTTATTTCTTAAGTGAACAGACTTTCACACTCACTTCTTGGGAGAAGGAGTGGATTCTGAAGAAGCAGCATCACTCGGCCCCAGAGGAGAAGGTCTCTGTAGCTAAAAGAAGTGTGATAGTCATTGGATTGGTTATACAGTCCATTAATGGTTGAAGACACACGTGTTAAATTCTGGTAGTCATAGAAAGCCCACTGTAGACAACCCTCTTCCCTGCCTTGAGATAGAGCAATCATGTCTTTCCTTTCCCCATTGTACACTTTAAGGAGGTATTGTTTTGTTTTTGGTTTTTTTTTCCACCATGAAGTTTTCCTTTCCTTTCAATATGATGAATTCTAAGCTCAATTTCAGGTCCTGCAGAGCCATGTTTTCCCTCTGTGATGAATAACACAAAGGCTCCCCATGTTCATCAAATGAAGCTGGATGTCTGTGACAAGAGTCCATAGATTTCTTGAAGGGGTTTAGGTGCTTTCTGGAAAATTATTGGTATTCTAATTGTGTAGCACACAAAAGGGTTATAGCTAACTGCTTACCTTCTCTGAAGCTGGGATAGTTATATCTCAGTGATAGTGCTGATGTCTCCTTTGTGTGACAGTCTGAAAATCTCAGCTTCCTTCAAAGACTTTGGAGAAAGAGATGATGGTCAACACAGAGGCTGCTCTGTTCGTGTTCTTTATTGCTCACGCTCACTTTGGTGGATATTCTATCTTTTACCCTCCAGAGCTCAAGCACTCATGCGACTATGTATGCACAGACTGGCAAGATACCTAATGATTTTCACCTTTGGCTTCTGATCCTGCTCTACATCTGAAAATCATTATAATTCTATGGCTGATTAGTTGCCTTTCAGATGGGCAGATGAGATACAGAGCTCTTCATCCACCTCCTGAAAAAAAAATCTGCTGGTATAAATAGCTTTCTTGTTGAGGGGTTAGCCAGAAAGGGCTGGGATAGAATGAAACACAAATATTGCAATTTTTCTTCCTCCTATGAATTCCTTCTTAGTGTCAACTGCTGTTTTTTATAGGGTAGGAGAAGACTGAGAGAAAGAGATATGGGTCAATACGGGTAGAGAAACCGGTGCTGGTATCGCATGTAGACCTAAATATGTAGGATCCCTTCTCTCTTGTGGATTAGTCTGGTACCTTATAATGCAACAAAATTAACTTAAAGCATCCAGAAATCTTTGGGAGAGAAAAGATAGTCAAAGAAAAGTAGAACAGACAACAGAAAAAAACTGTAATGTCCTACAAATGAGGTACCCTCAGATGCCAGTTCTGGTCAATCCTCGTTACAAGAACTAAGCTGATGACTTTGACCATTTTAGTGCCTTAATTTTAGATATGTAGTACCAGCACCTAGTACTTTCCATGTGTAAGATTCAAAGTAGCTTAGAAAATGAGAGAAGTTGCAGCAATCCCATATTACAGACAGACTCACTAAGAGAAATGATTTAACGAAGCCGTTAACAGCCAAAAGACTTGGCCATTCTGTGTGTGTACCGAGTTAACATGACCTCCAGGCTTTGCTTATCTCATCCAAAGTTACAAAGTAGCTGAGTGAAAGTGCTTCATTAATAATGTTCTTCCCTCTGGCTTGCTGATGCAGAACTCCCTACCTGAAATCCCATGATATACTCTTTTTCTCCCTGTCTCTCCAAGCATACCAGGTTATGCAGCCTGCATTTATCTGACGGCCTTCTCTATGGTGCATGAGTTATCTCAGTGTAATTGCTGATCTCAAAAGAGTAAATGCTGAAAGTAGCAAAGCAACTCCATCTGGATCTGGATATCCTCAACTTTGAATTAATCAGATCAGGATAACAGTTTAGTTCATTACAGGCATAGAAATGGCTGCAAAGGTCACTTATGACAGTGTACCCAAGTGTTATCAGGCCTGACTCTGGGACCATCGATTCATTTCTGAGCCCAGACTGTGTTTGTTGGTCAAGAGTTTTCCCAATGCCACCTGAAGGGCTCTGAGGAGCAGGGCTGTTTGTATCATCTGCTTCTTCAAGAAACTGCCAGATATTATATCTTCCGCAGTGTTTCTGCTTCACAGCCTGCATCCTGTACTGGGCAGCTCAGTCAGTGATGAGCAAATGGAAGGCCATTTCAGAGATGTGGGGAGATGAGTGTGCTGGTAGGATGCACAGTACAGTGACTTGCCTGAGATGGCTCTGGTTTCTGGCAAGGTGTGCCCTGATAAATTTTGTCCCATTAACAGACTCCTCTACCTAGTTTTCCCTTTGTTATGTTCTATGTTTTGTAGTATTAGATGAGGTATATAGATACCTGAAGCAGTGGCTCATGTGAAGTTTGAACCAGCAGAGATCAGAGCGGCATTTCAAAGTCTTATCAGATTCCCTGTTGCAGCTTCTTGCATTTCCTCTGGACCTACTTCCTGCCTGAAATGCCAGAATGAAGTTCTCTGAAACTCTGATCGCACATTCTGTTTCTCCCAGTGGTGCCTAGTAGAAGAAATTTTGTCTCTTGGATATCCAACTCAAAAGTGAGAGAGAAAAATAATAGTTGCTTTAAATAATGAATGAAAGTACCAAGAGACTTACTTTCCCCCACCTTCCCCCCTACCCCATGCAGATATTCTCTTCTTTAAAAACAATTTTCCAAGCGAGCTTCATGCTGGATCGACAGCCCTGCAAAGCAGCATCCCCTGTTCGCATACCAAATGGGAATAACTAATGTGTGGGAGTGCAGGCTTCCACTCAGTGCTAGCAGTGTGTCTTGGACTTAATATAGCTAGAGTGTTGCATATTTGTGCAGGACTAGGTCCATTCAATGACAAAGTCCTGTGCTCTTCTGAGGAGAAAGGACAAGAGCAGAGGTGGTCACTTGTTCATTGATTTCTAACCGGGCAATAAGTGATCAATAAATAATTCCGCTACAGTAACTAAAAAGAGTTTTTACATGATGAAATGCATCGTGCTGCTTCTGTGTTTGGACTGGAACGTATGACCTCCAGGCAGAAAGCAGATGTTGCTACAAATCTCCTTGAACCTGTTTTGCCTTTGAAATTGGCAGGCTGGAATTGATTATGTACTCGACGTTGTTCAACTCATATTCTTAGATTCTGTGTGTTTAGAAAAATGGAATACTCTTACTTCACCTTGTTTGTTTGTTTGTTTGTTTCCCTTCTGCCCTCTAGCTCCTCCTATCTTCACGGAGCTTGCAGTTGGGACTGGTCAGCTGATGCACAATGTTGCATCTTATCAAAGGGCAGAAAGCAGGTAGGAGCTACTAGTGTGAAAACTTTAATTGCAGAGTTCTTGTGCCAGTAAATAAGAGGCTGTGAGGCCACTTGAATTGCATGCATTTAACTAATCCAGGCAATTGTTTCTGAGCATTCTTGTTGCGTTAGTTTTCAGACGTCTTGTAGCTGTAAAATATCGTTAGGGATATTTTTAGGATGAACAGGCTCAATCAGCTAGAATACAAATCGTGTCTGAACTCCCTCCAAGTTTCAAGCTGAATAGGTTTTGAGGTTCAGAAAGTTTCAATTAATTTTTTCATCTTTTTTTTTTCCTTTTTTTTTTTTCATTAACACTTTGCTTCCAAATGTCCAAATTCAGAGAGGACTGATGTGCTCTGTTAGAGTCTATTCTTGTCTTATTTCTAAACCAACCAGAAGCTGGATGAATTTGAGGTCTTCTCAGGAGTGGATTGAGTATCTTAACTGGAATGGGAATGAACAAACTCCAGAACCGGTCTCTTGATAGTTGGACTGCAACTATTATTTTTTCCTGCCTACAAGCTATATGTGCAATATCTTTCTTAAAATAGATAAACTGATGAGCTTTTGCCGTGAATTCACATGTCCCTGAATTAGGGAATTTTGTCCAGAAACTCCTCACTGAAGAAAAATGTTTTGTAGTGTCCAGTAGATGTTAAGCAATGAGCTGATTTCAGTATTGCCTGGAAAGTTTTTACCACCTGGACTTCTTGTGGTGAAGGTTCAGGCAAGGATGTGACACAGAGATCTCTCTAATAGTGCTGATGGATAGAGGAGATAAAACTGAGCCGAAGATCAGCTGTTTTTCCAAGTATATTACAGGACTCGCCTGTTTGCCACAGCAAATGTAGTTACTGAATACAAGAAATCATAAACCCATGTACAAACAAAACCCACAGTTTAGCAAACAAAGCTGCTGAAAAGCTAAGGGACATGGAGACCCATGGTGAAACTATGGAATCACAATTGCAGTATGGTGCACTGTGATGCTGAAGATGGATGGATGCCTTAAAGAGATGAGTGAGTTGACAGAGAGAAGGGAAAATGTGCTGGGACCCCAGTGAAAAGACACAACAGAAGTCAGTAAAGTCCGTTTAATATTTTCCCCATTCTTTTTCTGGTGTTTGGAAAAGGTAGGACTGTCCCTTGTAGCAGTCCAAGAGATATTTCTTTGCTGACAAGCATGATTTGATGATCTGTTTTCCAGGTGTTTTTAGGATGTTGCAAATCAAACAAATGTGTGAAGGTTAAAGTCAGAGGATAATTGCAGCAGGAAAGGTATCCAGCTTGCCTTAAGCTCATGGGCATGCCAGAATGAGTGGGAGCAGAAGCAGGAATTATGACTAAAATTTGGAATGTTTTGAAATTTCCCCTAACGGAACAAAAATGTCCACCTTCCCAAAGACACGGTCCCCTGTACAGATTCCCTTTGCCTCCTGTTGGCTCCAGCAGCCTGGATACTTGTCAAATCCCCAGTATGCAGCTGCCTGCATCTCACAGTCCATTATTATTGCTGATGCTAATCTCTGACCGCTGAACACGGGTCAGAACCAGGAGATAATTGCAGCTCCGATCCGCCAGGCATGGTCCTTTGTGAGTAGTTAATGAGTGTTCAGGAAAATAAAGCAGAAAGAAGAAAAGGGGGATTGTGGTTTGCATACAGTGAGATAGAGAGAGAATAGGAGATGGAAGGAGGGGACAATTCACTGATGGGGAAAAAAGAAAGAATTAGGAAAAAGGAAACCATTTGCTCTAACGCAACTACTGCCTTATACTTATTTCCAGCAGCCTAAGTGGATGCTGCTGGCTCTAGTAAGAAAAGCAAGCAGGATGCATTAACACCAGTGTCCGTCTGCAGGGCTTTTGTTCTGGATGCCATGAATGCAGATGTGGGGGTCACTGTCCCCCTTGCCAGTGTGTTACAGCCACGAGACAGATATCCTTGTGCTCTTTTCTCTGTTTCCTATACTCTGCATCCCACTGCCTCTATGTATGAAGGTGCCCTCTAGAGACTGGCAATCTACTCTTAAAATTGACCTTGGTTCTCCCATAGCTTAAGTGCCAGTGACCTGTATCTGAATTACCAAACTTTCACCCAACTCTATCTTTTATCACATACAGAAGCATTGTTTTTGGTGTCTGAAGGAAAAGGTGACTTTAATCAACTCTTTTCCAGGCCCTTAAAAAAGGTAGACATGTCTGGTGAGCCACCTTCCTATGCACGCCTTAGGTAACAGGACTCCTTGTGAATGCTGCAGAGAGTATGTGTGTTATGCTTATGGAGGAGATGGCTCTACCTGTTCCTATGACATCTGTTTGCGTGGGAACAAGTGATGCAATGTGGTGACACAACAGTATGGTGGGATGGCCCGGGCATGTCTATGTCACTGGGGAACAGAAACCACCTTAGCAAAGGGGAAGGAAATGTGCTTCCTGCAAATGAATTAGAGTCACTGGGGATGGAGTTTGAGGGGGAAATAAATGATGGCGGGACGTGTTTGTGTCCATATGAGTCCCCTCTCCCTAACGACCATGTTAATGTGCTCATAAAAAGATATTGCGCAGGGGGGACGTGACTGTTCAGGCTGATTAGCATTTTATAGCAGAACTAAGCTCCGTGACAAACGGCTGGCTGGGTGGGCTGGTTTTACTACTCAGAAAACTCTAAATTAAAAAAAAAACCTCTGCTTTAAAATGCTGAAAGTTTTAGTTCCTTATCCTTATTTTGGGTACTGTTATAAAAATAGTGCTTATTATTGATCAGCAACTCCCGTGACAACATAGAGTAACGTGGGAGTTCTGGGGTGGCTGAGGTGGAGCACAGAAGTGCTCCAGCCTAGCACAACAGGGCAGAAGTATCCACAACCAACCTCAAAGCATGAGTGGGCCTTTTATACCTACAAACCAGAAAACTCAGGTTTGAATCCTAATATTTTGGCTGTGTCTCTCAACAGGCTGTTATTCACTCTCACAGAAGTATTAACTCTGCTTCCAATCCAAACGCATGAGTACTGTGGCTTTGTACTGCTGGGCAGTCTAGAGGCACCTGCATTTTTCTATTGTACTCAATTATCTACATTCCCTTTATTTGGAAAGAAGTGAGGGTTTCCTTGATGTGAGATACACCATGGATGCATTTACAGATGCGGAACAGTCTGTGGGATCTTGCTTCTGTCCCAAAGGTTGCTAGACCAGATTTCTGTCTAACAGTACTGGTTGAGATATAAGAAATAAATGGATAAAATTAGGCAGAAACTTAGGAAAAAGAAGAAGAAGAAGAAGAAGAACATGGATATTCTGTAGTGGACTTTGAAATGTATCTTTACAAAGAATATGTTGGAGTGATAGCAGTGCCTTTATTGTATGGTTAAATTGAAGCTTGTGCAGTTTTGTGCTCCTACATGGGAGTGTTGGAGAGAAGGGGGAAAGAATCCTGGTATGTAACTTGCTGCAAAAGAACATAAGATGTGAATCCATCTGTGTACTGTCTCAGAGATGTTCTTTTCTCAGGAAAAATGAAAGGCTGATCCATAGTCTAACTATCTGAGAGTAGTAATGAAATCATAGAAAAATGGAAAAAGTGAGAGAAACCACAGCAGCATATGCCCTGGGCTATTATTGGAAGCAAGAGGGTTCGAGTCTGACTGTGAGTGTCCTCTAGAGAGCATCAGCCTTTCCAAGAGTGGAACTATTGCAGAGTCCATGTGGAAAGCCTGTTCCCAAAGCTGTGGAGCAGGTTCAAACTGCAGGGCTCTGTGAGGCAAGAGCAGCTCCTCTTGCAAGGCAGTGAGCAGAGGGACCACGCGACAGGGAGCATTTATCCCACGTGCTCAGTGTTGTCTCCAATGATGGAAGGGCTCCATCTGGTTAGAAGTTTCAGTATATAACTGCTTATCATATAATGTCACTCGGAAGAAATTTTTTTTTTTTCCAAGGGGGGAAAGTGACAGGTATTGAATAGCCTAACGTCAAGGGAATAACAGGTTTTATGCCAAGAGATTTAGAAATGTGAGAGAAGTGGTATTCAGGGCAAATCAATTCTGTAAGTGAATGTGGTACATTGTGTTGGATAAGGGATGCGAGCCCAGCTGCAGTGATGACTCCCATGGGAAAATCTAGCAGGACAGGCAAGACAGAGCCATGCATCCTGCATGTGTGTGTGCATATATGCATACATTAGTAATAAAGGTCTTAATTCATCATCTGCTTTTATTCAACCATGTGCATCAGCATGTTTCTTTATGCATAAACAGAAGACTCTTTGCTACAACACGATTTCCTAGAAAAGCTAGAAATAGCTTTCTGGGCATTAGGAATAATTCTAAGCACATACTCAAGTGTTTACCGAATGGAGGAGTGGTGCTGTGTGAGATACTTGCAAGCAAACCTGAAAGACTGTGAGACTCCCTACATATCTTATCTTGCTTTTGACTCCACCCTGGAGTCTGGCAAACCATTAAAAACAAACAAACAAACAAACAGAAACACAAACTCAACAACAACAACAAAAATATAACTAAGAAAATGTGCACTTTTCTCCTTCAGGGCTCACTCAGTGTGTAGTTTCCTTCCCATTCTCCACATCCTCCTTTCCCTGTGTTCTCTGCAAACACAAGGGGTGAAAGGCAGTTCTTATAGAAAGAAGCAACCAACAGTGAACTGCTTCTCGCTTAATGTGAGGACTCTCAGAAAGAATTTTGTAACACAGCAAATTTAGTGGAAAACTCACAAGGAAGTTTTCACATTGGAAGTGCTGATCAGCTCATCCATCTAATGGATAAATTGGAAGTTACTAAGAGAAAAGCCTGTCCACTTGGGGCTAAGCACTGGACAGGGGCTAAGCTTACAAATCTAAGGTCATATGGATATTTCTCATACAAGTGCCACTAACGTATGGATGCAAGGAAATTGCTGTTTGCACAGGGATATTTCACAAGCTGGTACAGCGGGTTAAAAAAACAAACAAATTTCTTTGAGCAAAATATTAGCTATTAATAATTTACTCAATTTGTCTTAGTTTTCCAAAGGGTGAATTAACCCTTAGGTTAAATCAGGGAACCCCAGGCCTCCAGTGGTCTTCTTTCAAGCTCACGTGAACACTGCAGGCAGAACAGAAGCAAAAGGAAATGAAGATGGAAATATTTTTCCAAGCCATGGGTAACAAATGCCACAGTGAGATGTGAAGATGAATTCCAACCTATAGTTCTTGACACTGTACTTTTGCTTTCTCTCGTATCAACCAGCAATTAAATAGTTAACAACAGTAGCCTTTCCACTGCTTCTGAGACTGGGAGCCCTTGGCAGGAGCAGGAGAGCTTTCCTCTCTGAGCTGTGGTTTTGAGGTGTTCTTTTACCATTTGTTTCACATGAGAGGCTTAAAATCTCATTCCAGCGTTTTTCCCTCATTCTGATGGTGACAGCTCCATAAACCTGCAGTTTTGGCTCCCTGCATCCCTAAAGCAATTGCCCAGAGGGCACTCACATATGTTCTTACATGCTGTCATGGGCACCACAGCTTTGGCAAAGCCAAATCTAGCTTTTAGTCATGGGCTTATGAGTGACTTGTGTTCCATCATCTGTGTTGATGGCTGTCTGAGGGTGCTGGTAAACACACAGGAGCCCAGCCTGTAGTTCAAGACAGCAGGAGATGTCTCTGCATGGGCGTGTTTGCCATTAACTTCTAGACCTGACTGAAAATTCAAGCATTGTGGAGCAGCATGAGCAAAAGGAGCCAGCAGCCTGTCTGGGCTGCAGGTGGTAGCCACAAAGTGGATCTGGTGAGAAATTGGGAAACTCTGGAGATAGGGAATCGTAGAATCACCAAGATTGGAAAAGACCTCCAAGATCACCCAGTCCAACTGTCCACCTACCACAAAAATTTCCCCACTGAACCATGTCCCTTAGTACAACACCTAAACATTTTTTGAACACATCCAGGGACAGTGGCTCAACCACCTTTGTGGGCAGCCCATTCCAGCTCCACTCTTTCAGAGAAGTTTTTCTTAATATCCAACCTGAACCTCCCTTGGCACAACTTGAGGCCGTTCCCTCTCATCCTATCACTGTTACCTGGGAGAAGAGGCAGACCCTCACCTCACCACAACCTCCTTAGAGGGAACTGTAGACAGTGATAAGGTCTCCCCTGAGCCTCCAGTTCTCCAGACTCAGACTCCTGTAGTTACCTCAGCTGCTTCTCATAAGACTTGTGCTCCAGACCCTTTACCAGCTTTGCTGTTCTTCTCTGGACACGCTCCAGGGCCTCAATGTCTTTCTTGTAGTAATGAACCTCAAACCAAACAGTACTTGAGGTGTGGCCTCACCTGAGCTGAGTACAGAAGAACAATCACCTCTCTGCTTCTGCTGGCCACACTATTCCTGATGCCATCTAGGATGCCATTGCCCTTCTTGGCCACCTTGGCACACTGCTGGCTCATGTTTAGCTGAGCTTTGACCAACACCCCCTGGTCCATTTCTTCCACAGTCTTCCAATCATTCTGCCCCAAGCCTGTAGCAATGCATGGGGTTGTTGTGGCCAAAGTGCAAGACTTGGCACTTGGTATTGCTGAACTTAATCCCATTAACCTCAGAATCCCAGCCTGTTCAGATCCCTCTGTAGGGCCTTCCTACCCTCAGGCAGATTGACACTTCCTCCCAACTTGATATTATCTGCAGGTTTACTGAGGGTGCACTCAATCTCCTCAACCAGATAATCCATAAAGGTATGAATCAGGTTGGATCCCAGTACTGACCCTTGTGGAACACCACTTGTGATCGGTTGCCAGTTGGATTTAACTACATTCACCACCACTCTCTGGGCCTTGCCCTTCAGCCAGTTCTTTACCCAGCAAACAACGTACCTGCCCAAGCCATGGGCTGCCAGCTTCTCCAGGAGAACACTGTAGAAGGCAGTGTCAAAGGTTTTGAATGGATTGTTATGTCCTGAGCGTAGCTGTATTTTGATGAGGGTGAGATGAAGTGTAGGAAGTTTTGGCTTGTCATACTCAGCTTTGCTCACCTCTTGTGAGTATGTATGTAGAGCTTTGTGTGCACTGATAGCTTGTTTCCATGGAAAGGATGAAATTCTACTTTCATAGCAGATGCGATGAAGAATATACGTGAAAAAGAAATCTCATAGAAAAAACATAACTGTAATGGCCTTCATGGAAGAGGTTTGATCAAAGTCTGTGTCTTGTGTCTTTCCTTCCTGGTAATGCACAGCTGTACTTTCTGGTGAGGAACAAGGTAGGAGGGCCAAGAGGTTTTTTATGGTTACAGAAGTAAGAGGAGGGATAGCATGAAGACAGGAAATCTGTTGTGAATATTGCAATGAAAGTAAGCATGTAGACGAGAGGTGTTAGACACAGGAACTAAAGAAGCAGAACTACAAGGAGGGAAAAGAGACTGCTGTTTGTTACAGTTTCTGTTACATTCAGTGACACAGATCTGGCATTCTGTGTAGATAATCAGGATTGTACCAGTAGGATGACCCAATCCAACTCCAGGGCTGGAATTCTCCATCTGTAAACTAGTGCCTAATTACTCAGTGCAAAGGAAATCAATGCAGCACCAAGGCCACTGCTGTGGTCTCAGTCTCTATTTCACTGACTTGATCTCCTGACAGAGACTTGAGGGAATGAAACAGCTGTATTTGAATTTTCTTCATGAACCATATTTTGCTCTTTTCAGGCTTTTAGAAGACCATGCTTGGTACTCAGAATGGCAAGTGTGCTTGGGGCTCTGGCAGCAAGCTTTTTTCTTCTCTCTGATAAGCTTTCTCTTCTACTCAAGAAAAATCTTGCTTTCCTCTTCATTAGTGGCATGACTTACCCCATGCTTAAACTTCCTTGGACTGAACTGTTCCAGGGCACCCAACAGGGTAGTAAGGAAAATTCAAGGGCAGAGAGGATTCTCAAGCACTATTGACAGCCAGATTTGGGTTTATATCTGAGCTTGTGCCTTCTTCCTTGCAGCATGCAATAGACAGTGTGTGGAGCAGAATTCATATGCCGCATACAAGGAGGCTGGAGCACTGCAGCAGAAATCAGAAGTAAAAAGGTTTATTACAGAGCAACCAATTGAAGAGCTGGTGTCTTAAATGCACTAACTCCGGCCTGGCTTGAACTAGCTTCTTTACTAACTTAAATGATTACATCCTGCTAGCTTTTGATGCTGGAAAGAAAGAGACTGTTGCTTTAAATAGAGGAGAAAATGATAGGGGTGAGGTGATCTGATTAGTCTGTAAGATAAGCGGAAATTAGTTATTTTCATCCTTAATAACCCACGGGATGGGCCAATTATCGAGCTGTTAGAGACCTATTAGATGGTTGGGAACTCACCCTTCCTCACCTCCCTCCCATAACCCGGCATGAAATTATTGAAGTCACTCAATTTCACTCTCATTGAAACCCATGAAGGGAGATCTCACAGCTGAGCATGGGGTGGCTGCATAGGTCTTTTTCTAATTACTAGCAGCACTCCAGCTTCCAGAAATTGGTTTATTGATTTCATCCAAACTGCCTCCCTGAAAACGGAAACTTTGGGTTTGCAGGAACGATTCAGTCTGTTTGTCTGTCAGCCTATCTGCTTGTCTATCTGTCCCCCCGTTAGACTAATCTGGGAGAGACAAACAAACTTTTAACAGATGACTGGCTAATCAATGCAGCTTGTTTTTCTGCTCTTGAACAAACTTTAATTTTACATGTGTATTTGCTAACATTCAGTGTGAGGTGCTTATGAACAAATTGCAACCTGTGGCTTCCCCACTAATTGGACTTCCTAAGTGCATTTGTCATTTGGTGTTGCTGTGAGTGAAAGAAGATTTGTCAGATTCATTGACACAGCACTGTTCTCTTCATTCGCAATCTCTGGTAGGTGTAACTAGCCACATGAAGAAAACATAGATGAGTCATTGTGATTTGAGACCGAAGAGGACTTAAATTAAGGTTGATTCTTCTTTCTTGAGAATTGGATTAAAAATTACAGCCCCAAAGCTGGGAAAAAGCTTGAAAAAGACGTTTGCAAAATATAAGTGGCAATGCAGCAGCTCTATCCTTGCCCAGTTTGCCTAGCAGAAGATGCAGCTTTGTGCCGTTATCTTCTCAGTCTGACTATATTTGGGCTAGGCCTAGGGAGCTATAAACTGTTTCTCTGCTAGAGCTGTGTTGCTATTTGGTGAGATGAGCTCAAATTGTAAAGAACACCTGAGGTATCTAACAGGATGCTTGCAAGTGCCTTGGTGCTGGTTTCATCAGAAGCTGGAACCCTGAGTTTTGGCTGCTGACTACTTTTGAAAATGTTTGTGTGTATCT
Organism: Phasianus colchicus; assembly: GCF_987193195.1. NCBI lineage: Eukaryota > Metazoa > Chordata > Aves > Galliformes > Phasianidae > Phasianus > Phasianus colchicus. The sequence goes on from NC_143436.1 coordinate 83,249,778, forward strand.
AACTGCATCTTTTGGCCTTTTGATGCAGCCCTAGGTTCCTAAGGTATTGACATTTTCAAGGGCATTTGTTGAGTTCAGCACCTTTTGTCTCTGGCTGTAAGCACTGTCACAAAACATGTGGAATTGCTGGGCTAATGAGCCACCTCAGTTGTATAAGTTCAGGAACCTGTTCTCACTAAAAATATTTTAGGGTATCTGAAACAGCTTTGTGAGGCTGGTGAACTACTGAAGACACATAGGACCTTTTAGAGCAGTAGCTTGGTGTTGTCACAGAATCATAGAATCGTCACAGAATCATAGAATCATAAACTGGATTGGGTTAGAAGGGACATCAAGGATCATCATGCTCCAACCTCCTGCCGCATGGGTCTCGATGACTGTATTTAAATAACTGAATGAACCTGATACATTCTGTAGGATAAGACAGCGTGAGATTTCCCCGTGTAGTTTCTGTACCTTTCAGCACTGCAGTAGCCTATCTGGAGACTTTTTCTGTAAGCCTGCCCTTGTGTTGAAGGAGCATGTCACCATTCCTCAGAAAACTGGCAGCAGTATTTACTGGGAGATAGAAAAGGAGGTAGAAAGATGAAAGGATTAAGCTGAAAGGATGTTTCTGATTCTTTTTAGGAATAAGAAGATTAGTCCTAGTCTGATTCAGCGCGGATGTCCTTTTCTGGATCCATCTGGAGCTGTGAAAGGAGTTGCTTACCCTTTCAGCCAGATATGCCACACAGATGTTAGTGTGAACAGTTTGCCAAAGCAGTGCCCATCAAAATGATCCCACTCAACTTTAATCTGCTTTGTTTCAACTGTTGTTCATTAGGCAGTGATCACATAAGACATTTTACTGGAAGGTCTGAGAACATGGAAACTTCTCCTGTGGGTTTGGTAACAGGCAGCTCTGCAAGTCCTGCAGACAGTAGAATCTTTGAGTAACTCCACTATTAGTTACTTCTAAGGACAGACTTAATACAGGAATCTAAGCATTTCTGCACTCTCTCCCTGAGACCATGCTTCTGCTGCTGTTCTTTGAGAACGGAATTATTTAAACAATAGAAGTTAGAATCAGAATCATAGAATAGCTTAGATTGGAGGGGTCCTTAAGAACATTCAGTTCCAACCCCCCTGCCATAGGCAGGATTGCTAACCTCTCAATCAGGCTGCTCAGGGCTCCATTCAGCCTGGCCTTGAACACATCCAGGAATGGGGCATCCACAGCTTCTTCAGGCAGCCTGTGCCAGTGCCTCACCATCCTCTCACTGGGAAATTTTCCATGAGTTCTAATCTAAATCTCCCATCTTTTAGTTTAAAACGATTCCTCTTTCTCCTATCAGACCATGTAAAATGGTCTATTGCTATAAGACCATGTAAAATGTTGGTCTCACTCTTGTTTATAAGCTCCTTTTAAGTACTGAAGGCTGCAATGAGTCTTCTCCAACCTGAACAAGCCCAGCTCCCTTAGCCTGTCTTTGAAGTAGAAGTGCTTTATCCTTTTGATCATCCTCATGTTCCTCCTCTGGACCCACTCCAACAGCTCCTCATCTTTCTTGTGCTGGGGGCCCCAGGCCTGGATGCAATAATCCAGATGGAGCTTTACAGGAGCAGAGCAGAGGGGGGACAATCACCTCCCTCACCCTGCTGCCACCCCTCTTTTGATGCAGACCAGACTGTTGGCCTTCTGGGCTGCAAGCACACACTGTTGGCTCATGTCAAGCTTTTCATCCACCTGAACCCCCAAATCCTTCTCTGCAGGGCCTTGTCTGTCCTTATATGCCAATCCCATGAGGCTGGGCTATCTAAGATCCACAATTTAATCACATAGAGCTGACACAGTGCTGAAAGTGATTTGTCGTGTCCATGCTGGCAGTTAAGTCTTTGCCAGCAATTGCATCCAAACACAATAAATTGCTAGAACGTGGACGGTTGATGGGAAAGTATCATGGCTGTCATTTCAGCTCAGGCGCTGACTGCATAGCTTTTCACCCCAGCTAAGACTTTGAGCTGGGTATCTAATGGGTTTAAAATCTTGTACAACTAAATTCTCTATTAGTGTCACTTCATTGGGTTATGACTTGAGAAAACTTTGCCTCCTGTTCTTCATGAGAAAATAGCTTTAAAAAAAAGAATCTTAGGTCGGGGGGGGAAGATGAAATTGTGAATTGGACTATAAAAAGCAGATGATGAGTGTCTTTGAAGACACTCAGCATTACAGGAAAAAAAGAGCTGGAGCAAAGGAATCTCCCTTTCTGCTTTCCTGACCCCCTGAAAAAAACAGGCTGATAAAGAAATGCTTATAACCTAGAGCTTGCATTTGTTTAAGAGTCGTCTGGGATTTACCAAACTTATTACATCTTTAGTGCATAGCAACAGTATCAGCAGCAAGGGCATGAAAAATATTAGATCCAGGCAAATAGAATGTGTCAATCCAAAGTGGTAACAACTGTAAACCTTATCTATTTCTTTTTATATGTACAGCTAGTAGGGAAAAAAATATATATGTGTTTTTGGCAAACCCTTGCTCCCTTTCCTCACTAAACCACAGCTTTGGACAGTACGTATCACAGTGGCTTTGACAAATAGAAATCTAGGTACATGGTCATTTCCATGTAAGTGGGGTATTTTGACACTGCTTTCAGGCACATCTCATTCTGTGATTCCAGACACTCAGACGTTGCTCCTGAGTCCACTACAGATGACCTTGCTATTTATGTCTGTGACACACAGATTGGGCCTATATGTGCATATGTAGTTGTATTCTACTACACCAAGGATTTTCTTGAGAAAGATCTGCAGCATCCATGAGGAAAATTGATCTCAGATTGGCATGGAAGATGATGCTTTCTAAAGTAAGCTGGAGAAAGACAGAAGCTTAGCTGGACATCACTTGTATTTTTCAATTGTGCATGGTTTCAGGTGAATTTAGTGTTGTATAAGGGACCAAATTGAGGTCTGTGAATACTGATGGATTCCTGATTTCATCAGCGATTAGCAGTATGATGTAGGCAGAGGCCTTTGCTGAATGTGTGATTTTAGTTACTAACTAGTTTGTAACTAGTGGTCCATACCCATGACTGAAAAACCCTTGAAGTGTTGTATGCAGTCAGTGTGCTAAATATTATTTATTAAGTACTACAGGACGCTTAACCCTATGGAAGCATTTTATTAGTTGTGGAAGAATTTCTTCACCCACTGTATCCATTGCTGTGCTTCCCTCCCAGTGCCCAACTACTCTGCTTCCATTCTGGTGTCCAGAAGGAAGCCAGCACTCCACTTATGTTCAGCCCGGGGGAAAGAAGCCCTCTAGTCCTTCAGAATCTCTCAGATGGGTGTTCTACCCAGTGTCTTTCCATTCTCAAAGGACAATCACTTCTGTCTTTCTCCAAATGCTCCAGTAGTTTTTAATGTTCTCCCAATTTCTCAGCTTTTTCTTTCAATTGTCATAGATCTTCCTTTCCTGTTCTTACTACAACATTAAAAAGAAGAATAAAATATAAATGAAAAAGGTATCAAAACAGAAGGAAGCCAGCAAGAGTTGCCTGCCCAAACATAGATGTCCTCTCTGCCATTCCTCCTCCATCTCCTTCACCTTTCCAGAGGAAAGCCTTAAAACCCATTTTCATAGAATCATAGAATCATAGAATTACTCAGGTTGGAAGGGACCTCAAGGATCATCAAATCCAACCGCAGCCTAACCATAGTACCCTAACTATAATTCATCTTGCTGGCAAGCCCTCCCACCTCCAAACTTAAGCTCAATGACCTTTAAATCTCTTTTTTGTCCTCCTATTTTCCTTACCTATTCTTTCTAGCCAGATGTTGCCCTTAAGAATCTCACACATGTAGATGCCATCTACTCCCATGAAGAGCCAAGCTCCTTTCAGTTCCTCCTGGCACCCACTCGTAGAGAACTTCTTATCTTACAAAATCCACACTTCTGATTCTGAAAGCCCGGAGTCACAATCTATAATTTTTAAGGATATTTTCATTTAGCAACTTAGATATCTGACAGGACAACAACATGATGTGGTTCAAATGGTATAGGAATTATAGGTCCCTCATTCAATGTAGAAAATAGATCTATGAGGTAAACCATGTTTAGGCCATGGGGAACTTGGATCTTTGGCTTTATGTAGATATCAATAGAAGGAAGGGTCTTAATTTTTCCTTATTGATGTGATTATGGATGAGTGTGTGTGAGACACCTAAGGGAAGGGCCTAAACAGAAGTTTACAAAAATAATTCACTTTTCTGCTCTCTCCTGCCAGAGACATCAACTCACTCAATCACATCTCAGCCACATGAGCAGCTGATTTCTGACCATAACCACAGAGGTAGAAGTAAACAGCAGGTTGGGGGCAAGAAAGTGTATATGAGGGCAGAGCAGGGCAGCAATTCAATTTTTACAGCTGGTCTCTGTTTTCTTTCCACCAGTAGCCCATCTGCTTTTGGAGATTCCTTCCCTCATTTCGATTTTTGCCCTTCCCTTTGTGGACCTCTTCTATTGGCAGAGCCTTCTGTCCATCTTTGCTGCATTCAGTCAGCTGCCAGTACAGCTGCAGCATAACCAAGGGAGCAGAAATGCTTGGGACCTTTTAAAATGCTAATAGCAAGCTTAACTGGTTCCCACCGTACAGCCCTAATTAGCAGGGCTAGTCCTTGATTCGGCAAAGCTGCTGCATCTTAGCCTGCACACCAGTGTAGATGAGGACTGGAGGTTATTTTCAGTTTTGGTATTGCTGCTTTGTACTGTGTCCTGTCAAATAGGTGTGCTCCTCTGACTACCAGGATCCACAGAGAAGGGTAAGTTGCTGTTCTGTGCCTTTTGCCAGCTTGGGCTCCTCTCCTGCTGAGATGGACTCAGTTTGTTCAGCAGCCAAAGATTTAGCACAGGGCTTTTTGAAGAGGCTCGGTACAATTAGTATGGCAAATTGGAGCCTCCCAGGAGGATACACAGCGTCACGCACACAGCAACAAGATCTCATCTCCTCAGTACAGAAGGAACTTCATTTAATGTATTAAATATTTAATTAATGAGCTAAAGCTTTAATGAGGTGGTGATGAAGATGCCAAACAAGTTACTGGGACAGGAATATCCCACCCCAGAGGTAATAAATAGTTAGTTACTATTCTCCCAGTAGTAATTTTTTTCCACAGCAATACTACTGCTCAGGGAAGCTCTCAGTACCTCTAGGGCTCATTCTGCTTAGTTGAAGGGAATGGCACAGGTGTCTCAAAATGGGATGTAAAGCTCCTTTGATACTACTTCTGTTGAGCTGGAATAGATGATGTGGCTTTTGCTGGTGAGAACAAGAGGTCTATGGTAGTTGGCAGCATATACATTACTAACATGGAGATAAGTAGAGATGCAGTAAAAAAATATGCAGGTAGAAGTGCCATTGCTAGATGTGTGGAAGGTTTAGGCTTTAGAGAGAATGTGTGGCAGTGAAGAGGTGTTAGGCTAAGTAAGTATCCTTTTTGTTGTTGTTGTTCTTGCTATGGATCCATCTGGTGCCATTTGTGCTAAGTTTGGTACAGATACCAATATGCTTACAGGTCTGGGACTAGAATCTCACCAGAGGTCTTGAGAGTAAACCTCTCATTTTCAGGTGTATTCACAGAATTGCAGAATTGTAGGGATTAGAAAGCACCTCTGGGGATCACCAAGTCCAACTTCCTGTTAAAGCAGGTTCCCTACATCAGGATGCATAGGAAAGCATCCAGATGGGTCTTGAATATCTCCATAGAAGAAGACTTCTCAACCTCTCTTGGCAGCCTGTGTCAGTGCTTTCTCACCTTCACAGTAAAGAAGTTCTTCCTCACGTTTTTATGAAACTTCCTGCGTTACAGTTTGTTCCCATTGCCTCTTGTCCTGTCACTGGGCACCATTTCAGTGCCAAAGTTTCATTTATCTTCCTTCAGATGGGATTCAATTAAGACTATAAGTAAGCACTGGCAGGGGTCAGATTCTCCTGCCTGGATGGATGAGAGCCAAGGGGCTAAGAGGCACTGGGGACCCAGGGTCTTTTTCAGGCAGGAAGCACTTGAAGAAGAGGCCATAGGGAATTCTGGTGACGTGACAGAAGGATGCGAGAGCCAAGATAATTCTCAACGTTTCCAGTCTGTGCAAGAATTGCTTTAGCTGATCAGCTCCTGTTATGGGAACCTTGGGATTTGAAAAGGAATAATAAAAGATTAATCGAGAAACTCCTGAATGAATTCAATAAAAATGACATATGGAGCGTGCACCGTGATGTTTTTATGATTAGGCTGGCAGATAATTGGAATGAGCAGATTCTGCCCCACGCTTGGTCAGGCCTGGTATTTCAGAGATCCTTCTGGTTGCAGTGTTTCCTCACAAAGACAAAAAAAAAAAAAAAAAGAAAAAAAAAAAAAAGAAAAAACCCACACAGGAAAAAAAAAACAAAAAAACAGCAGAGGGGAAGAGGAAGAATGAAAAAGGAGGCAGACCAAATGCTTTTCTGCTCACTTCAGAAAAAAGCTTTGAGAAAGCTGCGTTTTATAGTGTACTTCAGATCTCAGAATGCACCCCTCCATGCCACAGGTTTTGGCTCGGTTTTGTTTGTGCCCGTTATTCAGAGGTGAAAAGGTCAGAACATGGGATGAACTTTCTGTTCAGAGCTGCCTTTACAGAGAGAGGCCCCCTTCCCATTTTTACCCCATAACCAATTTGTTCTATCCATTGGGCAGTTTGTTCTCTTCTCACAGTGCCCGTGTTCACATGGTTCCTGTGCTGCCTGCACACTGCTTGCTGGTCTACCTCCGTATTTTTCCATCCACGCTGGGCTCTAGCATGAAATCTCAGCTGTGCCCTGCCTTCACTATCTCACTTTCTCTGCCCATCACTTATTTTTCTTCTTGAGTCTCCTCACTCTTCAGCTTCAAAGTGAAACAGGGAGAAGATGAGTTGTGTGGGACTGAGCTACAGCTTCTTCATGCAGCTGTACTTCCACCCTTGACTAAGACCAGGCTGACCTTGGCTCATTTCAGTTGTCACTCGAGGCAGTTCTACACTCTGCTCCATGGAGGTGATAGGGTGACATTGCCACCTCGTGTGAAGCTCAGCTGGGGAGGGAGTGGCGCTTGCTGAAGTTTTGTTGACCTTTCAAGCCCTAGCATTGTGCAGCATCTTTCCTTTACCAGCCCTATTATCAGTGTTAGACCTGAGTACTGCTTACTGCTAGCTAACATCCACTGAGTCTGCTCCCATTCTCCCTCACCTCTATTTGCCCTGCTAAGCATGTTCACCAGAGAAGCTGTTTCTTGCTGTCTGCAAACAAACCCTGACCATAAGCGCAGAGCAGCTTCTGCCCATTCTGACTGTGTCCCAGCTCTCAAAGCACATATCCTGAAACTATGCACTGGAATAAGCTCCCCAGGGAGGTGGTTGAGTCACCATCCCTGGATGTGTTTAAAAACTGTTTGGATGCGGTGCTCAGGGACATGATTTAGCAGTGGGTTGTTAGAGTTAGGGTAGTTTGGTTAGGTTGTGGTTGGACTCAATGATCTTTAAGGTCTTTTCCAACCTGAGCGATTCTATGATTCTATGGCTGATTTGGAGGACACTGCTGCAGAATCTACCATCTGCTGCTTTGCTCTTAATTAAGTTCAGTTCAGGTTTGCTCAGCCCTTCTCTAATTTTCTGAGATTGCTTTCAGTTTGAGGCCCGTCATGGCTTCCTTGCCCAACCAGCTCTGCTACCAGTCACACGCTTGCGGAAGAACATCCTCTTACTTTCTTCCCAGCTCCCTCTGTCTGCAAAGGCATCACCGTGTTCTTCCCTCAAATCCATCTTTATTGCAGAAAATATTCTCCACTCCTCTCTCTCCCCCCAAAAAAGTCTAAAATAACCTATCCCAGACTAAAGCAAGATAAATGTTTGGCACCCAGTGTACAGAGGTCTGCCTGTTATGGTGACGCGTATGGTCTCATTGCTTCTCTCTTCCCCATCTGTCTCTAGCCACCCACTCTCTTGCCTTATATTTAGCTTTTCCTTTAGGCAAGAACTATCTTGTTGTTCTGTGCTTGTGCAGCACTAGACAGAATGGGACCTTGGTCCATACTTGATGGATCAGAGAGTGTTGCAGCTTTTGTGATAATAAATGATAATAAAAAAGTATTGACTGGTTCACAGCATGAGGCTGCGATGAAATGATGGAAGGTTATATTACACCTTTTATCTTAGAAAGACAAAAAGAGAGGGGAAGAGATGCAAGAACATGTGGATTTAGTTTCACTATCTCTTTTTTTTTTTTCCCCCTGAGGTGGATGGAGTTTTGTCAGGTGTGTTATGGAGCCGTAAGGATCCATGCTCGCTTTTTATCCTACTTTAGTATCCTGCCAAATCTTCTTTAAGGCCATGCATTAGGGTAACTATTCTCAGGAAATTTCCTCTAGAAGATCTTGTTTCACATGCTTAAGATGTTCCTAAATGCTGTCTTTTTATTAGATACTGAGTCTGCCTGTAAAGGACATGTCTGTGTTGCAGCCAGAGGCGTGATTTCAGGATGGATAAAAGTAACCACTCCAGCTAAATTAAAGTCAGTAGTGGTGAACTTCATGAATGCCAATGTGGGCTAGCAGTTTATGTGCATCTCAGATGGATGTATATAGGCTTTTTTTGTAATTTTATTGCTACTCATATCAACAGCATGTGAGATCAAGCTAGTTCGTGTATGCCTATACTTCCTGCAGTTTACCGCTTTCAACTACCATGAAGATGCACCCTGTGCAAAAGAGGAGAGGAGCCTCTATCAAGACTTTCAGCTGCCACAACTTCCTAGGCATGAGATTTCCCATGGAATTGATTCTCCAAGGGAAAGCACCATTTTCTTTAGAATCACAAAACACAGCAATGTTTGACAGCTTTAAAATGTTAGAATTTGAACAGAATGTTTTGACTTGGAATGGTTCAAACATTTGCATTTGCTGAAAGAAATCAAAGCATTTTGCTGTACATTTCTTTGACATCAAGTGGCTCCTGCCCGTGGAGCTGTGGTGCCTCATGGGAGATGTAGTTTGAATGCATTACGCATACAGCTCTTTCGTGGACTGGTCTGCTTGTCTGAAATACACTTCCAACAGCATGAGGCAGATCTGCTCTGAATGAGCTGAGCAGTGCAGGGTGAAAGTCAGAGAGCAGCCAGACATTATGGAAGATCAATTCCAGTACAGGCGAAAACAGGGCTATCGAAGCATTCAGTATAACACGAAATGAAATGTTTGGTTTTAAGGAATGTCAGCAGACACTGTTTGGATTGGAGAAGTGGAAAAATGTCAGTATTTCCAGTTGTGGCTTTTTTTTCTTAATTAGTTCTTTGGAAAAATATGTATTAATTAAAGATTTCATTCTGCAAATTGTAGTGTTTTTCATGGTCTGGACCACTCAGTTCTATTCTTAGCTAGTGTAAGAGCTCAGTTTCACAGTAGGTGTAGTAGGATTGATTTAGTCTCCACCACCCCAGGGTTGGAGCTAACCCAATGATTAGTGACACAGTTAATGATTTTTACCCTTGTTGTGTGAAAAAGATGTTGGTTATTTTTCTTTTTGCATTCTGAGAAATATGTTTTCCTTTGGAATTGGAGAATTCGTCTTGATGAATAGAGAACATATGTACTTGCTTTATGAGCAGTAGAATCTCGGCTTTCTCATACAGCCCATATTAATGAAGTTACAAAAAAGAAAACATTCTCCCTTCAAGAACTCATATAAAAAATAAAATTAAAAGACGATTCCCTCCTGCTGTCTGAAATGCTGCCACCTCTGGATGGGAGCACCTACTGTTAAGCAGCAGAGCACAGCAGCATGCTAGCAGAGAAACGAAAACTAATGTCTTGCCCATCTGAAATCTCAAGAGAGGCTTAAAGAGTGATAAATTATTACCCCTGGTTTTTGCCTGGGATGTGCAGACTGAAACATGGAGAGAGAAAGAATGCAAGGAGATCTTAAATGACTGAAGGTGGAAAAGGCCTAAATTACATTTTTCCATCTAAAGTGAGGTACCTTTCCCAGGATCCCTTAGAGATACAGTCACATACGGGAGCAGCCTTGTGCATACTGAGTGGAACAGCTCTGAGCCTGTGATTAGAATGCACCTATTTAATCCTCTGAAGCTGCTGGATTAGGGTATGGCTCTCTGATTTATTTTGCCTGTTTGGGCTGTGTACACACTGTGTAGAGGAATTTGGATCTAATCTTTGCCATCATTATAATTAATTAGATACTATTCTTCAGCATGTAATGGTGGCGATAGAGCTCTTACATGGATCTGTGCGTTCCTCACATACTCTGCTGCAAGAAGAGATCTGCTGGGGAGATAGTTGTTAATTAATTGTTTAGTTTGTCAAAACAGCATGCTGGATCAAGTTCAGCCCTGGTGTTAGGCTGTTGATTTCATCTGCCTGGCACCCAACGAGGGTTTTGCCCCTGAAATTTTTGTCCCTTTCATTTCCCTTTTAATGTTTCCTTTGGATTGTGTTGCAACTGGTCTCCATGTGGGCAAGTGGCAGGCGTGAAGCAAAGGCCATCAGTCAGCTGCATTGCTAAGCTATTAGTGCAGCTGTGCTATCATTCCGTAAAGAGAGCTTTGGCATAAAGGAGGGATGGAGGGAGAGAGAGAGGTTTTTTCAGGCACAGAAGAGCACTATGCTGATGGGGAAGGGTCTGGAGGACAAGGTGTGTGAGGAGGGGCTGAGGTTCCTTTGTGCTCAGCCCAGAGCAGAGGAGCTGAGGGGAGGCCTGATGGCGGCTGCAGCTCCTCACAGGGAGCGGAGGGGCAGCGCTGAGCTCTGTTCTGTGTGACAGCGACAGGGCCGAGGGAACGGCATGGAGCTGTGTCAGGGGAGGGCAGATGGGGGTTAGGGTCAGGGTCTGCACCATAGGGCAGTGGGCATAGCACTGAGTGCTGGAGTTCAAGGAATGTTTGGACATTGCTTTCAGACATAGGGATTGGATTTGTGTGGTGCTGTGTGGAGACAGGGGTTGGACTCGATGATCCCTGTGGGTCTCTTCCAACTCAGGATGTTCTGTGATTCTAAGAAGCTGAAACTTGAAAAGAAGGAGTCAGATCCTGGGAGCCAAGGAGACCTTCAACTTTCACCAATGAGACTGTGATCCATGGTTGTATTTGTCATTCTCTGTACTAGACTGGTAGGCAGGTATTCCTATGCCTATGACTGCTCTGCATCTGGCTGAGAAAAAGTGGCCCATTCACCTGTATGTGCTTTGTCTAGAGCTGGGAAGATCTACAGGTGTGGATTAGTGTGTGTGGATGCTTCTTACTGAGCTTGTGTGGAAACCCTTCTGAAGCAAGGGATTTGTGTTGATGCTGTACTATAAATCTGTTGCTATAAGGAAGTGTGTGAGAAGGAGGATGTGTGTTGCTGAGAGAATGTGATGGTGCATGAAATCTGTCACACGGATAGATATACAACAAGGAATAGCTTTGTTTCTGTATACGTGGTATGTGTGTTGTTCTTCATGCTCCTGCAGCCACATAGTGTTCTCTCCGTGTAAAGAGTTATATTAATTCTTTCCATAGCAAACAAGCTCTTTAATTCCTATCCCCTTCTTATCTTCTGCCCTTTTGCTATACCTTAAGTACTAGAGATTTTTAGTTACCTCTCTGTAGCCATGATGTCTGGATTTTCCTCCAAGAACGTAAGTCTTTGTGGTAGAATGACAGAAAAGCACATTTCAACAGAAGGATTTGCCTTACCTGGGTTCAAATGGACTGAATGAACCATTAGAGAACATGAGGTTTCAGCTTCCAGGAGAATTCAAACATAAACCACTGACCTTTTCATGCCTGCATTCATGCTGAAGTATTTGAACAGAGGTAGTAACTGGTGCTAGCTGTCATTTATCTGTGTTAGGGCAATTGTCTTAGACTTCAGTGGACTTAGGCTGGACTTTAATTGATTTAGCTTGGTGTTGAGCCCAGCCCCTGCATCATTTTTGCTTCTGCTCCAGAACATACTGTGGAAGTAGGTTTTTTATAATGACAGTGCTCACACAGCTATGTTCTCCATTCAGATTTCCTGTCAGACCATGAGTAGCAGTACTGGCACTTGTATTATGAAGCTCCAACTGAGAGAACTGCATCTTTCCAAGAAAGGGAAGTGCAATTACTTGTTTCTAAGGAGAAAGCTGAGAGAAGGAAGGAAATAAAAGGAAAGACACAGAAGGCTTGTTCCTTTATGCTCTAGGTTCTTCGTGGTTTTCCTTGCAAAGGTCAAAGAGCTGTCTCAAGAAATAAGAAATTCTCTGAATCCTTTAAACTGTCACTTTTCTTCTTAACGTGACCTAATTCCAGGGATCTCAAAGTCTAACAGGGGATTCCATCCTACATCTCTTTCTCACACACACTGCAGGTTTGATGGTGCTCAAATTGCTCATTTGTATTTTCTTCTGCAAGATAAAGCACTTTGGTTTCTCTGAGCTCTTCCAGCTGTCATATGTGTTCTTTCTTTCGCCTGCCTGGAAGACAGCATTCCAGGCATACAGTGGTAGTTAGCAGATAAAGTCTTTTTTCTTTTATTATAATAAAAGAGTTCAGCAAAATTTACAAAGATGAGTTGCGTTTGAATGTCCCTGAGATGTGAAGACTTCATGTCAGAGGGTGCTGGACCAATTCAGCATGCCTTTGTTGCTGCATGAGATGTTGCAGCCCTTCTGACATCTATAGCCAGAACTCTCTTGGTAGGGCTCTACCACACCTCAGCAGGGTCAACTAATTTTTTTTGCCCATGCATTCTTTCAGTGAAGATGCCCAACTCAGTAGGACTTTCTACTTATCATCTACCTCCATGCAGTTGATGTGCTTGTTTGCCCACTGTCATAGCAAACCTAATAACATGCTGATGGCACAGAGATGTCTGAGTTTTTCATATTCCTTCACAGATGCTGGGGTAGAGACACAGTGAAAAATCTTTATTTATTTATTTATCTATTTATCTCTAAGCCACGAGAATGTTCAACATCATAACTGTGAGTAGAACCAGGCTAAATTTTAACAAGTAGTAAAAAAGGTAGGGTAGGGCATGGGATGAGGAGAGGAGGGAAGAAGCAAAGTGGGATATTCTTGAGCCAAATCTCGCAAGGAGTTCTAGCAAAATAATAATAATAATAATAATAGCAATAGCAATAAAGGTGATGAATGAAAAATTATTGTAAATATCAAATGGTCTTTGTTGTGACTATAGTGTTTCATTTCTGAAATACTCAAATGCTTAATTTTGATGTTCATTTCACAGAAATAGCTTTGTTTTTTGAAATAGCATTAACACTGACCTAAATTAAAAGAAAAAGATTCAGCAGCAGCTGAACAACACAGGGAAGGAATAAAACATAATATTTCAACTGACACAGTGTGGGATTGGCTCAAGATGAAATGTTTGGGATTTATTATTATTTTGAAAAATACCTTTACAGAGTTTTGTTTCTGCTTGAATCAAATATTATTTTTTTTATTGGGTTTTTCAGTGATATGTTGCAACAAGCAAGCCAAATCCTTCAATCCACTTGAACCTTGGCTGGTCCACCTTCTCCTTGTTTAATCAGGAGAAGGGCAAACTAAAGTATTGTAGAAATGTCAGACTTGAGAGAAGTACTAGCTCTCAGGTCCAAATCCCATTGGCTCACTTCTGAGGTATGCATGTCCCTGATGATGTAGGGCCTATTAAAAAAGACCGCATCCTCAAGATGTCCTTTCCTTAAGTGATGCACTGTCTCCAGTATTTTTACAGGACAGCACTAATTTTTCATAATGAGACACATTAGGCTCCAGACCTTTAATAGACTTGTCAAGTCTCATGTATTCAGAATGAAATTAGCTCATTTGGTTCCTGTCTCTCACTCCCCTGTTGTGGTGCTGCTAAGATGCAGATGTGGAGTGCTGCTGCAGAAGGACCTGCCCAAATGTAGTGAGGCACTCACATCCTGCATGTAGCACAGTCTGCGATGACCACTGCAGAATGCTTTCCACCTATGTCACCCATGTTCCCTTATTGTGTCACAAAGTGCATGTATGTCTGTGGGAGCCCCATGTGATTGCCCAAAACAGGAATGGGAGAGGAAGCCCCTTAGCCTGAGACTTTGGTCTGTTTTGCCCAGTAATAGGGAAGGTCTCTGGCTGTTCCTCTTTCGTGTGGTTGTAGATAGTGCCTTCATAGATAGCTGCCTCCATCACCTCTCCTTCTCTTTGAGGCAGGATCTTCCCAGTGGGGCAGCCCCAGCTCAGGTTAACAACAAGCACTTCATGTGGCTTTTCACAGCTCACCTCCCCTTGCTGCGTTGGATTTGCTTCTACCAGTAGTGAGGGCTCAATGGCAGCTAGCCTATGAAGCCTCATTAACCCAGAGTCTAGAATCTAACAAGTTGCAGACAGGCAGATTTCTTGAAGGAAAGAGGCAAAGACAGTGGTGGGAAAGAATGTTTTGTAGGCCCTGGAGTGTTGCCACATCAAGCAGTTGAGGGTGGCAGTCCTTATGGCTGAGAAACTAGGTACTCTCCTGATGCTGAGAGGCTTATTGTGACTGCATCCCACAGCATTTCAGAGGAAAAATTATAAAAGAAAATGATTTCCTGCTGAAAGATCTCCTATTGTGTCACCAGCACACCACAGACTGGCATTCCTCAGCAACATCCATGACACCTACCATTAGTCATTTGCAGCAGCAGTGCTCCCAAGAGACTCAGGCCTGGGCAGACGAGAGATGGGCAAGGTAAAGTTGCCCTTCCTAGCTCTGCTGGGATTTGCTGTGCAAGACTTCGGGTCACTTCATTTCAAAGGGGCTGGTGAGAGATACTCATCTAACTCCACAGTACGTTCTGAGATCAGGGAAGGAGGGAGGGACCAAAAGAAGAGAGAATAAAAATGGCTTAAGTTAGGACTTGGGCGTGCAAAATTGTGTTCTTTTGTGTGCTGATAAGCCAACCTGCCCTGCTTTTTGTCAGCTTTTTGCAGTCCAGGCACATGAGCATTTTGTCCGCAGAGGGACAGAGCACTGCAGCGTGTCAACACGTGCTGAGCTGGTGTCCGTGCTGTGGCACCTTGCACCCGGCCTCGGGTGAATGCCAGTCAGAGACGTGTGCCCATCTCCATCTAACAGCTGGCACAGCCGAGGAGCTTTGCCTGCCTTATTAACAGCCCACTTATCTGGAATCTGCTCACTGAGCAGAAACTGCTTCATAAATCCTCCCACAATTTGCATTCCTCTTTGCTGTCGCTCATTACCACTGACCTCACTTCTTCTGCTGGAGCTGATCAGCCTCCCACCGTCCTGCCTTCGAGACATCTCTCCATTACCACAGCCTATTAGCAGCAGCAGTGCCTCCACGAATGAGCGTGCGACTGCTGAGTCAGGAAACTTCCACAATTCTGCTCCTGTTTGCTCCCTCCTCAGCCCCGGGAGGGAGGCAGTGACAGCCCGCACAGCTCAGCTGCTCTCCTTGCTCGCTTCAAGGCCAGGCTCTGCATCCTGGTGGACTCTGTGGGGTCATTAGTGGACTTGCACCCTTAGAGACACGGGTGGGAAATGAGGTGCATCGGTTGGAAGCATCTGAAGGCAAAAGTGCTGGCTAATCAACCCTGGGGTTTCCAAATTAGCAGCTCACCTGCTTGCTGCATCTGCATGCATGTTGTCAGGTTTTTGGCTTTTCAGTCTGCAGGAAGAGTGTCTCTTCCACTTCCTTCCTCAGAGTTAGATGTGAAGCTGGTGCCTACAGATGCCTCCACCAAGCTGAAGGGAGCTGAAGTAGCTCAGCCTACTTGACTATGCTCACCGCCCTTGACCTCAGGTATTTCTAGTGCAAGGGGCTCGAGATGGGCAGCTTAGGGATAAGGGCGGCACAGATTCATTTTGGAGGAGGAAAGGAGCTGCCTGTTTTGTTTAGAGCCAGTTGTGATTCCCATAAGTTTTGCAAACTGGAACTTGATCTTCAGGTGTGCTCCCTGGTTTCTGATTTCCTCTAAAGGTTCAAATGCATTGCGATTGGTATGGAAATGGCTTATATTGCCTTTGCTCTGTGAACAAGCATTCATTCTGTAATATGGGGGTGAGTTTTATTTTAGTGGAAGTAAAGAGTGGGGGTAGAGGAAAAGCCTCCTAGTATTCCCCAACCACTTTTTCCTTCAGCCCAGGCAAGCAAAGCCTGTCTTTGCAGGGGGAGAAACATATTTACTTAGTATAGCAGAGGGACCGAGATGCAGCCTCATTAAAACACCGCTCACGTATAGCCAGGGCTCTCATATATAGCTTTTTTTTTTTTTTTTTAACCTTCTGTGTCTTGATGGAAACAAAAGGAGAAGAACGGGGGAAAAAAAGAGAAAGAAAAGGAAGGAAGTGAATTGCTAAATGGAGGTGCTCTGCCTGCATATTTAATACACCAATTTTATTGAATAGAAGGTGAAAAAGTGCGTCTTGTTTGTTGCCTGCCTGTCAACCCATGGCAAGGAGGCATCCTTTCCCCTGGCTGGTGCCTTTTATTAGTCAATGGTTTCCAGAGTGTAATTATACTGCAGATCTGAGATGCATTATACACACAATTACAATTCCCCAGCCAAGCCTGTTATTTATTAACCGGGGGGATATTTGTTCAGTTGTTTCGGAGGGCTAAGGTTTTCTTTTGTTTCTTTTTATTTTTCTCCTCTCTCCTTTAAGCCGTAACACAGATCTTGGTGAAAGGTCTGTCCTTTGCAACTCAGCGGGAGCGGGGTGAATGGCCCATTCTCTGCTAGACCACCGCGTCCCATAAAAGTCTTGGCAGGAGGAGCTGCAGCCCCGGGCTGCATTGCAAGACAGCTCACGCAGGAAGCTTTCTTTGCTGGGGTCTGTGTTTGCTTCCACGCGGCTGTGAGGGCACTTTGCTTGGAGTGACCTCTGGGCTTTACAGAGCCCCTAGGGTATGGCTGTTCGAGACCAAAAGGCCGATGCAGCCTTGCCAATACAATGTCCTCCTGTGTACTCGTGTAACTCAGAGTCCTGTGTTTATGTGCAGCTCTGTTTTGCTACATCTGGATACCCATCCAAAGCCTATTTTGACTTTTTGTGCATTGAGACTACTTGAGAGCATAAATTAGAAGCTAGAACTTGGCTGAAGAGTTGAAAAATGGATCTTAGGAGTCCTTCAGGGCAAACAGCAACTTTCCAGATTTTGTGGGCCGCTCCAGACACACAGAAAGAACAGCTTGGCTAACATTATTTTATCAGCTTGTTCCTTATCTCGGTAAGAATCCTTAGTGCAAAGGAGAATGGTGACAAAAATATAAAGACAAGGTTACGAGCTTAGCCAAGCATTTTGGGGCCACTGAGCATAATATAATTGGCCACCAGTTGGGCAGAGCAAGGGTCCACCTCGCAATGTCTGGTAGCAGCAGAGTAGGAAAGGAATATAAGAGCTTTGCAGGCACTCTCCGCTCAGAAATATGTTTCCTGAAATGTAGTGAGCTCTGTTAAAAATGCATCCCATCCATCTATCATCCTAGGTGCTGTCCTGCTGGGATTTTTCCATTTCCACAATATCCTCACTTTAATAAGGTGACCAGAACAGGGCGAGAATCATTTCCTTGTTATTAATTATTAGCATGACTGCTGTACAGCAGTGTGCTCAAGGGTGTAGAGCTATAATCCCAAGAACCTCCTTCAGAAGGGTGTAACATTTCTAACCAATGCTGTGTCAGACCTTCAGCACTTCTCCCCTTGACCCTGTGTAAATGACAGCAGTGCCCCCAGCTCCTCCTGGCCCATTTAATCCCATTTTTAGACCCTGTCTGTGTGGGAACATCCCTCTGATTTGACTGAAGAAGTGGATTAAATTAGTAGGGTTTGTATGTATAATCCTTGTGCAGGGTGTGATTTAAAAAATAAATAAATAAATTGGTGCAATAGAAGCCTGTTTCAGCTTAGCTGTCACCTGGGAAAGTGTTTGCATTACCCCTAAGTCTCTTTCTCTCATATTGGGATAATGGTGTTCATGCTGGGCTTTATTCTGCTAAATTGTACATCTGTATCCTCACTAACATCACTGCTGAAGCTTGCCCTTGCAGTCAAGACCTCAGATGGCACTTTGGGTTCTTGTTTCAATGTGGCTAACAGTTTGTGCTCCTGCCAGCTCTGCTGTTTGGCAGATACTGCCATCACTACAACCACCCCCTGGTGCCTGCTCACACATCAGCTGGATGTGTCTGCCTCTGGATCCAAAATAGCAGAGAGAAGACATATCTTCTCTCTAACCATTGCAGCTGGAAGTGCAAGATGCCAACAGAAGCTGCTGGTAGAAGTGGGCTCATGCTGCTGCTCTGCTGCTGTGCATCACGGCAGCTACAGCCTAGACAAATTCTGCTCCATCTTTACAAGCCTTTTGTACCTTGTTACAAGGTACCAAGTTACAAGGACTTAAGAGCTGAACTTTTTTTTTTTTTTTCCCTCCTAACAAAGACAGGGCCTGCTTGGGGTTGGCTTTATTGTTGTTTCCATTTACTCTGACCATATGCTTGAAATGGACATGAGGGGAGACCCTGCCATTTGGGCACAGCGTCTGTATTTTTCTCCCTTTCATTAAGTGAAATGCAATGTCCATAAACAACATTGTGCACAAAGGTCTCTTTCGTACCTTGATGCATAGCAGAGCATGGTGTTGATGACAGCTCTCACATCTATTAGTTTTCTCTGCCAGGCTAAATCCAGTTGCAAAAAATGATAGAAATAACTTTTAAAGGTCTTCGTTTCAAGTCCCAATACTTGCCCTATGTCCGAAAGATTGTAAAGATGAGATACTGGGTGAATTGTGATGTGTGCACAGCATATATGATTTAAGATAGTGAAACCCAAAGAAATATGTGAAAAACAGGCCTGAATTTCAAGGGTCATCTTTAAATGTCCGCTTTGTATGAGTTTCTAAATCTTTCACTGGAGCAATTACTTAATAAATCCATTTGTCCTCAGTTCCGAAATTGAAAATTGAATTCAATAATTGTATGTCATGGAAATCTCAAGGACTTCTAGCCACTACCTTCCATTAGACAAAAAGAACAGGGAAAGAACTGATGAAATTAGTGAATGCTTAGGGTTTCATTTTCTTTCGCCAGTCTCTGTCACTTTCTGTCACCTGCAGCAGACGTAGTTCGTATCTCAGCTGAACGCAAGTGAAGTTAATTTCAGATGTTTGTTTATTAGATATCAAGTTGTTTGGATGAGTTATATAGTTCCCATCAATTACACTGTACGCATCATGTGCGATCATACTGTAGTGCCATAAGAGCTTGAACTGTAGTGTGATTCCTAATTGCAGCTGGGGGTTGTTCAGTGAAAACAATGGGTGTGGGGAAACCTGCGCCATTACTGTTTTTGTAATTGTTGGTTTGCACAATAGTAGCTGCTCTGTAGAAATTACGAAAGATGTTTTAGTAGAGCTGGAGTCTTCATTCCAAAAGGGAGTCCACACCTCTCAGGATATAATGCAGAATCCTTTTGAGTATGGGGGAGAGGCTGTGCTTCTCATGGAAGACATTTTCTTTCATTACAAAAATGCTGCTGCTCATTTCCTTTTGGAGGCTTGCTATTAGAATGACTCCCTGAATAGCAATTATGAGAGAGCTGGAAAAGTTTATAATATTTGATTCAGTGCAACCACTTCATTGCTATTAAACATTTGTATAGAAATGCCACTACATACTGCATATACAGCCATTAATCTGCCCGTGACCAAATCGGCAACAGGGTTCTTGGACACAGATATCTTATAAAGGGGAAGGTGATGATTAATTCAATTGATGAGTATGATCAAGGGTTTATATCTTGTAGTGTCTCAGATCAAAGATAATGTGGGCTTGGAGTTCTCAGTCTGGATCCCCATGGGCATGTATCTGTGTAAGGAAGTCACATTAAAATGTGGCATAATTCAATATGATTAGCTGGTGCTGTTCAAGCAAGAGCTGGTTTAATAGGCAGAGGTCTAGGAAAAGTGGGGAGAGAGGCTTCAAATACAGGATAAGAGGCAGAAAAGTGAGGGGGGAGCCCAGAGCTGGAATAGCATAGGAAAAGCAAAACAAACAGGGACAGCTGTATAGTGGAACTCCAGCTCTCGGGTAAGAGGAAGAGCTGCACAGGAGCTGGGGGTACTGAGAGCCACATGAATACTGGGACATGGTGCTGGAAAGGTGGAGGGGAGAAGGGGGCTGCAAATCAAAGAGCTGGTGGCACTCAAATAATGGTGTAAGTTTTAAGGAGTGTGAAGTCACCCAAACACCCACTCACTGGGTGTATGGGATTCAGTTGTGCAAAGGCTGCTCTGAAATTAATGCCTCCTATTTCATTATGTTGGCACACAATGTCAGAGGCAGATGTTGGCAGTATGGCAGTAGAGGTTAAACCTTCCCACCAGTATTCCCTTACATGTTGCTGTCATGTGACAGATGGCAGCAAAAGGGCAGTCTGACAGTATGGTGTCTGATGCAGAAGTGTGGATGAAGCAAAGGTGTGTCACTGAATTCCACCATCCAGAAAAAAATGGCACCCATTGACATTCACTGATGCTTGCTGAACATTTATGGAGACCAAGCAGTGGATGTGAGCACAATGAGGTGGTGAGTGATGCATTTCACCAGTACAGCAACACTCGGGCATCTTCACTGGTGCAGATTCTTACGATTGCAGCATGCAGGCTTTTGTTCATTGCTGGCGAAGAATCACAGCTAATGGTGGTGACCATTTTGAAAAATGGTGTTTTGTAGCTGAGAATTTGCTTTAACAAACAGTGCTATTGTGCTCTTTGTAGCTGCTGTAGTTTCCATGGAGATAAGTAGGAGGCATTACTTTCAGAGCAACCCATGTATAATAATGAAAAGATAATAACCTGAATTTAATTTAGATGGTTAGCGACCTAGCTGACCCCTCAGCCTAGTGGTCATTTAGATAATGTTCAGAACTGCATCAAGCCTAGCTGTTTTAGGGGAGGGGAGAGGGGCAAAAACCATTTAATTAAAGCAGAATATAGTAATTACATGATGTATTCTCATGTTTCCCCTGGCACTTAAAATCAGAGCTGGGAGTCTTTGGCATCTAGCATTGTCTTTGTGCATCAAAACAGTAGTGTGTTCAGTCTGATATGGTGTCTTATAATAGAGACTGAATTCAGGTGCCTAAGGATGTACAAGACATCCCACAGAGCACAGGTCTGACTGCCTAAGTTCAGACTGCCTTTCTTCACATTCTAACTGAAGATACTTGCAGACAGGCAAATACTTGTGTTGAGCACCCCATCTGCCTCCAGCTACCTCTCTAGAAGGGCAGAGTACTCTTTCAAGCTATCTGCTTTATTCTAAAACATTCCTATTTGTTAAGCCTTGTCATTTATGAGCACTTTGCAGCTCATCCCAGACTTCAGCAATGTTATGTACAGCAGAGTAAATTCTTGCTCATTGAGTAGGCTTCAAGGAAAAAGCTGAGTGGAACTGGAGAGGCAATTCTAAATAAAATGAAAGGGAAAAGTAAGGCTGAAGCTCCTAAGTCCCTTATGGATCCTTTGGAGTTCCCATCTCACCTGAGAAAATATTACAGGAGTGGTCCAAATTATATATGTTCCCACAGCAGTGCTGCAGTTTCAAAGTCAGTACTTTAGCATGTGCCTGTAAGTATTAATTTGCGTGTGCACATGAACAAAACTTAGGAAAGGAATGCACTTATGAAATCTTAAAATAAGGACTAATAGTAGGACCTGGTGACCTGTCTTGTAACAACCATTATCTAGCCTTGGTTGCAGTGATTCTGGATTGCTGGTGGCACCATTTATGAAGGCTGTGGTATCACTTTGGCCTCAGGGAGCATAGCCTGCGACCCTGCTAGTTTCTAAATTAAAGGGCTTAGGAAAGCTGCCAAGGAATAGCTTCCTGTTGGAGAAGGATGATTTTTTTCATCCATCGAAACCTAGATGCTCAATGGGTAGATAGCCAGCACTGTGAACTTCTGAAAGAAGACTCTGCTGGAACTGGTCTGCAGCATAGGCATACCTAACACCTAGGACCTTCAACAGGCTCCTGTTCCCAAGGGCAACAGCTTGTGAGCGAGACCACAAATGGTCTGCAGAGAAAGTGAAGAGATGTATGCCTGATTTGGTGTTTCAGTTGTGTCTTGTTCTCCTTCCCACCAAAGAAACTTGTAGTTCTGTCCCCCTCTCATACACTTCTAGTGCATGATTTTATACAAGATACTGCCATGGGCCAGGGTGCTTTTTAAAAGAGTTGCCTAAACTCTGACTTTTCTTCCCTCAAAGGAACCCAGAAAGCAGGGAGCCAGAACAGCCTTGTATGTGTTTTCCTCTTTAGGTCTGGGGACACAAGGTGTCCTGTAGCCATGATTATAGAACACTGTGCAGGGGATAATTGTTTGTCAACCAGTTTCATGGAATCATAGAATCAGAGAATCACCAAGGTTGGAAAAGACCTCCAAGATCACCCAGTCCAACCATCCACCTACCCAGTATTTCCTCACTAAACCATGTCCTTTAGTACAACACCCAAACATTTCTGAGGGATGGTGACTCCACCACCTACCTGGGCAGCTGATTCCAGTGCCTGACCACTCTCTTGGAGAAGAAATTTTTCCTAATATCCAACCTGAATCTCTCCTGGAGTATCTTGAGGCCATTCCTTCGTTCTATCACTGCTTACACGGGAGAAGAAGTTGACCCCCACCTTGCCACAACCTCTCTCCAGGTAGTTGTAGAGAGCGATACAGTCATCCCTGAGCTTCCCTCCAGACTAAACAGTCCCAGTTCCCTCAGCCACTTCGTATAAGACTTGTGCTCCAAACCGCTCATTAGCTTTGTTGCCTTTCTCTGCACACAGTGCAGGGTCTCAATGTCTTTCTTGCAGTAAAGGACCCTAAACTAAACACAATACTTGAGGTGTGGCCTCACCAGGGCTGAGTACAGATGGATGAACACTTCCCTGCTCCTTCTGGCCACGCTATTTCTGATACAGTTTGATGTGGCAGGAGATCAGGCAGCCTCAACTTCCGTCATGCTGGAGAATGGTGATGAAGATGTGATACGAGGCATCAAGATTTCTGCATAGGGCACTTTGAGGCCAGCAGGAAACCTCATGTTGAAACCTCAGTTTCTGAGCACCTCTTTCAAGCTGGACCTTTTCTTGCCTCAGTTGTATGGAGGGACAGGAATGGCAATGTGAGTTGTTGGGAAAGTGATTGCTACAGCTCCTTTTGATCGAGTGGTGCATTATGTTGAATTGAGGACATTATTATTCACAAAAAGGCATCCTAGAAAGCTTCAAAGGGGGGTGGAAAAAAAATCAGGTTTTAATACTAATTAGAGAGCCTGTCTCCCAGGTGTGAGGTGTTTATCTGTGAAAAGCAGGAGATAGTGTAGCAAAGAAGAAATGCACACTGGAGAATTGAAGATCCAATAAATGGTTGAATGGATTTAAAGAAGAAGAAAAAAAAAAAGAGATGGGAGAAAGAAAATCAGCAACAAAACCACAGATAATAAAATGTTTGCACTGAATATGAAGGGTTTGCAAAACAGCTCAGAGTTTATATTTCCAAACCTGCAAAAAAAGAAGCCCTGAAAATAATACAGTAATCTGGAGCAATAAGGAGAGGACATTTTTTTGTTGTTTTTTTTTTTTTTCCTCTTCACTAGCAAGAGTTTGACAAGTCCATTATTTCCCTTTCACACCAAACAACAGTTGCGTCACAACAGCTCTGGTCTAGCCTCAAGTATAGGCAAAATGGGCTGTTTCTGCAGCTGCTGGATGGCCCTAACCAAGCTGACCTTAGTCATACTTCTTACCTGCCTGTGCAATTTCCTGGCAGATGTTCCCAGCAGTGTCTGCAGGCTTACATACCACAAAGGAGGGCAGAGGTGGATGTGGTGCTGCCTATCCATCCCAGTGCATGTGCTTGCTGCTGTTGTTCTCCTGGCAGTGTCAGGAGCATCATAGTGTTCCAAGACCACCCTAAAAATCTTCTGTTTTTGACCCATATGGCTGTATTTGTCCTTCTACTGACCTCAGATGAGGTTTAGTGAGGAAAAGAGAGAAGAGAGGCCCGGGAACTGAAAGGATGCTTTTCTGTGAGGGGCCACGGCCCACTGCTGGTTTGTATTCTTGGGCACGCAATATAGACATAGCCATGTGGCTGCTGTGCTGTGACAAGTTTTTCTATACGTGTACCTTGCCATTTTCCTGTTGCTTTCCCCCCAGCTCTCCTGTGAATTAAGGAATCATTACAGGCACAGAAACCTGGAGAGGATGGATGTGCTTTCATAGCTGACTAAATGACAGCTGGCCAGCTTTAATTGCCCTTTGGTGTACTCCTGAAGATAGTTAAGTGAAGAGATTTCATTTTGCTATCTCTATGGACGTGGAATGTGGATATCTTTGCTTCTACGGTTCAGCTGACGAGCAGTAACTTGTTAAGCATCAGGAACTTCATCGCTTGTCATTGCCCATAGCCTCTGTTCATGATGAGATCACATGAGGTAACAGAAGGGAGAGCAGAGCAGGAATTTGACCCTTTCTACCATATATCTTGGCACTAGTCCTATCACCCAAGCTATCTTTCCTCTGTGATCCTCTGTTCAGAGCAGAAAAAATACAGCAACTTTTTTCAGTTTTTTTTTTTTTTTCCTTGTGGACCATTCCCTTAGATGACTACAGAGAAATGCATTCAAACAGAACATTAAAGTTAAACGAGGCGGTACAAGGCTGTACTTAAAAATAACAGAAAAATGTTTCAAGTTCTCGTTTGATAGGAGCTGGACAGCTATATCACCCTAGCAGGTCGCCATTCTAATGACAATCCCCAACAAGAAGCACAGCCTGATAACATACACTAAGACAGAAGATGAGAGCTGCATTCAGAGGCATGAGGAACAGCAGGAGATGATGCTTATTCAGTGCAGTTAGACTCCCCCATCTTTCCTTGAACTTAACATAACTAGATGCACAGCAAAAAATATCTCCAGCATAGGACAGAAATTAACATTAAAGATATAATACCATCATAGAGTTACTGATAAACCCTCACCTTTTGTACTTTGCTAATTTCTCATCAACTCCTCTCAGAAACGAAGAATATAGCAGAACTTGGATATGGGAGTGAAAATGGTCCGGAGGCTTGGATTTTCAGATAAGGAAAGACTGAATAAGATGAAGGAAGATATCCTTCAGAGAGGAGATGAATAAGAGAGAGTAAGTGTTAGAAGTAGATAAATAATATTTTAAAAGGTTCTCACTACTGGGACAAAAGGATATGCTTTGAAATTAAAAAAGCAACCCAGATTTCTAAGTGTTGAAAATATTATTTTTTATGGTACTCCATTAAACTGTGGAACTCCCTGCTGCAGGATATCATGCACTGAGCTCAGAGGCTTAGTTAAAAAGAAGAAGAAGAAGAAGAAGAAGAAGAAGAAGAAGAAGAAGAGGAAGAAGCAGAAGAAGCCATTTCTGTGTATAGTGAGAGCATTCACAGTTACATAAGGGAAAATAAAAAATGTATAAGAAATATCAGCCTTTGAGATTCAGGGCATAAATCCAACCACTAACTGCCTGGGATTATAAAGAAACTTTCCCAGTGGACACATTAGTTAGTTATTTCCCATTTTAAGTGTTTTACATTATCCTTGATGCTGGCCACTATCTGAAACAAGGTGTTATGGCAGTTGGATGCTTGTTTTGATTGGCTATGAAGGTTGATATATCCTTGAGAAGTATTGCAGCTCTCTCTTTCTCTTCCCCATTGTCTCCAGCTGTGCAGCAGAACCATCTTTTCTTGGCATGCAGCAATGAGACATGACTCCTTCATCTGCTCTTTGGGTGTTCTGAACTGTGGGGAACCCAGAAGCAGATATAATAATAATGTGAATGTGGGAGGGCAGCACATCCACAGACCAGGTTGCTCACTGCAATGCTGCAGATTCCTACCAAACCACTCAGATGGAGCTTAGTCCTGCTGCTGCTGCTGCAAGAGTGCCGCCTTGCTTCAGACCCAAGGAGAACCTGTGTCTTCCTGTTGGTACCCATTTCCAGCTCTTCTTCTATAGCATTACCAGCATTCGTCTTCGCCATGTAGCACAGGGGCTTCTCTGGTCCACAGTGCTGTGATAACAGTCATGCTGCAGCAAGCAAGCAAGAGACACAAGTATCCAGTTTGTTTTCCTTTCTCCCTGCTTACTTAAATTTTCTCTTCACCTTATCTCCTCTGCCAGGCAATTTGAGATAATCAGCAAAGCTTTTCTGCTGTTGTTGATCTATCCCAATCTTTCTCATGTATTTTTTTGCAAACAGTGCCCTGTCTCATTTGCCTCATTTCTCTTCATGTAACACCTTGAATGGAGAAAGCCCTGTTCCTCCACAGCAGAGGAGTGAGAACTGGCTGTAACCACTGCCAACATCCACTGGCCTGTGCTGGAGAAACTGAACTGCTGCCAGCAATTAAAGGTATTTAGCAGTTCTCTGGTTAGGGTAATCACCTGGGGAAAACAATTCTAACTTCTCACCCTGGCAGGAAGCTGCTATGCTGTTTCTAACCTCAGAAAGAGTTGCAACCATTATACTAAGAAACATGGGACTGCAGAAGTGTAGTCCTCATGTGAACAGCTCAGCATGTCTTTCGGAAGAGTCAGCTGCAACTGCACCAGGAAATGTTCTCCCCTCTTGACTTATTCAAAGAGACTGGCAAGTGCCAGATGCATTGTTGCACAGAATGCTAAGCTGCCATTTGTATGCCCTCAGTGACTGAAGTGATGAGGCAAGGAGAGGAAGCAATAGGTAAAGCAGGCCGCTCCTTTCCAGGAGGTTGGGTCTGGAAGAGGTAAAAGTTTCAGATTTGACAAGCCAAGTTGGGGACCCAATCTTCCCCAACATTTACCTCCGTGACTAACAACTGCCAGACCAACTGTTGTCTGTCTCCATGTATATGCAGCTTCTACCAAGCCTGACTGTATCCTGACTGTGCAAGAGGATCAGGGAAACCCCTGTTTTCTTGCATTTTCCCATCTCTTCAATCACCTAGTGTTCAAACTCCTTGCAAATGTTACCATGCTCTTACTGCTTCTTCTAAAGTAGTTTATTGGCATTGTTTCTCCCTTATAATTGAGGAAATCAAAATTTATATCAAGGTGAACTGGTAGTGCCCAAGTCAATCATAAACTGTGCCAGGGTTGAAAATAAATCCCAATATCTCCACATAGTGTCCCAACTGAAGACCAGTTTAACCTTGGAATTTCTCATTGTCTGCCTTAGATGTTTGAACTTAAAATTCTCTATTCAGCTCCTTACTTTCTATTTGACCTCTTTTGTACCTACAGCTTTCTGTTGACATTACCGTGATCTTTTGGAAGATACTGCTTAAATGACATCCCTCTGAGTAGTAATTGCATTCTTCTACTCTTCAGCTCTTTCAGAGTTTCCTTTAATTTGTTTTGTTAGTCCATAAATGGGGGTGGAGCTGTTTTCCTGGGGTTTGAAATGTTTCTGAATATCATTTTTGGGAGTCACGCTTACATGTTAAATTAGGGTGAGCTTGAGTTCCTCAGTTTGGTTCCATAACTAGCTTTTGATGGTTCCCCTAAAACAAATGATGGGAAGATAGGGTCGTTATTTGTGGTATATGCAAAAGCAGGAGCTCTGTGTGATGCTGTGACCCGAATGAGAACTTTCTCATCACCAAGAACAGATATGGCTGCTCACTGTATCTGTTCTGCCCTAATGATTACCAGTCAGTGCATGTGGAACAATATAACATTTGATCACCAGCCATTTGCTGTCCCACCCTTTGCTTTTCTTATGCAGAAGAGTGAAGTTCTTCTCAATATAGCCTAAACACAGCATAAAGGAGCAAGCTCCCAGTCAGGGTAGAAAAGAACAAGCAGTAGCAGCATACCCTTTTTTGGCAAAACAAGCATACAGAAAATAAAAGTGAATGGAGAATGCTTTGTCTTGGAGAATTGGTACAGCATGTGGAGTCCTGCAAAATGGGTGTCTAGACAAGAGTTCACCAGTGTTCAATGTTCCCTGTGCCAACTCTGGTGCTCCCACACTTCTGAACTTTCCTCCAAACAGTGTTTTTCAGAGTGACTGTACAGGGAGCATCATCATTTCCCACTCTTCTTTTCACTCCGCTTTTCTTGCTCTCTGTTTTATATTCAGTCAAGCAAAATCTGCAGTGGTTGGCAAATTTAGCTGCTGCTTTGTTTTGCTTTTATTTTTTCCTTTTTTTTCCCCTTCATGTTTGCCAGTAGTCTGCTCTCAGCCAGTAGCTGTTTTATGCAGCGTGTTTGCATTGACTGACCTGCAGCCTCAGTTTATACGTATTTTGGTCTGGGAGCTACCTGCAAACCCTTAGCTGTGAGTGGTCGATATTCATGATTCGATATTTGGGTGACACGATTGTTCAATGAGGTGACGGAGCTGTGCTTTTGTTCCCTGATTAGATGGCTGAACCTTTGTTAATTACTTCTGCCAGAAATGAAGTCTGTTGCGTGATTAAGTGGTTCTAAGCTACAGGCCTGAGATTTACTCTCTGTGAACTCTTGTTCCAATGGGACTTTGCACGTGTGATGGCTCTCTAAAGCAAGTAATAACAGCATAAAAATGACCAGAGTCATATTCTATTTCTCAGTTATTAAAAATGGCTGACCCGCATGTCTTTGCTATATATTTGGTTTTAGTAATAAGGGTTTGTCTTTACCGACCATGAAGTTTCCTCTGGGACAGATCCTCCCAGGATGTCTGCTTTACTAAAACTCCATCACATACCACAGTATGGTCCAGGCTGGCTAAAATCCCTTTACTAATACAATAGCAGCAAATGAGACAAAGAGATGGAGCGAGCTGTGAATAAAATAACCCCTATCATTTCCTCTGCTGCACCACTGTTATGTTCTTGATCTGGATCAAGATGAGGGCACACCAGTTCCTATCTGCTGAATTAACAAAAGTGCAACTTACAGAGTTTATAGTGGCTTCTAGGTTTCTTTATGTTATCTTAATGCCATGTGGTGGAGGATAGGAAATATGTGACACCATATACAGTCCTTTGGAGCAGAGTTGAACCAAAATATTCTGGACAAGTTGTCAACCAACTGAATACCAGATTGATTTTTGTTGTCATGTAGTCACAGCGTCTCCAACCCAATGGTAGAATAATGGATGTTATGTATTATTAACTGTGTGCTCAGAGCCTCAGCACTATATCACAAACTCAAAATATTAATAAATGGAGCTATTTGAGTGAAATCTGTACTATCAGTCATGCCTGTTGTATCCGCTTTTTATTATGTAAGTGAGAAAGCATATAGGGATATGCAGTTCTCCCCAGCCAACCCCCCCCGTCCAACCATTACAACTGACCTAAGAGAAGAAGAAGCAGTTTGTTTTGTTTTATTGTGAAATTCAGTAGTTTTTACCCTAGTGAATCAGATTAAACCATAGGCAAAAGACACTGTCACTCAACATGTGCATAATTTGGGTAATGGGTGCGTTATGAACCCCTTGGAGTGGCAGACAGACAAACAAAGCTGCTTTTTATTTAGCTCTTCCACTCAACCTTTTTACTGGTCCAGTGAGAAAAGGCCAAAGTTAAGATTCAGAGCAAATGCACATACAAGAACTGCCTTAATTTGAGTGTACTCTTGAATACAATGTGATCTTAAAATGATGCATGATGGAAATTCCTTGCAGACTGGTGCAGTGCATTAGCATTACTCATTGCAGTCTAAGACTGGGTGGAGTATGTTAGAAGTCATCACTGTGATGGATGCATGGCATGCATTAGAATGAGAATCATTATAATGGACTGAGCAGAAAACACTGGAATTAGAGTTTCTGTGATGGACTCTGTGAAACTCATCAGATTCTGAGTCATCATGAGTCATAAAAGGCACAAGGCCCCCAAATGTGGCTCATTCTTGCATAGGCACTTTCAGGAGGATGAATAACTTGGCTGACTATTGTATCACTTACTTGCAGATCTGTGAACAGCTTCATGGATGGAGTAAATGATGAGTCAGGATTCCTTGCTTCTGCTGCCAGCTCTGCTGCTGATTCATTCTGTACCCTTGAGTGATAAACTTGCTTCTCTCTTCCCCATCATGCATGTGACACTGTATTTACCCTTCCTTACATAGTACCGAGACTTGTTTTTGCCACAGCTCTCCTGTATGCCTAATATTATACCTTGTAAAGGATCTCATTTTCTTTGTGAGCGAGTCTTTGCAGGACAGAAGCTGTAGAATGTGTGGTAGAAAGGTACCCTATATACTAGAATCCCATCTGCTTGTACAGTCTTTATTATGGCTGCTTGGTTATATTTTTTAGCAATTGTTTATGATTTTGAAACGTCAATACAGCTGAAGGATAAGAAATGTATGTTTGCTAACATAATAGCCTATGTCAGCTTAGATATCACTCACCAACGTTCACACAAGACTGACCAGACACTAAGGAACTCTTTCTGTTCCTTTCTGGTGGACTCTACCTCGGGTCCTAATGCTGACTTTATCCACCTATCTACAGTGTGTTCCCGAGCTAGTTAAAATTAAACTTAGCTATCAAAATGCTAAACTTGATAGCTCATTTATCTTTCTGTCTCCCAACTCTACATTACAATACAGCAGTGATTGATCTTGCGTCTTCAAGGTACTATATGGTATAAAAACTAAGAGAAGATTAATTAAAAGCCGTCGCATCCAGACAGGTTTTTAAATAAGTTTTAGATTTAGACAATATATCAGCTGAAGCAGAAAGATTCCAAGACCATAAGCCTGAAACTCCAAGTGAGATTTGCTTTCCTTCAGGGCATAGAAAACCCTGTCTCACCATGGACTAATGGCCAAGTCTGATGTGGCTGGGCAGGCCCATGGCAGACAGCAGGATGTCATCATATTTGCAGGCTTTCTCTCCAGCAGTGGTGAATGTGATGTCCTTGAGGACTTCTATTGGCTCAAGGGAGAATGCTAGGCACATGTCCGGATGCTGAATTGGAGACAGCATTAAGATAATCTTTTAAAGTCAGTCCCTAGCTCCTACAGGCACTGAGCAACTTGTCTAGGCAGCATTTAGAAACTGTGCAGAAGATTAATCCCTGTGTGATTAGACTGAAACAAAATATTCCACAGTGGAGCTGGCATTTAACCTTTCCATCAGCTGGACTTTTCTAGAATTTTACAACAAAGTTCTTAAAGGGGCAAA
The DNA here is from genome assembly GCF_987193195.1 of Phasianus colchicus. NCBI lineage: Eukaryota > Metazoa > Chordata > Aves > Galliformes > Phasianidae > Phasianus > Phasianus colchicus. The sequence goes on from NC_143436.1 coordinate 83,281,004, forward strand.
TTTTCAGCTGTAGTGTTTGCTTTTGTGCTGGCAGTCCTCACTGTCACCCAAAGTTAGACCTTCTAGAAGATCTAAATGCTTGATATTTCAGGCATAATTAAGTGGGAGCTGCAGAACAACACTGAACAGTCCCAACTAGTTTAATGGTATTTTTGGCTAAAGAAAGGTACAATTGCTGGTCGGCATGAGCTTTCTGGCATCGCTGTGCTTATCCAAATAGTTCAGAGATGCAGTATCCTCAGAAGCCCTCAGTACTTGCATCTCTTGAGCACTGAGGTTTGGGAGCATTCAAAAATCTGGCAGCCTCCTCCCAGAGCGTAACAGAGGCTGAGTCCATTGGAAAGATTGCTCCTTTCTTAGGTCACTCAGTGGATGCTGGAGTTTTGAGTACCTGGCCTTTAGAACATTGAGTTTTTAATGAGTCCAATTGGGGTGAGCTTGTTATCTCTTGCTTGTTGTCTGAGATAGGAGCCTATGCTGGACTAGGAGGAGAGACTGCAGACCCTAGAGGGAGGAGTTGACTGAGCTGCAGGAAGAGGTGAACTCTTCTTGAGAGTAACAAAATGGCAAGGCTGTTACATTTTCATGAGTTTGCTTAAAGGTGGATATTTAATCCACTTGACAGCTGAAATATACTAGCTGGATGTGGGACAGCTGCCATGAAAGCATTCAAAAGCTCCCCATTTTGCTTGTGTAGTGGCAAATGTCTTGATCGGAAATGGCTGATTCAGGGATTTTGCCTTGGGGGAGGACAGGGGAGGGGGGAACAAAATGAATACAAGGTGACAGCAGCAACTCTACTTTACAGGGGGTCAGCAAAAATCTCTGTGCCATCAGTTGGCCCAGCTCTGTCCTTTGTTGCATGTTGGTATAACTCCTGGCAGAATATGACTTTTAATCTCTAATCTACAATATTTCATTTGTTATCAGTATTTAAAAAAAAAAAAAAAAATTCTTTTCTCTCTTTCTCTATCATTTTCTCTTTGTTTTCTTTCCACTTCAGTTAATTTCAGTAAGTAGACAGTGTCTGTACTGCTTAGCCTACTCTCTGAAACTGATAATTAACTGTTTGTATGTAGTCAGAGAATTCTTCTGAATTTGAAGTAGCTCCGTATTTTTTTTCTTCAAATATTAGTTGATTGTCCAGGATATGTCAGGCTCTGCTATTTTTTTTTTTTTTTTTTTTCTGTATTTTGTGAATGGAATGTGTCTTACTTTCAGTTTTGAAAAGTAATTTGAGCTAGGATGGATACCAAAACCACATCTCCCTTCACTCTTTCACAACTTGATTGTATACTTTTTTTTTTTTAATCAAGCTCAAATTCATTTTATTTCCCTTAACTGAGGGAAATTAACTGAGCTGATTGTACCATGTATTTCCCCTTAAAGAAAATCCTGCTCCTAGAAAGATGGCAGTCAAAGAGCTAATTGCTAGGAATGTGGCAAACTTCTCACACCCTGTATCGAGCACTCGCATGTATCTTTGCACGTTTTAATTCCTCTCTTTAGGAATGAGTAAATCAGGGAGACTGGTGAGAAAGTATGTATTGGAAAAAAGTGAGATGAGAAGACAGTTGGGAATAAGGCAGACCAAAAAACAAATGGAGTGAAACACAGGACAGAAATAGAGAGAAGGAAAATAAAAAATAGACAACGTATCAGTGGAGTATGGACAATTAAGGACTTATGGCACATTAACATAAGCAAATGGGCCTTATTAGTAACCCATGGAAATAGTTCTCATCCTGCTCCTCTATTTCATTTTTCCTTTTAACCTCATCTTTCTCTTCCATCTGCACTTCCAAATGCTAGTAGCCATGACCAAGGTCAGTGCAGGTCTCCAGGTTGTACTGAGTACTGAGTACCCTCCACAAATAACCACTGCCAAACTAAGGTGCTGCTAATGATTCAATGATGCATTATGGAAAAGTGTTGGATGCATTAGTAGCCCAATAAGATCACTCTCAAGTGTTCCTAGACAGTTGTGTCCTAAACTGTTTACAATTTTTATGGTCATCATCAGTACATGATAGATGAAGATAACAGGCAGCTGGAGGCAGGGAACTGCATTATTCACAAGGTGAAGGATCAGATAGGAAGTTTTGGACCAGTGGTTCCAGGAGCAATGGTAAATTTATTGATAGAGAGGGCAGTAGGCTGTTGCAGCTTACCAGCTGATCAAAGCACAAGCCTCTTCCTCTGTTTTTGAAGCACCTACATGCAGAAAAGTACTAGTTCCTTGTTAAACAGTGCAAAGCTGGGTTGGAATTCCTTTCCTATTGTCCAGCAGAAATGAAGGGCCATAGGTCCTGAACTCCAAGACTGGCAGTTTGTTTTCATTAAGATGCTAACATAGATCCTTCTACAAAAGCCCTACTTCTCCCCCAGCTGGATTTACATCATCACTGTAAATAAAAATAAAAATAAAAATTGGTGAGATAGAACATCACAGGGGAAGCTAGAGGAACAGCTCTGGGTAAGTAATGTACCATAAAGTGGTACTACAAAAGACCTCTATGCTACCTCTGTGCCTTGGGTAATGGAAAGAATCTGCCTCCTCACCGGTTCATTTATTCCACTTGTCATCACGGTTAGATCTGCATCTGTAACCAAAAGCAATTCCTACCAGGTTGCTCTGTGTAGGTCTGCATTGCTTTATGCTGTAGATGTACCCATAGTACTCATCTCTCATTTGTGTATAGACCTTGATGATGGAGATTATTAGAATATAAATATTAGAGAGAATCTGGCTATACTGCAAGCAAACACGTGCTCTTTATTTACTATTTTTGACCTACTAAAAATGCCATAGTAAGCCACCAGGCTGTCACTTAGGATGCTGTGTAGGACAGAAAAGAGTTAAAGAGCTGAAGTACCTTCTGGTTGGATCTCATCACCACGGCAAGAGCTGCTTGTAAAACCCAGACCTCCTTCCCTCATTTTGGGCCATCACCTTGTCATCCCTGCTCCTAATGACATGCAGAAGATAATAAGGCAACCCTCTCTTATATTCAAAAGCATTTGAAACAGAAAACAGATTCAGTAATACCAGCCCAGCTATTTTATGACTGCCAATTGTTTAGAACAGTGGTGACTGCTCGTATCATAGATACAAGGCTCAAAGGCTGAGAGACTGCTGGCAAACAAACCTAGTAAAGGAAGAGTATCTTTTGCCTGATCACCAAGATTTATACTACAGATACCAGGATGTGAATCAGATCTCCCTCTGAACTTGTGAATGCAAACACAAGACAAATATTGTGGAAAATCAATAGTTTCCAGAGGAGATTGTAAATAATCCCCAAATGCTTCTGGAAAATACAAAGCATCTAGATAATAGTAGTAGTAATAATAATAATGCAATTTGGTTTCCAAAATAATTAAAAAGTCACGCACACGTGCGCACAATACCAAGTGTCAGATACTGTGGGACAAACAGTGATGGAAGATTGATTTGTCTGCTCTACCAGGGTCTGCTTGCTGGCAGAAAACTTGAGCTTGAGAATCATAGAAGGTCTGATAATTCCCACTTCCAATTAACTCTTCCAAACTTTCTTATTTGGTTCTAATCAGAAGCAAGGAGAGAAACAGTGAAGAAAGTAGAGATATCAAAGACAGGTGCCCTCCCAGACTTCCAAAACTTTCTACGGTGATTTTAGACTGAGAAGTCTGAGTTTTAGAGACAAGTTGCAGTCTTATTTAATATGAAAATTTCACTGTGGTTCTGAAATCACTTTAATACGGACTTAAGTAATTCTTGGCATATTTGGAAACACGCTCTTTATTTCCAAATGGGACAGCTCTTTGCAAAATCTGCTTCACTTTCTCCAGATGCTTATGTCTTAGGGTGGGTACACTTAATAGCATTGGTGGTTTGTACCAACATCTCCTACTAATAGAACATGGGAGAAGTGTCATCAGTAAGGCAAGAAAGTAAGCAGTGAAGAAATCCTACATCTGAACACAGTACTCTCCTATACTTGCACATTTATCCTGGTTTAAAATTGCTGTGAGCTGGGGATAAGTTCAGAACCAGATCTGGGTCTGAGCTAGGATGCAGTGGTGATGTGAACACTGTCCTGGTTAGAATTTCAAAGTTTTTAGTGTGCAGTGTTGCATTAAACCTCAGTTTCTTGTAAAAAATAGCCAGTAATAGTGCTGTTGAGCACATATTATAGTAATGTGGATGTTGCAGTTTGAGATTTATTTTCATTGCTCCATTCCATGCACTTTGACTCAGAGACCAGTGTGCCTACCTCTAGACCTCTGACAAATGGATTTCATACATGTGCGTTTTTGTTTGCCTGATCTGTGAGGGAAAAAGAAACACGCATAGAGCATGCAAAGGAAAGAAGGGTGACTGTGTTTCAGAATGGCTGCTGGGGAAAAAAAAGCCACAGTCACAGGAAATAACCTTAATAGAGTGAAAATTAAGAAACTACAGACAACGCGGTCTGTCTCCAGGATACGAGCAGTATTTTCACACCTTGCCAATTAATCTGTTTGCATCAATTTTGCTTTATTTTTATTAAGTTTCATGTTTCATTTTTTTATTATTTAAGAGGGGGTATAATTAAGACAAAAAAAATGGATGAAAGCTTAGAAAATATTTAATTTTTGCTTTAATAAGGGAATAATTAGTATTTTTATTCCATGAGCAGGAAAGGAGCCAGCCAATGGGGTTTTTCGATCTTTTTCATGTTGTTTTGTGCCTCTAGAAAGGTTAGGAACTCTATTTAAGTGGATTATCTTGGCACTGAAAGGAAAGTGGGAAATGAGTTAGAGAGGTAGGGTTAATTTATTTCACAAATATCTAAATGTGTGCATACTTATATTTGCCACGTGCTATTTGAGAAATGTACTTATTTAGCTTTACAAGGTCACCTTAACCTTAAGAATTAATGGAACAGACCATTAGCTATGAGTGGATATGGAAGCAAAGTCCCCAAATTGCATACAGATAATGCAAGCCTATTCTGCGATAGCCTAGCAGGGCCCCATTTACAGCTCAGAAAGGAAGGCAGGGAAGGACTCGTTTCACTTAGCAATGGCTATCTACAGAGCAGTTGTCTATGTCCTAGATACTCTCCTGCAAGGTATCTGAATTCCATTATTGTTAATGGATACTGAAGACAGGACTTCTGCAGATAAAACATGGATGTTTATTTTAGGACAAGATGAACTGCACCCTAAACAGCATTAGTTATATTGATTTGAACCTTACTGACTCACAAGGGATGCTTAGTGTGGCTTCCTCAGATGCAAATTTCTACGATGTTGATCCTCATATTTACTCAGGCAAATCCCACTGTCCATAGTGTAAACAATCTTTCTTCTATTCCAAAATGGTAAACTAAGTGCAAGCTAGAGTGACTTCTCTGATAGTCCACTCACTAGCTGCTAGATAGTGAGATGTTTTTTGTCTTACTCACTCTTCACTGTTACTAGATCACTGCTTGACTTGTAGTGAAACATCTCTCTCTGACCATGAGGGTATGACTTTATTGCCCCTGAATGAAGCAAGAAAGGTCTCAATGGCCAGTGGATTATATCCCTCCAGAGCTTTTCCTAGGTTGCTCATTATTTATTGAGTAGGGGGTGTGGATCTGATTTATCAACAGCCCAGTTGTTTCACTGAGGTTATAACATAGGGTCTCAGCAGCTAGGGTGTGTAGAGTTTGATCTTCTGAATTTGCAGCTTCCCCGATTTTCAGGTTTGACAGACAGAGAGCTGCATTTATTAATGCATTTATCATTACAGAAACACAGGCAATAGTAACTGTGCAACAGAGGATGAGTGATTTCAGAAACACAAGAAGAATAACGTCGGACATAGAGTGGAGATTAACTGGGGAAGTCAAAGGGAGGAAGAACCTCAGATCTGTGCTTGCAGATCTTTGTGCTTTGGAGACAGAGGAAAGTGAGCAGCTTTCAAAGGAAGCTGCAGCTGTTAGCTCTTTACCTTGGAAGGCTTTTCTCTTCCTCAGAGGTGATCTTCCCTGGGGCTGCTGCATGGATGGACAGTCCATTTTCCACTGCTCTGAGGCAGAGCAAGGCTTGGTGCTGGCAGTCTTGATCCTCTGCTGCCCTGTCAGGCAGTGCAGTGCAGGGGACAGCCACACTTTTCAAAATTAGAAACAACCAAACATTTCCAGAAGAAATTGCACTTCGATATAGCAAGTTCAAACCTAGCAAAAGACATTTCTAGATATTTTACATAGGCTCTTGAAGGCAAGCTGTGGACCTGCAGTGGTCTGTAGGTCACAAGAGTGAGACCATGTGAATTTGAGCATACTCTCATATGTCTGTCCAGAGGAACTGCTGAGACTGTTGCTCCTCACACCTAGAAGGCTGTTTAGACACAAGTGATAGTGACTGTATGCACTTCCAGTGCTGAAGGTTAGAAAAGCAATAGGAGAGGTACTTGTGTTTTTTTCTTTTCCTTCCCTTCTTTCTCTAACAATTTTCCATTTGTAAAAGCTGATTTTTATGAAAGCTTCAGGGTCTGAAGAAATGTGCCCCATTTGATGAAATTTCACTCAGAAAATACATCAACACTTCCAGGAGGTTGAAATGTTTCATTTAGGCTTTTTTTTTATGACTTCTTGCTTAGATTCCTATTTTCTCCTTTAAACTTCAGTGGAATGTAGTGTTGAAGTTAAAACACAGGCTAAACTTACTTATTGACCTGCAGTGAAGGGTTTCTTTCTATACATTGGGTTTGGGTTTTTTTCCTTTTTCACTTTTTTTTTTTTTTTAATAAATAAAGGCAAATTTGAAATTGTAGAACTTTCTTTGGCAAATATTCCAAAGTCTGTTTAGATTTATTGAATCAGTGTGTTAGGTGTATACACAATTGGTTGATATACTTCCTCCTTACCTGAAAAAACTATCAGTCCAGAGTGGTAGAGATTTACAATTGTCTTGTGAAACGGAAAAGATCATGGGAGCTGCAAGCACTCATGGGAGTCAGGTCTGTGTGATTTCCCACTAGGTACAGTATTTGAAATCTTTCCTTTGAGGCAGTATAATTGACTTCTATGTCTGTTGTTCCTTGGAGATTTGGAGATTCTAAATATAATTTTTTAACAGCATGTCTCTGGGGCCCTATCTCTCTCTGTTATTTCTCCCTCCCTCTCCCTCCTTCTCTTTTTAATTGTGGATGTCACATTCCAGGTGCTGTAGGATTATAACATAGTTCCCTTGCTGAACTACATTTCAAGAGATTTTGTGTCATCTTTGCTGATTTATAATAATATCTTCTTATAACAGTCTGTGAGGCTAGGCATTTTGAGAGAAAATTTCTTCTTTAATTTTCCCTCAAGAATATTTATAATTGCTTTTAAAACTTCTTCATGTCCTAAACGTCTGAGCTTTTGAAGAAGACCTTTTGGTTGACTGTACACTTTTCACTCCACATTATCACAAACTTCTCTCCAGATCCGTTCCTGGCTTCACTCCCATTGAGTAAACATTTTTTCACAAGGTTTAGATAACTTTCTGTGTCTTCCAGACTCATGATCCCAATGGAATGGAAGGACCTTGAGTGCAGTCTAGGTGAGAAGAAAAAGGAACTAGCTAATGGAGGAGAAATATAGTTGACAACAGGCATGCTGCACTAGGGACTGTAATGAAGAAAGAGGCAAATGATGGAGTAGCAAAATAATCAACCAATATGCAGGAAAGAAAAAGGATGGGCATAATCAGGGACACATTCACGGAGGAAACTGAGAGAAAACATAAAAATTTGCAGCACATAAATTAGGAAATGAGGACAGCACTCTGCCACCAGTCCCAAAGGCTTGCTCTATTTTCAAGGGATGCTTTAATTTCTCGGTTCACTCACCTCTCAGAGTGAGGCTACAGAGTAGAAAAACAACCACAGAATGGCATCTCTCACACAGCAGAAATGCTCCAGACCTTCCCCTTCCTCCTTCCTTGCTCTGCTTACTAGAACAACTGTCTCTTCCCCTTCATCTGATGTACGGTTTGCTTCAAGACTGCAAAGATCATGAGAGGCTGAGCCAAGGGACATAATATCCTCTAAACACTCTTCTGCAACTGCTGTATCCTCCTGTTCCGACAGCTTATGCTGTCTCTGGGTCACAGCATACAAAGTTGCTCACACTGACAACTTAGACATCCTTGGAAACATGGTATTTGAATGGCATGTTGTGTGCTACCACAGACAGACCTGGACTGGCGACTTTGTTCTTCTTCAGTGGTTATATTGCCAGCCTGGTCCTTGTACTGAATCCCACTATGAAGACTTGAACCCAAAGGACATCCCTTGAAAAAGTTCAGTGACTGTCCTTCACTCCAGGACAGGTGTTACTTCCAGAATCCTGTCAGAGAAAGTGAAAATTATCTGTGTCATGTTAAGGAAAGTCCTCAGGGCAGTAAGTGAAGTGAAGCTCAAATGAACTTGCAATTTCTTGCATGCACAGAAAGTATAAGAAAGGCTGTCATAAGACTGATATTACCAGGAAGGTTTTCAGACAGCCTATCCACTGAGACATGGTCCCAAAAGAATAGCTGTCCTCCAGGGAGAGATTCCTCTATGCCTGAGAGAATGATTTCTGGCATTGATGTAACACAATTAGTAAGTAAGTAAGATCTTGGTTTAGGAAATTGAATGGTAGTTTGGGATAAGCTTGTATAATATTTGTTCCTATGTTAATTTCTTCATTCAATATACAGAAAAAGCAACGTGGGGTAAAAAAAGTATGCAGGAATAGGTGAATGTGTAGCAAAAAGAAAAAATAAAGCAAGGAAAATGAGAGTACAAATGCTAGCAGGCACAGTATTGAAATCAGTGATATTTTTGGGAAATGTTTGTACACTATTTAGCTGGGAAATTGATCAAGATGTGACTGAAACAGCCAAGGTGCATTCAAGGAATGTGAAAATCAGAGCAAGATAACTGTTATGAAATAGTTGTTATTAGAATGAATCATCAGAGACATGTTAGAGAAGACATGTAGTAGTGAAGACTGGAACATATGTACTGAAGGGTGGATGTTTTTCAGGAAAGGCAGAAACAAACATAAAATTAGTTGAGACATTAAGGATATGATGAGCAAATAAGTAGCAGCAAAGCTAAAATGGAATTGGCTTGGGTCAAAATTGCTTTGGGGAGGAACTGGAAAAATGCTGTCTTTATTACCCTTGGGTGTCTGAAGATCATAAATCGCTTTAACCTGTGTGTGAGAGAGAGAAAAATAACTAGGAATTATGTCAGTTTAGAAGACTGTATTTTCTGAAATTTAGATTGTAAAATAGATGCTATTAATAAAAGTAGGGACTGGTTATTCTTGAATGTGATAGCTAAAAGACTTCATCACTAAATAATCACTGAGACCCATCAGAAGTGCTGCTATTCTAGCCTTGATTTCAGTTAGCAAGAGAGAATTTTACAGGAGAGCTTTATATGGAACCTAACAATAGATTGATCATGAGTTGGATAGCAACATAGTAAATAACAGGCAATTTGATTTTGTCAGGAACAAATTGTATAAAGCCAACCTGATTTCCTACTCTGACAGGTAACAAGTCTTGTAGATAACGACAGAGCACCTTGACTTGTTAGGTTTTGACACTGCCTCATGTGAGACTTCCATTAGCAGTCTGGAGAAATGCAGCGTGTATAAAATTACTATGATATGGATTCAAAACTGTTTGGAAAACCATTCTTGTAAAGGAGTTATCAGCGATTCACTGGCTGACTAGAAGGATCCATCAAGTTAGATTCTATGGTCACTGATAATGTAGGTTATGGAATAATGCATGCCCTTAATAAATGTTAGAATACCCTGCTGAATACATGCATGCATGCTACAGGGGATGTGATTCAAATTCAAAATGATCTATACAGATTGGAGAAAATATCTGCAAAAAAATGGGCTGCAGATCAATGAAGATGTGTACAAAGTGTTGTACTGAGGAACAATCAATAGTACCAGCACAAGATGGGAGTGACCAGGTATAGTTCGGCTGAGAAGGATCTGGAGGGTTACAGCGGATCACATAATGCCCGAGTCAATAATAGTAAGTCAGCTGTTGTGAAGAAAGCAAACATCATCCTGAGATGTATAAGTAGTAGCATCACAGGTAAGATATGTGATGTAATCCTTTTTAAATTCAGTCTGAGTGAGATCAGGTTGTGGATGCTGCATTTTAAGATATGGGTCTCTTGGACTCAGTCCGGAAGAGAAAAACAGGAATGCTCCAAAATGTACAAACCACAACCAGTGAGGGAGGATTGAATGAGCTGCTTAGTCTGTCAAGAGAGGAATGAAAGTGTTTATGAGGAAGGAAGAAGCTACTATGAAGAAAATAACCTTTTCTGTGTGCCTATGGTAGAAAGGACAAGTAATAATGGTCTAAATTTCAGGAAAAGAGATTCAGATGAGACATTAGGGAATGTTTTTGGAGGGTAAGGAGAGTAATATGAGGAACAGATTGCTTAGGGAGATTATGGAGTCTCTGCCAGTGGAGGTTTACAAAAGCAGGTTAAACACATGCCTGTCAGAAGTGATGGAGGTCTGGACAGCAGATCATCGCTTGGGGCAGAGATGGGCTACGTGAGCTCTCGAGGTCCATTCAAATCCTACAGCTATATGGTTCAGTTCAAATTGAGTGGCTGGATAAATAAGAATGAATCATAACTGAGAGTTTCTTTCTATTTCCAAAGGGCAAACTTTGTTCAAGCAGAGAAATCAGTAAGTTAGCTGGACCTGGAAACTCAGAGACTTTAAAGGAGGGCAGTAGGAACACATTTAATTGAATAGTGTGAAAATATTTGGAATTTGCATCCTAGGAAGAGGGAGCAAACTTGGAGGAGATGAATAGCCAATTTATTTTAAAAGGTTATCTTTAAAAAACATCTCACCCATAAGCGAAGAGCCTAAAAGGAGCAAAGCAGGGCAGAAACAGCAAATCCTCTACAGTATTAACAAAGTTCTGAAAGTTGCCTTCCCTTTAGATAAAGGGCAATGAAGCCATTTCTGGTGGCATTGCAGAGCAGATGGGAGGCGAATGAAGACAGGATGAGCTGGGAGGGTGCAGAGGAGTAACTGAAAGTTTCAGTGAACCATACACAGAGAAAGGAGTCTTCCACTCTTCCTCCACTACTTGGTACCCTTTCAATCAATGTAATCTCAAAATACAGATTTGCCTTCGTTTTCCCCTTGCCCTCATTTTCTGAGAGGTTACAAAAGGATCCTGTTTCTACATCTAACTGATGCCAAGGCAGCTATCCATCTGCATCTCTTATGATGCTGCTTGTGGTAGCACCTGTGAAAGGGGGAATCATGACTTCAGAAACAGAAAGCAAAGAAACTAGACTGGTAGGGGGTTGTGAGAGAAGTATATCTTACTTCTCTGACTGCCATCCGGAGAAGCAGAGGGCAGGACCAGCATCTCCTGTTGCTTGTAGGCATACTCCTGTAGTAGTAGCTGCCACCCTGACCTGGTCTGTGTTGGTAATCACAGCAAGGCTGACTTTGCAGCTCTAGGTATAGGCCAAACAAGCAATAGGTCTGTGGCCCTTTTATTACCCCCTAGTAGCCTGCTGCTCTTGATAACTGCGTGCACATCAAGGCAGCCTTGGAAAGGAGATTAAGCAACAAAGAAAGGTATGTCTTGGGAGGTCAGGAAGTGCAGGGATGAAGTGAGAATTGCCATAAGTCAAACTGAGTTAGTCCCTGCAAAGGAAATGAAACAAAAAAAAAAAAAAAAAAAAGAAGAAAAAAGCCAAAAAAAAAAAACCAAAAAACCACTACTGGAGACTATACATAGGAGAAAAATTTGCACAGCTCTAAACAAGAGGAATACTTTGTCCGTAAGAGCAGTAATACAGACTATAGGGCAAAGTCAGGTGGACTAATGGGAATAAATATACTGAAAGGGCAATAATTGCATGCAAGATGGAAATGTTTCAGAGAGTTTACTGTGTTCAAGTCATGGAAGCTGGGAAATCATCATCCCCAGCATGCTAAAAGAACTGGTCCATGAAATCACAGGCCTGCTACATGGTTTTTTTAATAAATCTATCCAATCACTGGGGGGTTCTTCTTCCTGGATAATAGCAAATGTAGTACCCGTATTTAAGAAAGGGAGGGAGAGTGATCTAGGCAGCTGCAGGCTTGTTATTTTGGCCTCAAGGGCATAGATGGATTCAGAACAAATTATGTCAGAAAGAATAATTGAAGACATGGAATATAAAATGGATATAGTGCAACATGCCATTATCAGAAAGAGATTGTACCAGACTAACTTGATATCTGTCTTTGATAAAGTAAGTGATGTTCTAGACAAGGGAAATGCAGTAGATCTCTTCTATCTGCACTTCATTAAAATCTGGGATGGTACCTCTTGGGAAATTATTAGTTAAATGAGGGAAGATGAGGATTAGTACAAGAATTGTGAGGACGCTAAGGAACTGGTGAAAGAGAGGAAAGGAAGCAAAGCGGGGAGGAGGTGGCTTCTTAAGATTTGGTCATGGTAGCCATGCTTTCAGTGATGATGACAGACCTAAACTTGGGAGTGAGTTAACTTTAAGAGGCAGCATCATCAATGTCCAGAAACACTGCAATATCACACAGGGTATTGTAAGGATTGGGTTAACAATGATGTGAGGGAACATAGCAGTATGGAATGCAAGACCATAGATCTGGGCAATGTGAGAGTTGCACCTTCATACTGAAAGCTTATCAGTTTGAAACAAGAAAGCAGGAGACAGACTTGCTTGTACCAGTCAATCACAGTACAAGTATGAGCTCACAACTTGAAATGGCCATGTGAGAGGTAAATGAGATTTTAGGATGTACAAGCATACACTAGAACATGCATTAGAAAATGGCAATACCACAGCTGTTGTATGAAGATAGTACAGACATCACCTGGAAGAGTTTTTATCATTCTTGTCAATCTTTTTCAAGAGAGAAGAATTAAAACTAGTGCAAATGGCAGTACAATAAGGACAATGTCAGAAGAAATAAGCCTGCCATGTTTGGTCTAGTCAAATGAAAACTGAAAGGATACCATTATTCTCTGTAAACACATAATTGGGTCAAACAGAAGGGAGGGAGAAAAGCTGCTTGAACTGAAGTTCATTGTTCTCATAAAACTGGTCAGCTAAACTTGTACTGGGAATTAGATTGATCTGTCCAACAGAGGAGTGGCCCAAGCATAGCCTTTCAAGGACTGCAGCAGGATCAGACAGTGTAAGGTGATATGAGCACTCCATGTTGAAGGATGAGGCTGTACAACATGTCTCTCTGTGAGATCAAGAGGCAGAGCTCTGTGCCTTGTGATGTCACTTTCTGCTTCTGTATCTTGTATAAGCTGGCAAGAAATTTCGGGGCAGTTGTAGTTAATGCCTGGATCATAAGGAGCTGTATCACTGACTGCCAGTGATATCTAGAAGCATATATAAAGGTGCCATATCCATATCTTCTTTCTTCTGGCTGTGGCCCTCTCCCCTTGCCTTTGCATTCAGTATGGGTCTGTAGGGACTACGGGGCGGGCAGATGAAAGCAGATGCTGCATGTGACCTCAAAGATCCTCCTTAATTTGTCAGGAGTAAGAGGCAGCAGAATTTACATTTTCTCCCTTGCTCTTGTGATCTCTGGTCATTAACAGGTGCCCAGTATGCCTCTTCTTCAGTCCAGCCTCTAAAGGAACTCTGCCAAATGGAAGTGGAGGGGAGGATGAGGTTACAGCTCTTGTAGCTGGTCCAGTAAATTCCCCAAAAAACTGCTATTTCCCTGGGCTGTGCGCTCAAAGTATTGTACACCATGATGCACAGAGTGGTACAAGCAGGCCACGTTTGTAACGCAAGCCAGGATCGGGGATTTGTACCTCTTTCTCTCCTAAAATCAGGCTCCAGGTGTATGTGAAACGGAGTTGCAGCACTAAGTGAACTGCTATGAAAACAGTTCCGCTTTCCTTTGTGGGGGGATATTCTCTCTGTGGCAGAGAAAGTATCCACCCCATTGCCCTGTGCACTCACAGAGAAATCCCACCTTGGACAACCTGCCACTACCAATAGTGACTGATGGCTCTCCTGTATGCGTTGGTGGCTTTGCACTGAAACGAATGTAAACATCACAGGTGCTATCACTGAGAACAGTCACTCCTTCCATCCGTCATCCTCGAGGGATTTGCTCCTGTCATTCCTTTGCTTTAAGCTGGTGAAGGGAGTATCACAGCCGTTCTTAGTTAAAGGAGGAGGGGGTGAAGGCCCATCTGGGCCCTTAGTTTGATTTCATATTTATGAAACAGCTTAAATGTCAGCTTGAGTGAAAAACGACACCTTCCCAAGCTTCTCATATTAATGCCCCTGGCTGCCACCAGTTTCTTTAGGAAGGCAGCTTGTGGTTTTTCCTCTCGCTCTACCCCAAAGGCTGCAGGGGAAGATGAATTGGACTGATAGATGAGACTGCAACTGCCGATAAACTGTGTTGCTGACAGGAGATAGAGAGAGGTGGGAGGTGGCCAGCACTGAGGAGGGAAGGAAGGAGATGGTGGAAGAAAAGAGAGATAGGAGGAATGGCATGTATTGCAGAGAGCTGGGAGAGTGGCCTACAGTGAAGGCGGACAGAAGATAGTAGATGGTGGGGAGAAAATAAGGAAGCCAACGGCATATGCTAAAGAGAGAGGGTGATCCTGTAGGAAAAAATAAAAATAACATGCAACATTAAAAAAAAAAGAAAAAAAAGCACTGCAGAAGCATTAATTATACATTACAATGTATATATGCGAGAAGAAATATATAAAAATACACTCAGCATCAGTGGAAGAACTTCCTCTTGGGTCTGTGCTGAGAGTGGTGCTGGGTTGCTGGATGCAGATCTGAAGGCCTTCTGCAGATGCATGACGCTGGGTCTGGAAGCTGTTGAAGCTGCCTGGATGCTGTACCACAAACAGTGTTAGCCAGTCAGGGCCGGCATGGCCAGACTCCTTGCAAAAGTGCCTGTGTACGTGTCTGCGCACCAACAGAAATACCTGAGCTTTTGTGAATCTAATTTGGAAGGGAAGCTGCAAAGGAAGTTTCTGACTGAAGACATCTGGACAAAGAACCAGTGAAATGTGGTGGCTGAACCTCTCTAGTAATTTCAATGAAGAATGAGGAAAGAACTCTTGAGTCCTGTGGTGTGTTCAGCCCAGAGCAGACGAGCTGAGGGGAGGCCTGATGGCGGCTGCAGCTCCTCACAGGCGGAGGGCAGCGCCCGAGGGAACGGCATGGAGCTGTGTCAGGGGAGGGCAGTTAGGGGTGAGGGACAGGGTCTGCACCAAAGGGCGGTGGGCATGGAATGGGCTGCCCAGGGCAGTGGGCATGGCTCTGAGTGCTGGTTTGGACCACTGAGTGCTGAGGTTTGGACACCACTCTCAGATATAGGGTTTGGATTTTGGGTGGTGCTGTGTGGAGTCAGGAGTTGGACTCGGTGATCCCTGTGGGTCTCTTCTAACTCTGGATATTCTGTGTTCCTATGATTCCTTGAATATGGAGAATAATCCGTTACTCTCTCTGGGAGGAATCTGATACAGGCTTCTCATTATAACAAATCCAGGACTTAGTGGGTTGAGTCTGGACAACATTTTTGGAAATGATGTGGTTATTGGAGTAGAGAAACAGTGAGAAGGTAGAGAAAATACTCTGTCTCTTATGGAGATGTGAGGAGGCTAGAGGAGAAAGAGATATTTTAGCCCAGAATTTTGAGCTTAGTCTTTGAGGGACACCTTTTGTCCTATGTGAATTCAAGGACAGGTGGGAGTTGCTGTGAATGTGCTGGGGTAAGGAAAGCCCCCACTGCATCTGTATTCCAGAGAAGAAACACACCTGCCGATTTCACTAGGCGTCGCTGCTGGCAGTCCCCAAATTTACCCTGTGAGTCTGGAGCTCTCGGCACTGACATCTGCTCCGTTTTCTGTTGCTGAAGGCATTCAGTTAGTTTGTTGGTTGTTTTTTTCTTTCTAACTCAGGGATGTTTCTGAAGTCTTACTCTGTCTAGGTTCACAACGCTCAGTACCTCTATCAGCTGTTACACTGTTTTGAGCATTCTTCTTGGCAATAACATATCACTCACTTTTCAGCATCTCCGTCAGTTCTTGTTACTTTTTCTCCCTGATTGAGATAGTAAAAAAGCTTGCTTCCATTTCATCTTTATCCCCTATGGTCAGCTCTGTTTACAGACTTGCTTCTTGCTTTTTAAATTGGCAAAGATTTTTTTCATGCAGTCTGAAGCCCCCATGTTCCTGGGGATCCAAGTCCCTCTGCGCTGACTCTTTTGTGACATTCCTCAGCTCTGTTTCATTTCCCTGTTTAATCATCCTCCTCCTTGCCGTGGGTCGTGCTAGATTGGTTCCTGACATCACATTTATATACCATCTGCTGATTAATAACATGCAGGGGCTTGGTTTCTCCTAATAACAGACCAGTCTAGCTTTAGACTACTTAGAAATACTGAGCTCTGCTTGCCAGGCAGTGGCATGCAAACCACAGCTGAACACTCTCTTGTTGCCTCAACTCTTGCCAACCAAGCTCTATGGCGCCGGCTTTCTAACAGTATAAAGGGCTTTTTTTCTACATATCTTAGAATCTTTGTTCCACTACTAAACTAAACTGCATATGCTTGTTCTTTCCCTGTTTGGAAGGCCTCATTGAAGCTGAGGAGCCAGTCTGACACCTTTATGGAGCTCGTCGTGGCTGGAGAAAGCTTGCCTATGCAGAGGATTGCCCTTCTACTGACAGTATGATCCTAGAGCAGACTTTCACTGAAAACGTTTGCTTATGTGCCAAGGAATTAGATACACCTCAGAAAATTTTCCTGATACTGAAGCTGTTTGGCCTGCAACGCCCTGATGCCATTTAACAACACTTACCTTTCTTCTGGAAAGGACTCCAGCCCATGCCAAATCACAGGCTGTGTCTAGGAGCTCTCTGGGATGCTGTTATCTGGCGTCAGCCAAAAACAGAGCAGAGGTTGCACCAGCAATTTGGCAACGTGGACAGAGGGATTCCAGTTACTGGGAAATCTCCCTGTGCCTAAGTTAAAAGCCAGAAAGGATATATTTGCTTTTCAGCGCTTAGAAGCTTGAGGCTGAATACCAGTTCATGCTTCATTCTTGGCAGTGAAACTTTATATCATGATGCAAACTTCTCCTCAGGATGAGGATTTCAAAATCCAACCCAGACACAGATGGGCGAGTGGTTCCCAGGAGCTATGTCTTCCTCCTTACTCATCCCACAATACCAGTGACTTCAACAGCTTTTATGGAGAGCAGTCAGGTGAGAAGATGCAAACTAGGCAGAAGGGCTGGAAAAGAAGCTTCACACCAAAGCAGAGAATCACATCAGGTTGGATATTAGGAAAAATGTCTTCTCAGAAAGAGTGGTGAGGCAGTGGCAAAGCTGCCCAGGGAGGTGGTGCAGTCACCGTCCTGGAGGTGTTGAAGAAACATGTAGGTGTGGCACCGAGGGATGTGGTGTAGAGTGGTCAAAGGCATGGGCTGATGGTTGGGCTAGATGATCTTATTGGTCCTTCCAATCATAATGATTCTACGATCTGATTTTATTTTTCTAGAAAACCTTTTTTGTAGCTGCAGGCAACAGTGGGTTTGAACTCCTGAGGTTCTGCTCAAGTTTTCCCCTTCCCCCTCCCTGGTGCCCCTGCTGCAGATCTGCAATCACTCATGTTCCCTCTCTGCACCTCCTGGCACCCCACGGGGTCTGGGAATTAGCAGCGCTAAGTGCTGAAAGGAAGGGAAACGTCTGGGCCATAGCAGGGGAGCGAGAGAAGTGGCAATTCCAGGGCTGAGGCCTCCTGAGCCCCTTGCTCTGGCAGCAAATCCTTGCCGGTATCCTCTGCTGTGAAGCCGGCAGGCTCCTGCTGTCTCCAGGTGGAGCTTTTACTCCAGCAGCAGCCAGCGTAGCTCCCGGCTGAGAGCCGCGAAGGGCACCGCGAAGTACAATGTAAAATTACCTCGGCGCTTGAGCACACATGAGCCCTAAATAAACCCGAGCCTAATGCTCAATCCCCATCTCTCAAATCCTAATTAAACATCCACTGATAATTCTGCTGTTAACCCTTTCCTCTCAGGGCTGCGTCAGGATCTTTTGAATTGGTCCCTTGGGCTCTTTAGGCTCCTGCTTTGGGTCTCCTACATACAGGATTTAATTAAGTTGACCCAGTTTATGTCTAGGAAGGCAAGAAAAAAGAAAAGATTAACCCTATACACCTTTGCATATCTGACCTTCTAATAGTGTTTGACAGCACTGAAAATACTGCTCTGGGCTTTGGGGCGGTGGGGAAGGTCAATATAAGATCCACAGGTAAGCCTTTTTTCCTCACCTTTTTCATGTTGCTCTGTGTTTATTTCATATATTTATTTATTTAAGGTAAGAAAAGTAAAGCAGTGTTCCACGGCTGCCTGCTTTTGTGTTGATTTGATGCTGGCATGGGCACTCATAGGGAAGGGCCAACACTTCCTGGTTTATGGTTGGGGAAGCCTCAGGGGTATGGGCTGCCTCCTGTTTCCTCTGGATAAGAAGAGAAATAGGGATGCTTTGTGAGAAGCAGGTCAGGTATTTTTGTTGCAACAGCCTTCTGTCAGAATTAGGCTTTCATGTGTTTCCTTGGAATTAAGATGTTATCACTGATGTTTTATTTTGTTTACTGGGGGAAGGAAAATGGATAAAAGATGCAAAAGAAACAGAGCCCAGGGGGAAGAAAGAGGTCAGGCAATATTTAAATAGTATGCGTTGTTGTTTTCTTTTATGGAAATGACTCAGTCATTGAGTAATAAAATCTTCTTAAGAAAAGGATCAAAATGAAATACTGTTTTTAAGAAATTTTAACTGGTGCTCTAGTGAACCTAAAACATTTTGTTTGTATTTTTCTGTTATTTAAAAGCAGATTAACCAGGTTATGTTTGCACTCAGCTCCAGTCATCCTCTTGTTGATGGACCTTCTTTTGTGATGTTCATTCCTCCTCCTCTTTCTGTAGAACCTGGCTTTGGAACTGTTTGTTTTAAAATGCCATTCCCCGTACTGTAGAGAACAGGCTATGTTTAAAAATGTATTTGTTAGGGCAATTGCACCAACTAGAGATGGCATATAAACTAACCAGGATTTCATTTCAAAGCCTAGGCTGGATAAGTCCCTGCAAACACAGGAAGGGAAGGATGCAGGAATGTTAGGAAAGCAGCAAATAAACGGCTGGCTATTTTGTGACCTACAGGAGGGACCCAGGAGCACCACGTCCCTGACAGGGAGATTTGGTAGCCTTACTGATTACTGTCAGCCTGGGTTATAGGTCTAGCTAGGATCCAGTCTTCCAAGCACTTCTACATGTGAGAGACTCTCAACTGGTTGAGAGACTCTCTCATCTCTCAGCCTCTGCACTGCTTCCTTGCACACAGGGATGGGGCTGCAGGGTGCGTAATTTCATATGACTTGCTCTAATATTAATATCTCCATGTGCAGCCGTCATTGCACTGAGAATAAACTGTTATTTTTTATTTTAAATGGTTAATATTCATCAAATGTTTATGAAAATACTTAACCCATAATGATGACAAACACGGTGCCTAATAAAGATAGAAGTGAAGATCCTCTTTGTGAATATGTAATCAGAAGAGTAAAGAAAATTACATTAAAAAGACTTCATTATGCCATTAAATGTGAGAAATGACTTTTTCTTCTCCATTTTAATTTTAGCTTCTTTCTTTTTTTTTTTTTTTTTGCTTTTTTGCTTTTTAAATATCCTGACACTTTCATGAGACGGGTACATAAAGAGACACTGTCTGCTGTAACCAGAAGAACTCTGACTGGCAGCATCCATCATTCTCATCCACATTTTCACTTCATTTATCATTAAGAAAAATCAACACAATTTCTACCAATGATTGTAATTTTTTTCTTTATTTTCCCTAGGGAGAGAGAGATCCTTATTACTGCTGTGAATGCAACACGTTGCCTCAAAACTGTCTGTAGAGCTGCTGGCCCAAAGTCATTCCTCTAACTCAGGGGCTTACTGATTTGTGAGTATACATGCACCTATTTTTGTCTGACAGCCTGGAGTTTGTAACTCACACCTCTGAAACTAATAGGGTGAATCTTTGCTGTTTGAATCAAAATTTTAAAAGTAAGGTTGTCTGATAGATTCATTTAGGGCTGTGTGTTGATAGGTCCAGAAAAAATGGATCAGACATTAGGTGGAATGTCTTTCACAACTGTCCAAAACTTCACAGTCCCAGGGCAGTCAGAAATGTTATATCAGCTTGCTGATACCCTGGGTCGAATTGCACTATGATGGTAAATCTCTACAGCTTGATGGTTTAATGTGGTTACGCAGATTTGGGCTGTGGCAAACTTTTCTGAGGAGGAGGGAAAAGAAGCGTTAGTGAACATAAGCCTGATCTCAAAAGGAACTCATGAGAGAGAACAAAGCTAGATGCACCCAAAAGCCTGCACTTCTCTGCAGTCTGCATTCACCAGCTTTGCTGATTAGCCATGGAGAAGGGGCTGTGCTGCTCTGCTTAAACGGGCAGCACAGCATGTGTGCTCTCAGAGGGAGTTCAGGAAGCAGCAGGTTCCTTTTAAGGAACACAGAAAAGAGGAAAGAAAGAATTTATTTAAGTTGTGTGTTAATTGCAGTTTTAATTTAAACAACTAACGTTAGCTTTTGGCAAGAAACTCTAGCAGTTCTGTATTTAACATGCACCTTTATTGCAACAGTGCTTCAAAACAAAACATGTTCTCATCTATTTAGGCTCTTATGTTGTACGCATCTCCATGGAGCCAAATAACATACACCTCTTTTGCATCACCCAAGGTGTGTCCCATGTGTAGATCTGCTCTTACCATGCATTTTTCTGAGGAGTATTAAAATTCATCTGAGACCCGTTCCCTTTAGTCAGACAAATGTCTCTTTGGTAAACTAGGTAACGATCTGATGGCTCCCAGTTTGTGAAAGTTTTGAAGAGCACTGCAGCTCAGTTGTATGTTTTCAGAAGCTTGGCCTCAGTTGTGTGGAGTTGTGTCCTTTCACAGATTTGTCATTTTAGCTCTCCTTTCAAAGCTGAGAAGAGCTTCCATGGGTGGTGAGTCAGGTGCAGGCATTCTATGGATAAACAGATTGTGAAGAAGGCTCAAAGAGTTGTGAGGGGGAGGAGAGTCCACAAGCCAGATACGTAACAAAGAGGCTTCCTAATCAAAATGTGATCAGAGAGGCTGCTGCCTTCTCTCAGCCTACTCCTTTCCATCTAAAACTGCTGACAAATGGCTATGCTGTTTTTGCAATTACAGCTCTCTGAAAGTGATAAATTATTCTGATAATTCTTAAATACAGCAATTTTATGTGTATAATTAATACACAGGCGTGAGTACGTGATAACTGGTAGGCCATGTTCAGGTTCCATTTACACCACAACAGATCTGGAGTAGCTCTGTCTGTCTCTGTTCATGGAAAGCTATTAGGAGATTGGGCTTGCACGCTTTGAATACTGTGCTGACGTCTTCCCTGTCAGAATAACAGACATAATACAGTTCATATGTTTTAGTCCCCACAGGTAAAACTCTCCCTCCCAGAAAACTGCAGCAGTAAGAGAAAGGAACAGTCTCTCATGTACCACACTGATACATCCAGGAATGAATCCTAACCTAAGAGCTTCAGGCCCTGAGGGCATTATAGCCCTGAAGTTACCATATTTCTGGTCAAAAACATAGGTGTGAAGTGTATACTGAATAACCTGTTGACTGTGCAAAGGACAAAATGCATAGCATCAATCATGAGATCCTGCCTTCTCACCTGTTGTCTGTTGGCATTGAAGAAAATCTAGTCCTACACTTTTTGTAGCTGAGTGCTTCCCATAGAATGGGCACTGCATGTTGAGCTCAGAATATGTAATGTAAGGCTGGCACCAGCAACAAAAAATACTCCATGCACAGAGCCAGAATAAGAATAGGAAAAGGAAATTGTATAGTAATATAGTCTCATGACATGGTTACCCATTAATGCCAGCTTTAAAGGTTAATGCAATTTAACTCGCTCTCGGCTATTACTCTGAAATAATATACCAAAGCTTCCTCTATAAGCAGATAACAGATAAGGATGCTTTATGATAAACACCCCCAATAAAACTGCAGAATTTTGCAATATTACGCTTGCGGGAGTGGCAGATTTGCCTTTATTTGTGCATATGTATGTGTGTGGAGGAAACCAGAGCGGAGAGAAGGGAGCTGGAAGAGGAATTTTTGGCTCTTAGACTATCAGACAGCTTGATATATCTGTCTTGTGTGTGTTGCTTCTTGCTAATACAGTAGAAATGAATTGACGTATCACATGTCTGCTGCAAGCTGAGTTTCCTCTTACACCGTCAGAAACAAAGGTGCTGCTATACAAACTACTGATGAGAAAATTTGTTGGGTTTTATTTATTTATTTATCATTTGTCAGAACAAAACCACACTATACCAGCAAAACATAGAGCTCTTTCTCTCCATTCATCCTGTTTCAAAGTGTTCCTACAAAATATTTCAGTGTTGAAGTTTTCCTTCCAAATAATAAATAAAAAATTCAATCATGTTTCACTATGGAAAATTGTGAGGCAACTGAGAGCAGGGCTTACTGTGTCTCCTTGTGGAGTACACAGAAAATACATAAGCGTGTACTGCCTGGGGATCACTGTAACATTTCATTAATATGCTTAAAATCCTTTAAGATCTTTCATTACATTCCTTCATAGGTTAAAGGACAATATTTGCATGACCGTAGGACAACAAAATATTTTTTTTACAAATATTATCCTTAAAAATTTTAGGACTCAGGAAGGTTTTATATGTCTCAAACTCACACACACAGCGGCACACAAGCACACACACATTTGGAAAGTATTATTTCTTAAATCATTAGGCAAAATGCATTTCATTCTGGAGAGAGAAGGTAAGCCCTGGTGCAAGAATTCTATTCAAGACACAGGAGACAGACCTCTTCTGCCTTCTTTCCCTCAGAGTTTTTCCCCTTACTGATGTGACGCTGTCGTCCCTGCTTTTTCAAAAATGTTGTTGATAGGAAGCACTGGCAGAGACTAGTGTGAAGCTGAAAGGTCATACAATACTACTGCACTGTGATTCTGTACAGATGTGCCTTGCATCACCTGTCTGTCTGTCAATTTTATTCCCTTGATTAACTTTTTTACCCAGCAAATTATGTCTTTATGTTTGAAGGGCTTTTTTTTCCCTCTTGAATTGTCTACTATTCCTCATGATGCTTCTATTTTTCTGTTCAACATTCCTCTCTTCTGCTTCACATCTTCTTTTCCTTTTTGCTGGAATATGACATTGCCTTGAAAAGAACCATTGCAATTCTGTGATGTATCTGGCAAGGCTATTTCCAGAAAGGGAAATATGAGGTATTTCAGTAATAGTATGAGAAACTGAGGAAACCTCAGTCAAAATATTGTGGCCAATTTGGGTCACTTCTGATTAAAATAAAAAGTGACAAATAGTGAAGTGTTGTGAGAATGATTAGGGGAAGTAGCAAAGCTTTTAAAAAGTGTGTGTGGGAGGCTTGATTAGACTAGCAAAGAAAGACAAGAAGGAGTACAACTTCATAAATACCCTCTCTGTAAATACCAGGATGCAGAATTGTTTCAACTGAAGAAAAGCAGTGCTTAAGGATCAGATGAGAATAAATTAGCTAGGAAATTAGGAGAAGGTTTCTGAACTTCAAAGGAAAGAAATTCTGGCCTTTCATACAGGGTAGCAAGGGCAAGAAACTTAAATAATTAAAAAGTACTGCTTGCTGAGTTCATAGAAGGAAATTTATTGTGTTTATATTTTAATTAATTAATTTCATGCTACAGAGCTTCCAGTGACCACTTCTGGGGTAAAAAAAAGGAAGATACTTCATTTCCTAGTCCTTTATTTTCTTGGATGTGTGTGTAGGAGTGGGAGGTATGAAGAGTGAGGAGGGGGCAAGCCGGTCTTTCTTTGAGCATTAAATTGCCTAAACAAGGAATTGGCCGAGCTAAAGACAAAGCAGTAGGTAGGTTATGCTGATCTCTTGTTGGTACAGTCTGACTGATTTAACTCGAACTAAAAGCATTAACTGGATGTAGGATCAGGAAAGAATTTTGCTCTGGACTATAAACCAAGGATGATTTAGTCTGATTGCTCATTTGGTCTTCTGCTGTAGCTGTGTGGAGCATGATTCACTTCCAGAACTCTCTGTGTGTCCACCTGCATGCAATTAAATGAGTCTAAGATCCTCCTAAGACTATTCATCCATCCCAATGTCTTGGTTGGACTTGTTATAGTTTTGTGGGTGTTTTGTTTTTTGTTTCTTGGTGGGCTTTTTTTTCCCATTAAATGTTGTAAATTTATGCTGTGTTTTCACTTTAATTGGAATGGGATTGAAGTGGACATGATGGATGTTTCTCAGCTTAATGTCTGTTCCATTGTTGCCTATAGTTGTTGGAAGATGTAATCAATAACCAATACATTCAAATTCTGTTCTATGTCTGTTCAGTGAATAATTTATCTCCTCCTTATTTCTGCCACTATCTTTGAATTTTTTTGGTTATTTACTTCTTTTATTCCTTCTCTTCCAATCAATTTTTTTTTCCCACTTGGTTGACCTTTCTCCTTGGATTTCTTCCTCCATTCTCTATGGGTTAATCTTTCCTGTTCCCACTGTAAGCACCTTTCTCTATGTGATTTCACAGAGATATGACTCTTAAAGAAGCAGCTTTGCATGTTGTGGATATCCACATTTCTGGCAGTGTTGTCACTGCAAATCTGAATTGGATTAACGTGGAATTCACAAGTTGTTCTTTGCTTATTCCACAATTCATGTTAAGAATCTAGATTAAAGTCTTCAGAACTTGCAAGTATCATTTTATGCCCTCAAATGCTGTGAAGCATCCTTTGTTACTCAAACCCCAAAGAATAGAGGAGTAGACCAAGAAGCCAATCCCCTCTGTTGTCCACATCTATGACCTACCCAGTGTTCACCATAGTTCCCTTCAGACATTTCTGGATTGTGGTTTCTGTGGTAAGTCTTTAGGGTCTTTTCTTCACACCAGGTTGGGATATGAGTACAGTTTACTTGCTGATGCTCAGAAGGATTGCAGCTGAGACATAGCTCCTGGCATCCTAAATAATGGTGGAAGTTTCATAACTTTCATGTTCTATCTCTATGGAATGAGTCTCTCATGAGCACCTACTTAGTGAAGGCATGCCACACCAGTCCCACATTATTCCTTTGACATTCACATTTGTCTTGGCAGTTCTGAAATCGGGAAAGAAAGAGTAATCTTTGTGCCTCTGTCCTGGCTACCAGCAAGTATCACACAGAGAGGACACTGGATCTCATGTCTGGTGTTCTTGAGCCAGGAAGTTCTGATGGATAACAGCAGACTGGTATTATTTTTATTCATCTCACGTGTATCCAGAAGACCTGCTGGCTTTCTTGGCAACACACTGCAAAGACCTGCTTGGCAGTGTAGCTGATTCTGAATTATTCCACACACACACAAGTGTATATATATATATATATCTTAGTTTTGTTTTATATACCATATGAAGATCTGAGTTTGTACACACCAGATGTTCCAGTTGGACTGAACAGTGTTCAATGAATCTTCTGTTTAGAAAGTTTTCTAAGGAAAGGAAAGAGATGTGCTGCAGAATATCCGTTAACTAAATGATCATTTTATGTGAGAGAGACAAGTTCAAGTCCCTGTTCTTCTTGATTCAGACCAAGGACTTGAACTCTGTGTGAATAACATCTCACATAATTTCCCCAGTTGCAGTGCTAGCTGTGAGCGGTTAAACTCTTATTCAGAATGACAAAGCACATCATACAGAAAGAAACCAAAGATGTCATAAAATACATACATCTACATTAGCCATAGGTCTGACTATGTTGTGTCAGGAACAGCATTGAAGAAATGCTGAATGAGACACATACTATTTTGACATAAACAAAAAGCAAATAAGAGAGAAAAACACTTTGGCTCAGACAATGTCAAGGCCTAGCAGGAAATATAACAGCCAGGAAAGGAACATGAAAATGCAGAGCAGGTTTCTGATGGGAGTTCAGGCTTCAAGAAAGAGTGAAGGTAAACAAGTAAGAGACACTAAAACAAAGTGGAGAGTTCACTCCTTGATGGATAATACTCCTTTTCACCATAGAAGACTGCATTAAAAAGGCAGGGAATATACAGACTTCAGAAGAAATTTGGGTGAAATATGTCCAGTCTTGCTACTCCATCCCTTCTTTCTCTTCAGATGACACTTCAGCCTTGTGAGAGCATGGCTGTTCCCAGAGTTTTCATTTGACTTAAATCAAGCAACCAGAGGAGAAACAGACTGCTCAATTCCATGTTGCATGCAGCAGGAGGATTGGAGCTACTCAGCTGAAACAGTTCAATTCAGCCACTGAAGAACTGGAGGAGAATCTGATACCATCCTGCGGGGTGATGGTTCATAAGGGATTTTTGAGTGGGCCCAACTTCATCTGTGCAAGTAAGGGAAGAATGAGTCAATACACGATTTCTCAGTGCTCCTGCACAGCCTGTGCCAATTCTGTGGCTACAGAGATGTGAGTGAGAAATGTCCTCTGGCTTACCATATTGCTGAGAGACAACGTATTCTCGCATGGCATCTGAACATAATAAGGTAGCCCAAAGCAATGTCTAGGGAAAAGGAAGGTGCAGACTGTGCTCTAAGGTCTGTAGTCAACTAGAGAAAGGCTGAAATCACATAATTTCTGTCCGCACTCTGAAACATTCAGGCCTTCAGTCTGCACATCCCTCCAGCTACAGCCACCACCCCTCCAGAGACTTCTTTAAAGAGCTGAGTGATTTCTTAGAGCTGTTCTGAAGCAAATTGATTTAACTCCTTTGTGCCTGCAACTGAAACTTCCTTATTGATGAAGTACCAAGAAAAATGCCAGGTCAACAGAAAACACTGACATTTTCTGTCTTCCCAATGCCAAAGGAGAACAAATAATGACAAGAAAATAAATGCCAAACATATAACCCATTACACCATATTTCTGTTTCCTCATCAAGCCTTTTTCCTGTGCAATGTCATGAATGAGAAGACATGCTGGTGGAGCTAGGGCACAGAGAATCAGAGTAGGATGGGTGCAACTGCCGAAAGTCAGGACAGAGGATCTTTTAGAGATCTTCTTTTAATGTTATCAGAAGCTCCTAGCTTGCTCTGCCTTTACTGTGTGTGACATTTCATACCTGTTCTTTGATGGCTACATTCTCTGTCCTCTAAATCCTGCCGATGACAAGGACTCTATATGCTGCATTTTCACTGCAAATCAGGAGCTTAGTGCCCTGGTGAATGAACTTGGGAATTGTTCTCTCTGTATAACTTTTCTTCCCTTGCATGGCCTCAGGTGAATTCAATTTTTTTTTTTTTAAATCCAAGAAATTGCCTGCTTACAGGCTTGTAACTTCCAACAACCAAAGTCCCGTGTGGCTCTTCTTAATTGTCCATATAAATTGCTTTCTATTTTGGACACCATGAATATCTCAATAGCATCTGCTTCTCCCTTCTGGGCACCACCAACTGTACATGAAATTCCCCCCAAAGAGGCCAGGTAAGAACTTTTCCTTTGTTGAAAAAATAAAGAAATAAAGGAAATTATGCAAAGGACAAGCTGGCTTCCCATTAGATTACACAGGTGAAAATACAGCAGAACCTGTTACTAAGCCATGAGAAAGAAGATGCTAAACAGTAGTTCTCCACTGTTCATATGCAGCTTCCAACCAGAATGAGGTTCATCACGATCAACATATTTACCAGGATTTTTGGGACATTTTTGGTAGTAACAGCAACTCTGTAGAAGATCTATTTCTTCTTCAGCTGTTTTATCCCCTCTGAAACTCAAGCTATGAAAATTCAAAGCGCATTTGACGTTGCATAGTCTACAGTCTGCTACCAGGCAGATGTGGGTATTGTTCACTTTATTTTACTGATGAAGACAATAGAATCGAGAGGAGGACAAGTGGTACCTTTTCAATCTCAGCAAATCAGAGACAAAGTCAAGAATTCTAGTCGTATGTCTTGACTTTCTAAATTAAGCACAAGACCACCTTTCCTGGTGGAAAGGCTGCCAGAGACTTACACTGCCACAATTACTGCCTTTAAAACAATTGAAGAATGGCCTTCTGAGCATATGAACATTAGGCACTCTGTATACCATCAGGCTAGATCTGCACTGGAAAATGCCTAACTTACCAGTGAATGAACTAGAGATTTCTGCTCCATGCAAGAGTGAAAAAAGAACAATGTTAATGAGCAAATGTGCGGTGAAAAGCATTCTTGTTTTCTTCTTCAGCATAGCCATATAATTGAGAAAGTGCCTCTCCTACATCATTTCCTTTAGATTGTTAGTTGTCTCAGAAAGTGTTGGTTGATCTCATCCAACAGAAAGGGACACTTCTATTTCAGTCCTCTCCTGTCTACTATCCTGACCACATTTAGGAGATGGGGCAAAATCACTGCCCGACTGATATGGCAGTAGTCATGAAAATGAAGAGTGAAAAATTGCCACACGCAGTGCCAATCTTATTATTATCAGTCAAAGCTGCATTTTCCGCTCAGCATATAATTGCACTTTGGACTAGATGGGTATAAATTGAAGATTGGCTACAGCATAAATGATCATTAGATTGAAACTAAAACAAAGCTAAATTATCGGAGAGCCAGGGAGAGAATGTGTTTTGTTATGCACTGTGTTGGCAGCACCATCTGAGTGCCTCTGCATTATGCTGTTTTAATGTTTCAGGTTGGAAAAAGATGTAACATGGAGGAAAAAGCTGCTCAAAAGAAGACGTTGGTTTTCTTTTCCTTGGGTACAAATTGCTCTATCCTTGCACTCTCCATTGCTGTCTGTTTAAGCTCTGAATGGTAAAGAAAATGCTGAAACTGAGTTTGGATGAGATCAACCACAGGTACCAAGAGAAGGGAAAATGGGGGATTTGTTGAGAATAGTAGAGGAAAGTTGTGTGTTTTGTTTTGTTTTCTTTTCTTTTAGGAGGTTAGGAGCTGTTCATTGCCACTTTTTGCTCGATATTAGCCTAGAAGGTCCTTTTAGATTCCCTTGTTGTTTTAGTTATGAAATGGATACTTTTCCCCTCGCTGTATCTGGCCCATTACTTTAAATTAAGATAGGGGAGGTTTAGGTTAGGTAGTAGGAGGAAGTTTGTCACACAGAGGTGGTGACACACTGGAACAGGTTGCCCAAGGAGGTTGTGGATGCCCCATCCCTGGAGGCATTCAAGGCCAGGCTGGATGTGGCTCTGGGCAGCCTGGTCTGCTGGTTGGTGACCCTGCACATAGCAGGGGGGTTGGAACTGGATGATCATTGTGGTCCTTTTCAACCCAGGCCATTCTATGATTCTGTGATTTGTCTTCTCACAATTGCCTACTGTACATTCATGATCAATATGCAGCACACGAGAGCTTGCTCTTTACTTCTGTATCAGTTTGTTTTCTCAGCACTAATTTCTGTGCTTTGAAGCTTTTTTTTTTTTTTTTTTTTTTGTGCTGCATTAACTCTTCAGCATGCTGATAAACTTTTCCATTTCTCTTCACGCTCTCCATCACACTTTCCATTGCATACTTATATTCTTTGGTTCAAGCCAGGGGTGACAGTAAACCACATCTGGAAAAAGAAGAGAAAAAAATAGTTTCTTCCCTTTGTCTCCTGTTCACTTTGAAAGTCCTTATTCTGTACGCTACATGATGGTCTCAGACTCTTTAGGAGGCTGTGTTTGGAAAACATCATGGCTGTTGTGCTCAGCCAGGCATTCAATTAAGCATTAGTTGGGTCTGGAAAGGGCTATACTTTCTTTTCTTTCTTTGATTGGATACTGTGAGTCAAAGGAGCTTTTATGATGGGTTGAACATGGTGAGTAATTTCTACTTCTATGCATGTAAGTATTATTTTATAGCATCTAGTTACTTTTGTTATAGGTATTATGAGATAATAAATAAATAAAATATTATGAGTTAGTGACTGCAATGCTGATTCTGTTAACAGGCTTATTCTCCCTCTGTTACCTATATTTGTTTAAAGTGGCTTCATTTAACATTTATGTAGGCTTTGGTGCAGAGAAAATGTGTTACAACAGGAGTTTGTCCTGAGGGATCCTTACAGTACTAACAGCTACATCATCTACTGAGGCAGGTATTGCTAAACAATGATATGAAAAGACATTATCTAGGTCACTTAAAATCATTTTTAAACACTTGTTTTGCGGTGAAATCCTGTGAAAGCTAATCCAAGTTTATTCTTTTACCTTTTTGTTGACTGTGAAGAGGTACAGGCATTACTCAGGCACTAGGTGGAAGCTGGATGTCATCATGTTGCTCTGTTACATCCCTAGCAGAATACATTGCATTACTCCAATCATGATACAAAAGGCAGATTCACACTCACTGCTAATTTGTCTACTCTGTCCCACTCTATCAGTTGATTGAGCCAGCCTGAACCTGGGCTTAATCATTTTCCCCAAAGGTCAGAGAAAAAATAATTTCCAGAATGTGCAGGGGCAGAAAAAAAAAAATAATCAGAATTTCTTCTTTTCTAGTTCAGCCTATGTTTATTTCTCATTGTGTGGCTTTGGGCTTCATCTCATTATTTCTTTGTACTGCTCTTTTCCCATCTGATAAGTAGGGTTGATTTTAATAAAAACTTCCTAAGTTCTGTGTAATGCTAAGAGCCTGCAACAAGCCTACATGAAAATTTAAATTCTTACTACTACAAAATATTTATTTTCTGCTAGGCTCCTCAGAACTGTTCCCCTTACTGAAACCCTGCAGGAGTGTACTATAACCACCTTCTCTTGGGATCAACTGAAAATTGCCAAAGAGAAAGACATGTATATTCATCTCAAGTTTGGATACTAACATGCTGCTGTGCTCTGTGGGTATTAATTTGAGGCAGAAAACGTCACCTGTTTCTGAAAGAGTGAAATTCAGTCTCTATGCTCCCTCTGCTTTGGGATCATGCTCTGTATTCTAATATATATACTGTTTATACAAGTATATACTAGTGAATAAACTGTGCTTTGGAATACCAAGAAAATTTGGAACAAACACAGTCAATAGGACACTAACAGAAATAATTGGGGGGGCATAAGAGTCAGAGTAAAAAATAGTCTAGAAAAAAAAAGATCAGTGTGATAGTTGAAGGAAAACTGTTTGTTTAACCTAAAATTAAAAAAAAAAAAAAAGAGAGAGAGAGAGAGAGAAAGAGAAAACTGAGAATAATGACAGTCTTCAAGAACATAAAGAACATGAAAAGCTTTGGAAAAAAAGAAGGTATGAAACTATTCCCCATGGCTGTAACAAAACAAGGAAATAATGAGTTTAAATTGCAGTAAGAAAGGTTCAAGTAAAACAAAAGATTACTTGAGTATGTAATGCAGTTTCCATCATTAGAGATCTCTAAGAACACAGTAGATAAGTAAGTTTCAGGAATGACATATTTGTATTTGATGTTGATCCGAAGTCAAGAAGATGGACTAGATATCTGTCATAGTCCCCTCTAAATCTCTGAATTAGACAAAAGAATGCGATGCCTTAAATTTTGTTGTAGTTGCAATGGTCTAAGGATATCAGCAAGGCAAAGTTTTATCAAACAATCTGAAACAGATCTTTTATTAGACTAATTTTGCACCTAAAACAATAATACATCTTCAGATTTTCTGCCTCTAACTTGAAAAACAAGAAATTGCACTTCTGCTTTTTCCACATTTTTCCATATCTTTCTAATAAATTACAATACCTTTCCCTACAGATTTTGCCCTGCATAGTCCAACTATAGCAATGACCTAAGGATATCTGGGAAAAACCTATCTCTTGTACGGTGTCTTTGTTCTTCAGAATGAACTGTAGAAATATTTTTATGCTATCTTGAACAAGAACTGCTGAACAAAATGGTCTTTTCAAAATATTCAGGTTTTATTTCAGCTTTGATTATTTGCAGTTGTTCCAATGAAGCATGTGATATTTCATTCCTTTCCAGTTTGTGCAAATATACAAGTATGTCTCTCATGATGTGAAAGACTTTGAAAGGTACTGAAATGCACTTGGTCTTTTGAGTATTCGGGGCAACAACCAAAAAAAAAAAAAAAAAAAAAGAAAGAAAGAAAGAAAGAAAGAATAAAAGAAAAAAACCCACAACAAAACACAGAAACCAAAGAAGTGATCACAGGCCAGCATTTCTGGAAAGCGTGTTTGAAAAGTGCCTATGTTGAAAGACAGAGTTTGTAAGAAAAAGTTGGGCATCTATTAGCAGCTATCTTTTTCTTCAGTATTATCCAAGCTTTAAGAATCTGCTTAATCGTGTCATTCCTGTTCTGGGGATATCACTTTTCTCTATGCTGAAAGAGGACCATTTCCTCACTTGTCATTTTTATTCGAGGCCATTCTGTCAGGATATATTCCCTCCCTGCCATACTAAGATCCATCTCTCTTACAGTTTCTCAATGCCCAGCATTGCTGCAAACACCTCTTTCTACCTACAGAATATATTTCTTTTAGCTTCCCAGAAAGACAGTTTATAATATGATAGTAGAAAGAGAGAATGAGCTGTCACTGGAAGGAGTCAGAGATGGTTTATTGTTTTCTACCAATTCCCCAAATCCTAAGAACGGAAGGTCTATGGATTAGACTAAGTTGTATCTACTATAGTCCCATATCTCAAATACAATGAGATTGTGCTCTTACGAAATCACCTGATGACAGAAAAACAGATGACAGAGCCTGGTACTAATTCAGTATAGTCTGTGGCCATAAAAAGCTCTAGACAGGGACAAAGGGGTGATTTACACTGCTCAAAAATGCCAACTCCATCAAGCAGAAGTATTATTAAGGATGAGATATACTTAATACAAATCTTAATACTTAAGATTATTAAGTTATTACTTATTGCCTGAATCATTATAAGTAACTGTTTTTACTCTTTATGTACAGATAATGCAAGATAAAACACAAGTCTTTAAGCCTGTGCCAAAGTGGCCTGAGCTGATGTGTTTTCCTTGCATTAGTGAGTTACCAGTCAGAGGTTCTGTGGAAGACCTGATGTGCAGCTGAGCACTTCCACAAGTTGTACGCTGATCTTCTGCTTCTGTTCTTATTGCACAAATTAGTAGCTTTCCAGGAGTGCGTTTACTGGCACTGCTAAGACACTACTGAGGCATGATAAAATTCCTTAGATAGAAGAATGATTTCAACAATCTTCCAACTGATATGAGGCCTCTTTAACATAAATATGTTTTTCATTTTTCTTTCTCCCCCTCTTTTTTTTTTTTTTAATATATACAGGCTTCAACTTCACATTTATGCTAAGTATTAACACTATTAAATAAATAAACCTAGTACAAGGAATGAAAAGTCACAAGGCTTTGGTCATCTGTGGAAGACTACCCTAAGAACTCATAATATTACTATAGCAGAGAACAACATCTGCAACCTGGAGTTTTCGGTGATGTTTTAAATATATTGGGCCCAGGCCATGAGGATAAAGAGAAAGACCATAAAATTTGCTTTGAGATCTGTGGAGGGGCAGTAGAGGACAAGTTTGATGTGCTGAGAGTTGTTTGTATTGCTGCAGGGGCTGTATCAATTAGACTCTCCAAAGGGTTGTTGCAATTCTGTAACCCAAACAGAAGGGGAAAAAGCTTGGCTTCTGAAGACCAGAACCTCATGTGCCAGAATGGAGTGGAGTCTTCTAGCCAAATGAGGATGGCACAGAGCTGACCATGGATGCACATTGCCTGTGGCACAGGGTTCTGAGGCCTTTCAAGCTCTGCCTAAACAGACTGTTTGTGGCTGTTTAAAATATGTAACAGCTACCACAGAATGATTATAAACTATTCAAAGTGCTTTCTTTGCCTGCCAGTGTAATCTCCATCTTCCTCAGGTTCAGCTCTCACAATCTGTACTTCATCCACAGAGCCCCATCATGTTGAAGAGATGGGCCACCCTGATCTAATGAGATCATCGTACACAGTGAAATTAAAGCAGACCTAGGTCTAAAACTGAGGCACTGAGTCTATTCCATATTCTTCCAGGAAATGTTAGGAAATAGATGTTAGATAGGAGTGGACTGAGAACTGATGTGTGGAGCCATGAGGTCTGGAAACCTGTTGATACTGCAGAAAGTTTTGGTATAGATCTATAGGCTCTTTACTGATGCTTTGTCAAGGCTATATATTCCACATGGGAGAATTTACTCTTAAGCTGAGTACTCTTCTCTGTTTTCTGATTTTTAGCATGCATTATTTCAATTTTAATGCTCCATCTCTCTTTAGCTGAACTTTTCTTCTCCTACCACTTCTGCCACAGGACCTTAAATTAATACGATTGTATGTTTTTGTATTTCTTTGTGGTTTTTGTAAGAGAAAAATATGGGAATCAGATTCAGAAGTAAGACCGGCACAATGTTATACCTTCCAACCTGCAACTAGCAGCTCTGGCAGAACTGAAATATTTAATTCCACCTCCTTTGAGATGCAGCAATCCCCAAATTTCAGATCCAGATCTGAACTGTCAGTATGATTTTAGAACAGTGGCTTCAATGTCAGCCTTCAGTCTCACTGCCATGAAGAAAGACATTTCCTATGGAAAGTTTGGACGTAGGTGAACAGTATTTGAAGGGTCAAAACTGAATTTAAAAGAAGTCAACATACGGAAAAGGAAATTGTTTTCTGTTATGCTATCCAAGGAGGAAAAAAAAAGTCTGACTTGGATTAAAACAGAAATTTTGGCATGGATCATGCAGTAAACTGCTTATTTCATTGTTGGTTGAGAAATTACAGTCAGGTGGTCACTGTCTCCTTTGAATGTCAATGTCATGTTTCATTATAAGTTATTTAATTCTCTTTCAAAATATATACATATATTTTCATGTTTGCTCTAGAGAGTTGATCAGTTCTTAAAAGAGTATGAAAAGGTTTAGGTTTGTTGAGGAAATTTCAAAGTGAAAAATTTCAGTGTCTTAAAAACTTTTTAATGAAAATATCTCATTAGAACTCTTCCATTACCCATCTTTTCTGTTTGTTTATTGCAAAAATTTTCCCCTAGGGACAGGTTAGAATACTAAAGAAAGGTGGGCTAGTGGAAATTGTTCACTAAATCAGGACAGTCCCCACAAATCTCTTCTTTCAAAAGCCATTTTACCATTCCTCACCATGTTCTTTTCCTCTCTTAGGGTGGATTATCAATTTGTCATTTGAGTCATCACTTTCAAAGCACTAAATCCCAGTTACAATTCTGCCATGTACACTGTAATTTAGTCCAGACTAAGACTTCCTCTATATAGATCTTTCACAGCTCTAGGCCATCAGGTGAAATCTGACTGCTGCTTATAATTCGTCCAAAACTCAGTTGTCAGTATTTGTGACTTCTGCTTTAGCCCAAAGTCTTTATGGTAGAATAAAAAAGTATTATGATAATAAAGGAAGTGCTTCCCCCTTCCTGGAAGCATTCAAGACCAGACTGCATGGGGCTTTGAGCAACCTGGTCTAGAGGGAGGTGTCCTTGCCTGTAGCAGGGGGGTTGGAACTCGATGATCATAAAGGCCCCTTTCAACCCAAACCATTCTATGATTCTAAAAGATTACAAAGCTTTACCACAAGCTCTTTGAACAACTTCAGGGAAAAGCATTGTGAGTTTTGTTACATTGGTTCCACATCTGTAAAATAGAGATAAATGACACTGAAGCACACCACCAGGGGGTATTTTGAGGCTAAATTATTCAATGTTTCCAAGGTTCCCAAAGCCTATACTGGTGAACTCAGTTGAAAAATCTATTACATTACATAGGTCTATGGAATCAACAGTAGTAAAAAACTTTCTGTATTCATGTGCATAGACCGGTTTTTAAATATTAATAATGTGTTTTTTGTTGTTATTGTTTTTCCAAATGTGTTCCTTCAGTCTCCAAAATGAAGAAGGGCAGAGACAGTTTGCCTGAAAAACCAAAGCCATTCAAATACAGTACAGTGAGAACTTTAGTTCTAAGGAAGCCAGCCAACCCACACTATCAACTTTGTAGACATAAAGCAGTCCCTGTTAACCCCTACTGGGTTTTCAGTGTTCCAGACAGTGTTGTTCACAGATGATTTTCTTTGTTACCAAAGTGAAAAAGCAAGATCCAAGGATGAGTTTTCCTGAAGAGAAATGCTTCATCTCAGTACAAAGCTGTCTCTATAAGGCTCTTTGCTCTTCTTTTCTCTCTCACAGGGATTTTGTTTACTCTTTCATAACACCAAGAGGCATCCATCAATTTGGCTGTCAGAAAATTCCCATTATCTACAGGATGCTGTTGCATACTTCACAATAAAAAATGGTAGCCAAACACTGAGATGGTTCAATCAGAGGTTACCCTTTCCATGGAGCTCTGTTGTCTTCTGCTCCTACATCCATGGCCATTCCATCGATTCTCTATAGCCAAGTTCACTTTCATTTGTGGACTGACACGAGCGTACTGTCGTGCAAATTGAGGATGGAAAATGCAGGTGGATGCTCAGGAGAAGGATGGCATAAGGATAGGAGAGATTCAGTATGCACACTGCATCAATCACTTGGCTGCAGAATGGGGAACTTGGTCACCAGCTACAAAAGGAGCAATACATTTCATGTTTTAGCCACCTCATATGGGAACAGAACAATGAACTTGCTTCACTGGCAATGTTCTTTCCGTGTGTCTGCCATGAGAGGAGATGAATACTCACTGAGTGTGCTGAACACTTGCCCAGAAGTCCTAAAAATTGCAGGATTGCTAAGACTGTGCAGTGCTTCAGTCCGTAACAAATCCATTGTCATGTTCTTCCAAGCAGTACAGGCACTTCCAGGAATAAAACTCATACTAAGGATCTGTTCCAAAGTCTACTGAAGTTGGTGGCTGTTCTTACAAGGACTAAACCAAAGGCCCTTCTTATAAGCATACTTGAGTGTAATGGTAAGCAGGAGTAGGAAGTGCATTTGCTTCCTCTAGAGCGTGCTATTTTCAAGAGAAGGAGGCAGTGACACTGTCAACTTATTATTCTTGTTCTTGAGAAGCTGGTGAACATGAGTAGGCCATGAACGCTGCAGTTCTTTGGAGCTAACTGCATAAATGTCTAATCCTCTTCCAATTCGATTTGGAGGAATTTTTCACACTGTCACAATCACAAAATGATTAGATGTTTGGCTTAGAATGGCTACTGAAGGTCACAAAGGTGCAGCCTCAGTGTGAAGAGAGTAGAAAAGAATGGGGTAGTTATAGGGGACAGGACCAGAGCTAAAATTCAGCTATGATAGTTGCACTTGGACGAGCTTTCCAAAAACACAGAAAGAAAATCTCCACCCTGCCAAAATGATATGAGCTATACTAGATCCATAAATAGGCAAGCAGAAAAAAACAGGCTCTAATTGTTTTGAAATGGCCCTCCTCTTTAGTGGTGGTATTCTTTACTTGTAGCCAAGCAGCTCCTGTAAAAACCTCAGCTCTTTCCTATGTTTGTACACATCAAAGAAATGACTCCTAGTACAATCCTCGCAAGCAAAGCATCCTAATGATTGATGCAGTAGAATGGCAAATGTGCTCAGCACCACCACATAAAGTCAGTTTTGATCCATGGAGCCATTCAAACCAGCCGTGGTGATTAGTAAACCATATTCCGCAGCGCAAGACATAAGCTTGCTCCAGTCAAACAAAGGACTTAGTAGTGACTCTGGAACAAATGCCTCTCTGAATTCTCCAGGCAATCTGTATACTGGGTTTTGTGATGAAATTTCCACCTTAATTCCAGGCTCTGCCAAAATACGAAAAGGGCATAGCGGTAGTTGTTAAACCTATGCATATCTTTCTTTGCTCCAGCATTTATGGTTTTTATGGGTTGTGCTATACAGTCTGTACCTTTTAAGACAGCAATACTGTCAATACATATTTGAGAAGACTTGTCAGGAGCCCAATTTGGTCTAATAAAGCCATATCTTTCATCTTGCATTCTGCAAGAATGTGGAGCTCATTTTAAAGGCACAGAGTCTGCAAGTCATCTCAGCCAAACTTCACAGAAGATAATTTCCAAATCACTACCATAATTAATTAAAGGTAATGAAAAATTAATTTTAATAGTCAATGGACATATCAATAAACCAAAGGTATAATAAGCTCTGTAACCTAAAATATTTACAAGGTTAATAATTGGGCATAGATTCTGCAATAAGATACTAGTCCTGGCTTCTACTAAAAGAATTCCCTAGCCAACATTGCAATTCTGGGATGTGAGACTAGCTTGGGGCTGGCCTGTCTAGTAAACTTACTCCTGTTTGTGGGTCAGTGGAAAAGGGGAAGAGAGGTTTCCAGAAAAGAGAAATAAATAGCTTTATCAGATATTACTTTCCTCTTGAAAAATATTGCTGTGTTAATTCTAGCTTCATTCTTTTTCATGGTCAAGTCATCTTTCTGGTTTAGCAGACAGAAGTCACCTAGAATATATGTCGGCTTCTGTCAGTAATTGCTCTCCCAGCTGTGATGTTTTCCAGCTGGGACTGATGGAAACAACTAAAGGAGAAGAGGGATGCTTTAGGTTCATAGTTTTCTGGGTTATATTTCCCTCTCTGTGGGTGGGCTTGGGGAAGGGAGTCTATCAGGAGTACTGTATAGTGTGATCTTTCAGCTGTGAGGTACAAATGAGAAAGTGAATAGAAAGAGCCTCAAAGGTTATTTATGATCAAGACCGTGATTTCAATCTCTGTGTTCTGGCATGGCTCCTCATGGAGATGTGATGGAGGAAAAAGGCAAGAGGATTGTAAGCTTTTTGGGTGATTTTTTCTCATACCTTTTTAATGCTGATGTGCATTCTTTCCTCATAGTAGACTTTAGTGACTTTCAGCCTTTAAATACTGAGCGTGGATTGCACCCAGGCCCTGAGAGGCTCTACTAGGCCATTAGCATCCCCTAAACTATCATTAAAAATAATAATAATAATAGAGTTAAATGTCTTCAATTACAGGCTATGGATAGGAAATATTTGCAAATTACCTCCAAATCAAAATGGAGCTGTACTATTTGGGGTTCTATGTTTTAGTTGTACTTCAGGTTTACTATAATCTTGTATGAGGATTTGGTCCTACCTTCAAGTATTGCCAGTACTTACAGAGGAATATATGAAAAAAGAATACCTAAAACAACAACAGCAACAACGAATCTCTTTGGTGTATCATGTAAGGGGAACTAGGATGATACTTTTGATTTTTTATTGCATTTTTATGTAGAGTAGGCAAAGTAAGGGGGAAATAAAAAGCCCATTGTGCCTTCTGATATCATCTGCTGCCTGTGGATGGTCCCCATGTTGAGGTCACTCCCCAGAAGAGGGAATAAGCATAACTGTGACTTGCTGGTCTGTGTGAAATGGCCCTTTTGCTTTTGTGGTCTAACAAACATTTGCAGAACCAACCAATATGCAAATTCCGCTCAAGGTCACTTCTGTAAATCTTTCTGGCTCCTGTACCTGTACTAGGCTTTAACTGTATATCAAAGCATTTATAATCTGGGCCCTTATTTTAACAATTAGTCTGATTTTATTGAGAGTGACTGCCCTGATCAATGACATAAATCAGGCGTATTGTCAAAGGTTGGCCCAAGACCTGGTTAAGTTTGCGCTGGATGACAAGTCTGTCTACAATTTATTTTTCTCCTTGTCTGTATTCAGAGTCAATGTGAAATCTCACCTCAGAACATGATAGTGCTTTGTGGGCTTGAAATCAGCTTTAGATAACTCAGAGTCTTGTAAATGGCCCTTTTGATCAATGAACTGAACAGAAAAACCTCTAATCAACAGAAAAAAAAAGTCTCTGTGGCCAGGGCTTCTAAAAATAGAGAAGGTATGGAACCTCAGCTATTTCACAGTGGATTTTGATGCATTCATGAAAATAATTGCGACAGTGCAGGTGTAACCCTGTAGTTAAAACTAGTGATGTGAGGATTGCAGTGCCCGATATGCTAATTTCTGGAGGGGTTTAGAGAGAAACTATAGTGAACTGTACTTAACTGCATTTAATCTCTGTCTCCCTTGAAAGGGAATTTAAAAACTTTTTTTTTTTTTTCTTTTCTCCTTGGTTTTAAGTTAGCTTTCAGTTCTCGTGGCTTCTTTGAACATGTGAATGTTCCTGGAAAAATCTCTGATTCTTGTAGTCTTTCTTCAGATTTGGAGTAATAAATAGAGGCTGAAAAAAAGGTTTCACCCGTGTCATTAACAGGGCCTTTTCTTTTTTGCTGTGTTGGGTGTGATACATCTTCCAGGGTCACATGGAGCCTGGGGAAGATCTTGGACTGAAAACTCTCAGTGGTGGAGATCTGATAACTATGAGTATATTGCCACTCCACCTGCCCTGGGGCAAAGGAGAGAGACAAAACACTGTGTGCAACCAGCAAGTCCATGATCTGTCCACTACTATCAAGGACAGGCAGCACAACTATGCAGCTTCGTTCTCAGTTCAGATAAATTGAATCAACTCCCTTCTGCTACTTCTAGGTTTTATCTGCATTATTAAGCTACTCTGGACCAAAGATCTGTTCCCTCTCTCCTGTATTGCTTCCGCTACTGTATGCTTGGCAACAGCAGGAGCTTAACAGCAGACAGTTCTGCCAAGTCCACCAGCCACTTCAAAGCATATTCTTCAGCTTGAGGCTCCTCATCTACTTTAGAGTTCCCAGTGGTGCCTATCATCAATGGAACATCACACGTACGGGCAACAGAGAGCACCGGGAACAAAAAGCATGGTTCCATTCCTCTGTCAATTCACTGTTAGTGTCCAGCCTGAAGGCAAACCATTATTTCATGAAGGAGAAATAGCACAAGAAGCAGCAGAGAGCATTCCCTTAAACACAGTCCTTTTGGCAGGAAATTCGAATGAGTAGGGAAAGATGGGGTCATGAGAGAAAGTCTGGTGGAACAGATAAGAGCAAGAAGTCAAAAGCTTGAGTAATTTTATACAAATAGTCCAGCCTTGCTCTCAGCCATGCAAATGAATGTAAGGAGCATCTCCCTTCACTACCAAAGGATTAACTCTTTAGCAGTTAGCTGCCATAATGCCAGCCACTTTCAGAGAGGAATTATGCTTATAAGGTTTTCTCTTCAGATAAAATAGATTGCTCCCAAGTGTAGGTGGCTTTTGCCAGCCCGAATCTTTACTATCCCTTTAGAACAACCGGCATTTTTTTTTTTAAACATATTTTAATTACAGAAACTGTTAGTGCAGTACAATAAATAATATAGAATTATCAGCTGCAGAAGGACTCCAGGTCCTGAAAGACCTGGAAACATAGGCAGCAAAGCACCAGGTACCAAACTCAGAAGCATCTGCAAGAATTAGTATTTTCTTAATATACATAGGTTGCTCTGAAAATAATGCCTCCTATTTATTTCCTTGAAAACTACAACAGATATTAAGAGCATAATAACACTGTTTGATAGAGCAAATTTGCAGCTAGAAAATACTGTTTTTCAACAAAGTCATCACCACTAGCTATGCATTTTTGCCTGCATAATGCTCTCATAAAAAATCTGCACCAGAGAAGGTGACCCACAGTTTCACAGCTGCTATGATGGTGCAGTTGCTAGGGAAATTTCACCCATGCAGTCTGTCCTTCATCAGCCTAAACAGATGGAAGTCAGAAGGTGCCAAATCAGGACTCTACATTGAGTATGGTAGGACGGTCCAGCAAAGATTTGCAATGTGTTCCATAGTCTTCAAAATAGTATGGGGCCTAGTTATTGTGTTGAAAGAGGAAAGTTGTCTTCTTTGGCTTGACTCTGGAAGTTTGAGCCTTCAGCTTAGTCAGCATCATGATAAAGCAGTCAGAGCTGCTGGTGATCCAGAAGGATCACCTCTTTCCTATCCCAAAAGACAGTACACAATGCATTACCTGCTAAGGGCTGTCTCTTGAATTTTTTCCTCAGTGAAGAATTCACACACTGCCACTCCGTGGGTTGTCTTTCTGACTGTGGTTCATAGTGGTGCCTCCACATTTGGTCCCACATTGGACAGAAACTGTCACCTGCAGCCTCATACTGTTTCAATAGGTCCTAACAAACTTGCATATGATATTTTTTCTGTTCCTGTGTGAGCATTTGTGGGACCCACCTGGCACAAACTTTGTGATGTTCATTCCATTATTGCAGTCATTATTTCAAAAGCATTGTAGGAGATATTGTGCTCTGCACACAGTTCCTTGGTCGTAATCCACTGATTCACATGGATGAGCTGATCAAGACACTCTTCATTTCGTGTTGTGACTGCTGCACATGGCCATCTGGAACACAGTTTTTCTTTCACGCTGCTGTTGCCACTGCTGAAACTCACTGCTCACTGCCTCACTGTTGTCACATCCACTGTTTAGTCTCCAGAAACTCTCACCAAGTGTCAGTGAAGGTCAGGGGGTGTTTTTTTTTTTTTTTTTCACATGGAAGAATTCACTTCCACACCTTTGCTTCATATGCACTTCCATGTCAAATTACATTTTGTCTGACTGCCTCTCTGCTGTCATCTGTCACACGGCAACAACATGCAAGGGAATATTGGTGGGAAGGTTGAACCTCTACTGCTGTAACACCACCATCTGCTCATAGGCCAACATAATAACACAGAAGATGTTACTTTTGGAGCAGCCCTTCTACTTGACAACACACAAGGTGTGAGATCATCAGGCTTTAATCCACGGAGACTTAACTGTGTGCTTTCTGTGCTGTATGGAGTGGCGCTCCGTGAGTGGTCTAGACAAAGCGAGAGTACTTTCAGGGCACCCAGGTCTCTCATTACACTCTCCTGTTGATTTTAAATCAGCACAAATTAATTGCATGTTGTAAACTAGTCAAATGTGATGGGTTGGCCACTGCTTCCCTCCTCATTACCACATGCGACTGTGAATCAGTGTGTGCCTTGCACAGTTCTTCCCTCTGGAAGGGCCAGCAGCGTAGATGCAGAGGCTGTTGGTTGGTTCAGGTATTGCAAACTCACAGGAGAGGTTTTCTTGAGCAGAGAGTCCATACCACAAGAAAACAGAGGCCCTCTGGAAAGTATTCAAGTATTCACAGAGCACTGGTGCTCCTGAGTTTTCACAGCAAAGAGAAAAACTCTATGCAGTATCTTCAGCTGTTTCCTCTTCCATATGAGCATGTGGGCCTGCCTAGTGATACCCCAGTGTCAGACACTGGTAAAGCTGCAGCTCTCTAAGAGAGCTCTCTCTAACAGAAAGCTTTCTAAGCTTTCTTAGTCCCACAGATCCTCTCTCATCCCCAGTGACTGTGAGAGAATGACTGGCACAGAAAATATAATTGTTCTCCAGTGACACAGTAGGGAGCTATTCCCTGACATTCTAGTCCTTTCACCTTTGTACACATGCAGGAAAAGGGGGATGTAGCATATACTGGTCTCATATAATGAGGTCTCAAGCATATACTAAAGCTTTCCACTTCTTGCTAGTTCTTGTTATATGGCAAGAAATGCAAACAGTGGGAGCAGAGATGCTGAATTTCCATGTGCCTCTGCTGAAGCGGATACTTTCAGAACAAGTTGTTCCCAAGTTATCGCATCAAAGGCTTCAAACTATCTGCAACACAAACACGCCCACGTTAGGCAAATGAGCCTTTTGTTCACTCAAAACTAAGCACTTTGTTCAAGTATCCATTCTTCCACAACCTACAGTCCCTGAAGCTATGGAGGTAAAGAGTAATCCTGTAATGAATGCTGGAGAGGCCCCAGATACCAGTGCTGAATTTTTCTCTTGAGTGATGTCTTAGTGCTGGTGGGATGACTCAGTTTGTTGCAATCTCAAATGCTCAGATCTGGATAGCAAAAACTGCGGTGTTCAGATGTTTTAGGATGGGGCTGGCTCTGAAGCTGTTAAATGCTGAGCAGCTTTCTTAAACTGGAGAGCAATACAATTCTTGATACTATCCCAGCAGCAGCTCACACAAATGCTGCCATGCTTAAAGGTAAGAGCATGGCTTATGAGAAAAGCTGTGGGGTTTTTGATAATCAAGATTCACTAGTCTGGAGAAGTGGGAGGAAATTTTTCCATTTTTTTCTGAGATAAAAATCAGATGTTGCAGAACAGGCTTTGCACACAGGATGCTGGATGGCTGCAGCTGTCCCTTTGAGGTCTCCCTGGTCTCAAAATCTTTCCTATGGGGGACAGTGAGTGGCATGTGCTAAGCAGGGACCTATCCAGGTAATCTTACAGCTTCAGAGAGCTAACTGTTTTGCAATCTCTCATTTCCATCTTCCTTGAAGAAAACACCTGCTCAGGTAACCCTCTCTCCCCCCTGCTCTTGTTTGCCTGATGTATGAAATCTTCAAGTAACATTTCAACAGCACCATCTTGCTGCGTTCTGTCACTGGCTTAACACTGGTTGTAGTACATCACTAGGGCATCTGCAGGAGACCCATTGTTCATTGTAGCACAAAATTGAACTGTGCTGTCGTGTGTTTTGTTTACAGGTATTGCAAATGAGTCATGCCTGGCCAGGTACAGATAGCAGAGAAGGAAAGGAAAGCCTTGTTATTGTAGTCTGAATTAGTGGTGTCCATTCAGAGAGGAGTTTGTAGG
The DNA here is from genome assembly GCF_987193195.1 of Phasianus colchicus. Taxonomy (NCBI): domain Eukaryota; kingdom Metazoa; phylum Chordata; class Aves; order Galliformes; family Phasianidae; genus Phasianus; species Phasianus colchicus. The sequence continues at coordinate 83,325,643 of NC_143436.1, forward strand.
CTGATAAACCAGTCCAATGAAAGACCACCTTCCAGATGCAGGGAGCCTTTCACTGTAAGTGCACATGCTTCATAGCAGGAAATATGGCACCCCTGGAGCAAACACTACTGCTCTGGGGTCAGCCAGCTCCCAACCTGAGAGATGCTGGTCATAAAGTGAGCAAGCCAGCTCCACAGGTATATGCTTCTGCATGCTCTCCCAAGCTTGCTCTTGTCTCTCTGTCATCATCTTTGTACTGGTACTGTCAACTCTAGAAACAGAATCTTGTCATAATGGTCCAATTCAGCTGCAGATTCTTCTGTGTCTCTGCCGACCTGAGCAGTACGGTGTACACAAATTGAAAGAGCCGCAGCAACCAGGCCCTGATGTCCATTTCCTCTGAACACTCCCAGTGAATTTTCTTCATGATGAAATGGCTCATGCTTAGCCTAAGACCAAAGGACGTGTTCAGGAGTTGTTGGATTTCTTTTTGCAAAATTGATCTGGTTATTTCTGAACTGTATAAGGGGAGAAATATTTTTAAAGGAATATTGTAAAAATCAAGCTTGCCACAGATTTACAAAACTAGATTTTATTTTCCTATATATTTGAACCAGGTTTTTCAGTATTTTTGGCTGCCCTGGCTAGTGAACTCAACATGAACTGCAGGCACTAGAATCTCAGGAAAGCAGATTTTTGCTTCACAGACACCGAGGGAGTGAGGAATTGCAAATAACAATCTAGCCATACAGCTGCAAGCTGCATCTCTGAAACATTTTCTACCAGCCATAATTTCATCATTTTTGGCTTTGCTTCAGTCACCCCATACTCCAGCGCACATGTGCTTTTGACCTGTTTGACTATGCCTCCCCCCCTACATGCTCTGCCCTTTTCTGCTGGCACACCCCCCTCTTGATGTACCCACCAAAACTACTTGGCTCAGCAGCAGTGAAAATATAGAGCTACACCATCTTGCCAGTACTTAGCCATAGGCTTGCAAAGAAGTGAGTGAGCATCATGCCTGGATTAGTGGCTTCCAAAGCAAGCTTTTCAGTCACAATATAGCTAAGAACTCTTAGTCAAGCTATAAATGTTATTAATGCAATAAGCAATGTTAGAACAGGAATTTTTTCCACTGGAAAATACCAACTTGAAATAAAAAATTGCTTGAGGGGTGTGTTTGGTACATTTCAAAATTTCAAGGAAAACATTTTTGAAATGACTTTTAGAAGCTTTGTGTCAAAGTAAAATTTATGCTTTTTAGAGTAAAAAGGCCTATCTTTTCATGAGGGTTTTTAAAATGATTAAAAGAAAGTACGTTCTGTAAAACTTATTTTGGATTTTCAAATTCTCTGATTTAATTTGAGAATTAAATTCCTATTAATTTTGGACTGAGGAAAAAAAAATAATCAGCATGAATTTTATCTTGCAAACTTAGAATATAAGACAGATGGTTCATACTTTGTCTGCAGAACCTTTTTCTTCCTCTCACTCCCCATGAACTTTTGAACTAGTTGTCTGATCTCAGCTAAGTGCTATGGATAGAAGAAAGTTTTGCTTTGTTTTGATAGGAGGGCTGCAGTTTGAAGCACAAATTACTACAAGTCAGGCAAGCCTCTTGGAATTGAGCACATCCCAGAGGAAACCAGACTTTGCTCATGCTTCTCATAAAACCATGCAAACTTGGTGTTCCAAGAAAGACTTCATGCCCTGTTCTGATTTCATAAATGGGATGGAATCTACAAGTTATAGGTAAGAGACTTCTGAAAGAAGTGATGAAGGAACCAGGAAGTGTATCTCTGTTTGATGATCCCAGTGAAAGCAGAGTGACTTTGAAGGCATGAATCTATAAAGAAGTGATACCCTCACTAAATACAGATCTTCCACAAGCAAAGTAGGTGTGACTAAGAAGCTTGTGCTGTTTTCTGTCTCTGCTCTGCTTCATAATATTGGACAGGATGTTACATTGCTTTCCTTTTGGATATCTTTGTTAGGTGGTGTGGACTTCTCACTTGCATATTTATTCAGCATCTATCACAGTGGGAGGCCCTGGATGTGACTGTAATACAAACAACACTGACAAATCCGTGTTTCCATGGTAGGCTAAAAATCTCTTCCTTCTGTACCAAATAATGGCAAGGGTAAAAATTACTTACTTTACATCCATAGATCAAAAGCCTTCCTGAGCGCTTCCTGTAAAAGCCTTCCTTGTAAAGTGGCACCGACTTAAATTGTGCTGTGTGAATTGGCAGCCGGTTGTGGTCTGAACTTTTATCTCCTGGATGCTAATTTGGTGAACACTGTCAGTTGCTGAGGGAGGAAAGATGGTAAATCTTCTGTATGCTTTTCCCAAAAAATAGGGAATTATCTCTGAGTTGCTATGTCTAAAGATGAACAGTCACAATGATTTTTACCTGTCTGTATTATTGAAATCCAGCTTTTGCATCCCAGAATTCAGAGAAGCTGTTCCACAGTAGAAGATCAATCCTTTGTAGTACATAAATGAGCCAATGTTTGCTAAGAGAAAGGGAGAGTTTCCTCCTCCTTGCAAATATAAAATGGCTTTCCTTCTTGCTGCATTTTAGGACAGTGCAAATACATACCGCTGTCCAGATCTTCTGTGCTCAGTGCAGAAGCACTAGTATTACTCATGTCATGCCTCTAAATTTTGTTCCCTGGTATTCCTGGGACTAATGCCAGACCACGGTGTATGACTTCATTTAAGGCACAGAGATGGCTTCAAGAATGGTTTTTCCTCATTGCTGGACCATGGAACTATGCTCAGGACTTCACTTTTTACCTGTCTCTTCCTTTGGATTAAATTGTTCTCTGTGAAAAATACTCTGCAGCCTTTTCTTCATCAGAGCCCAGTTTTTTTGATTGCCAAATAGAAAGCAAGAATTCCCAAGAGGCTCCTTAGGCTGGAATACAAACATGATGGGTAGAAGAGCTTTGCAAGACCAGCAAGAAAACTGTTAAGCCTCACCTTTGCTTGGCATGGTTAAGAGAAATTTATTTCTCTGCTGTGATATTTGTTTGGGCCACATAGTGCTTTTTAAGCATCACCATCAAATCTTCTTAGTTTGAAGCACCTGAGTCTTGAGGGAAACATCAGTCTTCCAGGACTACTACTGCCTCTCTTCTGAACAGAGTTTGGAAAATGGATTATTTTTTTTCATGAAAATCTTCAGTAGTGTCAAAATGAAAATACTGCAGCAGCCTTTAAACATAAACTTTGGCCTCATCTTCTTTTCAGTAAATTGAAACTATCTTCCTGTGCACTACTGCCTGTACATTACTTCTTGATCTTGATGCTGCTGTCTCAGGTTGGACATCTGTTTAGTCCCAAACAAGTGTCCCAGTCACCTGATTTCATGCTCTCTCCACATAAGAATTTCTTTTGATTCCAGACCAATATAATAAAATGCTATCTTTTATAGGACTGGACTACTATCTCTGCAATCAGCGCATCCTCTTTCCAGAGGTATGCTTTGCTCAATTTTCCAAACACATACCTGAAGACGTCTCATATGCTGACCTTCCACATGTCGTTCTAAACCTTTAGATATGAAATGGCAGTTCCTAAAGTTCCACACATCCATAAAGGCAGCATTTCTCCTTCTGGGCTCGAGAAGAACTTGTGTCACTCCATGCTTTCTTTATGTTTCAGCTCAAGCCCATCTCTGATCAAACACAAAAAGGTGCTTTCCAGTGTGCATGGGAAGATCCCTCTCATAAGCTATGCTTTCTCTTAGGATGTGTCTGAAGATGTCTCTACAATGAATGTCTCCCTGTAATGTTCCCAAGAAGAGAATTGTACGCTACTTTGACACTCAGTTTCTAGCTTAGAGTCGCAGGAGAAAGGCTGAAAGATCCATCTCCCTCTTGAAGCTGGATGGATGAACTGAAGCGGCAGACAGAGCCTGGAGGGAGAAAGGAAAGAAGTGGTATGAATATTAATACCTATAAAATATATACTATGTGATGCATCTCTCTTCTCACACATCCAATGATCATCTATTCTCCCTCACTCCCCTCCCCTCTGCTCTGCTTCACTCTGTCTATGGAGTAAATGTTGGATTTACATTTTCAGTCTATTTAAATCTCTCATTTTTGCTGCAGTGTAGCAGGGGAAAAGCCTTAACTCTCTATTTGCTGCACTGCATCTGTCAAACAGTGAAAGAGAACAGAGCTTTTTTCCCAAGCCATCTAACTAACTGTTTCTGCAACCTTTTGGTCTCTATTCCTGATAATTCTAGCTGGGCAAAAACTGTTGAACTTGTCTGCAAATATGCTGAAACTTTTATGAAACCAAGTCCTCCTTTCCCACTCCTTTAGGTTTTTAAAATGAAATATTTGAAATACTGCACAATTATGAATTACCAGGTCTTGGAAGCTTTGCAACAGAAGTCCATCTGCATCTATCGACCTTCTATAATGCTGAAGAAAGTTAATATATTTACCCATGCTTTTAAAGTAAAGAGGTGTAGTGGTGCAGTAGCTGGGCTTGCCACCTACCCACTGAAGAGATCCCAAGTGGAAACAATGCAAATGTAGATTGCATTGAGCATTTTTTCTACGAAGTATAGGGTTAGGGTGTATGGACCTGTGCCTACACTATTAATGTTCATGCACTTGTAAATTCCAGAAAGATTATGAAGCCTTCAAATTCTGCCGGGACAGAAGTTTGGAGGCTGATTTGCCTGACTAGACTAAAATATCATAACTCTGACAGTTTTCTTGTCCTGTATAGGTAGGCAGACATCCCCTCTTTTTCTCATGGCATGACACTGGTGAGTTCTCATGATTGACTAAAGAAATCAGAAGCAAGGAAAAAGGCTGGGGCTAAAATAATTTGTAGTATTCAGTCTGTGCTATATTTTGTGTCCCCTATGAGATGGATCTAGTGAGAACTTTGACAGTGGCTTCCGCTCTTCCCTTTTCTTTTACAACCATGCTTATAAGCAGTACCACTCATAAGGAGAGACGTGGATGCTCTTAAGCAGATGTGTCTCAGAGGCCGCACTGCTTCCTGTTGTGAGGATCTAGGGGGACAGTCCACCAAGAAATCAGAAAGAGATGTGACAGGTTAAATGATCAAGCATGCAGTAGCAATTGATGAATACAGCACATATCCTACAGTGCTGAAAAATATCTCATGAGCTTGATCAGTGCCAGCAGCCACCAACAGTGAGCACTGGGCAAATGGTTAACAATGATACCCCAGGCATAGGTAATCTGCTGTTTTTCTCTTTTCCACTTACTACAGATATAGGATCAATTAAAATGTCTCCTTGCTACCTGCTTGATAGACAAAATGTTGTCAGAGAAAGCCTGGTGAGTGACTCACACTCTTCTAACTGCAATTTCCACTATTCAGCCCAGTGTTATGTGACCAAAACTGGTTATATAGCTCAGTGGGAGTGGGTGGTAGGGGAAAAACAATGGGAACATTGGGACTTCGTGCTGCTACTGAGCAGATTCTTCAGGTCTTTTGAACTCTGCTGTTGCATTTCTCCACATATGGAGGAGGCCAAATCAAGACAGGAGCCCTGGCTCTTCATTTCAGTCTAGGACCTCGGAGGAGTGGGGGCTCTGATTGTTGCTTCTCTCTTCATGGCAGGGTTGGAGGAACAGCAGGGTACTGTTTCCTTCTCTCCTCTCAGCCACCTCTTTTCCCTACCTGCCAAAAGGGAAAGTATAGTGGAGATCAAGTGTAGGGGTTACTGGGTGATCGCCTGGGAGGTAAGATCTTTGAGCTAAAGAGAAACTGAAGAAGCTTTAAATTTGTCTCAGATCTCCATCTTCCCTTTTCTGCCAGAGCTTGCAGTGTTCTGATATTTTAAGATGTGATTTTGACGTGCTGTGTTACATTTAAGTATGATTATTGTATTGTGGTTGTACTCGACCTTTGTGCGCTCATTGAGATGATTACTTCTGCAGATGTGTGATAGCACGTAGGTAGCAAGTAAATAACTAAAAGATAAAGTAGTGACTATCTTATTGTTGCTCATGGATCACTGCCCAGTTTCTGTTCTGGGTGTGGATTGGGCTCCCTACACTGCTGTAGGGTAGAGTTATTAAAGATCATAATAATATACACATGCAAGGTGAATTGCGAGGAGGTGGGAAAGAAGAGACGGTGAATTAAGGCTCCCCAAATAGAATTAGGTCTAAGTGTTTGCTAACAAGCAAGCTCTTGACTTGGCAACATTAATAATATTCTTTTATGGTAGGTTTATATATGAGCAAGAAGGAAGATGAATCACATTGTAGAAATAAAGTCAAGCGCTCATGATGTTGAGAATTGGCTTGGCTGGTTAGGGAAATAAAGGGCCCTTCAATCAGGGAGCAGAGAGCTAATTGTCTCATTAGCTTATCTGTCTGAGTTGTATTCCCCAGAGAAGAGGGTGGGAGATGGAAAGGAGACAAATGAAATAAATGAAGCAGTCCTCTGGGAGGAGGATTTTCCCTGAGAAGAAGGGGCCATTGGCTTTATAACAGCATGCTTTGCTGCAGTGGTTCCAGGGCTCACCTACTTAAATATGAAGCTTAGAAAGGAAGGGGAAATATTCTGGAACAAAAGGAGTGGTGAGGGCTAAAGGAGAATGACTGAGGAGGTCTCTGCTCTTTCTCCTTCTAAATTTCCTGTCCCTCCCTCTCCTGACTTGGTTTTAGTATCTCAACAATATGGTATCGTGGATTTCATATAGAGAAGTATTTAGCAGCCTTGAGAGACCAAGCCAAAAGCAATTCCTCTGGAATAATCCATGAATCTCTTGGCAAAGCCACTTGCATTGCTACATCGGCATTTCTCCCAATAATATAGCACCCTGGGAACAATATTGCAGGTGTGGTATTTCCATATTTATATATATAGCTCTAGGATTTATCATTCATATTGTGCTTGATCCTTCAAGGTTTCCTAACACTACTTTAATGCAAGGAAGCAGTGTAGCACAAGGGGCCTTTCCATCAGCATTAGACCAAGATCTTTACACCAGTAAGTTTATATTCAGCAAGACACGTCCTCTGTATTTTTTTTCAGACCTACAAATCTACTGGCATGCTTCAGGTGCCCCTTTTCCTTTTCTTTTTTTCCTCTTTTCCTAAGAGGACTATTTCTAGAGTTGCTTCAGAGCTTCCAGAGAAGGTGTTGAATGCTGAATCACAAGACCTATTCTGCCATCTGAATTAACGGTGGTATCTTTTGGAATACCCACTACTGTGAAATTTCCTTGCAGGTACTCCATTAAACTGGAAGCAAGTGAATTTCAAGAGAAGTGCTGCTCAGCCTTCAATACATGGGGCTGAGGGCACAACAGCTGTCAGGAGATGTGTTCTAATCCAGACCTTTGCCCAACTTTGCTGTGATTTGCTGAATGCTAACCTGCTGAAGTTAAGCTTGCTCCTGATAATATGACATTAGTCCCTGTAGGTATCATCTTACAGGCTTATGGGTAGATACAGAAATAAAAAGATTTTTTGTTCTTACCATTTAATAGGAATAGCTGTGAGTCAGGTTTCCAATGAGTCAGTGGATGCTGACTGCTGAGATAATCCTCCAAGCTACATGTTCACTGTGGAACCTAGAACTGCATCCAAGCAGGACATTTCCAGACAGCTTCCTGGCATTAACCACCACCACTACTAAATAGCCCAAGACCATCCTGGAATGAATGAGGATGTGGTTTTCTAAACCCTGGCCACAGTGACCTATTCCAGTATCGTATTTCTTGTATTTCTGAAGTATCACCTGGAGGAAGACTGGCTTCAAAGAATGCTCTGACTGAGGAGGGAAAAAAAAGTAATGAAGACCTGAAACTCTTCAGTGTGTTTGCTTGAAATGCTTACTGGCTTGAATTTTTTTTTTTAATCTTTTCTCTTTTTTCTGTTGTGACTTTGAGAAGGCTAAGAAACTAACTGATTTCCTTTGATAAAACTCGATAAGCTGCTTATCTGATAAAAATATTGAAATTTGATGTTCTCTTTTGGGATGGGAAGGATAAGGTAGGGTTCCATTCAAGTCTGTAGCTGTTCACAGCAGGAAGTCATTTGCTGTCTGATTCCACTGATTTCATTGGGTTTGGATAATTTCTAGTGAAAGGCTTCTAGCCTTTTAAAAGCTTGTTGCAACAAAACCCAGCAAGAGGTTCATTTTAATTAGCACTGGCTAATGTTTAAAAAAGAATGTGACCATAGTCTCAAAGACAGGTCTGCAGGACAGGGGCTTCTTGGGAGTTTTTCTCAGAGATGACATTCTCAGTCATTTTGCTTATTGGCATCTGGTGCTTATCAAAGAAGTTTTGTTTTGAAAAGCAAGGAAGGTATCATGTCCTGTGAATGTCCATGTGTTGGAAGGGATGTCCACAAGGACAACTAGTGAGTAAAAACTGCTCAGCCTTCTTCCTGTGCTGACAGCCTCTCAGAGGGATACGTACCTGTTTCCATGGCATCAGCCATTTTCTTGGGTTTCTCCCTGCCCTTGTAATGTGTCTGCGTCTGTCTCTCTAAATCCCCTTCCCTTCTTCAAAGAGGAAAATGTCATGATAGCAGGGTGTGGGGGGAGAATACAGGCTTTTGGAGTCTGCAACCATATTGGGCTGTCATCCAGCCCACCACTGATCTCAGAGGGAATGAATTCACCATCTGTAGAAAGACCATGTCTCACTGCAGCCATCTGTTAAGCTCCTCAGCCCACTTGCACTCTGAACAATGGCAGCGTCTTCCAGAAATCCTGTAGGAGAGCATCCCTCCTTCCCTCGTTTAGGTGACACTCAGCACACAACGCTGCCTCTGAACAAAAGTATCAGCAGTTCTGCCAGAGACAGCTTTTCAAGGCAAAACTTTTTGTGCTCCTAGTCTGAGTGCCATGAAGAGCATGAAGACCTGGGAATAGCTGCCTTGAGATTCCTGAGATTCTGAGACTCCTAACTTTCTCATATTCTTTGGATTACAACGGATCTTGCATTGTATGTAGATGATTCTCTTCCACTATCTTGAGTAGGAAAAATAATGTAAATACCGCCAGCACTGGCAAAGGTCTTGCTGCCCTTTACATGGAGGAGACACTGCAGAAAAGATCTTGACAGCATCACATTATTGGTTTTGAAGTGAACCTGATGCACAGGCTGTCCCTTCCAACCCTGTTATATTCTGGTCCATGGTCTAGTGGAATCATCCATTAATCAAACTCTGCATTCCTGCAAGAACTTAGATTTATCTCTCATGCTATAAGCTGCCAAACACTGGTAGAACAGAATTTAGGCATTCAGTGATTTCTAATGTCACAAAGGCAATATAGATATTCTTCTTATTAAAAGGATTAGCCTACGCGAGCTCATGGCAACCAGGCTATTCTTTCAGAGATTCTTTAGGGATGACTTAACTCAGACATCTCTCTTCAAATTCATTACACTGACCAATCAGCCACATCACCATGACATAGCTAAGTCAGAAACGAATCTAATGGATCAGTGATGGCCCTTCTCCAAAGCCAAGGACTTCAGCTGGACCTGACGGTAGAAAGCTGAAACAGCATCAGACAGAACAGGCTAATTCCCCAACACCCACATGTCATCTTGGCTTTAGCTGCCTCCCAAGAGCTGCTGCCACTTCCAAAGCCACGTGATGCCTGGGATTGCAGGGTATTTCCAGATATTGCTAGGTAATTCCTGTCTTCTTCCCACCCCCACACAGATCACTTGCCAGACTCTGAAGGAAGGGAAGACTTCTCAATTAACATTTAAGAGAGACACTTGCCTTTATTTCACAAGAACAGAGATTTGCTCTTTTTGCAGTTCCTCTGCCACCTCCATCCTTTGGTGGAGTTAAACTGGGAAGAACCTCTCTTTTTTTTCCTCTCACCTGCTGCTGCCTAACCTTTGCAATCTGTACACCAGCCCCAGGGCATTTGTCTTTCCAAATTCTGATTTGGGAAGCAAGGCCCTCCCAGAAGACAACACAGGGGACAAAACTTGGATTTGAACTGAAACAGGGAAGGAAGAGCTATTGCCAGTGAGGAATAGGGCTTTGCTTGCAAAGGAGAGGGTGCCCTGATAGAGATGCCTCTTGCCACTGAACACTACTGTTAACAGGGGAGTGGATGTTCTGTCAAAAAGCTGTCAGGGAGTCAGACAAATATTTAAAGAAGCAGATTTCCTCCTGAGGGTGAAGAAATACTGCTCAGCACTTGACAGTGCAGCGTGGTAGCTCCCAGCCCCAGGGATTATTATGCTTGCTTGCAGCCCCTATATCCGAAGGATAGCGAGAGAGGGCAAGGAGATGAAAACAGAAGGAAAACAGCCAAGTAATTCCTACATACAGCACTCACACGTAGAAGAGAGTCCTGTGTTTTGCCTACACGCAAACAGACCCTAATCTCTGCAGTCTTCCTAGAGGAACAGGCGTGCCTGGAGAGCTCATCCCTTCTGCAGCCACCTCCTGTGAGGAGGGAGATGCAAAGATGCATGGGAGGGCAGTTGGACACACATAGCTACCTTGGGAAGTACATAAGGACATTCCCCATCCGTCAACTTACACGCAGATTCTTCCTGAATTTCATGCTGAGACTGGCTCATGTACATGAGTTTGTGCTCTGGTGAGGTCTCATACTGTGCAGAAGGGAACTGTCTATAAACAACAGGGCAGCATTTAATATCCCTAAGGGTAAAGGGTTTCTAAACTTATCTTGGCAAAAGCAATTGTTCTGAAAAGACCTGCTATGTAAGTGTTTTGTATTTGATAAACAGCACGTGCAGTCTGAGAGGCTGAAACCCAAATTCAGAGCTACACCTGGGCCCCTGGCTAAGGGATGCCAGTCAAGCTCTTGCCTATCTGGGACAGTGTGCATCCTGCTATCTAGAGAGGCAAATAAAGGATGCTCACAGGCTCTGCAAATGCCTTTCTGCATGCAACTTCCCTTAGACACTTAATTGAACCCTATGCTTCCCCCAGTTCTTGCAAGGGAAACACCACTGTTAGCCTGGGCTCTCTGCTGCAAGCATCCACCACAGGACAGTTAAATATTGACCCCTTTGGCAATGCTGTCTGTGTAGATTAGTGATTTTCTCTCTTCTCCACCTTTCCCATGCAAAGCCTGGTGCTCCAGCTCCTTTTCAGACACTGACCTAACTCTCTCTATTTCCAAGGACACATGCTGCATCCATGTCTGTGCCACGGCTGCTGCTAGGCCAGCATGGGGAAAGGACACTCTCTGCCTGTGGCTTGGTAACACAGGCAGCAGCAGAAGCACGGTGCATGCAGATTGAAAGTGGATTTGAATATGGTTTCTTGAAAAATATGAGATAGCACACAATATGTTTTCCTCGGTGCTGTAATGTATTTCAAACAGCTCACTTCCATTTCCTGCACTTTAATTAGCATGAAAATTGGCCAGTTCCACAATCCCTTTAAATACATTCGGTGTGTTACCAAATATATTTCAAAAGCAGTTACACACAGGGAGGCCAGGGCCTGGGGGTGGGATGCAAAGCACTCCCCGTTTTGTTCCAACTCATTACTAACCTGTGTCATGGCTGCTGTAAAAGGAGGGTGGCATGTTGGGTTTTGTTTTTTAGTGGACAGATGTTACCAGGGGAAAGCTAACCACACCAAGCAATCCCTTTGGCTGATGCACTGCAATGAGTTGGCAGAAAAAAACAGAAGCCCTTCAGCTCCTCATGTGCTGCTTGCTCGCTAATCTAAGAGAAAAGCTGTCTTAGCCACTGAGAAGTCCTTCAGTCACTGCTTGTTGTTTTTACCACTAGGCCCTATTCCCTCCTTTCTCAACCCATGATGTTATACAGGCGTTGGCAGGTGGGTTTGAGCCAGCTCATGAGGAATTGAAGGGAGTCCCTGATCCCTACAAGGAGAGCCAACTTCTCGCTGGTGACACTATGAGCACCATCCACTTGTTGCATGTGGTGAAGAATATGGAGAGAGGAGAACCTGAGGGAACAGCATGAAGCTGTGAGGGGAGGGTCAGGGTAGGGGTTAGGAAAAGGTTCTTCATCAGAGAGTGGTGGGGCAGAGGAGCAGGCTGCCCAGAGCAGTGGGCATAGCCCCAAGCTGCCAGAGTTCAAGGAGTGTTTGGACAACACTCTCAGATATAGGGTTTGAATTTGCAGTGGTCCCATGTGGAGGTAGGAGTTGGACTCAGTGATTCTTGTGGGTTCCTTCCAACTCATAGAAACATAGAATCATTATACTGAAAAAGACTTCTAAGATCATCAAGTCCAGCCACTGACCCATCCTCACCATGCCCACTAAGCCATGTCCCTCAGCACCATATCTACATGTTTCTTGAACCAGGAACGATGACTCCACCACTTACCCAAAAGATGTGTTCCAATGCTTGAAACTCAGATTATTCTGTGATTCTAGGACAGACTTTTTTCCTACTTGCTAGAAGTTTTCCTCCCTAGCCTGAACTGTAGCCTTGTCCTGCCAATAAGGAGAGGAAGAGGAGGGCAGGGAGGAAGGAGCAAAGGGCCCACGGAGACTTTCAGAGGCCTCTGGCCCATGTTCTAGTCAGAGAGGGTTTTCTGCTGTGCTGTGAAAATACTCCAGTGATTCACTCCCAGATTGTCCCAGTGCCTTACAGCTCAGGAGATCAGAATTAATGTGCTGCTTGACCTGTGGGAGAAACTAGGATTTGAGGAGTCTTGGGGAGGAGCTGCAAGTCCCTTGTAGCATCAAGCATCACTGTATGCAAATGTAGGTAATTTCATGGAAATGTATGTAATTTTATGCAGATTTAAAAGCTATTGACTTTCTGTCACAAGATGTTGGCAGCTATGGTATTTGTTTGAGTCTCTTTCTTTCCCTATTTAAGCCTTTTTTTTTTTCCTTTTGGAACTTCAAAAATTTAAATATTCATGGCAACATTTCTATGAGTCACAGGGAGAGACTGCATCAAACTGAAAAGTTCAGATGTGCGTCCAAACTTCCTCAAAGTGCTTCGGGATAGGAAGTGGGGTTTGAGAGTTGGCTGTTTTCTGATGCAGCATGTAGAATCTTTTCTCACCAGAACTCAGTAGGAGTTTATGGATGACCAGAAATTTTCCTAAGAATAAATGAAGCTTAGCCTTTTTTACTCAGAAAGCATCAGAAAATATCTAAGTGGAAAGGCAGAGGAGAGATTGTTCTATTTTCTAACACAGAAACCATTTGCTGGTATCAAGCTAGAGCCCCGGCGTTGCTTTTTGCATCTTTGTATTTTGCATCTTTGTATTTCTTGTTGCTCATTATCCCAGCACAGTGGATAAAGGAACAAGAAGGATCTGACTACCCATGAACAAAATGTGTGCCAAAGCAAAGGCTGCATTCCTTGTTGATTGTATGCCTGGTATGTTTGTGGAGGCAAGTATCCTTCTCTGGAAGCTGTTGGGTAAGACCTGGATCTCTAAATATTTTAAGGCTAGCTGCTCTGTGCAAGGCTAAGCCTGTCTTTGGAGACACCATCAGTGAATGGGAAGGTGAATGCTGAGCCTGGGACCATATTGCCATCATGCAGGGTGGTAGAGCATGATGACTCAAAGCATTCAGTGCAGTACCTCATCCTACTGGGAGTGGGGGAAAAAACACTACTGATGGAACCTTCCTGTAGGATCTTAGAGCTGGGACTTGTGTTTGTGCTTTCCTCTAGCAGTAGAGGGACATTCAGTTGAGAAAGTGGAGGAGAAATCATGAGGAAAGGGGTGAAACAAGGACAGAGGATAGCCTGAGCAGTGAGTGGAGATGAATGAGGAAGGAACCATGCAGTCCTGCTCATACTGAAGCCCCATACCAGTGCAATACCTTGCTGATTTGGCTTACATATTTGAAAGCACATGATTCCAGGCATGGGGATCTGCACAGTTTGCATGTTGGTCTCTGGTAGCTTTGTCTAAGACATAAATCCAAAGAACACAGAGGCCTCAGGGAATCACTCCCTTACTGGGGTGCAAAGGCCTGAATCAAGCCTGCTTTACAGGCTTGATGCAAAAGCTGTGTATTTTTAAGAGGTGATTTGGAAATGGCTGAAATTATTTTTCTGAAATGGCACAAAAAGAAAGGAGGTCTTTGCAGCTGGCTGAATTGAAATGAGTTAATTTGTTCCCATCTGAATGTTTGTTTTTAATGAAGCTGGAAATATTATTCTGTTGTAAGACTGAAGTATTAAGCACAGCTAGAACTCTTGCCCGAATTACTAGTTAGCTGATAACTAAATCTAATGAAAAGTAAATCATGTACACACAGGCCTTAATAAAGCCTTGGTTTGCTATATCCTTCTCCCCTAGGTTGGAATATCATGTACTATCTAGTGTAAACCTTGAGCTTAAATAACAAGAAAAATTGGCTAATGAAGTTGTTTTACTTTTTTTTTTTTTTTACTGTTGATTGAAGAGGTGTCTCAGCCCACACACTGTAATGTTTGTCCTCCTTTGACTTCCAAAGTGGTGAGACTTTTTAACAAGTTAAGGAATTTGCATCTGGATCTGAACTTGAGATACTTTAATGCTTGGGAAGAGAGTTCCACAGTGAGTGGGATTTGGGGAGGAATGAGCTGCTAAGTTTGGACTGAGATTTTGCCCTATATATTTCAAACATCCTAGCTCTTGAGTGAGTCAGCCTTTGCTTTCTGATTCAGGAAATTCCTTATTTTTTGACTTCATAGTGGACAGAAAATGTTCAAGAAAGGAAAAAGCTACTTTTTATGAAAGCTCTTGCTGTTTTACTTTTTTATCTTCATTGCTGTGGAAGCTGCCACAGAACTGACCTGTCAATGAATTGTTCTTTGTTTTAGATTCAGTTTTGTAGAATCTTCTTCCATCAGAAAAAGCTGATGACGGCTATCAGAATATTAGTTGAGAATAGTTCTGTGCATCAGTGTTTTCCATGGTAAAGATTAAATAAACAGCAGTTCTGAAGGGCATGGACCTCATCACCTATCCCAGTAAAGGATTGACTCTGATGCCACATTCAACAACTAGTTTGCTCCTGCTATTGTTTTTCCTGTAAATGCCACAAAATCCTTTCTTTTCTGTTTGAAACTTGCTGCAGCTACCCATTTCCATCTGTTGATACTCTTCAGTTTCTGCCACCCATTATCTTTTGTCACACAGTGAAAAAAAAACGTTCTAGTCTTTCCAAAAATGTAGGGGCTATGTGTAGCAATTATTTTGTTGGATCCCCACAGTGAATCTTGTATGTCCCAAAAGCTTTGTGAGGTGTTTTGCTAAGACAGAATCTCACATATACTAAATTAATTTGAATGCAAATGTAATTCTATTTTAAAATCCTTTTTTTTTCTTGAAGTATTTGTAAGTTATCATAGATTTATACAGCAGCAAGACAGACTTGTCTGCCCAGTCTTCCTGATAAATTCCAAATTCAAGACCTCTTGCAAAAACTCTGCTGTAGACACGGAATGCATTACAGGAGAGGAAAAGTATTTTACACCTTTACTGCTGGTCATTGCTTGGCACAGCACATCTGCAAGGCACAGGATCACCCAACATGACAGAGTACTGTGGGGAAATGAAGAAATGTGTGTTTGAGATGTGATTCAGAAGAGACTATCAAAAGGAAAGGTAACAGCCAAAATAAAAGCCTCATTCTCTGTGATAAAGGCTGCTAGAATCAGAAATGTCAGGAGTTTTGTGGGGTTTTTTGTTGTTTTTTTTTTTAACCACTGTTCTTCTTGTCTGTATTTGAATACATGTTAGTGAATGTGGGTTATTTGTTTTAAAGTCTCTTTCTTCCTTTTCAAAGGCTGTCTTCTGACTTCGCTCTCTGTTTTTGCTGGAAAGCTGCATTTAGTAATGTAAATGTGATTCTTCCCCGAAGCAGCTGCAAAGAGTGGCACAATTCTGTCTGCACTTGCATCAGTAACACACATTAGCACAGAAAGAGAGCAGATTGATAGAAAGCGTGGATGATTCAGAGGATTTGTAATGGTTATGCCCCATCCCTTCAGCTCCAGGACATCAGCTCTTGTATCTAAGCCCAGGACAAAATTCAGTATCCCAGCTGAAGGAGCAGAACAGGACAACCCAATGCTAGTAGGAGTGGATGAACAGAACATGAGGACAGAATAGGAAGCTAGTGGGACTACTGTAGCCTTAACAAGCCTGTAGGTAAACAGTACTCCTTCTTTCTAGTCCCTGATATAAATGCAGTTAAATGAAATATTAAGTAAGTTCCTCTCTTTCACATAGTTCCTTGGTGTGTAAAGTGGTAATGAAGTTTAAATGACAGACCCAGCCTATCAGTCTATTTTTGAGGTCTTATTTATTTGTTCTCAGGAATGATTTTTTAAAAGCATAGACTTGTCAGGTCTCACAAATTTTAAAAAGCCTCCTCTGTTCACTTCCATCTTACTCTCCCTTCAGCCAGTCCTATACCTCGTGATCTTACAGCACAGCGTCCTGTAATAACTTACCATTTCTCAGGTATGCTTTTGTGTTCTGGGATGGGTTGAACTGATTTCTCAGCATGGGAGTAGGGAGAGAGAGGAGGTGTTGTGCCATTGTGCTATTAGGATGCATTCTCCCAGACACGAGGCCCTGCTATACCACTGCAAGACCTTGTATGGAGGCCACGTGAAGCTTATTATGGGGTTCTTGTTTTCCCTCTAGTTGGGGAATAAAAACCATACTATGAACCTCCAATTAATCACAACAAATCAGCAGCTCATGGGCAGAATACTAACAATAGAATACACAAGCAATGCTTCTTTTGTGGTCAATTTGAAAGGATTTTTTATATGTTTTCTTGGTATGTGTCTGTGAGGGCTTTTTTTTTTTTTTTTTTTTTTTTTAAAGGGAGCAAAAACCCTGCCAAAAATGTGTTGAGTATTTTCAAATAATGAGTACATTCAAGGAAATTTTGATTTTGCTCAGGGACCATCTGCGCACAGAGAAAAAGACTAAATTCTTTCAGCAAATTACTGGCTGCAAATTATTTTCTCAGCACTAGTTACGAATGTTGGAACTGCACAGCTGAAAATGCATTATTAAGCTGAGAACTTGAGATTTAAGGATCATAGCTTGTGAATTCTTTTGTTTTAGTTTTTGGGTAGTTTTTTGTTTGTTTGTTTGTTTTTTATGTGTCCCATGGTACATGAATTGAAAATGTCAGGAAGTTCAAAAGAAGTTTGCACATATTGAGGTACCCCAGTAAGTTGGACAAGGACAAATTGTAGTGCATATTGATGTGGGAGTATATGCAGAGGTATAAGGTGGCAGCTGTTTGTTACAGAAATGAACTATCTTGGCTGCTGATGTAGAGATAAAATCTGCTTAAAAGATTTGAAGCAAGAGATGCTGTGCAGGTTATTCATCTCAGGGACTGACATAGCTAGCAAAATCCTGAAATGGATACTTGATTGGAGGGGGACTGGCTCAAACGTACTGAGCAATGTGGGAGTTTCTTAGCCTGTGCAGGGCAACCATTTCTTTTCACTAAGATGTGGGAGTGAAATGGGTGGTGGAATTTCAAAATGTGCCCTGTGGACCAGTTGCGTTTTGGAAGTCACTTCCAAGCTGTATGTAGTTGCTTCACATAGGTGGGTGCCTGCTGCCAACCCTGCCTCTGAACTTGCTACTGGCCATTGCTCCCAGAGGTGATATCTAGCAAGATCAAACCTCTGACTTTCAGCACCGAGGATTCAGATTTTTAAAACGTCTTGATTTATTTGTCTATTAGAGAATATTGTGGGGAAAGGATTTTGTGTGCATGTATGTAACTTTTGGCTCAATGTGTATTTTATTTTGTTCAATGTGTATTTTATTTTGAAGAAAACAAAATGTCTTTCATGTGAACTGTTTCTTCTTGAATTATAGAATGTGTCACAGAATGCATCTTCTAGAATTACCTAATGAAAAATAGCCTTATAAAGGAAAAACAGCTGTTTTCCCCTAGTCCCAGCTTTCCCCCAAAAGTTCTGGCTAAATTAACTTAATTTCATGTCACTTTTTGATTCTAGTGGAACAGCAAGGCCTGTTGTATTAAGCTCTGTAATCACCGCTCACTCACTTTACTGTAACAAAAAAATATATCAAATTGCATGTTGCAAAATACTCGTTATTTTTCAGTTAATTGAATCCAGGAATACTTTAATCAAGCTGGATGTAGGCCAAAAAGCCTTCTTGTAGACCTTAGAAATGTTCAGAGATTATTGAAACAAACCTTGCAGCTTAGTTTGAGCCTTGGAACATTATTTCAAACTCTTGAAAACTGGTCTGAACCTTAATGGAGAGAAAAATGGAGGTAAAATTATCTCCCTGCTTCATGTGTGACTCCCATGCATTTCTGTAATGTGTGCTGTCTATCTGCCATCAGAGACAAAAGCCTTCACAGAATCAGAGTTACAGAGTTGCAGGGGTTGAAAGGGACCTCAAGAGATCATGAAGTCCAACCCCTGTGTTAAAGCAAGTTCCCTACAATAAGTGGCACAGATAGGCATCCAGATGGGTCTTGAGTATCTACACAGAAGGAGACTCCTGTCTTTTTCAACTGGGGAACCCCAAACTGGACAAAGTATTCTAAATGTGGCCTCACCACTGCAGAGTAGAGGGGGAGGATCACCTCCCTTGACCTGCTGGCCACACTCTTTTTAATGCATCCCAGGATACCATTGGCCTTCTTGGCCACAGGAGCACACTGCTGGCTCATGGCCAGCCTGTTGTTCACAAGAACCCCCAGGTCTTTCTGCAGAGCTCCTCTCCAGCAGGTCAGCCCATAACCTGTACTGATGCATGCAGTTATTCCTCCCTAGGATCAAGACTCTACACTTGCTTTTGTTAAACCTCATCAGGTTCCTCCAGCTCAACTCTCTGGTCTGTCCAGGTATTGCTGAGTGGTAGCACAGCCTTCTGGTTTGTCAGCCACTCCTCCCAGCTTTGTATCATCAGTAAACTGGCTAAGGGTGAACTCTATCCCTTCATCCAGATCATCAATGAAGATGTTAAACAAAACCAGACTAAAGCACCGACCCCTGGGGAACGCTATTAGTTACAGGCCTCCAACCAGACTCTGTGCCACTAATGACAACTCTCTGAGCTCTGCCAGTCAACCTCTTCTCAATCCATCTCATCATTCATTCATCCATCCCACAATTACTAAGTTTTATTACAAGGATGTTCAGGGAGACAGTGTCAGACTCCTTGCTGAAGTCAAGGTATACAACATCCACTGCTCTCCCCCCCAGATCTACACAGCTGGAGATGATATCATAGAAGGCAACAAAGTTGGTAAAGCATGATTTCCCCTTAGTGAGTCCATGTTGACTACTCCTGATAACCTTCTTTATCTTCCAATTTCTTGGAGAGGGTATCCAGAACAAGTGTTCCATCACCTTTCCAGGGACGGACATGAGGCTGACAGGCCTGCAGTTTCCCAGATCCTCCTTCTTGACATTTTTGAAAACTAGTGTGACACTGACTATCCTCCAGTCTACAGGCATATCTTCTGTTTGCCAAGACCTTAGAGAGCAGTACAACAATCACCTCTGCAAGCTCCCTCAACACATGTGGTTGCATCCCATTGAGGCCCATGGATTTGTATGTGTTGATTTTGGCTAGACGCTCTCTGAACTTTCTTCTTTCCTTTTAGATTATTGATGAGCTCCTTGCTCATCCACACATGCCTCCTGCCACCTTTCCCCAATTTCTTACTCTTAGGGATGCGTTGATCTTGAGCTCAGAAGTGGTGTTTAAGCATCGTAAATGATCAGACTAAATGCTACCTAACATAAAAAGATCTGATATCCTTCCCAGTATGGAACAAAAATGGGTTCCAAGTTGCAATATTTATGTGTGGACCCAAATTCAGTATTAGAATTAATCTGTAACACTGTGCAGGTGATGGAAAGAATTACTAGAAGGATTCCAAGGATCACTAGTTCAGCCTGAGATTCAAGAATTACTTGAGGATTATGTTAAAATGAAATCCAACAATGTTATTAAAAAAAAAATAAATCTATTTGAATCCTTATATTTACTGCCTGTCATTCCCACCTTCTCCCAAAGTCCAAAATACTTTTTCCTTTTTCCTTTTCCTTTTCCTTTTCCTTTTCTATTTCCTTTTCCTTTTCCTTTTTCTATTTCCTTTTCTATTTCCTTTTCCTCTTCCTTTTCCTTTTTCTCTTTTCCTTTTTCTCTCTTTCTCTTCCTCTTTCTTCCTCTTTTTCTCTATTTTTCTTCTATTTATTTTCATTTTGCCTTCTTTGCCTTCTTGTTTTCTCCTTCTCCTTCTCTCTCTCTCTCTTTCTCTCTTCCTTCCTTCCTTCCTTACTTGCAGGAAAGGATCTCTGAATTTCTTTATTCCTAACATTGGATTTCAGTTGTTGAAAGACTATTGATTCATTGAAGATTTCATGGTAAGAAGTCATTTACAGATTCCAGGGACATGTATAATGATAATACTGGCTCTAATAGTAGCCTACTCACAGCTTGGAAGGAAAACATACCCCTTCTGGAACCTTATGTCTACATCCCCAAAAGTGACTTCACTCCTGTGAAATGGTGGAAAGTTTCCGAAAAGAGTGGGGAATGGGCAGAAGCAATCAAGTAAAAAGTGTGAAAGCACCAGGAAGAGAAGGAAGGAATGAGAGTGGTTAGGAAGACAGGGTTTAGGAGGCAAGGGGGAAAGATGGGAAAGTGACAGGAAAGATCAAGAAAAGAAGGGGAAAAGGTGACAGCATGTGTGCTTGGGAAATGAATGTAGAGGATGAATAGAAAGCAAGGAGGGGGGAGTGTGTGTGGAGGGAAAGATTAAAAGAATCAGTAACAGAAAGAAGTGAAGTTGTCTAACATGTAGAGATGGGAAGTGACATGTTTGTTTGAATTCTGGGGCTGCTCAGCCCGGCTGCACTCTGGTTTCTGCCTTTGATCAGCTGCATGGCAGGCTGGTGTCAGATCAGAAAGCAAATGAGATGATAAAGTGGCTGAAGCTGCAGTGAGTTTAACAGCAGCAGAGTGGCAGGGGATGGGAGGGAGGAACTGCCGAATGAGGAAAGCGCTGCCTGTGCTTTAATTCACAGAGACCCGGCGCTGAATGCAGCTGCAACCCTGCGGAGAGGCTGTGAATGGTCTGAGCAAGAAGCTTGGTTGCATTGATCATCTATGGAAAAAGGACCCATTGCTCTATGCTCGTACCATTATCAGCAGCGCTCTTGCCAACTGCAAGCCTGGTGGAAGCATCAAAGGGGTTAGTGGGCTGCCAGAGTGATTAAAATATCGACACCCGCTTTAGCTCTTGCCTGCTTTAGCTCTGCTAGCTTTCCAGTTTTGGGGTTTGCTGTGGCTAGCAGAAATGTAGACAAGTGTGAGAAGCTTTCCTCCAGCTGGCATCTCTCTGTTACGGGTTAGGAATAAATGGACAGAAAAGGGATGCTTTGTTCTGGAGAGAAACAGTGAACATTCTGCCAGCCACCTCAGATGGCTGTTGGGATGGACACTGTTTTCTGTCTTCATTCTGTGTCTTCCCTGTTGTCTGGGAGGGAACGACTATCTGTGGGGGGAAATTTAGAACTGCAGAGGTAAATTAAAAGGACAAGAATCCCCCAGCCCCTAGCACAGCTCAGCCACATGCTGACTTCGGTGTCGTTTTCAGTAACTTCAGGTACAGGGTCCAAGCAGAAGGCTTGGAGGCAGGGTGTGGATCTGGAAAGGAGTCCATGGAGCTAGTGGGAACTGCGTGGGGCTGCCGGTGGTCTTTTTGGCAAGGTGAAGCATGGATGGTCTTGAGCACTCTCAGTTGACAGGGACATTCTATTTAGTGCTGAGTGTCCATGCTGGTCCATATAGACCCCTTGATTCTGGAGTGAAGTTATTCAGCCTTTTCTACTCGGTGCCCATGGAAAGTATCCAAACCTGATCAGTGAAAATATAGGCTTTGCTGCAGTGGGACCCGTGAGGTAATACTTACAGCTGGTGCATGGATGCATGGTTGTGAAAAGAAGATGCTGGGCTTTAGGACTGACTGTCCCACAAGATTCCTGCTCACCTTGGAAAACCCTTGTCTCCCTCCATCATGGGAGCTGGCTATCTGTCCTGGCATGGATGGTGGTACGCCAGACCAATGCTCTGAGAGCAGGCAGCCTCACATCTCTGACTCCTTTATCCCATCTTATAAAGCTGGATTAGATTGTCCATCTTTGTTCCTCTGTAGGGTGTTAGATTGCTTTAATGTCCCGGTAGCAGAGTCTGTTCCAGGCAAGTTGTGTCCCAGTTCAGGAACCCAAGTGCTCTAAACACTTCCTGGCACAGATGCTGGGTTTTTGACAGCTCTATCGTGCTGTTCCCGGAGTGAAGATTTCTACAACGATGTTCTGGGGGCGGAGGTTGAAAGAAGTTTAGGATATCACAGAACTAATTAAATGCAAACTAGGCTGCCTGCAGAAAGCCGTGCATGCTGGTTGCTATGTTTCTGGCAGGAACAGACTGGGAGAAGGGGGGCTGAGGGGATGCTGTTTGTTTTATCAGTTTAAAATGAAGATTCCGACAAAGTTCTGGTTACTCACCAGCCTTTGAAACGTGGATGAAACATGAATTTGCACAGCCATAAAAAGAAGAGAAGGAAGAAGCAGAGGTAGGATTAGGATCGATGAATGGATGGCTAGATAAGATAGAGAAGGGGTGTGGGGGGTTGTTTCTGTTTGTATTCATCATACATTGTTATCTCTGCACTGACAGATGCTTTGCCTTCTAGATCACCCCCAATTAATATGGAGGTTTTGTGCTCTCCTTTCAAAACAGTTACTTGTAAATTACCTTGAATTTTAAGCCTTCAGAGCACTTGGAGCTTGACAGAAATATACTCTGTGCTCATGTCAGCTACCCGTCACCAATGGCCAAGCAGGACTTGGTTTCCTTTGTGAGGGAGGAACTGACAGGGCTAAATAAGCACGCAGACATGTGGGCATCAAGACTCACTAAATCAGCTCTTCTTTCATTAGTCCTCTGCGGGTAATAAGAGGATATGTTAAACACAGTTTTCTGCTTCTTCACCTGAGTAGCACTTGGGGGGATAATTAAGGACTTGCCTGAGAGCAAGAGAGGGACAGACGAGAGAATGAAGGACTTTGAGGAGGGAATGAATAAGCTAGCTGGGATCAATTCAAGAGTGAAGTTGGCTTTGAAGAACACCCACTGAAGGGATGCAACCTGCTGGAATGAAGGCATTCCTCAAACATCCATGTGGAAATCAATGCTGAGCTACCTGGGGTTGCTTTCATGTGAATCCCTGGGAAAAAGAGAATAGAACAGTTCAAAGAATAGGGCTTCAGGGATGACAAGAAATGTTTTAAATATCTTCTTGGATTTGTGGAAAAACCTGGCTAGTGACAGAGGCCAGGATGAATAAAAATAAGCAGAGACAGCATGGGAAGGAGACGCAGGCACCACGTGGTTGAATGTTACATTCAGAAAAGCCATTAACCACAGGACAAGTCAGAGCTGTACCAGATGGTTTAGATCTATAAGAGTGGCAGCTATAAATGTGGGGGACAGGGTGCCAGGGGCACTGAATAAGGATGGCTGGGATGATTAAGAGGCAACATGTCACCTGTCACAAGCAAGGGATGTCCTGCCAGCTGGCAACCCTGCCATGACATCCCTATGCATGTGTGTTTGAGGGTGAGCACTTTGGTGGTGAGGCAGCATGGCATGCCAGCAGGCAGGGTTGCCTGCAGGCTATCCAAGTGCAAATAGTCCAGGGCATAGATGCAGCTGCAAAGGGCTCCTTGCCACGTGGAGGTAATATTATGGTGGTGCAAGGTGTGACAAAGAGCGAGGGCTTTCCAGGAGGTCTTCTGCCATCCCCAAAGCCACTGTCAGGGAAGGAGAGTGCTAAACTCACAATCGCTCACCGTCTTTCAAAGGCTGTATACCCATTGCCAATCCTGGAGCCAACCCCTCCCTGCTGAAGGACTCTTCCCCTTAATGATAGCGTCCTGCTCTAATGAACAATTTCTGTGACAGCACAAAATAAATGGGGAACACTCTGAATCTGAAGTTTGTATTGAATTAAATATTACAGCATTGATTGGGTTATTCATTTAGCATCTCACTCAATAAACATCTCTTGCAGCACATGTTTCTCCATTTATCTTACCTTGTCATGGAGGCCAGGCTTACCCACCGCATGCGGCATTGCTGCCCAGCTCAGGCAGGAGGAGGAAGGGTGTGTGTGCCAGGAAAGCTGCGCTCAGCATTTCTTCCAAAAAGCAAGAAGTTTGCTTGGGAGTTACAGAACAGACCAGAGCTCTGTTCTTCATAGGAGAGATACTCTTCTATCCCAGAAAAGCAGAAATGCAGGGTCTTGGCTGGAGTGTGGCTCAAACTCAAAACCCAAGACAACTGAGACAAAGGAAGAGATGTAAGAAAGAAAGGTAGCACAGTGCTGAAGGTTTATCTATGACCCGTACGTGTGGTTCTCCAGGGGCTCTTGTTTTAATGCCCCGAGTAAGTCATTTTCGTTGATGAAAGAATGCAAAACCTAGTCTAATCCTGTTACTTAATCAGGAATATTATGGGAGGACCAGAGCTATTTTAAGTTTCACTCCTTAAAAAACACTTGTGAGGCTAGAAAGCCCCATAAAAATGTCAGTGTAAATTCATTTGGGTGTAGGCTGTGAATCCACTCTCGTAGGCACAGAATGGAGCTAGCCTGTAAAATGTTTGGCAGGCTTTTGGGCTCCATAAGTAATCCAGGAGCCATTCTGGGAGATGGAATGCAATTACTAGAACTAGTTGATACCAATTTATTTAGTGAATTTGCTTTATTCTGCTCAAGATCTGATCACGGCTGCCCAAATTTGTTTGTTGCTTGTATTTGTTCATTGAATTATTTGTGCAGGTAAATTATAGCCTATTAATCATGTTTATTATGACAGTGCCTAGGGATTGACCAAGAATACACCCCCTCTGCCTGTTTTCTGGGTAGTGTGCAAAGACAGAATAATAGGCAATCCCTGGCCTCATTTATGTGTGGATTGAATGCTTTGATTATTTGCTATTTGTCAGATGTTGGTCATTTAAGTTGTTTAGCATTCTTTGTTTTCCTTAAACCTAGTAACAAAAGCTCTTCAAGCAAGAATTAAACATTCCAACAAAATCACTGGAGCTTTGGCTTTCTCAGAAGGTGGGTGGTAGGCTGGGACAGTGGAGGTGAGAAAATTCACTAAGAGAGAAAGAACAGTCAGACCCCAATTTTTCCAAATAGCTGCATGTCTTGCTGTGTGAGGGAGCGCAGAAACCGTATACAATAGCAAGCTCCTGTTCTTTTTTCTTCTATCATGGTTTTGTTGTTGTTGTTGTTGTTGCACATACCTATACAAGAATAATTGAGTATGTTGAAGTCAAAGCTGAGTTCTTCCTAACTTGGTTGTTTAATGCAGGGACTCAGAGCTAGTGCCTTGTACTCAGCTCAGCATTCCCCAGATCAGCTACAATGCTCTGCTTGCCAGTGAGCAGCCTTAGTGGCACACGTTTTCCAGAAAATTCTTCTTCTTTTTTATTTCTTTTCCAAAAAATAGGATTGCTGTGAAGCTCTGAATATGTGCCTTTCTCAGCTGCTAAAAGACATCTTCTGACAGCATCTGGGGGTCTGATAAAGCTACAACACCTGATGTCTACTTTCTACTTTGACTTGTCTTCCCTTCTTTCGAGATGGGTTGCAATTGATTCTTTTCCTTAATTCTGCTCTCTGCAGTGAGCCTCCATCATTGCATGTTGATCCCTTTGCCTTCTCTGTTGTCCATTTCACTTCTTTTCTTTGTTTCTATCTTTTCCCCTGCCTTGTCTTCTATTCATTTCTCAGCATCTTCCAAATATCATCATGAAAATCTGTGGCCAAACTGTGAAGGGTTTTTTTCTTCCTAGTGGGCAATTTCTTCCCTTTCCTTATGTTCAGATGAATATGTACAAACTGAAATTCTTCTAACTACCAAAGAAACCAAAATAAGCTAAACCAAACTCCTATCTAGAGAGTTCCTGTTCACCACAGCTTATCATATAAAGCTGACCCAATCATGGAAAAGGTTTTCTGCTAAATGAGGATAAAATGGAAAGACTTCTCTACTTAAAATTTCAAACTAGATCTCCACTTTCCACTTTAAGCACCAAACTTAAAATATTATACTGCATCCTTGTTCAGCTGGAATTTAAAATGGTGTCAGAGTGACAAGTGCAGTACTTGGGACCGTCATTTTAAGACTCATCTCTAAGCAAGACCATCTCCCCAGTGCAGAACAGGTTTAGGTGTTTTCAAATCTCAGCTTTCATAAGGCCCTGCAGCAGCATCAAAGGCATAATGCTGCACTTTTTTTTGCCTCCGTTTCATGCTTAAATTTTATTTAGTGAAAGTCCCAGGATACAATCCAAGGATAGCCTGAACAATTCCCATAGCTGTTTCTTTGACCTAACTGTTATGAAGACCTTTGACAACTTCTAGTATTCAACACTAGAATTTTGCTGGTTATAGATGTCAGATCCTTTAAGCTTCAATTATCCTTAGCTTTTCTCCCTCTCTTCCTCTCTTTTTCTCTTGATGGGCTGATGGTTTTGACACACAACTGACCACAGTGAAGTGTCTTTCTTTGACAGCTTGCTCATGGTTGTTATTTATCTCCCCTCCCATGCCTTTTAGCACCCCGGTTCCTTTGCCAGATATAAAGTGAACCTCAGGGAAAACAGAGTCGGAGCTGAGAGAAGCAGGAGAAGGATTAATCCCAGAGGATACCATGATCAGCTGAGTTTTCAGTTTGAAGTTCTGGAGCTGGAGGGCTGCATTCCCTGACGGACTAGAAATAACTGCAGGTATGAAGCTTGACGTTAATGCATTGTGGCTTAAATCCTTTTGTGCTCACCAACCAGGACTCACTGTAGTTACATGGCACAGTGAAATGTGCAGGCCAAAAAAAGTAAGTACTCCTTGTCTGGAGAGAAGATAGAAGCATTTCAAATCATTACTTTGGTGAATATTTCTTCCTCGTGTTGATTTGATTTTGTTATACGTATACAAAGCATTCAAGCTAAATGCTTCTGCTAGCTCAATTACTGTAGTTTACTTACCAAGGCTCTGTTAAATGCTTTCAAGCACAAGTCCCTTCTGTACCATTAAGGAAGCTTTCCATTTCTGTGATACTGTATTAAGCTTCACACTTCCACTCCCCGGTGGACTTGGGCTTGTAACTGGATCCTAATACATTCTGTTATGCAAACCAAAAGGATGGGGAAGGCTGTGCTACAGAAGGACATTTAGGAACTGCTGTCCTAAATTTCTCTAAGCAGATAATTTTGTGCCACTTAATCATTTCTCAAATTTTCAGAAGTATGCCTGAAGCCTGGCTGTTTTACTTGACATCATGTTTTCCTTGTGTTCATTGCATTTCAGTTAACATGGTAGCTTGGATGAGGAAAAACACAGCCAGGCTCCTCTGAGGAGGCTCCCTGACCTAGTTACTGTACAAGCTCTTGATCCTGTAATCTCAATCAATATCTCAAGTGGACAGTGAGTTTTAGGAGTGAGGGAATGTTATTACTGACAAAAGTAGGAAAGAGGAACTCCAAATTCTTCTGCTGAGTTTGAGACAGAGAGCCTTCCCAAAGCATTCGTGGCCAGTTCTCCCCTATGTGAAGAGAAATGAAACTGTATCCCCAACAGCCCAGCAAATCTCTGCTGAATTTCGTCTAGTGCCACAAAATCTGCTTTTCTGTTGGCTGGTGTCTCAGAGTGTTAGCTGTTTGCAAACACGCTGCTACCCATGTGTTTATTTGTGATTATCCCAAAGGCATATTCGCATACTCCACAGACACTCCATGTTTTAGATTAAAATGAAAAATCATATGGAAATGTAAGCAGAAGATGGTAGTGACTGTGCTGTGTTTAAAAACAAGGACTGGGCTGTGATATGGCTTTAGTGACTAACCACGAGGGAGGAAAATCAGTAAATACAATATAGGTGAACTGATGAGTTCCTGCTTCCTAAAAAAAAAAGCCCAACAATAAACAAACAGAAAAGTTTTCCTATCTGGAGGCTTACAACATTTCCTAAAGTGTGGGCTACCTCCTGTTTGAGAAGCTGCCTTGTAGACGCCTCCCCTTTCATTCAAAACCAGGGGGGATACGTTTCTTCTTCTTAGCAAATTAATAATACCCCTGTGACAGCTCCAGTGATCGCCTACAGAGAGAAGTCATATGCTGAGGGTATTTTGTGTATTGTTAACATCTTTAAATGTGCTTTAGCATCTGGAAGCAAGAACGAACCATAGGACCGTCAGATCTGCATCGCCTGTGTTTAACATCTGTGAGCTCAGAAACTGAGGGAGGAAAGAGATTTTCAGAGAATATCACTGCAAAAATCTGCCGTAAGGCTAATGGGAGGCTGGGGCAGGACTGCCTGGGTGAAGTTCCTCTTTTCTGCATGCAACTGAATCCTACTTGTCTGTGCAGAGGTGTGGCCACCGTAATAAAAAAATAAATACATAGGTTAATCAATACTTGCAAAGAGAAATAGAAACATCAGTCAGTAAGTTTAGAAAATACCACTAAGATCAAGTCCCCACCATGCCTAATAAACCATGTCCCTCAGTGCCACATCCACAGTTTCTTGAACACCTCCAGGGGTGATGATTCCACTGCCTCCCTAGGTAGCCTTTGCCACTGCCTCACCACTCTTGCTGAGAAGACATTTTTCCTAATATCCAACTTGAACCTCCCCTGAGGCGACTCGAGGCCATACCCTCTCATCTATAGCTGTTACCTGGGAGAAGAGGCTGATCCCCACCTCTCCATAGCCTCCTTTCTGGGAGTTGTGGAGAGTGATAAGTTCTCCCCTGAGCCTCCTCCATAATCTCGATTTCCTAAGCTGCTCTTCATAAGTCTTGTGCTCCAGATATTAAACAAGGCTGGCACCAGTACTTCCCGTGCTTTCTGTTTATAATGCATACTAGATACATTTGCCATGTAGGATGAGGCAAAAAGACTCCAAGTCAACAACAAAGCTCTGGCTAAACCTTATAGTATAAGGGAAATTTTTAGCAGTGATAGTCTCTGGTCTAACTATGAGCTAGACCAGAAAATTATTACATATAAAATCCTTCAGGGGGCAAGCAGAAATCGTGAACCTCTTCATATAGAATGCTTGCCACCTTAATAGTCTCCTCTGATGTGTGTGTCCTCCTATAAAACTGGGATAATCTTGTGGCTGAAGGATGCTTTGAGGGAGCCTCCACTTGGGATTGCTCATAGTATTCCCCTGATTCTGATGTCTTTTGACTTGCATTACATGCATTATCCTGATGCACTCATGGGGGAGGCATAACTGCTTTCATGCAACAAATGAAGTCTGTAAGCATCAAAAAGAAGTACCACTCGGAAACTGTAGCCATCAGCTGCCAATAGTTTAACACACAGCTCACTGTCCTGCAGGTCTGGGAAGCCTGCAGCATGCTTCAAGAGTAGCTAATCCAAACTTTATCTTGATTTGAAATCAAATCAGATGGTGCCCTATTTCCCAGTAACGGCCATAAAGCAGGCATGTACTCCTCCTTGCAAGTAGATGAGAAATGGCAGCACATGCCTGTACCTGGTTCAGGTCGCATTTGCACAACCGCATCCGCTGGTGCTGTATGGATATAACACTGAAAGACTTGCAGTCTGAAACATTATCCCCACCACTCTCCTCTAACACAGCATTCTGGAAACTCTAATTTTGAGGGACAGAGAGATAGCTTTTATTTTTACCAATATAGCAATGTGAAGCCATTTATGGTGGTGGGAAATCCCTGCCTGCAGTCCGCTATGGCTTTATGGCATTGCATTGGTAGACTAAGTCTACTCATATGGCATTGGTGAGAGGCACAAACTGCTCCCCACTCTGTGGGTTTTCTCCCTGCAGCTGGGTGGTGGGTGGCAGTGAGTATGTGCCGGGTTCTTCGGTAAGCCAAGAACAGCTGGTCTATGTGAGGACCCATGCTTGAGCCCTCCCTCCCAGCCCAGGAACAATCTGTAAGGATGCTGTTTAGCCAATACATATTTTCCTCTTTAGTACATAATGGTAACCTGAATAAAAGGTTTGAATTACAAAGCAGGCTCACCCAGCACATTCTGTGAGCAATGACTGCCATTTATGTCAAGAAAATAAAGAAGAGGAGAGAGAGAGTGGGAGCACATGGGCAGCAGCAACTGACCATGAGGGAGAGCGGGCAATTGAGGCAGCATGCTGGAAGTGAAAGGCTTACCCAGCTGAAATGAAATGAAAGAAAACCACAATGATAATGGAAATTTGATACAAAAAAAAAAAAAAAAAAAAAAGATAGATTGTTATTATTGGAAAGTCAAGTGCTTTGTTCCAGCAACAAAGCAATATTGTTCACAAAAGCCTTATAACGATGGCTCCTTTTCCCCTTTCCTGTGCCTCCTTGCCTGCCTTGCTGGTGAACTGGGCTTGGGAACGTACAGAGTGCAATGGAGCAGGAGGAGGGGATGGACAGCTGTGGGGCTGGGGCCACCCGTTTCCCCCCTGTGTCTCACTCCAGACTTCGTCCCCCTTCTCTATCTGCCTCTCCTCTTGCATATCTCATCCAGCCCCTTTGCCCTTCCTTTCTCTCCAGGTGCCATTCTGTCCCTGCCCCTCTTTCTGTCCTTCCCTCCTTCCCTCTCCCTGCCATGCTCTATTTTTCCTTCTCTCTGCCCCCTCTATCTCCTTTTTCCCACTTCCCCGTTCCTCAGCTGTGCTCTCCTTTCCCCACTTCCCTCTCCCCTTCTCCCTCCCTGCCTGCACACTGTTACTAATGTGCAGTAATGGTATGGCTGGAAAGTCATTTGCGCTCCCCTTCTCTTTATTTTTTTCCCGCAGTATTATTAAAACTGCTCCATCACTGGCTGTAATGGGAGCGTCTGTATTTTCTCCCTCGCCTGTATCCCTGACATGACATAATGCCTGCCCTCACCAAGACGCTATAACACCGAGGTAATTGAAACATAACTCACCGTAAATTACAGGCCCTTGTTCCAGGCAGGGCCCCGGCCATGCTTCCTGGAGCTCATTCCAACTGGAAGCTAAACATTGCTTTAAAAGGGATGCTTAAGCAAAACAAAGCCATTTAAAGAGCAACACAAACATGGAGAGGGAGGGGAGCAGGGGGCTTGTTCTCTCCTGAAAGTGCGGGCTCCTGCCTATGCAGCAGTAGATGCTTCCCATGGCTTTTCTTTGCTTTGTGGGTACGGAGCTGGTGCACTGGGGCTGAGGTATACTTTGGGAAGCCAGCACCAGCAAAGAGGAAGCCTCCCAGTCTGCAGAGAGTCTGGGGCCAGAGCAGGCCATGGGAAGAACTTAGCTAAAATGTTTTCTCAACAGGTCAGAGGTGCAAGGCTTTGATGGAAGGCTGCGCCAGTGTGTCCCACTGTCCAGTGCAGATGTGGCAACCTAAGGCACTGCCCATCTCTGCAGGTCCAAGTTTTTCCATTACAAATGTGTGATACCCAAACACAAGCCAGAGATCAACGTGGGTTGTAGAACTCTCAGCACTGCAAGAGGCCTCACTCACATAGCAATGGTCAGGAGCTGAAATATTTTGTGACTCTAAGACTTGGAAGACCCTCATGGTCACAGATGTCTGCTGAATAACCTCAGGTAAGTCATGTCACTTTCCTCCATGCCTCAGTTTCCCCTTCCATAAATAAGAGTAAAAATACCAGCTGCTTTTGTTAAGCAGCTTATGGCCCAGTGATATAAAAAGTATACGAAGATGAAGCAGGAATAACAACAACACAAAGCCCTGGGCCTTGGCTGGCTCTGTGGCCTTCAGCAAAGCCTTACCAATGTCCCATGGCTCAGCTACCCCCTCCCTGTGGCATTGTTCAGTGCTGGGCTGGGTTTGGAACTATCATCTCTTGAAATTTTAAGCAAAAAGGCACAAAAAAAAAAAAAAAAAAAAAAAAAAAGTGTAGTGATATTTCTTTAGTAATAGAAGTGAGTATCTGGATACTTTGAAAAGGTCAGGATTAGACAGAACAGCCTATCTCTCACAAGTACGAATTGGAGCCTGTCCAGGGCCTTTCCATTCATTGTCAGTGGACACCACGGCCCAACTGCATGCCTTGGTGTCATGGGGCTGGTGTTGTAGGAATAATGGAGTTTTGTGAGAAAAAGCCCACAGTGCAATGCTTCACAAAATACAAAGTGCTTGATACCAGGGAACGACATTTACTGTTTGTCCAGAATGAAATGGCAAAAACTCAGGGAACTATGACCCTGTGACTGCTCCAGTTTTCCCTGGAGCCCTTCACATCTAAATTGCTACAGCCAGCAGCCTAGAAGCCACTGCGAACCACTTCTCTGGAAGAACCAATGGAACTCTCTAAGGGCTGGCTCTCAGGCAGCCAGGTAAAAGTCCCTTTGGTGTGATGCCTTATGCTGGATACATCCACCAGGGCTCCATGCTGTGGGTGATGCATGGGCTCACAAACAATTGCTGCTGAGCCACGGGGTTGCAGCTGCAGAAGCAAAGCCTTGGCAGTGGCCATTCTGCAGTGTTAAGCAATGCATGTCTGTCTCTGTTCTGTCAATGGAGAGCAGTTTGCTCACTGTACCACAGAGCTGCTCCACGGGTCCCCCATACTCCTGGTCTGTGGTGTCTTCCCACTGCCCTTCTGGGCTTCCTGGGGACAGGAGAAGCCAGGCTGATTACAAGGAAATGTTGTGTGAAGAAGCCTGGCCTTCTGTTCGGCAGGTTAGCACCTGAAGCAGGTTGATGCTCTGTACTGTGCCACTCCTGCTCAGGCAGCAGCAGCTGCAGCAGCAGTAGCGTGGCAGTGCCATAGGTGCGTGCTCTCCCACCCCCAGTTTTCCCTGGTGCCTGCTTTGAGTTGATTGCTTTCTGTGAGGCCTGCCACATGCCCCTTGAAAGTGTTTCCATCAACCCTCTTACCATAGCTAAGGTTTCAGCAATCTCACCCCTCCTCTCTTTGACATTATTAGTTTATCTTTGTCCACTGGCAAGGTTCCCGAGCAATTCAACAATAACAGTTGTTTCTCCGTGGCTGAAAAAGTCATCTCTAGCTCTGGCTGTTATTGATCACCTTACAGGAACTGGACATTTTCTTTTCCTTTCCCATTTTTTAAAATACATATTTTCAGTGAGTTTCAGTCAATTTTACTGCTCGTGAAAGTGAAAGACTGATAGTGTTGACTAGAGATAAACTTAGCTCTGTACGGCTTCCCTTGTGCACACCTCTCTTCTAACACACCGCAGCACCAGCCTGCAGTAACTTCTGGCTCTCCCAGCCAGGAGGTGCCCTGTTGGGATTTATTCACTAGAACAGGCTCAGTGTGGGCGGGACAGGTCAGGGTGATGTGCTTTGCTCACTGCATTCTTCTTCCAGTAGCACCAGGCTTGTACTGAAATCAGACAAAGCTGTGACTCATCTCACAGCAGCACTGTTCCCTCTTCTCTCAGCTTCTTCAGTTCACAGCTCTTAGCTGAGGCCAGCCAGTGTGAAGCAAGCTGTGCAAAATCCTGGGATGCCTCCTACCCTTCTGCCTCCCATGCAGGCAAATGGCTGTCGAGGTTCAATCTGCCCAAGCAAACAGGGTGGCAAAGACAAGTGACCTACTTCTTGAGAAGCCCTGGTACTTCAGCAGCCTCGCTTTCCACCAGCCCTCCAGGAATCACGTGCTAACCCCCTGAGGAAAGTACTGAATTGCAACTCCCATGTCAAATCACCACTTCTAAATGAAATACTAAAAAGTTTAACCTGTCATTTCATTTTCAAGGCATTGTTCCTTTTTTTTTTTCTTTTTTCTTTTTTTTTTTTTTCTTTAGATATGAACATAAATTATAGCCTGTTTGGTGGGGGAGGGGAAAGGGGGGGAAGCATTTGAGTCTAAAACTAAAATTGAGTTTTTGATTTTGAAGCATTGATTTAAAATAGAGGGGAGGAATTCATTTTAAAT
This sequence comes from Phasianus colchicus, assembly GCF_987193195.1. Taxonomy (NCBI): domain Eukaryota; kingdom Metazoa; phylum Chordata; class Aves; order Galliformes; family Phasianidae; genus Phasianus; species Phasianus colchicus. Next base: position 83,359,571 of record NC_143436.1, read on the forward strand.
CAATTCAGAATTTCTGGTGAGAACATACTCATTTTTCCCTTGTCTTCTTTCTCCTCTCCTCCCTCTCTCTGTTGTACTCTAGCAGGTAAAGCAAAAATAACAGCAAGCAAGGACACACATCAGTGATGCCAAGGTTTTCATTAAAATGTTTTAAGTTGAGGCCATGAATATATTCATCTTCCACCCTCTGTGGTGCCTGAGAACAAAATGGCTGTTTTCTCAGCAAACCAACTGGGATCCTAAATATTTAGTGCTCAGATCTCCCTTTGGTAGTCATGTGGCTGAGCAAAGATGCACACTGCAAGTATTGCCCTGCACTAGAAGCTTTGCCACCTCCATCCCACCTGATGGCCCTTTAGGAACCAAGCTGTGGGTTCCCCGTCCCCTCAGCAGGCCTGCCCCAGGCCCTGCAGCCAAGCTGCCTTGCATTTAATTGCATTGCCTTCCTCCTCGGCTTGTTTTCTGCCCAGATCTTGTTTGTCCTGTGTCCCTGAGGAGAGCTCTGGGCTGCTCAGTTAATTGGAAGTGGCTAAAGCCATAGGCAGCAGCTATGGGGGTGGAAGTGGTGGTGTTGGGTTCAATTTGCGGAGGCTGTTGAAAATCTTTGTCTTACTTTAGCAGTCATTCACTATTAGGGTGAGATGCTTGCCTGGGCACCTGCGGGGGATTTCTGAGATGTCCCAAGGGGCCTGAGGAAGTGATGGCAATTAGTTTCATCTGTGCTGTGTTTTATTAAGCGATGGTGAAGAGTGAATGAGCTGGAAAGGACGAAAGGGGAGTAAGGCTGAGTAAAAGGATGTGGGAACAAGTTGTATGTTGGGACACGGAGGGGTAAGGAGCATGCACACATTGCCAGTTGTACAAAAAAAAGGGGAATGAGAAGGAAAAGGCGCAGTGGTAAAGTGTATGTGACGTGTGCATCTGTAGCATGAGGGAAGAGGAGAGAAGGGGATGTATGTAATGCTAGGTCCTTGGAAGCCAGCTTTGCTGGAGGAGGGAGCAGGTTGGAGGTGCATGTGCTGGTGAGCCAGCGCCTGGGCCTGGCGGCTAGGAAGGGCTGCAGAGCTTCAGTTTATGTTGATGGCACATCTTTCCACTTGGGCAAATGGACGGATTCCCTTTCTAAATCACTCCAACGTGATTTTAATAGCAGGCAGAGGTGGCTTTTGGATAATAAATGGGTACTAAACCCTAAAGAGACGGAGGCTGTGTCATACAGAACAGATGGTAAATTAAAAAGAATGGAAGCCCATGACTTTGCTTAGCTCTGCTCTGAGCCGGGGAACTCTCACTCTTGTTATGCTAAGTATTTAGTATTTATACCGAAAGGTTGCTTCCTTGCCTGCCCTGACGTGGAATATCACAATTATGTATAATAGCAGCAAGATCACACTGATTAGAGAGGTGGCAGGAACGGCGAGACCGCATGATGATGATCATCATCATCATTCTTATTAGTGATCATCAATAATTAATAATTGCATTGTTTATTCTTCATCAGTGGCGGTAAAGACATCCAGACATGCCAAAAGGTTTAAAAATCATCTTGCTTTGTTTTGTTTACTGACAGAGAAAGTCTCCCTCTGTATTTGCTTTTTCACTTGGCATTGCCTGAGACTCTGGTTCACCTTCTAAAGGATATTCAGGCCAGTGGTTTGTGCCTTTTGGCTTCAATGGGATGCAAGCATTGCTAAGGGCTAAGCAAATACCTAAAAACAATGCAGAGTCTCTGAGGTAGGCTGTGCTCTAAAGTGCAGCCAAGTACCATAGAGAAGACCTGCTGATATACAGGGCACCCAAGCTACCTGGCCAGATCTAGATGGTACTTAGGGAATTGTGATGTGATGGTTGTCATCCTGATAATGTGAGCAAGTTACATGTTTATAAGCCAAAGGTGTATTCTGGTATTTCTCGGGCTATTGCATGGCCCTGTGGACTAGGAGAAGTGGGACTGTGTGATGAAATCTTGCGAGGGGTCTTAGTGAGAAGGCATGCAAATACATGAGCACAGGAAATTACTGCTTTAAACAAAAAAACAGCCAGCTAAAGTAACAATGTTATTGCTTCTGTGTCTGATATACATAAGACAGTGCAAATCCTAAATCAACTGCAGTCATAAAGGCAATTGCTTATCACCACCATAAAATATTGATCTTCCCTCCCCCCCCCCCCCGAGCTTTGTCAAGCTCAGAATTGGAAGATGTTTGTACCTCTTAAGCAAGTATACGAGGAAGAAAGAGTGAAGACAGGACTATCAACCTAGAATTTTACTTGGAAGATCTGAGAGAAAAAAATCCTTTATCTTCTGGGACTTGAGTTCTCTCATAGACTTGCTGGAAAAGATCTTTAAACCAAGTGCCTCTGTCTCTACTGAGCTCTCAGAGGGAGAAGAAAAGGAAGAAGATGTGAGTGCATTCTGTTTTGATTGTAGTTCCACATAAAAGGGCATTTACAGCCCTAGCTTCTCTGTTTTGCCAGCTCCAAATCCCCGCTAATTCATGGCAGCATTTTTGAATTTGCCTACTTAATGACAGATGCATAAACTTACTTTGAGTTAAATTGTCAAGGAAGCCCATGAATGCTGTAAGGAGGAACTGGACAAGAGAAGAACTTAAGCTAATTTATTTATTTATTTAAGTCTTTAATTTTCTTTCCAGTCAATTTATGCACTTTGGAGACTGTGAATTATGTACCTATTTTAAAAATAAAGTAATCATGAAACATAATTTCCTTTAACATTTTGAGGCAGAAAAATGCAATGGGTGAAGCCCTGATGTACAAGCTGAATTATTGTTTCTGTTATTTATGATGAAGACCTGTAGTAACGAATGAAGAAGAGATCTTCAGTGTATCCATCACCATACAAATGTGGGGTGGAGATGTGTCCCTTCCCCTGTGAGCTCATCGACCAAATAGACAAGACAAATTCAGGCTGCAGGATGGATCGGTCACACACTCTGTACAGAAGGGGAACATCCAGGTATGCTTTCAGGAAGCTGAGCATGCAGCTAACCTGCTGATGGAGTAGTACAGTCTAATAGGATGATTGATGAAGCTGGAACCTTAATACATGTTTGTTTATTATGTCACTACAGCCATCTTTATGAAAGGGCTGTGTTTTTAAACATGAAAAACGCCTTAGGAATGGTCCAAAGAGTAGAAAAGAAAGGATGGAAACAAATAGGGATAAACAAACAAGCAGCAAAATAAACCACCCTGCAGTAAGAATAGTTGTTGGTTTTTTTTTTTTTCCTGTGGGAATTATTTTGTGAGGAGCTTGATAGAAATTCAATAATGCAAAATTAGCTTGATCAGTTTGATTTGCTTGCATTTACACTCGTAATTTTCCAGGATTTAGATTTTCATGATAGCAATAAAACCATAACCATGCTCTCTCACCAATTAATAATTTCAGTAGGTTTTCCACTGGTAAGATATGATAGGTTCAACAGTAAAAACAGATCCAATGAATAGGCAAGAAGGCTCTAAAGAAAAGAGAGAGAACAAATAAAAGAAATGAAACTCGTAAAGACCAAAGCTGGAAAAGTGAAAAATAAGTAACAATCTTCCATGTTAAATGTTCCACCACTCCTTATTAACATGGTAAACTTCCCCTACCAGCTCTGAACACTTAGGCTTTTAGAGAGGTACAGAAAAGCAAAGACTCTTTGGTTGTACTGATACGGTCAGCAGGTAGCACTCAGCATCTCAGGACACACTAATACGGATGCTTCAGAGTGGATTGAAGTACCTTGCCATGGTTTTCAATCCTATTTGTGGACCTTGAAAAATTGCCTGGTGGTAATACAGATCCCTTTGTCAAAAACTTAGGTTTAGAGATATTAGAGTGACTTTTCTTTTACTTCTGTGTTTCCCTTTGACACAGTCCGTAAGCCATTAGCAACGTTGAATAAGTTGAAAACTGCTGCATTAGATAACGGAGCCTGAATAGGGCCTTTAGTGGCTGGTTCTGCACAGGACTGACAACTTCCAGCTTCAGAAGTGCAGGCATTGCCTGTGAGGTTACATCCCTGGGTCTGTTTGTAGAGACAGGCTGCTGTGCTGGTAGAGTAAGCTGTTAGTCAAAGCCAGGGAGAGTGCTACAGTCAGCTAAGAAGGTCAAAAAGGCAAAGTCTTCAGTGATTAGAAGCGTTTTGGGGTTGTAACAGCACTCAGGCTTTTCTGAACTTTCCTAACATGTTTTTTCCCCCAGGGCTGTTAAAAATATATCTCTCCTTTTAAGATTGTGACAGAGGTGTACAGATAGTTCTGTGAAGAATTATTTTTTTTTCCCCTTTTTTCAGATTTTTCAACTTTCAGTGTCATTTCAAATTTCAGAAAATAAATGTGGAAAACAGACTGATGACAGCTTTGTGACATCCACCCCTCTGCTTCTGAGTGCCTTTTATCCAACAGGAAAACAAAGCATTCAGTTAAGGAAGACTGGAAAAATTAAGGTACGCACTTTCCCTTTCTCCTCTATCCACTTCTCAACCACCTGTGTTTATGAATTGCCTAGTGATGGGATTTTATCAGCTTTTCTTCACCTCCTATCTATCTCATCTCCTACCTGTTTCCTATAGGGTATTGAAACTCAGACGCCAGCTCCATAGCTCCATTAAAATAAGGTTGAGTGCCTCTTACATTATAAACAGCCTTGATTAGTGGCAATAGTATTTTCACCTCATCAGCAGCAAGTTCAAGGCAACTGCTGTCCATGTTTAAATGAATACAGCTTTGCAGCCGTGTTCACAAGCATAGAAACAGTGCTGCATTCTGTGCTTAATTACATTTGTATGGGGTCTCACTCTTCAAGTCATTTTGGAGAAGCCGATGCTATTGATTTCATAAAAGTTCCATAAATCTGACTGCCATTTCTGCTATTAAATTTCAGCAGCTGGCTCACTGTTGGACCTTGAGATCTGTCTCTTCCCAGGAGCTGGTATGGAAATGCGCTGGGATACTGATATGCTTTTGTTTTAGGAACCTTTTTTAGGCTCAGGTTAGCATGTCTGTTCTCAAGGCAATTAGGATGGACAAACATAACTTCTCTCCACACATGCAGAAGAAGGGGAGCTAGTCTCAGTCAAATAAAGGGGATTTTTATTTGGGTTGAAAAATGTTTGAGAGACAAAAGAGGTGCCATGAATTTTGTCAGATGTCCCAGCTGTATTGATTTAGACAGACGGCTGCACTGTGCTCTGAGCAGCAGATCAGCCTGCTGATGCATGGTGGAACCAATGTGGAATGGATGGGACCTGCTGCTTTTGAGTCTGACAGTATTTTGTCTATCAGTGTTCCTGATCACTGGCTGTCTTGATTAGTTGGTGATGCAGTTTTGCAAATAGCATGAGAGAGAGAGAGTGTGTAGTAGTATTTAGTTAATTTTTGGCTAAGCTGGCTGTCTTAAAATACTCAGTGTTTCTACACTCACAACAAGGTCCATTCAGCAACTGTGGGTTAGATGTATTATCTTGGATTCTGGTGTCACCAGCAGTGCATGAACACTATTGTCATTTCTGGTGTTTGTACTCATAGAATGAGCAGACATGTACAGATGTACAGATACAGAAGGAGAAAAATATGAGCTTTTTGCACTCTGCTTCTGGTTTTGAAGGCTTTGATGATTCTGGAGCTTTTCCTCACATCCCTCTAAGCTAAAAAAACTTAACTTTTTTTTTCATATGTGTCTGTTGTGGGTAAAACAGTCTCAGTTCAGGGAATTTCACTGAATTTGATTTATTTCCAATTAACATAAACCTTTATTTACTGATTCTGGTGTTGGAAAACAAAGAAGACTTAAATAATTAAACACTGAGGGAAGTCTCTTTTCTCCCTCTTCCCCAGGCTCCGCTTCAGTTCAGTACCTCTCTCCCACCCCATTTTTGTAGGTGGCTGGGTTGGTTTGCAATGGTTACTTGCTCTTATCTGCCTCTTCTCCTTCTTCCTCATGTGTTTCCTGCTCCTTTCAGTCTGTGTACTCCATGGACCACAGTTCCTTGGGGTGTTGTTCCTGCTCCACTGTGGGTCCTCCACAGCCAGATTGCCTGCAGAGTATTCCCAGCATGGAGCATCTCCCTTCAAGTCCTGTCCCCAGGGCACCCTGTGCCCCATCCTGTAGCCCTCAAAACCCTGCAAATGATACTTAAGCCAATGCCCTTTCGTATGAATTGGAGGAGAGACTGCTGCATTCAGGTGATTCTTGTGGGCAGGACCTTGGGAGGAGAAGAAATCTGACATTATATGATGTAAGGCCCGGGGAAAATTCCAGTGAGTGTCCACGGGCTGGAAAAAGGGGTGCTCGCTTTGCATGTCAGAGGAGGGAATTTCCACCTTATAGAATGCCTCATCCATTTTCTCCCAGTAGGAAATCAAGGTTACAGGGTTGCAAATTTTTTGGTTCTGGAGAAGTCTCATGGGAAAAGTATTAGTCAGGAAGCCACCAGGAGCACAGGTCTTCTCCCAGCCCTGCTGCTGGCTCCCTGAATCCAGGACTTCAACTTCAAAATGCTTTTTCCCTCATAAGTTCTCCAGACCTTGCCTGTTATGGTGTGTTTAGTCTAGAAGCTGTGCAGAACAGGCTCTGCCTCTCACAGTGAGTGCAACAACCAATATAATGGAGCCCACTCCCTGCCAAAGCCTTGAGGCACAACTGTAACACAAATAATAAATAATAATACTGTTAGCAACAGAGCATACATATTTATATGAAAATGTACTGATGCAAATCACCTTTTATTGACAGCCCTGCTCAGCACACACACAGTGATAGGATTACATTATATCTGTGGCCATAGCTTGATACACACAAAGTGCAACCCATGAATTAAACCAGAGATGATCTTTGCCAAAGGCACCAGCATCCATACTCACAGACTGTAACAGGAAAACCTCTTGACTAACACATGGCTCCAGAGCCACCTGGCCACACAGAAGGAGTGTCAGAACAGGAGCTCCCCTCTTTTGTGCATCTGGGTTCAGCATGCAAGGTCTGGGATTGCACTTCCATGCAACGGATGACAGTCAAGTGGGGAATAGTCCTTCCTATCCCCTCCTTTCTTCTCTCATCATCTTCCATCCTCTTGTTCCCAGTCTGTACAGATGGCCAGGCAGAGATGGCAATGCTGTGTTCTAGACTCAGGAGAAATGCAGCGTGGTGTGTTTTCTCAAGGCACCTGTCACTGTGGGAAGACGTATTCCTCAGCAGTATAAACCCTTTTGCTGTAGCCAGGTACTCACTGTATCAGGGCCAGAATCTGGGCACCAGTGCAGAGAAGCTCTGAAGAACACACACCAGCACCCAGACACGCTGACAGATCTTCCACGCCGGTGGTGGCATCTCCCTTAGTCATCAACGTGGAGTGTGCTTCAAGCAGTTCCACATAAACACCGCCTTCAGACAGTGAAGGGAAATATTTTAACTCACCCACATCCCACAAATGCGACTACAGATCTCTCGATGTCAGCAACAGAGCTGTCATCGCCCTCGACAAATAGACAGAGTGTTGCTTGTTTTTCTGTGATTTCTTCCCCATAGCCATCTTTGAGGTTTCTTAGGTAAATCTGTGCCTTTTTCCCTTGTCAGGAAGCATGTATATGTAGTGGAGGAGGCAGTCCACCCATGCATAGACGTCTCTCTGTCTCCTCTTGTCTAAGGGAGATTCACAAAGGCAGCCACAGGAATGATTGGGTCCCAGATGCTCAAGAGAAAATGGCAGAGTAATTCTCCATTGCTGCTTACATGTGCTTCAGAAAAACATTAGAAAAGAGATAAATGCATAACTGAAAGGTGCTGAATAATTTGGGAAAATGGGGTCACGCCCACCCACCCATTTGTAGAGCTTAGAGATCTGTATAAAGATGCAAATGAATACATCTGTTGTGTCATTAAATGCAACTGCAGCAACCTAGATGAAAGGGAAAGAGAGTGAGAGAGTGAGGGAGAAGTGCTGACTGGTAATAGCACCACAAAGTTGTCTTCTGAGATGAGGATCTGCCAAGTGCAAAGCCCTAGGCTAGTACTCTGGGTCTGGGTTGAGCATGCATTTATTCTCTCTCTCATTCCCTGCCACATTTCATAGTCTCATGGCCTGGCAAGCTGCTCTGTGTAGAAACCACAGCCCCTTGTGCACTTTCTATGAAGGCTGAGGGAGAGGACTGTTGCAGACCCGGTGGTTTAATCACATTTCCACCACCTTGGGGAGCCTGGCTACCTCGGCTGCTCTGCTGCAGGCTGGCGTTTCGCAGGGAAGGAAGAGAAAGGAAGCACCTGGGCCTCTGATGGACAGCAGCCCTCTGCTGCCTGAAGCGCCTCTGGGAAGGGAAAGGGGACAAGGTCGAGTGACAAGGCGAAAGCACAGGCTGCTGTGAGTAATTGAACGTGGGAATGATCCTGACAGTGTTTCTGGCCCTGCTGGCTGCCTGGATGCGAGTCAGCTGTGAAGCCAAGATCTGAAAAGATGTTTCAGAAATGTCAGGGCCACAAGAGACTCTTCATGTGATAACTTGGCAGCACCAGCTCAGGAGAGGGTGGGGGCTACAAAGTTCCATCACATGCTCAGCAAAACAAAGAGGACGCCCCAACTACCCCTTCTCTTCCCCATGATCCCCAGCACCCACTAGAGACCAAGGATGATGGCCCAATCTCCCTGTGTCCTGACCAAAGACACACAGTGGGGACAGTTCATAAAATCACAGAATCATAGAATGGCCTGGGTTGAAAAGGACCACAATGATCATCTAGTTTTCACCCCCCTGCTTTGTGCAGGGTTGCCAACCACCAGACCAGGCTGCCCAGAGCCACATCCAGCCAATTCCTTATCTTCTTATGACTTAAGTTGCTCTCTATTGTTTAAACAAATGGATTGAATGTAGAATAATCTTTAATTTCCTGTATAACTATCTTGAACATCCATCTTTTAGTTACTACTGGTTGCTTCCATTTCCCTCCCTCCTCCCCCTCCCCCCTTTTTTTTTCCTCTGTATGTTACACGAGCACTCTGAATTTCACACCATCTCTCTCTCTGCTCAGTCATATTGAGTTTTCCTCCCTCACCATCCTCTTACAGGACTATGTCACAGTGGCCTCTGATAAACTTTGCTGAAGGAACTCCCAGTTTTCATTCATACATAAATCAATATTTATACAAATATAGAGAGGTATTCTATGCTCTCTCCTAATAAATTTTACTTTTGACATTTCGAAAGTTAGCCTTTTCAGAGGACCAAGTATATATATATTATTGCTTGGCATCACACTCCCTGTGCTCATACTGAGAATAATCAAATCATCATTGCTGGTCCCTGTAGCTGCTTCCAGGGGCTGCAGCTTCTACTGCAACAGGTTGAATGAACATCCAGTGAGTATAACCTTTTACTAACTTCATCAGCTCTTGATCAGTTGGGCAGGCATGCGTGATCACTTTTCTCTGTTTGTGTGCAGGTGCAGGGACATTCACAAATGCAAAAGCACACTTTTCTGCGGTGTTTTAGTACCTATTTTTACCTTTAATGTTGTCCAAAAGCTCATGCAGGTGCATATGTCTACTTTTCACAGTGACTTTTCCCTGCACTGCTATTAACTAGTCATACACTAATCATCTCGTTAAGCATGGATCATTGAATAGTTCCTCATGCCAATTTGCTGTCCAGGAGCTTATCGTTCTTTTAAGTTATTTATAATTGTCCTATATGTTTCTTTGTCTTAATTTACGATTCCCAGACTATTTCCTATTGACCTCTGGGTATCAGTGTAATGCATTCATCAATGTGTTCAGTAATTCTGTATTTTGTTACTCTATACTGATTTCTACATTTTACCATCTCAGCCTGAATCCCTCATTGACCTGAAACCCACCCTCCAGGGGAAACCAGCAGCTTTCAGACCAGCCTTTCACTGTTCCTAATGAGAACAACATTAGACTTCTACCTCAACACGACTGAAATGATTTCATGGTAGAAAATTATCATTTCTATACTTCAGAAGCACTGGTGATATTCAAATTAGAATCCTTCCATACTAACTGTTTTATTATCACTGTTATTATTTCTATATGCTGCAGAAAAGAGGAGAATCATTATTTTCCATCAGTTCATTTAGCAGTGGCTGAAAGTTTCTTCTAGTAAACACAAGGATCAGTCTCTGCTCTGAAGAATCAAGTAACTACAAAAACGCAGTGGCATCTTTTATGCAAAGCATCACCCCTGTGCCTTTACTCACTGTGCTTTTCCTTAAATGACTGTAATGAGACTGTTAAGCATTCCAGTCTTGTGACTAATCCCTGCAGGTTTCACCAATGACAATAATATCAAATTTCTTCTTATCAATGGGAATTTCCATTTCCAGCTTGCTCGTTACCCCGGTTGCTGTATAAGTAATAGGAAACCTTCTTTTTTTTCTTTACAACTTTAGCACAGCAGCTCAATTTGTTTGCAACATGCCGAGTTTGAGTTCAGATTGCATTTGCCTTCTTAGCACCTTCCCTTTGTGTCATTAGTCAAGCAACCGCCTGGCTGTTCCAGCTTGCTTCTGACAGAACGGAGCTGCTTTGAGATGGAGGCCATTCTGCTCGTATGTGATTGCATATATATAAAAGACTGAAAGCAGCATTATGAAACCTCCAGCAACTCAGCTACATGCTGCAGCCACTTATTTTCCAGTGACACTGCAACACTCTTTTTCCTACCCACCAGCTGGTGGGAAGTGTCAAGCGACAATGCCGGAAGATCACAGAAAGAATTGCTGCCTTCTGACTCCAAACTTAATTACAAGGAGAACAACTCCATCATCCCTGCTGCTACTGGTCTTGGAATGCACTTGTGCCTGGAGTGCCCCTTTTCCTCATTTCATTCCTCGGTAGCTGTTGGTAGGTGAGAGAAAGGATGAGCATCACCCTCTGAGTAAACAGAATCGCAACAAAGGAACTGCTGAATCAGATGTCATCTGGGAATTCTTCAGCAGTAACACCTTTCGTGTCAAGGAATCATACAGACCGACTAGCACTCCTCCTCCGTTTTCACAGCCACTGTACAGATGGAGCTGTTTGTCAGCTGTCACGCTGACACAAAGCTGGGACAAACCAGCAGCACGAGAACTCTGTCTCCTGATCTGGTCAGCTGAGGAAGTTTTATCTGCTTCTTCTTTTCTTTATGGCAGACTGACATAAAATGGAATTTGATGAGCACAGGTTTCTGTTGGTAACCTTGGACTAGAAGTGGGTAATTATCAAACTCAGATCAATGAATTCAATAAAGCTCTGATTTTAGGAAGCACTTGAATATGTGGCTTTCTCTAATCTCTAAGATATTTCTTATCTGGCAAGGAATGTAAATACCGACAGCCTTAAGCATGTGCTGAGATACTCTAAGGTAAAGACCTCAACTGGGTAAAAAATGGTAGCCATACTGTAGTGGAAAACGACGATATAAAGCATTTCTCCGGGGCTGCCTGGCACTAATGACTTTAATACAGCAAGCTGAACAAACTTATGTGGCAGCAGTGACTGTGAAGGAGGACTTTTAACTTGCCTACAATAACTGCCTTGCTAGGAGCTGAGCATTTCAGTCAGTATGATGAATAGACAACAGGAGCCAGTAGAAGACCAGCACATGGAGGCAGTGTGGAAAGCAGATCCATATGGGGCAGGGTGCAGAGTGCAACCGTAGGAGAGCCTGCCTGGAAGCCAAACAGTGACCTCGTGAAGCTTGTGCTGGCAGCAAAAAAACTTGGCTGCACAAAGAAAGGTCTGCCAGGCTGGGACTTAAAAATGCAGAAATAATGTATGTAAGTGTGAATGCATAAGTGCATGCTTCCCAAAAAATGTACACATAGGTAATGGATTGCAAAGGAGGCTGGCAAAGGGTTTGTGACATCCTATGAGTCCATAGCAGATTCAAACCGTATAGGAGGATAAGAAGAAGTGTGATGATAATAAGCATATGATGATGATACTGCTTACACCACAGCTGCTATTATGAGTTAGCAGCAACATAAGACACAGGCAGAATTAGAAGAACCAGCACCTTACAGAGATGATAGAGGGGAGCTGAAGCTCTCTTGCTTTCTGTCTCTGCTTCCATTTCCAGCTGATGTTCTAGCGCCTGTAGGTCTCCTCCTGTAACCTCAGTACTGTTCATCGTACCGAGCCATACTTCCAATTATATTTATAAGCCTATTAGTACAACTTGTGATCTATTCATAGACAAGCAATGAACAAAGAAAGAGAGTCAAACGCAGCCAATAAATTGCCTACAAGAAGTAAACTGTGCCATCAGCAAAAATTTGTATCTCTGTTTTTCTCCTCTTTCTCTTAGATCGTTAATAAACATATTGAACATCCCCGGTCCTGATGCTGATCCCTGGAGCATCTTGCTATTAACCTCCTTTCATGGAGAGAATTGGACGCTTATTCCTTTCCTTTGTTTCTTACCTCTTATCTAGGCTTTAATCCATGTCAGGACTTTGCCTTCCACCCTACGGGTAACAAATTTCTTTAATAGCCGCTTGTGAAAGACTTTATCAAAAGCCTTTTGAAAACTTTAAATAAATTATATCCCCCCACACCCCTTCTCCTCAGTCCAATATTTCATTACCTCTTCCCCAGAATCCTAATAGGCTAGAGAAGCACAAGTCACACTTACAGAAGAAGGCAGACAGGTTTATCTCAATCGTGTTAGACCCATCCAGAAGCTTTCTAACTCTATCTTTAATGATTTTTTTTCAGTGTTTTCCTCCTTGTTCAGAAGTAGGGCTCTCTATTTTATAATTGGATCATCTTTAGCTTCTTTGTTAAACATGGTTACAATAATTGTTCCCCTCCTGGCTCCTCAGTCCCACAGGCATTTGTACAAAAAAACTGTTTGAATGAGCATTACCTTCTCATTCAAACAGCTAATAGCCCAGCTACACTGAACTCTTGTTTCTTGGGCATCTGCTGATGCTTATCATCCACTTTTAAGCTCATGTCTTCATCTGCTGTGTCATCTTCTCATGTCTCTGACCTTTCTCAGCATGGTCAGAAGCATCCAAGAATTGCTTTCTCTTCCCACTCTTCATTTCCACAGGTGAAAAAGCCCAAAGGAAAAAACATTCATTGCTGTTCACGAGGCAGATCCCACTCCAGACATGGATAAGCAAGGAGCTAGCTAAAGGAGTAGGTGGTTGGTTTGGTGAATTGATGGTGGCTCTTCTGCCTTTCCAGTTACCAGAATGCTTTATGTTGTTGACAGCTCAGCCTTCACACCTCATCTTACTGGATTAATCAGTCCTAAAGCAGGTGCTGATGGCTGCTATTCAATAGCCTGCCCTGGCCAGGCAGAGTCTTTCCACCACCTTGTTTGACAGAATTGATGGCAAAGTTTAATTAGGGCTGAGGGCTCAAAATGACAGACACACAGGAAAAGCTGATTTCTACCAGTGCAGGGGAAGTTGAGGTCCCCAAAGTACCTTTTCATGTCAAGGGATGATGGTTCACTTCTCCTCCTCATTCATAGGCAGCTCTTCTGCTGTGACAGAGTATTTTCAGTTCCAGAGTAAAAGAGATACATCCAGCCTCAAGGCAGAAAAACACGTGGTCAAGCTGTTATCAGGAGAGACAAAAATCAGGCCTGCAAAACGTCCATTTGGTGTTACAGACAGAAAGGTCTCTTTGCTGAACCCTCACAGCTGCTGCACTCATGCTCAGCAGCAACTTAACATCCTGCTCTGTAGTGCTGGGCCCAAAGGTTGGCTTATGCAATGAATAACATGCACAACTCTTCACTATGTGCAGGGATGGAGTTCAAGCCTGGAAGACATTACAAATTACAGCAGGCTTTGGATCATGTCCGTGAAGGAAGAGGGTTTGCTAGGGTAGCTGAGCATCTTAAGCCTGCCCATGTCTCACCAAACCAGAAGCTTCCTGTCCTTCTTATTCACCTAGCACCTTTGCAGGCACGTACCCGGGAAGCTACCATCCTCCTGTTCTCCTACAGGGCTCTCAAGCCTGTGCTGCTGTGTGCTGGAAGATGCATGTTACTCTACTGCAGATGGACAGGTTGCTCAACTGGAGCATGGTAACGCACATGTGGGAGGCAGCAGCTTCTTATCCTTATTTTTGTTTGTTGTTTCCGCTAACAAGGCTCTTCCACAACATCAAAATTTGGTGCAGTCTTTTAAAAAGTTGGTATTTGTGGAAAATAGGGTGCATTTGGCCTCCTCTCGGGATACACATGGCTCTCTAAACAATGTTGCTAGCTCTGTGTCATTTTCAAGTCCCTCATAGATAGAGATCAGCACTGTAAGCACAAGATGGAGTCACGTAGACTGGACTGAGGAACTCTGGGAGAGCAATCTTTTCATATCTCCACAGTGGAAGAACTGCAGCACTGTCAGTCTAAGGAGGTCGCTTTACTTGAATGGCTTAAAAAACCCCATATATATCCCGAATGCCTTCCTGGGGTAAGGCAGATGGTGGCTCACCGTGCCTAGTCCTGTGTGTTGTTACAAAGGCTACCTTGGTTGGAAAGTTCCTATGCTGTGAGAGGGATGGCTCCCTAACCCAAGCTCCCCTTTGTAACCAGCTCTTGTCTTCTTGCTCAGCAGAACTGCACTGTTTTGCTCTCATGGGGAAGTCAGGTGCCCACAGAGTCTGGGCACGGATTTGCCATGGTATGATTTGTTCAGCAAAGCTCCTTATACCCTCCTTAATCTCCATTTTATATCTCCCCTGCTGCACTTTACAATCTCTTATATTACTATAATTTGGGCTGGATTTCCATATTTTAGAAAATGCCTCACTAAATGATGGTATCTTTCCCTTTATCCATGGTGTTACTTCTCAGCATTACTTCCCACCTGTGGGGAGAATGTATATGCATCATATGGAAACATGTTAGGATTGTAGTAAATGACCTCATATCATCTGGCTGTTCATCACTCTACTATGCACATTGCATGATACAACTGCATTGTTTCTTCCTGCAAGATTTGGGGTTGCTCTCAAGCCAGAGTCACTTCTTGTACCTACAAAGATCTCTTGCACTCAGAATCATAGAATTGTTTGAATTGGAATGGACCTTTAAAGGTCATCTAGTTCAAATTTCCTGCAGTGAATAAGAACACCTACAGCTAGATCAGGCTGCTCACAGCCCCATTCCGACTGACCTTGAGTATGTCCAGGAACAGGACACCACCTCTCTGGGCAGCCTCACAACACTCATTGTAAAAACACTTTTTCCTCATGTACAGTCTAAATCTCCTTTATCTCATTTTAAAGCCATTTCCCCTTGTCCTATCACCACAGACTGCTAAAGAGCCTCTTCTTTCTTATAGCTTCCTCCCTTTAGATACTGAAAGGCTGCTCTCAGGTAACCTCAGAGCCTTCTCTTCTCCAGGCTGAAAAGCCCCAGCTCTCTCAGCCTGTCCTCACAGGTCTTCTGTCCCTCAGATCATTTTTGTGGCCCTCCTCTGGACACACTCCAACAGGTCCACATCTCTCCTGTACTGAGGGCTTCACATCTGGATGCAGTACTCCAGGTGAAGTCTCACCAGCACAGAAAAGGGGCAGGATCACCTCCCTCACCCTTCTGGTCGTGCTTCTTTTGATGCAGCCCAAAATACAGTTGACTTTCTGGGCTGTGAGGGCACATTACTGGCTTATGTCCAGCTGCCATCCACCAGTACCCTCTAGTCCTTTTCAGCAGGGCTGTTCTCTATCCTTTTGTCCCCCAGCTTGTACTGGTATTGGGGGTTGCTGTGACCCATGTGACCTTGCACTTGGCTTTGTTGAGCCTCTTGATGTTCTGTGCCCACTGCTTGAGCCTGTCTAGGTCCCTCTGGATGGCATCCCATCCCTCGGCCATATCAGCTGCACCCCACAGCTTGGCATTATCTGCAAACTTGCTGAGGGTGCACTCAATCCCACTGTCGATGTCACTGATGAAGTTATTAAACAGCACCAGCCACAGTACTGACCCCGCATCTTCTAGTGAGGCCTAAGCAAGTCCTCACATCCAACATGTTAGCACATTGCAGGGCACAGGTTGACCTATGGGCTCCGTGTGAAGCAGCTGGCTGGGGCAAACACTAGATGTGATGCTCAAAAATTCCCTGGAGTCTGCTCTTGTCTCATGACAAGATTCCTGAGGCATAGCTCAGGAATTTGCATATGAATCCCTGGAATCCTGCATTCAGAACCTTTGCTGCACGTGTGATTTTTATGCCTTGAAGTTTCACGTATTTCCTGTTTCACAGAAGTCATTAGAAAGAGCTATTGACAAACAGGAGCTGTTCAAAGTGGAGCAACCGGAATGATCAAGGGAGTGGAGGAATTGATTCAGAAAGAAAGATTAAAAGGATAAAGTCTGGAGAGATTGGTTAAACAGCAACTACTGAGTGGCATGATAACCTACACATACTTAAGAAGTATCTCAGAAACAGGAAAAGACTAGTACTGTGATACATGGGGAAACAAGTGGAAACAGGCAGAAATTGAAAGTAACTTGAATTTTCTCTTTGAGATTAACTTTCAGACAATAGGAAAAAGATGTTTACTGTCACTACTCTAGCCTGATGGCAGTGCTTAAGAAACCTAGTTGCTCTCAGTTTTATAAAACCTAGGACAAAAAAATAGTGGTAAATACATAATAGGAAAAGACATACAGAGCTAACATTGGGTCTGGGAATGGTGCAGGCATGCTGGTGAGGAGGCATCTTCCCAGAGTAACTGAGTGAAGCAGCACTCTTTCAAGAGCCCCACGTAACCCAGGGGAGCCCTCTTTACACAGCAAAACGTGCAGCATACCTCCACGGGAGTCTGCAGTCCTCACTTTATATGAGGAACGGCTTGTGGACAAGACTTATACTACTTTGACAAGAGCCATGTGCACGAGTGAGGTTCCTGCAGTCCTCACACACCATCTGGCCCATGGGTTCTGGCATGCTAATGTCATTTGTTAGTTTTAAACTTGACTACACAGCATGCCAGGCTGTGCAGCTGAGCAAGCCTGCCCAGATGCTTATCAAGTGCAAATTGGTGCAAATATCTATTTATATCAGCTGAGGCTGTGGGCCACTCTTCCTAATGAACCATGTGTCCACTGTATACTCACAGATTCACAGAATTGAAGGCTAAAGGGAATATTAGATCAGCTGTTTTGACCTTCTCGGTATAAAACCATAGAATCATACAATTGTATCACTGGCCATTAATTTTCACCCAGTTACCCATGGATTGAGCCCAGTCATTTGCCTTTGAAACATGCTTTATGTTTAGCTAACACAGTACTTGTTGAAGAGGTTTGCTGTTGATCTCAAGACATCCAGACATGGCCAGTCCTTTCCTTCAGGTGAGTCTTCTTTGCTGAAGCTAACCAGCTTTGCTCACATTGTCAATTTGAACCTGCCCTGCCCCATCAAGCATTATTTCTCTAGTAGTCACAGTTTGTTCATGCTCAAGCCACAGAGTCCAATGATTTGCAGTAATTTTTATGTTCACTCACAGTTTTCAGGCAAAAATATTTTCTGCAGGAGGTTATAGAATGTTCATAGTGAGAATTATGCAGAATATTTGGTATTCTCCATAGAAGTAATTGTATGTTAAAAGCATGTGTACTTTCTGTGGCTTTGATAACATTGGCTGATCAGCTCACCTGTTTGTCTAATCAATCATATTATCATAGAATCATAGAATCATTTGAGTTGGAAGGGACCTGCAATGAACAGGGACATGCACAGCTCCATCAGGCTACTCAGAGCCCAGTCCAGCCTGGCCTTAAATGTCTCCAAAGATGGGACTTCCACCACATCTCTGGACAATCTGTTCCAGCACCTCATCTCCTTTACTATAAAAATCTTCCTTACATCCAATTAAATCTCCTCTCTTTCAGTTTGAAATCATCTCTCCCTGTCCTGTCACAACAAACACTGCTAAGCAGTCTGTCCCCTTCTTTTTCATAGCCTCTTTTAGGTTCCACCTGTCTTAATAGCTCAGCATTTCCCTATGATATCAGTAGCATCAGTACAGTTCCTTATGTACTTTAAGTTTTATACTTTAAAAGTAAAGTATACTCTTTATACTGCAGCATATTTGTCTTTGTTGAAGTAAGTTGGTCTCTTCACACATTTCCTTGAATTTCTTCTTTGGGTTGTTGCAGGTGACTGTACTGGGGTAGAAATGCTTGTGATCTGATCCAGCACAGCTGCTCTTATAAACAAGGCTATGTTTAAGAAAGGATGCAGAAGAGTTTTGCTTGCTATCACTTTTCTCCTTTCAGCTTCTGGGGGGCCTGGGTTACAAACATTGGCCTAGGTTTTAGGAGTCATTATGCCAGCAGAACTGTTTTTTAATGGAGGTGGTGGAAAGATCTGTAATAACACATTCAAAATGCACTTTCTGCAAATAGTATGCAACACTGACTTAAAATTTGCCATGTCTACAAACATCCCTGCCAGTAAACTGATTTGTGAGATAGCTCATGGAAACACAGCAGAAAAAGGGGAGTGAACTCAGCAGAAAGGAATTAATTACAAATTCGAAAGAAGATTTGTGGGTCATTCCTCAGGACCTGCTAACAGATTTAAAGCAGCTTAGCAGCGAGCTGATTTGGGGGCATGCTTTCACAACCCCAAGCAGCGCTGTGCAGAGGTGTCTTTGCTTGCACGGCTGGGGGTAGCATGGGAATCTCTCCTGGTGCACAGACATATCTCCTAGGTGACTTGAAGGCAGAGACTGCATCTTGCTTCTGACCTCAACAGCTTTCCTGGGCATTTAGGCACTGCTAGAAGCACAATATCTGAATGTGACCCAAGTATCGGAAAACAGAAATAAAACTAACATGCTCTCTGCCTTTTTCCCCTTCCTCTATAGGCTGGAGGGAAAAGAGCTTGATTATTTTATGGGGTGATCTGTTTGTTTAAATGTGTGAATGTGCTAATGAGTGGGCTGGTGGATGCCTTGTGCTTTGCACCCGTGTGGGTGGATGCAGAAAGCTTATTGCTGTGCTGGGGAGCTGAGTTCTCTGGGAAGCGGGCAGGAGCTGCTGTGGTTGCTCTCAGTGTTCCTGGGAGCAATGCAACTCATCTAAAGCCCATGGAAATCCTGTCTCCGGCGTACACAGACTGCATCCTCTCAGTCAACTGTCTGCTTGCTCCCGCACAGTACCTCTGCAGCAGAGTTATGCAGAAAGGTGGATTTCTGCAGCAACTCCAACAAAACCTGTGGCCAGTGCTGAGTACTGGGGCGGAGACCTTGAAGGTGACTCTATCTTCGCTGGTGGCCGGTACAAACGAGGGAGCAGCAGGGTGATGTTCTCACAGAAATCTGCGTTGCCAGGGAGACCGCAGACTGTGTTTTGTCAACTGGAGCTTTTCCAGGATGCCTGGCTTCTTCACTAGATATTAGCTGCAATAATCAGTCACAAGCGCCTGGATCACTGTGCCGAGACCGGTGTCTGATAGGATAGGACACCATCTTCTGGCAGGATGCAACTGAAAAGGGGGTGTTTTAGTGATGTGGTTATCTGGAAGATACATAGCAGCAAGGTGTCCACAGGATTTTCAAAGCTACAGGCGGACTTAACAGTTGGGCTGATGTCCTCAGTGACAGGTGGTGCTATGGAAATGCATAAGTGCTTTGAAGTGTTTGCTTTCTTTCTGCAAGCATCAGTTCGTTTGCCACTTTCCTGCTTTCTCCTGCTTGCCACAGCTCTTTCTTCAAAGGTTACTTTAACAGAGGCATGGTACATAGCACCTCATAACAAAATAAACCATTCTCAGCCCATGGAGACATTCTCCCAGCACAGCTGCTCCTGCAATGCAGTCCCAAACTGGTCTGCAACCTGTCTGAAATATGAGGGCTGTTCTAAAAGTAATGCCTCCTGTTTTATTATGTCAGCCCACCGACATCAGAGGTGGATGTTGGTGGTATGGCAGCAGAGGTTGAACCTTCCCACCAATAGTCTATTACATTTTGTTGCTGTGCAACAGGTGGCAGCAGAGGGGCAGTCTGACAAAACATGAAGTGTGTCTGAAGCAAAGGTGCGTCACTGAATTCCACCACGTGGAACAAATGGCACCTACTGACAGTCGTTGATGCTTACTGAATGTTTGTGGAGACCAAAGAGTGGATGTGAGCACAGTGAGGTGGTGGGTGGTGCGTTTCAGCAGTGGTGACAGTGGCAGTGGGGCACCTCCACCGGTGCAGATATTTGTGAGCACAGCATGCAGGCTCATGAAAGTCGCTGGCAAAAATGCACAGCTAATGGTGGTTACTATGTTGAAAAACAGTGTTTTGTAGCCGAGAACTCAGTGTTATTGTGCTCTTTGTATCTGCTGTAGTTTCCATGGTGATAAATAGGAGGCATTACTTTCAGAGTGACCTATGTACTGATATTTCCTAATCTAATCAGCTCTTCTTCTCTGGATTTAAAAAAACAGTGCATTTTGATTTAAAACAAACAAACAAACCAAAAAAAAAAAAAAAAAAAAAAAAGAGGAAGAAATAAAATAAAAACAGCAGAATAAAAAGGAGAAAAAGGGATTTTTCCTAACTAAGAGAAGATCTGAAATACATTAAATGCAATAATGGAATTTCAGATAAAAACGTGGATCTAGGGCTGCAAGAGAAGATTAATAAAATTCAGGTAAACAAAAATAATCATGTAAAAATATCTTCCCAGAATGATTTGCTTCCTTTAAAAAAGCTTCCAAACCCATCACTCAGTAAAAGCGTAGGAAATTCAAAGTGAGTGTGAAGGTATGAGAAACTCTAATAACAGTAAATACGGAATTGCACGGTGAAGCAACCTTAAGTCTGACTCCAGCAATGATTTGAGAAAAATCAGACATTCTGAGACTAACCTTGTCCATCCATTACCCGCAGTGTCATCAGATCAATGGCCACAAAACTAGAATGCTTTATTCTCCATCGCTCTGAGGTTGTGCTGACTCTGGCCCTTCTTTACAGCCATGCACACTCTACAGAAAAACACACATTTCACAAATTCCTCACCAGACAAATAGCCCACTGAAAACATCACTCTGCACTTGTCATTCTGATTCTATTTACCCCAATTAAAAAAAGGACTGTGAAACACAGTGGAGATGAATCTCAGAGAAGCAGAGCCTGACGCCCTGGGAGGTGCTTGCATCACTTTCCTGATGCAAGGAGCTGCATGCCAGCACAGATACCTGCCCAGGTCCCCCAGAATGGGGGAAACAGATTTCCCTAGCTCTGCTTCGGGTCTTAACAGCTTCCCCACTGCTGTGCTGGTGCTGTACTTATCCCTCTCTGCCCAGCATTGCAATGTGCTCTGCAGTGAAGGGATTTTGTCGTTTGCAGTGGAAAGATTCTTTAAAGAGGGCACAGGGGCTGGTTTGGAACTTCTCTCTGTTATCGGATGGCTATAAAGAAACTTTTGAATTCACAGGCTTTCCCATGCAGAGTACTGAAGGCAATCTACTTAGCAGGAGGATTGGATTAGACGATCCCCAGAGGTTCCTCCCACCTGCTAAAATTCCATGGCTCTGTGATTTTGTGGCTATAGGAACCAAAGCACTTTTACATGTTTGTTCTGTCTGGACCTACCTTTCAGCTATGCACTATCTATATCGGCATTTTTAATGTCATGTAATAACTGCAGCTGTTCTCTCTCATTTGCAGGCACTGCAACAGAGGGAAGCAGCAGAGTGGGTAGCCAGGAGCTGGGAATATGGGCTCAGAGGCACCCAGAGGATGCCCTAGGGCCAGGGGGATCTTGTGGCTCTTTGTACATAGCTGTGTAGTAGTGTTGCATGTAACAGAGATATCCCTGCTACAGACCAGAGCCAGCTCTGCAGGTGTCAGTGAGCAGCTAGAAACAGGGAACCTGGTCCAACATTGGCCTTGACACCTAGCACTGTGGCTGGATCCAAAAGACACAAAGCATTACTTCTTGGAGCCTTCGAGCAAAACAGAACTGAAGTATCTATTGGTTTAAACAAACCTCAGCCAAAAGAAGGCTGCCAGCCCAAAAGCACTGGACTTGACTTTGCTGTGAATAACATCTCATACAAGAAAAAAGTGCTGTTCTAGTATCACTGTTTTTCTGACTGGGTTTGATGATGACACTAGTTGTTTTCTTCACAGTTCACAGGGAGAGCCATCAAGAAATAGTCATCTTTTCCCTCCTCTCTGTTGAACGGCTCTATAACCTTGGTGTGAATTTATAGTCTGTCACTGCGTTTTGAGATGCCATATGTGCAAGAGAATGATAGGGAAGGAAATGCTTTGTTTCTGAAAATGATGCCACACTTAGCACTATTACAGGCTGTGGACAATGTATATCATTTAAAACAGTAAGAAGAGGTCTTGGGTGAAGGAAGACACTGTGGCAAGCACAAATGTCTCTTGTCCTTTGGGGCAAAGGAAAAAAAATAAAAAGCACAAAACCCCCTGCTATTTAATGTAATTTAATTCATTCCAAGAGGGAGAAAGTTCTGAATTGTTTTTAATTATTTCCCATGGATAAATCTTCTCTGACAGGAAAGATTCAGCAGTACCCAGTGAAGGGCAAGTCTTTCTATGGGTAGGAACTCAACACAAGTTTCTTTTCAGCCTGTGGGTGACTTTCTAACCAGGAGATTTATGGGGAAACTCTCGTCACACCAAAGTTTTCGAGTTCCTTAACTTTGCTTGACCCCACTGATTTGTTGTCACCTTGTGGATTTTGCTAGTCCTATCATAGCCTGCTCCTAAAACAAGGTCCAAAAGAAACTGCAAATATCTGTCTCTGCTTTTGATATTCTTCTAGCTATTAACTATTATTATTATTGTTATTAATGGTATTAAAACAGAAGCTCCTGTAATAGAACCCCACTGAACAAGCACACACACCTGAAAAAACAAATTTCTTGACCTATAAGGTGTAGGATTTATTTTCTGGCATCATTTGGACAAATGACCCGTGGCAAAATAGCTTAGCTTTCACAGCCACTGAAGCTGGATTGCACCTCTGAGATCCACTCCCGTGTGCTGGCAAATCGCATTGCATGAGGCAGTGTCTAGTTGTGCGTGCTCAGGTGTGTGTGTATGTGTGTGCTGGTGATGTACTTCTTATCTCTCCCCAGACCCACCAAGTGGAAGCAGTGCAAATGGCAGCAGGGACTGATGGTTATGTGCCAGGTTATGCGTAGGTGCGTGAAAAGACCTTTTCAGTCATTAACCAATTCACTTATCTCTTATGTCCTATTAGGAAAAGGCTGGAGGCCACGTGGAGGCATCTGGAAAGTTAAATCTGGGTTGTGGTGGGAGCACTTACAACACGTAGAACACTGGTCCAGGCAGTCAAGCGAACTGCTCTAGCCAGACCTAGGATCTGAACTGCAGGATGTATGCTGCTTCCAATGATTCTTGATCCAGAAGCTCTGAACTGACTCAAAGCCACATTCACAGGACTTGTGGTCAAGTTGCAGATTCCAGCTGAGGGACAGAGAGGGTGAGCTGTAATTCTGTGCCATGATTAAGCCAATCATTTTGGATTATCTTATTTTCTATTCATACTTCTTACAGGTGTAGCATGTGTGGTACAACTTACACACATGATTAGCTGATCAGATCCATAGTGTAGAGTGTAAAAGTTGCTTCTGGTGCCCATATTATAAACTATGGATAAGTCATTTTTCCTGTAGTTACACTGGCAGGTATGTGTAGACAGAGAACACACACACAGCTACACAAAAAAAACCATGACAGGATGCTAAGTGTCTAATGGAAAATAGTAGTGATCAGTAAAAGTAGCAATAATATTTAGTTCCTATCATAGCTTGATATTTCAACATCAATATCTCAATGGTTATATTGATATCTCAACCATTGTTTTCTTAGCAATTTTTTAGCTTGGTATTAAAACCAGAGCTTTACCAGTTTAAATGCATCTCCAAAAGAACATGTTTTTGAAGAATCTGAATGTTAATAGAAATGATCAAGTTATTCTGATTCTTTTTTTATTATCTTGGTAAACAAGAACTGGTCAGTTATTACTACTGATTAATGTATTACTAAAAGCAATACAATGGTGATGGTTTTCTTTCTTTTTCTTTTCCTTTTTTAGATTTCTCTATTTTTTTTCTTTTTCTAAATTTCTGTCAGATGAGATGCAAGTCCTGTGAAGAGATTCTAATATGCCAGTTCAGGGTTTGCTTCAGATAATTTTCACAAAGTCTTGGAAGCAGTGCCTGGTCTACATGGTCAAAACCAGTGGGATAAAACCCAAGACAACTCCAGAGTCACCCGTGCCCAGATGTAAATATGGGTATCTTTATGTTTTGCACTGCACTCAGCACAGTGGGAAGCTAATCCAAGTCCAGGACTTTGAGGTGTTATCACAAAAGCAGTAATGAATAAACAAGTTAAAATAAGACACAGAGAAAAAAGAAACAAACAGCAGGTGAACAAAATAACAGCAAGATGCTTAAATAATGAAAAGCTTAAAGAGCAAACAGTTCATCCACTCTTCCAGGCTATTAGAAAATGACATAATCAGTGTCAGATCATGACTTTAGGGTGCTCTCCTGCAAGGTGACTGACCAGTGACTTTTATTGAAACACAGATGCATAGATAACAAGGCACAATAATTTGTTTTTTAATGGTTGCTTGCATAAGTCTAAATCACTCCATCTAGCTAAATAATAAATTCACATAACCAAGTCTGAATCAAAGAGGCCTGAGAATGGGTCACTGCATGAGTTGGACTTGCAGTCTTAGCTGCTGACTGGGCTGTGCTGCAGTTGTTTACAGGAGCGCAGTGCAGTTCCCTGCTGTGGCTGAGTCTGTGATTTCTACCCAGTAGGAAACCTTTGTGGTGGCTTTTCACTTGTCTTTAAGGAAACAAAATGCCTCATTAATTGTAGGTGTGAGTTGACTTCTTTCCTCTGAGCTAGAAGCAGCCAGGCGCCCTTTTGGCCTTTTGGGAAGGAAGATACTAAGGCTTGTCCCCATCCAGTGCTCTGTATAGAGGGTGAGGCAAAGCAGCCAGTCCAAAAGCCCTGGGGGCTACAGAAGGCCTGGCAGGAGCAGTCAGTTTTGGGTGAGTGCAGTGTGCAGACCTAGTGTGAGGTGGTGAGATGAGCCAGTCTGTGTTGTCCTGAATGTAGACAGCTGCAGAAACATGAGGGGTCCCTCTTACAGCAGCAGTGTCAGACGCTTTCAAAAATGCTTACAGGTTAGACTCTAAAACTGAGCTAAAGAAACAAAAGAGGAAGGCACAAAACTCTGGATTTGAGGTACCAGGCTTGTAGTGAAAGTGAGGCAATTTGTCTGTGCCATGTGTGGAATGGATCTGGTGTCTCAACAAGTTAACCTGAGTCTTCCTACTACTTACTCCCCGAAGAAAGAAGGCAATCAGCTCCCAAAAGTATTGTCTGTGGTAGGAAACTCTGCTTCCTGAGTCACTTGAGGAATTTGGGAGCTTCGAGTAAGAAGTGCTGATCAGAATTACTATTTAGAAAGCCGTATATGTGCAAGTACAGTCAAGATCATGAAGAGCTGACCCCAAAGTGGTGGGGGTGACCTCTGTGTTGCAGCAGGACATGCCAGACAGCTGGAGGGAAGATATTTTTAGTGCATCCCACAAATGCAGTATGTAGCTGCTGCTACAGTGGAAGAGAAGTGGGGGTGGACCCTGCAGACCCTGCTGACCCTGAGCTGTGTGTATTGATTGAGGAAGCAGGTTTCTTCCATGTATTCATAGAGGCTGGTTTAGCCTGAGCTGGGACTCAGAGACTGTGTCTTTCTTTCTCAGGTTATGATTTATGACTTCAATCCAATTTATGGCCATTTACAAGAATGCTGAACTGGCTGTAAATCAGTAAGAGACCATAAAATACTCATGAGAGCTGCTGAAATCCATCTGGGTGAGCTTCCTTCCCTCCCAAGAGCAGCCAGCTGAGGGCAGGAAGATGTAGGCCTCCCATCAAGCCTCGCAGCAGCAATAGGGCATGGGGATGAGATGAAGTGCTTGGCTGGAGGCAGAAGGCAAAGAAGACTTGTTTTGAGGGCATACGAGAGTCAGATGAGCCATTGCCAAAGAAGAACTGCTCTGCAGGACTTCCTCAGATGGGGTTCACCCAAAAGCAAGGCTGACCTGGAATCCATGGCCTTCATTGCAGCCAGTGATTCTCTTAAAGTAGGTCAGTGTTTTACTGAGTCACTGTTCTTTGTGATAAACTTCCTGGCCATTTTTATTTTTACCAGGTACTCCAATTTCTGTAGTAGACATGACGTTAAAATCACAGTCCTCATGGATCCTTTTAAAGCAAACCTTTCTTACTCCTCAGCAAGGTGATTTGTACAAAGCGTAAAGAAACCCCCCAAACAAGGAACAACACTGTGCCAAATTCCATACTTACCGTCAGCAACAGAAGGTGGTGCAGTGTTTACAAAAAGCAAACAAACAACAACAAAAAAAACACAAATGGGGCTACTGGAATTAAAATCCCTTCTTTGCCTTGACTGCAGTGCAGACTTTCTCCCCTAAGCCTAAAAGTGCCTTAATTGCCAGGTAGCAGGTGACTATGTATGTAAGTGCTTATGTAGAAGTTTCATTTGCTGCATAAATGCAACCCAGTACAGATAAACACTTTCTTTTACATATGCGAAGTGGAATACAAATCTTTCTTCCTCCTTACCTTAATGTACAAGGGCTGCTCTGAAAGTAATGCCTCCTATTTCATTACATCAGCCCACCATGTCAGAGGCGGATGTTGGTGGTACGGCTGTAGATGTTGAACCTCTCCATCAGTATTCTGTTACATGTTGTTGTCGCATGACAGATCGCAGCAGAGGGGCAGTTTAACAAAACAGCACCTGACATGGAAGTGTGTTTGAAGCAAAGGTGCGTCAATGATTTCCTCCATGCAGAACAAGTGGCCCCCACTGACATGAACTGATGCTTGTTGAGCATTTCTGGAGGCCATACAGCAGATATGAGCACAGTGAGGCAGTGACTGGTATGTTTGAGCAGTGGCAACAGTAGCACGAAAAAATAACCATGTTTGGACGGCCATGCACAGCTGTCTCACCACAAAATGTGGAATGTCTTGATCAGCTCATCCATGCAAATTGGCAGATTACAGCAGGGAACTGTGTACATAGCTGAGTATCAGCTTCAATATGTCGAAAACAGTGGTGACAACATTGAAATATTGCAAAGTTTATGCAAGGTGGGTACCATGAATGCTCACAGAGGAACAGAACAGAAAGAGCATTGTATGCAAGTTTGTCAGGACCTATATAATGTCCAGGTGACAGTTTCCTGGATCGCATCATTAGCAGTGATGAGATCTGGTGTCACCACTATGAATGGGAGTCAAAACTGTAGTCCATGGAGTGGCAACGTGTGAATTCCCCATTAAAAAAAAATTCAATATATAGCCCTCAGTGTGTAAAGTGATGCGCACTACCTTTTAGGAAAAGAAAGGGGTGGTCCTTCTGGATTTCCTGGAACCTGGACAAACTATCAAGTCTGACTGTTACATTGTGATGCTAAGCGGAAGATTCCAGCTTTCACAGTCAGGCCAGAGAAGAAAACCACCTTCCCTTGCAACACAATAATGCCAGGCCCTACACTACTTTGAAGACCATGAAGCACATTAACAATCTTGACTGGACTGTCCTACCATACCCATCATATAGGCCACATTTGGCACCTTCTGACTTCCGTCTGTCTGAGCCAATGAAAAATGGTTTGTGTGGGCAACATTTTTCTAGCAACTACACCATCATAGCAGCTGTGAAACAGTGGGCCACCTACGCTGGTTCAGATTTTTATGAGCATGTCATGCAGACTCTTGTTTATTGCTGGTGAAAATGCACTGTTAATCATCATAGAATCATAGAATTGCTCAGGTTGGAAAAGGCCTTCAAGATCACCAAGTCCAACCAGAACCTAACCATACTACCCTAACTCTAACAACCCACCACTAAATGATGTCTCTGAGTACCACATCCAAACGGTTTTTAAACACATGCAGGGATGGTGACTCAGTCACCTCCCTGGGAGCCTATTACAGTGCTTAACAACCCTTTCTGCAAAGTTCTTCCTGATACCTAACCTAAACCTCCCCTGGTACAACTAATGGTAGTTATGAAGTTGAAAAATGGTGTTTTGTAGCTGAAAATTTGCTCTATCAAATAGTGTTATTGTGCTCTTTGTATCTGTTCTAGTTTCCATGGAAATAAATAGGTGGTATTATTTTCAGAGCAACCTACTTAACTTGAGGATCAAGCTGCAGTGTAGCACCAGGCTAAAAGACAGTGCCAGGGCCAGTAAATCTAATTCTACTCCTGATCTCTTCCAACAAGAAGATTATAGAATAATATATGGAATAGTACAGAAAAAGTAGAATAGTATATGGAATGGTACAGAATAACTCAAGTGTCCAAAAGCATACCTAGAATGCTCACTCTATAACTGAGCCTCTCTCAACATCCAGTTCTCTCAGGTAATGAATCAAGAAAACTGTGCAAGCCAGAAGGAGAGTAAACACTCCAGATTGCTCTGCTCTGAATCACAAAGCAAGTAATCCTTTCTTAAAATCATAGAATGGTTTGGGTTGGAAGGGACGTTTAAGATCACCTAGTTCCAACCCCTGCTATAGGCAGAGATGCTTCCCACTAGACCAGGTTGCTCAAAGCCCCATTGAGTCGAGCCTGGCCTTGAATGCTTCTAGGGAGGGGGCATCCACAGCCTCTCTGGGCAACCTGTTCCAGTGTCTCACCACCCTCACAGTAAAGAATTTCTTCCTAATCTCTAGTCTAAATCTGCCCTCTTCCAATTTAAAGCCATTTCCCTTTGTCCTGTCTCTACTTGCCCTTATAACCCCCCCCCCCCCAGCTTTCCTATAGCCCCCCATGTACTGGAAGGCCACCATAAGGTATCCTGAAGCCTTCTCTTCTCTAGGCTGAAAATCCCCAGCCTGTCCCCTTAGGGGAGGAGCTCCAGCCCTCTGATCATCTTTGTGGCCCTCCTCTGGGCCTGTTCCAACAGCTTGGTGTTCTTCTTGTGTTGGGGGCCACAGAACTGGATGCAGTACTCCAGGTGGGGTCTCATGAGAGCAGAGCAGAGGGGCAGAATCACCTCAGCCTCCCAAATGGGCATGCCATATTCTTGGGGAGAGCTGCGATCTGTTTTTTTTTTTTTTCCTCTTGTTTCTTGGTGAAAAAAGTACTAAGCTCAGTCAGGCTGCCTAGATAGTGAGATCTAGAAGCGTGCAATCTTACTCCTGCGGAGTAATGAGGTTTAAGCTGTTAGGTTTCTCCAAGTATTCTTAGTATGATAGCTGACTGTGACTGGTTCATTTCTTCCAGTTTGTCACGCTGAAAGATAGATGAAGAGTGCCTGTAGTGGAAATGCTAAGTCACTGCTTGAACCAGTGATTGAGCACTTGGTAGGAAGGCAGGGCCACCCAAGGGAGCTCAGGTGCATGCAGTGCACCTGAAGGAAGGGGTTGGGCCAGGATCCACCCCTTCCCAGACTTTATTTAACTGTTGGCAGTGGAGGTGAGGGTATCTTGCTGGAGATTCTTGCTTGCTTGAGGCCTACCAAGGGTAAGTGTTTTGTTTTGGTTTTTTTCCCCCCCCCTTTTGTTTCTGCATCCATAGCTGCTGTGTTCAAGCCTATCCTTACTTGCTGCAGCCTGGGTCTTTGTTACCCTGCTATCATTGCTGTGCTTTCTATTGCATGACAGTGCCAAAGATACTCTGTTGCTCTCAGACATTCAAGAGCAATATAGGCAGCCTTCAAATTGAATAGCAAGGATAGAGTTGTATATTTATCACTTACCCTCTGAGACTTTTTCATACTGTGATCGCTGTGATGAAGATCCATATTCAAGGTCTGTCTGATGTGAAGTGTCAGTAGTAAAGGCTAAGAAAGGACATGAGTTGAAAACCCTAGTGCTCTGTGTGACACAGGGCAAGGGGGGGTTGCTCTGTGGTAATTCCTGCTTCAAGTCCTGGGTGCTGTGTTTGAACCAGAGCTCAGAAAAGGATTGACTTAACGCCCAGCAAGGAAGCCTCTCATGAGCCTTGGCACACTGTCCCAGGAGGTAATTACCCTTGCTGTTAAATGTTGCTAGTCCAAATCTGCACAGCTGCAGATCTGTGGCTGTCGAGCTGATTGTACGTGTGCCAAAACAGTGCAGTGCTTCACCTCTGAGCCAGTAGTTTGGATTAGTCTGGCTCAGGAAGCCACTCACCTCTGGGATACTGCTGCATTTTGCCAAGAGCAGTGAACCCTGGCCAGTGCTATGTGTCTCTTTTCTTTCTTGTGTGCAATGCCTTGGGGAGAGATAAGCGATTGTGCTGTCTATGCGCTGCCTGCGACCCTGTAGTGCCCTGAGAATGAAAGCCAGTCTCTGCTCTACTTCACATTCAAAACAACAGCAGAAAATAGTTTCCACTTTCTTTGTTTTTGTGGGTTCAGCCTCATGGATGATAACGAGAGAGTGCTATGGCTGAGTGGTGAGTGAGTTGAGCAAGCCTAAGGAGAATGTATGTCTTATATCTCTGGCCATCATAGACTAAAAAAGCAGTGCTGATCACCTGGCTGCCTGGACAGGGCTAGACCCACACTAGAAGCTTGGCCAAGAGTGAGGGAGGGAAGATGCAATAAGATGCTGGAATGATAAAGCTACCTGACACTCTGTGTTGAGTGGGCTATTTGATATAGGATGCAGGCTTTGGGTTGGAGCCCCTGCTGTGGGCTCCATTCCTCAGATGCTGTGGATAAGGAGACACAAATTAAGTTAGCCTCTCTCAACCTTGCAGATTCTTCACTGGTTTGCACTTGGCTGGGCACCTTCCACAGTGGCATGAGTGTGTTCACTAAGTCTTTAATAGGTTACCTGAAGACCAGGCCTCCTTTTCTCTATGCCTGCTTAAGAAATGAGCAGTTTCTGCCTCTTACCACTTATTTTGTAAGGAAACTTCTCTCTTAAGGTATTTCTTATAGACAAGCCAGCAATGTCATTGTTCCATGATAAAAGCTTCCTGGGTTGCAAGTTTCCCTCTCACTGACAGATGTTTACCTTTTTTTATTAGAGGAATTAGATAGCCATCATCTCACAGACCTACAGCTCACTGCATGTGCCCTTAATGCTCTGTAGGGAGTTCAGTTTAGAATCAAGAAACCTGAAAACCAATGATGTTATGAGAACATTAAATTACTGTTAAGGGTTGGGTTACAATTAAGGGATTATATAGTGCGTGATCTCTGGCAATGGAATACTCTGCCCTGACTCCTGCAGCCTGATGTTTTAATTCAAAATCTAAGGAGTCTGCAGCTGGTTTGCTCTTTTATTTATTTCAGATTGAGTTGTGTGAATAATGGATTTTTTGATTCAATGACTAAACAAACAAACAAAAAAAAGATGTTGGGTTCCATTGACCAGAAATACCTTATTAATTCAAACTGAA
The DNA here is from genome assembly GCF_987193195.1 of Phasianus colchicus. Taxonomy (NCBI): domain Eukaryota; kingdom Metazoa; phylum Chordata; class Aves; order Galliformes; family Phasianidae; genus Phasianus; species Phasianus colchicus. The sequence goes on from NC_143436.1 coordinate 83,391,002, forward strand.
ATAGAAAATGTTCATTTAATTGTAAGTACAATGTTAGTTCATTTTCTGGAAAAGTTTATTTGTATAGGCCCGGACTCTTTTTTTTTTTTTTTTTTTAAAAAAAAAAAAAGGAAATGCTGGTAACATTTCCAAAGTTGAAGAAAAGATTTTTTAAATTTTTTTTTGGTATATTCTATTCATCTTTCCACATACTTCAGTTTCTTCTTTTATCAAGTAGTATTTGTCAGAATTGACCTGACTCACTGTCAGCCTTCTGAGTGAAATTTTTGTTCTGCTAAAAAAAACCTTGTGCACAGGATATCCTGATGGGCTTGGGTTTGTGATCTGGCTGTTCCAGTGAGTTTATAAGGCTCCACATTAATTTTCTTCTGATAGCACAGGAGCAGAGTCTCAACTTCAGTGAAGTATACAAATGCTGACAAGTTCTGCAGCACTCAAATGTAGTTTCAAAGTCAGGCCTCACATGAAGTAAACACTCCTCCAAGTTAAAATGAGGTACACCGATACACTGAAAGCCTCCTTGCTTCAGCTGCTTTCCACAGATATCTGAACACAGTAAGTAATTTCATGTATGGGGAGGTATAAACTCATGTTGCTTTCCCCAGAGCTGAGCTGGGTGTATAGAACACAAAAAGTTACTTTGGTAAGTGAGTTAAATAAATCTGGCTGTGATTTGTACATAGGAAATGCGTTTATTGAAAGTGATGAGGCAAGCTTGCTGTCTGATAGTTGCTGGGCAGGTGGTGATTTATGATTACTGTTTGAGTAGCTGAGAATTATGCATGTTCTGTTATGTTTGCTAACCCATTTGCCCTGCATTCCCCCATATACTTTTATAATGTTCTGATTTTTCAGCCTGTTACCTCTTTCTGTAAGGTAGTCATTTAGTCTGCATTTGTGCAGCTAATGTTGCTAAGTGATATCATAAGCGTGTCTTTGTTTTCTCTGTTTCTGTCCTTCTTGGACTTGACTGGGTGACTGAATGCTTAGTCTTCAAAAGAGATAGCTGTAGTTCTGGTTATACCAATTTGAGGAGGTAATATCAACAGCTGGATTGTTGGCCAAATGAAGGTAATTCTTGGATCGCTGTTGGTCCTTGTCAGCCAGGCACAGGGGTTCAGTGGAGATATCTAAACAGGGGATGGCCTTGCACTGTGTGCTGTTGGTGATTGGTGTGTGGTGGTTGTGGGGAGCCGGTTTGGAGTATGCTCAGACCCACCACTTCCACTTGAAGCTAGTCTTTAAAGTTGTCTTTTTTACTACTCATTGGCAATAGGAACAGCATTTGTTTGTCCTAGTCTCTTATTAGCAGTTTCCAAGGAGATTATTGCAGTAGACCTGTCTGTGATCAGAGAGTGGTGATGTGGAGGTAGAACTCCATCCATCATGATCTGGTAGTTACTTAAGTCAATATGGATACAGATGCCCAGGAATGAATAAAGTCAAAGCTTATTCAAAGCTAAAGGAAAACAGCAGCATATGATACAAGAAAATGCAAAGCACGGAAGCCAGCCAGAATTAAACAGGCCAACTTTGTGCACAGTGTCTAGGCCATTAGTAACCAGCAGGGATGAGCTCTTGAGGTTGGTTCAGGCCTGGCACGCAGCGTCTCACAGTTGGCTCAGCTGTGCACTGCTGCAGATGGTTGCAGCTGCTGTTGTACTAGGTTTCCCCAGCCCACTGTTATTACCTATTGCCAAATAAAGGGGGAAAAAAAGCAGAAAGTGGTGTGGCTTTTCTAAGCTTCAGCTTTAAGCCAGCTTCACCCATTCATGATGCTGAAATTGGGAAATGGTACTTGTGGCAGTGCATGCAAATTGTCTGAAATGGGGTGAGTTTTTTCAGTTTTGCTCTTTTGCTTTGATTTCAGTGCTAGTTCTTATTTTTTTTCCTTGCCTGTGTTTTCCCTCCATGTTTGACCTTTCCTCCCCAGTCCCCTGGCCTTTTCTATTCTAAGCTGATAAGAGGGAGCTCAGAGTTGATATGCAGGAATCCCTGGACACAGCTTTTTTTTTTTTTCATCAGTAGTTAATTTTCCACTTCTTTTATTTCCTTTGAGATTCAATACATCTACTTTCATGCTTCTGTGATTCAGTTTGTGGAGGAGACAGACAAGGAAATGCTGAATAAATCTCTTGCCTTCTCTCCCTTGATCCTTTACTCCCATCATTGCATGGCCCCCTCTTTTCTTCCTTCATACACCACAGTTTTTGTATAGCTCCGATTGGTCTGTGTTGTTTTGTTGTGTTTTTTCTTTTTTTTTTTTTTTGGCTCCCAGGGTTCTGACTTAGGACAATTACAGATGCTGAGAAGGAAATTGGAGATAGTCATGTTTCGTTGAGTAGAAGCTCTTGGGACTCCAGACCTACCAGATTCACTGTGGATGCTTTAGAAAGCTGTTGCGTGGGTTTATGCAGAAGCTTCAGTGGTCTTGCACAGTGCCAGTTCATGAGGAGTATGTAGTGTGAGTTAGCATTCTCCAAAAATACCATCCTTTTAAGGTTCTCATCTTGATAGAAGAAGAGGTTTATTGGACAGGAAGGTCTGCATGTTGTGAAAATGCATCTCCACCAGTAGGAAAAAGGAGGAGGGAGATGGGAGTGAGAGGGAGGGGCTGAAGAAGGAAAGAAAGTGATCAAAATGTCACTCCTGCAACATTAAGCTCAATTCTTTGAATCTGATTTATCACCTTCTAATCTGCCCTGAGACTTGATAAATAAAGTTCCTTGGGCTACTGTGTCCCTGGTATGTTGCCTGCTGTTATTTTATCCTACCAAAGTCTGTTCAGTTTATTATCTAGCATAGTAAACTGCTGTGTCGTTACTGGTGGAGCATTGCTAACTGGTTAAATGCTTTTTATACTCAACTAATGTTTCTACAATCTATGTTAAAATAGCTGAAGTCACAGGTCTCACAATACCTGTGGTGTCTGAAGGGAACATGTGATGATGATGATCTAGTGAGGTTTTTTTAAGAGGCATGTCTGAGGGAGCACATATGGGCACAGTACTGCCAAATGCATTTTGAACTTGTCTGAGAGAAATCTGTTCAGCAGCCAGACAGGATCAGACATTGCATCCAAATAAAAGCAAGCAAATATACAGATTATTAACAGAGCACAAGAGGATACAGAATTTTTATGCATGCACCAGAAAGACTGGATACAGTAGCCCAAATGTTCCACTTTGTTTAATGGAGCCAGCAATGCAGTCCACAGGAAGTGTGCAATGTGATGAGGATTAGCATTTGGGCTGTTCAAGGGCTTGAAAACCTCTCATGTTTCTGATATCTTTGGTAGTCAGATGGGCTGATGGTGATTGAAGTATTTGCCTTAAGCTAATGCAAGCCTTTGGGACTACTCTTTCAAGACCACAGAATAGAGATTCTTCTTAACCCACTAGAGAAGCTCTGATAGGAATATTCACAACAGGATCCAAGCTACCATGGTGAAATCTTATTAATGTGTATTACTGTGTAAAGTGATCTCTGAGCTGAAGATGAAGATCCTTAACCTTGTTTTAATCTAATTCGGGTCATAAATCCTTTTCCCTGTATCATGCTTCCATAACAGTATCTTTCCCCAGTGGTTATTCAGTGAACTGTCTGAACTACAAACAAGCCTGTACAGTTGATCTGGTATACAGATCCCTTGCAATGTTTAATACTTAAGCATAGCATCAGGGAAGTACCTCAATTACCTGATGTCATGAGTAATCTGTCTTGGTCTGACTGCAGAAGTTCCTAAATTTAAAGTGTCCTCAGCATGTCCTGGTGAACGGCCCTGGCAGAACAGAAGGCATACTGAACCTGAAAGAATAGTATAAGGTCCAACCATGAGCTGGGTAGTTTCTTAAGAAGGTTCCAGGAGGAATTAATTCTCAATTGCTTTCTACTGCTGAAAAGAGGAGATTTATGGCATTTTTATTCAGCTATGCAAACATGACCTGAGCTCCAGGGAGAAGTATGTTCTCTAAATCTGGAGAAAGATCTGTCAATGAAACAAAATGTTTATGTGCCTCAAAGGGGAATCTTTGCCATGTACTAAGGTGTTGGCTATCTTGAATGAGTACATTCTGATAAAAGTTTAAGCCAAGAATTAATTCACTTCTGGCTCCAGAAAAAAAACTAGCAGAAGAATGGCTTATTTAGTGTTGTGGCTGGGCCAAAAAATTGGTGGAAACATTTGGATTTTAGCCAGAACAGAATTTTTGGTGATAGTGTTACCAAAACTAGGCAAACAAGGCACCTATACTTTCTCCTGCACTATCATTTTGGTTAAATCCAAAATCTTTATTTCTTAATGCCAGCTGCATTTGTAGGATAACTACTATTGAAATGTTTCTATGTAGGGCATCAGGTATTTTTCTAGCAGCAGAACACAAGGTCTTTGCTTAAGAGAAGCAAGACCTACGTATCTTCTGAGCTTTCCCGAAGATCTTTGTATGGTGGGTTGACTTTTAAACCACGTGCAAGCATTGTTGTTCTTAGTAGATCAGTCAGAACTCATGCTCACAAGAGGACTTGTATCTTGAGAGATCATACTGACTGCAAAGCTGGGCCATGTTTTGCTTTTCCTGCTGCCTGATAATAGGTAAGATTCTGTCTTCAAAGTGAATGGAAGCAAAATAAGACTTGTAACCACGCTTATTCTTGTAGTAGAGAAAGCAAAGATCACCAAATCCTATCTCCACACTAGGCAAGGGTCTTGGATCTATCCTAAGCTTTGGCACTTGGAGTCCCAATCTAATTGGATTGGTCTTGATCCCTGCACGTGCTGCTGCTTGAAGAACAGATGGAATGAGAGGTAATGGCCTTAAGTTGCAACAGGAAGGTTCAGGTTGAGTATTAGGGAAAATGTCTCCTCAGAAAGAGGTGAGGCAGTGGCACAGGTTGCACAGGGAGATGGTGGAGTCACCATCCCTGGAGGTGTTCAAGAAACATGGAGGTAGGGCACTGAGGAACATTGTTTGTGGGCGTGGTGGGTATGGGTTGATGGCTGAATTTGGTTATCTTGGATGTCTTTTCCAACCATAATGAACCTATGATTTTTACAAGTCTAAGATTTTTGACACTGTCCCAGAAAGCCCAACCAAGTTCAGAACTTGGCTGATGAGCTGCTACTTTTTTCTGTTTCAGAAAAAAACCATTTGTACTATTGCTTAGCTGACACTCACAGCTCTGCATTGACATGCTTGTTTATATGCACTTTGTATCTTCTGCTTACTATATGTATTCTGGATATGGATATCTCTAGACTGGGTGAAATTTAACAGTATTTGCATGACAAAATCAAATGATGTTTGATGGAAACTAGTATCATTTGAGATTGTGTGATTTATGAGATAAGGTAGCAAGTCCTGGATGGGCAAGATGGGAACTATGACTGGCAGTAATGGAGTCCCACTTGAGAAAAATCTGAATTGAAAATACCTTAATTCAAAATGAGTCCCAGAGATTAAATAAAAGCAATGGTTTTATTGACAATGATGTATGGAAACTGAAAATAAGCAACTGTAAGCTGACCAATCCATCTAGCGTGCTAGGATTCTTTGCAAGTATTTAAAGGATTGGGCACAAGAGAAGTGAGCTTGCTTTGAAATGTAGGAGTAACAAAGGGTTATTAGTTAAGTTGGCTTAGGGAAGTAGGAATAATAGGATGAAATTTATATTGCGGTGGGATGTAGTAGTAAGAAGATTCACATGACACAGTTTAAAGGTGTAAGAGAAATAGGACAAAGTTTACATTGGTTAGGGATGTAGAAGTAAGAAGATTCACATAGTTTAATAATGTAAAAGAAATAGGATGAAGTTAACCATAGAATAAATTGGGTGATAGGAAAAATTTCCCCTAAGCCTTGCAGGATATGGTTTTTCAAAGAAGGAAGTGATAGTATCATCAGTCAGGCCATTCTTTTTGAACTGAATCAATCACTAGGGAAGGTACTTGAAGCCCCTGTGGCATCTGGTATGCAGAGGTGGAAATGGGAAGAAAAATAAATTAATAGACTTTGATTGGTTTCTCCGGTGTATATTTTCTAGTTTAATTTCTGACCTTTAAGGGTCTCCTGTGTGTGTGTGATGTTTACTATATATGGTATGTAGTTATGTGTAGTATTAAGAGTGAGAAATCAAGCACACTAAAACATAGAAAGTTGTTAGTTGTTTGTTTTTTGAAAAAAGAAGCGGTGGCTTCTTTTGCATGTTAACTGTGTTATGACGAATATAAAAAACCTGCTAACAAACTGGAATGGCTTCAGATATGAGCCCACTGGTATGATGCAAAACAGAAATCTGGCTCAGAATGGAAGATTTAGGAAACTCAATGTGCTTAGAGAAGGATCCTAACCATAGGCCTTCCTTATCTAGTTAAGATTTCAGCAGAGAAAGCAATGGCAAGACACTACAGTAGCAAGCTACAAAGTGTTTGCAAAACCAAGGTGGCCAGGGAAAAGGATAAAACACTTTTAATGAAGATGATTTTCTATCAGAATAAGACATCTAGAGAAGTGATACCTTTCTTGTATATCAGATGTTCAAATCCAGACCGGGCTGCTGTCTAAAAGAGAGATTCTAGCTTAAACATGGACACTTGGCTTAATACAGAATTTTTTAATTGAAATTCAATGGTGTGCTTAGGAAGTCACGCGAAATCATAATCTTTCTTTCTGGTCTCAATATACAAATTTGTCTTATGGTGTATTTCTATTCTCAGAAATAGCATGCATAGCTATGAAGTTGGTGTTTTCTCCCTTCTCTTGCCACATTTGGTGACCATTTTGTTCTCAGAGAGAAACTGCGCACAAATCATAGAATCACAGAATGGCCTGGGTTGAAAAGGACCACAGTGATCATCTAGTTTCAGCCCTCCAGACCAGGCTGCCCAGAGCCACATCCAGCCTGGCCTTGAATGCCTCCAGGGATGGGGCATCCTGTTCCAGTGTCACCACCCTCTGTGTGGAAAAACTTCCTCCTAACATCTAACATAAACCTCAGTTTAAAACCATTGTCCGTTATCCTATCACTATTCACCCTTGTAAACAGAGGTTCCTCCTCCTGCTTGTATGCTCCTTCAAATATTGGAAGGCCTCAATGTTGTCTCCCTGGAGCCCTCTCTTTTTCCAAGGAAAACAATCTCAGTTCCCTCAACCTTTCCTCATAGGAGAGGTGCTCCAGCCCTCTGATCATCTTAGTGGCCCTCCTCTGGACCCACTCCAAGAGCTCCATGTCTTTCTTGTTCTGGGGGCCCCAGGTATGGACACAGTACTCCAGATGGGACTTCACAAGAGCCGAGTAGAGGGGGACAATCAGCTCCCTCTCCCCGCTGGCCACTCCTCTAGAGCAATATCTCTAGCAGACCTCTACTTCTGGAATCTGAAATCAGTATTCTCACTGTTTAATGGTCTGCTTAATCTGCGTGTAAGGATGGACATTGTCTTCACTGGAACTATAGGTCCATACTTGCAGGCCTCCAGTAACATGTTTTAAAACAGATGTAGCACTGTAGTTATGCACTGGGCTTTAAAGACTTCTGTACTGGGGATGAAGCAGTAACACAGCACAAAGATGTGATGATATCTGGGAGGTACTGTGTCTCAGATTCATGGAAGATACAGTTTTCATGACATAGGCTGCTGCATCTCTGACTGCAGAATGTCTGCCTCAGAGGAAGTAAAGGTGGTAAGAAAACAGTGCTTTTAATATGAAAGTAAGTACGTGTACATCAGTGTTCTTCCCAAGGTGACTAAAGTTGGAATCAGAGGCAAACTAGGGTGCTATGAAGGAGGGTGTAGAACTTATGAAGTGGTTGAGAGATAATGTTGAAGTGTATTTTACATGAAGAAGTAGAAGGCTAAGTAGAATAGATGGAGAAAAGTAGGAGGCTGCGGAGAAGTGTTAAAGGAGTTGCATTTATCTGAACAGATATTGTCACTGAATTTAAAACTCATCTTTCACTTCTCCCCCTCTCCAGTTCCTGCATGTTTCAGGAATCTCCAGTACCTCTACAGGTACATTTCCTCATCTGCTACGCATCCAAAGGAGAGCATTGTTTTGTATGTGATCTCCTGCTACTAATGATATGGCTTTCCTTTAGGCCTTTCACAAAAAGGTTACTCTTTCAGAGCATTTAGCTTCCTTCCTTCTCCCAGTCAGATCATATGAGAAGTTTGGAAGAAGAAACCCAGCAAGTGAGGAAAAAGTGAAGTCTGGACAGATGACCTTAGCTCGTCTGAGCTCTTGGGATGGGTCCAGAGGAGGGCCACTAAGATCAGAGGGCTGGAGCACCTCTCCTATGAAGAAAGGTTGAGGGAACTGGGCTTGTCTGGACAGATGAGCTTAGCTTATGTGAGTTGGTCCCAGAAGAGGGGGACTGACTTTTTGCACAACCTGATAGTGATAGGACAAGGGGAATGGTTTTAAACTAAAAGGGGAGATTCAGGTTAGATGTTAGGTAGAAATTCTTTACTGAGAGGATGGTGAGACGCTGGCACAGGCTGCCCAGATGAGCTTTGGATGCCCCGTCTCTGGAGGCATTCAAGGCCAGGTTGGATGGGGCCCTGGACAGCCTGACCAGATGGGTGGCAATTCTTCCTACAGAAGAGATTTGGAGCCATATGGTCTTTAAAATGTCTTCCAACCCAAGCCACTCTATGATTCTATTACTCTGACACTCAACAGTAGTACAAGATCTCTGGTAAATGGAAGGCAAGTACTTTCAAAATTAGAGATTGTTAGTGGAATATAAAACAACTGTGACACACAATCCTTGCAAGCCCTCCTCAAGGGCTAAGTCCTCAGGCTAAGAGAATGGAAGTGATCATCCTCTAGTTTAGATGTCTGTTTTGTGTTGGAGTGAAAGGTGAAACTTGTGAGAACTGCAACAGCAGTGGCTTGAGGCACTACAAGGATTCGTGTGATTGTAGTTTGGGGCATCATTTTTTCTCCCTGCCATGCTTCTACTGACACTTGTCCTGTAACTCCAAAGACAAGCAGTTCATGTTGCTCTTGGACTGAAATCTGATCTGTGTGGGTGCTTTCACTCTGATGGATAAGCCCTGGACCCATTTAAACAAACTAGTTATCCCTAAAGCCTTGGGCCTTGTGAGTATGTGCAGTGATTTGTGGGAACATGGGGCTTCATCCTGCTGTCGTTCTGAATATGTTTAAGTAGAATCCCTGATTTTCTAATAGAGACCAATACTGTTTACCATATTTATCCTGTTCTGGCAGTGGCTTTTAGCCCCTGGACTGTAAGCTAATTCACAAGGATGTGATCTCTTATCCCAAGGCCATTTCTTCTTTCCTCACAAGCTCTATCTGCTGCAGGATGATAGAAAATGCCTGCACAAGCAGTTGAGCCAAGAGGGATGGTACAATTCCTTCTACCCATTAAGAAAGAAATGAAAGATAAATAGTAGGGGACCAGAGGAGGAGTGTGAAGGCTCTTTTTTTTCCTAGCACAGAAGGTCTGGGGTGTAAGGGGGGGAAAGAGAAACTGCCAGGGTGAACACTGCTGCTGTTGCTGAGTGATAAGCCACCTAGTCAGAATCAGTTGGGAAGGGTGTCCTGGAGAACAAAGGCTTTTCTGGTTGGCGTGCTGAGAGGCAGGGTGGTGAAACAGCTGGCAGTGTTAATAGTGAGCCAGCTTTGAATCACTGGGGTCTCCATTCCCTGCCAGAACTGACAGAGCTGTAGAAAGTGGAAGCTGGTGTGAGACTTATAGGTGCTTCTGTAGGTTTAAAAAAAGAAAAAAGGGGGGCTAGGAAGAGGCTAGGTAGGACCTGATGGATTACGGAGCTGGGGACAGGAAAGTTGGGCTTAGATGCTGTAACTGGAAGTACATATGGGAAGATGAGCAGTATGATAAGATGGGGTAAAACTTGTTGCAAACACAGTTGATTTCAGTACAGTATAAAGAAGATGATGTTCCCTTGGCTGGAACTAATATCCTAAATAACGTTTGGAGTCTCGTTTTCTGCTGTCATAGTTACTCATCAGTACCACCTCCACATGCCACTTTCCTTGGCTTATAGGTCTCCTTTCTCTGTCAGAGAGAAGAGAAAGAAGGATCTTGGTATCTCCCTGCTCTTTGCTGTTGTCATCTTGCCTCGTAGGACTCACTTGAACACAGAAATCAGAAAGCAAAGGTAAATAGTGCCTGGGTACTCACGCACATGTTCTCCTGTGGTATTAAAGCTCCTGCATGGAAAAGGAGTAAGCATTTCAAACACAGGCTTCTAATGTGCAAGTGAGATGAGGGAATGCTGTAGTAGTGAAGGATGAAGAGGTAAACTCTGTAGTGCCTAATTTGAAGAGGTAGGTAGTTGTTTCATTTCTGTTCCTCAGCCACTGTCAGCTGTGGTTGGCTCATGAATGCAGCCTGTGACAGATTGTTGCTGAGACAGTGTAGCATGGCATCATAAGAGCACCTTATGTCACAGCCCCTTGTCAGGAGAGGTTCATATTCCTTAAGGTGTCTGTTCCAAAATTATTGCTTTTAGCTCAAACCTGAAAGCTTTTATTCGCTCAAAACTTTCAGCATCTTGGAATGGTGTTTTGCCTGAGTAACAGCGGTGAGATTTTGCCCATCTATCAGCTGGAGTAATTCTACAGAAATTACATTATTTAGAATGTTCAGCTCTGGCTTGCATGCATCCCTGCTAGGGCTGTGATTTTAGCCACTCTTACTGGAGGGTCCTGTCACAGAGTCTAGTGAGCTTGTGGAAGGAAGGTCTCCATGGGGAAACAAGAAGATGCAGAGAATGGCATTACTTTTTTCCCACATCCCTTCCAAGTATTCTGAAGCAGCCAGAAAAAAGCAACTTGAACATAAATTTGAATCTATTTTTTATGAGCTTTAGACAGGAGTCCTTTTATTTACAATATTTAGTTTTCTGAATTAGGTTAGGTTGAAAGGAATCTGCAGTGCTTTTCTTAGCTGAATGGATGTGTGGCTGAAGTCCCTGAGTCAGGTGGAGAATTACCAAAGGAAGTGAGACAAGGGCTCTATAATAGTTCTATATTCCTGCCTTGAACTGAAAGCAACATGGACTATTTCAGCTGAAATTCAAAGTGAAGGAACATGGAATGCTCTACTCATGAGGCAGTTGCCGTTTAACTGATTAAAGAGTAAAAGTGTCATATCCTCTCTAACACAAATGGGGGTGCTTTTAATTGTAGCATGCGCTCCATGTAATTTACGTGGTCCTTGTCTGCCTTGGTGGTGAACTCCACAGATAATACAGTGAGAGCTGTTGCTTCGTGTCAATTAATTTTTCTAACTGTGACCTATTAAGTGGCAAGGAGTTGGTGGAAAATAAAGGCTACAATGTACTATTTTGTGATAAATTATTTCTTAGTGGTTGGCCTGAGAAAAGGTGAGAGGTGGTTAATTATTTGTTTGGCTTTAGTGGTTAAGGGCTTAGGTCACAAGGTTTAGCCTTTAGCAGGTAAATGCTATTGGTGCACGTGGCAACTTCAACCTACAGCAGTTGCACTCAGTGCAAATAAGCAGATCTCCACATGGGCTGCAGGGAGAGCTGGCGAATGGGAAGACCTGCTGGAAAAAAAGGAACTTTCATATTACTCTGATTTACTGCAAACTACCAGGATGCAACAGTAAAGTCTTCCACTCTCTTCACATTACTCTTATTTATACTTAACATCCAATACTTTGGCTGTCATTCTTTAATCAAGATTTCTTTTCAACCTGTCTGAGTTGCTTGGGGAAAACCCTGGGTAAATATTGTTATTAGTTAAGTAATAAGACACAACAGGGTGTGAAATATTACCCCATAACTCATACCCACTCTGTAGCAGTTTGTTGAGTGGCACAAGGCCAAATGGCTTTGTATGTTATTTTTTTAGTTAAATCAAATTAAAAAGACACCAGCAAAGTGTCTGTGTCTGTTAAAACATGGCCATGGTGGAATGGGGAGGAAGGGAGAAAAGTGTCACTTAATAAGGTGTGTTGTCAATTGCTCACTTTTTAATTTAGAGGATGGTGAAAAGTACTAAATGGAGAGCACTGGAGATAGGTGTCCTTCACCTATCTAAAGGACAGATTGGACAGAAGCAGCAACAGGGAGCAGCTGCCACTGCTGTGTGGCAGCAGGCTTGAGAGTTCCACCTCGGTAGCTTGAAAAGATCCATTTGCAAAATCCCGTTCAAACTTTGGTTACTGAGTATGAAGTGCCATTGACTGTGGCCTGCTAAGATACTTTCAGGCCCACAGGTTGCCTTGTGGGCATCTGTCAAATTGGAGGAACAATTGACAAAACATTTGGAAAACACCAGACAGGCTTTTGGTTGATGACTTGAGGTTCCAGCTAGCTCCCTGGGATAAAACACAGCCTCTGCACAAGTCAGATGGTGCTGGCTCATTTGTGTTCAGAAAAGGGATCCTTAATGAGTAGGCACAGAGGCCTGTGTTAACTGCTTTCTGAACTTCTGGAGCATTAGGCATCTCATTCACAGCTCTTTTCCCATTCAGCTTTATGTACCACAGCATGCAATCTCAACTGCACAGGATGGGTGTTCTGGCTGGGCTTGGCAGGGCTATGCTTTAGCAGCAGAGATGAACCGCCCTCCTCTGAGCTTTCAGTTGTGTTTTAGTTCAGAGTGACCTTCTGAGAAAAATGGGGTTCTCATCTCTTCCTGCATTTAATAGTCCATTTGAGAGGGATGACGGTCTGTGTGCTTCCAGGAAAGGGCAGATGCTCTTGGGCTCTCTAAATCGCAGGTGTCCATTTCAGGAAAGAACTTGCACTGCAAGGAAAACGTTAAATGTTGCTACAGTCCTTTGAGTTTTTTGTTTGTTTTATGCAGACAGCTGCTGTCATGTCCCTTACCCAAGACCCATTAGCTATCCAGCAGCTTCTGATTCCTGATTCAAAGTCAGGCCAGCATTTTAGAGAATCATGTAAAAAGATGCTCATTAATCCTTATTTGGTTCCTCCTGTAGGCATTTTTCTTACATTGCCAGCATTTCTCACATGCTGGACTCCGTGTGCAATAGGAAGCTTTCATTTGCTGTAGTCCTTTAACAGCCAAGCAGCTTATTTGTGAAGCTTGATGCATTTCCTGCTCTCTAATGCAAAGGGAAAAAAGTCTAGCTAGTAAGCCTAGAGAAGGGAGTATCCTTTACTTTCCCTTTCCCCACAGAAAATATTGCCCATTTGGACAAAATAGAATGGAGGCTGACAAAGTGCTTTCTCAATGTGATTTGAGCCCAGGAGAATTCCCAGGGCAGCTTCACATCCTTTGTATGTGCTTGCATGTGTATGTTGGCTTGCAGTTGGCACAGAGATGTATCAATATTTCCAATGACAATAAATACAGCTATTAGGATGAGTCGAGGGCTTTTCTTAATTGGGTAACAGATGAGCAGGCGTATGTTGCTGTTGAATCCATCAGCATTAACTGGACAGAGGTAAGTTTGATCAATACTGACACTTGAGTGCATGGGTAGCCACTGGAAAATATTAATTTACAATCATGACCGGCACCTCTCATTAACCAGAAATGTGTTAACCCTAATTGGTTCAACAGGGTTCTGCTGTACTACGCTGTGCTGCTCAGTGTTTCCTCTTGTGCCTAAGCCAGAATTTTCTACTGATGGGAGCTTGATGGTGCCTGTGCTTTTGGGTGGCCAGGCTGGCAGCTGTACTGCAGCATCTATCAGGCGAGGAAGGTGTGCAACACACTCGCCTGGGTATACTGCCCATATGGCTGTATAGACATAGGGAGCTGCGTACTTGCCTGTTCTTACCTTATGGCCAACTTGAATAGGAGTTAGGCTGAGTAGGAGTGACACTGATTTATACCATCTGTGAGTCTGTGCCACAGATCCATAAGCGTTCATATACCTTTGTCTCTGTGCATGCTTGGGTGCTTGCGTTCAGATATGGACTGAGTATGGTGATGGCAGCATTGGGTTGCCCTCAGATCTGTCAGACTGTGTACATAACACAGCTATTAATAGGAAAAGTGTATAAGTGTGTGTGTGTGTGGAATATGTATTTATGAGCGTGTGAAAAATGCTTCTTGTTCTTTAATGCCAGCAATGGCAATTTGTTTTCTCTACCACAAGATCCTCACAGCAATCCATTCAAAGCAGTCATCTCTGGTATGTGCCATAAATATGCATGGTGTATATACAAACATGAGCTGTGAGAGTTGAAATCATCTTGTAATTAAGGCCCAGGCCTGACAGTGAGGGAAGCTGAATTTGCTGTTAGACCTGTGTCTGAGGAGATAACAGACTGCTATCTAAGTCCACTGGGGATAGAATGGGAAGTAATGGGCTTAAATTGTGGCAAGAAGATCTAGATTAAACATTAGGAAAATCTTTCCAGCAGTAAGAATAGTTAAGTACTAGAGTGGATTGCTTGAGAAGGGAAGTGTATCTCGGCTTCTGAAGGTTTCTTAACAACAGCAATTAAAAGTTGGGTAAATATCCATTGTGACTGGTTAGAGCTAGGGAAAGGCCTATATATCTTGGAACACTTTCTAGCTATGTTTTCTCATGACCTTAGGAGTGTAGATGTCTCTGTTTCACCTGTATATGGTGGATGTTGGAGCTGCCTACAGTTACAATAGTCACATTTGCTACAAATGGCATTTCTTGCACCTAGAGCACGGTCCAGGTTTACTTCTCTTAGGTTTCTGTTGATTGTCAAACTTCTCCAGAATCCTCAGCATTTTTTTGTTTACTTGGCCCTCCCATCAGCCCACTGTTTTTTTTTAACTCTGATATCTATATCATAATTGATTTCTAAAACATTTGACTTATAAAAGGGGGAGGGGAAAAAGAGCAATTACTTTAGTGACTCGTAGAATAGCGAACAGTCCTCTTTTCTATTGTGCAGATCAACATCTTTGTGTTCTCCTCTGAAGTTAAAAAATAGATTTTTCTCTTCTTACACCATTGAAGAGAACAGGCTATATCTTATAGGCACTTTGAAGGGGTGCCTAATGCCCTAGGAATCTGAAGGAGAACAACTGGTAAAGCAACATATTCCAGTAGCTGATTGTGTATATGAATAATTCCAGTGGAGCTGTCTGAAAGATTTATTATTTGGCAAAAAGATTAAATGAAAAGGAACTACTGTTGGCTTGTTTGAATGCCTCCATAGCAAATGAGTATGGCATATGAAGATTGAGAAACAAGGTCAGACTCTTCTATATCTAACTCTTGCTGACCTGTAGCCTGAATATCTGGTATTCGTATTTGTATCAATGTTATTTCTTGAAGCATCTTTCACAGAAACTCAATAGGGAAGTTTTTCTGACACTTGTCAGATTTTTTTTTGTTGTTGATAGACAGGAATGAACTGGTTAGTTTTAGTATAACTTGTAGCTGGAAGGAGGTTTTTGTGTCAGATGGGAATCTGTGATGAAATAGGCCAGCTGGACCTGAGTACCAAATAGCATGGTGGCCAAGGGTTTTACCAAGGAAGCTGGAAGATGCAAAAAAGTCCCCATCTGCCTCTGTTCCCAAAAACTGTGTTCTTTTTCTCAACTTTTTCTCCAACTGAAGCTTTTCCTTAGTGCTGCTTGAGGGAGCTATTCTACTTTGTATTAGCTGTCCCCATAATGAAGTGGAGAGAAAAGTTAGTTGCGTAGGCCTACTTCAGCACTCATCTGGGATGCGGGAGATTGGGAAATGCAGGAACAAGGACCTCCCCAATCCAGCTGAATGCCTACCTATTTGTTATGCTTGAATCACTTTTTCTTGGTTTTGGAGAAACAACTTTGACAGGTCTTGTTTTTTTTCCCCCCCAGTGGGCAATGACTCATTACTGACTGACGAAGAAGCTAAGCATGCTCGCATTCTTCTTGGTGAGGGATTTATACTGAGGTATCTGTCTTGGCTGGCTCTTGCAGCTCTGGGATTGGACAGCTCCCCACTATATATGTAAAGGCCATAATGCTTATTGTGAGCATCTGCTCAGGTTCACCCTACCAGCCTACCACTGACCACATCTACATGGTCTCTGTGGAACAAACAGGTTTAGTTAGAGTGTACATGAGAGAGCATTGATGGGTGATGTGGAATGAGTGTGCTGATGTTGGCTATCTGTTGCTTTCTGGTACATAGCTTATGTAAGTAGATTCCTAGAGGGAAATAATACAGGGCAGGGAGCATCCACACCTTCAGGGTGCTGAAGAGGCTGGAAGGGCTGCATTATTTCTGTGAGGGCACTCACAATGCTGCATGGAAGCTCTAAGACAAGCCAAGCAGTCAGAATTTGACCATGGAGTTACTGGCAGAAAGCACTAAGAATAATTACACAGTCACCATGATGTTTCCTGAGCCTGCACTGCCTCTGGCTGTATTATACATGGTGTGGAATGAAAAATTTTGGCAAGCTTAAAAAAAAAATAGTATCTGGATAGCATTTCCTGGTCATCTCTAGACAGATGTCCTCTTTTTCAGAGCAACACTGACTTCAGAGACAGTTAAAGCAGACAGGGCATTGGTATTGGAGATATTGAGAAGGAAAGAGATAAAATCTCATGCAAACAAGTGTTGGCAGTCAATGGAATTGTACTTCCTTTCTAAGGGCTGAATCTGGCATCATGTCGTACAGAGTTTAAGAGATTTATTACCAGTTTGGCTTGATCTGTGACATAAGATTTATGGCTGGGCTGAAACTGTCCAGAAGTTGTACTTCTCTCACTGTACCAGCACTGAATCTACTCAACACAGAAACATCTTCTAAGTCAGGAATGCTCAAATGGTAGATATCAGTCAACCCAGGTAGCATAGTTATCTCTAGGTTAGAGGTTTAGTGCAAAAGGAAGCCTTGTGTCCACATGAGAGATCCACTAAATGGCTCCCTGAAGAAGATCTGGTGAGGAGTCCCAGGTTCTCAGAGCAGGTCAGAGCATTGGAAATGATCTTGAAACATTCTTTTTTTGTTGAAGAATATCAGCAATCATGGGATAGCAGACGTCAGGGGACAGGGCACTTGTCTTTCTGTCCCTTTTGGTATATTTATTAACTAGTATCCTGAAAGGATTTAAGGCGGAGACATAAGAACTCCTCTTCTGTTTGCCCAACAGTGAATTTAAAGCTTTTCTCCAGTGAACTTTTCTAATCTTTACACAAATTCCTTTCCACACAGGCTCAGAACTTTCACTCAGATGTGATTCTCCTTACAAGTGGCATTTCTGGAGTTTTAAAAAGTTCTTAATTGTGCTAGAGACTCGGGATTGTGGGCACTTCCTTGGTCATCCCTGAAGTCTCTGTACACATTGACCTTCCTAAAATCTGCAGATGCCTTTCCCCTGTGGTTTCTAGTCTCTTGTTCAAGACAGAAACTTCCTTAATATGTAGTGGTAAGAATCTAATGCAGCTGACCTCTCATCTCTCCTCTGGGCTCAAGATGCTGCAGTAAACCTGCATAGTTGGAAGTAGACCTGTGACCATCCCACTGAGCTGAGGAATCAAGTGTTCCCTCTAAACATGGGAGAAATGGGCTCTTTGTTTCGTGATGAATTATGGCAGCTACAGGTTACTGCTTTGTCGTACCTGCCAGTGCCAGGTAAAGGACAGTGAAGCGGTTCCTCAACTCATGGTACCTTTTAGAGGGCATCTGCCTTGAAATATCTGAGTTAACTGAGCTGATGGCTGCGTTTCTGTTTACAATGTGGCTTAACTGAGTGGAATTTTATTTCCTGACTGCACAATAAAAAGCACAAAGGTTACTACTTCTGTTAAATCCTGGGGAAAAAGGAAAAGAATGGGACAAAGGGGGAGAGAGAGGAACTCCAAAACACACAGTTCATTTCCAGGGTGACAGAGAATACAGAAATGATCATAAAGGGCTTCAAAGCAGTTTATTGCCTCTTCTTCATCATTACTGATATTTACAGAGCACACAAACAACAGCAAGCACTCCAGTCCCATTGCTTCCCTTTTGTTGTTCATCTGTTGGCTTCACCGTGCCTCTTGGATGTTTTTTTTTCCCACTATCTTTATTGTTTTGGATTGTCAAAGACCCCATGGATACTATACAAGGTGACATCTCCTCAACAGCTATGTAGAAGAATCAGGTGGGATGACAAGTACAGAAAAGGAGGGAAGAAGAGCTTTCCAGAGCTGAAATCTCACTTTATTTTGCAGGATTTGGTGGGGCAATATAAAGGGGAGAAGAACAGCAACAGACTGCTCCGCTTCTAATGACATCAAGTGATTTGAATCTGACAGTGTTGGGATACTTTGAGAAGCTACCATAAATTCTCTCAAATCTTTCTTTCTCCTTGCTTTCCCTCTGGGCTGGAAAAAAAAAAAAAAACAAACCATACAGAAGTAGCTATTGCCCAGGAATTGAGCAGGAAATTCTTCATTTCCACCTATAGCCTTGGAATGTTGTCTGACAAACACAAGAAAAATAAGGTGAGTTAAAATTCCTGCTTATCTAATTAGTGAGGTTTTCAAAGTTACATATTCCACGTGACCTCCAGTGAGTCTGTAAATCTGCTGGAGAGCTTCCACGGTTTCCAAAGTGAACCAAAGCACTGTCTACATCAATGTAATTACATCAATATGGTGCCCATTTTCTTAATGCGGAAAGTGCTTTGCTGTCCTTTCAGGATGAATTTTGCATAAAGATCTTCCTTGAGGGGAAGCACAACAAATGTGGAGTTTATAGACTTAGGTGACATAGTTTGTTTTCTTCTGTTCTGTGAGAAACAGTTGAAGATTTTAAAAGAAACTAGAAAAATACTTTTAGTTTTTACAAGACTTCTAAAAAGGTTTTCCAAATGACATATAATTTTCCCTTAGAAGCATTTTCCTCTGACAACTGATCTAGTCATGCTGCATTTCAGGAAGAAAAGATGTTTATTGAGAAACTTAGACACAATTAAAAATTGAATGTGAATAGAAATTCACTGTTCTACCTTGAATGTTCTGACTCACCATATGTGTAGGTTCTCTATATTACCTGCAGTGTAGAGAAGATTTTTGCCTGTCACTTTTTCAGAGGCTACAAGGGAGGATTCAGAAATACAAAGCATTAAGATCTGATGCTTTTTTTATAAATTCCAGCTTCAGTTCTCCCCCAGGACTTGCACTACAAAAGAGAGGTGCAGCCAGAACACGGTCCTGCTGCTTGAACGTGGCTAGAGCCTGGATTGACAGGCAGAGCAGGCTTTGGTTAAATGATTACATTTTTTTGGTAATCATCTGACCCCTAAATCACAAGGTACTTGCATTCACACAGCATGAACCAGAGAACAGTAAAACATGCTTCCACTGTCATTCTTTCATAGATAGGTGAGCAGCACTGACATGAAACTGTCTTCAATATTATTGATAACAGAGGGTGTTGTGGAAGATGTTTATTTTTTTCAACAATCCCAGCAAGTGGTGCTGATTATTGTGAACTGAACCATAGTAAACTGTTAGCTACTGTTCCTGGAAAGCCTCATGCTCCTCTTGTTTTCCCTCTAGCAGCTCACTGTCAGCTCATCTTTACTTAGTGAAGAGTTGGTGAAGGTTGTATTTTTTACAAAAGAGATTGTTTTCAGTTGTATTCAAGTTGTTAGATGTTTCCTTGTTCCCTTTCTCAATTTCAAAACAAGTGGACATCATACCTCTAAAATCACTATGATAGCTTGAACTGGAGTCTTCCAGATACGCCTGAGTGGAATGTTTTTTCACGGTCATTCATACCTGTCAACTTGGATAACAATATCAAAAAAATTCCTGAATAGTCTCTGTATTGTAGTAACCAAAGAATATATGCCAGACATTCCTCCAGAGGGGGGATGCAAGGTGAGCCCTGTTTTCCTTAGCTAATCTCTATGCACCTTTTGAAACCAACAAGCCATGCTTGAGCTAAGTGAAACCTCAGTGAATTTCTTTACTGTACGCAGTCTGTCATTTGTTGAGCTCATCTAAACTATTTTCACAATTATTCTGTCTTTTTAGGAAATGTTTTATCTCCCTTTATAGACAGCACACAGTCGTAACCTGTGTTACCCATTTCACACAACTGTGACACTGCTGCTTTATTCCCTTTGTGCATAAACAGTTATCTGTTGTAGTGTTTTTTCTATTTAATGTGGAATTTTCTGAGCTAACAAACGAATGAAGAATTTGGTCATTATTAGATGTGGCCTGATTTTTTTTTTTTCTTTTGCTGCATTAGTACTGGTTTGTTTTTCTACTTCTGATTAAAATTACCACTGCCTTTTCTGTTCTTAACAACTCCTCTGTTTCTCCAGGTTAGGTAGCTGATGCAGAAGGGTAAAAGACTGCTTAGTGGAGGTAGATAGCCTCTAGCCAACCAGAAACTAGAATATCTGATTCTTTTTTTTTTTTGACTCTCTCTTTTTGCTTCCTCTGTGGCAACTTCCAAATTCAAGTGACTGAGTGCCTTCTTCCTATCTCTGTGATCTCAGTATATAGGATAGTGCTGAAGAAGATGATCTTCTGCAATTTAGTTTATCTCCTGCTAAAGCAGACCATATCCCAGGTACTAATTTTCACAGTGCCAGCCAATCGGTAGTGTTGACACTATGGTGTCACCTTTTTGATAGCTGCTTCTGAGATAACAAAAGGGTGGTAACCAATTAATTTTGCTGATAGCAATACCTCAGTGTTGGACCAACAGGGACAAGGAACATGCCTACTGCTTGGCAGTAGTGATATAATTAAAATGACAAAGTCTATGGAGGCTACTGTAGCTTTTTATTATAAGTAGCACAGCCTTGTAGAAAGGTACTGACAAATTTACAAGGCATTGATGTGGTCACAAACTATCTTCAGAAGATTAAACAAGAAGAGCAGGCAGCATGCATCTCCCATCACAGGAGACAGGAGAGAAACTATTCTGCCCATGCTGCTACTTGCCTTTACCATGACAGAGAAGCATGAACTGCTCTATGCCCTGTCCTCATATAGTCAGCAGGTAACTCCCTCAGAAGCCTCTCATGGAAATAGCAGGAAAATGAAAGAGGTTGCAAGCAGCAAGTTTTTCTGGCCACTGCAAGAGCCCTGTGTGCAGAGTCACCTCCCACGTACGCTGAGAACAGCCAAGCGTAGCTGTGCAGGCTGGATGTTCTAAATCATTCTAACCTTTTGCAGTGTTTTAAGTTTGCTATTTAAAAAAAAATCTATTTCACTTCTACTTCTGCATTTCTGCTTTTACACTCTGGTGCACTCTTCACAGAAGTAGAGTACACATACACGTGCACACACTCTGGTGACTCTAGAATAAAATGAAAATATTCCTTACAGTTTTTCTTGAACAGAGACACAATTGTTTACCTTTTACTTTTGCTTTCCCTTCCCATCTCTTTCTTGTACAATGAAGAATGCCCCATCCCCTATTTTGCAATCAGTCTTCATGATTCCAGTGCTGGGTGAAGATTGTTCCACTTGTTTGTTCTTGGGTTGGGAAGTTTGGAATGATTGTTCAAATCAGGTTCTCTGTTTACAAATGAGCTGTCTCTATGTCTGAGCCCTCTCTGTGTTAACTGCTAAATATCCATCATGATGTGCAAAACGTTTCATGCATTGTCATGTGCACGTACATCTCTGCATTCCTCAGCATTTCTGTGTGAGTATAGTTAAGTGTGGGCGCAGTTACACATCAGAATATGAACTGGGAGAGATGTTTGTCCTTGCCTAGCATCCCTCGGGCTCACCCAGGCAGGTTTTTTGAAATGGCACCAAAGCTGGTTTATCTTCATCAGCCCTGGCAGGTAAATCATATTCACAGTAGTTCAGCTGCACTCACGGCTGGCAATGAGGTTTATTTTTCATGGTGTGGTGAAGGCAGGAGGCTTCCTGCTTCCCTGTGAATTGAACAGTGTGACCGTTTCAAACGATGAGGCAAGCAAATAGATGCACTAAACTGGGGCATGTGCTAGATGGAGCTGCTGTACATGCTGAGGGTAACCTGTGTATTGCTGCTGTCTCTTCTCTGACAGAATGGCTTGTGACTGCAAGCCCATTACTTGCAGAGCCTTGCCCTGTGTTTTGCTTCCCTGTGACATTTTTGAGGTTTCACTATTAATGAAACTTTCCAGACTTGTGGGGGAACTTCTAGTTTTGTATAGAGGTTTTAGAGGCTTTTCTAGCTGTTTTGTGGTTGAGCACAGGTGAGTCCTCCCTTCTGTGTTTTTTTTCTTGCTGGAGTGATTCACTGAGCAGTCCTGTGAGCCATACATGGAGCAGCTCAGCACAGGATTGTGGTCAGGGTCATCCCACAGCCATACAGCATCAGCTCCCACTTCACAGTATTTTCATTCCTGCCCTGAAAAGTGGTTTGTGGTCTGCAGGGCATGTGTTTGTTAGGCAGAGTCGTGTAATGGCCCTTGTTCTCCTGACTTTAACTTTACTGGAGCATTTCCTGGGGAGGAGGTGTTATAGCTGTAGCACTGAAACAGGCAAGAGGCTGCCAGATTCCCATTACACAAGTAGGAGAGGATGAGTGTCCTTGAGCTGTACTCTGCTTGGTCCTTGCAGATGCTGTGAAACCTCCTGGCTTCTACTCACCTCTGTCATACCCATATTGCCTATATCAAGTTCTTCTGTGAAGAAAAAGCCCCAGTATGCACAGGCTACTTGCAGTACAACAGACATGCAGGTTCTAACAAAACCTGTAAAACAAGATATGCTTTTCCAGGCATGTAATAAATTCAGGAAGAGATGAAGTACTGTCAGTGGATGGCCTGGACTGCTGTGCTGTTGTCAGATATAAGGTACTTGGGTCAGCTTATGGGGTGCCTTCACATCTCTGTAGTGGATGTGTGGGCAGAATCCAGACTTCAGTGTTTTCTAATGTTGAGCTCTGAAAATCTGCTCTGCTTCTGTTCCCTTTACAGTCAGGGGAGCTGGAGGAGGCTGTGGGAACAAAGATCTGCTCAGTCTTCTGTCCATTAAGTGCAGAGAGGCAGAGTCCCAAATTTAGCAAGGGGAAAAAGAGGAGAAACAACAATGGGGAAGGGAGAGAGGCCACCCTCCCTTCCCAAACCAGGATGGAAAACAGCTGAGTAACAGAAACCTGTCAAGATAGTAACTAATAACAATTAATAATTTATTGTACATCAAATAGCCCTTTTCCTCATGGTTTCCAAAAGCTCTTTACAGCCTATATATAGCGACTGCATTACGGTGTGGTATGTGCTTTTCAGCAGCATGGTTTAGGAACAGCCCTGCTGCTGAGGCACAATGGAGCATGGTCAGCCCAAAAGAGTGCTAGCAAAAGGTTTGCACCTCCTCAATCCTGCCTGCACATTTCACAGTAGAAAAATGAGTGTGGGAACAATCATTTTGAGGAGTGGTGAGAAGGCAGAGCATTGTACAGGTGTTATTAAGTCAGGCTGTCCCAATGCATTCAGTTGCATAGACCTTGAGAGAACAAGGATGGGGGCTGGAAAGAAACAAATGTGCTTTAGAAAGCCTATGATAATGACTTAAAATTGCTTTTCCTTATAATTGCAATTTTTAAGAGCTGACATTTTGCGATAAGCCAA
Organism: Phasianus colchicus; assembly: GCF_987193195.1. NCBI lineage: Eukaryota > Metazoa > Chordata > Aves > Galliformes > Phasianidae > Phasianus > Phasianus colchicus. The sequence continues at coordinate 83,414,498 of NC_143436.1, forward strand.
GTGCTAGATGCTGATGGCTCACAGAATGTGGGGTATTTAAATAATGACTGCTACATGCTAATTCTTGCATATCTTTGGGCATGTTCAATTCAGATGCCGCTCATAAGGCTGTTGGGGGAGGGTGAATTAGTGGGACCTGCAAAGGCAAGCACTCAGGGCAAGTCAGCTGGTAGGCACTGCTATGCAATGCGTCCTTTTCCTATGGCATCTGCCCTGAAACACTGCCTCCAGGAGGGAGCGTACAGCAGCATCCAGAGGGCAGAGCACAGCGCTACAGGACAGAAGGTGATGTGTGTACCTCAGTAAGAAGACTGCGGGGAGTATAATGCTAGTAAGAAAGCAATTAAAAGAGCTGAGCAAACAAGCAATAAATAATGTAGCGAGAGTCGGTGTAATAAACCTCTTTAGTAAAGCTGGCCCGAAGGCCAGCCTCAAGTTCCCTGAATCTGAGCAAGAGAAACTCCACCTTGTACAACCACCCAGGGCATAAAGTCACTTTAGAGGAGCAATTAGGGAAGAAGCTGCTTACTGGGTTGCTTTTAGATCATATGCTGGCAAGTTTAGGAGGTGGTGGGAAAGCCCCAACGGATTGACTGAGGCTGCTTTTTGTAAGTGAAAGCTTACTTATGTAAATGTGTTTAAGAGGTGCCTTTCAGTGAAACTGTTTGCTACATTTCCTGCAAAGAGCTAATGGAAACCCTCCCCTTAGAGATGATGCTGTTAAGGCTGCATTATAGATTTCACCTGTGGATGCTTGAAGCTCAGGTGATCAGCTGCAGAGATTATTTGCTAAGGCTTTGGCACTGCTTTTTCTGTAGATGGATACAAATGCTGAATTGCTATGGCACCTCCCATTTCCTGTTTTTTTTTATTAGGCCTTGATAGGCAGGCAATACTTCAAATGCATTTTGAGTTGCATTTCTTGTCAAAGATGGTTGCAATTCAGAGGTGATTCTTCCTTTCCTGCTTGTCCTTGGACTTGTAATTAGGAAGTGGTTCCATTTATATGAAGAGCCTGACTTCTACATTAAGCCTTCAGATACCATTAGCAATAAATGGTCCCCATAGCTTTATGACCAGAGAGTGATCTGGTGGAAGGAGGTTGCCTGAAAAAAAATTGGCCTAGCTTGGAAATTCTGCCTAATCTGCTGTTCAGTGTGTGCAGGAGGGAAGTTGAATTCCAGGCTGCGTTTCTTGTGTGCTGCTCCTACAGCAGCCTTGATGTCTAGGGGTGGATTTCTCTATGTCCTTGAGTATCGTGCAGCCACCTGGAGATGCTTGCTCCAAACCTTCCTTGGCAGGCCTTGTGCCTCAGGGAGGGATGGGAAGCATCACTGGGAATTGCAAGGAAGGCTCTAGGTTTCTGCAGTAAGGTATAATAGCAGCTTCTATTTGAACCAGGTGGTAAAACGGATGGCACAAAACCAGCTCATTCCCGGGACAGCATCTTTCTGGACCACTTCCACCAGCTCTATGCCTTTGAGAAGCTGCTGTGAGAAACTGGGTAGTCTCTTCTTCCCATGTTCCCCTAGTTAATGATTTTTTTCCCCCAACACATTCATACAGATTAAAACTATCAGCTTGAGTGTATTTAGAGCTATCTATCTAATACGATGCAGTTTAAAAAAAAACAAAAAAGATGAAAGTCTCCAGATGAAGAGCATGCTAGTGCAGAGTACTAGCAATTGGCACTCTTGTGGTTTTCATACCTTCTTCCCCCAAATACTGATGTATCTTAAGATATCATGATGTCACCAGGTGTCAGTGATGTATGCAGGTAGAGTTAGAGTTTGGCTCTGCCTTCACTGAATTTTCTCTGTTGGCCCCTTGATCTCACTGTGGGCTGGAATCTCTTCCTGAATGGATTCATCCCATTCTGGAGATGACGGAATGTAATGAAGTGTGAAATCCATTTTTTCCCCATCTAGTGTAACTGAAGGAAGACTGTGGTCCTCTACCACTGTATGGCACCTGTCTTCTCTCATCTGTAACCTGAAGATCCTCATTGATGTATCGCTTGTGGTTACTGCTCCCTGTTCCAACAGTTTCCTGAGGATGCTTTTCAGAGAAAAGTGCCTTCCTCTCTGATGGAGCAGGATCTACGGAGCATGGGAATGGAGGAAAATAGAGGCAGACGAGAAGGCTGTATTTCAGTGGGGTTAGGCAGTCTTGCATTCTGACTATTGGTCCTACTCTTACAGTATCCCTCCTCAGCCACTAGGATTAGCTTGTCCTGCTGCTGCCTGTATTTGACAGCTGAGTATTCTGTGTACAGATGTCTTTGTTCCTCACTGAGGAAATCAGGTCTGTGTGTCTCAGGAAACCAAGGCAAACAGCAGCATCTCTGCTAAATGGTCTCTTTGCACTTGAAACTTCCAAAGTAAATTGCCATTAGATCTAACAGGATTGTCCATGTACAACCTGGGGATTTTTATTTCATAGGCTTCCGCCATGGCTAATTCATCTTCTCCAGACTCATCTTTACTTTGAATTCCTGCCCTCACGTTTTCAGTGGCTTTTCTTGCCTCCCATATTCCTCCCCATAACACCACCTGTGTGCAGTGAGCAGCATTTGAAGACAGTGCAGTGCCTCACACTCCGTGTGACCCATCCTCTTCTCCTTCACACCTGCTCCTCTCAGCTAGGCAGCATGCTCTCTCCAGAGGTTTTGTTGCCTTCACATGCTCCTTTTACACAGTCCTATGAAGGGTCTGGGAAGAGGGCAGAGACGGGAAGGGAGGAGGGAGATAATGAAGGAGGGAAGAGACGGGACCTGCGGAGAATAGATCAGAGGCAATGATCCTTTATGAATTCTTCTGGGAGGCAGTCGGTTGGGCTGGGAAGTGAGTGATAGCCACACCAGATGAAGAGTTGTTCTGTGTTCCTGATATATTTTCTGATATATTTTATCCTTGACAGGGATTTAGTTTCTTTAACTATCAAGCTAACTATTTCTCACGCATACACACACGTGTGTGTGTGTGTGTGTGTGTATAATATAAGCTGTGAAAGATAAAGCACACAGTATCAATCACATCTTGTCAGAATCTCTTTACCTCTTTCCTTTCCTTTTCTTTATTTTTTTCTTTTGTCTCCTACTTTCTTAAATTCTACTTAAAACAAGGCTGTTGTTATCTGGGCTTGACCGAACTGTAACTGAAAGACCACTTCACCATTTGACAATTCACGGGGGACAAAATGGAAGGACAGGATATGGATACTGAGAAGGAAGAAAAAAAACCAAACTGAACATATTTTAAGAAAAAACCTTCCCCATGAAATGGGTTTTGTCTAGATTCCTTAGAAATCCAGAACAGAAAAGGTGGCATACTAGATCCTGAGGATTCAGTAGCTCATAATTCCCCAGGAAACTATCTTCATCTTTGAACAGAACTTTTAAAATATATATTCATCTCCAATGTAGTGACACCTGCACTCACAACCAGGAAGGTGAACAGAAAGGCATATAGCTGCTGTGTCAAACTTGGACCTTAACAGCTGAAGTGAGGTGGAGTCCTCAGACAAAACTGTAGATGAACACATAGAAGTTCTTTTCAAACATCAGTTCCCTGTATTCCCAGGTCTGTGTTTGTCTACTGGTACTGGCCTACCTTAAATCTCTGGGCAGGCTGTAGCCGTCCTATAACTGTCTTAGTTTGAACTGGGGTAGGATTGTTTTCTTCAGCATGTCTGGTATAATGCTATGTTTTTGGTTCTAGGAGAAAAACAATTTTTAATATGCGTGGATGTTTATGGTTGCTGCTAAGCAGTGTTGTACAGAACTAAGGCCATTCTCAGCAAAGGGCACAAGTAGCTGGAAGGGAACAAAATTAGGACAGCTGGTTTAAACTAGCCAAAGGGATATTCCATTTCTTATGTCATTATGCAGAAGGAGTTTTGAAGGAAAGGGGAGTTCATCTGGCTCTCTTCTGTTGCTTGGGGGGCTTGCTGGGCATCAATCGAGGGGTGGGGAGCAATTGTTTGTGTATCACTTGTTATGTACATTCACGTATATCTTTCTCTCTATGGTCATAACTATTATCCTTTTCCTTTATCTGAGTAAATAGTTTTATCTAAACCCACAAGTTCTACTTTGTTTCTCTTGATTCTCTCTTCCATCCCACTGGGAAGTGGGGGAGAGAGCGAATGACTGTGGTGCTTAGCCCCCTGCTGGATTAAATCATGGCAAGGGAGAAGGAGGTGGCCAGTGTACATCTTTATTGATGTTGCTGTCTTTTTGGCAAACAGATTAAAGAAAGAATAACAAAAACAAACAAAAAAGAAACCACCACCAGGTATCAAGTTTGGTGAATAAGATTGTAATCTGTAACTTCTAAATATACTTTTTTCATTTACTGCTTAATGTGTGATTGTGACAATGCATACAATATATGGTGCACCTATTGTGTTACTGTGTAACATCTTGAACAAACAGTACCTAATCTGCACGTTTGGAGGGTAAATATGTCACTTCAAATGCAGCAAGAGGGAAAATACAGCCCCATCCAATTTTTGGACCTCAATTTCAGAAATGCTGAGTATCTAGTGTACCATCTAAAATCAGCAAGAGTGATGATGCCCTGAGAACCAGGCCCTTGTATTTTTTTTCTCTTCCAATTTCACCTTAAATTAACCAGGCTCTTTTTTCTGTGCTTCTTAACTCAGCTTTTTATTATGTTTGATAGAGAGAGAGAATGATTTTTTTTCCTCCCCTTGTATCTTGCACAATGGAGAACATAATGCCTTTCCTTTGAAGTCTTTGCTGTTATCCTGCCTACAAAGTCAGGCCTCTCTTTTGGTTTCCAGTTTAATTAAATGCATCTACATTGAACAAGGAAGCTGTCATGGAGATCCTGAAATGGCTTCTCTTGTGATAGCATACAACCCCTGACCAATTTAGAGTAAGTTCACCTTGTTCCTGTGCATACTGTATCTTGTAGCATACTTAGCATTTTTTAATAGCATGGAACAGTGATGAGGGATTGTGGTTATTTTCTGAGTTACGTTCCTTTGCTGTCAGTCTGAAGTGAATGCTATACTGTGATAGACTTGTGTAGAAGAAATGGATCTGGGGGTATTGGTTGATGCTCAGATGAACTGAGCCAGCAGTGTACTCAGGTGGTCAAGAAGGCCAATGGCATCCTGGCTTGTACCAGAAATAGGACAGCCAGCAGGAGCAGGGAGGTGTTCATCCTGTTGTACTCAGCTCAGATGAGGACATGATTGCTGTTTCAATTTTGTGCCCCTCCCTGTAAGAAAGACATTGATGCCCTTTGAGCTTGTCCATAGAAGGGTAATGAAGCTGTGTGGGGTCTGGAGCACAAGTCTTATGGGGAGTGGCTAAGGGAGCTGGGATTGTTCAGTCTGGGAAAGAGGAGGCTTAGGGAAGACCTTACTGCTCTCTACAACTCCCTGAAAGGAGGTTGTATAGAGGTGGGGGCTGGCCTCTTCTACGTAACTGGTGATAGGACTAAAGGGATTGGCCTCAAGTTGTGCCAGGGAAGGTTCAGGTTGGATATTAGGAAAGATTTCTTTTCCAAAAGAGTGGTCAGGTACTGGAATGGGCTGCGCATGAAGATGGCTGAGTCACTGTCCCTGGAGGTGTTCAAGAACTGTTTAGGCATTGTACTAAAAAACATGGTTTTGTGAGGAGATATTGGTGGAGGTAGCTGGCTGGATTGGATGATCTTGGAGGTCTTTTCCAACCTTGGTGATTCTGTGGTTCTATGAAAGCAACATAGAAACATAGAAAGCTTAAACAAGGAGCCAACCCTACAAGAATTAAAAGACCTTAATGAAGCTTATAGCTGAAGGTCAAATCTTGTGAGTAGTAGTTGAACATACTTGGGAATGTGTGGATTACATGTTCTTTGAAATGATGCTGGGGCTGTAGAACAATATGTGGAATGGAGAAGACTGAAGTCTTCTAAGTAACAAGATATTATAATGGCTTTCCTCGTTCACTTTAGTGCAGCAAAAAAAGGCAATGACCTGGAAGTGTATCAGATCCAAAAAAAAAAGCTTGTGATAAAGCCATTTGGTGTTTAATTCTGAAAGAAATATGTCTTACTAGAAAATGTTAGGTTTGCTCTATTCAAATCTTGCATTATGCAAGTGGAACAGTATGAAAAATAACCCAAGCTTCACTTGGCAAATTTTTTTTTGGTGGATACCAACTTGAATGATGCTTGTCAATAGAGCTGGCTTAGAATTAATTTTTGCCCACAGTTTATCTACTAGCATTGGATGCTCTCCTTAATAATTTATGTAGATTGCTGAATCTTAGTTTTTATCTCCTTGCATTTAGAAATGGGCCTAATTAGTCACATTTAGAAGTGGACCATCAGTGCTCAAAAGTAGGATACAAAGATGGCTTCCAGCCATTGATTTCATCCCAGCCACTTGAAAATGAATGTCACATAATCCCTCTTAAAGAGCTTGCTGCAACCTTTTGGGAATTACAACTTGGATCCAATGCATGAGACAGCCTTCATCAATGCTCAGTCTATAGGAGCACTGAAAGAAAGGTTTAACATAAGTAGAGCACTTACCTTTGCCCTGCAAAACGTGACTAATTTAAAAGTGACTCTTTACAGCTTTCTGTTGTTAACTGTGTATTTGTTAGGATGCCAGGCTTGGCATAGACTGAATACACTTACTCCTCTTACTTAGAGTGAACTGTCCCATGTGTGCCACGCTGGGCAGGAAAACCAGTCATCAGTACTATGCCAGCTGATGAATCTGTGATTATTTATGATGATAGAGTGCTGACAGTGACCTTATTTCTGCTGTTTCCTCTGTTGTTAGAATATCCTGCTCTGGAAGTAGGAATTGAACAGTTGGTCAGTATTGTTTTATCCTTTAAGAGTGTAACGTCTTGTGAATAAGGGCCTTGCTATGTTACACCACCTTCAGTTCTTCTCAGGCAGCAAGGCCATAATGAGTTTCCTCTTGCACAAAGTCTTCGATTCACAAACAGGCAATTAATTGCCATCAGCTATTGTATAGAGGATAATGGTATTACTCTCATGTCTTGACATCACATGTTATTCTGAATGGTAACTTTCATTTAAAACACTAGAGTATGTCAGTGCTAATATGTATAAGATTTTACTATGCATAATTTGTAAACATTAGACTTGGCAAATACATTGCAGCTTTTCAAGTGCTTGGCTTCTTCAGGTTAGTACTTCCCCTCAAATGTGCCCAGTCAGCATCAAACAGGTCCTCGTTAGGGTTAAAATTTGAATATAGATCAGCTTCTTTGAAATTACCTGCTTATTTTGAAGCTTAGCTGGATGTTGTGTTCTCTTGAAAACCTAGCTAAGAGTGTCCTTGACTTACATTGCTTCAGTCCAGCTGGATATGATGTCCAAGAGGAGGAATTCTTCCATATTCCATATAGTTACCATATGCCATTTGGGCATTGCTCTGTCTGTGATTTCTCTTACATCTGTATGTCACCACTGAAAGCCTACAGCTAGTCAATTTTCACTTTCTTTAGACATAGCGAATGAGAAATAGTGAGTGAAGGCCATCAGCAGCATAGAAGTCTCAGATCTTGTTATAAGTTTTAAAGAACTGTGCTTGTCAGTCTGATAGCCAGTGTCTTTACTCCACTTGTCCATCTTGGTGGTGCATTTTTACCAGAACTTTTGTCAGCTGCCAACCTGTCACAGTATAATGTCTATACTGCAAGAAGTGTGCCTGTCACATGAAATGGACCCAAGATGATGGTCTGTTTGGTTCCTTTCCAGCCTTGTTTGCCATGATTCTTCAATGAATCCAGCTCTAGAATACATGCCAAGCACTCACTGGACAGCTAGTGATCATTTATATATGTCGTGACCTCATTCTGGTACTCGTATCAACTGGCATGATATAATAATTAGATATTATTAAAGTCTCTCAACCTCCAAAATACAGACCCACATCCAGACTGCCAATGGGGCTGCTCCAAAAGTAATGCTTTCTATTTCATTATGTTGGCCCAGTATGTCAGAGGCAGATGTTGGTGGGATGGAAGTAGAGATTGAAACTTCCCAACAGTATTCTCTTATATTTTGTTGCTGATGGCAGCAGAGGGGCAGTATGACAAAAAGGTATCTTAAATGGAAGTATGTATGGAGTGAAGGTGTGGGACTGAATTCTTCCATGCAGAAAAAACGTTTGCTGAATGTTCCTCGAGACCAAACAGCCTGCATGAGTGCACTGAGGCAGCAGTAGTGACAGCAACGTGAAAGACAAGCCACATTCTGGATGGCCATGCAGATTTTGTGTGGCATGCAGGCTTTTGTTCATTGCTGCTGAAAACGAATAGCTAATGGTGGTGACTGTGTTGAAAAATAGTTCTTTTTAGTTGAGAATTCGCTCTGTCAAATAGTGTTGTTGTGGTCTTTGTATCTGTCATAGTTCCCAAAGAAGGAATGAATAGGAGGCATTACTTTCAGAGTGACTTACATACTCTTGCACATGGGATGTGGTCACCACTTAATGTGTTACACTCAGATACTCATTTAGCTCCTTAGCATCTTTAGCTGCAATTTTTTTCATTAACACAGCTATATAAACTGCCCTCTGAAAGGTCAGGACTTTTTCAGACAACAGTATCATTTGGATGCTTTCCTTATGTAACTGATATACTAGCTGGTCCTTTTAATGAATACTTAAATTTACTCAAAGATCATAAACCTTGGTGAGCATCTTCAGTTTGGGCACATAATGACCAGCATATTCAGTGGAATTTTGATCACAGTTATTAAATCAAAATCTCTCCATGCTAATGAACAGCTTGGGACTGAGAAGGGCTCCCATAGTATTTCCATAGTCTTAGGCAATGCAGTGTGCATTTCACTTGTAATATAATCTGCAATATAACAGAGTTTGTTTTAGTGCAGTAACTTTCCCCTCTGCTCTTTGTTTTCATTTCTTTCTGTCACGTGGCCTGCTGTTGCCATAATCATAGTTACTGAAAAGACTGTTAATGACAAACAAAAGATGAGGGGGAAAAAATCACTTACTTCCGAGGCACTATTTTGTCTAATGGCTTTGTAATGCATTTTTTCCACGCCTGAATCAAGAGGTTGAGGAGAAAAATAACCTTAATCACAGGAGGGGCCATAGTTGGAAAATGAACCCCATTTATTTATCAGCTCTCCCATAATTCTCCCGTACCACTGTGTTCTCCAACCTGTATTGTGTGGATGCAGGCAAGCACAGGAGAAGTAATTAAGGAAAGCTTATTTCAAGAAGCTAAAGCTCATGTTGTTAGGATCCACACCTCTGTGTTAAAACTGTAGGAAACTTTCAGGTGCCACGTAAGTGAAAAGGTTGAAAAACAATTTTTGATAATTGATAGCAATTATCAAGTAGGCCTGCAGGCCTCAAGAGTGTTACCTCAGATCTCATCTTCCCCCGTTTGGAGCTAGAATTTAGGTTTAGGTCCATCACCTTTTTCAACATTATTGGCCCAATTAGTCTAATGTAGTCTTTTGTTTGCTTTACTGTTGAATCAAAGGATGAGTATCTGGTTATTTTTTTTTAAATGGTGTAAAAAAAAATAAAAGCTTGAAGGGTTTTCTACCAATGGGATTTTTATAACCACTATGGTGACGAATGGTCAAGTGCCATGGAGCATTATACTGATCAAACTCTGTTTCCAAGGAAACTCAGTATGGAGCTTCTAGGAGCTCCTTGTGGAGAACAGTGAAGCTACAGCCTGTGTCAGAAGGCAAGTCCCAGGTTAGGTTCATGAGTCAGCTGAAGAACGGTGTGCATCACTTAAAAGCAAGGGCGTACAAGTAAGTAGCTAGGTTGGGAGCATCTTGTATTTGGTGTTTTGGATCAAGGTGGGAAGACGGAACAGGCGTTTGTAGCCTGGACTAGAAACAGTTACATTACTGCCCTTAATTTTCTGGAGCAGGAAAGTGGTCCAAATCACTTCAGAAGGGTGAATATTCACAAGGAGCTGCTGTTGCCAGTCCAGAAGCAGCCACAGACACTGCTCCTGAGAGCTGGGCACACAGCCTTGGCTGGGGGTGGCACTCAGCAGCGCTGCTTGTGGACCCTGTCCAAGGGAATGAAAAGCTGATTTAGCTGTATATTTGACTGCGTGGGCCACAGAAGGACAGAATTTAGCATTGTTTAAGGGAAGGCTGGAGAAAGGTTAGGCAATATGTTTGCTGCTGCTGCTTTTTTATTATTTGAATAACACATGCACAGAAACACACAAAACACTGCTCTAAGCAAAAAACCTAGCATTTTCCCAATTCCTCCTCCTTCCCCCACAAAATTAATGGCTTTACCAGTAGCTTCAACCAGAAATCTTTCAATCTGTCCTACTACATATTGCAATAGTTACTGCAGTGTAACTTCCCATAGCATAGACACAGCAAAATCAGTAGAAAGGTGCTTTATATTGTACAGGAAAGAGGAATAAACTATCATAGTATAAGATATGTTTAAACAGGCATTAGCATCTCAATGGAAAGATAGAGATGATCCATGCACAATTTTCCATAAATATAACTGCTTGAGAAGCTAATTGCCTGAAGGTCAGAAATGCTAGTAGAATTATTTTTTTTTTAGCTCAGCAAACTGCAGTCCAGAGGCCATCTTGTACAATGTGCTAATGCTAGTCCCAAAGCATTAGATATCTCGTTGCTGGTGGGAGCTGTTGGAGAAGAACAATAAAAAGGACAACATTTTCTGGGGAAAGTAATGCAAGAATTGTTTCAGGATTTGCTCCTGAGCTGCTGAAAAAGTAGGGTTGAGCAAGAATTCTTAGGCTTGAAAAGACAAAATTGCTTGAAGTGTAGGGGGAAAACCTGTTTTCCCCTCTCTATCCTATTAAAAAATGGTGTAATTTTACAGTCAATATTTTTAACAAACCTTTTGTTGATGTATAGTTTTCTACTTAACAAAAAAAAAAAGGAATTCTAGCCTTCCAGTCATTCTTGATATTTAGTTTGTTCAAAATTTCAGAGACCATTTTGATAAAAGTAGCAGATGAGAGAACATCAGGGTGAGGAAATAAAAAATCAACAGATTTGTCAAAGACCTTTCCTGTGGGTTGTCTAAGTGCAACACAAAAACTTTACAGAATTACTTACTCTGAGATCACAAGTGATACAGAAAAACCCTTAAAATCCTGGCTTGCAGCCATTTATGGAGCACAGGTGTCGTACGCTGCTATGAGAAAAGTAGGTGTTACTTGAGAAAGCTGCTATGTTCTTACTGTATAGCTTCTGGGCACATTTAAGGTCCAGCTGTTCCTGAAATATTTTAGTGCTGCCATACAAAAGCCTGTCCAGAATCCATTAACAAATCTCTATCTGGAAGCTTGAGTTGTACTCTTTGTAGCTGGTGGAGAGATGCTGCCTGGTCACTGCTGTTCTACTGCCAGCTGAAAGCCTGCTGAGAATCTAGGAGTACCCTGGAGCTGTGAATACAGAACATAAGTAACAGGCCATATCTTATACGTGCATTTTTTGACCTAGGAATACAACACTCACTTAGTTGGAGCCTCAGCCAGTCAATTCTGGGTATATGCAGTCTCTGTTTGCTCATCCAGTTTACTGGAGCATTGAATTCTAAGTAAATGACTTACAGTTTGTCTCAAATCTGTCTCCCTCCTCTATGTTGTGGGCGTTTTTATTCGGTTTCTTCAGACCTGTTTTAATAAGTATGCTTTCCAACTTTGAATCCTTGGCAATGACCCAACAGTCTTGTTAAATGGTCTCTGCCTTCCTGAAAAAGGGGCTCGCTGCCAAAAAAAAAAACACTCCTTGAACCTTAAAACAAAGCAACAAAAAAAACCACAACCAACCAAAAACACAACAACAACAAACCACAACCACATGAACAAACAAACCATAAACACCATGGTGAGAGCTTTTAGTCAGCGCTTGTACTCCAGTTGGTTGCCAGCTCCTTGCATTCTGCTTCATCTTTTCTGTAAACTTTTATAGCCCCTAATCGTCTGTAAAGCATTGCATACCCCTACGGTGCCATATAAATGAAATAACAATGATGCTCTTGAATTAATTGGGTGCTTTTGCATGCAGTGGTTTTACAATATCTTTTCCTCATTATAAGACCCTCTCGGTTGAAGCTGTGGGTCCAATTGCCACAGATAATTCAGTGCAAGATTGAAGGTGTATATGAGAGATCCCATTTTTTCCCTTATGAGCCCTTTGTGAGGAGGATATGTTTTAGTTCATTAAAGATGTGCATTAGACAATTACATTATGTTCTCCTCTCCAATTCCTTCCTCTTTTTTAATTCTCGGTTTTATAGATCTTCTTACAAAACACAAGGTCTTACAGAGGTTTGCAAATCTCCATAAAGCTGCCTTTTTTTTTTTTTTTTTTAAATCATGGGGATTTCCTTCAGAATCCCTTCTTCCATATCAGCAGAGGACAGTGGAATAGATCCTTAAGATGTACTTCTCCCATAGTGGATTTATTTATTCTCCAGACAGAGTCCTCTACCAGCAGAATCACGTTGTGGCCAAAAGAACGGCATTTGTGCTCCAGTTTTCCTACCAATAGCAAAGCCAACAAATCTCATGAGCTGATCAGACTAGCAGGTGTTTTGATTGTAGGTAATCTCAGTGGTTGGCATCTTAATGAGAGAGGGCAGTGCGGTGATAATTGCAGCTTCCACTGGCTTGAAAAGCTTTGTTTTACTACAGTGCTGCTGGGCTGAAGTGTTCAATACAGTATTACATCTTACATGGAAATCCCATGAGATTCTAGAAACTTCAGAAAATAGATTTCAAGTCCATTGTCTGCCACAAGCATCAAGCTTTTATATTATGGCTATTAAGGAAGTTTGAATCAAACTTTATTTTTTCATTGGTTAAAAGGAAAGAAGAGCACACTCTGATGACAGTGGTCTGAAAATACATTGGGATGCTCTTAGTGACTAAAGAGTAGGCAAATATATGAACAAACATCTAATCTGCACAACTTTTCCTTTTCAGTGCAGTTTAACTTGTTTCAATATATGTTGGAGAGATGCTATGTCTTGCAAGTGTCTTGTAAAACTGAGACTGCTGTTTTGCAGTCCCATTGGAGCTGGGGGCAAATGCGAAGAAGAACAATGACTCCAAATCTGCTGGTGTGTGGTTTTCAACTTCAATTGAGAAATGAACTAAGCAGAATATGGCAAACTTTGGGGTTATTTGGAAAGCAGGTTGTATGTATCTCTTCCACCCACCGAGTACAACAAACTAAAAGGTCTATCCTTTAACTTGGTCTGAAGGTAGGAGGTCTCTGTGGTTGCCATGAAACTGTCAGTGGTCACAGTCAAAAGAAGGTCAAAGCAGAGATGTACATAGTTACACAGTCTACTAAATTTATGCAACACTTTAGGTTCTGTCTAGAGAGACTGAAGCTACCCCAAGGTCAAGTTTCTCATTGGTGCAGACTGTAAGCTTATGAATGCAAGCTCAGGTGTGGCCCAGGCACGTGTTCCTGAGTCCTCGGTACTCTGTTTGCCTGAGCACACTTGGTGAGTCACTGGGTGAACAAGTATGTTAATGCAGGGATCCAGCTGGCTTTCTAAAAGGCAGACACGGGGAAAGGATGCAAATGTGGTGCATACTCTTTGGTCTCAAGATGCAAATGTGGTGCATACTCTTCGGTCTCAAGATCATTTTCAGAGCACTCTCCTGCTCCCAGAATGCTGGTTTCCTACTCCTAACAATAAGTACATCCTTTATCAGGTTACTGTCAGAAAAGTAGATCTAGGAATTGTGTTGTTCTGGTGCTTGCTTCAGTATCAATTGAGCTTACCTTGAATTTAAAAAGGGAAAGGGCTGTTCTGAGCTGCATCATGAACTGGTTTAGACATCCTTTTTGCTCCTTCACAGGTGTTTTTTCATTGCCAAACAGAGTTTGTCTGATTTGGGAATTCTGACCTTCATAGTCAGATTATGGATGCTGTTATGCAGTTATACATCTTTCCAAATGAAAACTTTTTTCCCCCCCACAAAGAAGACCCACAGAAAGGATGTAATCAGCATAATATAGATTACAATGGAGATGGCCAAGGACTAATGGACCTTTAAAAATTTCCCTGGAATTCCAGATTGTAACTAACATGCAGAGACTTTGCAACCCAACATCAGTGTATGCTTTGTTCTCGAATAAGCACTAATGTGCATCTCATGGCATCTGTGCTATACTAAGAGGTATAGGTCTCCTAATATTATATCAGCCTTTCTTCTGCCCTCTTCCCTGAGCAGCTTGGTTTGTTTCTGTGGCCACAAGTATTTCAGGAAATGAAGCAGTACATCAGCCCCCTATTCGGCAGCTTTCTCCTTTACGTTTTGCAGGGGCGTTGTCTGAAAATAGTCTTGTAGAGGAAGGGAGGAAAAAGAGGCCATCTGCAGCTTCAGCTGTCAGGCTGGTGAAGACAGGGGCAGCGAAGGTGTAGATTTAGATGACAGATGCTCAGACGAATGGCAGATAAGTGGGGAACTTGGTGATGGGAAATTGTACAATGGAAATAGATAGAATGAGAAAAGTGGCCATAATTTCAAAAGAAAAGGAAAGGAACCTGAGAAACCAACCTCAGTGCCATGCTATAATTGGCTTTAGTCTGGATCTGCAAGGTTGTGCTTCAAATTGTTTCTGAGCTTAAGCAGGAGTCCCATATTTCCTTTTTTTGGAGTCATGTGCTGAAATCTCTCTACTATCTTTCCAGTGACCTCTGAAGAGCTGTGATCTGGAATTTCCCCACACTGTTACCTGTAGCAGCTCTGCTAAGACTAGGTTGCATCCCCATGATGCTAAGTCTCTCATAGAAGCCAGTCTAACTTGCATTGAGTGACAGAGATCCCACTTTCTCATCCAAACTCTGTAGAATCAGTAAAAAGGAGTGGGATTAGGCTTATGCAGATGTGCTGTCAGGGCAGGCCCATGACCTTGTACCCCAGTAAGCCCTGAACTTACATCATGGGATGTGTTGATTAATTGTAGATAGGCGAAGTCACTTGTAAGCCATTTATCACAGTCATTGTTAGATGTCAAAAGAGACCTGGTTAAGAGGGATTGCTCCCATTTTTCTTCAGCTTTCATCATGCCCTAGTACCAGCAAGGACCCATGGATGGATTAACCAATTATTTACTAAGGCTGACATAAACAGATGGCCAAAACCAAGATTCAGGTATGGGAAAATAGAACAACTTGTCCATGGTTATTGCCAAAGCCATCAGCAGTATTCATGTCATCAAAGCCCTTGTGGCAAGCCAGCAAGGGCATAGGTGATCTTCCTCTCTTAGACAAACCGTCAAAACGAGGAGAAAGTCCCTGTGCTAGAGGCCCAACAATCAAATGAGCTAAACAATAGCATCTGTACATTTTATTTGTCACTCTCAACTTCTGGATGCTTCTACCTGTGTTTTATTGGCCTAAACTCTGGGCCATACATTGATGCATTACTGGAAACAGTGGAGGACAAAGAGGAACACTCCCAGAACCTTCCTGAGCTCTCTTGCATAGCCATCCATATTCTGGTGCTCAGGCATTGTAAATCCTAAGGGGCATAAAACTTGGAGCTTCTGAGTAGGACAAATAGAAATACTTTTTCAGGTCAAGACTCCAGGTGGTAGGGCATGACCACTGTTGCTTTCTCGGTAAGGTGGAAAGTGATGTGGTAGAGAAAAACTCTGTATTTTATGGCTGAGGAAGCAGGTCCCAGGAGACAGTATCTTGCCCAAGCTATACAACAGGCTCGTGCTTAATATGGTTGCCCTCATTTCTGCCCTGTTCTTCTCTCTGGCTGTTGATACATGGTCTGTGATTCCTTATCATAAATAAGATTTGCGAGCTCTCTGGAGAAATGGACTGTCTCTTCTCCTATGCTTGTGCAGCTTGTAGCAGGGGTATAAATAATAATAGTCATTAATGCTAATAATGTGTTTTTTAACCTCTTGATCATCCTCTGTCTGATAAAATAGAAACAGGAGAGAAATCTTGCTTTGAAAAAGAAGCTACCGGCAGAAACTATTAACATTGCAAAGGGTAGCAGAAGTCAGGCAATGCCAAACGTAAGGCTGCGACCTCATGTTTTCCATTTAGTTTGCTATTGCATCACAGACTTATTTTTTAAAAATAGTAGGTAGGCTGTAGTTTCTTCTCTGCTCAGTGTGCTAAGCTTTTTGTGAAGTCTGTGAAGAGGTAAATAGTCCCTGTGACACTAGAGGTCTGCTCTCTTGTTTTCATCAGTTACAGTTGGCAAATCACCTCTGTTACTTTCACCTCTCTCATCTTTTGTTCACCTTGTCTATCTTAGCACCTGGTATCAATGGTTTGAAATCATTTCTCACTGTCCTTCTGTAGAGCACCTAGAACAATAGGATTTGGTCTCAGTGAGGGCTCTGTGCATCCCTGCAACACAACTGATAAACAGTGCAGGACAATCACTTTGTATACTCAATACAGAGCAATTGCGCAAAAGGGCTGTCTTAGTGATTTTGCTGTTAGGGGGTCTAGATCAGTTGATGCTGAGTTTGGTGAGTCTTTCATTTGCTTTTAATGTGCTTGAGAGCAGGTCTTCAGTGATCCACAGAAGTGTGTGGAGCTCTGCCTACGCAAAGATTACTCTTCACTGTATTGAACATCAAGTGTTTTCTTGCTGCAAGAAATCAGACAGTATTTTCTAGGAACTATGGTTTGGACTCGTGAAGTCCAGTTTAATGTAGCAGTGGTTGTATGTTTTCTGTTTCTCTCGTTATTGTAGTCCTCACCACAGAAGGCTTGACTTTATTTCTGAGGTGCAGCACTATTGTCACTGTGATGGCTAACGATGGCTAAAGTAAATGCTGGCAGATTTGTACAGAGGAATGCTATCATTTATTTGACTTTATACTGTTAGAAGTATGGATATGCTTCCAGGCTTGCAAACCCATGTACCTGGAAAGCTGGTTTGATTTGAGTTTTTTCAGCTATACTCTTTAGGTTAATAAAAGATATTGCCTTTTCCTACCTTGCCTCACATTATTTGCCTTTCAGCTCTCTATCCACAGTAATTTCAGCATTGGAACTGTTAAGAAAAGGTGCAAATTGTTTCTTCCACTAATCATAAAACACTCTCCCAGCCTAAAGTATCTTAAACAGCCAAATGCTTTTTCAAGCTTTCAAAAATAAAAACAAAATACAAATCCATTCTTGGATAAGAGGCTAGGTCTGAAAAAATATCAGTCTGAGAGTTTGTAATTTTAATATGTTATGAAGCACTGCAAGGATACTTGCAGTGGGAATACTCATGCAGCCCTAGCTCTTGCTGCTTTGCTGACTGGAAAGGGTGGATTCCTTGGCACAAAAAATGGCTTTGGAGAGCTCACCACTGTCCTATATTTCTGTCCAGCAAATGTAAGGCTATCAAAAAATGTGCAAGTCAACTCTCATTGCAGATAGTCAGACTGAAGTGTTTTGGTGATATTCAGCATTCATCTGTTTGCATCTTTGTCATGTCAGGAACATCACCTTAGTCAGACAGGCAGGGTGGACAAATAGCCACCTTTCTTGCACAAGAGACTTATCGTAGTCCTAGTTCAAAAGTCAGCCCACAGTATAGCTAACAAAGTCACTAAGTCTAATGGGGAAGTACCTCTCGGAGGCACAGTGTTGGGCTTAGTGAAACCATCAGATAGGAAGCTGGGTTCATCACCTCATGCCCATCAGGTGAAAGAGTTAATGGAGGGAAGCACAAGGCACTCAGCTGTTGCCAAAGAACTGACAAGCTGCAGCTGGGATTCTACAGCTCTGCTTTTGGGCAGAGTAAGGCACCTGCAAGAGGAGCTGAGTGCTTTGTGAAGAAAATATCTTCAGTACAGTGCTGCCGGAGGAGACAGGCCCTGAATCCAAGGCAGAGGTGAGTGAGGTCTGTGTTGCCAAGCTCTGGTAGAGATTTACGAGACTAGGGTGGCTGCAAAAACAGTCTTGAAAGGTGCTCTGTAGCCTTGAGGGATTGTTCATTCTTCTGCAAAGGCCAGTTAATGCTGAATGTGGCAGGAATTTTGTGGTGTAAACACCTGTCCCTCTAAATTGTGGATTTACTGATGATCTTAAGGGCTTATTATTATTTTTTTCCCAGCTTGAAAGAGCTGACTTTTCTCACAGAAAACGTGATAACTCAAAAACGTGATCTGCCAAAATTTTTCTTTGGGTTCTAGCCAATATTCTTTCTCTTGTTGTTGTTCACACTTGCAGATTTCCAGTAAAATTTTGCAAATGTTCAAAGAGCAGAGATCCTTTCTGCAGAACTCCTTGTGTGTGTCCCAGAGGCTGGGTTCTGTGTGCCTGTGTTTCAGACTTCTCAGCATAGCTTGGATGAGGCCCTCCTTGAAGAAGTTGGCTTTGGGGATTCAGTAATGGTAGACGTGATGATAGCAACTGCTGTTCCATTCATTTTATATTCTAATTATGTGGCGATGTCAAAGTGTGGGTGTACACTGCTGCCAAATGCTTTCTGTGAGATATACTTTATATGCCCTAACTTGCAGAGGATGTGGGTTATCAGAAGTAGTCAACATAGATTCACCAAGGAGCAGTCATGCTTGATCAACTTGGTAGCCTTCTATGATGCTATCTCCAGCTGGGTAGATGAAGACAGAGCAGTGGATGCTGCGTACCTTGACTTCAGCAAGGTGTTTGACACTGTATTCCACAGCACTGTTGTAATGAAGCTTAGAATGTTTGGGACCGATAAGTGGACAGTGAGGTGGATTGAGAAGTGGCTGACTTCTGGTTCAGAGGGTAGTCATAGGTGGCACAGCATCTGGCTGGAGGTCTGTAACTAGTGGTGTTCCCCAGGCATTGTTGCTGGGTCTGGTTTTAACATCTTCATCAGTTACCTGAATGAAGGGATAGAGTATACCCTCAGCAATTTTGCTGATGATACAAAGTTGGGAGGAGTGTCTGACACACCAGAAGGCTATGCTACCATAGCATAGGTGAGTTGGGTGGAGGGAAACCTGGTGAACTTTAATAAATTCTAAATGCGGGAGTCAAGTTGATGGAGGCTGACTTTTTGGTGGCATGCAGCAATAGAATAAGGAGCAATGGGCAGAAGCCAAAACACAAGAAATTGCATACAAACATAAGGAAGAACTTATCTACTGTGAGAGTGATGAAGAACTGGAACAGGCTGCCTGGAGGGGTTTTCGAGTCTCCTTCTCTGGAGATATTCAAGACCTATCTGAATACCTTCCTATGTGACTTGCTGTGGTGAACCTGCTTTAGCAGGGGCTTGGACTTGATGGTCTCCAGTGGTCCTTTCCAACCTCTACAGTTCTGTGTTTCTGTCTGCTAGGGCTAATTCGGGACAAACTCTCCCTGTGATTCTTGTATCAGAACATGTAACATGCTTGTCTCCAAGGGTTCTTGGTACAGTCTCTACTGCGTCATTGCACAGTGAGTGTTGCTGCTGTCTCATTAGCTGGCTATTTCTGTGGATTTCTATTTTATGGAATTGTTATATAGCCAAGTACAGCCAATAAAAAGGCTGTGCCTTTTATTGGCTCAGAAAGACTCCTTTTAATTTTGTAGAAGCCCTGGTGAAAAATGCTTCCTTGAAGAAACCTTGAAAAGACATTCTTCCTTCTTTGATGAGTTTCTCAGAAAGATAGTAAAGAGGAAGAGAGGAATGGGGTAGGGGGGTGGGAGGTAGTTGGATGCAAAGAGAAGTTGAGAGTGGGACATGGGAAGAATATAGATAAGGAATATGAAGTGGCAGCAAGGAAGTGGTAGGTGGGAAGTATTGTTTGATCAGAGTTGGCTCTTCCTGCCTCTCAGGCTGTAGGTGAATGGGAAGCGTGAATGCTGTTTTCTTAGTCTACATAAGGCAGCCTAATCAGATGTGAGGCTATTTATCATGGTCCTGATGCACTGTGCATCCCTTCTACAAGAACTCACATTTCTGGACACTGTGCAGTCCTTGACCTTGGACAGTGGTGGGTTTCACAGAGCCACATGACAAATGACTATTTCTTGCTGAGAGAACATCTCCTTCCACTCCCTTTTCCAAGATCACATGCAGCACATGCCACAACACTCTTCTAAATCACAATAAAATGTGCTATTCATCACAGATGCACTAGTCCCAAAGACATGCCATGAAACCCACAGATGCAACACTCAATAAAACAAATAGTAATACACATATGTCAGAGAGAGACGCGCAGGATAGGACACTAAAACATCCAGGATAAAAACACTCTTGGGTAATGTATGGCTCTTGTCTCCTGCTCGCTTTACCAAGCTCTCTCAGCTTTAAATTTCAGGACCACTAATTTTCTTATGTAAACTCTGCAAAAATTTGCATGGCCAACTATGTTTTCAGTGCTACTCCTATTAAAGTAAAAGAAAAAGGCACTAAGCCTTTTGCTAATGCAACACAAAATTTGCACAGTTAAATAACAGTAATTTGAAAAAAAAAAATCTGTAATGGAAAAGTTATAAGTTCCTCTATCAACTTTAGTTTGCCTGCTTGAGAAGTATTTTATGGTAGGTTCAGTATGAACATTTGGAAGAAGTAATATTACATGTGTGCAGGTACAGTCAAGTTAATATTGATATTGCACAAAGAGACTAAAGCGTAGATGAAATAGAAATGAAAGTGTGAGTGCTTAAACAGTTAATAGCACAAAGCACATTTATTTATTAAAAAATGGACAGGCATCCATGCACAGTGCATCTATATGCATCCACTCAGCCTTAATGAAATACTTTCACTATGCATTAAAAGTAGCCATCTTTCAATCATTCAGAGCTGTCAGAATCTGGCCTTTATTTATTTATTTTTTTTTTTCCTCTCTAAATGGAGTTGTAGATGCACTCTTTGATAGCTAATATGTCTGTGGCTCATCTGGCTTTTGAATCTAAGGTAAGTGGGAAAACTGCAGCAATTCAAAAAGAAAGGGAGGAAGAACAGTGACTTAAAGAAAATTTGTTTTATGTGTTTAGGGAGAGTTGAGTATAGCATTCTTTCTTCTGTTCTTGTCCTTGCAGTCTGTAGGTAGCAGAGGGATTTGGCCATACAAAAAGCGGGCTCACCTTTGGCTCTAGACCAATCCTAGAGAATTCCAGCCCACAGAATCTGATACTCCAGCTCATATTTAGTAGCCGAATGTCCTGACTAACTCTGTTGGTATGACTCAGCATGAGCAGGAGAGCCAAACCCCAGCCCTGAATGTTTTTGAAGGTTAAGAGTATGTCAAATGGACTGTAAGAAGTAGCTTTTTCTGGCTTCTCCAGAGAAGTATGAGATGATGCTACCTGAAGTAAAGCTGCTTCTTTTCAATCTTCTGATTTTTTTTTTTTTTTTAAACTGCTGTCCAGTCTAAATGGGAATGATGCTGGCTTCAATATCATTTTCAACTAGTTTTGTCCCTGCAATTTATGGTCTGAAGCAGAGATCTAATTCTGATTTTCCTATTATTATTAATTGCAATGTTGCTGCTCTGTCAATGCTCAAAGAATTCAAAGAGGATTGGATCCAACAGAATGCTCATATCCCAAGTATGACATGGGCACACGGTTTGAGAGCTGGCCTAGTTGGTCCTTGTAGTGCCTGTGCCCCACCTTGGTGGGAGTTCCTGCAGCAACACTTAAAAACATACAGACTGGCTTGACAGCATTTCACTTGGGCACAGTAAGTTCCAAACTAACCTTGTGGGCAGGCTTATCTTTTGCACATGCCATCCTTTATAAGGTAATCTGTTGGCATTGGAGGATGAAAACCACCGTAAAAGAGAAATCGTGAAAAAGAAGCATGTTCCTCCAGCTGACTGGAGTCAGCTGACTCTAATCCGCTCTAATATTTTAGTTTGATTTCCTCAGGAAATGAAGCCTAACTGATAGGATGCATCAATCTGTTTTTTCCATGTGTTGTTCCTCCCAACCGATTTCAACCACATTTAAAAGAGGGTGGAAAGCTGGAAAGTGAGTTTGCACCTGTATGGTTCTTAATAGCCGGTGATTAGGTAATGCCTCACTCTGTCCATAGGGGAAAGGCACCTGGCGGCAGCCAGCCGGGCCAGACAGTGTCTCTGTTTTGCATTGCATTTTGGTCAACTAGAAAGCAAGTATGCACTTCTGGGCTACCCACAGCAAACAGTTTATTTTTGCTGCAGGGGATGTCATAGGGATATGATGGGATCTGGTTGTGGGAAGGCAGGCTTTGTAACTTCTGTTTGCAGAGCAGTTTGCTCTAAAGCAGTCTAAAAAGGAATACTGCTGGAGTGGTGTTACTTCTTCAGTGGCAAGAATCCTGCATACCTTTCCTACACACGTGTTGTCTCCTTAGTGTTCTAGGGGGATTCGTGAGGAGACTCTCTGTCCACATCTTCGACTCTGGACATACTTTCCAAGAGGAATTTTTTTTTTCATGTTTTTAAGATTTTCTAGTAAATGTAGGACAGACTGGATATTTAACGAGAACAGCTGTTTCTGCCTGTTCCACCTGTGGGTACTTTTCTCCCCCTGAGTTGCTATTACTAGATTAGTGGTGAGGACCAACCCCTTTGTATCTTCATCAGCCTCTCTCCTTCCTCGCTCGCAGGCCGGGCCCTTCATTAACTCAAGTTTCCTCAGGTTCTGTGAAAGCTACTGAAGACCCTGTGGGAGCCTGGACTCCTGCCTGTGGCGGGATATTTTGCCTGCCGGCTTCTGCCTGAACTTTCAGCCTTTGAGGGCCTCGCCTGTGGGTGGCTAAGCAACATCTGTGATGTGTAAATTGTGATTGTTATCTCCTAGCAGTGACAACCAGGCTGCCATGACAACCGTGGTGAGGGCACAATGTGGCCCAGGAGGGGCCGCCAGGCTGGGGGGCAGTTTGCCCGGCCTGCCACCTCGCAGTGACTTCTCAAAGGCTGCACGGTCTCCGTGTCCCCAGCTGCAAAAGGACACCTTTTTTTTGTTTTTTTGAAATGCCTGGAGAGTGACTGAAAAGCCCTGTGCGAATGTTAAGTAGTACTTCATTACTGCTGCTCTTCTCACCAGAAGCAATGATTTCAGGGGGCAATGAAGCTACAGGAGCTAATTACTCCTTGGGAAGAAAGTTCATCTTGTGTAAGGTAGGAGGAACCTGTGTTTGAAGGGAGAGGGGTTGTGGGAGAAACCTGCTGTAAGCAAACAGTGGCTTTGCAATCTGGATTTCCTACACAGAGTGATTCCTTCTGGTCCTTCTGAAATTGCACGGAAGTCACGGGAAATCCAGCAAAGATTAATGCAGCCTGATACATGCTATTTGTCCTGGAGGCCTTGGCAGCTCTGTAATTACAGTTGGTGTGCCTAAGTCCCTCTCTGGCCCCCTACGTACCGCCTGACGGTGCCACCAGCATCAGAGACCCTGGATTTGGGATCTGTCAGGCAGAACTCCGCTGAGAAATCAAACCTGCCCCTCTGCATTTCTCACTGCAGTGATGAGGAGTGCTCTCCTCCTTTGCTAAATAACTTCCCCATGTCAGATGGAGCCTTAGGGACTCTTGAGCCAAGCGTGGCTCGTAGACTTGTAATCCAAGAGAGATGTTTTCAGGGGAAGGAGAGAGCCATATTTCTATAACGTGTATATTTATATATATATATATATATATATATATATATATATAAATGAAATAAATGAGCAGGCTTGCAACACTAGGTGGCAGAGGTGGGATCTTTTCTGCTCAGAGCACTGTCCTATAAGGCATTGCTTGTTTAAGTACAGTCGCATTTAGTTGGAGCTGCAGGAGAGACACAGAGAGATTCTCTGTGTTTACAGCCAGCGCAGGCTACGACGAGCATCTAACCTGGCCCCCCTTCCTCCCGCACTTGGAGGGGAGAGTGCGAGGTTGTTTGGGAATCTGGCCACCGCGGGTCAGCCCTCCCTGTGACTGGATTGCCAGGGCTGGTAGAGCAGAGCCCAGGGGGACTGAAGGGAAACACACATCCCGTTTTATTTGAGAGGGGAAGAGGAAAAAAAAAAAAAAAGAAAAAGAAACTGAGAGAGGAGGGAAGAGACGGAGAAAAAGGCAGAGGAAGCGGAGCGAGTGAGAGAGAAGCATGAGGACCTACTGGCTGCACAGTATCTGGGTGCTGGGATTCTTCCTGTCCCTCTTCTTGCAAGGTATGTGATGAGTTCTTTCTTGCAACCTCCTCAAACCCCTTTGCTTGAAATGATGCTGATGGACTGAGGGTGAATGGAAACATGGAACTGGAAGCTGGAGCTATTTAGATTCCTCTGCCTTATCCCCCCCCCCCTCCCTGTCAAGCCTTCCCCCCCTCAGGAAATAATAATAAGCCAAGGAGAGATCGTTCTTGGTGAATCCTATGGTTAGAGGACATTGCATGTGACTGACTTTGCTGCTGTATTTATGCTTTTGCAGAGGGGGAGCTGGAAGGGGGGTGGGGGGAACGAGAAGATTTGAAAGGAAGAGAGGGGTGGGTGAATGTGGGTATCCCTTTCATCTACAGTCAGTGTTCCTCAGCACTCTGGGGCATGAGTACTGATGCTTCAGAATTCCTCACCTTCCTAAGGAGATCAGTGTTAAGTTTCTTCTTTTTTCTTTCTTTTTTTTTTTTTTCTGTCTTATTTTATTTTGGTATTTTGGTTTTTCTGGTGAAGGGGAGAGGTTAGAGGAGCCTCAGTGCCTCTTTGCAAAAACATTGTCCTTCCCCTCCTCAAAGGAAAAAAGAAAAAAAAAAAATAGGAGGAAAAGACGGGAGAAGGAAATTTGTTGGGTATGGGATTTTGTTCAGTGGAGAATTGCCAGCTGGGTTTCTTGCTTCAAGAGCCAAGTGTGAGTACAGAATTTAGTTAGAAGTGATGACAGACATGCTAGCTGGTTTTGAGATGCTTTCTGTAAACAGGAGTTAAGGGTTAATGCATCCCGTGCTGTATGTATAAATACACATCACACATGCACATATAATCGTAGCCCTGCAAATCACAGCTTGTGCATGATCCAGGCTCGCTCACTCATGCATATCAGTGGTCCCATATACCCCTGTGCACATACACACTCATGAATATAGCATGGAAGATGAATAAACTCGCTCTGGCACATACAGTTCTAGCTCCTAAGCACATGCAGTTCCTGGAGTGCCGGTCTCTCGCTCACATTTGCTCTTCCTCACTCCATCCTTCAAGCCTCTCCTTGTGCCTTCTCTTCATCCTGCACACTGGTTTTGGTGGCTGCTTGCACATCCTATGCCTGTCCTGCTGCACTGGTCTTGCAAGTGCATGTACATGTAAATGGTACATTTCTACCCTGTGTATATGCACCTATCTGGCTCCTGCCTTGCACGGTCTTGCATTCACAGCATCTTGCATGCACCTTGAGGGGATCTCACTGCGACTGTCTTCACCTCTCACACTCCTGTGCACACTGTGATGTATGGAGGGATACCCAGTCACAGTATTCAGCCCTTTTCCTCATACTTCTGCACAGTTTCACATTTGCTGTTCTGTGTCCACTAAGCAGATCACGCAGGCACGCTCCTTGTTCTTTCTGTTGCAGCCTCGTGCTTACCTGTCACCACTGTGTGCACTACAGCAAAATCCCTCAATTTCTCCCTCTTTCTCACATTTACCAAGTGTTTCCTTCCACACAACCTCTCTTCCTCTGTCTCTGCATTGCATACACATGCTTTTCCACTGTCACATACATTTGCTCAAACTTGGACACTTTGAATTGTGAATCCAGCCCCAGCACCTTCTGCCTGCTTTCCTCTTTGAAGTTGCTGATTCTGATGGGCTCAGAGGGTTTCCTCCAGCACACGGGGTGCATGCAGGGTGACAGGACACCAGTAGTTGCACACCACAAATAGTGGGTGTCAGCAGTGAAGTTGGGGAGCTGCCATTAACTTCCCTCTGCTCTGGAATCGTAGAATCATTGAGGTTGGAAAAGGTCATCTATCCAACCATCAGCTCCATCCCCATTGTGCTCACTAAACCACATCCCTCAGTGCCCCATATGAGCACAGATCTCTCAAGGAAGATGGACGCTGGCTCTGAGCACTGCTCCTCTCTGATACTTGTTCCCTAGCCTGCAGTCAGTGCTGCTTCTCTTCGCACTGAGTCAGAAGCCTTCCTTGAACTGCAACCAGAGCATCCCAATCCTAGCAGAACTGGTTGCTGCTTGAGAGGTCTGGGGTGCTCTTCCTTGAGAGGTCTGTGCTCCTCCTTTCCAATATGCAGCTTATGCCAGGCTTGGGGGCTGTGTTACCTTCTGTCTTAGTGAGTTACCATTGCCACAGCTGTAGCAGAGAGCATCAGGGAAGGTCCATGGCTGGCTCTTTCACCAGGAACCCTCTGAGAAGGCAGAGGCAGCACAGTTGCCCTCTCTGGGTTTTCAAATGGGATTGGGGATGCGGGAGATGTTGCAAGCCAAGAGCTGCTGCTTCTCCTTTTCCCAAACTTCAGATGTGGTATAAACTAGCCCCATTCTGCTGCTGGTTCCAGTGTCAGTACCTTCCCTTCCCACAGCTGGAGGTGAGGAGATGGGGAAGCAGGGTTATTAGGGCTGCAGAGGAGGTGCAGAGTACATCATGAGCAAGCCCAAAACCATCTGAAGGAGTTAAGAATAGGAAAGTATTGTGTCCCTCTGTGTTTTTTTGGTGGTGTTTTTTTTTTTTTTGTTTTTTGTTTTTTTTTTTTTTTTTCCTCTCATTTAAAAGAGAAAGACGGCCGGGAGAGGGGGGTGTTGTGGAGAGCCACTTATTTCAAATTAATTGGCTTTCAATGAAAGCGTGATAATGAGCCCGGTACGTTTCTGTAACCCTGCTGAGCACGGGTTTTGAACACTTACCCAAGAGAACCGCAGCACCGGCTGTGACAGGCAGTGACCCCCGTCTCCGCTTCCAAACGCGTCCCTCCGGAGCCAGGCAGCTGTGCCTGAAGCTGCCCCAAACTTGCCAGCGCCTTCTCTTCCTCACCGTCCGCTTGGGGGTGTACGGGGGAACGCTGAAGGAGCTTCTGGCCAGCTCCTGCTCGCCCAAGGCCACCGGGCAGGGGACGATAAGGAGGGAGGCTGGTGTTGAGCTGAGACTGGGTAATAGCAAGCGATGGAGGATGGGGGGAAGCGTGACGGAGGCTGCCAGGAGACCTACGGGCTGCACTGTGCCGAGGGACAGAAGCAGCCCCAAGCAGCTCTGCTGGGGACGTGCGATGGGATGCCTGTCCTTTCCTGAGGGGCACAGGGACTCGAACCCCCGTTCCGCACGGGCTCGAGGCTCTGATTGCTGCCCGGAGGATCCGATCGCTACGTTTTCTTAATCCGGTGCCTCAGGCTGCGTGTTGCCGCATCTCCGCGCTGTCCGGGAGGCAGGTGGCTGGGGGACGGCCGGCCGCAGTCCCGGTCCTCCTGCCGGGAGCTGGGAGGAGCAGAGCAGCCCCGCGCTGCCGGTGGGTGGGAGCTGCTGGTGACACGCTGCAGCTCTTCCCCTGAGGGGATTCTTCTCTTAGCTTGGTGTGCCTGTAGCTTCCGACAAGGATCAGACTCTCGGATCGAACTTGGAAGCTGGATTTTCCTTCTTTTCCTCAACCAGTCCTTCCTTCACTCCCTCCCTCTCCCCCTTCCCCCACCAAAAAAAAACCCAAACCAGAACAAAAAAACCCCACAACTCAGAATGTGGTGTGCGAGGGTGAGAAGGAGAAGCAAATTATTTGTGTCTATCAAAAATTGTGTCTTGTTCACTTAAAGTAACTTCTTATTGTTTTCGCTTTTACCTCCTATTACTCGAAATTAACGGAGCTGCCAATATGAGAAGTTCTGTTTTCCCACCTGGGCTTTTTATTTAAGAAATGAATGCCTTAAAAATTATACATTTGCTTCACACTGAAAATTCTTCTAAATAAAATCCCCTTGAAAAATAACAGCTGTTTAAAATGTACAATTCACTTCAGAAGAAAAATTATCCCAGCTTATTTTACCCAACCCCCCCGCTGCCCCACCTCATTGGTTAATTGGAGGAGATTGGTGGAGTTGTTTGGTTTTTCAATCGTTAGCATCCTTCCATAGCCAATTTGTTGAAGTAGATGCTTTCAGAAATGTCATGCAGAACTGGTCTGCATAGTATGGGTATGGGTGGCATTTATTTATGATGCATTTTTGGAGTTGCTCAAGGGTTTTCATAAATGGGGAAATGAATCTGAAAGAAATCATGGAGGCACTTGGGTAAGTGGAGTAGGATGCCTTGGGTTGGTATGCAGTACAAATGTTATCTGTGGAGTCTTGTGCTTTATAATGTTAGTGGGCAATGTGGGTGTGAAAAATGATGCGTTTGTTAATGCGCAAGGCTTGTGAAATCTGTATGGATGAAGGCATGTACCCAAGTGTTTCTGTGCTGATAATGTGTAATGGATGGGGAGAACAGAAAGAGGAGGAGAAAAAATGTATGTGTGTGCTAAGAGTGGTGTTGTAGTATCTGTGTAATAGTGTGTGGTGATAGCTGTGCAGTTGGGTAATGTTGAGACTGGAGAGAAAAGTCCTTACTTTCTCTCCTGTTTTTTTTTCTCTTTCCAGCTCTTTCAATCAAGTGGGGCAGGTGAGACTCTGATGTGATAGACTGTATTGATGAGGGAATGATTCAGTCCACTGCTTTGTGTTTCCTTAAATGATGAAAAGGTTCAATACCTAAAAAAGGAAAATGCTTTCCTTGTAAGTTTAAGATGAGAAAGAGGCAGAAAAGGCTCTATATCTGCAAAGAGGGAACGCTGAAAGGATATCCCAAATGTTACTTCTTGTCCTATTCCCCTATTTGCAGACCTTTTGGGTTAATGTTTGCCACACCAGTAATGACCCATGTCCTGATAAAAATCTGAGCTTTCTTCTACACGCTCAGAAAGCTTTATTATAATATATAGAAATTTGTTTCCTCTTACTCTATGAGATATCTCCTCTTGTGAGGGCTTTACTAGCTGGGTGATAAAAGCCCTGGTTTATGGGAGCTGCTCTGCAGCCTGTAAGCACCCACATGTGTGGTAGTGGTCCAAGGAAGACATCCTTCAAGAGTCCTTTCTTGTACCTCCTTATAATCCCACAAGCATTGCAGCCCCTTCTGATCAGGGTGAAGAAAATGGCTGCTGTCATCCTGTGTTGATAGCAAAGCAAGTGCTTTGAGAGTACACTTCCTTCTTGTGTGCCTCTTGTAAGCCTTCAGGTGCTCCTTGCCTTGCTGTTAGGGGTCATCTCCATCACTCAGCAGATTCATTCTGTACAAGACTAATTTACCTAGGTAATGGCTGAAAGCAGTGATATTAACATGTGGGCACCACCACACTACCTATGGACATGTGTGCTGTACCATGAAAACAGAGTGAAAAAGGTGATTATGAATATATGAAAGGGAAACTGCCTCTTCTGGGCAGATCTGAATAGTTGATGGGCTTGATGTGGAGGAAGATTAGCTGGGGTTGCTAAAGGATGGAATAATTTCATGATCAAGTGAAATCTGTAGTGGAAGCAGAGAAAGGCATCGCAGAAGAGTCTGGGGTAAATCTTCCATGTGTGCCTTGGAATATGCAGGCATGTGCTTTGCAATAAATGGTCCCCCTCATGTGCAGTATGGCTGCTGGGAGGATGCTGTCTGTGGGTCCTGTAGGGAGCTTGATCCTTTTCCTCTTCCAGATTCCTTTTCCTTAAAGAACCGTGCACCATAGCTTTGTGTGCTGCTCAGGCTCAGTCAGCAATGTTTTTGACAGCTGATGTGCTCTTCCTGCTGTCATTTTTATCTGGGGTAAAATGAAAAATACCAAGCACAGCACAGACCGTCTTGTCCCACTGTGATAAGGAATAGATAAGGGCAAGATGAAGATCTGCGGGGGTGAGCATGTGAGACAAAGCCCTCTCCTGGTGTCAGGGAAGGGCAGAGATCCCTGCATACAATATGGAAAGGAAGAAGAAATGCTGGGGATTTGTGATTCGTATAGGAGTGGGTGGGGAAAAAAAGAGAAATTCAGGCTCGATTCTGTGCTATGCTATTGCTCTGTGGTTCCCAGAGGGCTTTAAACAGGAGGACTATGGGATCTGGGGTCAGTGCTGGATATACTGGAAGCTGAGGCATTTCCCCATGATCTTTCTCCAGCAAGTTGTCTTCCAGTAAGTCAGCATGGCTCTGCTCATCCCAATGGAAGGAAGGAGAGCAGCAGGGGGATGCCAAAGGGGGAATATTCTTCCTTGCTGAGGTGTGCAGGTCTTACAGTGAAGTGTCTTTCTGACCATATCTGCTGTGTCAACGCCTGTGGGAAAATTACTTCACTGAGAAGAAAAAGGCCCTTTACCTTCAATTTGCTTACTGTTTACTCACGAGTACAGAATAAGATTTTGCTCTGGTTTGCAGCTGTAGGGGTACTGGACTTTGAATGACATTCCAGGAAGATGATGGCTTTAGAGGTCTTAGCTTGAAGCAAATAGGAGTGTATAACTGGATCTGCAAGTTCACAGGCAGGGCTTTTGTGGTTCCTAGGTTATACGAAGCATACTATAGAAACTTCCTTGCAGATGGCTTTTCCTTTAAACCTGTTCCTTTACTGTCTGCCTCCATGTGCTCTCATGGGTGCATGTTTCCTGGTGTCTCTGAGGTTTGGTAGAGCCCTCCCAAAAAGAAGGTGGGCATCTCCCTTCTCTGCAGATGTGCACTTGGTTCCTGGGGGGAATACGTGGCAGGTAAAACAGGAGCAGTGTAATGAGGGAGGGAGTAAGGAGGAGATGAATGGAGGGCTGTGGAGTTTCCCATTCAGGTAATCAATAGCATATCAGCATGCAGCCACTGGGGTACAAGTATGCAATGTAAGTGTGTAGTCACAGCTCCTTCCTCTCTGTCCCTTAGCACTTGTATTGATGGCAAGTTGCAGGCTGGAACTAATGAATCCTTGCAATATGCTGGGACAATAACTATTAATGTTTTTTTATATTACCTCTGGCTGTTGCACATACATGGAGCCTGGATGTGCTTGGTTCTAGTTAGTTGACCCAAAGCTACACTGTGATTGAGAGCTTGGGACATTCTGGCTGCTACCCTCGTGGCTGGTGCCTACTGCATGCATGGGGTTTGGTGAAGCTGACCATCTGGATGTACGTTTGAGTGTCTGACAAAGCAGGGATTTGCTTAGGGGGTGAAGGAGTTATTTCAAGAGGCAACTGTGGATTTTTGTTGTGTGAATTTGTTTAGACTTGTGCTGCTGTGACTCCATCTACTTGTATGAGCACTTTGTTTGCCTTGTAAAGCTCTTTTGTTGTACAGTGGGTTCACTTATTTCACAGCACCCAGTTCTGTCCATGCCTGTATATGTGGTCTGTATGCGAAGTTCTGACCAGAAGCCTTTCAATATACCCTCCTTGGCTTTTAGGGGGATGAGTGTGACAAATAAGATAATCATAAATGGGTGTGTTTATGTGCATGTGACAAAAAATACTTAAGTTTTTTAGTATAGATATTTGTGCTAACAAATGTGGATCAGGGTTGCGTTTACTGCAAGGGAGGAGTTGTGAAATGTTAGTTCAGTAGGTGAATGTAGCAAGATTAGTGATATCTGTGTAGCTGTGTATGCTTCTGGAGTGACCATTATTCATAGCAGATTTGCATCCTATCTTGACATGGCAAGAGATTGTTGCAATGAAACAGAATCATTGCTGTGGCTACCCCTTCTCATCTTTCTGATAGCTTCAATTGTAAAATGGTAACTTAGTCATGCTCCATTCACCTGGGCATGAAATACAGTGTAGAGAGTGGCGAGGACATGCTTGACTCCTACAGTTTCATGTGAGAGTTCTTGAGAACAGAGGAAGAGGATGAAGGGAAGCTTTCTTACACATGTAGGCTGTGCAGTTTTAGGCAATGACATTCTAAAACAGTTCAGCTTTTCTTTTTTTTTTTTTTTTTCCAACATGTCCAAAAGATTCCTGGGCTGGATGCAATGTGAATGGGTAAACCAACAAATCTGCACTTTGACTGTGACAATAACATGGTTTTGCTAGTTTAGCTGCATCAACAGCAAGGACTGTGTCCAGCAGAGCTGTGTCTTGTCATGAGTCAGGTTTAGCCAGCTGACTGCAGGCAAACCCCTGCAAAGGGTTTTACACTTATTGGTATTTTGTATAAGGAAGTGGTTTGTCTGCAAGAGTCTTCATGCTGGAACTGTTATGGGTTTTGCCAACAGTAAATTCTTAGGTTAAAAATAAAATAAAATTGTCTCAAGCTAAGTGGTGTAAGGTCTGCCTGTAGCCTAGGCCTACTGAGAGAAGGAAGGTGAGAAAGCAGCAAGAGAGCTGATGTGAAGGTAGAAGCCTTCTTCTCCTTTTCCATGTATCTTGGGTGCCTGTTGGTGACTGGTTTGTGTACCCCCAGCAGCCAGAGGACAATAACAGATCAGGTTGTTAAAAACAACAACAACAAAAATCAAGTTCATGCTGCAGCATGAGCTAAATAAGCTGTGGCATTACCCTAGAGGGACCTGAAGCTCAGGTCATCAGTGCAGTCATCTTTCTTCTCTTGTGTGTGCTTAGAAGAAAGACAGAAAAGGCTATTTTGTCTGGCCTTGCTCTGTCTTGCTGTAAAGCTTTGTGGCTTCAGGCTTTCTTTCAGGCTTCAAGGGAGCTCTTGCAGCCCTTGCTTGCAGGCTCTGCTCATCCCCTGATTAACCTGAAGTTTCTGGTCTCTTTCTCTCCCTGCTGCCCAAAACAACACAAAAATATGAAACAGCCCAAGCTGTCCTTGGTGCTGAGGTGTTTCTCAAGCTGCTGTGAAGGAGGAACAGCGGTGAGAGAGATGCTGTGGAGACAGAACACTTTGAATTCCAGCCCTTTTTTTTTTTTTGCCATGGAGCAAAGATCCTTAGAGCATTGTCTTTGAGGTTTGTGCAGACTTGGGTATGCTATGTGAGAAGAGGCTTTGAAGTTGTTGCAGGTGAAGGCTTGGGAGGATCTTGAACATCTAGATGAGCACTTTTTGTGGAGTTGGCATCTCTTTGGGATGCATTGGCTACCCCACCAATGCCCCGGGAGCTGGTAGGAACATTGGCATGTTTCTTTCTGAACCCTGCCTGAAGTTCACCAGAAATTTGTTGAAGCAAACCAAATGGTTCTGCAGAACAGCTCTGCCTCACTGAATTGGCGTTTTTCTGAGAAGAAAAAAAAAAAAAAAGTGTCCTGTTGGAAAAATTCCAACTCATGTTTCAAGAACAGATTAAGTCACAAGTGCTTAAAGGCTTTTCTGTGATGTGTTCTCTGCTCTCATAAGATTACACCGAAGTCTAAACTATCATCTGAAACAAAAGAAGTTCTGAAAGTGGTGACTTCCATAGTTGTAATGAAAAATTCAAAAATATAACCGGTGTGCAGTCAGTAGTCGGTGTCTGTCTTGAGCCTGCATCAGTTAAAAGAGCATCCTTTAGGATTTGTCACCTGTTTCACTTCTCTGGGATGCTAGGCCAGATCTCCTGTTAACAATTTGGTTTTCAATACAGATGGCAAAGAATGTGATTGTCCAAGGATTTGATACAGTTTCTGAGGAAAATGCTCAGAAAAACCACTGTTGGCATATATCCCTCAGTGTCTCAAAAATAGGAACAGCATTAGCATTTTTTATGGAAACTTCTTGATGGGACTGAAACCATGAGAGCATGGGGTTGGAGCTTGATGATCCTTGAAGTCCCTTCCAACCCTTCAACTTCTGTGATTCTGTGATTTAGGTTATGGCTTGTGTTTGTGGTAGACACTGGTTATATTTGTTTGGATTGAGACTGTGCCTGAAAAGGCAGGGAATTGTAAAATTTGAAAACAATAAAGCCAATTCACAAGAAGTCGTCTTCAAGTTTTAAAAGCCCCGAAGATCATCTCCATCAGTTTTAGAGTTGGGTTTCTTTGAAAGAAACCCAGCTGATGTCACTGCAGTGGGGATGTGTGTGGTGTGGGATTTGTGTCCTATGGTGATGCTGCCTCTGGACCAGAGGGTGAGCACGTCTGTGTGTCTGTGTGTGCATGGCATATATAGGGCCTGTGCTGTGATCACTGGAATTACAGTCTAGCCAGATAACGAGCTGTTGTTGTTTACTGCACTTGGTTCCGGGCACTTCAATTCCGGAAAGATGTAAACAAAATTAGAGGGAATTCAGAGGATTGCAATGAGAACGATTAAGGGGCTGGAGGGACTGACTTATGAGGAATGCTTGTGAGAGCTAAATATATAGCTGTTTGGCTAAATGACTAAAGAGGAGCTATGCTAATGATCTAGGCATGCTGGGAAGGCGTGAAGAATTCTATAGTGTGGACTGAGAGCTGGAAGTGTCTCATGGTACAAAATTTGGAGGAAGGATGAGGGAAAAAAAATTGCCAAGAGAGAAAAATACTTAAGGGGAAGAAGGAGATTAGGTGGTGAAATAGCTTTGTTAAGAAATGTGGTGGAATTGCTGTCATTTGAGATATCTGAAGTTTGGCTGGGCAGAACCCTGGAGAATAATCCATGCACTACAAGCGTGAAAAGGTCCCTTGAGAGACAGTCTAGATGCCTTAATAGATTTTTATGCTGTCATTAATTTCTGAATCACAGTTAATACTTCCAGTCTCACAAAGAACCATATTCTTTAAAGCATTTTACTTTCTTGCCTTGTGTTATTCCTGCTGTGACACAGATCCTGGCCCAAAACAGATTCATGAGGAAGTCTTCTGCTGTATTAACTAAATAATAATAATAGAGTATTAACTGCTTAGCTCCCAACACTTTTTCCACCTTCTTTCCTATAATGTTGGTTTGTTTTTTTTTTTTTTTTTTTTTTCAGATAAGTAGGCAAAGGAAGCCTCCTGGACACCCAATAAGGTGATATCTCAATATGTGTGGCCATACCTTTGTTCTGTCAGATGTGTTAGACTTTGCCAGGTTTCCTGTTACCACCTCACGATACATACATCCCTTGCTGTTTTTTCTTTCTCACATCTTTTCAGGATGGCTGAGTAAGTGAAGAAGTCTCTCTAGGCTCAGAAGCTGATTGTGGTTGAGCTTGTAGCATTCCTGGTGTGTCATTGGAGCTGAGGCAACCCAGTGCCACCTCTGTGCTCGTGAGGAAGACAGAGGTGGAACAAGATAGTAGGATTTGACCAAGGTGATCGGTGGAAGGAAAATCAGCCAACTGGTTTCCTCTTACATTGTTCATAACAGGAACCGAATAGTGCAAACTAAATGGGTGTTGTTGGCCACCCAGTTTAACACTTCCTTCAGAAGAGAATAGCATGAGTTGAGACAGAGTTGTGCAGTAGTCACTATGCTGGCTGACACCAAGGACTTTGAGAGGCAAAAGGTAATGCAAGATGAGTGGAACAGCCAGGATATGTGGCGTGGATCATCCAGACTAAAGATTACTTGTGCCGTGGATGCAGACCCAGAGAGAGTTCATCATACTTCATTAGCTCAGGTACAGGAGTATGCAAATTGCAATCTGTTTACTGGGCAGGAAAGCAAGGAGTACATGCACACAGTCCAGACTGGTAAGTGTTGCTGGATCTTTCCCAGTCTGTGCAAAGCCAGTTAAAAACTCTCAGCAACACATCCCAGCAGTGCTGAGGATCAATGCACAGAGACAGCTGAAGTGGGCTGGAAACTGGTGTGTCTTAGCTTGGACTTGGCATTAACCTCAGTATGTGCAAGGCAGTTGTTGGTAGTGACATCTCTACTCTGTGCTCCATAGCAGAGTGGGAGAGCTTGTTAGCTCAGATTTAGTGTAATAGGAGTACAGTTGGGCTCTGGCTCTGAACCAGAGGGATGAGGAATACTCCTTAGCCTTGAGCTCTCTGTGTTGAACCTTTTGATTTTTCTACTATAACATCTTCTTTATTGAAACATAGAAGTCCTGGGAAAATATAACAGACTTGCTGCTTTGCTTTAGGTAGTGTTAGATTGCCCCATTCGCTCCAGAATGGGAAGGCATGAGAAATTCAGTAAAGGAAGAAAGGGAGAAGACTGGCAACTCCAGAAGTGAGGATATATATTGGCAGGGACAAGTTGCTATTGGATGGTAAGGGTGCACGTTCATGAAGATGAGAGCTAGAAATAAAAAGCTCGAAGGCCAATGGACCCAACTCTTTTCTAGATACTATTTAGGCAGTGTGTGTGCCCTCTAGTGGCATAACTCCCTGAGGGGATAAGAGAGGGGGGATAAGAGAGCTACTGCAGCTACCTTCATTCAAAGGTGATCTCTGCCACTTAAAAAGTTAGCCAAGGTTTGGAGCCTGAGGGATAAATGTTCTCCAGTCCTCACTTGCTGCAGGGACAGGAATGGAGGGGGAGAGGTAATTTGTCTAGTAATTGTGTTTGTTGCATGCAGCAAATGGATTCGTTACAGCACCTTTTAATCGTTGTTCCATGGGATTTTGCTAATCTGATTCTAACCCCCGACTGAGTGTTTGTCACTTCACACCCAGATGTTGAGTCAACACATGACACTGTCTCCTTTAGACACTGTCATAGCCACAGGGGGCCTTGAAAATACCCTCCTGCTGCTGGTTGTAAGGAATAGAGCTGTGGGGTTGCTCCGTGGGTTGCACAAACCGTAACTCCTGTAAAGAAACGTGACACCCAGAATGCTCAAAGAGAGTGCTATCAAATTTGCAATTATGTTGCTGTATGCTGAGTTTGGGAAGAAAACCTGAAGAATTTCAAATCCAAAATGTAAAAAAACGTAGGTACCCATCCTCTAAAATTCACAGCATAGATATCTAACAGCAGCACTGTTTAATAGCAGTGTTTACAGGGAGACTCTCTTCCCAAAAAAAGAAATGAAAAAGTAATTGGCTTACTTTTTATTTCATTCAGGCATGTGAGTAAAAAGTGGATTGATGCTATTTTAGTAACTACTTCTGGTACTAGTTAGAGTTGGTGCTGTAAAAACAATTGTACAAATACACCGAGGCAGAAGCTTCTTGGATAAATGGGGACATTTAATAAAAACTAGCACTAAAAAGGATTTCTCATGATGGGATGTCCTTTCTGAAAGGAGTGGTGACTGATCCAAGCTTGTGCAAATGAGATATTCAGAGCTAAGTTTCTATGCCAAAACAGAATGGGATCTGGTCATCCCGTAATTCAGAAAGCACGTTAATCATCAAACTGATCTTCTTTGTAGAAGTGTTTCCTTCCTACCCAAGATGTATTTCTGATCACGAGACACGTTGGAGTCTGAGCTCTGTGCCTCCCAGTATTCAGTGATGGGCTTCCATAGGAGGTGAACAAAAAAACCCGTACCTGCCACACAGAAGCAGGAGAGGAGTTCACACTGCTGAATGCATGCGAGCGCTATGTCTCTGGCTTGCTGCAATGAAGGCCAGTCTGTGGGAAAGCCTCAGCTTGTCATAGCAAATGGTTGGGAAATGATAGTTGTTTCTGGGAGAAGGGGCACCTGCAGAATGCAGGCCTTGCAGGTATTTCAGCAGATGATACCATGAGCATGGAGGTCTATGTTTCACAACCACATCACCAGTTTCTTGCCCATTTCCCGAAACAAAACCTTGAAGATGTCCATATATCAAAGCAGAGTAGTCCAACAGGTTGTATGATATCTACCTGTTGCACCAGGGTCATACTCTAAAGTTGACTCGAAACTATGAATTCCACATCAGAGTTGAAGCTTTGTCTGTGGTTTTATTTGTTGTTCTGTGGTAGAGGTTTACTGAACAACCCTCAAATGTTTGCTTGTTTGTTTTTAATGACAAGCAAGGTCAAAAAATAGGTTTTAGGGCTATTTGCCTACTTTAGGGAGACTCAGTGTAGAGTCCTTAATCCAATTTCAGGGAGCAGAGGCTTCAGGCTGAATTTATGTCATCTCTATCCAGGAGGTTGAAGATCTGTCATTTGACTTGGTTGTCCTCCGCAGTCTCTATTCCAACTTAAGACCACGAACATTCTAAACTGGTGCATATCCTTGAGGGGGAATTAAAAGAAGAAGAGGTTATAATGCACGTGTGTTCTGATCAAAGACAGCGCTGCCCTCCTTGAGTGAGGATACCTTTACCCTTCTGCTTTCTGCTGGCACTGTGAAATTCATTTCTTTCTGGTTTGTTCCTTTTATCTAGGATATTCCTAATGGAGGATTTTCCATCCTCCCTGTGATGTGAGCAAATTCCTTATGGGGTTATGTATGAGGCTTAAGGGTTGCATGAGGATAGCTAGGCATGTTATTTAGTTTGCAGAAATGACAGGCTGGTGATAAGAGTGCAAGATGCAAAGCGTCTACCTGGATTCTCAGATCCAATAGTGTCTTGCTGCGCAGGCTGGCAGTTAGAAGAAACAACTTCTCATGTATAATCTTGAGCATCTTTGAGTTGCAAATGACTAAAAGACAATAAAATACATATTGCCAGTCTCACATAAACCCTTTTAAAGCTAGAACTGCACTTTCAATTAATTCTACCATATATGGCCAAAGTCGACACTGCATAAAACTTTGATAATTTCACATCTTAAAAATGTATCAGGAAGTCTCATTCATACATCTTCACTGAAAATTTCATGAATTGCACATTTCCTGGTGTTAGATGTTCAATAAACTTAAATAATGTAGCAATTTACATCCAGAAGGTTTGCTTTAAAACTGTAAAGTCTGGCTACTTCTCTTATGGATTGAGAACAGCTCACTCTTTTTATTCCTTCATCCATTAGAATGGGCGATTTTGTTCTTCTGAAATTGTATGAGGTCTGTTTTGACCCCTCAGTACTAAAACCCTGGCCTCAGGAAGATATCTGAGGTATATGCATATAGGAAATGAAATATTCCTCCGCTGTGAGCTTCAAGTTGTGTCTTGTGTTTTGTGGGCATCAACACTGAATATAGTCAGAAATCTTTGTGTGAAGCACTTCTTTTATAAATTTTAGTGCCTCCTCGTCCAATCAGGAAGTTGAGAGCAGAGCAAGTGTGAATGAAACTAGCTTGTGAAATCTGAGATGAGGTTTATTAACATAAAGCACTTGCCTTGGCCGAGTCATTGCATTTCTGAAAGCATCTTCCTATATGCTAACAACAAAGGTGAAGTCTTAGTTTAAGTGGCATTCTGTCCACTGAGGGAGACAAGACAGTTCCTGGAGCACCCTGCTTCTCTCAAGCAGAGTACTATTTTCACATCCTATCCCTAATTTGGAAAATGCTTTTTTTTTTTTTTTTCCTTTTATCTGACTGATCTCAGGGAAATAACCCAAGATGTGAAGAGAGAGGCTTTAAACAAAGCTCTTTGAAACTTTCCTCCCTGTTAGTCATCTAATTTGAAGGTTTTTCATAGTAATTCAGTCTTCTCATCCTCCTTGTCCCCGCTGTGATCGAGCTGAGGGTGCAAGAATGTTCTACCATGCAGTTGCATTTCCAAAAATGATCTCAATTCTCAGCTGGGAACAACTAGTAAGGAGATAAAAACTGATCCAAGGTGTTTCTGTCAGTTCTGGGACCGCAGCACTATAAGAAGGTCATCTCAAAATTGTCTCAAACATCTCAGGCAGATTTTCTACTCAAGAGACAGATTCCACTTAGTCATGCAATACTGCTCGGTGACCTTCATCACCAGATATATCCAGGTGTGTAAAAATGCATATAATGCATACTATGCCAACATCTCAACAAAAATAGGCTAGGACTTGATAATCCCATCTGGCCACACACAAATTGAAGGCTAAAACATCTTCCCACTGTAGTGAACTAGATCAGTTGCAGAGCAACTCTTGGAGTACCCCTTCTCTATTTGAGAGGATTTTCCAAGTTCAGATCTTCTTAGGCACGGAAGTAGGCAGTACTGCTGACAGAAAAGGTGAAGCAGAGGGCTGTGAGGGGTAGTGAAATGGTTGAAGAGAGGAAGGCTCACTGGTGTCTGTAATGAGATGTAGAAAATGTCTGGGGGAAGGAATAGGGATGCATTTGACAAGCTTTTGAAGCCTTATTTGCTTAATGGGAGCTTCTGCAAAGGCATGGGCTGTGTAAGCCATAAAGAGGAGTTGGCTTCTCCCATGGCCCTTGCAGCTGCACCAGGCTATGATAACAGAAATTAACTTCATCTCCTTTGTCTTGCTATTCAAGTGCCCCAGAATAGTAGTTATGAAAACAGTGCTGTTTAATATTGTCTTTGATCGAGCAATCCAACGGGAGCCCTGGGCTTGTTCTGCTCAGCTTTGTTAGTTTCAGACCCTAAGGCAACAAGCCGTTGCCTTCAAAGCCCAGGCAGGGCTGCGTTAAGTGTGAAGCGCGCGGCAGAAATCCCAGTTTGTCAATTCAAATGGCACTCACCTAGCAGCAATGCCTATGTATTCAAATCAGCAGCAGTGTGGGAAGTGGGGCACGTGCAGCTATTCTCCTCTGGAGAGAGCAGCTCTCAGGAGGTGGTAAGTGAGGTAACACATTCAAAAGACCCAAAGGGAAATAATGGAGGGTGAATTTCTCCTGTTATTATTCAGCATTAATACACTGGCTTTTTTTTTTTTTTTTTTTTTGCATTTGCTGCCTGCTGGCCTCATAGTGCATTTACATTCAGGCAGACTTCAAAGCACGTGCTGGAGGATGACAGTATATCTATAGAGAAGGTGGTTTCCACTCTTCTCCTCCACCTCTCTGCTGTAAAGGTACACACATCTTTCCCTCAGTTTCCTCTTTCCATCAGTTTTGTGACTGAGGGAGCTAGCAAGAAGCAGCTTCGGAGATGCTCACATGTTGCTTCACATGCAAACAAAATGAAGTCAGTTACCAAAAAAAAAGATGCTGGCAGTGGTGTGCCAGGGGCTCATGAGAACCATGAGGGTAAAGGAGTTCATCTGAGTACACTGTAATCCATACAGATCCAAGTGCATTGACTGACCATCCCTCTAGGTAACACTGAGTGACAGGTCTATGTACTGAGCCAAGGATGGGTGCGTTTATTTACTTGTTTATTGTTCCTTTCATTGCTTAATTACAAGATTTGCTCTGCTTTGTTTTTTCCCCTGTGTAAAAGAGGAATGAGGCACACTTTTGGTCATCGTGTGGGATTAATGAAAGTTACAAATATTGCATTGACTCTTCTGATGCCTCTCAGAGCCCACTTGCCAATTTACTTGGGACTGATCACCATGGTGCTTAATCTAAATCATCTGTGCAAACTGCATAGAGGGTAGGTTTGGTTATGAAATGTTTTAGAACCCAGTGTGCTGCTTTTCCTTTAATACGGAGAGGGACTTTTTATAATGGCATGTAGCAACAGAATGAGGGGAAATGGCTTTAAAGTGAAAGAGGGTAGGTTTAGACTAGATGTTAGGAAGAAATTCTTTACTGTGAAGGAGGTGAGACACTGGAACAGGTTGCCCAGAGAGGCTGTGGATGCCCCCTCCCTTGAGATGTTCAAGGCGAGGCTCAATGCAGCTTTGAGCCTGGTATAGAGAGAGGTGTCCCTTCCTGTAGCAGGGGGTTGGAACTAGATGATCTTAAAGGTCTCTTCCAACCCAAACCATGCTATGATTCTATAGAAATTGTGAGACGCCATTGAAATAAGGGAATGCCATGTATGTAATACTTTGCAATTAAGGCAAAAGGCAACAGTAATTTTTTATTATTGTTTTTAAAGGAAGCTCCAGTAAGTGTGAGTGACATAGGGCTTAGTGCTAAGAGACAGGACTTCAGAGTTCCCATCTTGTTCTGTTCTTGATAGGAACTACTTCAGTTTCGACTTGGTGTTCCTTTCTGTTTAAGGAGCATGGGGATTTTGGGGATGTTTTCAGATAGTCAGATAAGTGCAACGAACTTCAAATTGCATTACCAGAGAAAAAATGTAGTGTGTAACTTCTAGCTTCAGATATCTGGAGAAGCTTTTT
This sequence comes from Phasianus colchicus, assembly GCF_987193195.1. NCBI lineage: Eukaryota > Metazoa > Chordata > Aves > Galliformes > Phasianidae > Phasianus > Phasianus colchicus. The sequence continues at coordinate 83,456,294 of NC_143436.1, forward strand.
GGATGCTAAGGAGGTGGATGGGGGCAAAGGGGGATGGAAATTAAAATTAACCAATACCCTAAACTATGTTTTAATTGAATTTTCAATATCTTCACCTTGCATATTATCATACCAGACATTAAACTCATACACATTATTCTGTAACCATATACTACCTGCAATAAAAGCTCCAGCAATTAAAATGGAAGAGTATTAAAAGCTCTTTCAGTCTGCCCTCGGAATGGTTCAGCGCTGTTACTTATGCAGTATTTTCTGTTTCTGAAAACATAGTAGCCTGGAATTAAGCAAAGGAGAAGCTTTCTTAGGCTGGCAGGGCAGTTCCTCCCCACTTGATCACTGTAAGCTCTTTCACTACAAGGACAGGTAAAATCAGCCCCTCTCAAATCTGTGCTGCATAATTACAAAGGAAAGCCATAGTACTTCAGAATGAAAAGATATGGGTTTGTTAAGATACTGGACTGATCCTCAGGAGAGCTGAGCTTAATTCCTGCCTTTGCCACAGACTTTCTTTAAGTCACTCAATTAATCAGTTTAGGCCTCAGCTTTACCTGTCTATTCAAGGAAAATGAAGACAAAGGAAGTTTCAGCCCAACCTTCCTCTATACATAAAGGATGCTCTCTGTGTGATGGGTCCCAATCTTCTCTCCGCATTTTTATTATTCCTTGCTGTAAAGGTACCTTACTTTTAGAAGAGAAGTTCAGCTAACACGTGCTTTCTTTTTTTTTTTTTTTTTGGTATTTCTCTAGTGCCATGGATAAGAATGTGGCACTACATTGATTTAAGCTGAGAAAAAGTCTTTATCATAAAAAAAAAAAAACCCTTGCAGAAGTTAAATCTATTGGATCATTCAATCCATCTTCTCAATTACCTTCACTTGTAGCTTGTGGAGCAGAGTAATAGTCTGTGAATAGTTAAGGAAGTGATTGAATTTCCATTATGTTGCTGATGTTTTTGTTCTTTTCTTGTTTTTTTTTTTTTTTTTTCTTCTTTACTGGTCTTCACCATGCACAATAAAGTACTGGTCAGTTTGGCAGTTGACTTGGCACTTTTGCATTGAGTTTGAAATCAACGGTATGAGATTTTCCTGATTTTTATGTATAACATATGGATATGATATAGGCAATTTCAAGTAAAAGTACCAATCGAAGTGTAGAGAATCTTTCTCCCCTACCCTTCCACCATTTGTAGTAGCGGCAATGAAGAGGAGAGGGAACATGAGGCATTTTGTTTTCCTGTAGTTGTTGATTCAAGATTGAGAGGGATGGGCAATAGATGAGTTGATTAAGCTTTAATTTTAAAAGTTTGAATTCTAAATAATGAGATCAAAATGGTTCATTGACTTGTTCCAGTGATCAACTTCTAGAGGTATAGGCTTTCATTAAAAAACCAAACAAAACATGGAATGCTGTCTCTGTAACACTGTCTCTATCCCTTTTCTCTTATCAAGGGAGAGCTTGCTCAAATCACAGATTGCTGGAGAGAACTGTCGTTGGCGAAAGGGGAAAAGTTTCCCCTAAATGCTAATCAGAGGAGTTGATTGGAAATTGCTGCTTTTATAAATTGGCCTTTTGCAAAATTCCTCAAGCCCTGTATGCTTTCTTAAGGACAAAAACATGTGAAACAATTATGCTCGTGTCCTATTCTGTTGTGGACCAGTAGTGTCAGAAGAAGGATGGTAGGTTCTTTGGTTCTGCTGTTCTTTCAACAATGTCAGACCAAGTACAGCAGATCTGTAGGTGTGTTCTTAGAATAAAACAGTGCAGTCAGCAACAGAGAAAAAGGATACGGGGAGAAAATCAGAAGGAAAGTTATGGAACGAGCCTGTTGGTGCTCTTCTTCCTGAACTCACTGGAGATTATTGCAGTATCCTTTTTAAAAAGTGGCACTGTTGCTTTTTCTAAATTTCCACTCCATTTTCCTTCACCATCTACTTCTTTTTTGTTGTTGTTGTTATCAATATTTTTATTTTTTGTTTTACCTTTTTGAAAATTCTTGGAAAAACATAAGACCTTCAAAACCAATTTCAAGCAGATTTGCCATTTTCTTGTGTTTACAAGAGCCTATTGAAACAATACGGGAGTAAGGTTGCCACAGTACTCCTGTATTTTGTAAGTGGAAGCAAAAATCTTCAATGACAAACTGTTCTTCTTATACGTTGTGACAAAGACTAGAAGCAATTCTGTTCAGTCACTGAACTCACCTTGACTCGTCTCATGCAAATGCCATAATTCAGGAGTTCTTAAAGAGGGGTCTGCAATACACAGCAGTTGCCTCTGGATCTGTATGATAACTGGTGCTTTCAGCTAACTGAGCACCAAAGTGCAAGCTACTCCTGGACAAAGAAAAAACAGACTCTCAACTATCAACCCAGTAGTTTTGGAGTTATGGCTTCTTTGCCAAGAACAAGACTTCTGCATTACTGAACTACTATGTAATTAGTGACTAATGGAACAACAACCCCCAGTATATTAATTGCTATTGTAGCTATATACGGAGCATTGTTTTCTGTTTGACAGACGTATAAATTGTGTGCAACTACATAGTCCCTTTCAGAGTTGCTCTCTCTAGAGTTGGGTGTCGATAATGAAATGCAACTGTTCCTTGAGGATGGATAATGTTATCTCTGAGGGCTTGTCTCAGCAGGAGCACGCAGCAAAGTTGATCTGAATTAAGTAACAAGGTGGGTTTCAAGTGGATTATGTAAACTGTATTAAACTGATGCGTACGCACACACATTCAGAATTTAAAATGGTGTTCATTTGATTTTAGTTTAATTTTCCTTTGAAGGGAATTAAACTAAATCGAATTAAAGCCACTTTAATTCTGGCTGGAAGTGTGAATGTTAATTCTACTGTGATCCATAGTAAAAATTCAGTATGTTATTATTCTGAGAAAGGGGCAAAATTCTCTTCCCGTTTCTGGGCATTGTGCTGAGCAAATGTGAAAGCTACCTTCACTATCTATTTTAACATTTTCTAACTCAGTGGGAGTTATCCCTTTATTTTAAGTGTCTTGCCTGAATATCCTGTATAGCTAATGAAGAAGGCTAGTAACAGTGAATTTTATAAGTATTTTATGTTTAATTGATATAATGTTGGAAGTGTTGAGCTTTTTTTATTTTTTTCCTGGAGACTTAATGCTTCCCTACAATAAAATGGAATAAAATGGAAGCACAGAAAGGTTAAGCAAGTATAACAAAGAAACACACCACAAGCTGTCTGTGGAAACCAGAGTGAGATTTGCTTTGGTTGGTCCTAATGCTTGGCTGCTGTATGTCAACATGCAGATCCTGTCAAAATGAGTGTGGGAATCTGTGTGTCCATGTTTTGTTTATTTATCTATTTATTTTTCTTCTTCATCTCATTGTTTTTCTGACAGTCAAACACTTAGGTCTTCCCAGAATTATTAAATAGGATGGAGCAGTCCATCTGATATAACTGCTGTTAGATATCTTCTTTGAATTCACAGAATCACGGAATTGTAGGGGTTGGAAGAGACCTCCAGAGATCATCGAGTCCAACCCCCCTGCCAGAACAGGTTCCCTACATCAGATCACACAAGTAGGCGTCCAGGCGGGTCTTGAATATCTCCAGAGAAGGAGACTCCACAACCTCCATGGGCAGCCTGTTCCAGTGCTCCATCACCCTCACCGTAAAGAAGTTCTTGTGCACATTTGTGTGGAACTTCCTATGCTCCAGTTTTCGGCCATCTCCCCTTGTCTTGTCTCCACATACCGCTGAAAAGAGTCTGGCCTCGCCACTCTGCCCCCCACACCTTAAATATTTATATTCTTATGGAGAACTGATGTTCTCTGTTACTGGAGAACCTGATCTACTGTCTTGGTTGTTCACTGGGCCATATACAAAGCAATTGAGTTGGGGATTGTCATTGCTGTGCAATGCAGCTGAACTCAGGGAATAATGAGAAGAGTGGTTGGAGAGTGGGGAGGAGGAAAGCCAAGCCCTTAGATCTCTCTTTAATGCAGAGAGCTTTTCATGAAGTAACAATAAAATGAGCAGGAAGGCACTAATTTGAAATGAAATAAACCTTTGGAGCCCTGGAGTTATAATGTACTGTTTTTAAATGGGTTCTTTTCTTGTTCATCCCACTCTTGCACGTTGAAGAAAGGAACTTTTTCTGTGAATTGACCCACATTTCTTTCAAGTATGCCTTTTTAGGTAGAGCGGCAGGGAACTCCCAATTTGGTGACTGTTTAATCCTGGCCAGGAGATAGGAAAACCACTGGCACCGACAGCCAGGGCTGTGTTAATGGAGAAGAGATGTATCCAGTGAAATTGGTGAAGAATTGCATTTTGTTTGTTGTAGCATAGTTCTGCATTTCCATAGTGCAACACGTTATATTTGTCTGAGTACTTAATTCTGTGTGGGCTCTCTTCTGTTTATTAGAAATAGCAGCCCAGTTTTAATACGCATCATGAACGGTATGTCAGAGGCTAATGAGAGCATGGATTTTTTTGTTTTTTGTTTTGTTTTTTTTGCTTCCACAACAAATCCAGTGTTTTCTTGAACACTAATAGATGCATTCTCTGTGTTTAACAATAGAACCTCATCGTAATTGTCCAGGCATTGTTCAGATGCCTTTATCAGCTGGAGGAACATCACCTATGATATAAGAGTCATCGAAGTACAAATACTACAGTGTTGCAGCCACAGCAGAATACCTGGCATGTTAATTCTATATCATGGACTTGAACAGTTAGCCAGAATTCACGGGTGAGGAGGTTTTGGTTTAACATCCCTCTGAGCATGCCTATCTTCTATCTGCTATCTTCTAAGTAGTTATTCTCTTGACAGTCTTACTGGTTGGTTCGCAGTGAGCTTTGGATGCCTAACTTGGCTTGGAGGAGAAAATGTAATCAACTGCCTGACAGCCATGTATATCAATATTGCTGTGTTGTATCAGTGTTTTTACTATGTCCAGGCATAGTTTAAGTTCTTCTAAAGTTCTGAGGTTAGGTTTGTGTTGTTCTAACCATTGGTGTGCTTTTAATTTTTTGTTTTGTCAACATGAACGTCATTATTAAAAAGATTCCAGAAGTGGAATTCTACCACTTGTCTACTGGTGACATTCTTCTGTAAACTCCTTATAGAACAGAAAAGATGATCGGCTTATTTTAAAAGAGAGTTTGTTGTGAGGTGCTGTGGTAAACATTGACTTTTTAATGAGAGCCTTTTTATCTGATAAACCCAAGGCTAAATTTTGCTATATGTTCTCCAATTATAGAAATTCTGGAAAAAAAAACCTACAGTGATCCTGTAGGGGGTTAAGCTGTACCCAAGTCTGAGAAATTCAGCAAGTTCTTAATTGTTTTAGGTAGATATCTGATGTACCGGAACCCTGACTCATGAAGAGGAGGAGGATATGCTAATGCAAACACTGTGCCTATGGTTGCACAGAGCTTATAGGATGTAATTTGCTGCAGTCTGACATAACCTGGAAATCGCCAAGCCTGTCTTTTTTAATTCCTGTCCCACAATCTCAGCCTTTGAAATTCTCAGTTGTTCTTCAGGGGAGATCTTATTAGACAAACTGAATCATGTTGACTAATATCAAGATCGTCTTTAGAACAGATTCTCAATTTAGGCAGGACAGAAGATAGTCCAGTAAGTGAAGAATTCACTTCATCTTCCTAAATGATTTAACTATATATAGGTATAAATATAACAAGAACTTGAATTTTTCTGTATCCATTTAGCTACACTTGTGGATGTTTATTTATATTGCCTAAAACCTGGCATTTTTGTGTGCATTAGATTTATAAGCTACTGTTAAAGCATTTAAATAGCCTTTAGAAATCTGGGGTTTGGTCACTAGGGAAAGCAGAGCCCATCAGTGGTAAATGAACTAGATCTCTGATGCATCTAAGTTGTATCTGGAGGTGAATCATCAATCTGTAAAATGCACAAGCCTTTTTGCAGGTAGTGAGAATTCACCTGCAGAGCACCTTTGACCTGAAAGAGGGGAACCCAAGGCAAAGGAGAGACTAAGATGACGAGGTGGTAGAATCACTGACTTTTGGCTCCCTGACTTGAGCCCTTGTCTGAAATGTCTCAGGGGGAAAAAACAAAGTTTTTCTAGAACTATCTAGAATAGAAGTGTTTGCTTACTGTATAGTAACTTCAGGGGAACTCATTGCTGGTAGTCTTCTTTGCCTCCAGCATCTGTGTGATGAGTGCGAATGGATAGAGTGACAAAGCTGTAATGACAGACTTAGCGTGGTTATGATTAGTAGTGCTAATTACTTCTTGGTAATCTTTGTTTTGTGTTGATAAGCTCATAATTACCATTCAAGTAAATCAACAGAAATTACATCTCACTAGGTTGGATGTGCCTCCTTCTGTTGGTGAGACCCCTTGGCACTTGTTAAAGCCATAAATGGAGGTAATAATTATGTGAATAATTATTTTATATATTTATATTTTTACAAGACTATTTTTCTAAAGCAATTTCCCCTCTCTTTCATACCTTCTCCTGTTGGTGGGATTCTCAGGAGACTTTTAAGTTTGTTAGGTCTGATAAGCTCTGGAAGAGAACAAGTGGGGTTATTTTAATCCTTGTTTTCTCTAGCATGTGAAGCAACCTTGAATAGTGCAGCTTATTCCATCTGTCACTCTTTCTTGGTCTGTAATGTCTGGAACCAGATAAATCTTAGGAAGTGATGAAGAAGAAGAAATGAATGAAGAAGGTGACTTTTTTTTCCCTGCTTGCCAATCCTACAGTTGCAAACGACTTTGGTATTTGGTGTTTGACTTGCCATTGGTGGTATGAGTTGCATGCTATTTGATATCCTTCCTGGGCAAAGATAGTTTTTTGTAGTGAGGGTGGACAGAGGCAATAGTGAGACTGAGAAGGAACACATGAGCAGAGTTTATAGAGCTCACTGCATGAAGACCTTTCCCTTTGTAGGTCATGCAGGCCTTGCCTGCAGCATCATTCCTAGAAAAATCAGGCTACTGTAGGATTGATTGGCTGAGGCCAGAGCTCAGATGTAATTTTCTCCTGGTGCATTCAGAAGAGCCCTAAGTAATTGATTTTGTGTATACGCGTGCAGCTTGCACAGCCCAGTGATGGAGGGTGTGGCTGGATCCTGCTCCAGCTCATTTAACTTGCATCTGACCCAGGGCTATGGCAAATTAGGGTTTGTCCCTTCACGGGGGAAAGCAGCTCCCATTTACAATATGCTGAATGCGTTGTCATCAGCATGCAATGGAGAAAGAACCCTTGCAGAAAAGTCTTCCAAAGGGACTTGATTAGATGGCAGGGAGAGGCAAACAACAAGTGTCAGAACAGAGTGCCAGTGCAGGTTGTGTTAATCTGTTTGTTTCCCTATCCAGCAAATATTTGGGTTCTGTCTACCCACAAAAAGGTTTTGCTGGTAAAACTTCTGCAAATATTCATTGTGCATGCCCTGGGCCCAGGCAGGTTATTTTGGTTTAGTTTGAATCAAGCAGCTCTGAAGTGCATTGAATTGATAGTGGTTGAAAATGAAAAAAGCAGCCACTCCAGTGGGCAGATGCCGATTTGAAAGTCGGATTGCTATGGCTTTGTGTGCTATTGCTGATCAGCTGGGCCACAGTAGCTCCCCAGTTTTAACTCGTTTCATCATTTTCCTGATGCATCTGCAAGAGAGGAAGGATATTTGGCTTAGAATCAACAAGTTCAGTTCCACTTGCAAAATATACTGTGGTAGAGAAAGTAATCTTCAGTAAATGGCATGCTTTTTCCTGGCTTTCATCTCTCATCAGTAATGGGGAAATAATACCCAAGCCTTTGTTTCACGAAAGCAAGATGCTTTATAACATTGTTGTGCATTCTCTGTAGAGGCATTGTACCTATTATCAGTTATTAACAGAGGGAAGACCAATAGTAAGACCAACAGTTCTTTGTGTCTTGACTAACCCTAGCACAAACTGGAAGCATGCGTTCTCTAGTACGTTTGTGTGATCAAAACTCATTTGGGAGCACCAGTTGCAAAAAACACAATGCATGATATGTCAAAAGAATTCTTTTATATCCATACCATCTAAATTCTTAGGAGGTATATGCATAACAGTTCAGCTGAATTATCAATAGGGGCTGCTAAGAAGTAGCGCCTGCTATTTTATTATGCTGGCCCATGAAGTCAGTAAGATGGCACGGCAGCAGAGGTTGAACCTTTCCACCAGTTTTCCATTCAGTTTTGTTGCTGTGTGACAGATGGCAGCAGAGCAGCAGTCTAACAAAATGGCGTCTGGTGTGGAAGTGCGCATGAAGCAAAGGTGTGTCATTGAATTCCTCCATTCAGAAGAAATGGCACCCGCTGATATTCATCAATAGTTGCTGAATGTTTACGGAGACGAAACAGAGATTGTGAGCGCAGTGAGGCAGTGGGTGATACATTTAAGCAGTGGTGACAGTAAAATGAAAGACAAACCAAGTTCTGGATGGCCATGCATGCCCCTCACACCATGAAGTGAAGAGAATCTCGATCAGCTTATCCATGCTAATTGGCTAATGGTGGTGACTGTCTTGAAAAACAGTGTTTTGTAGCTGAGAATTTGTATATCAATGTTATTGTACTCTTTGTATCTGTTGGTGTTTCCATGAAAATAATAAGAGGCGTTATTTTTGGAGTAACTTACATAGTTACTGGTTCCCTCATAGTCCTAAAGAGGAATAGGAGAGAGGAGTAAGTCTCTGCTTCCGGCTGTAACTGGGGTACTGTGGATAATATCCTGCTTTGCCTTGGTGCTTTTGTGCTATGGCCTATCCATTGTGGTACTCAAGGATTTATCTGTATGATTGTAGTGGTAATGAAATGTACCACAACCTTTCATAGGCCAATGGATGTGAGTGTTGTTTTTATTAATTTGGAGATTTCTTGTGTTTATGTTGCTGTCTTTCAGGGTCAGTTCTACTTTTTATTGCTCTTTGGTTGGCAAGATGAGTGTGTCAGCGTTATAAATTTTTCAATTTTTGCAGCAGGAAGACCTTTAATCCAGCTTTCCAGCGGGGAAATCAGTAGAAATTTCCATTGACATGCGTGAGTTTTGTCTGAAGGAAGGCCTTGTAGGACTGGGACCCAATTATATTACTTGACATTTTACGTAGTTGTATCAGAATGCTTGTCTAACAAATACAAGACAAAGCCTGACCAGAGACAGCTTACAACCTGATAAAATAATAAAATGCCCTGAAAGCCAATTACTTTGCTGCTAAATTGCATAGAGTGAGAATGCACCATCCACATCTTCAGGCTGTTGGTTTATTTATTTTTTTGCCACTGGTCAGTTCTAGCCCAAAATGTCCATTTTGCTGAAGAAAATCCATCCATTCTTGTTTCCAAATGTCTCTATCAATTTAATTAGATTTGGTATGGGAAGCTTTTAGAGGTAATTGCCATTTGTGGGAAGTTGTATGGGTCAGACATGTCTTCTGCTACTTCTCTCGGGCTAGCATTTAAATAATGATATTAATGTTTTGAAATCTGTATTCCAGGCTTCCTCTTCATAGGAATCCTTAGCCAACTAAAAACAGAAAAGATGGTGGTGGTGGTGGTTGTTATCTCTTCTCAATGTTTTTTACGTTTGATTTCACATTCTTCTTCCTACTCCAGCGCACTGTTTAGTGACTTATAATGTGAATTTGGAGGGGGGACTACATCTTTGATGCAGAGGTGCTCATTCTGCTATGTCCACAAAATCATTCACTTTTTTAAAAAATTATTTTTTAGTATTACTTTTGCGGTGTTTAGAGAATTATGTTTTATTGTGAAGAATACAGTTGTCGCTAGTGGTGCTGTGCCCTTTAATTGTTGTGCTGGAAGTGGGTGCATTCATACCCTTACACTTGACAGCCAAATTGCTTCCTGCAGTGCAAGTCTGCAGTTTGTGGGATGAATCCTCTTTCAATCCTTTGCCAACACGCAGCACCTGCACAAAGCCACTACCTGGGTTACAGCTTCTGCAGGCAGTTGAGAAAAGCCCTTTTGCAGCATCGCTGACAGCACGGTGCGTGATGGGCAGACCCAGAAAACACACTAGCCATCTCTCTAGCCCTCGGCCTGCCTGCAAAGTGCAGTCATCGATCCCCGGCATGGGCAATGCGGAGGCCGGAGAGGAGCAGATTGGCCCACAACCCGCTGTGGAGCAGGGTGGCACCGCAGTCAGGATCGATCTGCGCCTGAGAAATCAGCGTTGGTTGTATTATATAATTATTGATGTAGCTGGAAAATGCCACAGGCAAAGCACAGCTTACTATTTGTTATGCTGTATTGTCTCTCTAGTCTGCATCGGGCCTCTGTGTTTTGCCTCTTGTGTTCCCATTGCATGTTTATTTATACCGTGTGCCTTTAGCTTTCATATTTCTCCTGTGAATCCAACTTGGAAAAACCAGCTCTAGTTTTTGTTCAGGAGAAGGAGGGGTGGGCTGTAAAGGAAATGAATTCCTTCAGATGCTCACGAGAGCCCTAAGCTGAATACAAAAATCAGGGAGAAGGCGTGAGTGGGGAGAAGGGGCCTGGAAAGCAGAAGGCCCACTTCATCTTGCCAGGGCCCACAGAGACTGCCAATCTTTTGATAAAAATGTAGACTTAAGAAGCAGCCGTAATGTACAGCCTCATCCATCACAGGGTTGGTACAAACAGGCTGAGACCTCATTTGCAGTACCAGTTAACTGAAGTCCAGCCGAACCCTCCCAAAGTCTTTTGGGATCAGACCTGTTCGGTATTGAAGCTCCTTCCCTTCCTGATGAAGGGTCTCATGTCAGGTACTGTCTTTCACCTGACAAAATGGGAACATCTGCGAGAATGAATCTGATGTGGAAATGGGAAGAAGAGGAGGCTGAAGGAGTTCAGTAGAGCTGGTGTGGTTACCCCTGGCCAGGGAGCTGCAAGGCAGGAGGGGATGACAGTGGTAGGGCTGGTATGGGCAGCCTATAACTGGAGCAGTCTGTGTGCATGAGCACAGACCTGGTCTGTGTGGCAGGTTTCCAGGGCAGGAGTGAAGGATGAGGCTTCATTAGGCAGAATTGAGATGGATACCTGAAGGCGAAGCCTGAGGTGAGCTGCAGTGTGGGTGCCGGCCTCTCACAGCATCATCCCCCTACGTGCTAGACAATAACTGCTGGTCACTCGCTTGGACTGAAGCTGAAAGTTATTAATCAAAATATAGATACAAAATATTACAATTTGCAGGATTATAGAACTGCACAGGCTCCACGTATCTACAGCAAGCAGTCCTGTAGGAAGATGGACTGGGGGTTATGGGATTTTTCCATTATTAACAGCTGTGAATTGATTCCAGCATACAGTATAAGTTCCCGCTGTGTATATGTATGGGACTGCCCTCTCCTGGAGGAACTATGCTTCGCTTTCCTCTTCCTCCCCTTTTGTCTTCCTCAGCCTTGTGCTACCTGATCCACTGGTGATTATGCTGTGCAGTACAACACTGTGAGCATGGTGTCTGACACAGGGAGCACGTGCAAAAGGCTTCTAAAAACCTCTTGGGAGCCCTGTCTTCCATCTGATTTTACCACTGTTAAACAGCTTTGTGTTGGCTTAGAGGAGGCTATAGATTAAACTGATGGCCTCAGTGCATCATGGCAAGAGCAGTGTTGACCCAATGGACCGTCTGCCAGAATCTTTGGTTTTTTGAAGCTGGGGGTTTGCTGCTTCAGTATTTGAACTGTACCTCAAAGTGCTGATGGGAACCTAAGCTTTGGAAAGAGGTCACTGTTGGGACAGGAGGGATTCTCTATACAGAACTGACCGTGCAGGGTGCGCCACTAGGTGATGCTTGGGCTACTTGGCGAGCCAGCGGCAAGATGTAAGCATCCTGCACTGCAGCAAAGCGCAAGATCTGCTTGATTTGAAGGCAACAGGCTTGCATAAAGTTAAACCTAACACTAATTTCACAGCCAGAGGTGACTGATGAGGAATGGCAGAGGGGATAGGGCCTGACAAACACTTGGGCTTCATGAAGCCACTTGAATCTCCAGACTTCTGCTAAAACTAAAGGCAGTGCTGCCATCGCACTGGGAGAGCAGTCGCGCTACAGCAGAAATCTCTCCTTATAGTGTGTGGGTGCTCTCTGAGCACAGAGGAGAACTTAGTTTATTCCCTGAGCTGCAGCTGTCATGGGGTGATATTTTAAGTTGGTGCTTTTATTGCCGTACAGAGAGGGGTTATTTCTACCTGACATAGCACTGTGGTGCGCTTCCACCCTGCGCCTCCCAGCAGAGAGCTGCGGCAGGCAGGCAGCAAGCAATCGGTGGAGATTCACTGAGGGCTGTGATGCTGTAAAATAGCCTCTCGGCACAAGATACAGGGAGGTGCTTACTGAGGCAACAGGGAAACCATACATTTTTTCTCTCAATCCATTAATCAAAGTGCCTGCAACACCCGTTCCGGTGAGGCAGGTGAGGCTCTCATAAATATTGAGCAACAAAACTTGATCCACATCCAGACTCTCAGAGCATTTTCATAAATTAGAAGTTACAAACCAGTAAAATAAAGTGGGCTGGTTCCCAGCCTCTCAGCTGCTAGCCCTTATTTGCAATTGATAAGCTGTGCAGCTGGCCTGGCTGGGCCTGAGAGGCTGGTGACGGGGTGGTTGGGCACAGCCGGGTGCTGGCTCTGCTGGCTGGAGGAGGAGGCATCCCTCCTCCCCTTCCTCCCTGTGCTAGAGATGGATTGTGTGTGACAGGGCCTGCAGCTGGATTATTCCCCAGCGTTGTGGCTCTGGCAGGCTGTTTTCTCAACGCCCCCTTTGTACTGGCTTGATCTTATTACTGGTGAAGGCCTCAGGAGCTGATACAGAGATGGCTTCACATCTCGACAAACTTCAGCAGAGGAAGCCCCTTTTCCAGGCCTGATTCAGCAGGCCTGGTTTGCTGAGTAGCTCCATTGATCTATGCAGGGCTACGCAGATAAATAAGTGCTATGGTCCTTTTTTTTTTTTTTTTTAGTAGGCCTTTCAGCTAACACAATTTCAGTCTCCTTTCTCCCCTGATACAGAAATGTAGCTCTTAGGAGCGCTCAGACTGTTTGTCAGTCTCCTGTAATTTCTGAGCACCTTGACTGATTTTAGCTAAATTAAAATCATAAAGAAATTCAATCCTAGAAGTCCTCATGAAAGTAGGAGAAGAGTGACCTTGTTGGTTCTGTGGTTGTGTGAACTCAGCCATAGGTGTGAGCAACAAAGACTCCATCCAGAAGAGAAGTCATCAGTACCCAGGAAGTGGGGAAGGACCTCATTTGGAGGCTTTTCACTCTCCTCCAAATCTTCTTTCTTTTTCCTTCCCTTCCATTTCTTTTTTTAAGGTTGGGAACATGCGATGACCTACTCAGCCTCTCAAAAACCAGGTGTCACCAATCCCAGTTCTTACAGAATGACTTGCTAGCTCTATTGGGCTATACTCCACTTCTTGCCAAGATGCCGTTTACAGTATCAGACCACAGATCTAGCAGGGTCTGTGTTGTTTGCATCTCTGACCTTGTACTTTAGAGGACAGCTGGGAAAATCCCACAGTGCCTCTGTCGTAAGGTGCACTGCTGTGTATTGGAGTGGAAAGGTTGAGGGCAGGAGGGCTGAGAACAATCCTTTCAAAATCCACCGAGATTCCTGCAACCTTAGAACGTGGTGATTACTATTATCTCTCTCTACCAATCGATAGACAAGCAAGCAAGGTCTTTCAGGCAAGGGAGTTGGGGCTCTTGAGTATTACAGGCGGACAGTGACTCTGAAACTGTTTGTGCTGCATTTTTTTTTTTTTATTCAATAGTAAATGGGACAGATTGATGCTTAGTCAGCTTTTATTAAGTGCTTAGAGACCCCAGGATAAAAGGTGCTCTAGGAATCCAAAGTAGCATTGTTGTTGTTACTGCTCTTTTAATAACATTAGTGGGCTTAGTGCTTTCTATCCCTTTTTAAAGACATTAGCCAAGATGCTCTGTTAGTGGCAGAGTCAACATAATAGATAGGTTGGTGTGCACTCCTGAACTGGTTCAAATTCACTAACCATTCCACTTGTTTCCACTGGTTGGAGAGAGAGGTTAAGAATGTTTGTTTTGGAATTGGTTTTCTCCAATGTGATTTTCTGGTATTACCAGTAGCAACAATTTTGGTAAATGTGTGGGAAGCTCCCGGGCTTGCAGGCTCACTAATGTGTGCAAAACCAAAGATGTGTTTTTGTAACTTTGTGTAAGTTTTAAGATGTTTTCTGGAACTTTCTGAGGTTCATATATTTTAATATAGTCCCTTCACATGTAGTTACCAAAGACTACATTCAGATAAGTATTTTTGTGACTCTCTTATTCAGGCCTCTGGACTGTCATTGGTTTCAGTGGAGTTACATGCCTGGTAATTCTTGTGTTTCTGGCTGTAGATGCCTTCCTCTTGCATTGGCTTTGCTGTAAGGAAGGGATAGTAAACAAACGTAATGAAGCTGGGAGTTGAGCTGAACAGAACTGTTCTCTCTGCTTTTATGTATGAGTAAAGGAGCCAACCCCCAATGTTTGCAGAAGTGCCACGGTCCCATTTGCTTTTGAGTAGCCTGCAGCAATGTACACAATAGAGGATTTTCCCTGTCTTTCTTTAGTACAGGCTACATTTCCATACATTGTGCATTTGTAACAAGCATGTGTTGTTTGTTTAACAACTTAGAGCCTATGCCAGAATTTTCTTGCTTGACTTTAAATGTGACCTAAGGGTAGTTTTATTCTAGTTATCTGTGAATAGAAACATGTTTGTGTTCTCAGTGGCCAAAGCTGTGAACGAGATTCAAGCTGAGTCTTCAGCTCTTGCCATGTTATTACGTTAGGTATATGCAGAGGGGTAGAAGCACCTGACCTTTTGCCATTTCAAGAGCTGGGCTGTGACGAAAGTAACCACACAGGCTGTCATCACTTTGGCCACTGGTTTTGCCCTACTAAAGTAATAAGGAAGTAGACCAGGAGAGAATTTACTCTAGAGATCTTTGAAGAAATTGTATGTTTCAGAAGAGAATACTGAGCAGATGGAAAGAAGGCTTCCACAGTCTTGCTTGCATCTTCTTGTCCCATGGAGGTGTTTCATTCTGATGTGAAATGGAGAGCAATGCTGCACCTAGACAACTCAGCAGTTCTGAGAACTGGGATGTGGAGGTAGTGCTGTAGAATCTGCCCGGATGGGGTGACCCATAGCCCACTTTTAGCAGTGGAGATGAGATGAGTGCAATAGTTGCATCACTTCAGAGTGACACTTCTGGTGTCACGCTTCTGTTCGGAGGAATGAAAGAACAATCTTGGAAGTACCGCTTTCCTCAGCACTCTGGGTTTCCCTTGATGGTATCCCATTGAGGTATTGACTAGGATGAATGTTGCTTATCTTGGGAAATCAATGAGATGATAGCCCAAGGTACTGCAGTACAAAGACAGGCAAGGAGATATGTATCTGTCTCTGACTTTTTTCCACCTCAATAAATATATTTCCCCGATCCGGTGGCATTGTAACAGTATGCAGTAATTACAGTGACTGCATCCATCCCTTTTGATTTAATCAGACAGATATTATATGTTAAGTATCAATTGATTATTAAAAACATATTTGCTGATGCTTCCAAATCCACGTAATGACGCATAAACAGTTATTTACTGCATAGCTATTAAAACTCACCAACTCAACTTGCTTTTTACAATCAGTATTTATTTAACATGCAGTGACCATCCTATCCTATTAAAATTAAATGTGTTAACTGTGTTTTGGGCATTTAATTTTAAAGCTTTTTTTTTTTTTCTTTACTGTGATACCGAGTGATTACAAAAAGTCATTGTGTTATCAGACATTTGGTGCTATGCAAACATATTTCAGAGTTGTGTTTTGATAACCTGTCATGATGTTACTCAAGGTCACAACAGATGAACAATAATGGTGCCCTTAGTAAGGTAGAACTTTTTGATAATGTAAGGAATTGTAAAATCTTGTATGGTCTTGTCTTCTGTGAGGTTCAACACCCTGTTTTATGGCCAGTTCCCCTGGGATGTGAGATACTGAATATTCAAAGAGTGCCTTTACTGAGCAGAATCCAGCTTTCCTGTTTGGGGAAATCAGAGTTGCTCCTTAGGTCCCGGGATATTTAGTGCAATAGAGTATTTAGAGAGTTTTCTTAACACTGCATTAATTGTAGAAAAACTTTGAATAGGTCACAGCCGAACTACTGGTGCTTGCCTTTCTTTTTCAGTGCAGGCTCAGGAGCTCTGGCAAATAAACTCTCAGAATTATGCTTACTGTTTGGGTAACTGGGGCTTGAGGATCCTGGGGAGGCTGGGTATGTCTCCATAAGGTAATCAGCAGTCTTGGGATGCATGATGGTGGTTGGCTGGGCATAGTGTTGTGTTGCGCAGCAGTGACAGTTGGTGTACATGACTGCCTGTGAAGCAAGTGGGATGTGTCTCCATTCAATTCCCTGTAGACCAAACCTTCCTTTCTCTTTGCTCCCAGGCATCATAATGCAGTTCAGGGTATATTTTCTTTCTTTGCCAGAAGATTGTTGAAAGCTCCATGGCAGGGCCTGTGATCCATCTGCCTGCCCTTTCTGGAATCTGCAGAGCTTTCTTACAATTCCCTTATGCTTCAAAGCAAATAAATAAATATTTGTAGAGTTATTAAAGATTTATTGAAAACGCAGTATATTTAAACCAACTTGCAAAAAAAATAGATGACTGAATATTTATTATTTACATGTTAGGCATCCTCTACATGTTTATTTATTCCTCCTTAATCCAATCCGTGTTTTATAAATATTGCAAAGGACCCGTCAATAATATAACATGTTTTCATTAATCCAGAGGAATAATTAGAAGACATTTAGGATAATACTGCTCTGTACAAATATTGTATGAGCCTGAGAAGAGAGATGTTTTGAACAACAGCTGCTGTCTGCACAGCTGGGGCGCACGTGAGCACCCCTTGCCACATCAGATAGCAGTGGGCATGCTCCTTGGGTGCCTTCTGTGCACTGATCTTCCTCCTCCACTTGTTGAGACCAAGGGCTTCTTTGCAAAGAGACCACTGCACTGACAAGCGTGCTTCTTCAGATGAGGACTTCTGTTATTCTCTCATGAAGTAGGATGGTCATCCCTCTGGCTGAAATCACTCCCAAATTTATTTATCTCAGCGACATGGCAGAGATGGGATAATTGCAATTGCCCTCACTCTGTACTGATTCATCCACAAGACAGTGCTAAATTCTGCCCATTTCTCTACAAGGTAAGAATCTTTTCCAGGGGAGAAGTCAGCAAGCAGATTATCAATTACTGTGTCTTCAGAAATGAGAACAAACTATTTGTACTAATGTATTAAGATCATGGGGAGCTCTCACCCCTATCATTCATTCCTCACCCTTTCCCTACCCTTGCCTCAGGTCAGAGGTTTCTGCCTGCAATCACCGTGGTTGGAATCATAGCTATAAAAGAAAGAAAGGGCTGTGGTTTGCTTTTTTCTTTTCCCAGTCCTTTTAAAAACCATGCTCACGAGGCAGAATTAGCAGTTTTATTCCCTACGCTGTATTCATTAAGGCTTTGACCTTCTTAATTCTAAACTTTCACTGGAGGGGACCTTCCTGGATTCTTTACTATTCTGTCTTCATTGTTAGAAGTGCAGAAATATTTGAGCCCAAATTGCATCCACCTCTATCTGACTCTTTGAGAGAAGATTGTAGATGTCTGACAGATGCCCGTATCTCTACTTTAAGATCTTACCCCTAAATTAAAGAGAGTGCCTAAACCTTGATGCGGACCTCAATGAGAGTACCCAAACCTAAAGCTATGAAGTAAATTAATTTCTGGGAGCAGTTAATTGGTTACTACAACTATGTTTTTTGTGTTTTTTATTTTAAACTGAACAGCCTTTGTGTGTCTATATCTGAACAATCTTTATTATGGAAAGACTGAAAAACAGTAAAGCTTGGAAGCATAGGAAAGGCAGGGTTGTCTCTCATTGCACGTGCATTACAGTGTTGTGCAAGTCCACTTCAGCTATTTTGGGACCAGGATAATGGTGTGGATAGATCTGTAAGATTACTGAGTTATCCAGAGAAGCAGAGTACAGTAGCATGGTCAGCATGCTGCACTAATGTGTCCGTGCTTTTTCTAGGACCTAAGCTAAATTATTCTGCGTGACACAGACATCTTCTTTGCTGTCCGGAGCCTAGGGCCAAGCAGCTCTTGCCTTTGGACAATGCAGCCTAAAAATCTTAATGAAGCCGGTTTGAGCTCCAGCCCTCATACAGTAATGCTACTTAGCATTATGTTTCCAAAGCCTGTAGCAGACAAACTGCAGCATCCTTTGAATCTTTGAATGCTGGATAGGATGCTGTTTGACTGGGGGAGGGAGGGAATTGTTGAATTGGGTTTGTTGGAGGGTGAGGGTGGGGGGGATGTTTTTTGTTGTGTTAGTGGCTTTTTGTTGTTGTTGTTTGGGTTTATTTCCTTCTTCCAGACACTTTTTGACTCATCCAAAGCAAGCCAGACCCAAAGAATTGACTGTAACAATTGGTTAGCATAAGCAGCCAGCCTGTCATTTTGCCTGAGGAAACAGAGTGAGACATGGAGCATACAGACTTCATGTAAAATCCTAATAGGAATAGGACTTAGGGACATCTTGTTCCCATGGCACTGTTAAGCTCATTATTTCACCTCTATCTGCTCTACCCACAGCAGTTTTTCCTACCTACTTGTTGTTCATAGCATTTAGATGAACACCAACTCTAATTTTCAATCATTATTTGCTATACAGTATTTCATGATCTCTTCCAAAGTCAGAGCTGGATTATTTTAGGCTTCCAATAAGGAGCTGAGGCATGGTGATTTGACCAATATCACATCATGTCTCTTAGCAAAGCTAATAGCTTAACCTCAGTCTCATAACTGTCTCTTCAGTTGCCAGGCAGAACTTCCATCTTCCTTTGTACTTTCTTTTTGGCTTTAATATCGTTAGTCTTAAAACTATGCCTCTCTTTAAAACTTGGGCACCTAAATGAAAAGTCAGAGAAGAAAACTAGATGTACATCATAGTCCTCGCCTTGAATCTTCCGGTTGTGGGGCTTGAGAATTCACATTGGGCTGTCTTGAGTTCTCTCATAATCTTGCCTAAGGTCTAATCTCAGTTGGTCAGTCTTTCCTATGGTTTTACCTAAGCCTTTATGATGGCAGATCAGGCAACAGCTGAAGAGAAGGCCTTCAATTCATTAACTGGACAGAAGGAGAATCCTGAAGAATCAGAAAGTTTGTCATGATAAGCTTAAGGGAAAAAAGAAAAAGGGAGTGGGAGGGAAAGAGCTTTTCTCAAAGGAATAACTGGAAATTCTTAGCTCCTACAGAAGTAGGTTAGGATGTAGCCTCATTTAAGTGAGATGGAAGACAAACTGTGCTTGTAGCAGATGAACGGGGTTTCGACATAGACAGTGAGTTTATTAAGAAGCTTATGGGGGGAATGTATTAAGCATTTAAAGGAGCTGTGGACAAACGAGGATAATTTCTACGGAAGGACCGTAGAGAGATGGAATAGGAAAATGTGACTTCCCCCAATGTGACTTTCTCCAGGGATGAAACACCAAAATACAGTTCTGTTTGGAAATTGTAAAGACTGGATAATAATCATAGTTCTACAAGATGCTTAGTGCTCTCATACAGCTCAGAAAAAGGCTTTTGTGTCACATATCTTCAGTCCTGTGGTTAGCAGGGGTCATGCCATCAGGTAAAATCATGCCCCAGCAGCAGAGTTTTGACTTCAGCTGAAAGCATTGAGTAGGAAGAACAGAAAAGTAGGCTATTTTTCATCAGGTGATCATGTCACTCCATCAGCCGGTGCATGGAAACCTGTACAGACTTAGGACATCTGTCTCATCTTTGAAACCTAGTGCCACACAAACATCTCCTGATCTTTCCTGCCCCATTCTTTTGGGCATGTTGCAGCAGGATGACTTGTTGCAGCAAGTGATGTTAACACTTAGCCCACGCTATGGGAATATTGGGGTGGGTGAATCATGAGCGGTGGTGAATGAGAGCATGACAGTAGCAGAGAAGGATAAGAAGGGAAAGATGATGTTAGGAAGAGCCTGCCGCTTTCCCTTTTCTTTCTGTGTACTCCATATTTGGAGAAAAAAAGTGATTTTATTTTTTAGCAGAAAGAATGTTTTAAGGGAGAGAGTCAATTTTTCCCTTTCCTGTTCAGAAATCACTGTGCAAAAGAAGAGAGGGCAAAGCATTGTGCAGGGAGCCCCTGCTGTCTCCCCAGTGTGGTGGAGGGCCAAACAATAAGCTAGGAGAAATTGCATAGAAAATGCATCCTAGTGTGAAGCAGAGGAGACTGTGGGCAGAGGTACATCGGCATTAGAAGCCAGGGAGAACACACGTTGGCATATTCAGTGTGTTGGCTTTTTTGGCAAACGGCTGAGCCCGGATTAATAAAATGTTCAGATAAAAATCAGAGTTTTATTAAAGTGTGCTCACACAGCGGCAGCACCCGGCCACTCTCCTGGAACGTGAGCTTGGAAGCCTGCCAGCCTTGCTCAGGAGTGCTGCTTATCATACTTGATAAGAAGGTCCTGCTGTGAGGGAGTAGGAACAAGAGCGTGAGAGGAGGAGGGGAGCCTGGCAGCAGCCTGCCTGCTACTTGGCCCGAGCCTCGCTCCAAGCCCACTGGCCCATAAGGGTTTGCCCCCTATATAAATCCCATGCACGTTGGAGGAAAAGCACACAGAGGCTTCCAGGAGAGCAAACAAGGCCAATTGCTCTTGCAGCAGCTCCCCTCTCCTTCCTCTGCTCCCCCCGCTTCTGCCCTACTCGCAATTCCGCAGCTTGCTCAGCACCGTATTTTAAACAAGACTTTTTCTTTACTTTGTCTCTTCTCTGTCAGCTTGCTCAGTGCCAGATCTCAAAGCTAATTAAAAGGGGCATGGACTGGGCTTACATTTTTCCTTCACTAGTGAGTTCTTGGCAGAGTTTCTGAGCTGCTAGGAATGGGGACTGTGAAAAGAGAGTTGGTGCTGGCTAGAGACTGGAAAGCCAAAAGCTACCCTAACTCCTCTGAGCAGGGAAATGAATAAAGCACAACTGCAAGTCCTTCAACAGATTAAAAAGCAGGCACTCAAGCACAGTGTCTCTCTCAGTTCTCCCTTATGTACTTTGCTCAAACTTTGTTCACTTAACTCTTTCTGCTTTCCAACCCTGTTCATACGCTGAGTAGGATCCGTGTCCACTCCATCATGTCATGCTCTGCTTACCTGTTCCACTCTTACACCCCTTGTATGGAAATGTGGTCTGATTGCTAAGAATATCAGTCTCCCACAGTCTCCTAGCAAAAATGGGCACTGTGGATTTCAAGGCAATGCTGGGGAATAGCTGGTGAAGTAAGCGTTGAACTTCTCTTATCTCATACCTAACTCCATGGCTTGTGTTTGTCCAGTCCAGCAACAGAAGTAACCCTGTGACTTGCCAGGTCAGTCATTAAGCGGTGATGCTTGATTTTTTCAGGCAAGTGAAAAATGAGCTATTGTTGGGTTAGGTTAATTAATGCATTCAGGAAAATTGCAGATGATGGATGTGATATTGGTATCAGCGTGCTACTTTGCAATAATCTTCCTGGCTAGCTTCCACCATTTATTGTAAATATAGTGTAGGGAAGAGCAGTAGCCTTCAGATGTCTTACTCAGATCATCCTTTCTGGTATGTTATTTCTCATTTTTAAAAATGCAAGGTGTGGTTCACTCTTGGTTTACCTTTAAATTTAAGGCCTGTTGTGCCTGTGATTTCAAAGAGCCTTAAACCAATATGCTTAGTCTTAGTATGAATTAGAAGAGCTACCAGCTTTATTGAATGCCTCCAGCACAGCGTAATGGCCACCTGGCACTAATTAACAATTCCCAACTGTTTCACTATCCCAGTACTGCATCTTGTGAGTCACCTGCACTGGATTATCTGGGAAGCTGTTCCTTCTGCTTCACTAATTCAAGTATCCCAGCGAGGGGTAGGGCATGGGGAAGGCAGTGCGGAAAACAGTACAATTTTTCCCTTGTTACAGAAGCTGCTTTCAGCTCATCTATGCAACCTTAGCAAGGAGTGGGGCTGCGCTTCCTGGGATAAATGATGTCGGCATTATTCTCCTTCCTCTTGTTCTGCGACATTATATAAATATCAGGTGAATTGCCAGCTCTTTTCTCTCAATCCTATAGCATTCACGTGTGCATAAGCCAGGGAGAGAGCTGTTAACGTGTTTGGGATTACCATGTACCTACACCATTGCTCAGAGTCTGTCCTCATAGCTGGGCAACATTCCAGTATTTCATCTGCCTGCTTTCTGCATCTAACCCTTTACCTCCTGCTCTCTCCCCCCCACCTCCCGCCTCCGAAATGCGTTTGTGCTGACGGGCCCATCTTTCCTCATCCACAGACAGGAGATGTGATTAGAGGGAATCTAATTTGTTTGGAGTGCTCTGGCGACGGAAGGAAATTATTCTGCAGCAATATTTGCAAATGCATTCATCATAGAGTCCCTAGCAGTCCGTCACCATGAGCTGATGACTTTGTGATCTTCATGAAGGTCTGATTAAAAGTGCTTTCTAATGATCAGCACGACTTTCTATCCTGTTCCTCCAATTACACACCTAGAGAAAATGGAGGAATTGAGAATAGAGGCCAGTTACATGCTGAGCTATCCTTTCTGTGTCTCTTGAATCCAGGCTAGACATAGAGACTTAGTCAAACACCATCGAGTTGCTACCACAGTCTACAGTCCTCCAATTCTCTGGTTTGCTCTCTGTGTGGCCAACAGCCTCCTGTCCATTTTCTGCTCATTATATTTGAGACTTTTGCCTGCCTAGGGTGAGGGGGAGATCTGCATAAGCCCTATAGCTGCCTCTGCACCAGTCTCAAACACCTTCTCGACTGCTTTGCAGATAGCAAAATTATGCATACAGATCTTTCCCAACACCAGAGATTGGCACCAATCAAGAAATGTGGCACAGTGAGATGAGGAAAAAGTGGAAGTAGTGTAGGTGCTGTTTTTTGTGGTGTAGCAGCCACCCAACAGCACAGTCCTGAATGTAGCACAGCGCAGTGGCTTCTCTTGTCCTTCAATTGCTTGTTCCAGTTCACAGGCCTCAGACAGCTGTATTTGAGATGGTGATTACAGATCAGAAGTGAAGCTGGGATGATGTACTGCAAACACAGGTCCAAGCCACGTGAGAGCAGAAATGGACAATGATGCAAGTTTTTGGGCTTTCAAGGGTTGATGAGTTAGTCTGTCTGCAAGAGTTAAGAAGGTGTAATACCGACGTAGGTTCTACCTTCCCATGTAGAACAAATTTTAAATGTATATCTGTCTGGTGCACGTATGAACAGAACTAAATGAACTTTTGTTCTACATAGTAAGGTTATGTAGCAATGGCTCAAACAAAGCTAAGGGAAGTGGGACAGAGTAGAGCTAAGACAGTGACTGTAAACCATGCTTCCAGTTTGCTGAATTATATGCTTGGCATGTATGAACCTGGACTTCCACTTCTGACTACGTCTATTTTCTGAGAAAACTGGATATCCAGTTCTCTCAGATCTGTATTTTTGGTCTGGTGAATCCATCACAGACAAACTGCTGTAGCCTTGTGCATCATACTTTTTGTAATAACTTTCCCATTAATATCATACTTTGATGGGAAGGTATTCCATTCCTAGGTGTCCCATGTACTGCTCCCACTGGCTTCCAGGTTAATGGGCTTCTATCCTCCTTCCCTCCCTCTGTAGCCCAGTAGCTGATCTGGGTTGAACAGATATGCGTCAAAATTAGTTGCAATAGTGTGCTCTTCCCTAGGTTTGCAAAGTACAGCTCTACAGCATTTTGTGATCTGCATTCCTTTCCTCTTGTGGATTCCCTTTGGCTTGGGAGGTCTTAGTGACATTTGCTTACTCTGCTTTCTTCCACCATGGATTGGCACTGTGAAGATGTCCATCCATCTGGCTTGTGAATATGACTCAGACTCCCTTTTGTACTAATAGATGCTAGTATTCCACTGGCGTAGTGTTCTAGCAGGCTCTACTAACCAGCCATTGCATGTTCTTATCATTGCTGCATCTTGAGCAACACCTGCATGGGGTTACCTTGAAGGACGTACACTACTAAACCAGTTCACTTTGGTTCAGTCTTACCTCTAAACGTTGGCCCCTTGCAAAGGGTTACCTTACTTGCCTAATTATTTATTTTGTCAGGGACATAAGGGTAAAGTCTATGAATGCAACCCTGATTAGGCAGCTTTTCACCCACCTTGGAAAAGGTGAGGAGGCTTCTTAGGCCACGTTTTTGTGCTTGTGCTTGGACTTTTGTTCCACCTGATTTTTTGTAGGTGGAGGTTTTTTGCTCTTCAGAGTACAATGCAGTTAGATGAAACTACAAATGCCTACTGAGTTCAGTAGGAGCTCTGTTGCATATCAGTGGTGCCATTTAACCTGAATACCATAGACTCACCTTGAGCTCAACTAGCTCAGGGTCCCTGTTGTCAGGGGAGCTGTTGTGAATAAATGTATAAGGACAGTTTGGCCAGTTATCGGTGTTGTATAAACACCGTGCAGGTATGATCTATGTATTTATTTGCAGCAGGATGCTTGTGTGTATGTAGGCATGTGAGATAACTGTGAAGAATAGTGGGTCATTTATCACCCACTCCGTGTCTTGAGTAATTAGTTACTGTTCTCCCACAGAACTTAACCCATAACTGGGGAGCAGTTTGCATTGTGGCTTTGGTATAGTTTCTATTCACATTTAGCTGTGAAAACTTCAGAGCTGTCATTTTTTGAAATGCTGTGTTTATTGACCCCCTCTTGAAGCAGAGGCATGTTTACCTGGCATGAACTTTGGGAGACAAAAACACAAGGGAGGGCTTCTTAAGGCTGCTTGTTCCATCCCTGGTGCACTGGGAAGTGGTTGCAGGCTGAATTTAATTTTTTTTTCTAAAAATGTCTCAGCTGTTTCTGGTAGTATTTACATATTTAAAAGCTCATACAGTGCTTGTTGAGGGCAGTTGTTTTTTTCTAGATAACACTGCAACTCACTGTCTAATGCAGCACTGTTTAAGATGCTCTAGACCTTCTTGTTTGAGCTGAGCAGTTGGGCTGTGTTAAGTTTAAGGGTGGTTGTGGTAATTGTTGTTTGTAACATCTGGGGTATATTCCAAACACACTGGCTGCTAATCCCTTATGTATTGTTCACACTGGCTTGTACGTGTGATTTTTACCATGAGCATTGTGCTATGCTTCCTTCATGCATGAGGGCCAGTGCTCCAAATTTAGACTGCATGCATAACTGTCTCTAATACTTAATGAAGCTGTCTCTCCTTTCAGCCAGGTTTTGTGTTATGGACAAGAGGATCATGCTGACTGATGGGAAGGAAATGAGATTTAGAAAGAAGTTGATGCTAGACCAGAAAAAAAGAATTAGGCACTGCAATAAGACCAGGTGACCAATAGTTCTAAGCTGTCCTCTTGTAAAACTGGCTAGCTGAATGCACAAACACAAGGTTACAGTAGCAAATGCCTCTGCATGTGTGGATCTGCAGCAGATTCCGTAGCGGAAGGATTCCCACAGCAACATTTACTAGCTTCTCCCTTCTGTAGGTTTCAGTTCAGCATCACAGATACTGTTTTTAATGCAGGAAAATCTGTTTAAAAACACAAAAATTAAGGTGTAATGCAAATAGTGATGGCAGAGCTGCCAACTTGCTTGAACGATTGGGCAGCCTTAAAGTTTTCAGTGGGCACTTTATAATACTTAAATGTCCAGTTAAGTTGTTACTTATGGTATATCTCTGCTGAGGTTAACAGAAGTATTAGTGCTTGATTTACTACATCCTGTCTCCCAGATACCTTCTGAGGAAAGGGAACTAAGGGTTGAATGGCTTTCTTCAGTGGAGATGGGAAAGGAAAGAGTGCTATTAGAAGGGTGGATGTGGCAAAAAGGGGTTCTGAAACTGCCCGTCAAGAAACAGCATTTCATGAACCCAAACACTGAGGTGCACTGAAGAAAATGACCTAGAAAACCCTGCTTGACAAGGAGAGTTCTAAGTAAAGTGTGAAGCCTGGAGCGACAAGGTAGCATGTAGAGACAGGAAAAAGTGTGTGTATCTAGAGTAAAAATTAAATAGTCTAGTAATAATTCAGCAAAAGCCTGTTCTCCACCCACTCAATAATTTGCTGGCAAATATTTCTAGCCACATTATCATCACTGTATGTATTTAATATAAAGAAGGAGTGAGCAGAGTGATCTTCCCTAAGAAATTTGGATGTTTGATATTTCCTGAAGTCCTGAAAGAGGAAACTTCAACAGAACCAGTAATGTTGCTATAGGCATGGCACTGAAGTAGAATGTACTAACTTGATGTATGGATCTTTGTTCTTGACCAGGAAGGACTTTCTCCATATTAAAAACGAATTTGGGCACTGGATTGCAGTGCAGAATTTGATAGCCAGCTGGTCTGAGGCAGGGAAGGGAAAGATAGAGTTGATTGTCAGGGTCTCTCACTGTGCCATATTTCATTTTATTTATGAACGTATGGTCTGAGTGATTAGGACTCAGATTCTCTGTGTTTAAATAAAAATTCATCATCAGAGAGAAGAATTTCTGTTCTCATCCTTGGTAGAACTCAACTTGTATGCATTTAGTGACATTCGCAATAGATTTGGCACCGTCCCTCTCACCTTATCATAGAATCATAGAGTTGCTCAGTTGGAAAAGACCTCATCAAGTCCAACCACAACCTAACCATACTGCCCTAACTTTAAGAACCCTCCACTAAATCATGTCCCTAAGCATCCCCATCCAAACAGTTTTTAAAACAGTTTTTAAACACATCCGGGGATGGTGACTCAACCACCTCCCTGGGGTGACTGATATACATCGTGGCAGAAGTGAAGTGTGCTTGGAGTCAGTAGATCTCATTTTTGTCAAGTGGAGAGAGACTGCAGCCCATCTTGATTCAAAATCTTGACACGCATTTTTTCAGTTCCTCTCCTCTCTGTACAGTCAGTGTCTTCTTAGCTAACTACGAAGGCAGAGAAATGAAACTATCTAGGCTGAAGCTTTCATGTGTAGAGTGTCCTTATAGGGGAAAAGAAATACAGGTATCTTAGAAATCAGCTTTTTAGAGAGAATATCATCAGTTTTGGTGTGGATTGGAGGTGAAACAAAAAAAGGGTTTTCCAAGGAGAAATCTGAAACAACCATTTTAGTTCAAAAATCAACGTTTTGACTGAAAATATTCCATTTCTGTTTCTCAGCTTAAAAAAAGGAGAAACAAAATTATAGCTCAAATGGAAATGTCACTTTGTCACGTATGCTTTTATTCCAGTCCAAAAAAAAAAAAAAAAAAAGTAGGAATATGACATTTTAAAGCAAAATAGAAGAAAAAATTGTCACTTTGAACCTATTCCAAACTTGAGTGGGAAAACTGACAGCTTTTTGACAGAAAAGACGATGATCTTAAAAGATTTTTCAGCTGAAATTTTGTGAAAGAAAATGTTGATTTCCCAAACAGTTCTTGGAAAAAAGAGACACTGCAGCTTGGGAATTAGTTGTGGTGTATAGACTGCTCTACTCTGAAGTACTTTAATATTATATTCTTCTGAAGATGAGCTCTTCTACTGCTCTCACAAGGAAAAAGGTGGTGCATGCCATTGTATTTTTCTCCTAAGAAAATACTCTCCAACCTCACGTAGATAAGAGAGCTGCTGCTGCCTGCCCACCCATCCCTGGCAGAGGTGGGCGAGGAAGCAAATGCTAAGAGACTTTAACTGTGCTCCTGGAAATCAGAAAGCACCGTTTCCCTATTAAGATAGCACTTTGTTGAGAAGACCTGGTGAAATATTTAGTTTCAAGTAGTGTGAAGTACTTTGTTTTGACAGAATTGCTGACTAGTTATGCTGGTTGGTAGAGATCACTGGAGGTGCAGCCTTCTCTTTGAATATGAAATCCACAAGCTGCAGTTGAGGCTGGAGTGGCTCTATCTGGCCATCCTGACAAGGTTGCAAGTGCTACCATCTACTTGGGCATCTGCTGCAGTGCTGCACCACCCTTCCCAGTAAAGACATTTTCCCATATGTCCAGCAAGTGGCAACAGCAGAAGCGTTTTCGTCCTTATCAAAGCAAGGTACTTCAGCCTCATTGAAACAAAAAATTCTCACACCTCCTAAACAAAATGTTTTCCCCAGTATTTTATTTCACAGGAAAGCCTCTCATCTGGACATGTTTCTTTGCTGGCAAGAACTGTGAACTTGTGAATTTTTTCCTGAAGAGAAAGAAAGGTTTTGACAAGCTCTGACAATATGATGATTTTAGGCATAAGCATAGTGGTACATACCAATCAGGAGCTGAAGGCAGGAGACTGTACTAGAAATGAGGCAGAAATTAAAAAGGATGATACCAGCTGGTCTGGCTAAGTTTATGGTAGACAACCCTCCAGAAGCTGGAGTCTTTTAGTCAAAACTAGCTACCTTTCTAAAAGATGATGTAAAGCAAAAAACTTTCTTCAGTAAGTGCTGGAATGGCTGAGTGAGTTGCTTTGCAGCCCATGTTATCCTGATGGTTATATTAGCACACATGATCCCTTCTAACTTTAGATGTGGTTCTTGTAGCAGTATCAAAGGGCCTTAAGTGGTGATCAGGACACTAAAAGTGCACACAGCAGTTCTTGCCCCAAAGGGTCAGCAATTCAGGATTGAGTAAGAGCTAATTTCAGACCTGCTCCTTTCTATCTAGCCTGAGACAGGAATGGAGTTAAGGGCGCTAAGAGTTGCTGGAGAAAAGGAGAAAAGGGTGGAAATGGTTTGCTTGAAAATTGGTGCTAAAGGCAGGGAAACATGGTGCTGCATGCAGCTGAAGGAATGCGGGAAGGAGACAAGATGGAGCCAAAGCAGAGAGGGGAGGCTACTCCTCCAATAGCCCTATGGGGAATGGTGACAAATACCAAAAGACACAGCTAAGCTATCCCTCTGACCATCAATTTCTTTAGCTTACTTGTGGGGTCTAGGATTTTTATTTTTTTTTCTTTCTTACCTCATTATTTTCCTTTCTTTGTTTTCATTTCAACTTTTCTCTTTTTGCCAGCAGGTTTCAAAAGCCTGAGATGGTTTAATGCCAGTTAAAGTCCTTTTGAATCATTGCCTGAAGCCAGGTTTGTGAGGGCCAGGGTTGTTCACTTCGCTGTGGCTGGTGGCTTCCAATGAGCAAGTTCAAAGATCTGTGGATATTCCTTTTCTAGTTCTGCATAGATATATGGCTCTGCACTTTCAAGATGAGATATAGCAAAAATAGACCCTGGGAAAATGGACAGGGAGCAAAAAAGCACAGAGAAAAAGGGTCAGCAGAAAGATTCCTTTTCTTATTCCTGGAGGAAGGCACAATAAGAGTTGTGAGTAATGTCTTGGTTCGTTGTAGCAGTTAGAACACAGCTAGCCTGTTTGTAGCTTCTCGGTAGGGTTCAGTTATGTGAGCCCTTTTGTCTTCATTTGTCAATGATGGTATGGTACCTTTGAATTGAGATGGCCAACAGATGGAACTTGAGACGCTACTGACCTTAATATAGCAAGGAGTCTTCACCAAGCAGAGGAAGCTTGTGAGCCAGTGGCTAACTATGACTAGATCAGTGTCTCAAAGCAAACTTAGTGTTTGGACTGCCATGCAAAGAAAAATGTGGATGCCTGTGTGGTCTGGATGTCTCTGTCTACCTGAGTACCCACTAGAGTTTTCCAGTGCCTCCCGTTGATTTTGCAACCCTTTCTTCTTTCTCCAGAAACTTTTCTGCTTCCAAATCCTTCTTGGTCCAAATTCCAGCCTGCTGCAGAGTCATCAAACATAAGGTTTCCCACTCGGCCCACCTTGAACTCAGAACCCACCTTCTGAAGTGTGGGTTCTGAGTTCTCACTTTTATCTTGTGGCTTCCTCTTCTAGAAGTAGAAGAGCACATGTCAAAACAGGCTAGTGACAAGAATTCTGCCATCAGAAAATAGGCCACAAGCATCTGAACAGCTTTATTTGCAATGGGAGGATTCTGTGTTACTATAATTAGTCCAAAGCATTTGTGAGCAGGCAAGAAAATCAAGTTGGAAATCTTTATTTCCCCCCCTGTGAACCAAAGATGTAACAAGCCTAACTTCTTCTGTTCTCCTCTACTTCTGTTTGCTCATTTGCTCTCTCTGTGGTTGAAGCCAGCATTGTGTTTCTTCAAGCTTAAGGCCCGCAAGTATTTGGGGTGAAGTTGCACTGGCCAAATAGGCTGTTATAGTATCTAACAAGCACTTAGGCAGCTTGTTCATAGGCATATCCACCAGCGTGTACCCAGTGCATAAACATGACTGCCACAACGTGAGACCAGTAGCCTCTCTCTGTTCCCTAGGTAATCACGAGTGTGTCGTATCACCTCTCCAGCATCTTATTTTACTTCTTGCAAGAAACAAAACAAAACAAAATAGTTACCAGTTCTCTTAGTGTAGACAAGGCCTAAGGGACTAAGCATTGTTTGGGAAAGGCTGTTCTCTGTAGAAGCTGTATCGATTTTTGGGGTAGAGGGAAGTAGAAGAGACAAAGCTTTTCCTTCTGAGAGTGAAATGACAATTGCCATTGAGAAATCCAGCAAATCTCATCAAAGTTTGAACGCAGGGGGGCAATTAATCCTCACCTTGCCTCCATTGAGCTCTGTGCGTTGTGTAAGCATTAAAGTTAGTCTCTTCTATATGAGAGATGTGCCTTCCTGTGGTGGAGCAACATGACTCTGGGCAGTTGGAATAGAGAGCAATGTCAGGAGTGGGAAGTCTGCAGAGAAATCCAGAGGACCCAGGAAAAAATCAAAGAAGGGGCAGAGATATAGCCCCTTGCAGAATGGGTATACGACAGGGGAAAGGTTCAAAGACAGCATCTCCATTTCCTACTTGCCAAGTGCTGCCTTCGGTGTGGAGCTGTGAGATCTATTCCCCTGTCAGGTAAAGCTGAGCAGCCATTGATTGGCAGCCAGATGGAGCAATGAAGGTGGATCAATGTGAATTGGATTTTTTTAACTTTAAATAAAATTTGTATCGGCATGAAGTTAATTAATAGAGAGCTGTCAGAGGGCTCCTTGGCACATCAGTGTGTTAGGAGGCAATGGTACCCTTCGGGGAGGTGGTGGGAGGAGGCTGCAGGGAAGGGATTCAGCTAGCAGCAAGCTGAAATTAAAAAAACAGGCCAGTCTTTCTCTTGGCCCCAATTCAACATTTTTTTCATCCTTCCTTCCTTAGAGATTGCTTTTTCTCTACTGACATGCCGTCCCTTTTTTGGCTTTCTGTTGTCATTGTTGCTTGCCATCTGAAATCTTTCTTTCCCCTCGTAATGGAAATGTTGTTCTACTGATTTTGTGTGTTGGCACAGCTGTTTCTGATTTTGCTTGCTTACTCCACTCACGCTTCTTTCCAGGAGAAAAGGTGATGAGAAATGGGATGGCAGCAGTCAAGCCTGAAAAAGAGGCATGCAAGTGTAGTGGTTATTTTGTGTATGTAGTCTAACACAAGATCCAAAAAGAGTTCATCCTGTCCTTCTAGAAAGGACAAGGTGGGTGGTGGGATGGGGGTTACCTTTCAAATAGAAATAACATATCATTAACTCACAGTGCTCTCTGTTGCCAGCTGGTTGTAGACTTTAACATGTACAGGGATGTGTGAAATAACCCCAGCATTTTCTGACAGGCTTACATAAGAACTAGAGGTGTGTATGCACGGGGACATTTCAGTTGACCCTCTGAAGCACAGCGACCTAAAGGCCTCGATCCCACCTGATAGATTTAATTACACTTGTCCAAAGAATAACAACATTGGCCCTTCCTGGGGGGAAGGTGGCAGTGCTGGGCAGCCCCTGGGTTACGTAGGCCATGATGTGGCCTGCCTGCCTCCCAAGGGGCTGGCGCATTGCATCACTGATCAGTGTCTCTCTGCTGGCTCTGTGCAGGGACATGACGGAAATAGAGAGAATGGAGACCAGATGCAGTTTCCATGGCAACATCCAAAAAAGAGGGAGAGTAACTGGGGGTGGGGAGAAAAAGAAAAAAAAAAAGAAAGAAAAGAAAAAAGAAAAAAGGGAGCCTTATAGAGATTTAGGTTTTGCACATGGCTTGCCCAGTACTGGAGGATGCTTTATTCACTCTGCTTTCTTTTGCATGAGGAGCATCACAGAAGAGTCTCTCTCATAGCCTGTTCCAGCCTCAGCAACTCACATGAGGCATCAGAGGCAGAGTTGTTGTCTGTCCAGCAAGCTCCTATCTCAGGGACTGAGCATCCCAGCCAGCGGTGCAGGAGGAGGCAGGGTGAGACCTCCCAGTTATTCCAGTCCCTGCCTCTCCCTATGAAGAGTATGTTAGGAAATGAGGTGATAGAAGCAGCAATGAGACATCTCACAGTTACTCCAGGCCCAGCAGCTTGCACAGGTGGTTAGATTTGGGCTTAGATCGCACTCCTGGGCTTAGGAGAGCTTCCAGCTGCTCCTGCAGGCTTCAGGTGGAGCTGAAGATAGCTGTATTCCCAGCCTTTCCCAGCAGGAGGCACAGGGGAGAATGCTATAACGGAGCTGGCTTTGTGAAAGGCTTTCATCTTCTCAGAAATTCTCCTTTCTGTGATTTCCATGCATGCCCACTTATCCCATTATCTGTGTCAGGAGGAAAACAGAATCATCAGCAGTCGTGATTTGTATCTCTGAAGATTTTCTTCTCTGTGCTTAAGCAAAATCCCCTCTTAACTGCTTCTTGTCCTTGCCTTCATAGGTTAAAGCGTTTCGGTTCATGATTTTTCTTACATACTTTCCTTACTTCAGAGTTCAATCTTGTTGTTGCCGCTCATTGCTGCTTTTCTTAGGCTGCCAGATACGGCCTAACATGGAGTCCAGTAACACAGTATATTTAGACCCAGATCAATAAAGGTTTTAGATGCCTAACCCCTTGCTTCAGTGCTTTTACTCTTTCAGATCCCTGTAGAGCTGTAAAATTCCCATTTTACAGAGTGGCACACTCAAGTAGGAGCTTGCCGATGCCAGCAGAAGTTGTGAAAAAGCTGCAAATACCACTCAGGGGCTACTGCGTCTGTTTAAAGAACCTTAAGTTGTCTTCACACGTGCCATGAGCTACTGAACAACATTCTGTAGAGATCTCATGACACCTTCCTATCACCTTGCTGCTGTAGCTGTGGTCTCTGCCCCAGAGTTTACTCTTTCCTACTTTAGTAGGACTTTCTGAGGAAAACGTCATGTAATACCCATTGATGACTTCAAATATGAAACCCAGACCACACTACGTTTTGGGGGACTTGCACACGTTTTACAGATCAGCCCTGGTCTATAATGTCTTCTATTGGTAATTCTAAATGTCTACTCTAACCTGGAGCTATGGGCCAGCTGCATGCTCCTTTGTCCTTAGGCAGAGTTGGGCCCTAGTATTCCCTATAGCATCAAGCACCCTGGGGATTTAATGAACTCAGACTTGGCTGGACTTTTTCATTTACACTGTTGCAGTGAGGCTCTTGCCTTGAAATGTGCAAATTACAAACAGGCAGGTGTAAGTAAAACGTACATAGTGGTGATTGGATATGAATGTGTTTGGTAACATTAGGTTGAAATCCAAGCTGCCTGAAAGTCTGTGATTTCTGGGTCTCTTTTTACTGCCAGTAGGCTTTGCTTATAAAACTGCTGCACTCAAGGATAGCAGCAAAGCACCAGCTTAGTATTTATGCTTCCAACAAACTCTGCATTGGTAGGAAAGTTTTGGGTTTTTTTCTTTCACTTTTTTTCAGAGCCTTTACCTTGCATTTAGAACAGGCAAGTTCCTTATCACTTTTTACTTGCTCTGATTGTTCCAAGTGCCGGGTCCTGCGCTTTGTCCACAACAACCCCATGTAGCACTATAGGCTTGGGGATGAGTGGCTGGATGATTGTGAAGAGGAAAAGGACCTGGGAGTGTTGGTTGATGCTCGGCTGAACATGAGCCAACAATGTGCCCAGGTGGCCAAGAGGGCCAGCACCATCCTGGCCTCCATTAGAAATAGTGTGGCCAGCAGGAGCAGGGAGGTGATCATCCCCCTGTACTCAGCACTGGTGAGGCTGCACCTTGAGTATTGTGTTCAGTTTGGGGCCTCTCACTACAGGAAAGACATTGAGGACCAGGAGCGTGTCGAGAGAAGGGCAGCGAAACTGGTGAGGGGTCTGGAGCACAAGTCTTAAGAGGAATGGCTGAGGGAGCTGGGATTGTTTAGTGTGGAGAAGAGGAGGCTTGGAGGAGACCTTATTGCTCTCTACAACTTCCTGAAGGGAGGTTGTGGTGAAGAGGGGTTTGGCCTTTTCTCCCAGGCAGCGAGCAGGACCCGGGGAAATGGCTGCAAGTTGTACCAGAGGAGGTTTAGATTAGACTTAAGGTAGAACTTTTTCTCTCAGAGTGGTCAGGCACTGTAATGGTTGCCCAGGGAGGTGGTGGGCTCACTGTCCCTGGTGGTGTTCAAGAGGCGTCTGGATGAGGAGCTGCGAGATATGGTCTAGCAGCTTGTGGTAGCAGTGGTAGTGTGAAGACAGTTGGACTAGATGATCTTATGGGTCATTTCCAACCTTGTGATTCTATGATTCTGGAGTTACCTACAGCAGAAGCGGTCCAGCTTGAAGTCATGCTGTATACCTGGGGAAGGACTACCGCTGTGGCTGGAGGTGTTTTGCTAGATGGTGCTACCATGCAATTATGCATTTCTTTTCTAATGAGATCGTTAGGAGTGCAGTACTTGTCGCTGATTAGAACTTCCTAGAATAGAACTTGCTATTTTCTCCTAATTACATTATATAACAGTGTAATTCACAAGGATAGTAGTTAAGACAAAGTATATGGATTTAGGAGATTGGTTTCTGGTTCTGTTTTTTATTTTTTATTTTTTTTAAGGCACTGCCACAACCTTTTTGTATGACATTTGGGTAAGTTGCTTAATATTCTCTGCAGCCAAGATCCTCAAAAAGTAAATAGACACGTAGATCATTAAGTATCTAATTATCTTTGAGGATATGGACTTCTGTTCCCTAGATGCCAAATGGGAGGATAACTTCAGAGATGCACATAAAGCCCTTTTGGATACTACAGTAAATATTAGAAAAGACAGTAAATAGTAGTGTGTGTATTATGAATCTATTTTACTGGAACTAGATCTGTTGCCTGTATTATGGATTGTCCTTGGAAATTGTCAAGTTCTTTATGGTTCAGAAGGAGACAGTTCTAAGTTGCAATCAAGTGATCAGCTTGTTGAATGTGGGGGACGCAAAACAAAGACTATACAGAATGAGGTTAATCTGGGGCCAAGACTTCATCTTTTTTTACTTGTAGATTGGCACTGTAGGTTTCTTAGCTATGCATATGCATTTGAAGATTTTGGGTTGCCTTCACTTATAACTGTCTTTTCTATGGAAGCGTGTAGGGTATGGGAGAAGTAGACCCAAAACACGGAGCATGTGAATAAAAAGCAAAAATAAATGGAACACTGCAAGTTGGGAAGCACTCGTTTTTGTATACGTAACATAGATTTTTATATGTGTAACATACATATATATATATATATATGCATAAAACCAATGTGTTATTAACTCTCTGTCCATGTATATTTTTAATGTACCTATGGAAAGAATACTGGCCAATCTTCTGATGCTAACTTAGGTGTTTGTTACAATGGAAAATGTGTCCTGTTAGTATGATAACATCAAGGTCATTGCTTAATTATAAAGCTTTATCAAAAATCTTGTTGAAAGTACTGACTTTCCAATGACATCCGACTTAACTGGTATCCCTCGTAAGAGGAAATTGTAGTAGACAGTCTAAGGCCTTTGGTCAAAACTGTATTGCTTATTTAGGATGTAATACTTTTTCAATCAAAGCTGCTGTAACCTTGAACTTCAAGCAAGCCAGTAGAATTTACCTTCACTTGTTCAAAGAAGTAAACAATAAGATTAGGACCGACAGTAGAAGAAGTACACTAGTACTTAGGAGCATAGGGCTCAAAAGGACCTCTTTGGGTCATCAAATCTAGTCCTCTGGTATTACTAGCAGCCAGGTCATTATCCTTTTCATAAGTTTTGAGCCCATGGAGGAATGTTGGGACAGATTTATAATCATCAGCACTCCCCGTACTGAAGGGCTTAACACTTAAACCTCCCTGCTGTAAACAGATGGATGACACCAAGAGGTGCCCAGGGGCTGGAGAGGACAGAGGTGATGATAGGTAGGTCTGCTAGCTATGCCAGTAATTGTGAGGTGGAGGAAGTTGCTTGCTGGTAACATTATTCATAACCTACATATGGTGTCTCATGTGGCAAGTTTCTGAGTACAGGTTTTAGCAGGAGGACATTATGGTGGCAGTGTGTTCCATTGGCTTCTGTGAATAGATAGAGGCTGGTAAAAAAAAAAATATTGTTGGCTTGGTAATGCATCTTATGTTGTTGTTTGTTGTTTCTATTTTTTGTGAGGTTGGGGTGTTTTTTGGGGGGGGTTGCGTTTTTTGATTTTTTAACTTCAGTCTCAAAATTTTGTTTAAAGGTGTCACTACTACTTCATTCCCAGATATGTTTGTTGTTGCAAGACATAGGACATTATAATATTGAATGACAGCTGAATGTTTCACATTTTCTTGCCTATTTTATGTCCACTATATTTTCTTAGCTATCTGGTATTCTTGTTATCAACATACTGTAATCATCCTGCTTCTATGCTGAGTTTGCCTCAGTTGGAGTGAATCAGACCCATGAAGTGTGTGTACCTTTCCGGAACGGAGCATGGCCTGGGATGCATGTCTACAGGGCTCCTACTAATACTGCAAGCCCTTGCTGAATACATCTCATGGCAGAATTTGGTCTGAAGTGACTTGGTTTCTCTCACTTGAAACTCTCAGATTTCTCTCACTTGAACCCTCAAAAATCTATTGCTATGCCATACTTTAATTTTCCAAGCTAGTCATTCTTTACTGATGAGCATATAGCTTTCATCATCTTGGTTGGCCTGACCTACACTTCCTTCTCTTTGAAGGGTGCTAAATAATTAAGTAAATGCCAGTGACACCTTTACCTAACTATTGTTTTTAAACATTAAATCATCCACACGTTAACTAAAATTTTCTCTTCTTTTTGTTTTCTACCCACCCCAACAAGGTTTTTTGCCTTCATTTGCTTTCCTGGGTCTTTTTTTCTCTGCCTTTTCTTTCACTTCAGGCATTCTCAGAGGGCACCTAAAGTTCTTTGGCTATGCAGTTTTGAAATGTGCAATTTGGCAGCAGCATGAGCCTCAGATTGAATTAAATTAACTTGAGGCACTCTAATTTTTTTTATTATTAAATTACTTCTTTCAAAGTTACTACAGAACATTCCACTTATTAATTTTTTTTTTTTTTAATATTATTAAATGAAAGAAAAAAGGCAAAAAGACATAAAAGTTGTGAAAAGTCTGGAGTCAGGACTTGTTTAGGTTTTAGGGGTTTGCTATTGCGGACTTCCTGCAGTTTTCTTTTAAAAAGTTTCTCCATTTAGAGAAACCCTATTAGCTTGGGGATCCTCATGGATCTCGTCCACTTTTGGCATATATTCAATAGTGCCCTAATTTAGTACTTCTGAGAACTGCTAAAGCTAATTTGAGCATTACCACTGTCGTTTAAGGATCCCTCAAATTCACATGGTTGATGGTCACGGAAACTACATATGACGTTTAGGCAGGTATTTCCAGAGAGCTCAGAGAAACTACAAGATGAGGCACCCCATGCCCAGAGTCCAGTCTTTAGTGCTAGAGGTAAAAAAAAAAATTCTTGAGGACCAAAGGGGTGGAGTTGAGGAAGTGTTGGGGAATGGCTTTTTGGTAGCGATGATGATGAGTCAGCCTCCGCCTGCTAGAGGAAGCTCTGTGTCCATCATCAGTATCAAGGTAGTGGTAAATAAAGGTAGGATTTCATGTTTTTGGGGGTTCTCGCTTTCTCTCCCATTGCTCTGGATGGTCAAAGGAAATGTACCTTCTGAAGTACAGTTGCAGCTTGCTCCTATTCAGCCTTGTTTTGATCTTGGCTCCCGTGTGGCCTCCTTTATTTCTACAGGGAATTGAGCTGTGGAGTAGTCCTACCTTCTCCTTACCACCTTGTCAGAAAGGAGTCTAGATCCTATATGTTAAGTTTTAAGACAAGTGTTTCTCATCACCTTTAACGGTCTTCTTATGGCTGAGTATCTAATGTTTTAGCTCCCCCACAATTGTGTTGGGAGGTCATAAAGCTATGCGGGGGATGGCAGTGGCATTCCTAGGGCTTCACAGAGTGTTTTGTCCTAAATGCAAAGGAGCAGTGGCTTTGCCTTGTGGTCAGAGAGAAAATAGAAGATGGCTTGACCCAGAAAAAAAGTGCTTGCCGTTGCATTTCCTCTAGAAAGTAGTGGCACAGAAATAGAATATAACATTACTGTGATGCAGTGGAGAAAGAATCAGAAGCTCAACAGCTTGACGTGAATGCAAGTCAGGGTACTCCTTGAAAATGTAAAGCAGAAGCTTTCTCTGGAGGTGCAAGTGTGTGCTGGCGGGATGCAGGTACAGGATGGGCCTGCTTTTGGCTCCCCAAGGTTGTAAACAACCAAGGACTTCCGAGTGAACTCTGACTGGAGGAGTGGGGTCTATCTGCTAAATGAGATGGGGGCTACCTGTGGAAAGCTTTCACTAGAGATAGCTGAGGCTCCCTGGAGCTTCTGAGGGAAAAGGCCGTGCTGTAAGCAGGCAAGGAAAGTAACAAAAGGAAGATTGGGCTTTAGTGCCCTTTTTCTTTCTTGTTATCTCCTTCATTCTGCACCTACCTTCTTTGTGCTGTCTTCTCATGGCTTTTTTGGGAGCTCTTCTCTGTGCCATTGGCTTTTTGACTAAAAAGCTCTAATCATCTCAATTTGCTGTATTTCTTTTCTAATTATTTCCTTTGACGTGAACAAAAACTTCTGAGCAGGTAGCTTTTGATTTTTTATCTGTAATCCTGTCAATATCAATACCTGGTACTGTTTCATATCAAGAGATTCTGCCTTAGGGGATATTAAACTAGAGAAATGTCACCACGGTTGTCTTTAAAGGGAAAATAACAGATGACCTGTTTTAGCTTCTGTTTTCCTTGGAGGTAGAAGGACATCTGTGTGTGTGTGTCTAAGAGAGGAAAGGAGGCTGACTGCCTCGAAAACACGTTTGTGGTTTGTTTACTATAATTGATGAGGAACAATTTGACCTGAAGAATCAATCTTGTGTCTCACTTCTGATAACTCCAAAGGACAGGAGAAATCAGAAGTAAGTCACTGAGGCAGATAGAGGGAAGGGTAAACAGGGGGCAAGAGTAAGGGTGGAAGGAGACCAACACATGTTCAGGTTGACCCATCTCTGTGTTCCTGGAAAGATGCAGCAATGCACAACATGCAGGATTTCCAAGAACGTAATGAGAGAATTGACTATCAGATTATTTTTTTATTTTTTTATTTTTTGAAAAGCAATTGGGTTTCTATTAGTCAGCACTTTGGTGTGTTTTCTTTATCTGTCTTCCGCTTCTTACTGGAAGATTTTAAGTGGTAAATGCTTAGTTGTATGCTGGCTTTTGTTTCAAATTTCCTCACTGTTCTTATCACTGAAGAGAGTGAATTCTTGGGTGTATATTTCTTCCAGGACAGATGCACTTCTGGTGTGATTATTTTGCTGTAACTTTCCTTTTTTATAAAAGACAGTTCAAGCCTTTTAAAACTGCCTGCTAAACTTCACCTCAAGGTTTTGTAAGGAAGAGAACAACCCAATCAGAACTTTGCAGATGGTGGAAAAGCCAACATAATCTTGGAATCAGGGACAGCTCCTGCCTTGGGGATAGCCATCCCCCACAGAACTTTGTAACCTTCAGTAAAATCTTTAGGCATATTTCCCTCTTGTGCTAACTGTGGATGGTGCAAATGCTGTTGCCAAGCATGGCACTGCAAGATGCCAGATAAGAGAGCACACAGCACCTGTCCTGTATCCATCGGGGGATTTCAGTAGCTATCCCCAGTCCTGCAGAGATGAGCAGGTGGCAGCTTGTGCTGAGGGCAAAACGGGGCATGTAGGAGGAGAAAGGTACAAAGTCAAACTTACAATGGCCACTTTTTTTGTTTCCCAACATACAGTACCTAGCATTGACTTCTTAGCAACATTATCTTGCTTATAAACACACAAAAAATCCTGTGTTGTTTTGTTTGATGTTGTTCCCTGAAATGCTTGTTGTTTTACACTTGCATGCACACATAGCTCTTACACAAAATCTTGTACTGAGATTCTCACCACCTAAGAAGCAAGAGAGCTGCCACTGCATCATATTGCATCATTCGACTATGGTTCTATGTGGCCCATATAAGAAACACTGTTTTAGGGATGTTTTAGGTGGACTACTTTTTGTTTCTTTTTTTTTTTCCTTACTCTCTGGGTTCAAATAGACTACAAAATGTGCAGTTGGTGCCTCTTTAATAGAGTGTCTGATAGATCAGAAGGTAGAGTTACTTTCTTCAAGTGAAGTGGAATAGATTTGGGTAGGGACAAAGATTGATTGAGTAGGGGAAGTTGAGATACACCGGTAGAATATATTTTAAAAGGTTTTCAGGGAACAGTAAAGAGCAAAGCAAAATCTAGTTGAAGTAAGTAATATTTTGGAATGAGTCTTAGGAAAGAGGCTTGTGGGCAGAGTGCAGGGGAAGCAGTTAAAGATGTATAATGAAATGTGCATGTGTTCAGTGGTTCTTTTTTTTGTTGTTGTTGTTTTTAATTTAATTTTGTCACTTCAGTATCCCTTCTGGAACGCGCTGTGCAGGAGTATGCTGTTGCGTTTTGCTAATTAAAACATCTGGTAGCACTTTATAGATCTCTGGCCTTTAAAATAGTGGGAGGCAGGCAGGGTAATGCATTTATTCCTGAATAGCTTAATTTGTTATCTGGTTTGAGCTCAGGAGTCTCTCTAATCTGAATGCTGCCTGGATTAGCACACAGAACTAGATGGGAGAAAGTGTTTCAAACTTAAAGCTCTAATCAGGAAGGATATACTGGAATTTGGGTCCCAGCAACAATAAAACATGAAATGTTTTTCTTCAGCTTGCTTAGCCATTCGATAGAGTTGAAATTTTTTTTTTTTTCTTCTTCTTGGTAAGTTGGGTAACCTCCTGCCTGGTCGATACAGAGAATGGGAGACCTTCAAAAGCAGGGTGCTGTAGGAAGTGGAATGTGTGCTTCCTCTGGATCGATGCTGAATGAATAATCCAGTGTGGTGCTAGAGAGTGCTGTAGTGCTGTAAGTGCGGTGCTTTCTGTCGAGCCATAAAGCAAGGTGGGAAGTGGTTCCTTGAGAGTCGGTTCTGAACTTCTGCTCCAGTGGAATAATAGGCTGGGTCTGGAGTAAAACCTTCCCCTGAGGAGGTGTGTTGCGGTGAGCGGCAGCTTGAGGAGCTGAAGGGGCATTTATCTCCATAGTGGTAGCATTTGACTCTTTGTGGTTTCCACAAATCTCCTTTAAAGGCATTGATCGCCACTGTCGGCGCGATTAGTGGAAGCGGTCATGCAGAACGTGTTTGTAAAAATGTTTAAAAATATATTCTTGAACATACCAAATCTTGTAAGGGATCTGACTATGCTGGGAAAGGGAAAGGTCAGCTTTAAAGAACAAGGGATGAATGGCTTTCTTTTCAACTGCTTTATTAGGACAGAGTTTTGATTTTTATTAAAGTAGAGACTTGCATCAGCGACTGCAGCCCAGCATGTTCTGTGCAGTGGGTGTGCAAACAGCTTTGCTTGTCTGAAGAAACCTGCCAGTGCACCTCACCTGCCCTGCAGCCTTCCTGGTTTTCCAGTTCAGAGCTCCCCTGACAAAGCTCTGTCAGCGTCCCAACTTCTGACCAGCACCTCTCCTCCTGCCTTCTCATTATCCCTGCACTGGTTTCAATCCCCCTCCTCCTCTCCCAAGCCTGACCTTTTAGGCTTTGAAGCATAGGGTAGATTTACGTGAAAACTCAGAATGCTTTCTGCGTTGTGTTTGTGTGTACGTTACAGAACGCGGCAGGAAAACTGACCTTTTGCCCGAGTGGCTGGAAGCTAAGTAAAGTTGACCTCAATACAGATCTGTGTCAGATATCCCAAATTTAGTTCACAATGGATGTCCCTTGAGTGCTCTGTAAGACTGTCTTCCAGTACTTCGGTGGAGAGCTCCACAGTGATTTTGAGGACCTGCAGGTTATATCCAAAATGGATGATGCCAGATCAAAGATTCCTCAGATGGCTCTGCATGAGTTGGCATAAACACATGGCAGAGTGCAGTGTTGGTCTTGGGTCCTACAAGTGGAAAAACAGAACAAAACAAAACCCAACAAACTCACAAAGATACTGCATAGAGAAGCAGTGATGTTTTGTGGGTATTGCACTGCCAAGTCCTTGACTTCTTCCTGCAGGGCAAATGCCGATAGGTGGCACTGCTAAACATCCTCCTTTCTGTAAATGCTGTCCATGGGGGAATGAAGGGAAGATATTGGATAAGGGAAAAGGGTGGTGCAGACAGGTGGTGTGATGGGAGATTAATTACCTGCCTTCATTGTCACACGACAGGTTAGTTAGAGCAGAGCCCCCATGGGCCACAGGAAGATGTTTGCTTTCTGCAAGCTGCATCCCTTGTAAATAGCAGTGCTGGCTCCGGCTGCCGCCCTGCATAACAGCAGGCTAATCCCACTTGTCACTCCCAGACAGTCCTCCTTTCCTCAGCATTCGGGCTGCTAAGAAGTCGTGATGTGCCTTGGCCCTCTGGGGAAATGGCTGTGGCAGGAAGGGAGATGGGTTGCGAGCACTGGAAGCAGGATGTGGGCAGCTGCCTGGGGATGTCTGCCACTAGAGGAAATCAGATTGCCACTCGCTTCTTCCTGTTTTTTTTTTTTGTTTTTTTTTTGGCTTAGCCCTGCTGTCTTCTCTCCA
The DNA here is from genome assembly GCF_987193195.1 of Phasianus colchicus. Lineage (NCBI taxonomy): Eukaryota > Metazoa > Chordata > Aves > Galliformes > Phasianidae > Phasianus > Phasianus colchicus. The sequence continues at coordinate 83,499,294 of NC_143436.1, forward strand.
ACTTCCCAAAGACCTGGGCATCCTCCTCTCCGAGGAGTGCTCTGGTGGTTTTATCTTTCTGTAGTAGCTGATCCCAGCAACCATATGGGAGAAGGAGCAACTTCTCTGGTCTGTGTGCTTGGTGCTGAAAACTGTGGTTCTTTTACTGATAATCTGTGGCATGTCTTTACAAACTGCCATGTATCTGTCATGTGCCAGCTGCAGAATGGCCCTTTGGGGAATACTTCAAGCTCCAGTTGCTGAGCTATGGTGAAAAAAATGTGCTTTTTCTAGTTGACATTGCAGTCTTCATCTGGGGAGTGTGTGCGTCTATTTACTTAATTTAGTCCTAATCATTGCATAAATTGAAATATTTCAGTTTTTCTGTGGATGGACCTATCCCAGATACTGTGTCTCCTTTTAGGGGTGATCTCCCATTTGTGTCAGTTTGCTTTGGCTTTGCTCCAGTCTGGTGGAACTGGATCAGCTATTAATGTGGTCAGTGCTACTACTGATATAAATGTGCTCACCAGGAAATGGCCAAAGGCCACAAAACTCCACCCAGCAGCCACCACAGGGCAGTGGACAGCAATGGTAGTAGTTTTAATGTGTTAGCACAGGACTCAAACTCACAACCTAGTGGGAACAGCTTTTGTAAAGTGATTTGTGTACAGTAATGACTTTTATAGGTCTCTCCAAACTGTCCTCCTTTATCAGTTCTGCCAGGCTCATCCAAATCCATTTTGCATAGCCAAAGCCCAGCCCTTCGATCTCAGCACATAAAACTCCCACTCTTTTCAGTTTTGGTTTCTGTGAGTTGTATCTAAATGGGAGGTTGAGATTTTGAGACCGTGTGGACCTGGAATTTATTCCTGTTTGCAGCAGACAGATGTTCACACCATGTTTCCGTCCTGAAAAAGGAGTCCACTGCATTCTGGTCCATCTGCTAACTCTGCAGACCCAGCCAGTGGCCTTAATCCACCAAATAATTAGTTCCAATTTTGGATAATGTTCTTTCCACTTGAGACTTTTAAGCTCAACTGTATTTCTCAAACACTTTTTGAACTGCTGTTTTCACCCTTTTTCAAGAGTCCCTTAGAGAACAGAAGTCCTACAGAGAAGGAGTGAAGGTTCCAGGGCATTTCAGTGCTAGAATTTTACATGTACTTCATGCCCTGAGCCAAGGGGAATGTATGGGGCTGTTAGCTAGAAATCTGTAAGAAACAAAAACATGCCATCACTGGCAGCAAAAATTGTACTGAACATCCACATATTAGGGCTAAAGTATTTTGAGCAGAGCTTTCTACAGCTCTCTGTCTCATTTCCTACAACCTCAACTTTGAATAGTTTGCCATCTCTACTACATTTTCTTTCTCATCTCTCTTCTAATTTTCCCCACTACAGCCCTTTCTCCACACACCCACTCTATGCCTTATCTTTATATGTGATATATATATCACTATCTCTTTCCAGATTGTTTTCTCTTATTTCTTGCTTTCCACCTCCACTCTTTGAACAGGATAAAAGCAATGCTGTCTAGCTTTAAAAGTATTGATATGTGAATGCAACCAAACTTTTACTACCCTTCTGGTTCCTCCCTTTACTACTGTCCTCAGTGACTCACAAATATGAGCCAGGGTTTACTTGCACGCAACAGGCCAACAAGGAGCTGGTATTAATTGGCAAGGCCATTTTAGGGTGCCTTGAATCACAGAATGGCTTGGGTTGGAAGGGACCTGAAAGATCATCTGGTTCCAACCCCCTTCTGTGGGCAGGGTTGCCACCCGCTCTTCTTCTTTCTTACAAGAATGTCAAGGCGCATAGTCTAGGAGGGTTTATGTTATTACCTTGCACTGGGACAAAGTTTATGCTTCTCTTTCATTGTCTTGACACTGATGTTTATCAGATCTTTCCTCAACTTGATCACAGAAGGTACTTTATTTGAAGATGATTCAGTGTTCATTATATACTTGCCAGGCAGCTATCAGAAGGTTCTGTGGCATGGTTTGGGGTGAGAAGACAGGGCAAGCTGAGATGTGATGTCCATTTGTCACACAGAGGTGATGCCTCTGTCAAGAGAGGATTTTTTTGGTGCCCAGGCTCTCTGTGAAGGCTGTGCTTTGTTTGCACTGCACTGCAGCTGGCTTCAGCTAGCTCTTGTAAAAGGCTTTCTAAGGCACAGTTCCCATAGGGGGGACCTTTGGCACGAAAAGAGCAGGAATAAAGCTAAGGTGATGAAGTCAGGGTTTCCTAATTTTGCCCTCCCCACCCTGTTTCCCATAGATTGACTCAGAAAAGTGGGTTTTCAGTACCAGCCTGAATACTGGGAAAGAGGGTGAGAGATTTTAAATTTATAGTCATTCCCTAAAGTCTTCCACTTTTAACCTTGAGCGTGCAAGTGCTTTTACAAACATGGACACTGCATCAGTTTGGGTCAGTGGGCATCTCTGTTCTCTGTATTTTAATGAAAGGTAAATGGAGGTGCAGCACGTCTTCCTAATAGCATCTCAGTCCTTGGATGCCCTATCCAGGAATACGAGCCAAGCCTCCTGAGCCTTGCTTTTTAATCTGACTCTGAGCCAAAATTTTATTAGCGGATTAAGATCTGTGCTCTTATATCTGATAGATTTGAGCTGAAGGACTGTGGAGTTCAGGTTCCTCTTACAGCTTTGCTCTGGAAAACAACACAATTTTTATTTACATACAACATCCTTGATCTGAGGCTTATGTGAGGAGAGAGAGAGGGGAGGGAGAAGGGGAGCTGAAGAAAAGTAGATGAATGAATGAAGGCAGCGTGAGAAAGAGGCAGAGAAGAGTCAGGAAGGGAAGATGCTAAGGTGAGGGGTATGGGAGGATGACAAGAGAAAGCAATCTGACGGGAAGAGGAGAGGCTAAAGACTGGGATAGCAAGGGCAGGAAGAGTTTGGGAAGCAAAGAGTAGTGAGATATTGAATCTTGGAGCAGCTGCAGCACTTTAGCCAGGTGGCTAGTGGGATAACTGGCAGGAAGCTGGCATTTACCTGGTTGCTAATTCTTCTCTTCCTGCCAGTCTGACAGGATGAGTGCCTGCTCTCCTAGTGAGATGAGATCATTTGAAAAGCCCCCTTAACTGCTGTTATGAGGAGCCAGTGAATGTATGCTCCACCATTGTGGTGTGTGATAAAGCATGGTGGCTGGGAGGGGAGGAGGCTGGTGGCAGTGGGAGTGCTGGAGACAGGCTGCTCATTTAGTGCTGCCAAATTCTGCATCTGATTAATTACAGAGCGTTTGATAAGTAACATTGTGGAGATGCGTAATTCAGTGGGAAAGATACAAGAAGCTGAGAGGGATGGAAGGACTGGTGTTGCTGGGGCAGATCGTCTTGGAGGCTCCTTGTCCTTGGCAGTGCTTTGTTCAGTGGTGGCACCTGAAGAGGGTGGTGGGACAGGAGATGGCACACTGGGAGTCAAGGGCACACTGCTGCTTGGAACCTCATGACAGCTTTCTGTGGAAACATCCAAGGTACAGAGGTGATCCCCGTGAATGTGGGAAGCAAAAAGCCTCTTTAAGAAGTCTCTAAGGCATTCATTCTCCCTGTCTCCATTGAAAGGGATGAGTGCTCTCCTTCATGAGGAGGCTGAGGATTCAGCAGAAAAGGATGCTCTCTTTTTCCTCCAGACTCAGAGATAATTTCATTTTTTGAGAGATGCATCTAGCTGCTATGGGACACTCACTTCCACTGCTGAATACAGGATTGTTCTCAACAACAGGTGCAGGGTGGATGCCCAGTAATATGTGTCTGATGCCTCTTGCATTATTCTGTGAGAAGGTTGTCCTGAGAGGTTTCCATTGTCCTTTGTAGGTGGTATTTAACGCTTGAAGACAGAAGCAATGTAAACTGCTACCTACCCCTTGGCTTTGAGTCAGTGAATATATCTTAGATATTGGATCAAACCTACCCAAGGACTAAAGATTGGGATATGGTAAACCACCAAGACTTGTGCTGGGAACTAAACATTTGGATAGTGCTTACACAACCCTGTTTTTATGTATTGGATAAGATGAAACAAATACTTAACTGGAGATTAGAGTAGGGCATGGGAATCTAGCCTTGGTGAAGCCTTGACTCACCCTGTCTTCTGAACAAGGAGAAATCTTCTTCAGATAGGACCAGAAAGTGGCAAATATTGACTTGATGTCAAATTGGGTAATATCTATCGATGTCTGCAGCTGAGGTGCGAGGTGGCAGTCAACTGATGTCCTAATACTAAAATGAAAGTCCATAACATAGAACAAATCTTCAGTTCCAAACAGGAGATGAGCATGAAAAGGTTTCTGTGGTGAAGTCGTGGCTTGGACAGGTGGGTGTGGAAAGAGTCCTGCAATTTTCTTCTGCAGAATACCTCCTTTCACAGCCAGGATCTGTTTGCCTGAGCTACATGTAGGTGTATATTTGTGCCTGGGTGTATGAATGAGCTGTGACAAGAAAACACCAGGACTAGCAAAATGTGGAGCACACCAGAGGGTACCAGAGTATAACTGTAAGTTCTCAGTATGGGCCAACAATGAGGCAGAAGCAAAGGAGAATGCAGTGACTGAAGTTCTTGCATCCAGCAGAAAGTCTGGCAGTGTTTCAAACCGAATGAACAGAATAGAAGTTCTGGCTCAAGAAATACATAAAACATGAAATTGGTCTTCCCAGTGGGAAATTTACTTGCGTGATACTTTGAAGAGCAGGGGATGCTGGTGGGGAAAAAAAAAGTACTTTTAGTTCTTCCACATGTGCTTTTGATCTGCTTTGGGGAAGACTGGACACAGGATGTTGAACAGAAGACTCTGTGAGCTGTGAAGCAGCAGCTGCCTTTATTATTGTTTTGGTATTTTTTTCAGTGCAGATAATTAAGTAGTTGGAAGAGCATCAAAATAAGCAGACAGCTTTTAGGAAAAGAAACCACATGGGACTTCTCATCTTTTAGGTCCCATGTTTCCTTATTCTACCTATTTTCAGATTTTCGTGGATTGTATCTTTGAACTATCCCTGGAACATGTGAAAGAAGAACTAGCTTTTTAGGTGAAGAACCAACTCAGTTCTTGGCTCCAAGCTCAGTGCCAAAGCTTCTGTAACAAATCTACAAAGGTGAATTTTAGAGCTTGTCTGGAAGCAAAGTACCTAATCAATAATAACCAATATCCCACTCTACCATTCTCTCCTAATTGATGTACAAATCTGAGTATACCTGAGGTTAGGTAAGTCCATCTCTGGGACTTGGATGATGTTTTATTATTTCTAGTTTCACTGCAATGATAAAGGGAGGAGGAAAAAAAAAGGGTGGCAAACTTGTTATGATTATGCTGCCCCTGTAAAACCTGCTTAAAAAGATGCTCTATTTTTTAAATTAACAGTGAAACATGCCAAAATTAGGATCCATCAATTAAGAAGATTTTTCTGTTTAGAATTGAGTAGTGTCACTAGAGATCTAGCAACACAATAATTGTGGCTTTTTGCAAGTATCTGGAAATGGAAAAAAAATCTGACCAGTCTTGTATGAAAATCCCAGATGAGTGAAAGATAAAAGAAATAACTCTGTTAAGGCAAAAGCCACAAGTAATTTAAATCTGGAAAGTGTGTTCTATCCAATAATCTATTCTAAAGTGCTAATAGCACAGTGCAGAAAAAATGTTATAAGAATCTAATGAGGTCCCATTAAGTTTCCCTTCCATTGAGTTCTTTTGGGCCCTATCTAGGCTAGTAAAATAGGTAATTTAAAACAAAACCTGCTTCTTTGTCTAAATGTGTGTTTTGTTAGAAATGAAACATGAGAGTTGATGCAGCCTGGGTTATGCTGCCTTCTCTGCAATTGAGCTCTGAGCCTTGGACTGCAAAACCTCCCTCCTCTGGGCCATCACTTTCCAGGTTGTAACGCTTGTATGATTATTCTTATGCATCTAGCTGGGTAGTGGAAAGCATGATTTCCAGGGAAGAGCTTGGGATAAAAGCATAGATGCATACATACTTTCCTATGTATAAATGCTTGTGTGTGTGTTTGACTCTCAGAAGTGTACATATAGAGCTCAGAACTTGTCAGGGTTTGTTCTCTGCAGAGAACAAACGTTAGAAGTTATTTGACATTTATTTTTAGCTTTCTTTCACTGGAGCAAAGGAAGGAACCAGGCCGTGCAATTTTGTTCACCCAGCCATGCTGCAGTCCTCAAAGCATCCTGAACAAGAGCAGCTTTGACCCATACAGGCTTTCAATCAGAAGATGCTCATGACTGGGGGGGGGGGGGAAGTGGACAGACAGGCTTGCCTTCCCGTGTTCTTGATTTGCCTTCCACCGGTTTTAATTAGAAGCCTTTGCAAAGGTTCCTTTGGGAGAAAATCAGCCATCAGACACGACAGCAGCAGACAAGACACCAGTTCACTCAAAAGCTGTCAGCTAACTTTAGCCCCTGTCTTGCTGAGACATCCTTTATTTAATCAGGGTTGGAGGAGCATCCGTGCCCGACACTTGACTCTGCAGGTGGGGAATGATTTACTGCCCTGCTATCAGAGAGCTCTTTAATCTTGTCTTTATGAACACTTAGCACCTACAAATCACCTGTTTGGCTTGAAATACATTGCCTGCTTCATGCCTTGGTGCCCCCGAAAGGGAGCAAGTCAAAGGTACATCTTGTTTACGTGATAGCTTCTTTATGGAAGTGGCCCTACTGCCAGCATGGTGTTCCCCCCCCCTCACACCTCACCTCACTCCCTCCTGTAGCCCTTGAAGTGCATGGTCTCCTCCCATGGGGACCTGCTGGCCTTCAGCCTGCTCCATCTGGCTCCCCACCTCTCCTTCCCTCAACCAGGAAGCCAAGCAGGAGTGTTCATTTATGCTTTGCACCCTTCACTCTCTGGCGGTTTTCATGGTTTAAACCATGTCCCTTTAGATGCAAAAGGAAAGCAAGAGTAGCTCATGATCAATGTTTAACATTTCTACCAATGCATTTTATCCCAGGCAGCTTCAAACTGCTTCCTATTCAGCCATCCCACTAGGACAGTGCAGCCAGCTTTGGGGTAAAACAGGATAACCGTGACTGTTATCCGTGCTGCATGCCAGTCTGGGATGAGAATTAAGGACTTTAATTGAAGCGAGATGTGTAATTGAAACTGCAGGGGAAACTTTAGGATATATAGCAATTATACAAATTAGGACGTCATAACACCATAGTTCCACTTTAAGAAAGAAAAGGCTTCTGATTTTAGAAAAGAACAATAACCAGAAAGAAAAACCTCAGGCTCTTGAGTAACTAAAGATGAGCAGCGTGAGAAATCCCACTGGAAAAGCATGTCTCCAGTGGCCTGGAGCCCTTCAGTACTAGTAAGGGGCAAGCTTTGTTAGAGGTTCAGAGAACAGATATTTGACATTTGATTCAGCAGAACATATTCTTTGTATACATTTTTGTGAAAGCTCTTTTTTTCTTCCTCCCCCTACAAGCATTTGCTTACTATCTGGAAAAAAAGAATTGCCAATCAGCCTTTCAAACAGAGATGGGCTTTGCCCATCGGGGACGTCTGGGACTTGATACAAATCTCAGGGCTCCTAAAAACATAGATGCAGATTTTTTCTTTGGGTTTCTGTGTCCCATCTGAAGAAGCCACCCATTAAACCCTATCATCTGCCTTTGCTTATGCCACAGTGCTCATGCCACAGTGAAGACAGGAGCCTGGAATGCATGAAAGCCTCCCATCTGTGTCCTGATCAACACTGCTGAAAATACTTTGATATAGATATTGGAAAATCTCCTAAAGTTTAGAACTTTTTTTTCCCTACCTTTCAGAAGAGCAAAAATGGGGTTTCTTGAATAGAGATGCTCCAGGTTTGCAGTAGAAGGTGATAAGTATGGTCAGGAGTCTTTCAGTCAGCACGTTCTCCTCTCTCTGGCGCCCATCTCTTTCCATAGACATGAATCTTGATGTTATTTTTAGTATGAACAGACCAAATGGAGTTGGGGGGAGGAGGGAATAAAAGTGGAGCTGATAGTATAATGGGAGCCAACATGCAGGCACTCTGCTTTACCACGAGATGAAAGATGACATATCATATATCAACAAGAACAATAAAACATGATAGATTTTTTAACCTCAGCATCAATCCTAGATATGCTTGTCCAGTTCCTCCTGAAACATTCAGACTGAAATGGCTTAGCTCCTTCTAGAGCTATCACCTTTATCTCTACCTTTACCTTTATCACACGCATTGGTCAGTTTGCACTGTACCAGACTCCTGCTGGTGTGAGATACCTGCAGTCCAGACTAGCATTATGGTTCCAGGCTCTTTTTTCTGCCAAAAAAAAGCAGTTAGAGTCTATGACTTCCAGATTTGAAAGAGTCTAGAGTTAGTAGGTAGCACTTACTTGAAGCCTGAAACTCATAAATTATGTTTGTTTAAAGCCTAAGACATCTTCCAGATCATATTAGACTTGGGAGAGTTTGCTGAGAATTCCTAATTCCTGAAAATCATTTAGAAAGGATTTTTTAAGTGTCTATTATTTTAGGATTATACAGTCTTGAATGATCTCAGGCAGATCTGAATTTAGAACAACACAAGCTTTCAAGTGGTACGTTCATTTCATTTCATCAAGAGAAGAATAAGCACAATTTCTCCCCTTCTCCCCTTCCTTCCTTTTATTTATTTATTTTTTTAATGTTTCTAAATATTAAATGCACTTGTAGAAAAAAAAATATTTGAAGAATCATTTAATACAGTGATGCAGAATACTAGTCAGGTAAATCACTAAGCTGAGGGCATTTGGGAGTAGGAAAAGCTCAAATGCTTATTCTATTCTGGGCAGTGTCAAATATAGGATAATGAGTGGGCTGTTATGAGGTTTGACCCTATGTGGCAGTGGTGATTCCATCTTTATCTAGATCTCTATTTATCTGGAGATGAGTAAAAACAGTACTTGAATGTCTAGACTACCTTCAATAAAAATAACCGTAATGGAGTTTAATGGGTGCTTTTATTGTGGAAAGCACAGTTTGTTGTCTGGATCTCTTTGAAAAATGTTCTTCCCATCAGCTATGGTAGACCTTTCAGAAAGTCTTTGCAATGGAAATGCCTCTTCAATATCACTTCACCTTGCTAGACAGCCCCCCAGCCAGCGCGTGCACTGCTGTCTATTCATTGCATGCTCTTTCTTTAGCTCTGCTTGAAACATTTCCATTTGTAAGGTGGCAAAGGACACTTTATTCTTCTTTTCCCTTAAAACAGTAATTTTTCTTGTCTTATTCCTGTTGTCAGTGAACCGCTGATCCTCTGTTGAGCAGCTTCTGGTCCAGTGGTGAACAGAGCACATACTAGTATTTCAAGCAGTTCTCATCAGCTGAGAACTAAAAAAATTCTTCCCTAGCTTTCCAAGTGTAAGTGCTTCTTTGTACTCTCCATAGTTGCTTCATATCTTTGTTTTTTGCACCTGTTTCTTTTGGTGTGAATTATACTATACTCAGGTAAAAAAAGCTCTGAAGAAAACTAAACAGTGAAGTGGAAAGGAAGGACTTTGAGCAGTGAGAAACTCACGCAGCAGGAGGGAATATCTGGTGATGGTAGATGCTGGGAAAGGCTTTAAAAACATTTGAAAGTGGCCTGTGTGTCCTCACACTGAAGTCAAAGATAAGCCAGTGCTGTTTGCTCTTGAAACTCTTACCTGTAAAACTCTGCATCTCAGGAGAGGAAAGCACAGATTAAAAAGAGAGGATTTCAAGTGGACACCAAGGGGCCAATATGATGACCCAGTGCTAAGAATTAATGCGTCTTGTGAGAAGCGCATACATCTTGTTCTTCAAACTTGATTCCATTTTTAGTGCCTCTGCATTTTTCTTCTTTTGGAGAAGCTTGTTCAAAAAGAGCCTATGCAGTTGTAGTCAGTCATGTCTGTACATTACATTTTGCGATATATGTGGGTGGAGATGTCCCTTATTTGCTGTTGATAAGTATGGAAAGATCATCGACTGCCTACGAAAATGGATCCTAAAAGCTTGTAAGTATCTTTGATCAAATTGCTTGCTCATATGTAAAATAACAGTTAAAAAAAAATAATAATCACAACAAAATGATGAGATGCTTGCTCTTTAAAGCTTCACTCATCCAATTAGGGGGTACTGCAAATGCTATGTGACTTAAGTGACTACTGTCTTGCTACATAAGATGACACTATAAAAATGATAGGCTTGAAGAGATGTCAAGATTTAAATCAGTCAGCCATGGCGCTGAGTCAGGCTGCCATTTTGTGAGCCCCTTGCAGAGAAAGTGGGTGAGAGGGGCAGAGAAAGATCGATGTTTTTGTAGGGCTTTTATGTCTTGTTATGTTTTACTCTCATAATTTCAAAGAGAAAAAAATACCTAAAAGCCTGGCACATACTCTTTTGTCTATATAAATAAAATCGGCAATACAACCATAACAGAATCAAGCTGTCCTTATGCATGCCATACAATGAAATGAGTTCATAGTAGGTCATTTGGTAAACTTAGTAAAATCCCAGACTGGGATTATGTGATTCTTTGAGAAGAAGGAGTAGCATAAGAGCAAGAAAATGGCTAGGATTTTGATCACTTTTTCCGATAATGATTCTACCATACTGGGGTGGTGAAGAAATTAGGCAGTCTTGGAGGTTTTTTAGATGAATGTAGGATTCATCTAAATGGATGCCCAGAGAAGGCAGTGGAATAAAGCCTGTGCTGGTGCTGGTGGAGTGACTGGGAAGTCACTGCTGATAGAGCAGGAATGCTTTGAAGCAGCCAGACAGAGCAATATTGAAGAGGAATAAGGTGGTAGCACCCTTTTCATGTCTTGCAGCCGCTTTCCTTTTGAAGCTTAATGCTTTCTGCCCTGGGTTTCACTGGGAACATGTTAGGACCTCTGGCTATCCTAGCCAGTGCATACCTTGTATGAGTGTGTTGGTCTTCTGTTTTCTTAAGTGTGTATTTAGTCCACGGACTCAGTACATCTCAATATGCTTTATGACTGCTGAAAGAAGGACTAGAAGGATACTGCATATTAAAGAGCTATGTTTTCTTGTTAAGTAGTACACATTTTAAAAGATAACGTGAGTTGAGTAGCTCTAAAACAGTTAAGATTTTGCTTTGAGTACATTCTACCATGACCATTTCTGTGGTCACCATTTTTGATCAGCAGCTGTGACCATCTGCTGAAAGTCCTCTCATATGGAGTTGCTTTTGTTCCTTCTAGTGAGAAGGAAACTGCAGTGATTGTTTCCTTTCTTCTGTAAAATTATGTCCACTTAAAATCATATGCATTCTCTTTGCTTAAAATGAAGAAGTCCTGAGGGGACAAATCAACGGGTGCTAAGTAAATAACATGCAATCAAAACTAGTAAATGAAGCTAAGAGCTAGCAGCAATGAGGAAACAGGGAGCAGAAAATAAAAGATGAATCTAAAAAGCAGGTATTGGAGAAAGAAGCAGTGTGGAAGGAATGAGAAGCAGAAAAGGCATTCAAGCGAGTTATTTATATTATCATTTGTGACTTCCTGCAAAAATTCTTCCCTTCCATTAATGCCCTTTTCCAGTAATCACATCTGGGTGGTGCAAAGAGAAGGAAGCAGAGAATGCTGGGAGAATCTGCAGATTTATTTCCTTACTTAAATAGCAACCACATTTTGATGGAAAAATATTCCAGAAACTGTTTCCTGAACCTGCTGCTGGGAAGGCCAAGGTCCAGCAAGAATCAGCAGGAAGGAGAAAGTTATTTTATTCTTTCTCTCAGCAATATTTTCTAGGAAAAGCTGTCTTCTAGTTCTCTGGTTTGCTGGCTGGAAGAAATGTTAGGTGCTTGAGTCAATTGCCATAGTAACTTTGTCATGCCCTGTATGGCACCTTTCCACCAGTACAGATGGAGGCAGGTATTCTGTAGTCCCAGTCATATCTGCAATTTCTGTGCAGATGCCTTGGACACCCCAGGGCATCCCAAATGGCACTGGGCACCTCTATTCAGGCAAGTGAAGAGAACTGCAGAGAAATGTCCTTCTTGGCAAAGCATGGTTGCAGATGCACTCGGGGAAAAGAATAAAGCCATCTGGGCTGGTGGTTTAGTAGGGCTCCTTTGTATTACTTTCCATAATATTTCTGCCACTGTGGAGTAGGGAAGGTGGCAAAGGTCTGATGGGATAGTGTGTTGCAGAGGAGGGAAGGGACAGATGTGGCAGATGGCTCCATGTGGCCACTGTGTTACTTGAGGATCCAGATAACGCAGGCTTCCAAGGGTGCTGGCGCCATGGCAGAGTTGATGCTCTCTTACTCTGCCTGAAAGCTTCCATGCACTGCTGCACAACACAGCCAAGGGTGCAAGCTGCTCAGCTACATCTTCCTAGCATTGGAGTGGAGCTCAGTAACAGCGACACTGCCATAACACTTTGTGATAACTGGCACTGCAAACTGATCATTACTGAACCAGCCTGCTGTTGTGCTGACATACTGCAGCAGTGGCTGGACATCTAGGATGAATATATATAAGTGTGTGTGCATTGGGCAGGGGTGCTGAAAGATTTTTCTATCAAAGAGGTGGAGAAATGCAGAGAAACAGGAGGTCAGGGCATTCATAGTCGAAAATTTTGTGTGGGAACAAAAGAGACCTTTAAATCTGAATGTTGAAAAGCTGGAATTGGAAAGCTGGTGTTTGTAGTGGTTGTTTTTTGAAACTGTTGTGTTCTCTTTGTTAATATCTGTATTTGTGCTGTCAAGACAGGTCTCATAAACAGCAGGAGCATGTAGTATTATTATTAATATTGTTTTGGAAAGTAGATGAACAGTGCTCTTTCAAACTCTGAGAGTATACAGTGATCAAATCTGTTTGTGTAGTCCTGGCAGTGTCCCTTGCGTCAGCTTTCAATGCTACATCCTGCACAAAGCTCTCTGGATCACATCATGGATCCACAGTCTTTATCCCATGATCTTCCAAGAAGGCAGTGCCCAGCTTGCTGACCTGCGGACCACTTCAAAGGTAGAAATGGGGAACATTCCCTACTGGGATCACATCTTCTAGGTATATAAACAGCAAATCCATCAGAAACCTATCTAGTCAAGTTTTTTTCTCTCTCAGGAGCAGAGCACGAGTTCTTTGGTGATGCTGGATTTTTTTTTTCTATAAATTTTAATGCATGATTTTTCACGTCTCTTCCTGTTCCCCATTTATGTTCTCCCTAATGACTCCAGATGACTTTTCAAAGCCTCCATGAGTGAGGAAGTAGTTTAAAGGAAAAAAAAAAAAAAGTTAAATTGGTTCGTGAAAAATTGTGTTCTGTGCTTAATGAAGCGATTTTTAAAGATTTTTTTTTTCCCCGTAAGAAAGCAATTAGACTAAAATATTTCAGGGAAAATGTTGATTTTTAAAATAGAGCTCATTTCTAAATTAATGTAGAAAGTATATGTTTTCTGCCCTTCCACTTCTGCCCTCTATTTTCATTTGAGGGTTTTCTCCACACCCCCCTCCTACTCCTCTCCAGTCAAGCTGTCAGAGACAGTAACGCTTTCTCGCTTTCAGAAAGATTTGCAGACCATCTGCCCTTTCCTTTGGCTCAGCCTCAAGCGGACAGTAGTGGAGGTGGGCTAAAGGACCGTGCATCTCTTGATGGCCATGCCTCTTTTCTCCTTGGTTTTCCAGGGGCTTGGGCACAGGAGTGGTCTGAAATGAGCAGCCCAAGCAATCCTCCCTTCCCTGAGCCTGAGTCCTTCCCCAGGGCACTGGCTCTCTCAGCTGATCAATCCCCACTAGGATCCCAGCATGAATGCTAATAGGGAGGGTACAGGCAACTGATTTATAATATTCTTGAAAATCTGAATAGATTGCTGTAACAATCAGAATTAATTACTCTTTTCAAGATTTTTATGTATTCAAGCTTCCCATTTCCTCCTCCTCCATCCCCCCTCCCCTCCCTGCCAGCTGAGCCGTCCTCTTTTCCCTCTGGAGTCCTTCCACCTTGGCTCCCGGCCAGCTCTCTACAATAAAGTCACATGCTAATCAATAACAGTTTTATTGAGAGTGACAGACAGGAGCTAACTGCACCAAAACAGTAACAAGCTCGGCCAGTAGTAAATGCGCTCTCCTGCTCGAATCTCAGCCCTCATCCTTTTCTCGCTGACTCTTTGGCTTCCCTTCAATATCCGTCTCGAGCTCATCTTCCTTCCTTCAGACCTCGGGACGCAGTGGTTTTCTGACTACCCTGCCGAAAGTGACGGTCGCCTCCAGGCCTGCTGACAGGAGGCATTTGGTCCCCGGGATTTTAAGATCCTTTGGCCTTGACTGTGCTGCTTTGGTAAAGTGTCGCACAGGGCTATATAGCTGTTCTTATTTAGCTGCGTTTCCCGGGTGGTGAGAAGACAGAAGCCGCTGCGAAAACACAGTTGGCCATTGCTGTGGCTGCTCTTCTGATCCAGGCAAAACTTGGTCAGAGCAGAGTATCAGCATAGTGGGACAGAGGGGCAGGTATCAAACTTTCCAGTGCATCCACAAGACTGATATGTCATCCTCCTTCATGCCACAAGAGGCCTTTGTGCCGCTAGGGGCCTACGTAGCCTGTGCTTTTTCTCCATCACTGTTTCTGCTGGGAAGAGAAGTTGTGCTTCTGGTGCTGCCTAGGCCTCTGTAGATGCCCCCCGCTTCTTGCCTCGCTTTTTCATTTTGCCTTGTCTGAAGTGTGATGTTGGTCCATTTCTTCTTCCACGTGCCATATGAAAGGCTGTCATAATCAGCTGTGGGCTTGTCTAGTGTAATACACAAACCAAAACAGCTGCAAAAAGAATTGTAGGGAAAATAGCAATAATTCCGTTTTCTGGACTTGATGATCTTCAAGGTCTTTTCCATCCTGAGCAATTGATTCTGTGATCTGTGATTATTTTCAGTAATTACTTCTTCTGTCAGAAATATAAAAAAATCAAGAACAGTAGTGAACAATTTTGAACAGTAATGTCCAAAAGCTGCTTTTCACTAAAACGCTGCAGTGCGTGTTTATCTTTTCAAATATTCTGCCTTCTTTTTTTTTTCTTTTTTTTTCTTCTTTCAGAAAATCTGTCATTTCTGGCAGGACCTTATCCTGTAAGATGCGAAAAATTCAGTAGAAAGGTTTGAGAAACCAAAAATCAGGGCTGATCATCTTTCAGTTTTAAAACACGAAAGTATGTGTTTTGGGGTTGTAGCATGCACAGAGCAGATATTTGGCCTTCTGAAGGATGCGCTGAGATCAGTTTGCTGAATCCTTTGCTGAGTTGGTAAATCATTTATTGTGATGCTCTATTGTACAAAGCACAGAAATAGAGCTTCATAAAATATGAATAGTACAAAAGACTTTGGTCCTATTAACAACCTGTAACTGATGCACTTGAAGTCTTTCTCATTTTCCTTTTTAATTTCTCTGTCTTGTAAAGTGAAGCTTGGTTTATGATTGCAAATAAAAATGAATTTGGTGGATCTCAGTTTTACAATCTTGAAGCCATAGTTTCACCTTCTGGCTGGTAGTTTATAGTCTTAAGGCAAGGAAGAATGAGGGCAGGAGAGAGGAGAGCCTAGCCTGCCACAAGGAAGAAGATCTCTGGCGATAGCCGTGCTGGGGTCAGGCCTGAGGTACATTGTTGATCATCAAACCGCACGGCAAATCTTGCTCTGAGCTGTTCTTGGCTCATGCGAGGGATATTGATCCCTGACTTCCATGAATCACTAAATCCTCTTTCAAATTAAAATAAGTGAATAAATAAGCAGGGGTGGAAATGCAGGAAGCAGTCAATTTCAGATTACTTTGCAGATCAGGAGCGAAGTATGAAATCTGTGAGCCACTAGGATTAACCCACTTATGTCAGCAGGACCTAAAGAGGGTCGTTTCAGCCCCTTGGTGACTTCCTATGTGGGGAAAGACTTGCTATGCTTACCTGTGGGATCACTTCATTGAATTCATCCATTATGCTGAAAGTGGCTGCCCAAAACCACTTTCCTTTTTCTCACCTTCTTCCCCTTCTTAAGCCAGGGAATCTTTTTGCTGTTGTTCTGTATTGTTCTGTTATGACTGTGTGGATGTAACTAAGTAGCACGATGATGGGAAATATGGTGACTGATCTTTCAAACCAAATTTAGGCTTTCTGGAGATTCTCCTAGCAGCACCAACATTTGCTGGTGAGATCTACATTCCTTCCTATCTCCCTTTCACTTCCTCCCCTCTGTCTTCCTGCAATTTAATTGCCAGAGAGAGGAGCCTATAAGCCAATTCATCCTAGTTTCTTCTTAGAGCATCCCCAATATCTTTATGTGTTGCTTGTTAGAGGCTCACGTTAGCTCTTAATTCCAAGGGTATTCCATCCCTGTGGATGGACGACAAAAAATGGGGCTCTCCTGCTCTTACTGAAATAAAATATAAACAGGTGCTCCAGGGAGGTGTGTGTTCCTCTGTAACTTCAGTTCTGAGACAGCCAGGCAACTGGGTGGGCTCAGTTGTGCAATGAGGAATACCAGGTTGAACCCAACCTACGACTTTGCCTCACGTTAGGACATATGGAAACAAATTGATGGGAGGGGATAGACCATGGCACTGTGGGAATGGGAGGGAGCAGATAAATTACAACCCGGCATCCCAGGGAAGTGCAATTATCCTTGAACTGCAACCTGCTGGTCCCACTGCTTTGCCTCTCTGTTGGCTTTTTGGACAAGAGTAAGAGTAAATTGGTGTTTAGTTACCCGTAATTGTGCTGATACACCAGCCTTGCCATAGCTCTTGCCCCACAGTAGCTATAAATTTCTATCTCCATTTCTTCAGATGATCATCCTTACACAATCTAACTTAATTTCTGCTTTTACATGAATTCGTTTGAAGTCCTGGGGGATATGTGAGCAATGCCCTTCCCTAACCATCTTCCTCAGTGAATGAGCAATGGGCAGTCTTGTGGATTGCTGACAGTACTTTGTCATGCAGTACATTAGTCAGATCTCTCAGATTTTAACATTCTCCCACCACCTCTAGCAGGCTGTGTGTGCAAGTGCGTGCATGTGAAAATCTTTGCCAACTTCTCATCCCTTATTGAGCAAAATATTGACAGGTTTGGAGATGGAGGGAAGATGGGAAAGAACATTGTGTCTTTCTGGAGAATTAAGAGGCTTCTGCATTCAGTGTATTGCTTGATCTCACACACGCATGCGTGCACAAACACCCCGCTGCCCCTACCACTGCTTCCTTGCACACAGCCAGAGCCTGGAGAGAGTATATATTTCCTCATCATGGAGCAAAATCTTTTTTAGAAAAAATAATAAAACTTCATTAGAGTATTAATTCAAGGCTTTTATTTTTTATAGTCCCCTTTTTATCATTTTTATCGCTAGGTTTAAAAGGAGGAGATTCCCTACATTAGGGAGGCAGCGAGCTGTTTTACGTGGAGTATCCAAGTGCCACTTACTAGCATCAACTTTGGGATGGAGGCTGGTTGCTTTTGTGCCTGACTTGCTTAGCGCCACTTTGTGCTCTGCTCTGCTGCCAATCTGAGCCTGTTTGTGTGCTTGTGCCCTGTTATCCTATGTACATCCCATCTGTTGTGAAGGGCTGCAACCAGAGTATTTGTGAATTCCCACCTGTGTAATGCTTGTTAATTGTTTCCTTCTGCACTTTACGCTATGGAGGCTGAAGGCTCGGAGCAGTCGTGAGCCAATGCCTCCTCACTTTTCCCTGTGCAGTGACTCATGTAAGGGAGAAGTTACACATGTCAGCATCTACCTAATAACAACATGTGGTTTGTTCAGAGCCCTAAGCTCTCTGTGAGGGAGACATGACCTTCATTATAATGATACAGTTGACATTTTCCCTGTGACACTTATTGTAACATCATTGCTTCCTGTTGGCATCTGTGGGCTTATCAGCCGGTTTGTTCGAGCAATCTGGAGTTGTGATGAAACCAGGCAGGAGGGAGGAGGCTGAGGTTTGAGGAGGAGGGGGGAAAAAAAGGAAAACAGGATTCTTAGAGTATCAGAGCACACTGAGCATTTAACAATCTAATCTAATGTTCTCCCCCGTACTCGTGTCTTGCTGCCTGTGGATTTGAGAGCACCCCTTGCTGCAGAAAACAGGCTTCCTGTGGCTTGCTGTCAGCACTGCTGCTGCTGTTGTCAGGGGTGCTCCCAGCACCAGGAGCCTGGCTTCCTGAGCAGCCAGACCTGACAGAGAGGAGATTCGGGGTCCTTGCTTTATTCTGTGGTGGCAAATGAGGCAAACTGTAGTCTCGCTTAGAAAGTAAGAGTCAAGAAAACTAGCTTAGACACTCGGTGTCCCTCCAGAGGCTAACGTTGAGTGGTGTTTGTTCTGGGGTAATCCAAAAGATCCAAATGCATTTTGGAAATGGCTGCAGGCTCTTCTGCTGATGTGTTGTAGCTGGCTGGGATCTGACTCATCCTGGGGGAAAATTATGCCACGCAGTGGCTGAAATCCAAAATTGAGTGTGCTGACCCTGCTCCATGAGCCTTTCCCTTTTTTGCCTTTCTTTTTTAATCCCCTTGTGCCTCTTTCCTGTCCTTCTGCAGAAGTCTTAAACTTATCCTTGCAGTAAAGAAGTCAATTAATGGTTTTAGTAGCAGAGTTTGGAAATATATTTCCAGAGCATTTCAGTTCCTTGTCGAAACTCTTAAACCTTGGGTACAAACCCTGCATCTACGTGTAATGAGGCTACTGCTAAGACCTGCACTTTTGCTCTTGATCTACAGTCTATAAACATAAAATGTACCACAAACTCATTATGATTAACTGATACTGCATTTTTTGTGTCAGGGCTGATGAGGGGCCTGAAATTAGAGTTCTCAGGTGTTCTGGTGGGCAAGTAGGCACATGCATCTCCTGTCCCCTTTCTGTTCTCCAATCCAAACCTCTCCTTTACTTTAGGGTACAGCTGGCTGCCAGGTCAAAGCAAGCCCTGCATGTTGCATTTTACTTGTGGCGGTGCACTGGCTGGCTAGCTGAGAGAGAAAAGCTGAGCAAACTGGCTCCTTCATTTTTCATGGGAGTATAGCATTTGACATACAAGATCAAACTCTGCCTTCTCTAATGGCCAAATATGTGATATTTCAGAGAATAGCAATACAATGCCAATAGAAAATATATTTATTGGCACAGCTTTCTGCCAAGAGTTCTGGATTGAGATGCCTGACAGGCAGGCGGTGTGGTGAGACCGAAGGCTCTGCAAGTCTCAAGGTAAAGCTGCAGGCTGTGGGCTCCCTTCCTGAGCCCCATGGAAATCATTACACTTCTTGAAGCATGAGGTTTGTTTGCCTCAGTAATTATTGTGGCTCCCACAGCTACAAATGCCATTAGTGGGCATCATATATTTCAGCCATAATATGGGGACTTTTTGCAGAGAAAAACAAAATTCTTAGTCACTGTTCACCTGGCTTGATCCCTTCCTCCAGGAGGGAATCTCCCAAGTTGCTAATATATTGTTTTACAAGCGATGATATTTGCGTGCAGTGGAGGTGATGGGATCTATCTTTCATTTCATCTTAAGGACAAATGGTTCAGGATTATAAGAGATAAATCGAGGTAAAACTCCCTGTTATTTTAGAATTAGGTGGCACTTTAGGCCTTTTAGCTTCAGTAATACCATCTTCAGCCTCCATGGGAGAGGACACTTTGTTCCCTCATATACAAAGAGCATCCTTTGGTTTTCCCTGTGAATGTCTTTAATGAGGAGAGGAAAGCAGCATGAAAGAATTCAAGAGAAGCACAATAAAGCATTTCAAATAAAGAATTGCCACAGCTTTAGTGTTCAGACTGGGATTTGGGAAATTTTATTCTGTTGCCTTTCATGGTTTTAGCAAAATCCTTAGTCATTCCATTCCATATTTGATTTCAACCTCCGCACCTGTAGCTACATGAGCAAGAAGCCACATTTTCATCTTTTATTGCTTCTTGGGGGGAAGGGACAGGGTGGGGATGGAGGTAATAGGACTTGAAGAAAGCTTTTTGCCACCATGTTGTGATGAAAAGCCTAAAAATGCAACCTAATTTTAACGTGATGATTCAAAAAAACAAACCTAGAACACTCATTTCCATGGTAGTGAGAGGCCAAACTCAGGATTCCTGATTGCTTAAACTGCCAGTCCAAAGAAGCAAAGATGGAGTATTTAGAAACAAAGCTTCCTTGATTTCAGGGTTGGCTTATGCAATAAAAATAAGATGCCATTTGTGTTTCAATTAAAGCTTTACAGCAAGCATTGCTTGTCGTAACTTATGAAGGCTGGATACATCTCCAGTCAGTACCTGTGCAAGGACCAGTGCTTTGTAAAATGGTCAAGGTTGAGAGAGAGGTTTGGGGGGGCTCATTAGAGAGCACCATTGTTAATTATTCCTGTATTATGGCTGCTGGTGGCCTATAGTGTTGCTATTTCAAAGTGAGACTGCCAGCAGCACTTAATCAATGCTGCTGCTGGCTCCACGTTATCGGTGTGTAGCCATACAGGCATTTGGTATCTTATAAAGTCAGAGTACCCCTTAATAATCACCTTGCAAAATGCGCCATTGGTGTTTCCAAAGTGACAAACCTGTCTGGAAATGCAATCGTGTCTTTAGCTGTAATACTATGGATGTGATAGCACAGTCATACTCTGGGCACTGAGTAACTACAAATTAACTATACAATTGAAAATGGGCAAAGTAATTAAATGCAACCCATCCTCCAGGCTGCAGAAGCCTTAGTGCTTGTCACTGATGGGGACACATCTTCCTGCTGAGCTCTCCAGGCTGAATGTGTTAACAGCCTCTCTGTCCTCTTTCTTAGTATCCACAAATAATTTTTCCTAGGCAGAGTGGTATCCACCTAGCTCTTTCCTGCTTCTTGAGTCAATGTCTGAAAGCAGATCACAACCCTTTCTCTTGTTATAGAAGAAAAGGTGGCACAGAGAGGCATTTTGACAAAGCAGTGGGAAAAATCACCAAGTTAGCTTTAAACAAAGGTTGTTTTCATCCAGAAGCTCAGTGCATTAATCTGTCCCTAGTGCACCACCAAGCTGGTTGTGTTTCTCTGGGAGATGAGCTCCCAGCTCCCAGCACAGCGGAGCCTCCAGCCTTCCTGGAGCTAGCTTCAGCACCCCTGAGGCTCTGCTGGCTGTGTTGCTCCATGTAGACGTGCTGAGTTCAGAGGGGCTGCAGAAAAGTCATTGCCCATCCCCTTGAACCCTTAGCCTGGATTTAGAATGCTATCTTTATCTCATCTTACTAAGACATAAGATTTTTAGGGAAATATGACTATTCTGAATGTAAGATCCTCTTGGCTGGCTGGAGCTCTTTTCCAAACTTTGGCATCCCCCCTGCCTGGCTTGGCCAGGAGATAATTTCCTCTGTGGTTCAGCTGGCTTGGCATCTGCTTGCAGGACTTGGCCATGGTGCTCTGAGCCTCAGCCATGGAAACACACAGGCCATGCACACACACAAGCCTGGTCTGCCAGGCTGAAGGACTGTGGCCAGTTGGTCACGTCCACTGTAGTGTCTGGCTACCAGCTGGGAGACATGACACCCAGAATGTCGCTCCTTATGCTAAATGAATTGAGAATGATTACAAAACCTGTTTCTGTAAAGGCTTCTACTTGGTTCTTGGAACATCTATATGCCATGTCACTCTTTGAGCTGGTAAAGCTTTGGGAAGATGGCAGGATCAAAATGCAAAAAGAGAACTTAAGTACCAAGCTAGGTGTGCCCTGTCCTTATTAATCCTTTCTTTTAAAAATCTTTAAGGAAACAGAAGAGAGGCTTTACCTTTCTTGGTCTAGAGTTATGCTGAGGGTAGGGCAGCAGGCACTGCTTCGTATCCATGAGCAAGTTTGTCTTGTGATGCCACTGAACACAAGCTGCAAGCAGGTCTTCTTGCAACTGGGGATATGGGCTGAAAAACATTTTGCATGCCTTGTGCTCTGTCTGCGCAAGCAATGATGCATACAGGTACCTCTGCCTCTGTCATTAATGCATGAACCCTTCTTGCATGTTTTGTTATATCACAATGGGGTGATCTGGGAGAAAGCAGCTGACCTGGACATGTAGGCATCTGATTAGCTGTAATGATGCTGTCCAGCTAAACTCATGGCTAGGGTCTTCATTTAGCCAAATTTTACTCAAATCAAGGATGGTACAAAAAACAAAAATGTCTTTAGGCAGCATCCATGTTTATGGAGTGAGAACTGTATGAGAGCCCTGAGCTGGTCAGTGGTACACAGAGATCAGTGTGAGTGAGGACATCCTCTTGGGGACTGCTGGTGTAGCTTCAGCATATCGCCTGTAGATCAGAGATGCAAGGTCTTAAAAGCAGTAAAAAAAGTGCCTTTAATTGATGTGTGTTTTTGTAGAATCGTAAAATCATAGAATGGCTTGGGTTGAAAAGGACCACAATGATCACCTAGTTTCAACCCCCCTGCTATGTGCAGGGTCACCAACCACCAGACCAGGCTGCCCAGAGCCACATCCAGCCTGGCCTTGAATGCCTCCAGGGATGGGGCATCCACAACCTCCTTGAGCACGATGTCCTTGTAGGTATAAAGCTTAACATGGATAAAATCGGGGAGAGAACATAGAGGTGTTTCGGAGTACTTGCAGATGACTATCTGTGCATGTCTTTGACTTTATCCAGGAGTTTCTTAAGGCGGATCAGTAGTCAACAGACTTTGATGGGACCCATACTACTTTGAACCCTTCTGAAGCAGTGAGCTGTCAGAATGAGAATTTTGGCTATGTGTGGAAATGTCTTGCCTACAGGGACAGTAGATGCATTCTCTGTTCTGGTGCTGAGCTGAGCAAAGGTTGCAGAAGCATTTAAACAAGGCAGGAGCTCTAGGTGCAGTCCCCAGATCTCTTTTTCATTCACTGGGCAACCTTGAGTGCATCAGCTTCCCTGCTCTGTTTCTGGGAATGAGTCTACCAATTGTTTAAAGACCTTAGAGCTTCACAAACAAGAATGCCAGAGAGGTGCCAAATACTATGGGTCTTTATTTAAAGTTTAGGGTCAGAGTGAATTTTAAAAGGATTCTGTGCATTTGTAAGCTTACTCTGTGTAAAATGCACGTAGTAACAGCAAAACTGGTTGTTAAAATGCTGTCATCGTATGTCCCAAATTTTATACTTCTGGAGCCCCATCCACTGTGATGCAAGATCCAGGCCAGGTTTCATATGCCCATGTAGGCTTTTCTTGGAATAAAATACATAATGGATCAAGCTGCCATATTAAATTTAGTTGTTCACTGTCACATCACCTGGTACAGAGTCTGCTCCCTAAATCCCATACTAATCCAGTTGTTTGTATCTTCTTTGGTATAAAAGCACATTAGTCTCAAAAGAAGTAGCAGAGCCAGCATTTATGGGAAAAAAACAGCCATGAGAGGGTTAATATCAAGCTCCAGTCCTAACTTGATATAGCTTTTATATGTCTGCAGGAACAGCACCTCACCCTCAGTATATATCCTTGATGCTTTGCTGGGAAGATGATGATTTGTGATTTGTCTTTATCCTCTCACAGACCCATCTTCTTTCATTTGTTTGTGGTAACCCCGATGTGTAGTGTAGTTTTAGCAATGTTGATAATGCACCTTTTACCTGGAGTGAGTTTAATGGGATTTGACAGCGACAGGGGATGGGAAATTTTTTTGATTTTATTATTCATCCCATTTCTGCAATGGTCTGTGAAGATTGTATACAGTTTGAAGAAAACATATGTCTTGGAAGTTTTCTTTCTCTGCCTTTCTCCATCTGCATCCATCCTTATAGCTTGCTCTCATTAGATCACAAGTATCTCTTGTCATTAAAACCCTTTGTGAGAGAGGGGCAGGAAGAACACCAAGAAACCACTCAGACACCAAGCAGAGTATATCCACATGTTACAGGACAGGTCCTATCCCAGAATGGTTATGAGAAATATGGCAAGCAAAGCCAGAGTCTCCTTGATTTGTTACTTGCATAACTTTTGTCTGACACTTGGATCTGTGTCCTGTAAGGATGGCAAAGGCCTATTGATATTTTCACAGCGTCTCTCTACTTCTGGGCATGGTGTTCTATAGTGTGCTCATATTGCTCCTTGCCAAGCTGCTGTTATGGGGCCTGTACCTTCTGCCTATTTGAACTTTATCTATTTTAGCCTTTTCCTGCCCTTTGATTTACTCCCTGACCATCACTCTCCTTTCTGATCTCCAGTGCTCCTGCTCACACACAGCTTGCTGTCACTAGAGGAGTTGGGGAGGCAAGGTCTCAGCATGGTGCTGGCCTCTTGACTCTGATTCCATCATTACTGCAGCACAGAGATATATAACTGATCCCTCCAGTTAGGGAAGGCAAAATACCCTCTCCTAAGTCCTTCCCGAAAAGGTTAAGAAATTAATTTTGGATGAACATCCTTGCCCTCCGAGCAAGTCTTTGTATTAATGATCTCATGACAGATTGCTCCTTAAACTGGCCCTAGTGCAGGTCAGGATAGAGTGAGAATATTCTCTATTTAATGAGGCAGAGATCAGAGCCTCTAATATTTCATCATTCGTGTGCATGGGTGGAAGGCAGTTATGAGCGTGGAGAGCTGATGGCAGAAGGGGCCCTTGTGAGCAGTTGCAATGGCAACTCTCTCACTGTATAGTCCTTAGACCTTAAGATCATGCTGCTGTAGGTTTCTAGCTTCCTCTTGGAAAAACTAACCTTTATTATTAAACTCATCTAAATGATTGAACTGAGTGCTGGCAAAAGATCCAAGGCTAATAACCCTTGGGACAGAAGAGGCTTCTTTAGGCAACAGTCTGGCACAGTAGGAGGAGTGTCATTGGATATGGACAATCTACAGGGCTGTGTGGAGCATTTAGCTAAGCTTTGTTCCTCCCAGCAGCTTTTGCCTAGGAAGGGTGGGCAACCTGATACTCAGACGTTAGTAAATTAGAAAGTCAAGTTGCAGATCCAGTGGTTTACAAGTGTCTTAATTTATTAATGAGTGGAGGCCATCTCAGTGTGTGTAAATATAGATTTTAAATAGTTGACATGATGTACGTAAAGAGTCAAACTTCTGGTGTAGTGCTAAGATGCTAATGTGAAATCCACCTCTGACTTGAGTGCTACTTTTCAGTAGCTCTGTGTTCCCTGGGAAGCAGTGATATATAGTGCTGTGCAAATCATTGGTGCCCTTAAAACTGCAGCTCTGAAATATTTACACATCCAAAGTGTGTGTGTAAATTGGGAGTATCACTACGCTCCCATAGGGTGACAGAGATTTGTAAATTTTGTTTTCTGCACAGTCCTGCCTTTCCTTGCTGGCAACTGAGAGCCAGGACCCAAGAGCATAAATTCCCCGAATAATTCTTGCAGTGCTTAGGGTGAGCTCAGCTTCAGCTCTTAGGTACTAGAAGCAAATCTTTTTGAGGTGTCATAGTTATGGTTTGCCCTTTTGAAAGGAACTGGTAGTATCTGTAAAGTAACAGCTCCTGGAGGCACACTAATAGCCATGCAGGGTGCTTTTCCATGGCACTGAGTAAGGGCATCCTGCTGACCATAAGAGTAATGAAGGAGATAGAGCTGGACAAAGGCAGGTGCTCAGTTCCTCCTAACTCATCAAAGCTGTCAAGGAAGCTATAGCTAATGCATGTATAGCTAAGCTCTGCGTGTTGCAAGTATTCATCATTTTTTGCTTTCCCCCATCAAGCCAAATAAGAACTGTTTCAAAAGACGTTAGCTCTGCAACCATAAGATGCCCTACCTCAATCCACAGATGGTAACCTCGGACATCTATTTGCAACTCAAAATCGTGCCACTAGATGTCTCTCCGCACTGATCTCCATTGTAAAGTGGGGTCGCACCTTGGCGAGCAGGAAAGGAAGCTGGAACTCAAACGTAAGGGCAGCTTTGGTTAGGCTTGGGTTTTGCCCAGTCTGGCTGCTTTCTTTAAGTTCAGCTTCCCTGTGTTATTGTGCATGATGCTCCTTTGTGGTTTTGCCAGGATGCTGGGTTGCGGAAAGAAACCTCATGGAGTAGGGAGAAAGGAACCCCCAACAGCAAAGTGGAAAGGGATTGTTTTGGGGGTAAGAAAAACATTTTGAGTGGGAAAGAAGAGAAGATATTGCACCACTTGTGGCTGTTATTGTATGATATATTTTATAAGAGAAACTTTACCTTATTTCCCGATTTGAACCGAATTCCAATCTGGATAATTACATTCTGCCTAATCTCATACTCTCTCAGCACTTGCAATTCTTCTTCATTTGCTGCCTTAAACTATTGTTGCTTTTAAACAGCTGCTATGTTCCATCACAGAGGAAGCTGCACTTCAGGGAAGGGCAAGCACTTGTCAAATAATATTAATTCAATAATTTATATAGTGTTTTTTTCCCCCATATTTTGTAATAAATTATTCACCTCGTATCATTTCACATTATTCATCTGGTTAACTGAGGTAGCCTAACAATTTTCAAATGTATTTGTCAAAAAAATTGTTAAATTACTTTTGTCAGATTTTTTCACAATAAAAGCTTTGACAAATAATCACAGTCCTTAACTGCATGGCCCCTGTGGTCAGTGAAGTGGTTTAGATAGATTGATGGTGAACAGTTTGGTAAATCAAAACAGGAAAGAAGAAAAAGCACAAAGAGAGCAGCCAAAGCCTATCTTTGAGATTCTGTATGCTGCAAAATGTAAATTATATGAGAGTCAGATCTGTTTGTTAACTCATCATTATGTGGATGGCAGAAACTCTGAGGGCAAGAACTTGCCACCTGAATTTTAGCACAGGTGTTGAAGAAAACCTGGTTGAAAATACGTGGCAGGATCTGTTTGCTGCATCCCACGTTCCTCAGACAGTTTTTGCGCCTCCAAAATATGCAGGCTTCAATTATGTATCTTTACATTCACTACAGGATTACTGAAATGGTTGTCTTCAAGATTGCTTTAATCTTGGCCCACTTTGCATAAGATGAAGTCTACCGTAGGGTAAGAATGTGCATGCAGGTGGGAGGCTGGGTGTGGATTACATGCAAGTCTTAAATGGTAAAGTGGCCTCTATTCAGCCCCCTGAGATACTTGAGCTGGATCAGCTGGGGATTGTGACAAAGAAGAGTTCTCCTCTTTCCTCTCCAGGCAGACAGTGTAGCTACAGGAGAGCAAACTGAAAGGTATTGACATGTAGATTGAGATCTGTGCTGAAGGCACTGAGAGTTATGTTAAAATCTATCAAGTCATACGATGCTCTTTGAAGAACTGCTTTTCTGAACCTACCCAAATATTTGTGAATTTGCTATGCTCTTTTTAAATCGCTAATGGTGGCCTTTGATAACTGCAAGACAGACGTGCACCCTTCCCAGTTAATCACAACATGAGTACTGGGGAAAACAGAGAACTCGCCAAGAGTCCTTGATCCTGACAGGGGAGGCTGACTACACAGTAGTGCATGTCCTACACTGTGAGGTAGTGTTTATCTCCTTTATAGCAGTTTCTGAGTTTGGAGGTGAAATGAAGGATGGTCAGTGACTGAGGCATAATGCTGGAATTTGGAAGTCTTTGGTTTGACTGTTTTGCTATAGGTGACTCAGAACTGCCTTGCTTTTCATGCTGCATAATTGCAGCAAGAATGCTTTTCTTCATCAGGATGTTGAGCATATCAGTATATTACCTCTGATTTCCTATTTAGATACTGCAGACATTAGGACTGCAGAGGTATTTTGGCTATATGCTAAATGTCTTTTTGAAGCATTGATTGGCCAAGAAATGAGAAGCAGCAGGAAGCCACAGCTTTCTGACTGAGGAACGAGACAGTCTTCCATACTGTTCATCTTGTGCTCTGCTGACATGATCTCACTTGCTAATGCTTTTTGCAGAGCATCCTATGTAACAACATAATTAGTGTAAATTACATTTTATTTTTAAATCATCCCCTTTCCTTCCTGAATTTTTCAAGTCTAAATGTCAACTTTTATGGTAAACAGCGGTGTTCTGAACAGGAATACTTTTGTGCAGGTGAAAACATGCTGGGGAAGTTCTGAGGCTCTCAGTTGAACTGGAGCTCCTTGGGCTGAGGTCAATGTTCCTTTAAGACACAGCAAGTTATGCTTAATTTTGTTTTCTTCCTGCATCCTAAGTCATCCTGCCATATCGGGTATTAAAGACTTGAAATTATGAGTAGTACTGGGGAATTGCTAACAAATCCAGATTTTACAGATCAAAGGTAATTAATAATGCTAGACTACCAAATCAACTCAAACACGCTGCAGTAAAAATTCCCCTTCTCTAATATGGTATGGATTACTTTGCACAAAATACTTTCCTTTCTTTGAAAGATGAAATTCAGAGCAGTCAGAGCTCTGGGAAGTGATGCTACAACTTTCCTCACCCATTATTTTTCATTTTCTAGCCATTCAACTCTGCCTTACTAACTCTAGATGGCATTAAGAATTCCAACACACTTTTCATTTTGCTTTTTCCTGTCATTATGGTAAGCTTTTTGGGAGTGGGCACGGCTTCCTTATTGAATGTAAGTGCAGATCTGGCACCGGGACTTACTTCTTGAGACCCTCTTGTCAAAAAAAAAAAAAAAGTCATTAAGTCATTTGCCAAACAGGACACAGAAGATGGTAGTATTTACTGGAAACCACACAAATTCCCAGTCCAGTTCTTGCAAAGCTAGGATGATTCTGTAAAGTTCAGATGAAGTCTAAACACTTACCTACATGGTATGTAACCACAATAATAAGCTTGTGGGTGTTATTAGTTGCAACAGAATCTCACAGTGCTCTCAAACACACACAAAGTGAGTCAGCCCATCTCCACTGCAGAGTAATGCTATCACTATTACTGCTTTGGAAAATTGAGGCATATATAATAAGAGGAGATTTGCCAAATGTCATAGGCATCTCACGTTTTCTGTCTCTTGTTCATCTGAGCTGTTTAAAGTTTTCTCCTTACTTTTCTTCATGATACTGATCAAGACAGAATGAGAAGGAAAAAAAAAAAAAAGAAACAAGTTCCCAAAAGCTAGGGGAAGTTGAGAAGACAATGCAACACTTGGAAAAGTGTAGACTCCAGAAATTGGATTCTGGGCATGTACTGCCAGGATGGAGAATTTTTATTTAATTTTATAGAAAAATGTTCGGGTTATTTTACACTGAGATGCGAAATCTCATTTACAGCCAAGCCCCGGAGGGAGTAAAAGGAACTTGGAGAGCTCATAAAGACAAGTGTAATAGGATTAATAAGAAAAAGGCCTAAGACATAAGCCTTCATTGTACACATTTCTTGCTAAATTTTAGTATTGATGAAGGGTGAAATGCCAAGACGTATCCAAATGCTCATGTCCTTGGGGCAGTAACACTATAAGTGTTCACATGGGCTGCTTCTGCCACCATTTTAAGAGCAACCACAGCTTCTGGGGTAAAAAGAGAAAAGAGAAATGGAGAGGATAGCACGCCATGAGTGGAGGCAGCTCTTCCAAATACTTTCATGGGATTCATTGTTGACTGTGTCATGAGTTGTTGTATGTATTCTTCTACCACTTGACTTTGGCAGGGAGGTAGCTTACAAGTTTACACCAAAAAGCAGCCTTTCCTTGCCAATGAGCAAACCTATAGCTCCTCCTAAGTGGATTGCTTCATTATTTTTCTTGTGGCTAATCTCTGATGTAAGCTATTGATGCCCCACTTAATGCTGATGTGTATTTGATGCAGAGGAGACTGGAGAGAGGAAAGGTGCTGAGAGGAATTCCTATGGCTTTGTATCAGAGATGGGCTCCCACTGAGACCATCTTGAAAGGGCTTGGATCTGATCTGTCCTGCTGTACAAGATGGGAAGCAGCAGCAGGCAGGAAAGCTCAGTTGCTTGTGCTGGAGTTCAAGTGAAACACAGGGCATTTACTTCTGCATCTCCATCCCAGCACCTTCACAAGGAATGAAGACTGGGGAATGGTTGGGTTCCCTGTGACAAATGAGAGGGAGCACAGCTGGATGCCCACTGGATGGAGCAAGGGTTAGCATCCATCACCACTGATTAGGTCAGGTGAGAAACACAGACAGGCCAAACATAATAAATGGATCCTAACAAGAAGCAGATCACTGTCACCTCATGTCTTCTGTGCATGAGTTATCTTGTGGCATCTTCAAGGGAGCCAATGAATCTTTCCACCTTCCCAGCTGCCACCCAGAAGACCTCTATAGCTGCTTAGGCACTCAAGTGTTAGAGAAACCTGCCCTTTGTACATTCAGACGTTAATAGAAAGAACAGAAGAGAGGAGAGATGGGACAGGCCCATCATATTTTCTTGTCTGCCTGCTTTACCCATGTGTCTATCTACTGCTGCCAGTGCCTATATTATGGGAGAAGGATGATTGCATCACTTCCATCGAGCATGCTGTTCTAGCCCCTTGATTTAGGGTGAAATTTGGTTGTGCTGCTGGGTGTTCAGATGCTTGCCAGGTAGGTGCTCCCAAGAACATTTATTAAAATAGACAGATGGACACTGGGGTGGGAAGCAGCCATTAGAATGTTTGAAATCAACCAACTGTGAAATAGAAAAATCAAGAAACTATATTCCTGAAGCTGTTAGGACAATCCTTCCTGTTTGGACCTCTCCATTTTAGCACTTTATCCTCAAACAGAAAGCTACTCATGAAAATGCCACAGCCAGGTTTTAGTTTGTCTTTTTAGGCATTTCAGTTTGACTGGGATTTGGGGGTAATCCTAGAATGGCCTCCTGAGCCAAAACTGGTGCACACAAAATCAAAATGCAGCTTTGTTTGCAAATAAATGCTTGGTTTCTCCAGGAGCTTGGGCAGCTCAAACACAGGCAAGATCTGTGCTGACCCTGGTTGACTGCAACAGGAACCTAGTCACTGACTTCTGGTAGGTAGGTGAGGCTCTTAATCGCTTGTCTAGATGCATTTGCAACTTACTCCAATTCCTTAACAGCTCTTTCTGTCTGCTCGTGTTCCTTTGGCATTGTGATCACTCTCTATTAGCTCTCTCAAATAGTGGCATGAGATGCCAGGACAGATACTGTCAAAATCAAATCTTTGTTCTGTTCCTTTTTTTTTTTTCTTTTCCTAAGAAAAAATAAGATGGTATGTTGATGTTTTCATAGGTGTATTTATAAGAGGGGGTTCAAGGCTATTAAAAAAATATATATATATCACTCAGATTTATCAGATGACTGGGGAGATCCCTATTCTTAGCTTTAAAAATGTGTATAATCAGTCGCTGCATTCACATAAACCATCATGGTGTCATTATTAGCAGTCTATTTTTGGTCTGTGTTAAATTCCCTATGGATGAAGTTTTTCTGATTCTGATTTTCTACTGTCAGCAGACCCCAGTACTGCTGCTTCTAGCTGCTATCTTGGCTGAGTCGCTTACTTTCTGATATAGTTAGATCAGCCTGCAAGAACTGCATAAGTCTCTGTGAACTTTCTGTGAGCTTTTATGACTCTAAATATGTCCTTAGTCTGACTATCTTCCTGCTTGTCTATCACTAATCTGAGGGAGTAGGGACAGTGCCAATGGGTGCTCAGGGATTACAGCAACAACAGGGATAGCTAAATCTGTAGAAAGAACTTCTTGAAAAGGGAATGGAGCACATTCAGAAGATCTGCCTTAGTGCCTGTGCTTCATCATACTGATGTTAATGGCACCATCCCAGAAAAATCCCTGAAGTAGAACATGAGACTTGTACTGAGAAAGCAGAGTGGTTACCCACTGTTTTCCCAGGGGGTTATCTGAGTCTATACAAAGCCAGTACAAGATCCTCTTGTTACTTTAGGGGAGTGATGTCATGGGCAGAGAATGTAGGTTTCTTTGTGTTTTACTTCTTCTTTGGGCACATGACAGCTCTGGTTTCCAGATGGTGTCAACTGAGGTAGCCAGTTAGGGGTATGACCAAGCAATCCAGTTGTTTTTGTACTCACTGTAAATCTCTTTGAGATCTTCTATGGAAAGGTGCTATAAAATATAAATCATTAGTCAAGTATACATACATGTGCATATTTGTCCTGTTTCTCTTAGTGCTGCACAGTGTTCCATTCCATTGGCTGATTTATAACCCACAGATTTGCAAGGTCATCTCCATTTGATTCTGCAGGGTTGCATTTTAAAGGATGCCTCCCTTTCATTGCCAAGGTAGAAATAATATGAACTGAGCAGACCTTTACCAAAGGAGTAGCCCAATAAAACGAAGTTGTCTGCAACAGGCCAGCAACTAGAAAACAATTTGTAAAGCTCAGCGATGCTTTCAGCTCTTTTTTTGTACTCATTAGTACTTTGTAGAGCAGCCTACAAGAGTCTGAAAGCACACCTTCTTATGTACAGCTACTTCCTTTGTTACTTCTTTTCCTATGTGCCTTAGCCCTGGTTCCTCTTGCACTCTTAACAGGTTCAGCTGAGCCAAAGGTTTTTCTCTTGTAGCTGGAGGCACTGCAACTCAAAGTATTGAAGTTGATTGGTGGACATACAGTATGTACTCCAGCCTAGAGTTATGTAGTTGGTGGATCTGATGTACGATCTGCTTCTCCTCCTGACAGAGGCAGCACTTACTGAAACTTCATCTGTGGCTGATGGTTATCTTTCTGTTTTCTTCAAGACTTGTATGTGGCATCTTGTGACATTCCAGCTATGGACCTTACTGTTTCCAGGAGCAGAGGAGTCTGAAACAAGGCATCTTTGCTGTTCAGATGTGTTGTACTGGCAAGATCAAGGAAGCATAGTCAGGCCTTGAACAGTGTTCAATGAGGAAATGGTGCATCTCTTTTCCATTGCTCCTGCCTCACACAGTGACCCCAGAATGTAAGGCCAAGGACACAATTGCTCCAGCTCCCTTGATTATGAGACACATTTTTCTGGCCAATGGTTTCTACATTTTCATTGTCTCCTAAGGTGACAGCTGCTAAAGGAAAGGAACAATAGGCAAAAAGAAGCTTTTTTTTTTTTTCCTTTTTTTTTTTTCTTCCTAATCTCTCTGTGATACTGAATGAACCAAGCATACAGACCAAAGCACCATGGGAAGCTGGAAAGCAAGTGAACTTGGCCTAAACTGAAATGATCACGGGACACGCAATCTAATATGATGCAATGTGTATTCCTTTAATAAATAAGATCAAACCAGTGTCTGGCTGGTGGAAACTTTCAGAATCCTAAAGTAAGCCCAGGGCCACAACCTTGCTTCTCTGGCTGAAGGTGATCTCTAGCTCACCTAGATTTAGACATAGGCATTTACAATGAAACCAAACCCACAACAGTTCACAGTCATGCTGTTAAGTAGCTGGAGGTGTGCTGACACACTCCCTTGTGATGGGTCTGGGACTGAGGAGGTAAGGTCACATTCTACACCTAGCGCCTTTGTTTCTCTACACGACTTTATATTATATTTATATACTGTGTTCAGTTTTGGGCACCTCAGTATAGAAAGTACATTGAGGTGCTGGAGCAGGTCCAAAGAAGGGCAATAAGGCTTGTGAAGGGCTTGGAGAATATGCCCTACAAGGAGAGGCTGAAGGAACTGGGGCTGTTTAGTCTGGGGAAGAGGAGGCTGAGGGGAGACCTTATTGCTCTCTTCCAATATCTGAAAGGTGCTTGCAGTGAGAGTGGGGCTGGTCTCTACTCAGTGGTGTCAGATGACAGGACAAGGGGAAATGGCCTCAAGTTGCACCAGGGGAAGTTTAGGTTGGATACCAGGAAACACTTCTTTACAGAAAGGGTTGTTAAGCACTGTAATAGGCTCCCCAGGGAGGTGGTTGAGTCACCATCCCTGGATGTGTTCAAAACTGTTTGGATGTGGTGCTCAGGGACATGATTTAGCAGAGGGTTGTTAGAATTAGGTTAAGCTGTGGTTAGACTTGGTGATCTTTAAGATCTTTTCCAACACGAGCGATTCTATGATTCTATGATTACTTCTATCTCTTCATCTTTCAGGGCTTCCTACCTCTCTTGTTTGCGTGTGTCCTATGAAAAAGCAGGCACTGATGCGGTTGGATTAGAACACAGTCCTAGAGTGAGCAGGCTAGACAAATTTTTCTTTGAACAGAGATCACTTTTTCTGCTGGGCTTCATTTTGCAGCATCTGATTCTCTGCTGTCAGCACTAACCTTCACCTGGCTTTATACCTGCATCAGCCCCTACATCTGTGTCTACACATGTAGGTCACTCCACACCAGTTGCTTTCTGCCTTTCCTTTGGTTCCCTGGGGGATAGAGGGAATAGGTCTGTATGATCTAGTCTTGCAATTTTCATGTGTTTACATTTTCACCTGCCTCACTGATGTCCTTAATTCCCCTTGCTCCAACTGGTGCTGCCTTTTCTTTGCAACTTCCTCCCCATCTCTCTTTCACTATTCTGCTCTGCCATCACACTGCTCCCCTATCTGAGCCCTTTTGCAACACACATCCAGGTCCCCCTAGTTGGCATGCCGCATAGTCACTTCTGCTTCTAGTTAATCAATTAAGATATTATGTTTCATGGCTGTGTTAGGTTGTTGAGGTTTCTTTTCCCTACTCAGTATTATTTTTCCAGCTCCATCTTGGCACCTACTTTTATTTGAAACAAATAGCAGGATAATTTGTTTTTCTAATTTTCGAGATGTGAACTCCTGGTTCCAGTGGGGGTCGGTGTTTCGGGCACGCGGTGCCAGTGAGCTGGGACTGCACACAGAGATTTGTGCTGTGTGAGGAAATACTTCATTAGACTTGTATTCCACGAAGACACTCTTGCTTCTTAACGCCTATGATTTTAATTAAAACCTGGAAAGTGAAGAATCCTCGGTTTGTATTAATGTTTTCATTTCCATTAGGACAGCGGAGTTTATAAACACGAGCTGGGTTTATAAATTAGACCTTGTACGAATATTAAGTGCACAGTGCAGCAAAGGCAGACGAGAACTGGAGTGGAGCTGGCCCCATCTGTCTCTTTCCTTGGCTTGCTCTCATTTTACAGAGTCTCCTCTTGGCACAGGCTTTTCTGAGCTGTTCAAGGTTCTCCCTTGGAGATTAAGCTAATGGCGTCTTCCATTTCTTTCTGGGGAGGCTCTCATCACTCAGCAAAGCAGGGAGAGAAACAGATATTTCAATCAGGAGCTTGTGGAATCACCTGCAAAGGTGACTTTTGGTATAGGGATTTTTAGCGTAGATCCAGTTCTCCTGAATGCATAGAGATGCGCATAGGGATAGTCAGATCTAAATAGGCATCCCACTCAGGCATCCCCACCCAGACTATGCATATCTATTGCTGAGCATGCAGAGGAATGTGACAGAAGATGTGGTCTCCTCCAGAGATGATGTGACAGCTGTATACAGCTGTGCACAAGCTGCATGGGGAGGAAACATCAGACATTGCCTAGCATGCACGGCCTGACACCAGCACTGATGCAGGGGACCACAGAGCCCATACAACCTGACTGTGCTCAGCTGTGCAAACTGTGCTCACACTGTTGATGTGACATCAGTGACAACAGCAAGCCCTTATATGTTGTGTTCTGCTCAAGGACAGAAATCGTTGTCCTTGATTTTATACAAGAGAAGCTGAAGTGTGCATGGGTGAAGTGCTGAGATCCGCACAGCTATTGATAGAAGTGCTGGGACTAAAATCTGGATCTTGTGTATGGATTCTGATTTCCCATTTCTGATGCTTGCAGTCTAAACCTTCCATTCTTACCTGTAATTACAGAACATCTTTGGAAATGACAGCACTTTTTTCTTGACAGCGTAATAGTGAACGAGGGTTATGTTTATTTGCATCTGTGATCTTTGGCTGTGGTACTTGGAGGTTGGCTGAATGCTCTCTGTTGAGGGCAGCTCAGATAGGCCTGCCCTGTGTGCAGTGGAGCATTGTGCCAGAATGCTATCTAAGCTAATCAGTGTAGGCAGCATGTGGCATAGAAGTGCACACGGCCACCTATTCCATGTTAGCATTTGCTTTTGTGGGGGGATGATGCACACCTTTCATGCTAAAATTTGGCTCCTCTTGAGGGTATGGAGGTAAGGACACTGTGCTAAATCCACCCAGTGCCCCAGGATGCAAAGGACCTGCAGCAATGAATCTGAAGATGTTTTGCATGAGAACATGCACATCTTTGTTGTCTGAAGTGCATGAGGAGCCGAGGCCATCCCTTCAGGCCTTGCTGAGGCTGGGTTAACACCACAGCTGTTGAACTGCCTGAGCCAGTTTTCCATTTCTCAGGGATCTCATGTAGAACTGTTTCCATCACTGGCAGAGGTGGTACAGGGGAGTGGAGGAAG
Source organism: Phasianus colchicus (assembly GCF_987193195.1). NCBI lineage: Eukaryota > Metazoa > Chordata > Aves > Galliformes > Phasianidae > Phasianus > Phasianus colchicus. Next base: position 83,535,466 of record NC_143436.1, read on the forward strand.
CTGTTGAACTGCCTGAGCCAGTTTTCCATTTCTCAGGGATCTCATGTAGAGCTGTTTCCATCACTAGCAGAGATGGTACAGGGGAGTGAAGGAAGGTGGGAAGAGAGCCCTGGGCACACTCATCCTTCCTTGTCTCCCTCACTGTGTGACTGGATGTTTTGACACATGGGTGATGTTCAGGAGAGAGGAGAGAGGCGTGCTTATTGTCAGTCTTTGTCTCTTCAAGTCCAGTAGGGCTGCTATTGAGATATCCTTCGAAGCAGCTTAAATAGAAATGTCTGGTGAAAAAATGAAAACAAATGGAGAATTTGTTGAGACTCACTCTCAGGGGTTTCCTTTCCCCATGCTGCCAGCCCCTGAGAAAAAACCTTCTGGCATCTTCAGCCCCAATAGTGCATCTGTGTTGGTGGAAGGGGTGGCAGTGAGGAGGAGGAGGGGCAGCTTTGTGGGCCATTTTTCAGTCTCCTGTGATGCTGCTGAACCCATGGAAACTATTATTTAGGCTGAGAATGTGGGCTCTCACTCTTAATGAGTTTGGGAGGGCTCTGGGCTATTACATCTTTTAGGAAAGAGGAGAGAGCTGAGGCCCATTAGTCAGAGTGAGGCCAGAAGCTCCCCACTGGCAATTCCCAGTAACACAGTGACTCTTCCTGCTGCTACCAGTTAGGTCCATGGGAAAGCCAGTGATGGTTCTGAAACGTTGACCACTTCTGCTTTCTCTCCATCACCTTGCTGCTGTTTTCCTTCAGTGTGTTTCTGCAGGAGGTTGCGTATAATTTCATTTAAAGATTAACAGATTTAAGCTGCAAGAGGGCAGATTTAGATTAGACGTTTTGAAGAAATACAGATAGTGAGGCACTGGAACAGGTATCAGGGATCTGAAACGTCCCCCAGAATACACCACAGGGGCTCCTTCCGAACGCGTTGTTCCAAGGGAACCTTGCAAGAACTTCACCTTTCCAATGAGGGGGTGTATGAGGGGGAGGAGAGAATGGGGTTGGAATAGAAATGCCCCGCTAACACCACACGTTAATAGCAACACTTCTCCAAGAAATTTCTCTTGAGAGTTCCTCATTATGCAAACAAGTCTGGCAAATGATAATACCTCCTGCACTTCTATGGATTAATATATGTAAATGGAAGAGCTGCAGTTCATTCCCAAAAGCAACATTCAGTTTCCCGCACATGAGCTACTGCCTGGGCCAAGGGCAATGCATTTTGGCATATGAGCAGACTATAGTTTTCACCTCTTGCACAAGGTTGGCCTTTGCATTTTCTAAAATTATTAGGCTAAAAAACTTTGTCTTCCTTTGAACGTGTGTCCACATTGACTGCAGCATCATGGCCCTCCGTGTGCGTGCATCTGGGGTCGGGATATGTCACTGTGTCCTGCTCAGGGAACGTGGGACACTAAGGAAGTATTGCCTGTCCTGGCAGAGGAGCCAACTGAGGTGGTGCTGTGGGGACTTGATCCAGGGAGTAAACTGCTGCAAGACCATGCAGGGGGTGGGCTGGCCTCATAGTCACAGAGTTAAATCTGATATGGGAAAAGCATTGCTTATGTTAAATGACATTGGCATGTTTTGTCTTTTTTTTTTTCCCCCTACTTTTGAGCAGTGTGGTAACATAAGGAAAAAAGAAAACATAGAAAAATCAGATTGTTTTACAGAGATTTTTTTTGTGAAGTAATCTAGGTCAGGTCAGTCCAAGTTAGCTGAGCCTGGGGCTGACATCACCAAGTTTATCTTGTGGTAAAACCAAAGTATGCTATCAGTGCAGTGTTTTTCCACTTGAGATAACTTCTGACAGTTGCCATGAGGTTAAAAACACTTTTTTTTTCGTTTTTTCCCCCTTTTATTTCCTTTTTTTTTTTTTCCCCCCCTATTTCTTCTTCTGAGAGCAGACTTGACACATACCTTTCTCTCACTTGAATGTGCATGCATAGCAGCACCCTGTCACAGCTGTCAGCAGCAGCAAGGCAAGGCAGTACTTCCTACCAAGTATGGTAGGATGCATGGCCCACAGAACGGTGCTATTCTCAAGCTGCTGTGCCTACTCTCAACACCAAATAACTGAATGTGGATTAAATGACTCCTGATCACCACAACTGGTCTTTGCAGTTGCAGTTGCAGCACAGGATATCGATGCTAAAGATCTTCCTGTTGAAACACAGACAAACTGCTTTGCGGAGCAACTAGAGATAGCTAAAACTGAAGTTGGTTTAGAATTTTTTAGGAGCAAAAATTAATTTCACCACCTCTTTTTTCTATTATCAGGAAAATGAAAGCAAAGGATTTTGAGTCAAGTTTTGACCCAAGCAAAAATATACTTTGTATTGTTCATTTTTAGTGGGCTTGAACTTTTTTTTTTTTTATCACTTTGGGATCGCTTGGGGTTGGAACTGGATGATCTTCTAGGTCCTTTCCAACCCAAGCCATTTGTGATTTTCTAGTTAGCTCCTGAGTTCCTGAGGCACATTCTCTTTTTATATATTGTGTTAGGTTGGGGAGTATGTGTGACATTTTTGTCTTCTTTTCCAATAACTCAACTTAGAGAAAAGAACAAAATGCTACGTGGAGGTGGTTTCCTTCCAAAGCAGAATTAAATCATGGGAGATGTGTTCTGCATAGTACAGTTGGTAGCAAGGGAATGGAAGCATTTAGCATTACTCTGCCTTTCCTCAGACAAAAGGAAAATGTGTCTTAATGCTAAAACAGCTTGAAATTAAGCAATTTGGGACACTTCAAGTTTTAAGACTGAAAGATCGAATGATAGGATCATTAAAATTCTTTCTCACTTTACTAACCAAAAGGAAGAGGACGTGAAATTTTTCTGATTAATTTTGAAATTTCTGGGGGAAAAAAAATAGCATTGCCCTGTATTTTGAGCATCTTGTAGAAATGGATGTGTTACATCCTGATGCCAGTTTTTGCTGCGATTTGGGTACAAGCTACAGATTTCTGGTGACTCAAGGGTGTTAGTAGTGGGGGGAATGACTGGGAATGCTGCTAGATTTGGAACTCCCTCAGCTGCATTTTTGTTTGTGGGATTATGAAATTGCTCAGAGATTGCAGTTCTTCTCTGGCTTGAAAGAATCCTGTTGATATATGCTCCACATTATGATCGTATATAAAGACAGATAAGGCATCTGTGAAAGAAAATCAGAGGGGAACTTGTTGCTGTGCATGCTGAAGTAACAGCAGTGTGAGCTTCACGTTGAAACCTTCCATTTTGATATACAGCCATAACAAAAGGGGTGAGGGGTCGGTCTGTATAAAGAACGCTAGAATATCTACTGCCTAATGATTTTTTAAAGAGAATATAAATCAAAATTGTGAAACTCTGAAGGTTTTTACACCTACTTACTGGATTCTGCGTGCACTGGATGTCTGCAGCTATAAAACTGCGCTGCACTCTGTCTTTGAAAGTTGACTGGCAACTAATAGCACCTTATCAGGGCTTTGCATGCGATAGCCCTAAGGTTTACCTTTGTAGTGCCTTTTGAAAAAAAAAAAAAAGTCCAGCTAGTACCTAACGCGGGTCTGCTTCAGCAGAGGGTGAAAAGGAGACGCAAGAAAGGGTGGTAATAAGATTACACCTAATTGCCTTAGCATCCACTTAACTATTTTACATACGTGCTTTTAGAACAAATGTTTGTAGAGTGTCTAGACTGGTGTTTACAAATGTGTTTGCGAGCTCCGGCTAATTGGGGAGCAATTAACGTGAGTTAAAATGCTGAGAAGTCTAGACAAAGCTCGGGCGGGCTGTGGTTGGTGCACACAGGCACACGCTGCCTCTGTTCTTCCAGGGAGATGCTGAAGGGGCTTTGACAACTCTGAGAGTCACACTGCTTGCCTGCTTGCCTGAGTATGGCGTGGCCCTTCTGCCTCCCACCCTTCTCTGCCCCGTTCAGACTGAGGTAAATTCCTCTTTGGTAATGGTGTCTGCTTTAAGAGGAGCAACTGAGGAGTTGGGCAGGGGAAGCCCAGGGTACAGGCCTCTCAGCAGGCAGAATGTGTCCCCACAGAGCTGAATGTGTGGCTGCAGCCCCTGTCCACTGCATTCCCCCAGGACCATGTCTCACTCTGTGGACAAGAAGGGGAGCTCATAGTGATGCACCCATGCTTGCACCCTCAGGTCCATGTGTGCTGTGATGCAGCAACTATCCATCAGCACTGTGGGCACTGTGACATCATCTTGCTGCTGGGCTACCAGGAGGACATTGTGATGATGTTGTGTTGGACAGCCAATCCGGAAGGGCAGACACTGTGATGTCAGTCCTGTCACTGGGCTGTATAGGGCAGCGGTGGGCCCCATGTTGCTACCAGGCTGGGCAAGGCTGGCAGGAAGGCCCTGCCATCATGCAGCACAAGACCTGGTCTCCTTAACTTGAGCCCTACTTTGGCCAACGTTGCCCATGTAGGAGAGATATCGACCCCAAAGCACTCAGGACTATGGTAGCAGGCACCTGCAAGACAAGAACAAGTGAGGTACGTGACTGGATTTCAGGTGGGCTGGCTTGTGAGCAAGGTGATGTGGATCAGGAATACCAACACTCAGCTTCTCCAAATGTTGCTTTTAAAGGTTTCCCAGTGGGGAAATAAAAGATTGCATGCAAAGAGCAACCAGGTTGTTCCTTCAGGAGCGCTGTGTGTTGCTGCCCTGGTTCATGTGGAACTATTTTTTCCTTGGGTGGAAGAATACTTCAGAATGTCTCCTTAAAAGTAACGTTAGATCGGTATCAAGATTTTACCAAAGTGCCAGCACACTTGTCAGGTCCACTCAGCTGTGATTTAGTACACACATTTAAGAAGCTTTTTAGAGATCAGTGTCCTCTGAGCTATTGCAGAAGCACATTACAGGTGTGGCTGTGTACCAGGAGAAGAACACGTGTCTGCAGGCTTCTGGCTTCCATTTCTGCTCCTATTAATGCTGCTGGCTGCCTTGTGCTGTAAATCACAGTCATGGGGGCTGTGCTGCTGTGGTAGGATTGGAGCAGTCCCAATTAACTTGAGTTTCACTGGAGGGAAAGAACAGAAACTTGCTTGCATTCCACAATTTCCCTCATTTGTGTCTTTGTTGTGCGTTGGAGAAGGAGCAACCATTTCCCTCTCAGAGAGTTTAGTGCTAAACATCTTCACATCGCTTTAACATTTCTTTCCAACCTTTCTTCCTTAAGTCCCTTCGTTTGATGTCCCTCTGGATTTTCCTCCTGCAGAAAACACTTTTGGACAATGGATTGCTGTCCAAGGGACATGGTACCACATAGCACACACACAAATAAACCGTGCGTTCCTACAAGGCGGGAACTGAATGCCTTATTGGAACTGTGGGCAGTAAAAACTCTGTCAAGGGCAGAGTGTGAGGAGACAGATCTTACAGGAAAAGGATTTATGAGAGTAGAGACAAACCTTCCTTGATTTCTTTTTTCTCTCTCTTTTTCTCCATTGCACACACACATATGGAAGTTAAATCCATTAGCTAATTGCAAAGCCACACACACATATCTTTATATATAAATAATAATAAAAAAAAACATTCATTATGTACCCTGGAGCATCTAACCTGTGTTGCATCCAATAATTCATTTGCCTGGGAATCAATCCAATAGTAGAATGGCAAAAATGGAAGGTTGGAAGGGATCTCAGGAGTCACTTTTCTTCTAATAGATGGGATCAGAAATACTAATTGCCAACCCATGATCCACTTCACATAATCATACATGCACAGAAAGAGTTCAGATCTGCCAGCCAAATGAATGTTCTTTTCTTCTAACTTTGTATTTTTTTCCCCAAAACTTTCCTAGGAAGATTCAGTCATGAGACAGTGAGAGATTTAAGCTTCTGGTATCTTATGACAGCACAGGACTGAAAGCTAATAATCATGAAGATTTTCTCATTTGGCAAGGGAGACTGGCAGTCCCCTACTGGGGCATGCAATATTCACTTCTAGTTCCTGAATTATCATATTTCAATCAAAGCTTCTGTATGCATAAAATTGGTTAAAACATTTTGGAAATGTTTTAACGTTCCAACATATTTTAATATTCCAAAACTTGGAACATTTTGGAAATGTTTTACATGCATTTGTTTGAGTCTTTCTCTTCTCCATATGTCCTTTGCGGTGCTTTTGTGTAGTCCTTGCAAGTTTTGGAATCACGTTAACTAACGGTATTATCAAGATCACTCTGAAGTTGGAGGGAACCTTGTCACTGACTCAACAGCCATCACCAAAGATCCTGGGCTGTCTAGGTGGAAGACAACATGAAATGTGAGGTGTTTGTAATGACTGGGAATAATTAGGAAGGCATGAAAAGCGGGACTGTTTATTTCTGCTCTTGGGAGCTGTCCAAGAGAAATCTGCTTATTGTCAGGAGCGTCCTAATAGTGTCTGTTGCAGGTAGAGTCATTTTCAAGGCAGTATCAGCTGTCAAGCTGAGTGTTGCCATCTAGTAGGAAACATGACTGGGATTCCACTCTCGTCATGGGTTGCAGACATTCAGTGAGTTCACCGGTATTGCAGATTTATTTTAAGTTCACTGCTTTAGGAGAGTGACGACTTAAAGCGTTTGTCAGTTCTAACATAGGCGATGTTGAAAACTAAACTGGTTTCCTAGGAAAGAAATGTGTTTTATTCTAGTCAAGCAGAAGTTTTGTGTTCCCTATTATAAAATCGGAGATGCAGTTACAAAAAGAAGCAACGCAACGGTGGCATCTCTCTGTAGTTTTAGCAGCCACTGGTAGGATTTTCTAAGCGCTCTGCAGTCAAACCACACCTCAGCTTCCAGATGTAATCAATCCAGGCAAAACAAGTACTGTTTCTCTTGTGTTTGTCTGTATTCACCGGGCATGCTCTCATCTAAAACGAAGTTAATTGCACAGGTGCCATGTTGGGATTTTCCCACCCTACCAGTTTTGGGAGTAGATACTCAGTGGGAGGAGGTTTGCGAATGGCAGAGGGACTGGTCATATGTCCAAATGTAGAATGAAATGGTGTTCTGTTGCTAAGTGAAAGTTCATTTAAACAAGGAATTTGTAGCTTAAGTGTTCATTTCAAAAACCTCTCAAAATTTCTCCTTATACTACTCAAGTCTTTCAAGAAAACATTTCAATTGTGTTTTAGGTTGTTGGGTTTTTGTGTGTGTGTGTGTTTTTTAATTATAAATAAAAATGTAGAAATATCTGTATATTATGGGGCATAAGTATATGAAGTTGGCTGCCTAGATGGCTGGGAGTCCACCTGGGAGTCTTGCCAAGAGAGGGCAAGAGGAATGTTGAAACATCATTTTTTGATGCACCGGCACAGGAGTGTTCTGCAGAAATTGCTGCCATCACAGGTTTAGGATGTCCAGTGGCCTTGGAAGACTTCTAGCGTCTGTCCTTACAGGTCCTATTTTTCAAACATGCTCACTCCCAGTGTGACAAGCTCTGTTTTTAAAACCTGGAAACTGGATTTGTTTCCTGAGTGGGATCCCAGCCTTTTGAAAACCCTATTTCCTGCTGTGAATGCTGCGCTCCGAGGAAGCCAGCCAAAAGTGTGCACCTGCTGCAGCTACCAAGCTTGGACTAACATAAGCTTTTTACCTTGCACAACATAGATAGGCTTCCATTTTGCTAAAGGGAGTAGCATGTTGGAAATCCATTCTTTTGCTTTCGGAAGCCATTCCAGGGGCCTCATCCATGTTTTGTAGGTTCTGTGCTATAAGAGCTGTTGCCTTTTGTCACTCCAGTGTGCCCAGTGTGCTGTGCGTGTCTTGCTCTGAAAATGTTTCCTGCCACGCTTACCTTCTAATCTCTACTGCCACAGTTCTGCAAATGGCATACAAATTCCCTTGTTGATACTTAATGCAATGTCAGGTGAATGAATGGGAGGAGACTTGTCACACACCTTCAAAAGTGGAGTGTACTCATCCTCTCTTGCCTTTGCTTGCTGATATGCCAGCGTGATCTGAAAGCTGGTTCTCTGCCCAAACGCAGACAAGATAGTGAGATGTGTCCTTGTTCGTGGGGTTGAGCTGTGAGCTCAAAGTGTCTGGATCTTCACGCTGGGGTCCCCTGGGGAGATATGCACACCATCATTACTGAATCACTCAGTGTGCTTTTGAGCACATGGGACTGTCAAATTTCTAAGTTAAATCTACTCATAACCATTGCAAAGCCATTTTGATGCCTATGACAGTTAAAACCTCTTATGGTGAAATCATTTATTGCAGCCTAACATTTCTCTACTGCGAGAGTAGGTGCTTCTAGTAATCCTTGAGAAAGATCAAATTGAATTGTAAAAGGTGCTTCTCATTGCTGCAGTGCTAAGCGCTTAACCATGTGAGGGTCCCGGGGAGCATTGGGCTTCCATTTCTGTAAGGACACCATCTGAGGACGCCACAAGGAGAAATCAGCAGAGATTCAGAAAATCAGAGGGAGAATCACAGAATTGCCAGGGTTGGAAGGGACCTCAAGGATCATGAATCTCCAACCCCCCTGCCACACGCAGGGCCACCAACCATCCCACCTAATGCTAGACCAGACTGCCCAGGGCCCCATCCAATCTGGCCTTGAACACCTCCAGGGACAGGGCATCCACAACCTCTCTGGGCAGCCTGTTCCAGTACCTCACCACTCTCTCTGTAAAGAATTTCCCCCTGACGTCCAACCTAAATCTCCCTTCCCTCAGCTTAAAACCATTTCCCCTTGTCCTGCTGTCACTCACCCTTTCAAAGAGTTGATTCCCCTCCTGTTTGTAGGCTCCCTTTAGGTACTGAAAGGCTGCAATGAGGTCACCCCACAGCCTTCTTTTCTCCAGGCTGAACAAGCTCATCTCCCTCAGCCTGTCCTCATAGGGGAGGTGCTCCAGTCCCCTGATCATCTTCGTGGCTCTCCTCTGGACCCTCTCCAACAGCTCCCTGTCTTTCTTGTACTGGGGGCTCCAGACCTGGACGCAGTATTCCAGATGGGGCCTCACAAGAGCAGAGTAGAGGGGAACAATCACCTCTCTGTCCCTGCTGGCCACCCCTCTTTTGATGGAGCCCAGGAAGTGGCCTCACAAATCAGTAGCTCTTTTCACTGGAGGAATGCATATGTACAAGCAGGCACGTTTACAGGGGTCTAATCTTCAACTGTTTTGCATGTTGATGCAGAGGCACATAGGATATGGCACCTTGCATTTTCTGGGTAAGAATTACATATAAGATGCCACACTTAGAGCTACATAGTCCTTCGCCCTAAGCCTTTGTTTTATTTTTCTTGGGTCATTTCTTTCTCAGATGCTTTTGGACTAAATGAAGCCATTCTTCTTTTTCTGTGGTATTTTTACCTTTCATGTAGTGTGCAGAATCGTATTCCCACCACAAAACTATTAGAAAAGAAAGGGCGTTGGTGTCCATTCAGCTAATCAGCAATGCCTACCACTGCATTAGAAAGGCTTTGAACAATGCTCTGGTCCTCTGCTCTTATCCTGTGGTTTACTTTCTGCCTACCTCCCATATAGCTGGGTGTTCTCTGAGGAAAATATTTAGGGGATGGTGCCTCAGCTGGCCCTGGAACGTGGTCTACAGCCAACAGAAACTGTCATACCTATTCACAGGCAGAGAGCTTGGAAAGGTGTAAGTGCTTTGACCTGGAAATGTTGGACAGTATGATCTTTTCTGCAAGATTTCAGTCTCTTTTTGGAGTCAAGACCCCTATTTTGAGATCTGCTTACCTTGGTGAGTTCATCTCCAGTGATGCCAAAGGTAAATACCTTGCTGGCTGCATCACAAGCTGGTTTGTTTAATCAGGTGGAAAGAAAAGTTTTACCCATGCCGCTATGCAATTTGAGCTCCATGTTCCTTGTTGAATTCACTGTGGATATGAAAAACAACGTGTCCTCATCTTTTTTGCTGAAACCTTTAAAGCTTTTCAAGAATTGTTTTAATGTCAGGTCTTTTCTTTTGTCATCTTTAAGCTCAACAACCTCAAAGCATTCAAGCTCCCTTAGAAATGATACTTTCTGGACCTCTGGTTATTACTGTTGGCTTCTCCAGCTGGGCCACTTTTTTTCACGGGGGTTCATTCTTTCAAAGGGGACACAGTACTCTAGCTGACTCACACTTGTGTAAGCTAAAGCACAAGATTAGATTCTGTGCTTTGCAGATTGTACGTTTATAGACTTAGATGGTGTTTGCTTTTTTCTTGATAGCACGGTAGCAGTGATTCATGATAAGTTTTTGCTCTACTATTGTCCTTTTCACTGTAACCCCTTTTTCTACCAGTCTGCTTGTTGCCTAGTTCTTCATCCTGCATCTGTGGAGGCTATTGTTTGACTTAAATGCAATATCTTGCACCATGAGCATATAGAACGTTATTCTACTTTTTGTCTGTTCATATTGTAAATGCATTTGGATCATTCTGAATTCTATTCTTGTCTTTCACGTGCAGTTCTTCTCAGCTTGCTGTCATCTGTAAATTTAATAAACTGACTTTATCCTGGTCATTAATGAAAATATTGAATATCACCAGACTGCGAGCAGATCCCTGCAGAACCCCAGCTGGTGTATCCTTGCATTTTGACAGTGAACTCTTGGTAACTGATTTCTGAGTACTGCTTTTCAACAGGTTTTGTGGCCATAGTAGAGTGCATTCATCTAAACCATATTTTCTGAGCTTACCTGTAAGAATGTCATGAGAAAAGGTGGCAGAAAGCATACTAAGGTTAAGATGTATGACAGAACAGCTCCTCTGCTGTCCACAAGACCTGTTACCCTTTCACTGAAAAAAAATGAGATTGATTTGACATGATGCTTCTTGACAAGTCCATGTTGCCTGTTACTCATCACCTTGTTATCTTGCAGGTGCTTAAAGGCAGTCTGGTTACTTGTTGCAGTCAGCTCCTGTGAACCAAAGCTAAGCTCTGCTTTTTAATTCCCCGGTCTTCACATTTTTCAAGATAGGGACTACATTTGGCCATCTCCTTTCTTTTGTGCAACCAGGCTAGAGTCTGGCTGAACTTCTTGATTTTCAGCTTGCCTGCAGATAAAGGTTGAGGCAAAAATGTCAAGGCTGGGCATGCTTGATTGAATAACTTTGCACTCACTGAGATGATCAGCCATACCACCCCCAGGATCACAGCTTTTCTTCAGTTTTATGGAAGCAGTATATGAGCCTATATCCAAAATGTGAGGTCTCAGGAAATTACTTGCAGTGTAAATGAAATAACTCATGCATCGTTTGGTGTATCAGAGAAATAAGTGTACGTAGACGAGCGTTATACTGGCCAAATCAGAAGCACTGTAAACCAGTTCATCTGTGTTTATCCTTCTGCTCTGCATAGTACTGACCCAAGGAAGGGAGTCTGAATAGCATTTTAGTACCACTATTTGGAGATAAAGTGGAACAGACAAATACCTCCTGGTGTGTGTGTGAAGAACTAACTGTGTCTGTAACTGGCACAAGCCTTTTGTATAGCTATTTCTAGGCAAATAGGCTTTGACTGAGCCTTGGGGCTTGTTCTGGAAGATTTAAAAATATCCAGGGAGGTACCTTCCACTTGTATTCGCGGGTAGTCTTAATTTTACTTAAAAATGACAAAGAAAATGCAATTCAGGGTAGATTACGGAAAGGAAAAAGCAAAAGACTGATAGAAGAGCTTAGTTGCAGAGAAAGGCATGGGAGAGAGGTATGACAGGTGCAAAATGTGTGGAGTGAGTGAAGGCAGCAGTGCAGGCAAAGGGTGTGAAGAAGGAAAATTCCATTGGAAGAAAGTGGGGAAAAAGGCACTGAAAAGCATGGAGAGTAAAAAAGGTAGTTGTGTGTTGGTGGTTTTTAAGGTTTGCAAAGACATCCTGCATATCAGGAAGCGCAGAGGCTGGTATAGAGAGGTGGAGTAAGACAAGATATGGGGTGCTTGCAAGAACATCAGAATTACCTGGAAAGTCTTTGCTTGGTGGCAGGATAGATACATTGTGTGAGGTATTTATGGTCTGTGTCTTACTTGCAAGCTGGGTGCTGCTCAGCATATGAGCTCCTGGTGGGGAGTATGGTGCAGCCTGCATGGTGGGTGGTGATACAGACTGGATTAGTGTAAGCAGCTCTTGGTTCTTTGGAGAAGAGGTGGAAAACCCTTTAGTGGAGAGACTGTTTTTTAATTCCAGCATCACATGTGTTGTCATCTTTCTAGCTAAGAGGCAGACAGTCACCTGGGTGTACCAAACAGTGTCCATGTTACCCTTGGGTCTGTTGTCAGAAACAAACAGGAGTGTGAGGACTCGGAGCTTTGCAAAGCTGGGAACTTGTGCTGAGCTGGCGGGCACTGCTGCCCTGAAACAGGGCTCTCACTGTGGTTAAGGGGCAGTTGAGTTTATGAGGGGTCACAGTCAGTAAGAACAAGGCTGGCTGCCAGTTAAAAGAAGAAAGAAAAAAAAAAAAGCAGAGAATATCTTTGGGATCTGTGGTTATCCTTGTAGTAAAACCCTGTTGCATTGATTCATGACACCTGGGGATTAATCTGTCTTCAAGTACATCCGGGCTGTAAAGGGGCTCCATTTTGTCTTTTCACAACCTGAAATAAGTCGAGTGAAAAAGAATTTTCTCAAAGTTCTCAAAGACGTCCAGTTCTGGAGATTGGTTTAGCCAGCTAGGGAGAGCCAGCCAGCTGCAAACTCCAGATTTTTGTTCAGACGCTCACTTTTATATCTGCAGAGGTGCTGCTTGGCACATTTCTGAAGGAGCTCATCACTCGCTCTTCTAAGCCTTCAGTTCTGGTGGAACAGCAGAGTGACATGAAAGGCACTACGACCCAAAATGCAGGGAGAAATCTGAATCAGAATGTAAGAAAGGGGCTGTGATCATTTCCAAAGGCAGCAACAGGAATTTGTTCTGACTTGCTTGCCCCAGCCAGTGTACAACCAGGGAGAAGCAAAGGCAGGAGTTAGCTTAGGGATAAATGGGAAGTCTCATGGGGTGAAATAGGAAAGAAAGGTGTGCACTAAAAATAAAAGAATTTTTTTTTTTTTTTTTCTGAGGGCTTTGTCCTGTTGCCACTTAGTCACATTTTCACAAGAGCAAGTAGAGAAGAGAGTAAGGAGTGATAGAGGCCAAGACTTTCTGGGGAAGAATGGTGTGTTTTTGTTGAAAAAAAAAAAAACACATTGTCACCAACAGCGCAGACACAGCACTGCTGAGTCCCACAGCCCTGTCAGTACTGATGATGGGGACAGCCTGGTGCCAGCAGCCTGCTTTGAGGCTGGGGTGGGGATGAGACATGCTGCTAGCTGGGCCTTTCTCTGCCATCACACTTCCATGCAAAACCTTGCCAGGCCAATGCTGGTGTTGTCTTCAATAAAAATCAAGTGAGTACCCTACAGCATAAACAAATGTTTCCCTTCAGACTTGCTTGTATTATACGTCACTGAGGCTGAAGGCCCCTTCCAGGACCTGCAGGGCTATGCAGGTCCTGACTCCAGCAAACGCTGCTTCTGGTCATCTGAGGGAGGATAGATCTGGTTTTCCATCCACCGGGGTGGCTGTCAACAGTGATGAGGTCTGATAGGAGCCTGCACCTGTGCCTGAACTGAAGGATTACTATGCTGCTGCCATGCTGTGCCAACACAAAGGTTAAGCTGCCCAGCACATGCTGGCTGGGGCTGATGGCTCCGACACTGCTGCTTATACATCCCAAGTCTTGGCCAGGCCTCACCACTTTAGCTTTCATTCTTAGTAAATCATGAAACGAAATGGAGTTTTCTTCCAAGTGACAGGTAAATCTTGGCCAGTCTGCAGCTGCTGTACGGGTATCGCTTAATTCTGTAATCCCTTTGCCCTCAGTTTCTTGGTGCAGTGAACGCATGCTGGGAAGCACCGGAATGACAAGCGATTTCTCTGCGCCTGACACCTCAGCCGGGAGACTTGATTAAGTGAAAATATCTTAGCATTCATTTTTTCAGGTGCAGAGAATAAAATACACCCAAGGAATCCACTGGGGCTGGGAAATATTGCAGAAACTCCCTGCTCTGCTGCCTGCCCTCCCTCTCAGGCCAGTGCCCCTGCTGTGCTACATTCACAGACAGTTTTATGGGAGGATGAGCATTTGCTTTGCTCTTTCAGACCTTACTTGGGTGAACTAAGACAGGTTTTTTCTGGGACTGGTGCCTCTTCAGCACTCCTTACAGTGCTGCCTTCTACCAGAATTGGGAGATCCAGGTAAATCCCATCAGCTTGCAAGGTACCAGCCTAGGGAGCTGGAGTGGCTAGGAGCTGCTCCCATCAAAATGTCCCAAGATGATTCCCACCAGCATCTCTTACCCTGCCTTGAGTGACATTACTGCAGCTCTGGAGATGGTTATTAGTATTCAGTGGTACACTTTTAAGCAAAACCTGAGAAAGGAATTAATCTGTCAATAGGAATGAATATACTGGACAGTGATTTATGCAGATCCTGTACTCAGAGTGACTGTGTTCGTTTCAACTGCATCTCTCAGGCTTGTTCTCAGAGCCCATACACAAACTTGCATTTAAAGTAACATTACAGATGGCTGATCATTTATCCAGTGCTTAGGTCCACACAGGCACTGCTACACTCAGAAGTCAATGCTGAGGAGAATCACAATCTTCTGTCACTTGTTACAAAGCCCAAATGGGAAGGGATGTGGTCAGGGCACAGGGCTGTGGTTAGTTATCCAGGGCACATACTGAATTCTGTGCTATCCTGTGCACGCAGCAGCCTTTGTGCATGCTTGTAACTGCATAAGCACTGTGCTTCATCATGGAGTGTATGTGCAGAAGCATAGGTACAGCTGTGTAAATGCTGCAGTGTACCTGTGGGAGTGGAAGAATGTGCCCTTCCAGTATGGCTAGCACAGCTAGAAAACCTTCACATCCATCATGTGTATAGCTAAAAACAGCAGAGAAAAGTTCACTTGGGTGCATGCGCTCCTGAGAGCACGTGTATGGTGACAGCCTGATCTGGCTGGTTGGGAAAGCATTTTGCGGGTCAAGAGGTATATGCTGTGTTTTTCACCATCCTCCTTATTTGTTGTGACACTTGGTACAAGCCACTTCACAGGTCTGTATCTTTTCCCTGGTTTGTACACTGAAAGCAACAGCAGCATCACCAATTGGAATTTTCTGTCATGTGTCTCAGTGATAATTTGTGCTTTACCAGATGCTTCTGCTTCTGAAAGCAAATTGTTCTCAAACTTTTTGTGTATTTGATGGCAGAGCAAGCCTTGAAAATATGGCTCGATTCACCCTGGAGGCTCATAAAATGAGAAAGAGAGGAAGCAAAATGAACTTTCCTTATTATTTGGAAATCCTTTCTATTTTCTAGGAAACTGATTGATGATGTTTGCATGATTTGGGGTTATGAATGTTTATTGAAGTACTGACAGCATTATTCAGCCTGGCATAGGTGGGACACCAGGCCTCACCCCACCCCAGAAAGGTGTTCCAGCTTTGTAGGCCGCTGCATTTCATACTGTCACGTGGGTACATGTATAGTAGTGCTCCCAGCTCTGCAATGAAAGCACATGGAACAATGCTTATGAATGCAATGTATGTATTTATATAGAATAAAGCATCTGAAAATTGAGAGAGGTTCCAACCTAAACCGCCAGTGAATTGGAGTTACAGAGAAAAGTACTTTGAGACGTAATTGTGCAGCTATACCAGGACTGGGATCAGAGGAGGAAGAGCACAGTTAAATGGGCAAAGTCTCTCCGTTGTGCTGTATGTGAGTGTGTGTCATCCCCCAGCCAGAGCTCATTGATGACGTGCAGAGCAGCACGGCTCCAGTGGCAGCGGTGCATCCGTGTCTCCTGACTGAGCTTGGTGGTAGCCGGGGGCTTTTTGACAGGGAAGAAACAAAACAAAGCAAAAAAAAACAAAGCAGTGCTTCTGCCATCATGGTTCATTTCAGTTCTCATTGTAAAATAAGAGTGCAACAGAAAGTGGGCTGCTTCGTAATAGATATGATTTTAATATCTCAGTTAGGGGTAGCTCTGGTCCTTACTGTTCTCGCAGGCAGCACTGACTGTCCATGGCTGCCAGCCCATGAGCACTATTGCTACATGCATGCAGCCATCCTTCCCACTCCTCCCTCCTCCTTTCCTCTCGCTTTCCCATCTGCAGTGCAAAAAACATGTTTGCTACCTGCTGGCTTTTCCCACCCACTTCGCAGGTGGGAAGGGAGAGGCATCAGTTATTACCCGGTGCTTTCCATCCTGCAGGCTG
This sequence comes from Phasianus colchicus, assembly GCF_987193195.1. Lineage (NCBI taxonomy): Eukaryota > Metazoa > Chordata > Aves > Galliformes > Phasianidae > Phasianus > Phasianus colchicus. The sequence continues at coordinate 83,551,665 of NC_143436.1, forward strand.
GCTGTATTCTGCAGCAAGCTTCTCTTGTAATTGTTGGGATTATTACCATTGTATATTTTATACATATGCATGCATATACACACATATGTGTTTTTTATATATATACATATATATATATATTTTCTTCAGTTTCCCTGTGCAGCTGAGAGACGCAACCAGGATTTATCTCTGTAATGAGAAAAGGGAGATAGGGAGAAGTAAGGGCATTTTTCTCTGACTTGGACTGTAAGTCATTTTGATATTCATTGTAAAAGATGCTTTTCAAATATTTAAATGTATGTGTGCTCACATATCAGTTCTTCAGGATGGATTGTATGCGATGTAATCACTGGTTTATATCCCTTGCGCTCTGTGATGTTCTCCTGTATGCACTCCTTTGGTAACTTCATCTGAGGTGGAAAGATGGAACTGGGATTACTCTCATAGCCCGTGCTCTGCCATCATCTCTTTTATTGGGGGAAAAATACACTTGCCCTTGATCAGAGTGCTCATGCCTTCACCTGACACAACCAGTTCTGGGAGTGGAGTGAGTTTAAAGTAGCTGAGCCCACCTGAAGCAAATGCTTTTACACCCTCATGGGCTGAGCTGGGATTTTGTTTGATGATTAGCCCCGTGTGCTTGGTTATTAGTTCAAACAAAGGGCACTTCAGCTGAGGTGGGAGGACTGTACAAATTTAGAGGTACCAATGCCACCTGCGCAGCTTCACCCCGGTGTGAAAATCTCCTCTTGCAACTGGGTGAGTGGGAGGGCGGGCACGTTGGCTCTGACTCGACGTGGCCGGGGAACGAGGCTGGCCCTGCTGCGTGCAAACCCTCCCCCTTCGTCCTTGGAAGGTCTGCTCTCTGTCAGGTGTGCCATCCCGCCATCTGCTCCCAGCACCGAGCAGCTGGCACAATCGCCGTAAAGGCTGGCAGGAGTGGCCTCCCAGCCGCGTGAATGACAGCACGCACCGCTGCTTCCTTGGCACGGAGAGCTGTGATTGTAGCTGGGAATTGGAGGCTTGTAAACCTGCTGGCTCGGAGTTGGGGGAACAGCTCTTCAAGCACCCCTGAGACGTAGGAACCTTCCCCAGTTCCCCACAGACACCCTCATGTCTGCAGGGAATTGTACACCCGTGGCTGGGCACTCAGCTGAGGTGCAGAGGGGGTGAGGATGGTTTGGCAGAGAGCTTCCTCCTCACTGAGTTTTCCTCAAGTCCCAATGCAATATTCCAAATCCAGAAGAAAACTGAAGGATCATTTTCAAAGTTTAAGTTCTGGCTGACATAGTTAAATATAGGCTGTTGGTTTCAAATGTTGGGGATGTTGTGACCTGTCTGTGTTTGGGAACCACAAGTGTGAAAGCTGGGTTCACATACGAAGCAGCGTGCCGTAGAAATTCGGACATATTTACATGTAGAGTTCAGACTTGTCCTTAATGTTCCTGGGAACATTAGCTGGGGAGGCATAACTTACCCTGTGAAATAGATGTTAAGCCTTATTTAAACCTTCTGCATTCTGTAAACGGGCCAGTATGGGAGAATTGCTCTGATTTTATATTTTGACCAAGACATTCTTTATCCTAATGTTTGCAAGGTGCCTTGTTTTTCTGTTTCCGTTCTGCAGTCTTAGAGAATCACCAGCCCTCTCTTTGTAAGTAGTTATCAAACCAAAGAGAGATGGCAGCAGTTAGAAAAGGGAGGAGGCCCAGGATTTGAGTTGGTATTGCAGGAGAAGATCTGGATCTTGAGAGTTGCACGTCCTAGGTGAGGAAGCCAGCTACTTGCTTGTGTCCCTTTATGGCAAAAATATTCACTGTAGGAAGGCTCCTGCTGAAAGCTCAACGAAAGCTGCTAACTGTGAAAGACTTTGGCTTTTTTATGAATTGGCTTGTTACCACTCAAGTCTTTCATCCAGACACTCCCAGGCACTTCTGAGACTTAAATATATGCTCTTCCTCATTTTGAACTCTGTTCAAAAGTCCTTTTGAAGGTCCAAGCTGGAACCCTGGCCCTCACTAATCCCTCTCAGTTGGTCCTCGTTGTGCTTAGAGCACCTTGAAAATGTGGCTGTATAGATATGAAATAAGTTCTTTGCCCTGTTTTCTGCCCTCAGAGGAGGGGGGGCTTCACATTCTATGAGCAGCTCTCATGCCTTGACTGTACCATCGCTCATCAGTGCAGAAGATCTGAAAGGATTGACAAATAGATTAATACCTGGCAGCTATAGCTGAAACTAGCTACCTCTGAACGGGCAATCATTTATCACTAAATTACTTTCTCTAAGCCAGGTAATTTCTGATCAACATGCACAAAAACAGAGACACAACAGTGATGTGATGTTAACCAGAGGCCATTTCTATTCCCTGGGCCGGTGCAGCAATGAATGCAGAGAGAATTGTCACTTGAAAGGTTTATGAAGCTTAATGAAAAGTGACATTGCAGGATGCTGGGGAGGGAGGGGTCCATAAGGTTAGGTCTCATTTGTCTGGTAACGAGTGAAATGTGGAGAGGACATATGACTGGAATTGTTGCAGGGCTGGCATAATTGGAGTGAGGGATCCTGGTGCTGAGAAGGGGTAGGTGAGAGGTGGAAACAGACCAGAGACTAAAGTGGGTGAGCTTTGTGGGAGATTTGCTTTGGATGGAAGCAAGAACAACCACGTATGAAGAGTTTTTTAGTGCGAAGAGGGTGATGAGAGGTGAAGCGTGCCTGAAGCAGAAGCACAGGGTGAGATACTTTTGAAATTGTCAGCTGTTTAAAGCTCAGCACAGAGATGCAAATCCAGAAGTTGCGGTGTGGTATGACTGATGTCATTTCTGTCGGCACTGGACCAAACGAGGAGCTCAGTCCAAGCCTTTTCGAAATCTGGGACACTCAGTTCCAACATGATAACTCCTGAAGAAGAATGTCTTTTGCATTTAATGAATTTTAAATGTGCTGCGTGTCTTTAGGGATCTTTAAAATTCAGAGGAGTTAGAAGAGGCATCTCACCTCCCCGAATAAGGCCTGGTGGAAAGGAGGAGTAAGGACATTTCTGTGTGCCAGGAGAAGTCACGCTGAAGTTCTTAACAGCGTGCCTTGGCTAACGCCATGCCAAGCACCATTGATGAGACACGTCTGTAGTATATCTCTGTGGCCATGCAAGGTTAATTTTATTGTGCCTCATAGGGATTCTGTAATTGATGTGCATGCATACTTTTAGGCTGTGCATGAGTGTCAATGCAAAGTAAGACGCTCCCCATTAACCTTCCGAGCTTCCCCTCTCCCTTTTCTGCTCCTCGGGGATTTCTAAGCAAGAACCTTGAGCATCTCAGCAGGTGCCTTTTCCCTAGTGCTCCATAGCTGTCCCGGTATTTCCCAACTGATACCTGGAAAGAGAGGAGCTGCTAAGATGCGTAAGGTTTGTTTCTTGACAAATGTCCCATTTTCACAGGCAGTTGAACTGAACTGCAGCTTGTGCTCCGTTCAAACATGTCAGTAAACATTATTGCAAAGACGTACAAGCAATAATGGGAATGTATAAAACTCACCTTTATTACTTCTTGCCATGAATTTACACGCTGCTCTAAACAGCTTTTACTCCTCCAGGGGAAAGCCTTGGGATTTTGCCTTTACCAGCATGCTGATTTTCCCTGGTTTATACCAGAGACCCGTGCTGCCTTCTCTCTCTTTGCACCACAAGTGCTGGGGACAGAGGCTATGCAGCAGAGCTGTGCGTACATCACTGAAGTTGCAGGCTGGCTCAGTTAAAAGCTGAAGAGGTGAAGTTGCCATTCTCCGGGATAAGCTGCTACAAATGTTATTGCCCGTCCTTTACTTGATCGCACAATGCCAAGAAGTAAATTACATTCGACAGTGCGGTGGAAGGGAACAGCTCAATTCCCCTCTAGCTGTAGCTTCACAAGTGTGGTAGTTGTATTTCTGCATGTAGGGACTGAGGTTGCTCGCTGCACTCCTGAAACATTCACTGATGTTGGTTGAGGTGTTACGTGAACATGGTGCATCCAGGCTCTTTATCAGTGGTTTAGCGCTGTTTTTCCTGTAGTGAGAGGTGTACAGCAGCACTTTTTCAGTGTGAAAACATCACAGAGAACATGAGGGTAAAACCCACTCCTAAGTTGCTCTGTGGCAGAAGCAGGGTAAAAAGAAACACAGATGTGGGGAAGGGATTCCCAGTCTGGGTTTCTTGGTAATTGGGAAGCATGGATCAGGAAGACTAGCAGCACACTAGGAAAGAGGTGTTCCCTGTCTCTAGGACAGCTGTGCTTTTTGTTGCAACATCAGAGTGCAGGCAGCTTTGCTCTAAGCTAGGAATTCCTTTCCTTCCTCTCTGGGTTTCAGCGTCTGCCCCTTGTCTTGTACTTTGTCTAATAATTACAGCAGAGACTGCAGCTTTGCTCTGACTTCACACAGGACCAGCCACAACGGCTTGCTCTTGGTCCCAGTGTGTATTCTCTATTTCCTTTATCAAATCGCCCAGTACTCCAGCAGGACTCTGCTCATACTGACGCTCGACACGAACTGTGTGCTCTTGCTATTTTATCCTGCTGTAACGTATGCTCTGCTCAAGGAGATCCTTCTGCTTGGGGAAATCCTTCTGCTTGAGTGCCAGCTCCTATGGGGGGGAGAAGGACCTCTGGAGGCTCTGTGAAGTGAAGGCTGCACATGGGCTGTCTTTCCCTGTGGCCTGGTTTGCCCAGGAGCACGGTTCCTCTCTGCTGCCTGGGTTGCTGCCCAGTTTCCCAGCTCAGTGCCAGTGGGCGGGTTGTTAGTTCGGCTGTGGTTGCTGCTCTCGCTGTGCTTTGCTGCCCATGGCACTGATGCCAGTGTGCAGGACCCATGGCTTGGCTCTGCCTGCTGGCCTGCTCTCCTGAACTCCTGCAGAGCCAGCTCTCCTGGCACAGCGAGAGCTCTGACAGTGCTTTAACAGGCTGAGCTCTCTAATGGCTGCCGCTCTCCTGTGTGATGCATTCCTACGGGCTGACCTCCCTCTGTAGCCTCCTGCCATTTGGTGATGTGGACCCAGAGCTGTCTTTTGGCACTCACAAAGCCAGCAGCTGCTTGGAGCTCACGCAAGCATCACAGGGTTTAGGCCAACCTATTCCTACAGCAACATCTGGATGTTGATGGCTCTGTTAGCTAATCTGGCAGAAAAAAAAGTAAAAAAAAACAAAAAAAAACAAAAAACCAAGGGAAAGATGGGAAAATTTGGTACTTGGTTTCCTTCTTCCCAACCATGGTCTCATTGTAGCTTAGAACACCTTGGGCAGGCCCTACAGTTGGCCTAGGTTTAGAGACTGAGCTTCTTTGGCTCATTGATGGTAACTGGCAAAATATAATGGCCTATCCTTCCCAGTCGGTCTGTGTCAGTCACCCTGTTTCTGCCTTGCTCCTTTTTTGTTGTTGTTTTCTTCTGGTTACCCAAGATACAATGTTACACCTACAGGCAGGAAGGGAAGTGTCTGTGAGGTCAGCCTGAAGTAAATAGGTCTAGGCTTTAATAGGGCCCAGGAAAGGCTCGGGGAAAGCTGCAAGGCTCTCATGAGGCAATAGGCCATGAAGTTTTGATCCTAGGGCATGTTTGCCCAGACTTAGATACTGCACTGCAGCAACTAACCAAAGAAAGTACTTTAAAATTTATTTTTAAAGCTACATGCATGGATTTCTGTACTCATGCTAGCCCATTAGGCTGACTGTATTCCAGTGGTTTCCAGCATCCTGAGCTGCAGACAGTCTGAGCACGACTTAGAGCAGCTGTGAAGTTGCTGCGCTGACCAATTCAGTGGATGCAGGAAGCATGAAAGTGTTGCGATTTTTAATTTTGTGAGGACTGATTTTGTTTCAGTCTTCTGAGGATCACATCTGAGTTTCTGCCTAATCACAAGAAAACACATGAGAAGTAGGGGTGACGGCTAACAGAGGAAAGGCAATGGTTGAAGATTGCATTAAGCTGGCAGAGATCCTAAAAATTTCTCAAAAAGGGATCACAGTCAGAAAGTAGCTGAGGTATGAGGCTTCTGCTTTCACATCTTAAAGAATTTGGGTTCTCAAAGTGTTGCCAGATAAAAGCCAGTTCCTATGGCAGCTGGGAATGGGCTGACACTTCTTTGCTAGCTGAAATCACACCGTCCACATGAAAAAGGTAAGAAATCCCTCCTCCCCCAAGCAAACAGATTTTCCTTTGTTTCCATCAGCACTGGAGTTTGAAGTCTGGGAGATACTAGCAGTGTGAGACATTTTCATGTTTATGGCATGGATATCTTGGATATGATTCTGCCTTTTTGTCTGTTTCTTTGACCTGTGTGCTTACATGAGGTGAAAGAATAGGGAGAAAGTAGATCTATTTTTTTATTAAAAACAGAATTAAAAGTGGTCATGCTGATCAAATAAGCAACTACTGGGTTAAGATATCTTCACACTGTCAGAAGCTAGCTCAGTTGCAGCTGCTGGCTTTCCTAGTGCACCGCCCTGGGACTTAGCTTGCAATGATTGTGTTAAAAATGAGTCAATTTGTATATCTCATCAGAGTTTGCTCTGAGAAGTGCATTGTGCTATTAGTACACTTTATACCACAGGAAAGATATATATTTAGTAAGATCCATTACTTGACTAACAAACAGTGCAGCAGGGACAGCACGGGCTGAGCTAGGCATTTGAAGGGGAAGGATGCTTGAAGAGCTGTGCAAGGAAGCTTGTTATAAAATAGAGCAGGTTGTGTCAAAGCAAAGAGAAGAGGGCTCAAAGAAAGTAAATTAGGAAAATCTGTTGAAAGCAGAGAGGGAGAAAAAGGCAATGAGAGAGCAAGACCAAAAATGGAGGCTGGAGTAAAGGAAAAGCTTTATCTAACAAGAGGGAAGGAGAAGAAAGGAAATTGTATGTGGAAGAAAAAAGGCAGACATCTGAGCACTGAAGAGCTCATGAAAAAGACAGGATCAGTGTCTGCAAAGGATCTCAGAGAGTCATAGAAGGTGAATTAAACATGGCCCCAAAGGGCCCAGAGTCTCTGTGCAGTGCAGGAAAACGAGTCTGGGAAGGAAATAGCGAGCTACAAGTGAAAGTGGTGGCGGGTTTCTAAGTCCCCATAAGCAGACAACTTGTCTTTGTATTTGTGCGTAAAGTGCTGTGCACTTATGTGCTACTGTTGTACAAGTGATACATACCTGATAAACTAGACAGAAGAGGGTAGGGAGGGTAGAGGGGAAAGGATACGCAAACATGAAAGGGAGAAGTGTGTTACATTTATTTTGAAGGGCGGAAGTTTTTCATGGAGAAGACACTGGTGCCTGGCTATCAAACTCCCTAGGTTTTTTATTCCTGGCTGTGCTATAGACTGACTTTGAGACCCTACAGAAGTTCCTTTACCTCTTGGAGACTGTTTTTCTCATTTGTGTTGTGGGATGATGATTCAAACATGCTTCAAGCACAGGTGAGGAGGTTAAATGCTCACAGTCATCCCCCCCACTAAGCTCGTGTCACTGGTATCATCGTCATCATCTTTTACAGGTGACACAGTGACATGTCCCTGCCTGCAGAGCAAAAGACAGGCAGAAAACCAGGAGGCTGCTCTTCCGGCCCCTTCCCACTCCTCTCTTGCCACCAGATCCAGCTGTCTCAGCACCCTGGTGCTGCTGGGTGCTGAGGGGCATAAGCTGGTAGCAGCGCTAAGGGCTGGGTGGGTTTTTGCCCACCACGGCTGCCTGCAGTGCCTTCTTACTCAGCTAAAGCTGCTGACAGCTATACTGCTATTTATTTATTTGGCTGCTGAGGACAGAAACAGCAGGAGATAATCATAAGAAAATCATAAAAAAAGAGGAAAAACCAGCAGATAATATTCTGCAGAGGGATTTAACAGGGTGAAAAATTGTCTCTTGCCAAACCGTCTCTGACACTAAACACTGCCTCCGAGATCTTCACTCTTCCTCCTCACCAGAGGCTTAAGGAAAGCGACAGGCAAGGCTCTGAGCCAGCGTCTGGGGGTTTTGAAAATATGACAGGCAGGAGCCTTTTTTTTTTTCTTCTCATCAGCATGTTTTTCTGAGGCATGGATGCCATCAGTCATTCAGACTGTTTCTGAGCAGGACTATCCCCTCCTCCTTCCACAACGAGTGGAGAGGAGGACACTTGGGACACGCCACTCTACTTCCTACACCCCAGTCTTTCAATTGAGATGAATTTTGCAAGAGCACGGTCAAATAGCTTGAAGCACTGTGAGTGGCTCGCTACTGCTACAGGAGGCAGGAGTTTCAAAACTAATCCTGAGCTTGATGCTGCAGTCTGGCGTTGGCAAGGTGGAATTCACTTGAACAGAGGTGGCAGATGAGATTTAATTCAGACTGGGCAGATTCTTCCTGCTGAAGCTGTCTTCGTCAGATTCCCCTGCCTTGCTGAAAGCTCCCTCTGTCAGGCAGAGGGGTCAAGCCTTGGGAAACATTACTGTGCTGCTGTCAGGCTGTCATGGTGTTATAGTACAATGTAAACCATATAGTTCTGTGTGGTATGATGATGAACTGGTATGAAGGGCAGCTGCCTGGGTCTGGCTAAGATGGGATGTTGCAACTCATCCTCTGGGGTAGGCTGAACAGCCTCAATCTGCTGCTTTTAGGAAAATGCAAAAAAAAAAAAAAAAAAAAAAAAAAGCCCACAAAACAACAACAAAACCCCTTTTTGTTCTGCTTCAGCACAAGAAGCTTGATGGGAAACAGTAGTTAGGCTGTCAGATTCAGAAAATCTGTATTTGAGTCCCATCACTGCTAGAGACTGCAAGTATGACTTCAAAGACATTGAATCTTGCTGTTTCCCTCTTTCAGATGGGCACAGCAGTTCTTTCCAGTCTCCCAGGAGGGCTGGTGAGCACTCTGTTTCTTCATGTGTGAGGTGCCTAACTACTGTGTTAGTGATGGAGGTCTTGCAAATGCCTGATCAGATTTTCTGAAAACAACTGCAGGTGGATGAGATCTCTGAGCTCCCACCTACCTGCTGCCCCTTCTTGTAAGGTTGTTCCCTGTACGTTATTTCCTGCATATGTCCCAAGCAGTGAGGTTTCTCTTAAGGCAATTTCTTACAGCCTTCATAGATCTTGCTGGAGTAGAGGAAGAGATCACACATCAGGCTATGTGTCGTGCCTCAACCCCCAGCTAGCTGACTATCTCTCACTCTGTAATCTGCATACATTCAGGTTTCTCCAGGGGAAAGCAAAACAGCTGTTGAGCTCTCCAAGGCAGTCAGAAAATGAGGGAAGATGTTCTTCCAGAAAGTAGTGAGGTGGGCATCTTCACAGGACAAACCCCGAAGACTTGCCAGAAAACTAGTATGCCCAAATCTGGTTTAAAACCCACATATAAACAACCTTCTTTTTTGGGAAGAGATTCACCTGGAAACAAGTTGGCATGATCACTGTTTGGGTGGCTGAATATGGCATATCTCTTCCTCAAGGCTCTTGTACTGCAGAAGTACTAATGCTGATGCAGATTCCCTCATCTCTGTGTGGAAGAGCTGAGGTTTAATTTAAACAAGGATCTGTGTTTACCATCAGGGGTTAAAGTGCTTCAGTGAGGTCTACAATTCAAACTGAAGCAGCATTTTAATCAGCAAAGTGCAAAAGTACAGGCTCTTTACCTATGCAAATCACAGTCCCTTGGTGTTACAGGCTCATTGGCAACATGGGGATGCAGGAAGATGTAGAGCTACAGGTATTTCTGCTTCCCTGTCATGGTGAATGAGGAGGGGAAGTTTGTTTTTTTGAGAATTTCAGGGTTCAGGTAATACAAAAGATGCTTAAAAACAGCCCATGCTCCTGCTAGTCCTGCCCATGGCTAGCATCAGACTATCAAGCAGCAATCTGCCCAGTTTGAATTAAATCTCATGTGTGGCAAGAATAATACCATAAAGCAGTGTATTTCCAGAACTAAGTCAGTTTACAGATCTCCACTAAAGCACATGAGGTGTGCTCGAAGTTCATCCTGTCCCAAAATGCTGTCCTTTTGTCTATCTTTTTGTAAAGACAGAAATGATTCTCAGTGATAGGTATAATAGAACTAGATAGGATACAACTCATGTGTATGGCTGTGCAGTTCATTTTGGTATCTTTGATCAAGCAACTCAGTGACAAAGCTGTTTGTGGGACAGTGTCCTTTCTCTGAGATATTTCACGTGCTGTGCAGTGTGTCTGAACCCATTGTGCACCAGCAGTCAAACAATTTCAGCTTCCTCCAAACCAACCGTGCTGCTTTTGGAAGTGCTGGAGGAAGCATGAAAAACCCCTTCCTGTTTGAAAGTCCTGAAGTGTTGGACAGCAGGAGATCTGCTGCTGATAGAATCTTGTTCTTTGGCAATGAAAGAGATCATAAATTACCCCAACTGACCCACACTTTAGAAACATTACTTACATTCTTAAAAAAGAAGGGCAGATGAGGACAATAAGATCTCAGGAAACTTTCAGAAATGCTGCTGCCAAACCCACTCAGAGCTCCCAGCATGATCCGTTGTTGCTGGGAACTCTTGCTCGAGCCCCTCTTTGTGCCTTGGACATGCTTTGGCATTGCTATTCACAGAGACAAATGGAGAAGGGCAGGGGAACGCGGCAGGCTTGGGAACACCAGCTATTTACATGGGAACAGTGGCATTAGGATCAGGAAGTATAAGGCCACCACCCAATTGCTTTCCTAATAGCCTGCTTTGACAACAGATGCCTTTGTACAGCCATTGCCCCCAGAGGCATGGTGTCAGGAGTGTTAGCACAGCAGTTTTTGAGCTGCTGAATTGTTGTCACATTGTTGGCATAGGGACTGTGGTAGATTTTAGTCACAGGGCTGGTGCATCGCCTCTCATCTGAGTGTGCTGACCATGCCAAGCCTAGGCTCCAGGAGAGCACTGCCTATTCCCTCTGCTTGGGGAGGCACAGCAAGCTCACATGGCTTGTCCTCAGATCGCTTAAATACAGCTGGGCAGGTGATTTGTTGCCACTAACAGCTGGGCGTGAACTGCATGCACAGTGCAGATGTGGAGTTACCACCTAGATTCTCTGGACACTAATGTTTCTGTGGCTTGTGTTTGTCCCACCACTCACTTGGGCTTATGTGCTGCTGATGCTGGCAGCAGTTGGCAGCACGGGCATTGGGAATGGATCGGCGCTGCAGATAGGCTGCAGCAAATGCAGTGGCAGTGAGCTACAGTGGTAATTGGAAAGGCTTATTGCTTTCCACTTTATTTCCATGTGGGAGGGCCAATATCAGCTGCCACTGACAGCCATTCCATTTTGATTTTAACCAAATGAAAATGAATACTTTTCAATGGAGAATTTTCTTGACTGGGTTAACAGCCTCCTACTTTTTTGCTCTCAGCACCAAATTGTTACCCATTAATCCCTTCATCCCATCATCGGAGCAATCCACAGAATCAGCTGGGTATTGCAGGGCCCTGCTTACAGTCTCTGTTTGTCCAAGTAGGCTGTGCACCCACAATTCCTGCTGCACCAAAATTTCAGGCTGCCATTACCAGCCCTACATGTTTAGTGTTGGTTCAGGGCACCAAGAGGTGTGAGCTACTTCAGAAAACTGCCTTCGTGGTGATTCATCCATGTTTAGACATACATTCTCTGACACCGCTAGCAAAGAGATCTCCTGGCTTTCTGCTATTCAGATCTGTTTTTTGCCTATACCATCTGGCTTTTTATCACTACCACATATATAGTGAGTGTGACAGTGGTAGTCAAGAGGACAGCGATTTCCTCATTAGAGGCAGAAAGGAGAAAGAAAACAGGATCCAGCATGACTGTTACGGGATGGAAAACGGGAGATCTGGGTTTGTCAGAGCAAAACTACAGCAGGGATCAAAGGCTGCTGCTGGTGGCCTGTCACCAGTGACTGATTCTTGCTTTCTCTCACCTGCATCCCAAACTTCATATCTCACGGCCAATGCCTTCCCCTCTCTATATTCCCTTCACACGCCGGCACTCAGCCGGCAAGCGGAGCGGCAGAGAGCGAGCGTGAGAGCTGGCAGGGAGTCAATATATTTCAGTGTTTTATTACTACGGAGCTGAAGTAGCATTTAGTTGGTTAGGCTCAGCACAGAGTGAGCAGTCTAAAGTGACTCAGATATCGGGGACAACGATTAAAGGCACAACAAAAAATCCATGGATTAATTAGCAGGTCAATGGTGGTTGAGTAGTTATTGCTAAATTACAAGGTTTGCATGTACGAGAAGGGATTGATCACTGGATCTGCCAGCTTCTCTGGCTACGTGTTAGAGGTGGGGGTCAGTGAGGTGGATTCCCATTGCTGTGGGGGCTGGAAAAGAGGTCAAGAATGGTAGGGAATGGTGCTGCCTGGGGTTTACCTGCCCCTTCCATGAGCATGTGTGTTTTGTCTGTTAAATGGAGGTTCAAAATGAACAGATACCATCTGCTAGGCAGCTCTGCAAAGCCCATTGGGCTGCCAACAGGATGGAATGGGGTGCAGCCCCAGCGAGTGGAGTGGAGGATGTGATAGGCATCCTTATAGGTAAATGGATGGGGTCTCCTTTCAGGAGAAAAGAGTTGTTGGGAATGGAAGCTCCAAAAGTAGGGCTCAGACAAAGTCTGAAAGGACATCAAGACACACTTGCCTCCACTCTTACTGTGGAATACTGGACAATTTTATGGAGGAAAATGTCTGTATCTATATATATATATATGTACACAAACATAGAAAGGTATATGCACACACACAGACCGCAGATTCCATATTGGGAAGAGACACGAAGACAGAATTGCAGACAGCTCCTTTCCAGTGAGGAGCATGCTGGGAAACAGACACTCTTCCCTTAGAGGGCACAGGAGAGTTTGGAGAGGGACAAAGTCTTTCCCATCGTGGAGCAGAAGGAAAAACACCATTTTTTCCCCCCCCCCACCAGATCATTAGCAGTTCTGTAGCAATGACAGCTGGAATTGATCAGAAAGAAGAAAATTACCCCCAAGGTCTCCACGTAAATGCAAAGCAAGCTGTCCGGGAGAGAAAGGGAGAGGGATGCTGCCTAATGGATAGAGTACTGGGGGACTCCATGTGCTCTGTGTTGGGAGCTCACCAGATTGCTCTAATGCGCAGAATAATCAAGCCGTCAGAGCCCTCGTTCCAGCTCTGCTCGGAGGCAGGCAGCGCCGAGAACATTTTATCTCATTTCCAAATGACTTTTTATGCCCAGTAAAATGCTGTTTTCATATCAATTAATAATTCAGCTAATAACACAATTAAGGAATCCGCCTTTTGCTGGGAGCGATTTCAAGGAGACGGCAGGGGAGGGGCAGGCATAGCATCAGGAGGCTTCAGGCTGATGCTTCGTTGCACTTGTGGGTCGCTACTCCTGCGCGGAGTTATCCGATAATTAAATGTGCGCATCGGGGAAGCCAAGAGTTATGGGTCTTGTGTCTCTCCATGTGACAAAGGCACTGTGCATCTGTTGGCAAACAGTTAACTTCAATTTGAGCTTCAGTTTACCTCTGAAAAGTAAGATTTGCTCTGCTTCCGTGCCGTGTTCTGCACGGGGAACGAGTTGCTAAATGTTCTGGTGCTGCCGTCACACAGGCCAGATCTTCCTTATGAGAAGATATATGCCATGTTAGGGCTTTGCAGAAACAAAATACCAGAGCTTAGTGGGTCATCTGGGATTTATTGTCTACCGTGTACCAGCAGAAATCTTGGTACGTTCAGAGACAGCTATTTTTATCCCGATTATGAAAGTCCAAGGGTGAGGCCTACTCTGTAGATTTCATATTGGCTAAGAATATGATTATTACTAATTTGAAACTGATGCAATTATACGGGTGCAAATCTTGATATGAGCAAAGCAATCTTTCTGTAAATGTGCCGTGAATATATATATAATCTATTTCTTTCTTTCTCCATACTTTGCGAGCCTGACTGCACCTCCTCTAGGGTATTCTGTGATAGCAGCTCTGTTCATTATAGTTCAAATTGTACAGTGCATGACGGTAGCCAAAGCTTGTGTAGGGCATTTAACTGCTGCACTTTGCTATCCAGAAGAGATACAACAGAGCCATAGTAAACAGGACACACAATATCTGAACATGAAAATGTTGATTAGGCTTTGTTCAGAGCCAAGCTGGAGGGTATCTATCTTATCCTTTCTCAGGACCTGACCCTTGGTGTAGTCGCTTTCCCCCATCTTTGGCAGTTTGATTTACCTCTTGAAGGCAGGTTAACTTTTGGGAATAAATAAGCAATCTCTATTTAGTTATTTATTGCTTGCAAAGATTGAGTCCTGGTTGACTGATTGATGGTTCTGTCTCCGATTCTATAAATCAGGACTTGAGAATGTATCACATGCTCTCTGACTGAACATGAAACTGGTCACAAAGGAAGATCTAGTACTGCTTTAGACCTGCTTAGCTTTCTCTCATCCTAGCTAACATTCCCCTTATGACCTCTCTCTGGCTTGTTTAAGTGGGAGCTCTTTGCTGGACTGTCATTATATGTCTGTGTTGTATTGCAGACAAAGGAACTCTGTCTTCATGACAATCTTTAGATATAGGGATGTCAGGTATCTCAAGAGATCATCTGTTCCCTCCTTTAATCTCACAGCAGAACCTCCTTTACCTAAGCCTAGATTATCAAAGCCTTTCATTGCAACCATTTTTCAGATAATAAATGTCAGTAATTTAGCGTCAAGAGGCAATAATTCTCTTTTGTTTTTTTCTGATATTGCTGTTGCCTCATCAGTTTGTGCTTGTTTGGTTGGTTGGTTGGTTTGCTTTTGTTTGGTTGGTTTTTGTTTTTGTTTTTGTTTTTTTTTTTTTAAGCAAAATTTGCATGAAATATGCCAGATAGTGTCCCAGAACCCCATCAGATTAGTTCACTTCTGAATCTATGGGAGTCAACAGTACAACTTCAGTCTCTTCCAGAGAGGATGAAAGTATGATACCTTTGTGAAGAGTAGGTGTCAGCTGCAGCTGGATTAGATCCAGAACCATAAATGGTCCATGACCCAATCCACCCCTTCCTTAGCAAGGGGAGCCTTTCCTGCTGCACTTCCTTTGGCTAGGCTTTGAGATCTCTGTGCCCTGCTGTTCACAGTCAGAATAATTTGTTCCCTCCCTGTGGTTAATGTTGTCATACAGCCTGTCTTGCTCTTTTTTATTTATTTATTTTTTTTAATGGAACAAGACGTTGAGGAAAACACCTACTCAATTTTGCTTTTCTTAATGAATAATCTGTAAAACATTAAATAGCACCACAGACCATTAAATGCCAGGAGAGATAGTGGCCATGTGGTAAGAGTGCTAGCATAGATAGTTCATGTCAGGAATCTCCTAACAAGGTGCCTGGATATGGGAATCAGCTGGGAAATAAAGACCAGCATTTTTATTTTTTATATTTTTTTGTCAGGGAAAGATGCTAACTGTATTTTCTCTCTTTCTTGCTTTCTTTTTCTAGGTAAGTGAAGCTTTGGTTTTCCTATGCAATAACTACTAGTTGACTGGCCCTTGATGAACTGAGAAACTGATGTTCCTTGGAAAATCAACAGTGAAGGTCGTTCAGTCTCAGATGTTCCTGGTTCTCCTGTTTGTTCGTGAGTTTTTGTCATAAAGACCTTTTGGAAAAGAATTTCTTGCAGTTCTGTGATCCAGCAACTGGGATGGTTAACCTGCATTGCTTTGTACCCTGTCAGTAAGTTTTTACCTGTGTCAGGGTGCTAATGATATGCATACTGTTGTCCTGGGCTAATGAAATGTCACCTGTGATCAGAAGTCTGTATAATCTTTCTTTCCTGCCATCTTGCCCAAGCCAGTTTATAATGAAATGATCGAGCTCTGTCCCTATCGTCTGTCTTTAGCTTGGATGTTAAGAGGGCAGTGCTCCTTCTGGAACAGGCACTTGTGCAATTTCTGCTTTGTGGTAAATGTATGAAGGTAACTGCATAGTGCCATAGTGCAATTTACATGAGAACAACAGGCTCAAGCAAGTGTGCTCATATCTGCAAAGCTGATTCCCATTTCAGCTGCCAAGTCCTTGTGGTGCATGACCTGAGTCTGCCAAAGTATCTTTGAAGGTATTTTTATCACTCCTGTTCTGAAGTTCTGATGGCCACGTTTGAAATCAAGATTTATGTCAGTATGGGCTTAGCATACATGAAGGCTGTAGTTCATCCTTCCAGTTTTCAAACATCTCACTGTTATGTCTGCACTGTACAGCTTGTAGTGTACTGAGCACAAAACTGGTTACGAAATAGCATTTTCTTTGCTCTTGGCTCTCCAGATCAGTTTTAATACGAATGCTACATGATTTATAGTTGCTCTTCCTCTTACTTTGTACATCCACAGACATTAGGCAGTATGCCAGACTTCGGTCTGGAAGACCAGTGAATAACAAGCTTAGAAATGCTGCTGTAAGGAATAAGGGATTTCTTCGGATATGGATACAAGTTCTAGTTATACAGAAACAAATAGCCAGCCAGCTGCATAGGTGCAGGTAACAAGAATTTTGCCATTGATTTCTGTCAGTCTGTGATATTAAGTTATCATGGATTCGTTTTATTCTTTTTCTTCAACTATGGGAGGAAACACTATTGGACAGGTGGTATTCATATAAATCATCTGTACGATGTGTACTTCTGCTCACAATTGTGGTATTGTGGTCCTGGTTATTTAGAGAAGTTGTCCAGATTACATGCCATACTGTAGTGGATTTAGATAGGGAAGGAAGATCTGATACTGGTTGTGGATACGTCCTAAACAAGAGGTTCATAATAACCATGCTTGGGAAATACCATACTTTCATTGCTTAGTGGTTCAGCTGGGATATTCCTGCTGAGTGCGCAGAGAAATTATGTTGAATAACTGAGTTTCTGTTTTAAAAAGAGAAAGTAAATGAAAGAAAAATGAAAAAAAAGTTTGTCTGTGTGGGCCAACTAGAATAGTAAGCATTTGAGAAACTGTATGGGAACTTGGTGAGTTTGAGATACAGAGGTAAACCATTAAACTAGGAAAAAGGGAAAGAGAGGAAGGAACACAAGAGGAGAACAAATAGCAATCATATTTAGGACTGTACTGCTCGTGTAGCTTTAATATGATTGTTGTGTCAAGCAAAGGTGGTTCTTTTGCTAATGCATTATCCGAGGCAGATATTACCTGGGGGACAAACTGTGAGGCTGTTCCCTGTGTCCTGCAGACTGTATGAATGGAAGAAAACATCTTTCTATAGCACCTGTGTCACCGGCCTGTGCACAGCGAGTTTTGGGGCATGTCTTCATATCAGGAATTTTCACCTGGCTGCCTTATCTGAAGCAGTGTAGGGTTCTGTGGTCTAGGCTTGTCCCTTTTGGATTCACATTACCTCAAAGAACTTTACTGCTAGCATAAAGCTTAAATTTCCCTCTGATGAGCTTCAGGATGCACATCACAAGAACAAATGTGAAAAAATGAAAGGCAGATAGTACAGTGTTTTAACTGAGTTCAATAGGGTTTTCAGCACAGAAGATGACAGACCAAAACCTGGCATCTCTACCACCCTGACACTTTAATGTATTTAGATCCCTGTTGCACTCTGCAGCCATGACAGACAATTGCAGGCCAAAGACATCCTGTGCAGCGACATCAGGCAGAAAAGCTGTGTAATTAGTTCAGCAGCTACAGAGCCAGTGAGAATCATCTTCTATCTGTGTCCAGATGCAGCATGCAGGGAAAAATCTTTTGCGTTGGTTGCATAAGCAAAGCCTTGACGTCGCCACTGAGGAGAATGATTTCTGCTTTCCCCTGGCCTAAAAAAAAAAAAAAAAAAGAGAGAGAACTCATCCTCGTTCCACAGCTGGAAAAGGCAAAGCAAGATTTGGCACGCTTGGGACACACGGGTCATTGGAATCCAGATCTTCCTCCTGCATCTCCTCCTGCAATGCAACATGCATTTTCTCATAACAGGAGCATCTAAGACCCCACTCTTCTTGTTTGTCAGCTGTAACAGCGTGCCTGTCTGCAGGTCTACATTGCTGAGCACGTGCAAACACTTGCTATAGGAAATCTCCCTCCTTGCTCTCTTCTGCTTTGTTAGTTTTTAGCCAGATGAGTTTTTCAATCTCATTCATAGCACAGTTGCACAAAGAGCTCTCTTGCATCCTACGTGTAACACACATAAAGGCAATGATAACTGATAGTAGAGAAAGGCTATGATAGGATTGGTAGCATTTTATGCCAACTATGGCTTTAATTACTTGTTGCTTTTTTCATTTCCTTTTTTTTTTTTTTCTTCCATCATAGCTACTGCTATCCTGATAAAATTGTATCATTCGTTCAAAAAGACTCAAACATCATGAGGTTTTACAACCCTAAATAGATATGGGGTTCCTTTTCATTGGTATCCTCTTCTCCAAAAATCTTGATGGGTACAAATTTATCTGAAATGCTTAATTGAGTTTCTTTCTTATTGACATGGCTCAGAGAGCTGACGCTTTTAAGAAAGCTGTAAAACTGTGGTGATATTGAATAAATCAGTCAAGCTGCCATTTGTTCAAACAGCATCCTTATATGGACACTGGGAAGCAAGGAAGAAGTCCTTGCCCAACCAGGATTACAAAAGAAATTGACGCATCATTTATGGCAGCCCTCTTATCATTATCATTAGAGCTAATGCCATCATCATTTTCCCCAGTGAAAGCAAGGCCTCTGGGGCTTCTCTGCTTCCTGACAGTGGAGACACCCATGTGCATATTAATACGCAGCTTTGCTTATGCTAATGGCTGCTATTTGTAACATTAATATTTTCTTCCACCATAAAAAAATAACAACAATAATAATAATGCTTTGTCGTGAGGATTTGAGCTCTAATGCGCTTTGCAGGAGTGGAGGGGGAAGAGAAAAGCTTCTGACCTAATTTTTGTATCCTTGAGGGAAAGACCAAATTTGCAGATGGCATAGGTGCTGAAACTACTCGCTCTCCTCAAAAGCAGTGTGAAGGTCAGTGGGGAAGCTGATCCACTTCATGCACAAAGCAAGCGACAGCATCATTAGAGCTGATCGCTGGAAATTCCTGCTCAAAGGCACTCCTGGCACTGAATCAGCAGCAGGGCAGAGGTGGGTGCAGTCAGTCATCAGGGCATACCTCCTGAGCCTCAACATCCTGCTGTGGTGTAGCTTCGCTTTCTGGAGCAGATCTGTTCAGTACAGTGCAGAGGCTTTCATACTGCCCCTCTCTACAGCATTCCATTGCCATCGTTTCTGTCACAGTGTCATCTCCATGCAGAAAGGAAAGTTGGACCCCAAGCCTTTTTCAGTCTTACTGTAGTCGCTGTAGTTATTGGAGCCACACAAGGTGATCCCACAATGGGAGGTGCTGTGCAATGGCAGATCAGGAACACTGCTGTATATTTTCTCACTGGATTTGTAGTTTTCTAAGCTCTTCAATGTCTGGATTTGGATTGCTGAGATTACCTGTTTTATTTCCAAGCTTCTTTGTTTTTTTGTGGCCTTTGCTCACTTCGCTTACAAGAAAGACATGGAGCTCTTGGAACGGGTCCAGAGGAGGGCCACTAAGATGATCAGAGGGCTGGAGCACCTCTCCTGTGAGGAAAGGTTGAGGGAACTGGGCTTGTTTAGCTTGGAAAAGAGAAGGCTTCGGGGAGAGCTCATTGTGGCCTTCCAATATTTGAAGGGAACATAGAAACAGGAGGGGGAATGGCTGTTTACGTGGGTGGATAGTGATAGGACAAGGGGGAATGGTTTTAAACTGAGACAGGGGAGGTTTAGGTTAGAGATTAGGAGGAAGTTTTTCACTAAGAGGGTGGTGACGCACTGGAACAGGTTGCCCAAGGAGGTTGTGGATGCCCCATCCCTGGAGGCATTCAAGGCCAGGCTGGATGTGGCTCTGGGCAGCCTGGTCTGGTGGTTGGTGACACTGCACATAGCAGGGGGGTCCTTTGAATGACCCAGGTCATTCAATGATTCTG
This sequence comes from Phasianus colchicus, assembly GCF_987193195.1. NCBI lineage: Eukaryota > Metazoa > Chordata > Aves > Galliformes > Phasianidae > Phasianus > Phasianus colchicus. The sequence goes on from NC_143436.1 coordinate 83,571,574, forward strand.
TGATTCTAAGTTCAAATGATGCAGACAGCAGAGGGAAAACAAGAAAAAGAGTTGAAACATCATCAAGTTTGCTCCCCAAGTCTGGAATGCCATTGGACTGTTCTGTAATGTGGGGGCAATGCCTTCCTGCTCTGCAGCACAGGTGCTGAATTATTGGTGTTTGGTTTTATGTAAGTAAATAAAGAAAAATGTAGAAGATTTTTGCAGGATGAGGGAGTCAGAACCTTTAAAAATGTCTGTAATTAGCTACTTTGGGAGCAAATAAAGATATTTAATGGGCCCCTCGGTGATAATCTTAGTAGCTTTTCCTGATACCTGACAAATACTGAACATTGTGTACTTAGTTTTAATTAACAACTCTTTAAAGAAAATGTCAGTGATGTGCCAGTACCTGTAGTTTATTTGGGAGTGGGGGGGGTCACTGTGTTTCTTGTTGCAAAAAGAAAGACAGGAAGATTATGTTTTTCTGGATGAAACTGCCGGAGTATCTGTCTTCTCTTACATTTCCTCTGTTTTAAACTATCTAGAGCCCCTCTTTCTGCATCAAGGACTTATGGTGGTTTTTACCATTTTATTTTATGACATGAAGGGAAGGAGGGAGGAAAAGATCACACCATCTATTGAATCCATACATTACAGGATTTGATCAAAGGAGAAGAAAACAGTAAGAAAAACACCCCTAAGATTACTTCTCTTTCAGAGCTGATGGTCAGAGATGTCCTTTCTCAGTAGTATCAGGTTCCCTGACTGTCTCAAAGCAGGAGACTGACTTCAGACTGCCATGTAGCTCAGAAATGAATGACACCATCCTCCCTAATTTACAATCAGCAATAACAATTCTCAAATACCTGCATTTGTTCCTTGCATCGAGGTTCAAGACATTTGAAGGTTACAGTTCCATACTTTTCAGTAAATACATAGGGGTTAATGAGAATCTTTTTTTAAAGTGAGCTGAAATTTTCTTGAAGGTTCATAGGAGTTGAACCCATATATCACAACTTGAGTGACTTGTGTCACAACCATGCGATTTAGGAATACTTCAGAAACAAGAAAATTATGCATGCAACTTAAAATAAAATAGAAGTGACACCTATTCCAGTTCAAATAATGCTAAATCTAAAAACAGCTGCAAACATTCTACTCTAGTGTTTGTGATTCTCCTGTATCACAGCCTTTACTGCACAAAAACTTGTGAATGAAACTTAGAGGAGGTTGAACACGGCTTTGATTTTTGGAACTCTTTGTACATTATTCAGAAACAACACTTAGCCCACTGAAGCCTTGTTGTTTTTGAGAAGGTAGCAAATTGCCTTCAGTAGAGAAGTAAAATTCCAAGTGAAAGCAAAAGCCATAAATAGTGAAGAATTAGGTATTCAACAGCCTTTCAGGACCAATTAGTTGAAGGTGTCATTGACAGCATAAGCAACAACTATTTGACAGGATGCTTTTGGAAAAGGAGAAAGTTTCAGCTTTTCTTTATTAAGATGGTTCTGCAGTAAATTCTTCTGTTTATAATCTTTGCATAAATCTGTTATTGCTGTTGATTCTACTATGGTTGCTTTGGTTTTTAATGCTGTGATGTAATAAGAAAAGTCATCTCCCAGGGTTCTCAATCAGATAGTTCCCCTGTAGATAAAGGTCAGTCATGGCTGTGGTAGAAACACACCAACAATTATTCAAAGGTTGTTTAAAATAGGCTCTGAAGTGTAGGAACCTTAAAAGAAAACATATTGTTATGGCAGGGAACACAGGGCTGAATCTGCTATGTGCAGACATCTCCGTGTCCAGATTTGGTCAGCAAAATCATTTGGTTTTGCTGCGCAGCTCTGCCTCAAATAGATGGAGATATTAGGTTCATTTGTACATTCTCTGTGTCTGCATTGGCAGGATTCCTCAAATACCTGTGGAGAGGCACAAGGTATTTGTCAAGTGCAGTGGCATAAAAGAGATGTCATGGAAAATGATAGCACTGGCAGTGCAGCACTGAGGAAGGCAGTAAGACTTTATGGATTCTCTGGTACCTGTGAGTAACATGCATTGATGTTTCCTCTCTAGGCTACTGGGTGCTTTTAGGATGCAAAGAAAAATGGTACTAAAGGGAATACCTTGGTTCACTGGCTGTAGAACTCACTCAAAATGCACAGGTAATAAAGCAGCATTGTCACTTCTGCCAAAAGATGGTGCAAAATGCTTGCAGCACGGGGCAGTACGGTTGCAGGGGCACCAGTGGCAAAGAGAAAGTACTAGGTAAGGGAGGAGGTTAATACCTTGTGTGCATCTGTCCTTGTAAATGCTCCTGCTCTTTGTTAGTAAGCAGGGAATATCCTCCTGCTGGTTGTTTGGTCCCTAAGCTTTTCAGGGTCTGAGCTGGGTGAAGCATCTGCCCTTTAATGCAGTCTAGGCTCTTGCATAGTAATGAAGTATTCAACTAAGTCATGACAAAAGTCATTCATAGCAACTGAGATGGCTTGTCACACGTGATGTGTTTGCATGTGTACCTAAGTTTTAAATAACATTCTTTCTTAAGGAGCCCAGAGGAAGTCTCTGTTCCCAGGTAGCTTCTCCCGATCGATTTCTCCTTGGCTTGGTGCAGTAAACACGTGATACAAAGCTTGGCAGAGACTGCTTGCTTTTATCTGCGCATCAGGAATGCCTAGCATAGGTGAGATTCCTAGTGTAGTCTATTGGTTCAAAGAGTGCTTGGTTTAGCTCTCTGTCTCTCAGCCATACACGTCAGCTCTGCATCTGTTGCCCCCTCATGACATCAACTCCCAGACTGGAGCTCATTTGACACTAAGGTTAATTTTCTTTAGCCACTGACAGACTGATTTAAGTGTCAGCTTGTTACAATGGCATTCTAATTAAAGCCCCATGATAGCCTTTGACCTCAAAAAATGACTTGGGAGAGAAGAAGCAAATAGGGTGATAAGCTTTGATACTGGCACATGGGAGGAAATATATCCTGCCTGACGCTTGTGGGTGTCAACTCCAGTTTTATCAGATTGTCCTCTGGAAAGGACTGATTATTAGTATTTATCTCCCTGAGAAAAATTCAGAAGCACTGATTTCTTTTGCTTCAAAGGAAGTTGTACCTTTTTGCTGGGTATAGATTTAGTCCTCTGCCTTCATTTTCAAGGTGTATTTTGTGTAGTTTCTCTTCCAGAAGAGTTGATCACTACTATGTGGAAGGTCAAACCTTTACTAGAATGTAGGAGTTTTTGCAAGCACAATTGCTGATCTCTCTTTTTTGGGCTATGGCTGGGGAAAAAGGAGATTTGGTTAAAGTAAGGGTTTTGTTTGTTTGTTTTGTAGTGCATTTGTGTCTACATCTACATGCTTGAAAAATTATTTCTTTTGTTTCTGGTATGATACAGCCTTTGAAAAAAAAAAAATGGGACAGCCATCCTGTGTCTAAACATGTAAGTCCTGCACAGTATCAGGACTGTCTGCTGTCCAAAGCAGATCCTTCCAGCCAAGCTGTTACAAAAATGCACAAACTCAAGACATCCTAGCTAGGAGAACTCTCTGCCGAATGACTTAGTCTCATTCTTCTTCTGTACCTTGATTCATGCCATTCCCTTCCTATCCTATCAGGGCTCCTTGCTTTTTATTTCCTTGCTTCCTTCCCCCTCCTGTCCTTTAATAGCTTTTACCCTCTCTCACTTCAGTGGCTGTGTCCTTAAAACTTTCAGAGGATAAAATATCCTCTTGTCTAACTTTGACTCCAGCTTTCTGATATTGCAGTGGAGAAGAGGAAAATAAAAATGACTGACAAACAGAAACTTTGCAAGTGCTGGTGGATCAGACTTTTCCTTGCTAGATCTTTGCAGCTTGACATGCCTCAGTTGCTTGATTTAGTAAGTCAGACATTGATGCTCTTAGCACATGTGGTGAATAGTAGTTTCTTTTGCAGTGAGTTTTCCTTCCCATATTTCACTCAATTACTGACTGTGTAGGCTGTATATGTGAGCACAAAACAAGGACTCTGAGCCTGAAGGTATCAGTTAGTGGGCAAGCCAACGTGGGAGGATAAGACTAGGATGGGGAAGTGCTAGGTCTGCAGTATGATGAAATCATAGTATTTTATTATTGACAGTAAAGGAGCCTGGAGGATGTGATCCACTTGAATTGAAAAGCACTGGCAATCAAATAGTATCCCTTTTTCCTTTACTGACCATACCTGGTACATTGGAGAATGTACCTTGGTACACTAAGTCTGTGGGTGGAACCCTGCAAAAGTCACATAAGAATCCTCCTGTTTCTTTGATGAACATGGAGAGGTAGGTTTGCCTTCCATTGAAAAGGTGGAGAAACAAAGTAGAGAGTAAAGGTGTCATATCAAGAATGTGCTAGAACTTGACTGTTGTATTTCAAACTTGATCCAGAGTTCACTGCAATCATTTAATCTTTGCTAAGAGTCAGATTGAGTTGATTTTATTTATTTATTTATTTATTTATTTATTTATTTATTTATTTATTCATTCATTTATTACATATGGGTAAATACCAGTTAATTGAAACCTTAGGTGGAATTGTCTTCATTTCATAGAATCATAGAATGGCTTGTGTTGGAAAGGAATGTCCCCTCCTCTGCATGCATACATGCATTCAGGCATATGCTCATTGCTATCTCCATCATCTTTAAATTAGAGTAAAATACTTGGTTGCAGAGACTTTCAGCTAGGATCGTGGGCCCAAGGGGGTTTATTTTCATACAAATGTATTATGCAGAAGGTTGATCTGATCACAGACAATTTGAACTATCTTTGCAACCCCAGGAAAATTCCTTTCAGAAATGTAAATGATGTGACACTCCAAAGAACAAAACAAAACCAAACAAAAAAAAAAAAAAAAAGGAAAAAGAAAGAAGAAAAAAAGTAGGAGTGTGTACTGATGGAGATTATGGGCATTTTCAGAGACACGGTGCAGGACACAAGCTGTCAGAGCTCTTTCACCTGCCCTCTTCCTCCTCTCAAAGCATAACCTTCCCATAAAACAGCAAACTGTTGCAAGGTGCTGGAGGGAGAGACTGTTGCATTAAATACAGTTTGAGATTACAATAAATGTTTCTATGGCAACAAAAAACCACCCTCCATGGCTTTTTATTTATTTATTTATTTATTTATTTGAGCAAGTAGGCATGAAGTGAAGGTTTGTAAACAGGAGGCAGTGGACAAGATGTGAGCAGAGGGGCTTTCTAGAGCCATGCCTATGGTGCTGGCTCACCTGGGCATACATTTCTTCCGGTGTGTTGGGCATCTTCAGCCTTGTTTCAGTCAGTTCCAGCTCTGATTTTGGACTTTGCTGGAATAGGAAGGAAAGCAAGAAGGCAACAGTTTTGTGCTTTTCCTTCATTACTGATCTACTCAACAGTGCCAGAGGTCCATATAGCCTGTCCTTTCATGAGGGAGTGAGCAAAGCTTGTTTTTCGGTGGGATTCCCCCATCTTGTCCCATTGGAGGAGCCCACTCCTGACCCTGCAGATATCTCTCTGGTAGAAGTAATAAGTGTAATGAGGGCAAGTTAATCCCTGCTTTCATAGAATATTAATCTTCCATTCACAAGAATTCACTGGGCAGAAAGATGCACTGTAACTGAAACCTCTTTGGCTTCTTCTCGCCAGCAGTGCATGGAGAGTCCCATCTATTATTAAAAACCCTATTAGTTGTGGTAAGATTGTACCACCCCCTCTCACTGTAGTTTCTACGTATTGTCTAATTGGTTTTTATTACTATGCCATCCCTGGGAGCATGTGGAGCTGAAATGCACATTTGCTCAAACATTTGTGTTCCCTCATCCTTGTTGGGGATGCTTTTAAACCATTTAAGGTTTTGTCAGCAGGATAAAAAAAAGAGCGAGAAAGGAAACAAAAGCAAAAACAAAAACAAAACAAAAAAAAAAACAACTGAGGGAGGCATTTCCCAGGCTGGAGACAAGAAGTAGGCAGGCCCATGAGGCTCAGTTTGGCTGATCCCCACAAGTCTTCCAGTGATCTTACCCCTAAAGGTACACATGTTTTGTGTCCCCTAGTGAGTACAGCTGGCTTGAAATGCAGCTGGTGTTTGCAGCTGGCACTGTGAACCCAGGGGCCCTCTCTGCTGAGCTCTCCATTCATATACAGGCACTCAGAGCAGAGTCCGCTTACCCAGGAGAGGAGCTGGGAGAGGAGCTCAGTGAGGACAGGACAGACTGTGCCTATTAGGCACAGGCTATGACCAGATTATCATGATGACTAGAAGCCTTTTTACATGAGACTGGTTCCATTATTGCCTTATCCCTCTGTTTTACCATGCTTTTCCTCTGTTTCTCTGCCTTTAGTCTTTCCCCTTTAGACCTAATACGATCCCCTGCATCCCATAGTACCGTACCTCTTAAGCAGTATTCCTGTTGATCTGTAAGATGATCCAAAGGTCCTCATTGGTTGACTCATCATCATGATGTTGCCAGGATGTGGAGACAGTATTGGGGCAGGGATTTCTCTGACCAGGTTATTTGGGGTTTTGGTTTGAGCTGATGAGCCTTCTCTGTGCTGATAGGTCTTTTACAATGCATTTCAGAGTAGTAGGGTGGGAAGTTATTCAGACTCCTCACTTGATAGCATCCATAATCCTTTATGTCCGTGCAGACGAGACATAAACCACACGTGCTGCAAGTACCCAAAGGAATAACCATCTTACCCTGTGTCATGCACATCTCCAGTAGTAGTAGCCTCTCTCTTGCCTCATGCTCTGCTACAGTCAGCATGTACACGGCTCCAGCTGGATGTGTGGGGTTTGCATGTGGAGAAATTCTGGCTCTCTGACTAATGGTATCTGGGTGATGGGATGCAATGTGGAGAGGTCGGTGAGATTTCCATGTTACTCCCAAGCAGTATAGGTGTCTGTCATTTAGAAATGAGTGGATGGCAAGGAACCAAGTCTGGTGAAACATTTCTGGGGAAAAAAAAAAAAAATCCACACTAAAACCCTCAACAAATCTTTCTGTCCCATTGATTTCCTAAATATTTTACACATTTTGGGCCCAGAGTCCTTAGCAATAGGTACAGATAAGACTTCTTGTGAAGTGTGATGTGACTGCCTTCGACATGAGAGCTGTCCAACCAGGGAAGTGTAACAGCTTGATACATATGCTCTGCATGGGCATTAAACAAGCTGTAACGCAGCATCGCCGCTTGCTCAATTGAGACTGGGACATTCTAGTTTTTGTGGTCACTGATCAAATGAAATTGTTTGTTACGGCCGGGTAGTTTGGTGTGTGGTCTTGATTTCATTCATTCATTTCCCAGGCACTGCTGCTGTGCACCAAGCTGAACAGTTTAGATAGGGCTATCAGTTGTTTGAGCAGGGCAGCTTGAATCTGTGTTTTGATAGTTTTACAGTGCCCTGAAACAGGCACTCACGTTGCTGGTACGTGCTAATGAGAGCAAAAGAGTGTTTTGCAGGGATTAACACCCAGTGAGATGTTCATGGTATCCCCCATGTTGCACAAAGCCTACCCCCCTCCTTGCTTTGTGCAGGCTGGCAGGGCACATTCACACCAGGAGCTCTGGCAGGTTTTCTGTGATGCTTTTTTCCCTCTCTTCATGCAGTCTCCTGCTGAATGTACTGGGTAAACAGGTTTTTTCTCTTTCCTTCCTGGAAGAGACTATTTCAGATTGCTCCACTCTGCCTGTCAGTGTTTCACGTTAGTGTGCAGAGAATGTTATTCTTTGAGCAATGCCCGTTGTTCTAATGGGATCCATTTAAAGCAAACTCTACTGTAATTTCATTTTCCTTAGAGAGAGGGGGGAAAGTACTTTCTACTTGGGGCTATATCCATGCTACTCACTTTACATCTCTCTAGCAGGATCTGCAGCGCACTGATTTCTCTCCAAGATCACTGGAAAATGCTGAGAGCTGAGGGGCCCTGGAGGAGCGTTTGCAGATGCGCTGCTGCTCTGCACCACTTCCCACAGCCAGAGCTCCATCTCCTATCCCTGGAGCAGCCTCAGCCATGGCTCTCCCTCCTGTTTGTTGTTTGGTCTGTGACAGCTAGACCATGCAATCTGCAGCAGGCTGCACCTTGCATTTGATTGAAAACCACCCAGTGCAGAAGCTTCTGAGCCATTTTCTTTAATGCACATGACGCCTACTATGGTTTGGGGTTCGTAGTTTTTGATTCCAGCACTGGTATTTATTGACTGAAATCACCTGGGAGCCTCCCACACCAGTGAGTGTCCCCTTATCTATGTAATGCTGGTGCATCTGTATGCCTGAGATGCCCTGTAGCTCTGGGCGGAAATTCAGTGAGGAGCTGCTGAGCAGGGCTTTTTCCCAAGGGCCCCACAGCGCTGTAAATCAGTTTCCCTGTAGTCTGAAAGTCCTCTGTGCATTGGCCTTCAGGGGATGCAGAGAAACTTGTCTGCTGGCTGGGGCATCCAGGGCTGGCTGAGATGTATGGGCGGCCAAAGGAGGGAGTTGTTTTTCTGTCTGAACCACTTGCTATTTTCCTGTTGTGTGGGTTGGGATGTGTTGCTGGATTTGCTTTTGGTTTGATGTATTGTTGTTTGTTGAATGGCTCAGGGGTTTGTATATAACATTGAAATGACTGGGACCCATGAGGGGTGCTTTTTTATCTTGGCATTTAAAAAGAAATCAAAATAGATGAGATGTTTTTCGCATAATTAAAGATCACACCTAAATCAAATGCTCTAGACCTCAGTCTCCTCCTATTTCCCCACTTCCCACTCGTCTCCCCCTCCTACACGCATACAAAGTTCAGCTGTTTGGGAATGCAGCTGAGAATTTCCTACTGTCTAGAAAGCATGAACTAAACCTCTTTTCCTCCCTTTTTCAAAGAAAAAACAACACCAACAACATGCAGCATATTCGTGGTTCTCGTGTCAGCACTGTAGCTGGCACTCCTCTCTACTTTCAGTGTAGGTTATTTCTGAATTACCCTAAACAGACCATTCCCCCACTCGGAGGTCAAGGTGAGTGCAATGATAGCCAAGTCCCCTTGTTGGCAGCTCTCTGTGGGGAGTGATATTAACCTGCACGCTTCTCCCGCTCCTACTCCCTACAGCCTGTTATTAAACAAGGACAAGTGGGTAGCTTGTCTGTGTCTGTGTGTGAGAGCGCGACTCTGTCACCTGATGCATACAGATGGCTTATTAACCAATTAATTCATAGGACTAAATTGGTTAAATCAAACTAAATGACACCCAATTGCTGTACAAGGGTAGAAATGGATTGGAATAAGTGTTTCTTAAATGCCAGCCTCGTTGCGCAAAGGAATGAGTGGTGAAGGGAGGAGGGGAGCTTGTGGAGGAGCAGGGAAGGCAGCAGACACTGGCAGCAGCACAGGCAGAGCCATTCAGGGCATCATGTCCTAGGGAAGGAAGCATCTCGCGAGCCCATGGCAGATTGTGCTGCCAAGAAATCAGATTTCTCTTTTTGCTGATGACATTTTAGGGCTGGGAATTCCTCCTGAGAGAGACTTCCAGTTCCTGCCTTCAGTCTTTGGGCAAGAAGAGGAGGCTGCTTGGGTCCCAGATTTTAGTTGAAGCATGAACAGCCATTATTGTTAGTTTGTCTCAGGAGTGAGGGTTTGAATTTCAGAAGTGCAATCTAGTTCTCTGTCTAAAGTCTCTGGGAGCAGCTGATGTTCCTGGAAGATCGGGTTTTTAGTCCTCCTTTAACTGGGCCCCAAGGACCAGGTGGAAAAGCTACATACAAATGCTTTCTTGTGGAGTATGGCTTCAGTGGAAACAATTATATATTTTCAGTCTTCAAATAGGAAAAGCACAGAAGATGTCATGTGTGCATCCATTTTCTGGAGGATAACCCCACTGTCCACCTTACCTGCAGCACGATCATCAATTGCTTAGGGACGCTCCTCTGTAATGTTTCCCATAGTGGCATTATCTGTATGTATGTATTACAGAAGACTTTTCTCCATAGGACAGCACTCCTTTTTTTCACACCAAATGCTAACCTTTTGCTCTGAGTTGTGATATCATGATGAACTTGATAGGATTGACTGAATGACTGGAAGAGGGAGGTATTTCCCCTGATCCCAGTTCAATTTAACAACTACTGCGATACATGAGAGTCATAACCCAATTTGGAATAGGGGAGAGAGTACAAAAGCAAAAATACAAAAAGCAGAGTTGTGCATCAGAAACTACTCAGTGGAGTTTTATCTTACAGTTTGAATGTTTTGCCTGCCTCGAGGCTAGATCCTATATCAGCATATCAAAGCTGTGGTTGCTTGTACCACTGTTTTACTGGAGCTGATAATCAGAGGGAGGTCTTCTTGTTGCTTCCTTTGGCCAGAGCTTCATCTTGATAGTCATGATTAAAGGGGAACGTGTATGGCTTGTGTTAAATTGTAGAAGGGAGCTGTTCCATAAGGGAATATGGGAAATGCTGAGGTACAAGTCCTGCATAAGGTAGGTGCATGCAGCATAGTTTATGAAATTTATGGTCTTGTTCAGCATGGCTCAGGGCTGACTCTTCAATGATCATCCACCTTGTGGTCTCTTGGTAAACGCCATATTCCCTGGATAGCATTTGAAATCTGTACCTCTGTGCCCGATGGCACAAAACACAGTGGCACAGCCCTGGATCAAGCTCTGCATAAGGGTGGAGGTCACAGCCAGTGAATCGTACACTTGTAGAATGACTTGGGTTGCAAGGAACCTTAGAGACTGTCTGGATCCAATCCCCTGCCGTGGGCAGGGCTGCCACCCACCAGATCAGGCTGCCCAGGGCCCCATCCAACCTAGTGTTGAATGGCTCCAGGGTTGGGGCTTCCACTGTTTCTATAGGAACGGTTCCAGCGCTTCACTGCCCTCTAAGTAAATAATTTCTTCCTAATACCTAACCTAAATCTCCCCTCTTTTGGTTTAAAACTATTCAGCCTTGTCCTATCGCTATCAGATCATGTAAGAAGTCAGTCTCCCTCCTGTTTATAAGCACTCCCCAAGTACTGAAATGCTGAGCAAGCCTAGCTCCCTCAGTCTTTCTTCATAGGAGGGGTACTCCAGTCCTTTGATAACATTCATGGCTCTCCTCTGGACCCACTCCAACAGCTCCACATCTTTCTTGTGCTGGGGGCCCCAGGCCTAGACACAGTTCTCCAGAGGGACAATCCCCTTCCTTGCCCTGTTGGTCACTCCTCTTTTGATATAGCCCAGAGTATGATTGACCTTCCAGGCTACAAGTGCACACTGCTGGCTCATGTCCAGCATTTCATCCATGAGGATGCCCAACTCTTTCTCTGCAGGGCTGCTCTCAATGAGTTCTTCTTCTCGTCTTTACACATATCTGGAATTGCCGCAACCCAAGTGCAACATCTTGCACTAGGCCTTGTTGAATCTCATTAGGTTCACATAAGCCCACTTTTCAAGCTTATCTAGGTCCTTTTGAATGGCATTCATTCCTTCTGTTGTATTAACTGCATCTCTCAGCTTGGTGTCAACAGCAAACTTGTTGGGGGTGCACTTGATTCCACTATTCAGGAGCAGAGCTTACTTCTGGGATGGGAGCATTCACTTCCTTGGGATGGGCCAAGTGCCTGAAGTTAGCTCTGGGTTGGTCAGTTCTGTCTGTGTGGAGCTGTGTGCTCTGTGTGACTTAGGAACTGTGTGATATGGTGAAGGGCAGTCTGCTGCAAAACCCAGCAATTTGTAGAAAAAAGGGAGGAAACTCTTATTGTGAAGCTGGAGTGAATGATGTGTTTTAGTGATCAACCGGAGAGAAGAATAAAAACATACTTTAGTACAACCTGCAAGATCACACTGACAGCACAAACCTAATGCCAACATGTACAAGGAAGCAAAACCTCGCCACCTAGAATGCATGCACATGCATGCATTCATGTAATTCTGCTTGTATGCCATTAACATATATAGGCGTAAATTGAAACATCTGTGCACATGGAGTACAACCCATTAAAAACAAAACCTGTGCATTCACAAAACTGCCAAGAGTATATTCACCAGCACCCTGGTACTAGCCGTGGATAACCACCGAACAAACACATGCTTGACTATTATGTCAGTGTTAAAATTGCTCTTCTTCAGTTCCTGCAGCAAGATAAAGTCTCCAAAGCCCGTCATGCTGCGGCATCTTTTTCAAGGCTGCAGTATACGGAGTGTGTATAAAATATTGAATCATTTAGAGCTTTTCATCTTTGCTTTATTTATTTATTTCTCTTTTTTTAAGGGAAGAAAAATAGGATTTACACTTTGTCCACTGACAGAGCAAATGTTTTATGTGCTGGAGCCATGACCGCTGCTCTACAGCATTTTATGCATACATTCTTTTGTGTTTCTTTGTTTTTTACAGTCATGCTACTGAAAAGGGTCAAATCAGCCATTTGGAAGGGTAATTTATAATTCGTAAATCAAATTGCACTCCAAGAGTTGTAAGACCAACTTTGTCCCCTTCTCACTAACATTTATTCTGGAAAGATCCCTCGCTTTCCTTTGGCCCTAGTAGCTTTTGGTGTTTGAAACTATCACTGATGCCAGAGGTGGAGTGAAAAGGTGTATGTTGTTCCTACACAGAAATGGTCTGACACCCACCACACATTTATTTTGGATGACAAAGACCTTTTAAGTTAGTGAGGCACTCACAGACAAGCTGGGTCTCTAAAGACTTCTTTACTGGATCTCAGTTTTCCTTCCTTCAGCTCTCTTCTCGATGTACCTGCTTCCTGGAGGCTCTGATCATATTCTGTAGTTAATTGGCTGAACGTATTGCTTCACAGTCTGTGTGTTGTACCAGCCTGTTTTAGTTGTAGCAACTCTTCATGTTTCACAGTAGCCCTATAGGGAGATTTAGTTTGAAGAGCCTGTGGCTAGAACCAGACTCTTGTCCTGCACTGTGCCATGGCCAGTCTTACACAGGTAACATCACTTTTCCATACATCAGGAGAAGCTAGAAAGGCTAATTTTTTAGTATGATCAAAAATTTTGGGAACAGATAAGCCACTCCAATCCTCTGAGCTGTTTTATTCCTCACCATTTACAATTATCTGGACTGTCTCTTGAAGTCTGAAGAAGGAGCAGGTTGATCTTGTCTGAATTTTTGTTCTTACCTTTCATTTGAACAGATCAAATAGTTCAGAGTTCTTTCATAGGCACCAAGAACTTTTTTATTGTTTCTGTGGTCAGGAACAGTACCACTCTAGACACAAAGCAACAGCCCAAGGTAATAAGAGAAGAGAAAATTTTAATTAAAAAGAAAGAAGGAAGAGAAAAAAAAATTCTATTTTATTGCAAAAATGGAAGGGCTGAGGAGGCCGTTGCTGTTTGTCAGTGTAGTTAGGACTGTTATTGCCAGCCTGAGAGAAACCTCAAAAGATTTTGAAGTTCAGATAAGGAACCAAAAGTTCTTACAATTCTCTGAATCTTATGATGACTCTCTTCAGAGAATCATAAGATAATCCTAACATCTTTGGCCTGTGCTTCTCATATCACATTCAGAGATGTAGCTTAGACACCTGTACATTTGCTATCCCTGAAGCAATTCTCCAGTTGCACCAATGTGTGCAAGTTGGCAGCACTCACGTGTAAAGAAATGTGTATCAAGTTTAGAGGCAGATATGTCAACCTATACTTTGTCTTTGCTGTTAGGATGTGTAGAATATATCTTTTTTAGGTTGCCTTACCTGCAGGTTGAGTGGGACTAGGCAGATGGAGTGGAGTCCAAGCATGAGGAAGATTATCTAATATGTGAAATTCTGCAGGTACCTTGATAATCTCCTTCTTTCCCTTAAGGAAACCAGGGGAAAATCTTTTGAGGAAGTCATATCATGTTTCAGCTCTACACAGAAGTGCCCCTACATCTCCTTGGAAATCTGGGAAGGAAAAGGAAGGAGTTGGAGAACCAGAGGATTGAAACATAAGTGAAATCAAAGTCCAGTTGACCAGTCACCTCCTGCTGGTTTTCTCTGAGTTGTCATTCCCCCAGAAGTGCATCCCCTGTGATGAAAAAGAGCACCTGAAGTGCATCAGCAAGATCAGATCTCTTGGGCCAGGAGCATTCTGTAATTCCTGAATTGTTTTGATGCAAAATGATGAGACTGAAAAAAAAACAAAAACACTCTTACTGGCTTATTTTTCTTCTCCCTTTTCTGTCCTTGTTTTTGAAAGATCTAGGATGACTCAGGTGTAAAATAATGTCCAGACAACGAGAAGTACATTCAGAATGAATGTATGTCCAAATGTTCATCCTCTTGCTTTGAGTATTTATTTTCTTGCTTTTCTCGTCACTTCTCTGTGACCTTTAGCAAACTAGATGTTTTGGCATTAAACATAGAAGTTTGCTGTAAAATGGAGGGGCAGGGAAGCAATTCTTTTATGCTAACCAACATATTTTGGTCTGAAAATGTATTTCAGCAGGTTTTCACGTAGTGTTTAGGCAGGAAAAATTAAGTATTTCTTGTCTTTTGCACAAGTCAAAAAAGAAGAAATTTGAACTTTCCTTTTTATTGGGAATTGCTTTACTTGTAACATCTTGCTTTGTAATAGCTTTGGAGCACATCATATTTTCTCAAGGTACTGGATGAATGACTCCAGGAACTAATATGAGATTTTGGTTGCAGGAAAGAGGAGAGAGGCAGCTGTGCATTTTATGCAGGAGGCCTGGATCCTGATCTCTGCAGTACCATGTACTGCTTTTGTGACCTTGGGAATGGCGCACAGCATTTTTGTGACTGGATTCCCCATTTATCCAGTTGATAAGCTGCAGAAGGCAAAATTACTATGTTAGTGATATTGTGAGGATACATGCTGTCCAGTCTGTCAAACGTTCAGTTCAAACAGTCACTGGCACTGTAGGCAGGAGTGAGCTGGGCTGCTGAGAAAATGCTGTGGGACAGATTCATTCCTTTCTCTTGGAGGCTCTGTGATCTGTGTTTGCAGTTTCCATCTTCTGTATAACAAACATCAAAGCCTTGTGGCCCTCAGCTGAGGCAGCAATGTCATTATCTTCATTTCACTCGTGGGAAACTGAGTCATACAAGGGCTGTGTGCAGTGGCAAGGTCTGGAGAAAGACGCTGGGAGAAAAAAAAAAAAACGTGAAACGAATGATTCCTGCCTTGTTTTCAAATAGCTAGAACATGCTGATAATAATTCTTCCTGAACTCATCTCAACTGTGTATCAGGGGATAAGTATGTGTGTAGCAAATCCAGCTGTGCATTGCAGTCATTCCATTCTTGCTAGGGTTTGGAGCGCAAAGTATTCTTCTGCAGTAGATCTGGATAACTGCAGTTTTGGGACAGGGAGCCCTGGTGTGCTGGCCCGCACAAGTTGCTGAGCTTCCTGCTGTGCATTTTTAACTTTGGATCACTGACTGCATCGTTTCCACTAGAGAGGTTTTAAACACTGCTTTTCTTGGGCAATGTCAGACAGTGTTTAATGAAGAATAAAAGAAGCAGAGTGTTTCATATTGCTTTGGGGAAAACAGAAATGTCCCTATAGGAGCACTGAGATGCAGCAGCAGAGATGGGTGCCAAGCTGGCAGTCCCAGTGCTCAGCTTGTGACTGCATGGGATGGAGGAGTGTAAGTAACAACCACTGTGTCTACTGTGGCAGAGGGAGAAGGGTCACCACTCCCCACTGCTTGGCTGTGATGAGCAGGAGAGGGATGTGGCAAGCAGCCGTGCTGTGAATGCAGCATCAGAAAGTGTTCAGGAACTGTTTCTGTCTGCATTTCTTCCTAAAGTCACAGTACTGTCCCTTCACTGTTCTTCATCTCTCACCTCCCGGCTGAGCAGACACTGCCATACAGCAAGGCAACTGGCATGTAATGTGCCTTTCTCCCTTTACTCCTGCTCTTGCTGCCAGTTTTGTCTGTGTGCTGCTTTCCTTGCACACTGAGCATGCTTTTTTTGGGGGTCTTTCTTCCACTGAATGTCTGTCCCCTGTCTGGCACTGGCAAGACTTGCCCTCTCTTCAGAGTTAAGTGGGTTAAGGATGGATTCTCCCTCCATCCCCACACAGTCTGTGAGTTCCAGTGGTTCTGGTGTTTCGTTGGCCACATTGAGGCACTTGGAGTGTTCACCTGAAGCTGCTGTTGCTGAGTTGTTCAGCCATAGATTTTGTTTGTTTGTGCCAATAATGGAAATGTCTTAGTACCTACCAATTACTAAAAAAAAAAGAGGCAGCGGTAATCTCATTTATCTTTCTTTTTCTGTCTCTCTCTCCATTTTTCTCCCCTCTCCTCTGGGACAGAAGTAAATAAAATGCTTGATAAAATTTAGGCTTTATGTGTGCGAGAGAGATACTTATTGTGGTGAGCTGGGCTGAAGAAATGAGATTTGCATAGATATGGATGGATAAAAAGAATAAGAGATTGGGAAAATAAATGCCTGAATACTGAATAACTGAAAATATATGGAGCCAAGTATATGCTTGGAAAAATGCTATGGACTTCAGCAGAGCTGTACTCTCTTGAACTAGCTCTGTGCTCAGCCCTTAATTTTCTGTATTGCTATATTACACTTTTTGGCTGTTTGCTCCTTAAGCATCTCATTTGTGGATATTTTTTCTCATTAGGATATGAGAGGGGAGAGTCAGTGTTTGCTGTCCTGTAGGTGCTTCTCTACCACAGAGATCTAGCTGTGCTTAGTGTGGTTGATGACAGGGTCGTACTCCAGTAGAGGCCTTGGACAAAGAAAGTGCCCATTGCCAATGAGAGTAAGAACTTGACATAGCCATGCATTATAAACAGACAAATGGTACAAAATGCCAGGAGTCCTCAACTTTTCTATTTGTCAGGACAGAGACATAGGCCTGGATCAAAGATTCAACTAAGCTAGATGATTTCCTCTTTGTATCAGTATTGGGATTTTTGAGACATACCTAGGGCCATTATGGCTGATTTTGCTAGAAGATGTAAAGATCCTGGGAACGGGTTTTCTTCAGGATATTTCACTTCTTTCATGTTGCAGTGGTGATACATAGGCTAGGGCATCAGAAAATTGAGGATTGAGTCGGATCTGTAGCTTCCTTAATTCAGAAGACCAGCTGTCATGATGGTCAACAGATACATCAGAGAAAAGGGGCAAACCGGCACATTTGGAGAATCCGATCCTCGTGTTAAGTTTCATTCCTAGTCATGAGAATTAGGAGTCTTCAGTTTACTTTCTGAAACTTTAATGTCTTTAGAAATGTTGCTGTCATTCACTGTCATAATTCTGGATGTTGCGATATGTCTCTGTCCTGCCCCGTCTGCAGTACTGTGAGAGTCTTCCTTTCAATTATTTCCTTCAGCTTTGAGTCCCACAGTCTAATAATATGATGTACAGAAGGGGGGGAAAAAAAGGAAGAAAGGTATTCCAGCACTTTTGAATTCAGCTTTTCATTTAGTTGAATGCCTTCTTAGTCCTTGTTTCCCAAGCTTGGACAAAATCTAAGCTGATGAAGAAAGGTAGCTACCTACTTTTCATGTGCTTAGTCCTTTGGAGAGTCTATGGAAAGCATATCTGTGATCTCTCCAGGCCAGCCCCAAACCTGAAAATTGAACACATTGGGACCTTTCTTCCACATGACCGTTTTGTGGCTACATTTCTGGTCCCCATACGCAGATAGAAAGCAGGTTTGCTTTGTCGCAATCCATTTATGGGCAGCCCCGTGTGCAGTCTTTCCACATGATGAACGGGCTAATTAATTTACAGGACAGAGAGAGAAAAGAAAAATAAAGGAGGGTGAGGAGGGGGACTGGATCAATTGACAAATTGAAATGTCATTTCCCAGCCTGCAGCTGGATTCTGCTGTCTTCTCTCCCCCCTTCTTTTTTTTCTATTTTAGCCTTTTGTATTTTGATTTGGTTATAAAAGCCAGGACATAATTGAAACTGGCATCGGAATCAAACAGTGTGACCTTGTCGTGTTTCTTGCAGTCCGGCACCGCAGCCCACTGGGAGTGAGGGAAATAAAAGAGGATGAGGAGGGGCAAGGGAGCCCGCCAGCACGGGGACTCCCTTGGCAGTGAGATTGCTCGCCTGCGTGTTTTTGAAGAGCTTCTCTTCTTTGCCTCTCATCCTGCCTCCTATTTATTTAGCTTTTATCCAAAGCAGATGAAGTGTTTTGGCAGGCAAGGAGAACGTGATGAAGGAGAAGGAGCAGGCCTGGAAGGTGACAGTGGAGCACAATGGCCCCTTGTTCGTAGGAACACTCACATAAATTTGCTATGGGAATTCTGTGATGTGGCCTAGCAGTTTAGGAAAGTGATGCCAGCCTGAAGGAACTGGGAAAACAAGGGCCTTAATGGCTTCCCCCTCCTTGGCCTAACGGGCTAAAAGGAGCAATTTTATTTCCAGGCTGAGGACACATGGCTCCAACTGTGCTCCCCATTTCCGTGTTGCAGCACCACCCCTTCAGGGTGATTCAGCCAAGAAAACTCATCTCTCCTCTGAACTGGGCATTTGCAGGAGTTAGATCTGCTCGGAAGAAAGATTGGCGTAGAAAGACCAGCTGTCTGGGGCTAATCTGCAGAAAAGCAGGTCTTGGACCTAGCAGCACCAGGCTCTTGGCTGTGCCCTCCACAAGCTTTCGTGGACAGGGCTATGGCATAGCTTTCCCTCTGACCCTCTTCTATATCAGGGAGTCTGGCAGGTAGGAAGGCATGGTGTATCATCAGGAGTCTCTGACTTTTGGAGGGGAAGCACCACAGGGTTGCAACTGCATTAAACCAGCAAGGAATAAATCTCCACTAAATCTGTCCCATATTTGATGCTCTAGTTTTTACAGACCAGAGCAGGAACTAAGAATGAAGGCAGTGGTGAAAAGAGGAGAAGAATTGGAGGGGAAGCTGGTGAGAGCAGAGTGTGTTTTCCATGCTGCAGTATTTGTCTTGGAGAGGAAGGCTGTAAATCTGTTACCCTGTCATGAACCCCTAGGCACTCAGCCTCTAGAAGCTGCCTGGCAATCCTGGCTCATTTACCTGGCCAGCTTTCACGGGCTCAGCAGTTCTTCAGCTGCAACCTGTTCTCTGCCTTCCACTGCTGCAGGACCTGAGGGGAGAAGCCAGCAAGCTTATTTACAGGCTATTAGAAAGCTGGGTTTTAGCAAGAGGTAGTGGGTGCAATTGGGATAGCCTGTATGATGTCCCTGTGGCCCTTATCCACTCTGCTTATATGCTGCACACTCATTACATCACTGTAGGTTTACAGAGAAACTGCCACAATAAAAATAAAAATATGTATTTATGTATCAGCCTGCATTTCTTTGTTCTGATATAAATGAAGTATAGAGGAAGTGAGCAAATGGAGCTCCCACAGGAGAACAGATGAAGAAGCTTGAGTCAGCAGAAGCAGAGCAGGAGGACCACGATGGTTTATGCAGGCTTTGATGCTGCCTCATTGAAGACAGTGATTTGTGAGGTGGTGAAAATGAATAATACCATTTAATTGAATCACTTCTTTGCAGACTTAAGCCAAACTCCAATGTGATTTTGAGATACTTTTGGTTACTGACGTGTTTTCCTTCAGGAATAATTCAAATGTGAGACTTTGTTCACTCTCATCTATAGCAAAACTTGCACGAACTTTTATACAGATCAGAATTGGGTTCTTCAGGGAACGGAAGACATATTTAAACTATTATATATCTTTCAGAGTTTATACTGATTTGTCATGGTTTCGTTTTTTTGTTTTGGTTTGGTTTTTGGTTTTTTGGTTTTTGCATTGATTCTTCAATGTGCCTGTTAAGTTTTTGCTCACTATCAGATCCTCAGGTGCTGGTATCTTTCTGCAGATCTGAGCTGTACACCAAGGACTCTAGTGGGTAAACACTTAACAGCTCTCTTTCAAACCACAGAATAGTCTCCTTCCATGAATATCAACATAATTAGTGAGATTACAACCTTTACAAAATGCTACTCGCTCTCCCCCTGAATGAAGTATTTGCTGGTAAATAACACAAAATGTATTTTTATGAACGTTAGATCAAACTTGCCAGTGAACATGCTATGGTTTCATTCAATGCCATTTCATCCTCTCTCTGCATGTATTTGAACAATTTCACTTTATTGCAATTTAAAAAAAAAAACAGAAAATGAATTTTGGTATCATGAAAATATTTATTGAAATTAAATGTTAGAAATTCCACCAAGGATGTTCAGGTTAGGAGGATTTGTGCATTACTCTAGCCCTAGCAGTTGTCAGAGAGAATCAGTCTTGAAGTCCCTTGAGCCTTGATTTGACCTATCAGTGGGCAACAGCAGATTTTTAGCAAAAAGGTAAGGGAACCACCATAGCTGGCAGGTAATATAACATATTTATCAATAATAATGATTAGTTTAGTCCCTAAGGTATGAGGTAATACAGTCTTTCTCATCAGGACTCGTGCTTTGTATTTGGGTAAATTCTTGTAATTCTTTGTTTCATTTTGCTGAGCTGTTGGCGTTAATATAATGTGGCAGTGAGTTCCCCTGCCTAAGTTCAGTGTTCTGTTAAAACTAAATTTCTCTAGTAAATTTGTAATCACCACCTTTCAGCTTCATTAACTGCTCATTTTTCTTGCATTATAAAAAAAAATAAGTAGCTCTTCACCTCCTTTCTTTGTATTACTCAGTATTTTATAGACTGTTATCACAACTTCACTTATTTGTCTTCTTTTTGATATAAGCTTCCCCCCCTTCATTCTTGCTTCATATATGCATTTTTCTGCTCCTGTTATCATTCTTGCCACCTTTCTAAAAAAGAAGCTAAAACAATACATTGTGACTTATCTGGCCACTAGTCAAACCATCTGGAATTTCAGCCTTCACCTTTGAGGGGGAAAAACAGGGGGGAAAATCCATCAAATAAATTGGAAAAACGAATACATTTATTGAACTCACCATCTGGTAGTACACATTCCACCAGCAGACAAGAAGAACAAAAAACCCAAGCTAAATTCAACAAATCAATTATTCATTGTGAATTATTCACTAGCTTCTATTCCAAACACTGCCAAGATGTGTTTGTTTATTTTTATTTGGAGTTTAAAAAAATCCATGGCAACATTGCTGTTTGTCTTAGCTTTCATGTACAAAGTGCAAACCTGTGCTTCTTTTCTGAATGCCTTTATTTAACCAAAGAAAAGCAACAGAGCGCAAAAGAATAAAAGCAAACTTCTCAGAAGAGAAAATACTGTGTATCTAGAAAAGTACCATTTCACTGCGTCTCACAGAATGATAGATATTCCTGGTGACCAGGCTATTCTAGAAATGCAAATGTGAAAGCCATAGAAAGTGAAATTTCATCTGTTGTATCAGTGCTATCTGTTGCAATGGTCAGACCACTTTGGGCTCGCCTGTGCTGGTCTCTCTTCACAGCTGCCAGCTGTATCATGGGACTTCAGTAGGGACCTGGATGTGATCTGAGGCAAGGGCAATTTATGATCTGCTGCCTGGTTTGTAAGCTTTCTAGGAGTTCTGCTGCTGGAGAGAGCTGGGGAAGGTGATTGAATGAGGGAAGTCAGCAGAAGTGGCCGCCTGTGTTCCCCAGTGTACAGCCTGCTCTATAGGAAAGCTCAGTAAAAGGGGTATTCCCTTTTCCTTCCACTTTTGTGTTGTTTGTTTTTTTGTTTTTTCCAGACTCACTTACACATAGCAACTAATTACCTTCTAATTGAATATTGACTGAGGGGCAGTCAGATAAGTTGTTTGTATTAGGAAAGCAAAGGAAATAAAAGTGCACTATGAATTATACTTTATATTGATTATAGTCTTCTCCGATACAAGGTGCTAAGTGCAGGGCTTTAGAATAAAAACCTTTGGGGAGAGCATTTTTCCACACGTTTGCACAGTGCCATGCACACAACCTGGTTCCCTTTTCCACTGCTCTGGTCGGACACCAACATTAACACTGGTGTTCAAACATCCATGTGCAGGTGCTGATCTTGACAACCAAACACAAGATTCACAGCGCCTCATATGAGATGCTCAGTTCTGACTTTAGGGGTGTGTTGCCCCAGAAAGCCCTGATGCCTTCACTTGGGAATGAAATCACGTTATTCACTGATATATTTCTTCCAGAGAATAGACACAAACTCCCACCAGAATACACAATTTATTCTACAAAATTCTGTTTCTTTTCTTCTTTATTTAAACACAGCAAAAACAATAACAACAACAACAACAGCAAAACAACAGTACCCTACTTACTTTTGGATGCAGTTTTTATGCCCCAATCAGTGCCTAACTGGTCATCAATTTAATATTTGCAATTAAATCTGAGTACAAAATGTTCTGCCAGTAAGCTGTGGACAAAAATGCTGCTGTCCTTGATTGCACCTAGGGGGGAAGTAAGAATTCTTCTTGATAAAGCTAATACTCTTCATTACATGCTTTCTACCTTTTAGAAACTGTGGCCCAGATTCTAGGAGGTAGGGTTAGAATATTCAGAACAGTGGCATTTTCTATCTGCTGATGTCCTCAACTTCCGTGTTGCTGTGCTGAGCAGTTTACTGTGCTAGAGATCTCTACTGCTTCTTTTGACACTGATGCAAAGATATATTCAAAAAGGACAGTGAGATTGAAAACGAAAACACACAAGATTAAAAGTATAAAAAAACAAAAACGCGAAACAAAACAAAACGCCTAACAAAAGAGAGAAAGATTAGAGACTTTTTTTTTTTTCCTTAGGAAAAAAACTTTACTTTAATCGTCTGATTTTCCTGGCTTCCATTCAAACACCACTTCTGTTCAGCTCTTTCTGTTCTTGCTGCGTTGTTTTTCATCCCTTCCCCGATCTGCCCATCCCGATTTCCTTGCCACAGATCTGCCTGAGCAGGGCTGAAAATGGGGACTGTGTAATGCCACGGCTTATGTCATGAGCTGGAGATGTTTGTGTGTCTGAAGGAACAGGGAGAAGCTGAGTAGGTTTATCTGCAGCAGGTATATCTGTGTCCACCACTATGCAGAATCTGAAAGGGCAGCAGCTGAAACAGCAGGGGATGTGGGACTGCTCCGTTGTGGTTTGGGAGCACCCATGTTCTCATGGGGAATGTCTGCAGAAGTTAAGAGCTTCCAAGAGTGTGTAAACACTCTAAATCTTTCTGGACTTTGTATGGGCCAAACTAAGCTATATGAATGGAGAAGGCACAGGGAATTTTGGGACTTGATAACAGGAAGTTCATAAGAAGCAGCCTCTGTTTTGCTTGGGATTTGTTTGAGGGGGGCTTAAAATTATTTGTAACAATGCATAAGGCTGCCAGTATTTTTCAGCAACATTTTTCTTTAAGATACAGAGGAGTTTTGTTGGCCTTTACAAGTGATTTATTCTGACAGTTATTGTATGTTCAACAATAAATTAAGTGAAAATAGGCTAATAACACATATTCACTGATGCTTTAGCAGCTCAGAAATGGATCGGAATTTCCTCTCTGACCTCACTCTCCTTCACAAGTAAACAGACAATCATGTGTAAGCCAGACAAAGGCAGGATTCTCAAACAGAAAGGATAGGTAGGTTGGGAGCACAGAGGACTGAAGCAAATGCCTCTCTAATTACTGATGTGTGGTGACAGAGGACTAAAGAGATCATTGGAGGCTTCAGTATTAGTGACAGTGCAGTTTTCTCCCAGCAAATAACATGTACCATGAGAAATCACTCTTTCCAGCCTCTGAATCTTTCTGGAAGTTTGAAATCTGTGGCAGTTGAATGTTTCCCAAAAGTCCCTGCAGCATCTTGCACATCTCAAGGGTCTCACAGCACGTCAAAGACGCCTCTTCCTTGCCAAGCTGCTGTGCCACCCACAATGCAAATGCTTATGTCTGAGAGCAGTGCTCCTGGAACTCTGGCAGACTGGGACTGTGCCCATTGCCTTGTGGAGCAGAGCCTGTTTCTGCCTTTTTTTTTTTTTTTTTTTTTTTGTCTGATGTTTCAGAGCTTACAGGCCTGGTTGTGGATACGTTAGGACCAAATGAAGGAAGAGATTGAAATTCAGGAGGAATGTGTGCAAGGTACAGCACTTTGGCAAGGATACTGAAGTGTGTGTATATAGGCCAAGGAGTGAGAAAACCTGTGGAAGAGCAGGCTGTGTATCGTGAGCTCAGGAAGTTTTTGATCAGTTGATAATTTCTGTCCTTTCCATTTCCCATTTCTCCTCCCTTCCAGTAGCCAGGGCATTTGGTAAAACCTCGTGGCTGATCTCCCATGCATTGAGAGTCTATGCTATTGCAAGAAAATAACTGTCACAGACAAGTGATGGGAGGTTACAGAAGGTTGTCCATGGTGATTCAAGGGTGAAACACAGACTCTAGTGCTTCCCCTTGTTCTCTGCTCAGTGCCTAGACATGTGCTCATATGGCACACAGTTTTCTGTCAGCTCAGCCCAAACCATGCAGAGGCTGGAGACCTGGTGCCAGTAGCACGCCTGTGGTAGTGGGGAAAGAGCTGAACAGGTGGAAGAATCAGGCAGAAGACAGCATATCAAACCAACATGCTATAAAAACGCTCCGCTGAAGCATGGTGACACTGCAGGGGCTGCTTTTCCATCAGAAATGGACTGGAGCATCCCCAGTGCAATGGTTGATGTACTCACCTGTCCAATTCCTGTTGAGGCAGTGCAGATGGGAGCGTAATTCTCAATGTCTGTGGGGCTGAAAGCAATCTGTCTGTCACCACCTCCTTTCCTCCCCTCTCCAGCTACTTTCACTCTCCCACTTGCCATGTCCTGTTTTCTTGTAAACAGGGTGGTGGCTGATTTTTTGGACCTGGAATGATAACAGGTCACTCTCTCTCTCTCTGTAGTTCTTCAGCATCTATTGCAGCTGCTTGTGTGTTGAGGGCATTTGCCTTGACTTTACTCAATAAATGATTGTTTGCTTATTTGTAAAGCTTTTCTATTTGTCCTTTCCTTTCCTTCCCTTTATTTGTAAAGCTCTCTCCTCTCCTCTCCTCTCCTCTCCTCTCCTCTCCTCTCCTCTCCTCTCCTCTCCTCTCCTCTCCTCTCCTCTCCTCTCCTCTCCTCTCCTCTCCTCTCCTCTCCTCTCCTCTCCTCTCCTCTCCTCTCCTCTCCTCTCCTCTCCTCTCCTCTCCTCTCCTCTCCTCTCCTCTCCTCTCCTCTCCTCTCCTCTCCTCTCCTCTCCTCTCCTCTCCTCTCCTCTCCTCTCCTCTCCTCCTCTCCTCTCTTTTTCCAGTCAGCAGCAAGGATGAGAGGTTTGCTATTGGATCTGCTTTAGCTCTGCTAGATCCCATGCATATTTTCCCAATTTGCAGAGGCTATCTCTTGTAGACGAAGGAAGTAATGAAGAAACGAACAGCCTTCACTCTCTCTGACAGAGGAATCCGTTTATGAAAAGAGAATAGTGAAGAACTAGAGCACTTGCAACATGTTTAAAGCCTCTTTTTCCCCCAGGCTTGTCCTGAAGCATCCCTAGTAGGAAATTCAGGCAGCTGTTCAGCTTGCTGACTGGGTGGGAGTTTAAAGGCAATCTTTGTGTGCACAATTGCATAATGTAATTGCGTGTGCATTAACATTTTACCTGGATTTAGGCATGTGCAAATGACTTGCTGAATTACTTTGGAGCTGGAGTTGCAGTAAGAGATTTGGGGAACTCCTCCTCTTTGCTGTGACAAGCAGCATCTGGTCCAATGTAAAGTACAACTTTCAGTGCAAATATGTAGATGTGTTTGAGCTTATTCTTTGTTCTCTGCCATTACCAGGACGTGGGTTGGCAAGCTGAAAATGGCTTTCCGCCAACATTTAATGGGAGCATCTCCCAACTGCTGAATGTGTGTGCAGAAAGTAAATGCAAAAGAGAGAGGGTTGTGGTGGTCAGAGCAACCATTATTTAACTGGGGAAAATTCTTGTGTAATATGGATTCTGTAACTTTCCCAACTCTGGTTATGATACACTTTAAAATCCATACTGCTGTGAAGGAGAAATTATAGCCAATTAAACAAGAGTACCAAACAGAGTCTGTCCCCAAATTTTCCCTTTTTGTATTTGTTGAACTGCACAATTATTTTAAATTGAGTGTTGCATATTCATAAACTGCATTTCCAACCACCCAGTCTTCTGTTTTATGGATCTAGTTGGAATATTAGCATATATTTCAGTAGCTCATTTCATTTCATTGATCCCAAAGTTCTTTACAGAAGACACGTACGATGCTCATACTGATACCAAAGAGCAGCCACCTCTGCGATGGAATATAACAGGTGTTTAACAGAGCTCAGATTCCTCCCACTGCATCAGCTAAACCAACGTACAGCTTCTGCTTTTTCCACCAGGAATGTCTAGAGGGATTGCTGTACAAACAGAACACAGCAGAAGGATTATAGCACAACCACAATGCTAGCAAATTTCTTTGCTTAGATAGGTATTAAGACCTGTCTTTGAGAATGACCTTAGACCCCAAGGGTTATTCTAGGTGGACTGATTGTGCAGGTGTGACCTGAGATGTGGATTTCAGCTGCAGTTGCAGTGGAGAATTGGGTTCACACACATACTCTTACAAAAGCTACTTCAGGTGTTCAAGTGAATGAGGCCATTTTTGAGTGAGGGTGTATTATACAAGGGAGTTAATGGGTACAGCTATGTTTTTGTAAAATCACACTGTACAGGTGAATGGTGTAACTTTCCTATGCAGGCAGAACCAAAGACCTACTCAGTGAAATGAGTGTTATCAAATGCCTGCTGCTTTTCCAAATACAGAATAGGGGTTGGTTGCTCAGGGGAAATTTTAGGACAGCACCCAGCACATCCCTCTCTGAAATGCCTACTCGGACTTTGTGGTGGCACCAGTGCGGTTCTGAGTCACCAGCAGCATTATTTGCAATTTCAGGGATCTCCCATCCAAATAGTGACAGTTTGTTTCTCAGCACTGCTTAGCTTGTCAGATCTGTGGCAGGGTGTCATGGCTGTTCAGTCAGAGTTACTGAATGGAAGGAAAGAGAGACATCTTTAATTTCTATAGCCTTTCATTCTGATGACATTTATCAAATTTCCTCTGTCTGACAAGTTCAACCTAGATGTGCTCCTCTGCCTTCCTGCACGTGCCCTGGTGATGGGAAGGGAAGATGGGAAGAAGAGAAGATGGGTAGGAGCCAGTGGGCAGCACTTGCCCGCTTGTAAGAGGGTTGGATAAAGGAAGAGAAGGTGAAATGTACTAAAAATAAAGAAGCCCGAAAGCAGGTGACTACAGAAGAAGGAAAGGAATAGACAAAAGGAGAGGCAGAAAAAGTAACTAGTTGAGATTGTATAAAAGGCTTTTTAAGCCCCCACACTGCGGTCTACACTCTTTAAAGTACTTGAAAAACCAGGTGATACTTTTACTGTGCATCTGCACATCACGTAGTTAATTCTGTACTATCCAGTTTCTAGCCTTCTCCTCCATTTTCCTTATATCTTTTTTTTTTTTTCTTTTTTCTTTTTTTCTTTTTTTGGCTTCAATTAATGTCTTTCTTACATTCCTTCAGGAGGTTTTTTTAATCCCTTCTTTCTCCAGTCCTGGATCTAGAAGTGTCACAAGAGGTTTCTTCCATTTCTAGATGGAGGGACAATCTCAGTAGGTCATGCCCACCTACCCTCTTTCCAAGGCTAGACCAGAGGATGTTCCAGGAGGAGAAAGCTAATGAGGGATCTATACTGAATTTGGAGATCTTTCTGCACCTTTTCCCCCATCTTACAGTTGTTGATCTTGGTGCTAGCAGGACTGAGAGCAGTCACTGCCTCCTGTAGCCACCTTGGTTAACCAGCTGTCCTAAATGGGTCATTTAGAGGAGACCAGTGGGCCCGTCAATAACACTCAGCTCTGCCATTGGCACTGGGCCCACAAGCTTCTCACACGCTTCTTAGTGCATCAGAAGTTAGACTTCCTGGGGATACTGCATGCTAGATTGGTAGAATCTGTCATCTTCTCAAAAGGATGTGTTAGGAAGTCATGATGATGTGCAGACAGTTCTGGTCTCTCTGTGGCTGAAGGATGTCATGGTGGGGACAGCTGCCCTCAGGGCTCAGTGTGCTTGTAGCACTGCCAAATATCAAGGAGTTGTAAGCATTTATCAGGACATCTCATGAGTCTTTTTAGCATTTATTACCAATCATGGAGAGGAAAGGTTGTGCAGTGGGATGGCTGAAACAGAAAGTGAACTGGGTAATGCAGCTCAGGTATCCATGTCTTGTTGGGTATGACAAGTGGAAAAAAGCCAAAGATATAGCCATTCATTGGTTCCCTCTACTTGGAGATATCTGCCTGATATCCACACTGATAGCATTTCTGTTGCATGTTACTGTCCATCTGTGAAGAGATTACACATTTAGCATCTGTCTACCCATCCATCAGCGTTAGGTTCCTTTAGGCACCCTTTAATGTCTGCCTACCCATCCATCAGCATTAGGTTTCTTTAGGCACCCTTTAATGTGGGTTTTCAGAGCCTGCCTTGCTTGCCACCTCCTCTCTGCGTTCTTCATCCTGCATCTGGTGTGTATATTTGCTACTTCGTGTCTCAGTTCAGCAGAGACTTCCTGGCTCTCTTTCACTGAATTGTGTTTTTTTCTTGTATTTTCTTCTTCCGCTCTGTGGCTTTTCTTGAACATAAAATAGAAGTCAGGTAGGTTCAAACATTTGGCCTTAAAGCTGGAAGATACAAACATGACCTGCTGTGCATCAGTTACTGATGGTGTAGGACACCATTGTATTAGCTCCTTTTTGAAAACACTCAGCATGTTAGATTCCTGACTTGCTAAGCTTCCCAATTCTGATTTCCTGCTTGTGACTACAAAACGCATTGGGATTTTTATTCATAAGTATGAAAAGAGCCATCTTGGTATAGGCAGAAGTGGCTGACTTAGACATCAGAGCACATGCACAGGTGAATGTCTTGAACTTTTAACAGCCAAGCTATTACCCATGCAGTCACATAAAGACCTCCACTGCTGAATCTGCCTGAACTGGTTATCTGCAGAGACTAAATAGTTCTGTGTGGGGTTGATGTATCCTGGAGGCTCGAGGCAATTAGCTGTGGATGATGAACATGGAGTGTAATGATAAGTCCTCAGGGCAAAAGTGCTCAGCTGCTCTGCTCCTGCAGATCTTGGGCACTCTGCAGGACCCAGCCTTCATCTTGAGCTTCACCCCTGGCATGCAGATAATCAGAAGGTTGGACTAACTGGGGAAAAAACTGTAGTAAACACTGTGCAGGGAGTTTCAGAGCTCTGCAGATGAAGGTTGTGGGTTACAGAAACAGCATAAGTCAAATAATTTTAGCTCTTTTTTCTTCTTCTCCTTGAAAAGAAGAAAAGTAGAAGCTAAATGCAGTCTGTCCCCTGTCCCTAGTTGAATCACTAACTTATTCTGTCTTGTAATAGCACTTAGAAACCCTGGTGTCATTATTAGCATTGTACAAAAATATATCAAAGAACCAGTCTCTTCCTCAGACAGCTTGCGATCTAAAGCCCACATCCTGCAAAGCCTTAAGAATATGTTTAACAGTATGTTGCAATTATTACTGATCATAATTGCTATTATGGAACATGCAGTTCCCAAATATAAATCAGGATCCCAGGCTACTGGGCCCTCTAATGATACACAATAAAGGCAGTGCCAGAACCGACAAGTTTACAGTGAAAATGTTGAGCATTGACCCTCTGTGGGATTTCTCGCA
Source organism: Phasianus colchicus (assembly GCF_987193195.1). Classification (NCBI taxonomy): domain Eukaryota; kingdom Metazoa; phylum Chordata; class Aves; order Galliformes; family Phasianidae; genus Phasianus; species Phasianus colchicus. Next base: position 83,601,170 of record NC_143436.1, read on the forward strand.
GTGCATACAAATGCAGTGCCTGCATAAGGCCTGGCAGACACTGTGCATAAAATAAAGGAAAAGATAAGAAATAGATACAACAAAGATATAGGTGGAAGCATAAGGTAACAATGTAATGTAATATTAAGAATATAAATCTAAGATAGAATTGAGAATATTCCAAAAGCTTGGTTTTTTTCTGCACCATTAACTTGATCTCATTGCGCACCAGAATATATATAGATTCTCTGTTCTTACCTTACCTGAGAAATGTACAATTTCATATATAATGTGTGATAAATAGGATGTACGATGGGGTAGAATCAATGATGCAGGAGAAACTTTAACATATGGAAAGGCTTGACTTCTGAGCACTTGATTTCTCAGTCTTAATGTTTTATCAGTGCTGAATTTTTTGTAGTGGAGATATATCTGAATGTGTGTAGCCATCTGAATAATCAGGTGAAACCAGTGCCAGACTCAGCCAAGTAGAAATGGAGCATCTTTAACAAGAAAGCTTTAATGAGCTTGTTGCAAAACCCATCTCTGTTTGACAGGACATTTGTGGAGTGCTTGTGCAGCTGGAGGGAGCTTCTCTTTAGTGAGAGTAGATGGGAAGACTGGTCATTTCTATGTGAGAGAGCTGGAGATGTGAGGAAAAAAAAATATTTTTTGTGTTATTTTTGGTTGTCTTTTTGTTGCCCTATCTGTTAATGTCTGGATTTTCTTGAGGCTCTTTTCCTTTCCAAATTTCAGATAAATAAATAAACAATCCTATTTTTTCCCCATAACCTTGGGGATAATCTGGACTGCCTCTGTGATACGTCAGAGGTTTTCTGCTTCGGAGTGGGGAGTGGTGGGTCTTAGAACATGTTATTTTAGACAGATATCTATTTGGACAGAGTGAAGAACCTGAAGATGATAAATGGCCTGTATTTGCACATTTCCCAACTGAAATGCTAGCATTACTGTAGGCCTATTTCCCAAATCTGATCTGAAAGACATGCTTCATACTTATGTCTCTTCCTAGTGCTTTTATGCCATCATAAAGACTTTACTATCCCATCAAGACATATTAACATTTTTCCTTGAGCTGGGATGGCCTGAAAGTGGCTTATTTTCCAGAACTCATCACGCCTTCTCTTGGTAACAAAGAAGTCCCATATATCCTCACTTTCACTGCTTTTAGATGGCTTGAAGGAGCCTGTGATGTAGCAGTAGAAAAGGTAAGGTACTCAGATAAAGTCTATGAAAATCCAGCCAGAGGGGCTCAGGAGAAAATAAACTTTACCACCAGTGCCTTTTCCCAGTGTGATGACCACAGCCCAGTTTTTGTTGCCTCCTTTCTTAAGGAAGAACATATGGAGTGATGAGAATATTCAGTGGAGGAAGGTAACAGATGATGCATAGAAGCATTATGTATGAACATAAACATAAATATATTATGGAAAATATCCCATAGCCCCAGCAAGTGCTTCCCCTCTTTCCTTCTTTCCCTTTCAAATCATTTAAATTAATATTTTATTTTTGTGCAGCTGTAGGGAAGGCATATATTATTGACAGGATCATGTTTTCTCTGAATCTCTCCCAGTTCCCACACTTTCTGCGGCAGAGAAAGGGAAATTTAAAAGAAAAAATAAACAGTAACTTTTAGGTTTGAAGTTATGGCAGTACCCAAATTTAAATCCAGATGTTTAACAGAAGTACTGTTTGCATGCTTAACTTTTTGGCTCTAGTTCTACTTGTCTTACCTGGACACTCAGTAAGGCTATCATTAAGGCTCCCATGGGAAGAGAAGAGTTTGGCTCTTAGTAAGTTATAGAAATGGTACAAGATCTGAGTGCGGAGTTCACATTCTGAAGGATGACATCGTCTTGCTCCCAGCCCTACCTGTGATTTTGAGTGTTAAAAAGCAGTGCTTCCCAGTTTATGCATCATGCTGTAATGATATGTATGCAGGAGGAGCTCTAAGGAGAGAAACATATTGAAGTGTTGCAGTCGCAGGCCGAACAAAATTTGCAGTTGTTTTTTCTGAAGCAGGCCTAAGAATTTCTCACCCAGAATTAGGAAAATTTCAGGTGCCCCAATCTTCAGCAGGGACTTTGCTTGCTTGGATTTCACAGAGAAGAGATGATAAAGCCAGAATTTTTGGATCCAGACCAAATTTGCTAAACAGGACACCCTAGAGAGAATCTGGGCAGAATCTCCAAATGCAGGATAGCAAGTGTTCCTGTTAAAGCCAAAGTTCTTGTCAAAGATATCCCTCAAACTGCCAAAGCATGAAGATGCTGATGAGGCTGTTCATGATCTCAGTTTCAAAAAGGCATCTGGAAATAAAAGAGTTCTTGTGGGTCATGTAGGTGTCTTTTAACAGGTAGGCATGGAGAATATGACTGACTCTGTTTTTCTTTTGACTTTTTGTGCATTTCTGGGTAAGATGTAGTCAAGATTCAGTGATTTGGAGTGGAAATAACCCACATTTCAGATACAGTTGTTTATTTTCTGTAGTCTCCTTACTGCTCAAAATATCTTTTAGAAGAAAAACGTGACACAATTAACTGATCCTACAGGCAGATCTAAAAGATGTTCCTTTCTGGTTAGTGGTAGAAAGGGATGCGTTTGAGAGTATCAAATTTCTGGGTGCAGCATGGTTATTTGCCTGGTCCACCATGAGGTCCTGTGCAAAATTTTCAGTTTTGGAATGGCAAAGGCTTTGGCAGTGTTTAGACACCCAGAGCATCACCCTCAAGGAAGATCACACCAGAAGAGCTGTCTTGCCTTGCCTTGCCCTGGGTCCTACCTTACCACCCCATCCAACCCCAGTGCCACTCCCAAATACGATCACCCCTCTGCTTGCTTTGATCACCTCTCTACCTGCTTCATGCCTGAGAAAACGCACAGCTGGAGCAGAAATTTGCATCCTCCTCTGTGTCCTCCCCTTCCCAAGCATGCACAGAAAGAAAATTCAATTAAGCAAGTGATTTGCTGTTGTGTTTAAGTTACAATAGTAGTAATCACACCAATTATAGAAATCAGGTTGGCAATCATGGACCCTGCCCTCTGGGTTGCTATTAACTTCATTCTGGTGTGTGATTTTCCTCCGCCCCACTGAAATTGGTGAATGTCACCTGCGTATATCCCTGCTCCTCCAGGATGTAATAGCATCTTTAAAACCTAACAGCCAATTGCTGCCCTCACACGTGCATTGAGATTTATCCCTACCTCTCTTTATTACAATAATGAGTGGGTAGCAGATGTAGTCAAATGCTGTTGCAGTATTCTCCCTCTGCCCTCCCTCCCTTTTCTCCAGCAAGCGGTAGTTTGAATCTTAAGCAGTGTCTTGGATTACTTAGTGGAAACATTCTCCAGGCCCAGGGGAAAAATAGTTACACAACTGCCTGGGATCTTTTTTTTTTTTTTCCTTTCCTTCCTTTTCTCTTCTTTTTCAGTTTAATCATTCTCTCTACTTGGGTGAATCTTCTTTAATTATTAAAACTTTACAGTGAGAAGCACCACTAACTATGATGACAGATGTCTTCCTCTGTTCTTTCTCTCCAATCGCCAGGATTAGCAATGGACGTCTATGCTCAGCCAAAATATCACTTTGTTGCAGTGGAAATTTCCCTGTGATTTTTCTTTTTGTCTGTTTCTCTCATGAGTGTAGGCAGATTTCTTGTTGGGATCCTTTTGTTACCACTCCCTCCTGCTCTGAAGGTGAGGGAATGGAAGATTCAAGATATGAGAAAGATGCTTTTGGTCCATTCTCTTTGATTCAAGCATGAGATGCTTCTCTCTTTCTGCTGTGAAATGCTGAGACACTGTGTTTCAAATGTGGCCTCTGGCTTCTGGTTGCAACAGCTCCTCTGAATACCCAGATACCGTCCAAATCCAGAAGCACTGAAATCACCAGCTGCTTTCAATAGAATTGGTCATCACTCAAATGTACATATGTATGAATGCAGAGCGAAATTGGGTTGTGACATGCAGAGGGAATGAGCTGAAGTGATGAATGAGATTAATCTGAAACAATTTTTAAAGGGCTCTGAGATCTTTGAATAGAAATGCCAGTGAAAGAGGAAACAGAATTACGATTGTTCGCATTGATACTGTTCTCTCATCACCATTTTGCTTGCTCCCAGGGCCAGAAGACCTGTGCATGTCTCGGGGCCAATCTGAACTGCAGCATGAGGTCAGAGAGCTCCATCCCAGTGCTCTCTTGCATGCTTACCTCACCTGCCCTTTCTGGTGCACAGCTGCTCCTTCCATGCTCCTACCTTTCCTGCAGTTACCGTGGCTGGATCAGATGGTCACCAATCACTTGTGGCATTTGCTGCAGTCCAGTGAAGAAGCTGGTAGGGGGATGCTAATTTAGCTGTTAGCTGCTTGTTCAAAAGTCAAATTAGCCTCTCACATCTCTGCCTTTTTGGGATCATTGTTTTTCCTGTGGTTGGTCTGCTGTGTTATTTACACTTTTCACAAGAGAGGTGGAGAGCCATCTGGATTTGGTGTGCAGCCAAAGCTGATCTGAATGCCCACAGAATTAAAACAGAGCTGACACGTATGGGGAATATCAAGCCCTTTTAACAGGTACGAGAGCAGCTCTGGAGCAGCATTTTCCCAACATACTGTGCTTGGTAAATTGGGCAGCACCGAAGCATTTAAAAGATTCTCTTTGTTACGTCTGTTGTCTACAGCCTGTCTGATGCTACAGCTCTCTAAACAAGCTCATTACAAATCAGTGATGTGCTTGGCTCAGCGTGTCCACACTGCAATATTAGGACCCGGCCAGTGACCACAGAACTGCGGGCTTTGGGGTGGTGCTGCTACAGCTGGAGGCAAGGTGGCAAGGAGGCTGCTTCCATGGTGCTTAGGCTGCCTTTGCAAGAGGCCGAGGCTGCCAAGTGCTGGGCTTTGACAGCAGCACTGGGCCAGGTGCCTGGCTGCTCTCTGAGCAATTCCCAGGTCGTGTCATTGTACAGAAGGGAGTAGTTTAATCCCAGAGAAGAGAACAGATGGGGAAGGGCATTGGCAGCATTTCAGGATTTGCAGGTGTTGCTTGCTGTGGTGCCTCTTTTGGTTGCCTGCATGGGGAGGCTGCCACCTTTGCACCCTGTGGGCTGAGGAGTTCTTCAGCCCCAGGGAGGCAGAGGAGGGGTGCTAGGTCCCAGCCAGCCACTGTGGCTCTCAATCCAGTGTGCTTTCCCTGCCCAACTCGCAGCCACGTGTAAATCTCCCCTTGCTCCTCACCTGCCAGAGCCCAGGTGGTGAAGAATCTGGTGGCAGGTAAAGTAATCAATCTGGAGGGCTTTTAGCAGCACGTCCTGCCATCATTTGACAGCACATCTCTGTCAAGGAGACTGTGCCTTTCCTCAATCAATAAATCAATCCATCCTTTTTTACCTTTGTGCACCTGCGTGTCAGTCAATTCATGCCATGGACAACATAGAGCTGGCACTCAGGTGGCACAATAAATGTTCCCTCCCACCAAGGCCTCTCAGGGCAAGTTCAAGCTCAGGGCAGGGCTTGAACCTGCAGGGTCTCTGCAGAATCTCTGCAGGTAGCTATGACAGCAATCTCCCACATCTCATCACTTTCTCAGTTGTTGAGTGGCATCTGTTATGCAGGGGATCCATGTCAGGATGTCTCCATGCTGTGCTGAGCATTTCTCTGAGAAGCCAGGGGCTCATATCCCTGTAAGACAGAGGGCTTTGTTTCCCCTAGGTGCCATGGTCCCTGAGTCCAACATCTCCCCTATCACCTTCTGCAGGGGAGCTCTGCCAGCATCTGCCATGCATCCCTCAGGAGCTCCCAACCACATGCTGGAGAAGTGACTGTGCAACCAAGCTGGCTCTGCCTGCCTGCTAAGGTTTCTAGAGACACAGCTTGTGTCAGCCTCAATCTCCTATTTATCTCCTCTTGTTCCCGCTGTCACAACCTCTTCCTGCGAATGCAGAATGAAGAGGGTAGTAGCATTGGGCAAAGAGGGACTGACAAACAGCTGGGGCCTTGGAGCTGTGCCATGAATGATACCTGTGCAGTGTGGTGTGTTTGCTTGTTTGCTCAGGACTGAGGGCCACCGAAGTCAGTTTCCTCATAAATGTCCATCTGTAATAGCAAAGGGAAGGGCTGTGTCTCTTTGAGCATCTCCTCCACTGGGATGTGATTGTGTGAAACTAGAAACAACTAGTTTGGATGTTTCGTGCTAATTTAGGGCAGGTGCCTTGGTTGCTTTTTGCTCCTGGCTCTCTTGGCAAAAAGCTTTGTTCTCCTTTAGTAGCTTTTGCTCCAATATCTCCTATCTAAGTATACTACAGGGGATCCTGATGTTTGGATACCGTTAAAATGCCTCATTGTGGGCTTGGAAATCCTCAGACTCGTCCCAAAGTATTCAGAAACACTGAAATTGAGATGTCGAAAGCTTCCCGATGGAGTCAGGAGGAGTCACTGCAACATATCAGAGACATCTGGGAGGCAGCACCAGACTGCAGCCTGTATTATCCTGTCCCTTACCTTTATGCTGTAACAACAAGATCAGCCTTCCTCTCTAGACACATCTAATTGTGTCCTTAGGCTATCATGACTATAACTACATCGCTACTCTAATTAGGCTTATGGTTCAACATCTTTCTTAATTTCTCCTTTCTTTAATTTCTTTGAAATGTTTTGGACAGCCTTCCTCACTTAAGCAGCCTTTCATCACCTAACATCCTTCATTGCTTGCTGCCTCTCTTGCTGCTGATGTGGCCTGTGGAGGTACCACGAGACCGTCCCAGCTTCCACCCAGCTAACACTTGCAGCTGACAAGAGGGCAAGAGGAGCCCCATTCTCATCACTGCTGCGAGGTTCAGGCAAAGGCTCACTGTGCTGCAGAGTGACAGCTGCAAAATTCCTGGATGACCTGGGTTTGTTCCAGTATTAATTGTTCTTACTTCTTTTTGGAGGTCAGGCCCTGCCGCTGGTTGCCAGCTCCTCAGAGAGCTGAGTGAAAAATGGAGACTAAAAGCTTAAAATGTGGTCTTTGCCTCAAAAAAAAAAAGCGACCTGATAAAAATAGCCTCTTCCTCCACTGTTGCTCTAATTCCTGTGTGACTCCAGGTCAGTTTTGCTCGCTCGAGACAGAAAAGAAGTTTTTGCTGTCTCTCTCTCTTGTTCACCACAATGCTTCAGGAGAGAGACCTGCAGGTTCTCAGCGGGACACCTAACTAAGGTCTAAAGGAAAAAATGAGCTTCTTCTTGGCAAGGAGGAAAAAATGCCCAAAGCACAGGCTTAATCCAAAGATCCTTGCTTAGGTCTGCATGGTTGAGAATAAGACTGAAGTGTGACCAGCAACTTAAATCCTTCAGCAGGGCACAGTGGGAATCACAGATTCGTGATGAACACCGTTTTAAGTATCTATTTCCAAGAAACTTCTTCAGGAAATTATCCTTCAAACATTTTGGCCAACAAGCTTTGACTTGCAAAGTCTTTATGACATAAGCCTGCTCCTTGCCTTCAGTTCAGAAAATATACTTCTTCCCTGTAGGGTTTTGCAGTTTTAGGGTGTAAAGCATGTCTCCTTCTCGTGCTGCTGTAATTGCTGTGAATGGGTGTTTCATAGAGAGGCTCAAGGAACCTTTCTAATGAAAGGAAAAAATAAGATAATCAGAAATGGGTTGCAGACTACATTAACGAAGTATGCATGGTCTCCCTGCTTCAGCCTATCCCATGTCCAAGAAAAAACGCCCTCAGGTTGTCTCTCTGTTAAGCTTGAACACACACATCTCTTCTTACGTGCACATCTGCTTATGTGCATATCTGCATATGGAGTGTGTATTGGGAGTATCTATCAGGATCTGGACACAAAAGCCCTTTCTCCTTACCAAAAGAGATTGCTCTTCTGGGTGCTCCCCTCTCCTCCTTCCCACCAGCTCTGCTGCCCTGGTTTGTTAAGGTTGCTGAATGCAAGGGACTACTAACCGCAGACCACGCTTGGGAAGCAGAAGACTTTGATCCAGAGAGATCTAGCACCTTCTCACCTCTCTGCATCGATGCTCTCATCTAGCTTCTTCTCTGCTAGCATCTCTCCTGCCCTGCCTGAGAGCTTCGAGAGAGGGTTGTCCTGAGAAACAGACAAAAATATGCCCTCTGTCATCCTGATCAGAGCTGCTTGAGAGAAGAGGAAAGATCACAGCCGAGGCTCCCCATGGGCTGCTGGCTGCATGGGCACCACAGGCTGGAGCATCTGTCAGATGGATCTTAAAACTTGAGACCTTGGTTGGTCAGCACCCCATGGCAGACTTGCTTTATGGCAGGTCCCACTACCGATGTTATCAGCTCCAGGACATCCTGTGGGGACAGCACTGCAAATCAGGTCAAGAAATAGAGAAGCCAGGCTGGAGCTCTGAGAGGTACACCTTTTCCATTTATTTCTTCCCAGGTGCCTCCTCAAGCAACCTAGAAGTAAAGGAGGAGGGAACCAAAAGCTCCTTCCGGTTAACTGTGTGAGTTTGCTAGCTGAGGGGTTTTAAGGGCAGCTGCCAACTATAGTAAGGCTTGCACGAAATTCAGAGGAGTTTGCTGTTTGCATGTCAGATGAGGTAAGGAAAAGGGACTCAGTGATGTACACAAAAATAGAAGTCACCAAGCCAGCTGGGGAGGAGAGGAGGAAATGTTGCTTATTCACAGGAAAAAAGTGTTTATGTGTAATACTGTTTGAGAGGAATTGCCTGCTTTCCCATTCTTCTCCTATTCCCATTTTTTCATTCTCTTGTGATTGGCACAAGTCACCCCACAAGCATCCCTAGATTACCACCTCATGGGGAACTGAAGCTTCCAGTGCCTTGAGAAGTGGTGGTGTGGGCTGCACAAGGGCTTTCCTAAAGCAGAATGCTGACCTCAAAACTGACATGGAAAAGGATTTAAATCAACAAACCATCACTTGGGAATATTCCACGCTGTGTCCTAGAACTCTTCTGCTGTTTCCTGCCTTGTAGGAAATGATTCCTGCCTTGTACACTTGTAGATTGGTGGGCCCTGCTTGCCCACTGCCCAGAGCCACGTGCAGATGTACCCCGCTGTCCTGCCCGCACTGCAGTCTGCACCCATCCTCCCTCAAACAATAGACGATGCAAGGGGAAGGAGAATCTAACCCCAACCATGCTCTGTGTTGTCTGAAGCAGATCATCCCTGTCCCCTCATTTCTGGGGGTTCTCAGAGCCCTTCTGCAGTGTCAGCCATTCTGGCTTGAAGTTGTGAGAGTGGTGAGGGATGAAGCCTGGGTGAGAAACAGCAAGTGAAGCAAAAACAGAGAACAGGCTCTGACTGCAGATGGATTTTGCCCCCTTCTGTCAGCTTCCTGCAACAGACCTGAGCTGCTGCCTCAGGCTGGCTCTGCATTGCTGTGCTTGGTGCATTTGGCTGTACAGATGCTGTCAACAACCGCTCGCATCCTTCCCCCAGCCACTTACTGGTTACAGGCAAGGAGGCCAGAGATTATGACTGTAGTGTTTGGGGAGCTCAACTTTAAAGGGTCAGAAGATATTAGGGTCAGGCAGAGAAGTTAGTGGGGTATGGAAGGGATAAAATATCAGCAGGGGCAGAGGACTACATAGCAGAGGGGTGACTGGCAGTGTCTGAATAGATCTTGGAAGATGCTAGTGTATTATTGCCTACTAGAGCCACTTGTGAAACTGCTGCTGTCCTAAAAACTGTCAGTACCTGCATGTTGGTCTCACAGGAACATAAAGGCAGGATGCTCCCACAGGCCCAGTTTCCTAATGGATAGCAGGAGGAGTGATAGAATTGCTAAAGTAATGCCTGTGATTGCTTCAACCCTCTCCTCTCCTCTCCTCTCCTCTCCTCTCCTCTCCTCTCCTCTCCTCTCCTCTCCTCTCCTCTCCTCTCCTCTCCTCTCCTCTCCTCTCCTCTCCTCTCCTCTCCTCTCCTCTCCTCTCCTCTCCTCTCCTCTCCTCTCCTCTCCTCTCCTCTCCTCTCCTCTCCTCTCCTCTCCTCTCCTCTCCTCTCCTCTCCTCTCCTCTCCTCTCCTCTCCTCTCCTCTCCTCTCCCCTCCCCTCCCCTCCCCTCCCCTCCCCTCCCCTCCCCTCCCCTCCCCTCCCCTCCCCTCCCCTCCCCTCCCCTCCCCTCCCCTCCCCTCCCCTCCCCTCCCCTCCCCTCCCCTCCCCTCCCCTCCCCTCCCCTCCCCTCCCCTCCCCTCCCCTCCCCTCCCCTCCCCTCCCCTCCCCTCCCCACTCCCCTCCCCTCCCCTCCTCCCCTTCCCTCCCCTCCTCCCCTTCCTCCTCCTCTCCCCTCCTCTCCCCTCCCCTCCCCACTCCCCTCCCCTCCTTTTTTTTTTGTGATTTCACAATTGTTATTTTTAACAACAATCTGACCAACAATAGCATTTTGAATCCAAATAGACTCAGGTAGACATGCCTTCAGAGTTGTGTTAACCTCCTCACGTCCAAGCTGAAAAGCAGGTCTGCTGGCCTAACCCACTTCTTTTCAGCCACTGTCAGGACAGGTTCATCTCTGGAGTGCTCCTGAACTTGCTCCGGGGTTCAGCTGCCATTAGCAGAAGTGAGGTGGAAATCTTAGAGGGAGCTTTGCCTTTTTCTTCCCCGTGGCAGCATTGAACGCCACCTGATCCCCACTGCAGCAAAAACACTGTCAGTCCTTTAAATTGGTGCATAGGGTAAGTCTGTCTGGTGGAGGGGATCTGAGTAAGCCCAGGAGAAGGCGTAGAGGCACACTTCAGCCTTCCTGGCATTGCAACAGCAGACTGGTATCCAAGTGTCACAGAGCATCTTCCAGTGCACTGCTCCATTTCCTTTTCCTTTCATTATTTTGCATTTATCTATGGCCTTTGTATCTCTTGGCTGCAGCTCAGGCCAAGCATGGGCAGCTCACCAAGGCACCTGTTCCCTATCTCTGTGTCACTTTCCCCCTCTTCTTATTTCATAATGCAATAGACACAGGTCACTGGGTAAAGCACCTAGCCTTCTGCATGCAGATTGCATCTAGACAAGGCTTGGCAAATTCTGGTCAAACTCTAGTCATGAATATCTTTCTAGGTTGGCCAGAGTGGGAAGAAATCAACTGTATGTGGTATATTGGTTCTATTTTTCCTCAGTGAGAATTAAGTCTACTAAAGGCTGCATAAACACTTAGAAGATGTTTGCAGTCCTTTACCCTCCTGCTCAAAGGCCTCACACTTCATCTACTGCCTCGATCCAGGGAGACCAGAGCCCAGGGATGGTAATCTCCCTGCCTGCCAGGGCTGTGAGCTGGTGTCTCTTGATGTCCTGGCAGGATCATTTTGTGGCTGCCGTGTCTTTTCCCCAAACAGCTGAGGGTGGCACCTGTGACTCTAGGAGGGAATGCTGGACAGGTTTTTGAAGTGCTAATGATGATTAGTTTGTCCAAGCCAGCACAAACTATCAATGGGCTTGAAATGTTAATCAGGAGAAGGGCCTAGTGCTGAAGAGCTGCAGAATGAGAAATGAATTGGGAAGCAGGGGGAGAGCAAGGCTGGAGATGCCTAAGTGGGGATTTGACACAAGTATTTTCAGCTGCTCAGTTCTGTGCTGTATGAGTGGGATGGATGCCTTTCTCTTCTGCATGCCTGAAATACCTTACTTCACTTGCAGAAACATTCCAGTTGTGTGAAACTTCATTTTGACTGCGTAGGAAAACCTCAGGAATTGCTCCCCAGATCCCCCTCTTCCATCCGGAGAGCAACCCTGTTCCCCACTCACATGACTCCCCATGAATTTGCCCTTTTATCCTTACACTGCCATTTTCTGCTTGCTTATGTTGGAGTGCATTTACTTAGCACAGTCCTGTAAGATACTTGCACACACCTGATTTCAGACAAACCACGCAGGCTGCACTTTCCTGTAGACTGCATGGATGGTTGGATTCTGATAAACACTATAAATATGTGCTCTGTAAAAAGTATTTGCAGATATTCTCCTCTCTCTTCTCTCTCCTTTTCCTTTTGTAGATACCCGTGCATCTCTATATATTTATCTCACATTTGCACTTGCTCTGCAAGCCTGTACTATCTCAGGTTTACCGAGACATAGAGAAAGATCTTCCTCAGTGAACTTTGCCACGCTGTGCTGGCTCTTCCTGCTCCCAGGTCTCCTTAGAATGGCATTGCTGCTTGCACACGTCTCCTGCTGGAATCACGTTACCAGTGAGTGATTGTAGATAGGTGCAGTAATGGTGTCCCCTAATCACGCTGCATCCTGGTGCAGGATAGATGGGACTCTCTGTACCTGCTCACAGGAACAGAGTGCAGGTGCTCCCGTTCTTTTCTTTGAGACATTCAGTAGGTTCTGTGGAACAGCATGTGCAATTAAAAAAAAATGGAAAAGAACAAGAGAAAGAAAAAGAAACACGTCATTTCATAGCTCTCCAAGCACAGACATGCCTAGCTTCCTGCTTAAGGATCTGAGCAGCACAGCTCACCCAATTAGTCAGTAACGTAAGGTGTGCCATACCAGGCAGAACCAAGAATCCATCTAGCTGCTTTTCGTCCATATGTCTCCCACAGTGACCTGCAGCAGATGCCAAGAGACAAATGTAAGAATGGAGTGGGTGTGTAATGATACCTCCCTGTTACACTGTCTGAGCCCCCAGTTATCCTGCAGGGCTGGATGGTTCACGGTCTGAACTGCAGTATGCTCCCTGACCCTGCCCTGTCCCACTGCAGTGAGTTCTCCACTGAAACATGTACTGCCTGCTTTGTTGGGCATTTACTCATCACCTGTCTGTTTCTTTCGGTTCCCATTGCTTATACTGGAAGTGTCTTCCTTACTTTTTATGTTACTCATTATCTTATAATTCTGTCATGTTTCTTCTCAGTTGTCTTTGCTGTAGCCTGAAGAAATCTAATCTGTTTGCTGTGTAAAGAAATACCCAGACTAGAGTAAGCTTGAGGAAGCACCCCAAGCATCCTTAGCTTTTGGTACATGGCACATCTAGTAACGTAGATGGAGTGACAGCATTGGTGGACAAGGGAAAGGTGGCTGATGTCATTTACCTGGACTTGAGCAAGGCCTTTGACATGGTCCCCCACCACATCCTTATCTCCAAATTGGAGGGATGTGGATTTGATGTGTGGACCACTTGATGGATAAGAAATTGGTTAAAAGGCCGCAGACAGAGGGTGGTCATCAATGGCTCTATGTCCAGGTGGAGGCCGGTAATGAGCGGCGTCCCCCAGGGGTCTGTCTTGGGACCAGTGCTCTTTAACATCTTTATCAATGACATCGACAACTGAATCGAGTGCACCCTCAGCAAGTTTGCTGATGACACCAAGCTGAGTGGTGCAGTTGACACAATGGAAGGAAGGGATGCCATTCAGAGGGACCTCGAGAGGCTAGAAAGGTGGGCCCAGGTGAACCTGATGAGGTTCAACATGGCAAAGTGCAGAGTTTTGCACTTGGGCCGGAGGAATCCCAGGCATCCCTACAGACTGGAAGGAGCGGTCCTTGAGAGCAGCCCTGTGGAGAAGGACCTGGGGGTCCTGATAGCTGAAAAACTTAACATGAGCCAGCATTGTGCCTTGGGTAGTGATAGGACAAGGGGCAGTGGTTTTAAACTGAGACAGGGAAGGTTTAGGTTGGATATTAGGAGGAAGTTTTTCACACAAAGGGTGGTGAGACACTGGAACAGGTTGCCCAAGGAGGTTGTGGATGTCCCATCCCTGGAAGTGTTCAAGGCCAGATTGGATGGGGCCCTGGGCAACCTGGTCTAGTATTAAATGGGGAGGTTGGTGGCCCTTCCTGTGGCAGGGCGGGTGGAGATTCATGATCCTTGAGGTCCCTTCCAACCCTGGCCATTCTGTGATTCCGTAACCTCTCCTTTAACTGATGCTAGAAGTCAACCTGATAATGAATGCACAAGCACTATATTCCAGTCCAAAAGGAGTGCTTGTATAGCCTGTCTGCCTTTTGTATGCTAAGGATATTAATATCCTGTATCTAGTGCTCCACCAAAAAGGCATTTGAAGAACATCTGCTCACTGCATTTCCTGTATTCTTGCTCATTTTCATGACTCAGGCCCTTAAGTAGTCCCATTTGTGCCAGCTGGCAGCAGTGTCCTGGGCACCTCACTCCTCAGAGGAGGCTGACACCTCACAGACAGACCACAGCTAATGCACCTGGGGACTGTGGCCCAGCCTCTGCTAGTCCTGTGATGTGCAAAGTGTCTCAGCCTTTTCTCAGAGTGCATATTCCTGAGTACGTTCTTCTGTGAAGGAGATAACCAGGAACTGTTATCGAAGCATCTGGCAAGAGTCCTGGCCTTGTGCAGCTATGTAATTATTTGCATCCCTGGCACCTTGGGAGTGCCACCTTCTGCATCCGTCCTTTTGCAGAGGAGCAGTTCTGCAGTAGGCTGCATAGTGTAATCACGTCAGTGGCCATTAGGATTAGCTGTGATCTTTACAGAGGCAAAATCCACTTGCAGTAAGCTGCTCAGACAAGATGGAGAGAGCAGCAGCGCTCCCATCTTGGAAACTGATATAAAGATAAGGAATTCCACTAAAGAGAAACACAGAAGAGAAAGCAATAATAATAATTAACCTTCTTAATGAAGTAATCTTTTCACAGTGAGCAGAGCCTTTAGTTAGTTTAGCCCCATGTGTTACAGTATAGCAAACAAAGCATTTAAGTCAATGGACAGACACATTTTCCTTTAGCAAGCTTTGGAACAGAAGCTGGCGAATGAGCCAAGTACCAGAATCTGATGTAGCCATTGTTGCTAAGCTTTCATTGGGTAGCTGATAGGAATGTTTCAATGAAAGCTGCCCATAGAAGATTGCCATGTTTTTTTAATTCAGGTACTCTGCTAATCTCGTGTGTCCACTACTTGCTCAGCTTTGCTGTTTCATCAGAAGTGGCTCACAAGTTTTCCAGAGCATTAAGCAAAATCTTCCAGCACTGATACGTAGTCAGCACAACCGTACTCCTGTCTTTGTCTCGCTCCCTGGGGACAGTCTTGCAAACCAAAGCCATTTGTGTTAATGTTCGCAGCAAGCGAATAAAATGGGCCACGAACACCATCAAAACAAATCTGCTGTTTATATTTGAATGACTGTTTGGTCATGCTCTAATAGCAATAATCATCAGCAGTAGCAGCAGGGAGCCAGCATGCGCGTTAACTGCATTACGTTTTCATTTGACATGAGTAATTGTAACATTCTGTGAAGTTGTTCTAATAGTTACGAGGCACTTGTTGGTCCACAAGGTGGGAAATGGTAGAAGGCCAAATTAAGGTAGTTTGCCTGACCCCCAGTAACGAATTGCCTCACTCTCAATCCATAATGTAGTAATACTTTGACTACTGATGATTATTTTTAAACTATATTTAAGGCACATTGGCTATTTTCTCCTCTGCATGAGAGTACAGATAATGATGAGAGATTGCCCCAGCCAGGAGCCTGGTGTCTGAAGGCTGGATGCAGTGGCTGGATCTGCTTTATAGCTTTTCTCTGTTCCAAACTAAATGAAGGCCCCCACGTTTAGCCACTTCCATGTTTTGTAGGGGAAAGATAACAATCAGTTATATTAAACAAAGAAAATTCTCAGCTTTTAAAAAAATTGACTGAGTATCCAGTCTAGTGATGCTCTGTAGGGTATAGTTAGGTCTTCACCTGCACTAGAAGTTGAGCCATGGGTCACTGACCATAGCACTGTGGGTTCAGACCCAGGATCTGAGGTATGCTAGCTCTGGTGTGGGAGTGCCCAGCCTGTCGCACTGAGAGGCTCCAGCTGAAAGCTGAGGCTGAGCACTGAGGCTCTATTTCGAACTTATCTCTAGTCAGCACTAGAACCACTGGATGGTCATCTTTCTTATTCTCTAAATTTAAAAAAAAAAAAAGTTGAAAGCCAGAGGCCTCACAAGGAGGCATACTTTGCATACTTCTACAAGCTGTGGCTAGGCCTCAGAGGTCTCTGTCTTGGTGTTCTCCCTGCTAGAGGCTGGCACGTCACTCGGTGTCACCCCGGGGTGACCTCCTTGCTCAGCACCATGAGGTTCTGACTCCTGTTCACAGCAGGACTTAAACGGAGTAGAATGAGGCTCCGATTACAGTTCTAACGAGGATGAAATTCCCGATTCCCATCTCGTGCTGAGATCCCAGCTGTAGGAATTTATCTGATTGTTACAGCCATGCTGATGCTTGCTTCTCGTTCTGCCATGGCCTCCGCAGTGCCTGCAAATAGCAGAGTGCTCCTTGTGCAGCCAGGCCAGGCAGCTTTCTCACATGGCAGCAAACAGTCATTTTGTTCACTCACCTGTGTGCTCCCTAATGGTTTCCTAGTTGCCCCTATCAGGCACTTTTCCAAATGCATACCAGCCTCACTGCTGGACTGCAAAAGGATCTCATGGAACCAAGGAGAAAGCTCTGGAAAGACCCTAGGAGAGTGTTTCTAAGGATCCAGCTTCACTTGTTTCCAGCTTTTCTTTTTTCTGGCCCAGGATCAACCTAAACCCCTAACACCAGACCTTGCCCAAACTTTGCTTGGTTCTGTACAGGACCAAGATGCACGTGCTCCCTCCAGCTCTGCTCTGAAGCAGTCCAGAGCAACTCAAAGTTTCCTTGTGCTCAGCTGGATGTGGAGGTGTCCTGCACCTGGCTCTGCGCCTGGGGGACTGAGCGGTTCCTGTGTGTTACCACTATCTTCCTCTTGAGCCAAGTCTGTGATCTCAGTTTGGCTGCGTCTGGTTGGCCCTTCCTGCTCTGTCCTGTTTTCTATGCCATTTCGTCTCACGTGGGTTTCTTTCATGTAGTTTGTAAGGGATGCTGAGACTGCCCTGTGTGCTCCCAGTACAGCCAGAACCTGATGAAATCTGGTTCAGACAAGAATGGGGGAGGAAAGAAACAAAGATAAGTGAAATGAAGATGGAGAATAGGGTAAGGAGTTGGCACAGGTGTTCTCCATGTAGGGCCAGGCGGCATTTTCAGGCAGCATCAGCACGTGGGGAACATCACTTTGCATATGAAAATCTAGTTAAGCTAACGAGGTCCTTAATTAGGGCTTTTATTATCTTTTAATTCTTTGCTTAAAGGAAAGTGATTACAAAGCTCATCTTTATGATACAGCAAACTAATCTTTCATTTCTGAAGTGTTTTCTTTGCTTTCCTTCCCTTGCCACAATAATGAGGAAAGGGAGAGAGAGAAAAGGGAGGGGGACAGAGAAAAGGAAACAAAGCCTTGAGAAAGAGACCGTAAAGCACAGTGTACTTTACGGTATGCTCCTGCAGTAGCATTTCAATGCAGATCAGAAAGAGCCTCAGGAAACTGTGACTCAGTAGCTGGGAACAAGTGGGCGAGGGACACAATGTGCATAAAGCCCAGGAGCACAGAACACTGTGGGCTCTTGCTGCAAGAACTGCAGATCTCTGTGCCCAGCAGTGGGTTCACTGCCCACCAGTGCTGCTGGCAGCAATTCCCTGCCTGCAGGCCATCTTGCTTCATGCCCTACAGTCCTACGGTACAGGGTGGCCTATGGAAGATGCCTCAAATAACAAACCAGGTCTGCAGGGCTCATGTTTTATCCCATCCTGTTAAACTCACCAACATACAGTCCTGGGCTTCACATAGAGAGCAGTTCATCCAATTGGTTTTAATTTGTTGCACACGTTATTATCCCCATCGTGAGGGTCTGACAGTAGATAACAATTTTTTTCTGTGTTTCATGTTATGGCCATTTGTTGAAAAATGCTAAATTTGTGTTTTTTATGAACTTTGCTGACTTTAAACCTCGGTTGCCGCTTCCCTTCACCTACTTCTGGAGGCTTGATACATTATGGCACAAAGCCATGTCAACTAATACGGCGATTGTGATTGATCTCTTCAACTAAAGAGTGTAAGTTGGGATTAATAAGACAGTGAGAAGCCCAGGAACCTCCTGCTGTGAGCTCCACAGAGGCAAGTTATGTGAGCCAGAACTGATCAGCTGCCCTGCTGCTGCATCACACAGATCCCTATGCTGCTGGTGGAGCAGTCCTTTGGATATCGTATCAAACAAGGTGCTGATCATCTGTTGCCTTGCACAGTCCTAGGGCATTTCTCATAAAAGTAGGGATGTTAACATCAACATCTTGGCCAAATTCTGATACGAATTATTACATTCCACTTTCAGAATTCCTTCTCTTTGCAATTAGAATTTTCCACCCTCTTCCCTCCTTTTTTTTTTTTTTTTTTTGGCCTACTTGAGCACTGCAGAACAATTGCTGCATCCCGCACCACAGATAGCTGCATTTCAGTTCTTGCAGATCTGATCTTTACAGTACATCTTTAATATAACAGAAAACACAGCCTCAATGAATCTAAATACCACCACTTTTCATTGCTGCGATAGCAATGTCTGCCATGCATTTTTTAATTCAGTTAGAACCCAAAATAACGTAACGTAGATTTTTATAACCTTCAGCTTTCAGCCTGGAATACAGCTGTGCATTGGACACTGGGCATCACAGCAATTTGTATCTATGCAATCATTTTCCCTGGTAAAAGAACATGAGCTTTATCTATGAAGTTGTAGATGATGCTGAAGACAAATGGGCTGATTTTACAAGGTGCTTGCTGTCTGCATTTCCAATTCAAGCTAATGCTTAGTATCTGTGAAAATTAGGCAAAAGATTTTTTACAACCACTTCAAAGTGCTTTGTTGTCTCTTTCCTCGGTATCGTTCATATTTATCTAGATTGAAGGAAGTTTAGAGAAGCAAATACAATTACTGGCACTTCTTTGTCAACCAGGCAATAGCTTCTGTCTATTCTGCTTAGAAATCTTGGTCTAAAAAGGCCTAAAATACGTGTGTATTTTGGCTTTTCAGACAATGTCTAGCAGATGCCCAAACAGCTTAGTCATTATGTTATTTTTAAAGTGGTAGATTAGAGTCAGTGTTTTTAACTGTTTGTTTGCTTCTTCTTATTAATCCCCCCAATACCAGGTAGCTTAATTTTCTATTAATTCCTTAAGGACACACTGACCTTAGTTAGAATTAGTATGAGTTATAGAACACAGTTTAGCATCTCCATAAATCTGCATAGATCTAATTTACATTATAAGACGAAGATTCTGCCATGGCATTTGCTTTGTCTGGAGCTCCAGTTAAGTCATTTTGGCCTGATCTCTGCCCACAAGATTCTGTTTTAGATTCACAGGTATTTTATGTACTGGATCAGCATCGCTTTCTAGCTTCCTGCAAGACTTGCCAAAGTCTTTCTTTGTGTAACTTCCCTGTACCCAAATTAAAACATCATCCATTAAAAGCCTGACACCTTGTAATCCCTCAAAGATCTGTGCAATTACTCTTCGTAATACCTCGGGAGCAGAACTTGTACCAAATGGCCTTTGCCTCAATTCACTGTACAATATCCAAATGGTATATTAAAAATCACTAGCTTGGAGCCTTTGCTAATTTTTTTCTCCCCCCCAAAATTATGTTTTATAGACAACATTTAGAATATTTCTGTTGTTTTTTTTGTTGTTGTTTTTTTATTTGTTTTTTTCCTGCTAAGATATTAGCTGTCCTTTTTTTGTGTGTGCGTGTGATTTTGATCAGATGCTATACAGATTTTATGGCTTCAATTCATTCATGTGAATCAATACACATCCGTAGCATATTTGACTACTCAGTTACAACCACATAATTCCTTCAAACTGTAAATTTTTCTTCTGTACCAGCAAGCATTTACTTTTTCATATGGTCAGGTTTTGTTATTCCACTTGTTACATTAAATTATACCTTTTTCTGGGTGGGCCTCACATGAGAATTACTAATTTATCAAAGTAGTCTTTGGAGATGTGAGGATTCCTGTAGTTTGTTTAGGATTCTGCAGAGATTATGGCACACATCACTTTTTACTAACTCAGGCTATGTCACTTTCAAGTCCTAGTATTTTCCCTGGAACACATTGCTGTTTCCCAGTTTAAAAAAATACAGCCATGCCATTAACGTTTAGCTGTGTTTGCCTGTCTGAGCCATTTATTCTGCACTCTCTGTGCCAACAAAAATATATATGCCGTTACTTTCTGCTCACTAAATGTGCAGGCATAATATGTGTGCCACAGCTTTGAATTAATGACTGTGGGCCTTTCTTGGCTTCTGTACTCAACATTGTTGTGTGGCTGGGGGGTTTGTGATAATGAGAATTTGTATTTCTCTTTTGGATTCCTTTTCAGATTTCCTTCTCCAGTTTTCTCTTTTTGAAATGATGCAGCATGGACACCCATTCATCACCGAGTCATACAAAGCCCAGCTGTGCATTCTACTGCCTTTTAAAATGTCTCTCTATCTGGGTTAAGATTGTGTAACTTCTTCTTCAGAGATTTGCATTCATTTGGGGTCTCATTTGATGCCCCAAAAGCCTGTGGAATAATCCTAGTTGCCTTCAATTGGCTTTAGCTAAGGCTAGGTCATTTTGTCCCGTGGTTATGAATTTCTCTTTCAATTAAGGGTTGTGGAGCTCTTCAAATCCATATGACCATGCTTAAATTTCTGTCCAGTCCCCACTGCATCATCTAGATCACATTACCCACGGTTGCAATGTTTTTAAATGATCACATTTATATAGTAGCAGCTTCTCCCTCTGATTATCAGAGCTTGAGCCAAATCCTTCCCAGTTTCTTCTCCTCCCATGCAAAAGCAGTGTGTGCCAGCAAACACAACAACAGCGTCCACTGTGTGAACGGTACTGTGGCGTTTTAAGTGCCTCCTCTGCAGCTTATTGGCACTGGGCAACTGTTCAAATTCTGCCTGATGCTCTCTTTTCTGTTACTATTTCCTGATAATTTGAAGAATTTAGAGAATATAAACACTCCTCTTCCAGCTGTGACTTGGGTCATGGTTTAGTGGACACTAAGAAGGAGAGGCACGGTGCTTTTATGAGAAGGAAAGCGTGCTTTTATGTACAGGAATATACTCATGATTCCGGAAGTGTGTGAGTGATACTGAGCATGCTCAGAGTATCAGTACATACATCTATATAGGCAGTCCTGTGCTAACATAATGCCACCTCAGCTCCGAGAGCTAGGCCTGAAATAAACACCTCCAGGCTTTGACAAAATGTTGATCCTGGGCTTGGTCCAAGGATACAACATCTCTGGACCAGAAACAAGGCAAAAAGCTGAACACTGCAAGCTAGCTGTCATGAAAGCGAGAAGATAAAACACAGGAAAAAAGGAATTAACTAGGAGGCATCCATCAAAGTCCTTCTTGAGGTGAATAATTACACTCTCTGTTAATTACACGTAGTACCATAGCTTGGCTTTCATGATATATGTCAGTTTTTATTGCTCTTGTTGTCAGTTTCTAGATGTCATAACTCTGCTCCCCAGCAGCCTGTCATCAGAAAGAGCTATGCTAAATGAATTCCATAAAGAGAAGCATTTGCTAATGTTTGTTTCTTCAGGAGCTGCAGTGCAATAGTGTAGCTGGAGCTCGTGTACCAGACTTTCCAGCGGGATTGCGCTCAGAGCTGACCTATTTCAACAGCTTCTCTATAGAATTGCACCCAGAGCCTGAGTAATTCTTGCTGTTGCAGGCAGAGAGGTATTTCTTTGTGCAGGGTTTGTTCTGCTACCTCCAATCTCAATCATAAACCACAAGCCACTGTTATCCCCTGGCTGGTTGTTCCTGGTTCTCCCGTCTGCATGGTGCACTGCATGCAGATATGTCCATCTCCAGCTTCAGCAGAAGGATTTCAGGAGTCTTCCAGCTCTCATGTGAGACCTCACCGTCTTTCCTCTCCCTGTGTGTAGGCAAGGCATGTGGCAGTCCTCTTTCAGAAATGTTTTCCAGGTGAATTTTGCTTATGATTATGGAATCACAGAAATAAGCAATGAAAAAGTGTACTTGCTTATTCCAAAAAGCCCTTTCAGCTCAAACTCATCTGGTCAGGGAGAACCACTATTATTATTTAATTTTTCTTTGTCACACTGAGTGACCTGCTAGCCGGCTTTCTCAGAGCATACAAATTCTTGAAAGAATTAAGGTTGGGCGTTATGGTTTAAGCTACTCAAACAGAAATGTGTGAGCATGCTATTGCTTTGTCCCTTACTTAGCCAAAAATAAATACATTTCACTATGCAGTTGAAAATTTTAATTTGTTGTAGTCATGTGGAAAAGTTTTATGTTTAGTCCACAGGCTGAAATATGTTCTCATCAATTTTCCCTTGAATACGTTTGCATAAGGAACAAATTAGTCAAAAATGTCTGTGTGCCAAAATTTCATGAAGAACATTGCCAAAATTTTTAGAAAACTGTGCTGCAAATATTTTATCCAGCTCTTGTGTTCAGGATGAGTAGGAATGAGTGAACATTTTCAGAGCAGGCTTGTGTATCTAGTTCTTCTGTGCTCTTGGTCACAGTCAGTATCTGCAGGCTTGAATATATTGAGGCCTGTAAAACCCCTGTGTAAACAAAGAGAATTACCTTCTCCTTCTTCATGGGAGGCTTAGAAAATAAGATTTTAAAGACTGAGTAAGACCACCCAAACTAAGCATTTTAGGATAGGATGAAATGCTGTCTGTAAGTACATAGGCTATAATGCGAGATGATGATAGAAGTCTATTTTATAGGTAAAATATTAGGTTAGATGAACCCTACTAGAAGTGAGGTGTCTCTGACAAAAAAAGAAACAAAACTGTTTCAGGGATCCAAAGTAATTTATGGGCCCTTCTTTCATTTATGTCATTTCAATCAACTTTCTCTCTTCCAAAATACTTATGTTCTAATACAAGCCAACTAGCAACCCAGAAGAATAGATCATGAGATCTCAAGCAAGCAGAAAGATAAGCAGATGTGCAGAGCACAGCAGACATGCACCATCACAGAGAATTGAAGCCCAAAAAGCAAACCTGTTGAGAGGGGAGTGCACAGATATACTGATCTTGGTGGCCATGCTGTCAGCAGAAACTGGACTGGAGACCTCAAGAAATACATTCTCACCTGCAAAGTTCTGCCAGACTCTGATCAGGTATTTATCATCTGCACTGGTCCTATTCTCTAAAACTCAACTCTTGCAAAGATCAGGTACTGTGGCTCTTTCCCATCAGTCATATGGTTTAGGTGCTGAAGATCATTGTGGACTACTTCTGGCTGTGAAACCTTGAAGCCAGCTATATCCTTCTTGATCAAATGCTTCTTGCACAGCAGTTTGTAGGCATACTGGAAACACTGGAGCGCCAAGAAGTACCTTGTAGAAGAGAAGGCTCTGGGGAAACTTTATTGTTACCTTCCAGTTCTTGAAGGGAATGTATAAACAGGAGGGGGGATGGCTGTTTACGTGGGTGGACAGTGATAGGACAAGGGGGAATGGTTTTAATCTGAGACAGGGAAGGTTTAGGTTGGATGTTAGGAGGAAGTTTTTCACACAGAGGGTGGTGACATACTGGAACAGGTTGCCCAAGGATGTTGTGGATGCCCCATCCCTGGAGGCATTCAAGGCCAGGCTGGATGTGGCTCTGGGCAGCCTGGTCTGGTGGTTGGCGACCCTGCACATAGCAGGGGGTTGAAACTAGGTGATCATTGTGGTCCTTTTCAACCCAGGCCGTTCTATGATTCTGTGATTCTATGAAATGATAGGGAAAAGCTGTACTTCAGGTACTGTTGGGGACAATCAAGTAGGTGGGAGCAGCCATCCAAGTAGGTACTTGCTTGTAGGAGCAGGATCAGCCTAACACTTCAGATGCTTCCCTTTAAACAAAGGATTGCCTGGAAATACTGCGGGATTGCATGAGGTGGCTCAGGGTTTTGCTTCAGACACCTGTCAGATCATCCTCTAATCTGCCTGTCATAGCCACAAGCCACAAGCCTCAGCCCTGGCCCTCTCAGTTGTCTGCAAGGACTGTGGGGAGTACAGGGGCTGCCCCATTTCTCATGCCTTGCTTGCCTTTCCCTTCAGGGCAAGCCAAGAGAAGCAACATGGGGCCGCCTGAGTTCAAGGCCAGATCTCCTCCACGGCTCTCATCATATTTTCATGACCAGACCACCTGGCAGTGATTTCGTTTCCTCTGGAATATAAAATATCTGAATTTGGCAGTAATAGTAGCCTAAAATTGCTTTAACTGAGCTAAAACCAATAATTTCCTGGGTGCTGGAGCTCATATAGTCTCATTTGTTCTGTGGTTAGATTCCCAGGTATCTCATGCTCAAGCTGAAAATGCTCAAGCTGAAGCTTTCCATTCAGTTAGTATAATTGTAAAGTCAACATCACATTGGGGTGTGTGGGGGGGTTCTGATGTCTAATAAGTCAGTCTTCTTTTGGGGAATAAGAAGCAATTGCTGGGCCTCTCATGTTCTTATCTAAAGATATTTCTGATCTTCTCTGAACTTATTTCTGAAATTTCTGGGGATGTAACAGCTGAGAGACCACTGTTTATGAGTCAGAACTAATGGAAACTGACGCTTCTCTGGTATCTTAGACATCTTGGGTTTAGCTGTGCTCTGCCTTCTTATGTAAGTGCAATAACGTCAGGTAAAACCAGATCCATTAAGGCAGTACACTTTGTTTGAGTTCCCCATCGTTAAAATGGAGTCCATGGCACTCAACATTATAGGGGCTGTTATGAGGAGTAAGCGTGAAAGAATCAGAAGTGTCTGTTCACAGGGTTTAAGAGAAACAGGGATATGCTCTGACTAGTTGAAAGAAGGTAAGGGTAGAACTTAATTTTGCAGATTGGATTTTAGGAATGGAGGGCAAAGAAGGACAGGAGCTGAATTAGAATCTCTCCTGTTTGTATCTCCTTTGAAAAACTTTCAGCTGGACCTTCTGTAAGTGTGTGATTTTTCTGCCGGCAAACTCCTTGTCAAGTAATATTGAGATCTCATGTGACAGAAAAATCAGTGGTTGAAGCCCCTCAGTTTCTTATAACTCACGGCTATTTTCTGGTAGCCTCCAGGCTGAATTGTGGTCCCAGGGACCCAATTCCTGCTGCCACGAGGTAGTATGCAATACAGTAAGGTATGTTTGCCATTCAGGCAGAATTTGCCATTCTGGTCATCAAGAAGTTGGAGAGGCTTGCTTTAGAAAATTGATGTCATTTGGGGATGAAAAAAAAATAAAACAATCTGACTCTAGGTGATCTTAATGAAACCTTTACATAGATACTATTTGTGTATTTATTGTTAGTTCTCCTTGTGAAAACTTGATGTGTGGAGGAGTGATTTAATTCAATTACTTCAAGATTGTGCTTAAAAGTATTCCCCTAAGATCTCAGCATGTTTCTTAGCCTACCAGCATACTCAAAGACAGTTTGCACAATGGAAATCTGAGATCTCACATTCAAGTTAAATCCTACACAGTTGCTCTTGTGTTACTCAAATCAGCTTACGCTTCTCTCTAGGAATATGTTGCCCAGATGCTTGGGGCTTTATAAGAGCAAGTGTTAACAAGCTTTAAGCCACAATTCAATGTTAAGTTTTCTCTGATAAATAATATATTTGAATTGATGCCAATATAACCCTTGCTATAACATACTCTCACCATCTGATTCTCAGAAGGTAAAGTTCTGGTGATTTCATCCTTCAAAGCAGCAACCGCTCACACACTTGTCAGGAAATGCACCGAAAGCATTTTTCCATTTTTGACTGAATCTCTCAAACATGATTATTAGTGGAAAGCCAAGTTGATACCAGCATTCAAAGCACTTCTACCTAAGCATTTTCACATATTACTAAAAACAAACAAACAAACAAAAACCAGCTAGAGCAGTCCTAAAGATATCAGAAGCCCATCTCTCTACCTGAATCAGAGTCACCTGTACCTTTTACTCCTCTGTGTGATATGGTTTGAAAACTGTCCAGTAATGGAGCTCCACAGCCTCCCCACATGGACTTTTTTAGTACTTTACTGTGCTTACCAATAGACCTGTAATTTCTCTTGCCAGCTGTCATACATTTTTCTTGCTGAAAATTAAGCCAGTTATGCCTTGCACAGTCTGTGTAATTCCCTTCCCTTTTGTATACATTGAAGATTTTTGTCATGCCTCATCCAGTCCTCCCTTCTGATAACTGATTAGCTCAAGTTCTTTCAAATTCCCCTTGAAACAAGTGTTTTCTTGAATTGTAACCATTTCTATTTGCTCTCTGTTAAGCTTTGTCTATGTCTTTCTGTAATTGTCCTGTGCAAAACAGGACACAGCATTCTACTTCAAGCCACTCAATACTTGGTAGATTGGAGGATCAAGAGCATCCAAATTCCCGTGTCTACACAGTATTTGACATTTTTACAATGATACAACACTGCTTATATAAGTCCAGTTTGAAAACCACTGCATTCCACCCACTTCCAATTTTCTAACCAACTTCTATCTATCTAGTTGTTCCAGTATCTTGTGACCATACAGTTGTTTAATCTTGGTAAAGGCTTTAATTTATATTCTACTTCAATTAATTCTATTTTTAAGAGTGCTTCTTCACTTTGTAAAGATCCTTTTAAATTCTAATTTTAGCTTTCAGTCTTCCTTGCAAGGTGTTATCTACATAATTTGTAAGCATGGTCTCCATTGCACTCCATCATTCAGCTTGAGGAAGATGCTCAGTATTTTGGGCCCTGGAGCCTTGTTGCAGCTTTCTTTTTTTTGACACAAACTACTGAGAACAGCCCACAAAGTAAGACTGTGCCACTGGTTTTACACCTACCCTTGAGTCATTACTAGTTCCATGTTTTCCGAGATTGCCAAAGAGCGTATTGCAGGCACTAATGTCACAAATCCTACTAAAAGTCAAGATATATGGCATCTATTGCTTGTCACCTATGCCCAAGGCCCATTACCTGTCACACAAAGAAATTAAATTGGCTTGACACAATTTCTTTCTGACAACTCAACAGGGCATGTTACTCATCTCTTCATACTTATCCTTTTAGCTCCTTACGTATAGTTCGATTATTTGCTTCAGTATTTTTTCTTGGGATGAAAGTTAAACTGAGTAGTCGGTAATTCCCTAGCATAATTTTTTAAAGCTAGACACCATGTTTCCTCTTTCCAGACTTCTGAAATCTTTTCTGTTCTCTATGATTCATGTTCTCCATGAACTGAAATTACTTCAGCCATTTCTCTAAGTATTCAGAGGAAGAAGTTCATCACAATCAGACAACGTGAAGATATATTCCTCTGGGTGTTGTTTTTTCTTTTCTTTTTTTCTTTCTTTTTTCTTTTTTTTTTCTCTTTTTTTCTTTTTTTTTCTTTTCCTTTTTTTTTCTTTTTCTTTTTTGTCCTAGGCTATCATAGCTTTAGCTTTCATATTGCTGACATTGATAGCATAGCATTAGATGCTTGCACTCTACCTTCTTAATTATCTGGATCCCTTATATGATTTGGCCTTTAGAGTGTCATCTATCTCTTCCCCTTAACACTTTCCTTTGTGTTCCTGTCTCTGTTGGTGATGGAAGGGGATATTTTCTTGTTACTTTTCAACTACATTCCTGCATCGTTCAGGTAGACACATCCCTGTATCCTCTTAATGGCCTGGTCTGTGTGCTTTCTTCTAATGTCTGAGCTCAGCAAAGTGTCTGATTTATTCAAGTTGGTTTCCCGCTTCCTTCCTATCTGCCTTTCCATGTTCTGCAAAAAGATAATCTCTTAGTATTGTTTTTGGAGTAATTCTCAGCTTTCCTTTTATCCTTTCCCCTTTAGACTCTCTTCTCATGAAATTTTACCTACCAGTGTTTATTTGAATATGCCATGTCAATGCTCCTTTTTTTCATGTTGCTGTCCCCTTACTTCTCATGCATTTTGAACTCTACCCTTCCTTTTTCACTCTCACCAAAACTGCCTTCTGCTTTCACAATCAGAGTTTGCGGTAGTTCCACGTATTAAGCTTTTTTCACCAAGAGATGCTGTCTTTGTGACTGTAGCTCTTTCTGCTCCACAGCACTTGCTGCCATAATGGTGTTTCCCTTTCACATCCTCCTTCTCCTTGTCTGTCCCCCTAGTCGATGTATGTGTAGCAGCAAGACTTGAAAGCACTGACTGAGCTGTAAACAGAGAGGATCTGAGCTGCTGTAACTGCCCTTCTCCCACTGGGTCACTGGTTAGCAGTTTTGTTTACTTGGGGTTTTGAATTCCTTTGGGCTTGCCTCACATTGCATGAACTTCATGGATGCTTTGCGTTTGCTTTCTCTCATTTAATGCTCATTGAAGTTGAACAGCCCATTTCTTGCAGCTCTGCTTTGATTTACGTATCAGCACCAGTAACAACCTGATTGCATTATCTTCTTGTGTCAAATCCGGTCATTCCTACGGTTGATGCAGGTCCACATTAAGATCTCTTCTCATACAGAAGTGGCTTCTGAAGTGCCTTCACTTTTACATTTTCCTTTTGATTTCTTTTTGAATACCCTGTTACTTTGCTACGATTCCGTAACAGGAAAAAATTGCAAATGCCTATTTGTTTCCTTACTGTTTTGCATGGAAACCTTTTATACACTCCAATCTTAAAGTTACATGTGGTACAGTGCAAATTTTAATGTGTGCTTACTTCTGTAGAATAATTTGTTGTTTGTAGTTATTTGCATGTGTCAAATAATTTGTTGAAGGGCTCTGGTGTATGAGCTCTTCTAACTGAAGTTATCCTGAATTGACTGTAGCTATTCTGTAGTTAAAGTTTTAACTGAAGTTTACCTGATTTTGAACAGATGTTTGCCTTATGAGATAGATAAACAGAGGAATAAAATGCTCCCCAAAAGACAGACCATGTGAGGCCTTGACTAAGAGGTTTTTTCCCAGTATGAAACGAATAGGATTCACTGGGTTCTTGGTTATAGCTACCTAATCATGGGCTTTTTCCCATGCCAGAACATCCTTTCATTCACTTTGCCATTTTATAGGATACCAGCAACAATAACAGCAGCAAGGAGATTAAAACCAGTTTAGTAGGCTCATCTTGTTGAGATCTACTGCACAAGAGCACTGAAAATTAGTTGATTGAACTCTAATTTTAAAAGTCACTGACATTATAGAAAAATGTCAGAGGGCATGTCATCACAAACAGGCTTAAAATAGGATGTCAGATGACTGCTGAAGACCTAATTCTTCTTTCTGTTTCTTTTCTTAATTTGTTTAGCAGTACTCAAGTCCTGAAACTATACAGCAATTGTCGAAGCAGTTCTATTAGTAGAAATTCCCCCATGCTCTCAGATGACCTGCATTTACAGATTATATAAATGGTAGAACAACAAACTCTCTTCAAGAGGATCTGAACTAAACCTCAAGAGAAAACTAACTCCATAACCAGTTCTCTCTGTTCCCTTTGAATTGCCATCAACCTTTGCTCAAGACAGTGCTTCTATTCCGAAAAATTTAATGGTGATGTCTTTCTTGTGTGATGCTGATAAGGATTACACTGTTCAGAAATGCTCTCTGCTAATGTGGACAAAGCAAGGAGACCCATTGTTTCATTTTCTGTTTCAGAAGCATGCTCTTAGTTTGTAGGCGTTTGCTAATTTTGGATTTAGCTAAAACAATTTTTCCGCACTCCAAACTCAAATGGAAAAGCTCTGTGCTGGTTTGGAGAACATGCTGTGAATTGCATCCAGTGTTGCAAAGCTGTTGTGAAGGTGTTGTTGTAGTAAGGAAGGGTCAATAAGTCCTGGTGAGTCTCATTCAAATGGGAACAACCTGAGCCTGGGGGAAAGAGGAAAGGAGGCCACACACATAGCAGATACCTATTTCCTTCAAAGAAGGAAGAGGGTTATCTTCCACTGGAAGAGCAAAGGTCTCAGGAATTAATACAAAGCCGTGTCACACATCCCATTGCAGATCATGCTTGTCCATTCCTGGACAGCTGAGCTCATCCAGAAGCAGCTCCTGAACAACTGCAGACATGGCCCACTTAAGGCAGATTGGAATTTGTAATTCATCTTAAAATTCCAGGCTGTGAACTGCAGAGGTTTAGGAGCTTTTTATGAGCATCTCGAGTCTCTCTGCATTAGGACAGGAGCAGGACATTTTAAATCAACACGATGGCTGTCAGACTTAGTCGCAAGCCGCAGCCTTCAGGGAGAATTAAGAACCAGAAGAATGCTGGCTACACAGAAGAGCAAAAATGCATGTTTTAATAGTAGTGGGGTCTGTTTCAATTGTGAACCTGGGTACGAGGAGGGAATTCAGCTGCTGAAAAAACAGAACAGGTCTTTCTTCATGTCTGTGAACTGGGATCCTTGGCTACCTAGCAGGCCCACCCAAAAAATGTTTCCAAGTGATGAGGCAATAGAGTCAGAATGCGATTGCAAATGCTTTTTAGTCTTATTATAGATTTTTCTGTTTCTTACGCTAGCCAAAGTAAAGAAGGATTGATTTGTGAAAGCTCAATAGAGCCCGTGCAGTTCCCTTAGGATGCCTTTCAGGAAGGGTGAGAGGCAATTTCCAGCCTTCCCTCTCAGCTCTGAAGGTCTGGGGGAAGGACAGACATGAGTTCTATCAGATGAAGGGGCTGGAGCCAGCCCTGGAGCAGAGCTGCAGCGGGGCCTGGCTCAGCTGCGTGCCACTGGGGCTCAGGGGGAGCACGGCTGTGCTCTGAGAGTGCCAGAGGGGGCAGGGGAAGGCACAATGCTGATGGCATCCAGGGAGGCTGGGTAGCACATGGGCCCTGCACGTGAGGCACAAATGCAGTAGCTTGGTGAGTGCCCAGCTGAAGCAAGGTCTATTTTGCTTTTTAAAGGAATGCTGTCAATTCATGTTTGGCTGACAAATGTTTTGATTGAAAAGCAAAAAAGGGGGGGGGGAAAGGAAAAAAAAAATGTTTTGCTTCTCCTCCCACACATGAGCAAAGAGCAAATAATTCCCATTAAGTAGTTCACTTTTTAAAAGTTACAGTGCAAAGGGTGGCCTTAAAACAAAACCTGCTCCCCTGTTACCTTCTGCCAAAATTGAGTGGAGAGAAAAAGGAAACGAGCTGCATTGATTTTCATTGTCCGAGCTGAGAGAGAGCAACAAAACTAACAGAGAGAGGGTAAAAGACAGAATGAATTTGGGAATACTCTTCCTGAAAGTCATATGAGGAGCTGCTTGCCATGCGACTGAGGGATGTGTTCCTTTAAAAAACGTTGTTGCTTTTTAAGTGGCTAGTTTTGCTGTAAACAAATCTTGGAAAGCGCCTGTGGAATCAGATGTATTTCAATTAAAGAACTCAAAGGAAATAGTTTTTTACCTACAGCAGAGTATGGAAATGAGGGTGGGAACATAAAGCGTTTTACAAAGCAAGATGTGAGCTCCTTTGAGTAAACAGGGAAGGAACAGCTGTGAAATGCTGCTAGCAGAAATTGGATGTTGTGGCCAAAGGTTTGTTTCTCTCTTAGACTGTTTGCTAGGGCATAATTGTTCAGGTACAAACAATCAATCAATCTTCAAGTGTAAAGAAAGGGTCACAGTGTCCATTTCATCAAACCAGACCGGTACATTACTTATATGCCAGCTTAAATTGTCTGCGGGAGGGAAGGATGTCAAAACGTCATGCCTGCCTCAGATTTGTTTTCTTGTAGACAATGATTTTTTAAATGTCTGGCTGCGGTGGCTGTAAGTGCGTTGCTCTGAAACGGGTAGTCATTGCCCACCAGGGAAGCCAAATTAAGGGTATTTTGGAACATGCAGCGGGGTGTTGAGTAAGTCAGCTCTTACTTTGCCAGACGTCATTCAATAATATATTTGCCTTTCTTTTTACCTTATTTTTTATTTCCTATTAGATGCCTGGAAGGGAGGTTTGTGCGCAGCACAACCGCTGGTTGCTGTACCCATGTAGGTACATGAGTTGTATCAAGTTCTTGAATTCTTACTGGCATCAGAAGGACTGCCTGTGACTCCAGCTACACATGTGCATAAGTATTTACAGATCTAAGTCACAGTAATCATTAAATTCAAGTTAATGAGGCTTGTACAGGTTTTAATTTCTTTATGTGGGGCCCATATTTCTGCTGTTACTCTGCGCAGGCTAATTCACGAGCAGCTTAAGGACCCTGTTTGCCACCTTCATCTTTCTGCTCTGGGTACATTTGGATTTCTGCCCATTTATTCAATGTTTCCTTGCCTGCAAGCTTGCAGCCTGAATAGTTCCCCATTTCTCACAGGAATCTTCCCTGGGTATGGGAATAAAATGACGTTCAGGCCGAAAAACCAAATGTCTGCAAGGTTTCCCAAGGCTCCTGTCAGGGACAGACAAGAGATGCACAGCTCTGCTGCATGATGTTCTCTGCTACAGCAAATGCAGTTGGGTTCTTTGTAATGACTTTAAAGACTTCTCAGTTGGCCATAAGAAGTAATTTGAAAACAGCTATTAATATGAAAAACTGGAAGATTAACAATGTTCAGAGAGGGGTTCTTTTTTCTTTGGGAGGAGAGGGGGTAGAATTGCAGGAAAAAAATAATTGGCTGGGTTATATTTTATATTGAATCCAGTGCAAACATGGGGTTTATGCAAATTACAAAAATGCTGAGTCCCACATGTAATTGGGGCCAAAAGTTTAACCTCTAGAAGTAAAAACAGCCCAAGTAATGGAAAGAGTAATCTCCTTTAGCGCAGCATAGGATGAATCTCATGTTTTCTGTATGCAGCAATTTGCTACTTCTAGAGCAAGTGGAAAATGTTTTGATAATTTTCCATGTTTTAAGTGGAAGAGAGTCTGGTTTTAGGTTATTTTGTCTTTTTCCAAAACCAGAAAAGTTCCCCAATTGTGTGATTTCAGCTTATGGGAGGTTTTCCAGTTAGCATTAGCTACCAGAGTATCAACTGCGCGTATGTTTGCTTTTATTACAATTATAAATGCGTTGGTGGTTTATGACTTTATGACTTGCACCTTGTTTTCTGCAACTGCTGCCTATGCATATGTTTTCTAAGAGATTTGAATTTTGAGTCCTTTGCAGAGAAGAAAAATCCTCTTGGTCTTTTTTAGGGGGGAGCTGCTTTGTTTTTATCTTCTGAAGTGAGAAGCCTGGCAAAGGTTCAGTCTGGTATTGCCTAACTCTTTGAATTATGGGTCCAAATTGTTCAAATTGCAATGAGGAGGAGGGAAGGGGGAAAAACAATCTTTTTAGCTTCAGTACCAAACCCTGCAATTATGAGCTGAAGTTTGAGAAATGTGTATGAAGAGTTATTTCAGTCAGAGCTTGGAGTGGAAAATGATAACAACTTCAGCTATGGAGAGGCTCCAACTTAGAATCGTAGAATATCCTGAGTTGGAAGGGACCCATAACTTCTCCAAAACAAAACCATAGTGGAAACCCTCTGGAAGATTTTTGTCCTTCCAGACCTGCCATCTGGTCCTTTAGTCACCTGTGACCAATACATAGAGAATTAGGTACAGGAAGGGTGTCAGAAATAGAAGGTCCTCATCCTCTGTTGCTTTGGAGATGTAAACTTCCTAAAAACCTGCCTTTGATATTCCTGAAATCTTTTTTCATGGGAACAAAGAGAAAGAGGGTGAAAAGCTTTCTTGCCAGAGGTCAGCAGGGAGTCTTTCGACACAGAAAAGATGGAGTTCTTTTGGACCTAGTCCCTATTAATGATCTGGATGTGGCATCCTATTTCAGCTCTACAGGAAAAGGTCTCTCCTGAGCTCTTCCAAACATGTATACGAGTCATTTCTATACTAGGACCCTTGTCCTAACATCTGGTGTTTCAGTTCTGATGCCACTAAGTCCATGAGATCACTCAGTCATGGAAATCACAGGCATTTTTATCAGCTGGGAAATGCAATAACATGGAAGTGGGATGCCAGAGTGATCCCCCAGCTTGTTCTAGGAGGTGGTGATGGAGGGAGGTGCTGGGAGAAGCTGCAAACAGA
The DNA here is from genome assembly GCF_987193195.1 of Phasianus colchicus. NCBI lineage: Eukaryota > Metazoa > Chordata > Aves > Galliformes > Phasianidae > Phasianus > Phasianus colchicus. The sequence goes on from NC_143436.1 coordinate 83,634,929, forward strand.
AACACTTTTATGATTGCAGGACAAAGGAAAGAGATTTGAGCAAACCCAGGGGAACTCTCACGGCACTCTACTTTCAGCTGGGTGAGCTTCAGTGCTGGGGGGGACTGCCATCAGTCTGCTTAGGGAAATAATGCTGTTTTGTTGCTATTTTAGTGTTGTTTTGGTTTGTTTTGTGTTGTTTTAACTAATTGCTTTTATTTTCTCTGGCCCTGTAGTCTCTTGTATTTTTGCAAGCGAAAAGATGCAAATAGTGTTCAAGCACGAGGACAGGGATAATGGGAGAGTCTTACATTGATTTCACAGCACCAGACCTGGGAACCAAGGTCTTAGTCCTCTTGGTATTTCTGACTTTGGGAGCCTGGTAACTCAGCCACTGGCTCCTCATTTAATCAGGCATAAGCAACAGAGAGGAGATTAAGGCAATAACAACAGCTGTCAGAATATAGCCTTTTTAGTGGTATATTGGAATGGAAGTTTGGCCTGCGTCTGTCTCAGCTGCGAATGCTTCAACAAATCCCAGAAAAGATGAAGGAATGAGTGTGTGGCAGAGCCTGTTCCCCAGTTTGCTGTAAACCATATGCCTGCCTGTAGCATACACAAATACTGAGTAGGTGAATAGGTGACTCAGATGTTCGGTTGGCCATATTTTATGATTACCAGCAGTACTCAGTCATGCAGGCTCTGCCAAATAACTTTCAGGCACTTAACACCTGTGGATGCTGTCCCTGTCAGTGTGCCAGAACCGAATGCCATCTGAATAACAGCAGCTCTGGCCCCTTGATGTTGTCTGCTTGTCTTGCTGAGCCAAGCTTAATGCACACAGGAATTGTTTTACCTGCAAATGAGGCAGAGCCACTCTGCTTGGTGTTGCTGTGTGTGTTTGTACTGTGCAGGCAATGACAAAGAGACTATTTCTCACTGAACTGCAGGTAACACAAATGCAATTATCTGTGTTGGTATTTGGCCACTAAAAATACAGTAACATGCTTGGAAGGCAGAGAGTTAATGATGTTAAATCTTCATGAGCGGCTGAAGCCGGACCTCTCCCCCTACTTTCTTTTTGCCTGCCTTAATGTAGAAGTTCCTACCTTTGAATTGCAGGTAATTAAGCTGGACTCCTCCGTGTTGAAATGTCACACTTACCACCTATAGGCTTCCTATCTCCAGCTTTAAAAGGAATTATTCTTCCTGCAGCTCCTGCTGCTCCTATGTTCCACTCTTATTAACCTTGTGGTCACAAAGAACAGACCCTCCTGTGTTTTCATTAGATCTGCCTACTGAAGAGATGCAGCTGGGAACCAAAGGAAAATAAGCAGAGAAGGAATCGACTTCTTTCACTTGTGAGGTGAGGATTGGGAAACAATCCTTCTAGCTCTTATGGTCCCCTCTGACCTGGTCCTTCTGCTGCATCTGTCACAGCCGTGTTTTCCTAGTTTGTCTCTCAGCAAGAAAGCAGTCGTCGATACATTTTGCTATCATTCAGCCTCATGATGCAAAACTCCTGGTTTGATACTGTCATAGAACTGAAGAATATTTTCATCCAGATAGGGACTCTGCACTTAGAAGGGCTCTGCAGCATGGTAGCGTGCTTCTTTTGTGTATAAATCCTAATTGCAACTTGAGGGCACCCTGTGCTGGAATGCTGGAAAGCACAGACTGTGCTAGAGTCTGTGAATGGATGTTCTGGAGCTGATTCAGAGAAACTTTAATCCATTTGAGGAAGACAATCTATCAAAATGTAGTGCATTGTATCATAAACCCCATTCAGATCCATTCACCTGTTACAGCACTTGGCTCCACTTACTTGGAGGTAAGCAGTGATGGTCATTTGGAGGTTTCTGTAGGGAAAGCTGATCCAAAACTCCATACTTGTGCTTCTTCTTCGTTGCTCTTTGCCCACTCTGCAAGATGCATGGATGTGTCATGGTGGAGCTGAAACAGTGCTGGATCTGCAGTGGATGCCAGCAGGAGACTGATTAACAGAGATGACTTAGTTTCCTCATTAGATATTGCAACTCGTGCATTTACTCACGGGGCCTCACATACCTCAATGACACAGCAAAAGGCAGAGGAATTCAAATGACAGCCCTTCCTTCATAAAGAAGGAGAGGATTTCAGGGCTTGGGATGGCCCTACTGCTTGTGCCCTCCATCTCTTGGCCTTTCCATACAATCTGAAAAAATATCTGTACCTTCTGGGTACAGCACAGAGACTCCCAATGTGATTCAAAATCCCCTTTGTGATTTTGAGAAAAGATGTGTTGTTAGAGAAAAGAGAAGAGCAGTATGTGTACAACAGAAGGTGGTTTGCCAGCCACAGGAAATGGTAGATTTTTCATGATTACACACAGGCAAGATTATCAGTTCACGTATGCTAGCTCTGTTAAGCACTGAAGTCATTACCAAATCAGAAGGAGATCTGTAGCTACTTTGCCCTCATCTAGAAATGATAGCTCAGAATGCCAGGTGATTTAAAAAAAAAGCAGTGCTCAAAATATTCAGAAAAGAGGCTATCTGCTGATGGTTATGAGCTGGAGGGATAGGAGCATCCTTTCCCCTGGCAGGGCACAGACCATGAAAAAGCCAAAGCTCAGAAGCTGGATGTTCTCACCTCCCAGCCCACACTGCAACCAGGCACTGATGAGATCTGTGACAGACCTCACCCCTTTCCCAAGGGAGACTGTACTATAACTGGGTGGCTCAAATTGATGTGGAGCTCATTGCCACGATTCTTTCCTTTGCAGTTTGAACTGGGAGAAATGTGGGTCTTGTGCAGTGGGTAAGAATGGCTGCAAGAACTCCTTGTCTCCAGTCATAGCACTGCTGAGTGCTTGCGGTGGGCAAGCAGCTGCCCAGTGCTCCCCACGTCCTGAGGCTTGATCCTTTCCCTACCCTCCCACAGGGCCAGTTGTGCACTAAGCATGTGAAGCAGAGGCATGAGGAGTGCTGTTTGGTTTCCTCCCTTCTGATGTTAAAAGCTTCTTCCCTAGAAAATGTTTTCCCTTCCCTCAGGGCTCTCTTCTCATCAATCGAGAACAGGATTTAGGCAGACACACAACTGATTTTTAGATCTTCATAATAAACAGTTAGCAAGGCTTTGGTATGTACTGTGCTCTGGAGCCCTGGGATATGCAGAGACACTGCTTTTCATTACCAGTTCCACAAGATAATGAAGTCTTAGTTCTCCCTTACAGCAGTCTGAGGACATGCAATCTTTTCAGATTGCTTGGAGAGGCCAAGGAATGGAAGGTACCAGAGCTAGGAAACAACCAGCAGGACAATCCTGAGCCTCAAAAGCCTCTCCCTCGTGATGAAGGAAGGACTACCACTCATCTTCCTCTGCCTTTTTCTGTGTTGCCGAGGTGTATGAGGCCCTGTGGGTGTTGGATGGGATGAGGTCAAGAAGAAGGATGAGTTGGGGGAGGCAGGAAGGTCATATCCACACTACTGCAGTTCTGCTTTTCTTGATGTGGTTTCTCTGTGCTGTAGCAAAAAAAAAAAAAAAAAAAAAAGAAAGAAAAAAAAAAGCCTGAGGAGTTGCATGTTTTATTCTAAGATCCCTGAATATGAGGAGGTGTAAATTGTTTCCTGTCCCTCCAAGCTGTGGGGTGACCCTGCTCCAGACAGGATAAGGTATTTGCCTCTGTCCATAGTAGGATGCTTTCCCTTGCAGGCATACACTTGTCATAAGTAAGGAATAGTGCTGTCATTTCATTACTCACTGTTTACATGTCCTTGTCTTCTTCCCCAGACAGCTGTGACCATCCACTGTCAGTGGCAGGCTGTGCCTAAGCTGTTAATCACAGGAAGCAAAGTACATGAGAGATGAGTGCCCATCCACTGCCCATCAGGCACCTGAGGAAGGAGGAGTTCAGTGGAAAGTTTGATTTGGGTTGGTGCCTTGGCAGGGAAGAGTGTCACCAGTAATATTTTATACAGTGAGAAGGAGATGGAGGGAGCACTTGTGAAGATCTGAGATGGGAGTTTGGTGATCAAGGTTCAGGAAGAGAGACTGCTGGTTTTGTTAGAGAGAGACAACATGGATGAGGCTATTTTTAGGAACATCGTGTCCAGGCAAGTGGATGACAGTCGTACTTCACAGCAGAAATTCTGATGCTGAAGTGCAAATGCTGCTGAGCTTGTGCTGCCAGCCTAATGAGCAGAGGAACATGACGAGCCAACTACAGCAAAATAGGGATTTAAATAGCATGGATCACAGAGGATTTGAATGGGAAAGAGGAGATGTGCAGGAGTAGGTTGCAGAATGAGTGCCTTCTTTTGAGGTAAGAAACCTGTACAGCTTTCTCCTTAGGGGGCCACGAACATGTGGAAGTGGGGTAAGCAGTGATGGTCACTTGGAGGTTTCTGTAGGGAAAGCTGATCCAAAACCCCATACTTGTGCTTTTTGGGAGTTGACTAGTCTAACTGGATGGGGAAGGTGCTGGTTCTTTTGTCTGAGCAACTGCTGTGGAACTGGCATTGCTTCCTGCTTGGGTCTGCAGGTGTGGGGTAGATATTCAAGCATACCCCCACTAGAAGGAAAAGCAGAGTTTTAGAAACTGGACTCTGTCTCCTTGCAACCTTTTTCCCATATTCCCCATCCCTTGCCTCGGAGAGCAAAAGACTGTAAACCAAAAAGGTTAAAAAAGGTGAAGAAGCCCACCATGCCCATTTAAATGTAACGCTCCAATTTCCGAATTTGAACCTTGCAAAGATTCTGCAGAAAATGGCAGCTAGGTCAAAAGCATGATGTGAAGGGAGAGGAGTGGGCTGAAGGAACAGCCCAGTCATAAGGACTGTTACCTCACAGCTTGTGCCATGGCAATGACGCAGACCCCATGATTCCATCACTATCACCCAGAGGTTCCTGTGGTAGGAGATCACAGCCGCTGTCATGACTGATGAACAGTCTTCTCTCGCTGATGAGATGGATGTCAAGTGTTGTGTGCCAGCAAGGCTTTCTTTCATCTAGCCTGCTCTATCTGCCAAATGTTTGGTCTGGCCCCACGCATGGGATTTGCAGTGCTGCTAACTAAGTTGGCGTAGGGACAGGGTTAATTGAACTGCTGGAATGGGTTGGTGGAGCCTTTTACTTTGGGCTGGGGGGCTCCAATTAGATGTTGTGCTAAACTGACACCAGAACCTTTTTAATCCAAAGCAAGAGCAGATGTGCGCAGAGACAAATCAAATTTAGCAGACTGTCTTAGAAAATGATTTCATTAAAACAGGTACAGTTTCTCTGCGCAGATTGGACCAGAGCTAAAGCGGTTGTTAAAGCGACTGTAGTTAAACTCGTATAAATTTGAGTGCAGACAGGCTTTTACAAATTCATTTGTGTGGATCAATCGTGCTGCCGATTCAACAGAAGCACTTTGCAGAGCACAGGAAATAAGTTAATTTACTGGATGTCATTTGCGGGCCAGAATTCAACAGGCTCACCTGATGGTCAAGGCCATAGCCAGGCCCGTGGAGCGGGACAGTGCCATTAGTTACCACTGTGGTGGCAGATGGGCTGTATTTCACCAGCCTCCAAACATCACCTGCTCTCCCTGCTGAGCTGTTAGCCCAGTCCTGTCTACATTAGAAACCAGTTCAGCTGGGAACTTTGTTCCTAGCTCTGCCTCTGCTGGGACATTGAGATGACTCTGTTTTGTGGGGGCAATATCCAAAGCTTTCAAAGGCTGGTGTCACACCCAACATCTTTCTCAGGCTGAAAATAATGACAATTTTCATACCAGCTGCAAAATACCAACCCTTTCCTAAAGGATGCTCCAGCAGGAGCGCGAACAAAGCTGTAGCTCATCTTTAATAATGCTACTTTTAAAAATAAATCATGTTTTATGGATCTAAACTTAGCCTCTCCAGATAAGTGAGTCCCGAGGCCGCTGTGATTAATATGCAGCGCTGGAGCGTGGCCCAGCAGGGCCCTGATTAATAGCGATGACATCATGACTTTTAAACATTCAGTTAATGCTGGCCCCAGTGACAAATGGGGATGCGCGGCACTGCTTCTCGTGGCATTTGTGTTGCCAGTGTGAGGACTCAGAACTATGCCCCTTCACCTCCCTGGGGATAGGATGTAAAGGGCTGGAATCTGTGGGGCTGGGAGCCAAGCTCTATCCCCCCAACCCTGTCTGCATGAATTCCGAGTCTGCCAAGAGAGAGGCAGGCATACTGGAGGCATTCAAGGCCAGGCTGGATGTGGCTCTGGGCAGCCTGGTCTAGTGGTTGGTGACCCTGAACACAGCAGGGGGGTTGAAACTAGAGTCATTATAGTCCTTTTCAACCCAGGCCTTTCTATGATTCTATGATTCTATGATCCACCTGCATCTTCCTCTATCATCCTGCTATTCAGAGAGCTTGTTCAGGGGCCTGAGGCTACCTCCTGCTCCCTGCTGCATTCCTCCCTGCAGCATGTGCCCCTACCGCATGTAAACCTGGAAAGCTCTGGCAAGATCTGTGCCTGGAAATCATAGCTTGGGTCCTATTTATATTTTCTGTTCCCAGAGCTTGAACTATACAAGTCCATTGTGTGGAGGGCAATCTAAAAGACCAGACTGCTACAGCTTTAGCATCCTGCTGAGCAGGTTTCTTAGCTGCCTAACATTTTGCAAAGATTTTTTTGCCTGGTTTCAACATAAATTCTCTTCCACTATCCCACCAGCACCAGAGAGAGAAGAGCTGTTTGAAAAGCTCTGCTTGTGTGTTCAACTGGTAAAACCCTATAAATGCAGATCGCATTTTGGCATCCAAAAGCAATTCCAGGAGGGCTCTTGACTGTTTGGATTTTATAATATGATTTGTCTTTTGCAGATCTCTGTGTCCCACTGGCATGAATCTCAGGGACCAAATCTGTGGCAAGCTTTGGACTGGCAAACATCTGCAATAGACTCACCACTTGTGCTAGGCTGGGGGTTCTGCCAGGCACTGCTCTGTAGCCCCACAGCTGTTAAAGCTCCACAAAAAGCCAGTGGCTGGAGACTCTTGCATTAAAGTTATTTTTGGTCTGTTGCTGTCTCTTTGAACTTTCCTATATCAAATGACAGCACTACATTTTTAAGAGCCTTCATTGTGGAATAGCTCTATTGCTTTGGACTTGCTTGGCATGTAGGGAGGCTTTTTTCTACCCAAGCCCCTCCCTCTAAATCCCGAGAAATCTTAAGCTGTGCTGTACGGAGCATATTTTACTATCTTAAAGGTCTGAGAATGTAGAAATGTTATAAATATATAACCTCAGATCTACTGAGTATCCGCCAGGGAAATGTTCACCTTCCCCTATGTGTGACAGGGAATGCAGACATACGAGATCTTTGCTTTGTGCCCCCACCTATTCAAGAATGCCTCACCCTCACAGCAAACCCCCTCACTCCCTCTCTGTTCAGTCTAATTCTTTGCACTTCCACAGTCCTCACCAACTGCAGTACTTTCTGCTAGGGCACTGATGAAGTGCATCTTGGAGTGAAGGCAGAGCAGATGGGATCAGGGGCATCTATTTTCGTGTTGTAGCCATGGACTTGTGTGTGCTTGGTTTTTCCATGCTTCAGCTTGCTCCTCAGTGTCAGGAACAAATTGGTATTTGTCATAAGCTCTTTTGATCCCTGAAGAAAATGAAGGGCTGTTTAATATTTTTAGAGTAATAATAATAATGGAAGAAAAGGAACATATTCTGGTATTTGAGAACAGCAGGTATTTGTTTAAGAGCGTACTTTAGAATAATAGCAAAAAGGACCTTTAATCTCAGAATTTCAAGGCGCCTTGTAAACTATAAACATCGATTCTCCTTCGTCTTGTTATTCCTTGTGGGCGTTTTACCGCTATAAAATGAAGCAAGGAGACCTGATGACCTTACAGCAAGAATAAATGAGTATTAGAGAGAATTGGGGCTAAGTACAAGTGGGATTCAGGTGGCAGAAACAAGTGGGGAGTGAGCTGGAGATGGGTGCTTAATGTCCATGGTATTTCATCCATGGGGATGTGCATTCTGGGTAAGTCACAGTCTCACGGACACCTGTGAAAAAGAAATTTATATTGCCCTAGGGAAGCTGAGTAGTGGGGCATGTAAATGAGAATGGCCACTCAATAAATTTCTCTTCCAGAGACGTAGCTTTTAACCTGACAGGGAGGTGAGCGGGTGAGTGGTGTTGGATAACAGAGTGGACAAGCAGCAGCCAGGGGAGTTTTCCTTTGGCTCCTGTAAGTAAAGATTTCCTCCTGAAAGCCAAAGGAAGGGGCTCTAGATTTGCCCGTCTAAGAGGGTGCCTGCTCTGTCGCCTCTAAACTGATCATGATATGCTTTTTTTCTTCTTATCTTCCCCAGTTTCTATAAAGCAAGCACTGAAAACCAATTTGAGCTGTTCTGAAATTTTGGTTTCCTTTGTTTCTCTGCATTTCTGTTGGATTATGTCTCTGACATTATTGCCAAGAAGTTAAATAATACATCTAGAAATGGAAGAAACTGAATAATGCAGCTCTGCAGCTTATAGCTTTCCTAGTACTGTGCCAGAAAGCTTTTTGAGTTGGAAATTGTGACTGGCAGGCAAATTTAGACAAAAATGTTTTGGAAATGATTTTTTCTCTTTTCTGTTTTTTATCTGATAAGCACCAAAATGTACTGCTGAAAACTGTAATATTCAGAGTAAAATAACCAGAGAAGTACGGAAAAAGTAAACACAGATAAGTAGGAAACCTGTTTGCTTACCAACTGTCAGTGGCTGCAGATCATGGATTATTTAAGAAGCATGGGCTGTGCCACTCAGTAGCAGGAGCTGGACACGGCCGGCTCATCTGGAGCCCTATGCAAGATGAAGTGATAAAGGAGATTCAGACTGTCTCTGGGTTGGCTGAGGATTTCCACTTACTCAAGTAGGTGGAAAGATTTATATTGTTAGGTATTGTAGAGTTGGGGACCATGGGTGCCTTGGGAACCTGCTGGATCACCTGGATGTCTCCATTATCTCTTCTCTGTGGATCCCCTCTGCTGCCTGCTCACGCTATTCCCAAGCCTGTTAAGGAAGTTACTCCCTCTTGCTTATGGGAATAGAAAGTGCTAATAAAACCCCTACAAAACAAACTGATCAGAACCCCTCATGTTATGTCCGGGCCTTGCTGAGTAATAGCAGTCTGTCTCTAACCACCTACTTCTTCCTCTGCTTATCTTCCTGGCTGTTTATGACCTTTGCTCATTGTATCCTGTTGAATGGCGCTTGCGTATTCCTTACACACAGGAGCTGCATCTTCATTCATTTGTGGTAAATGCCTGAGACACTTAGGGCACTTGAAATTAAATAATCAGCCGTGAAACAAAAGACCCCAAATGAGCACACAGACACATTGTCTGTTTTATTTGCGGATAACTTCTGTCTAAAAGCCAGCAATGCGTGATGCTCCTTGCTGCTTTTTTAGTTTAAAACAGCTGTTGTGTACGTTATTTGAAGCCATGTACTTGCAGTCTGTGATGTGATGATAACAGGAAGCAAGAGGTGAGGAGCAGGGATCTCTCCTGCTTTTTATAGGTGAGGCTCTGGGGAGCCTCTGGGCTCTGATGTAGATTCAAAGAGGTCTTATGTCCAAAGAGAATCCCCTTTCTCCTTTCTTGCCACGAAATTTTGGGAAAAAGCCTGGGAAGCTGTATTTGCCATCTCTCCTGAAGAAAAGCACGTGAGAGCAGTCTTGCACAGCACCCTGAGCGCAGGTGGGACATCTTCAGGACGAAACGTGTAGCAGCGCACTGAGTCCCTCCCTTTTCATGTCTTTTTGCAGGACCTGGTAAATGCATTTGATTTAAAAATTTGGAAGGACTACATGTATTTTCTATTTCTATGCATGTACCCAAACCTCCCCTCTGATCACTGTGAGCGGCTGCTAGGCATGAGCAGCTGGAAGATAACACGCTCATCTTCTCCCCCAAGGGCACAGAGCAGCAGCCAGGCCTGTGAGCCTTGACATGCCACTTTCCATGTCTCTGGTCCCCTTGTGCTGTCTCCAGCTGATTCCATGTGAAATCTTAGATGGACAAACCCTTGGTCGCCATTTAGTCTGTGTCCTGAGCCTGGGAGGGCTGGGCACAGAGCAGAGGAATACCACAGGATGACAATGGGCAGAGCAAGTTAACCCCGTGGGGTCTGATAATGCCAAGCAGTTCCAAAAAAAAAGTCCTGCTTTGTGTGGAGCAGCTCAGGTTGCTGGTTACCTGCCATGGGCAGCCACAGTTTATTCTTCTTCATTCTTATTTGCTGTTTCTGAAAGATCTGTGCAAGCTCTGCAGCAGGTCTATGAGTGTGGTCCAAGACCCTTGGGGCTGTTATATGATTGTCAAATGGGCTTGGTGAATCGCAGCCCTTTCCCATGTTGCAAGGTGTTCATGTTATAAAGAACACCTTTCAAAATAGAGAAGTGGGCAGCCAGCTTCAGGGCTGGGCTTGTAGCAGAATAAACATACTGGCAGTGCACAAAATTAGATGTTAAATAGAAAAGCATGTTAGTGCTTCAATCCCCCAGAGAAGACCAGAAAGTTTCTACGTGGGTAAGGAGCAGAAAAACTCCTTCTGTGCTTTGTCCACGGAGTCAGAGGGCATTCTGTTGAAACTGCCAGGTAAATAAGTGGAAGTTGTCCATGTAAACCCCCTCAGGCAGCTTTGGAAACCTAAACTATAAGCTCCAGAGATGTCATTTTATTTGTATTGTCTGCATTTAAAATAATGTTTTATTACTATTATCACTTCTTGAGAAAGAAAAAAAAATAGTGAAAGGAAAAAGAGGTGAGGGAGAAAATGAAGGACCTACCTCAGGAAACTATCAAGGTTTGATAAGGTTTGATACAAATAAGTCTTGAAGACGAGAAACCTTGCCTCATGCATTCTGCATGCTGTGGGAATTATGGAGAAGATGGCAATATATCTTGGTATTTAAGGAAGAAGATGAAGGCTGTGACATGCTGATGAGTATGATGTAGTTCTAGCATTTTCTTTTGTTAACATACTTCTGCAGGCATGATATTTTCAGTTTATCAATGCTTTTTTTTCCCCCCCTTTCTTTAAATTGCATTTTGCAGAGTGGGTTCTTTGTTAGAAAAGACTTAAAAGCATAACTTTTTGTGAAAACCGCTGTATAATCCCCATTTTCAGGAAAGCCTAAGCCTGAGATGGTGAATGGCTCACAGAACAGCTGAGATTGGAAAGGGACTTCTGGAGACCACCTGAACCAGCCCGTCACTCAAGCAGGGTTGGCTGGAGCAGATTTCCCAGCACTGTGTGCATTTGGGTTTTGAGCATCTCCACGGACAGAGACTACACAGCCCATCTGGGCAACCTGTTCCAGTGTTCGACCACCTTCACAGTTTTGTTTTTTTTTTTTAAAAAAAGGAGATTTCTCAAGTTCTGGTGTAATTTCCTGGGTTTTGATTGCATTGCTGCAAGGCCCTGCCTTCCTGATGGTTTGTGAGAAAAGTAGAAGTAGCAGCAGTGTCCTTTAACTGGAAAGTGGAAAGATGACCCAAAAGGATTCCTTTCTACACTTACTTCAGTTTAGAGAATACTAATTTGAATTGGTATGACATGGCTTCATCTGATAGCGTTTTAGTCTTAAACCTTGCCTTGTAATCAGTTTCACATTCTGTTTGTACTGAAAGCAGACAGGTGCCAGTTGTAAAACTTATTCCTGGATCTGGACTCAGTTTTTAATTCTCCACAAGCTTTAGGAAGCCTTGATTCAGACTTTCTTTCTGTTTTTCTCCTTTCCCTTTCTGGCCAAGAAGAAATGCCTGAGCTTTGATTTGGGATCTGTGAGAAGCAGCAAATATGCATAGTTCTTAGGATTTGCATCTCCCTGTATGTCCTAGAGTGTTACAGAACACATTAAATAGGAGCTCCCTACTTTCCAGCTGGTAAAAATTATCACCATTTTACAGAAGAGAAAAACGGAACAAAATCAAGGGCAAAATGACATGGTGGCTCAGGATGACCCCAATAGCCAGTGCTGGATAGAAACTGCTGCAGTCCTGATTCCTGAACGTGCCCTATGGCACCTGCAGGTCATCCCACGTGTCACCTCCCTCTTCTGAAGTGTCACACCTCAGGACCTAATCCTGCAGGGTGCTGGACATGTCTTGGAAGATGCCTTTAGTGCAGAGTGGAGGGGATCTGCACCGGCAGGGATTACTTTGGTGGTGCTACTCGGGGCTTTGGTGCAGCACAGGGAAGGGATCTGGGCCTCTTGAGACTTTGGTCAAAGTGGTCCTCTAGGCAAAATGATTGCCCATCAGTAAAAAAGACACCACAGTGAACCACCACCTGGTTCTTGACAGTGTAATGGGATATTCATGACAGTATAATGGGATTTTGGTGAAATGTGATATTTGATTCTCATTACTGGAATACAGCAGGGGCCCTTTAAGTCAGAAGAATTGATTTTAGAATAGGGTTTGTTAGAACCTTTCAGTCCCACAGTCAATGTAAATGGGCAAATATCATTCTCTTTAAATCCAGTTTCCTGAGACAACTGTTCTGGACACACATCAGAGAAACAGGAAGAACACTCCCATACACCATTAAACCTGAGAAAACCAGACAAATTCTTCCTGAGCAGGAAGACCTCCAAGGGGAAGGCTGAGAGAGCCGGGCTTGAGTGAGCCAAGTTACACCCTCATCCCTGGTGCAATGCCATTGAAGTCTGGAGAAAAGAGAGCAGAAGAGAGCTGTGAGAACTGCCTGCTAACACATGAAGGGATGTGTTGCAGGGAGGAGAGAGACCAATTATTCTCACCATCCAACAGAAGTGTGGAAAATATTTAGGTCAAGTATTAGGAGAAGAAACTTTCTAGTGGGGGTGTAATTAATCAGCAAAGGTAAGGCAGTGAAAGTTGGAAAACCAGGCCTGCACTTATAGGCTGGGAAAAAAGAAAAACGTTGTTTTGTCTAGAACAGAAGGGACTTGGGAATTTGTATATGTGAAGTTTACATCTTGTCCCTGTCTCTGAGTATTAGCAGTTCTGTGGAGAGGTGGAATTTGAAGGATCTGCAGAAAAATCTAAGCTGTCTTCATTATGAACAGGTCCATTGCCAAATAATATATATCCATCTGTAAGAACATGAGCAGTTTAAACATTGATAGCTACTCAGTCATTGGCTTGCATAACTGCGAGGTGAGGTACACCTGCCCAGGATTGGGGTTGCCTCCACTGTAAAGATTATATGTACCACCTGTATTGCTGGGGAGAAGGCATTTATTGCTCTGTTACAGAAAGCTAGGTGGAATATTGTAGAAATGCCAGAAGAAACACTCTTGGGAAAATTCTAAGTGATTGAAAACCAGTTTTTCATCTTTGAAAAGTCTAAGAGTTTAAAACTTGTGTCACCTGACCTGTAAGAGGATGGTGGGGAACGTTATAATCTTGGAAGCATTTATAAAGAGTCTAAAAATGTTTTGCTTCAACCTTACTGAAGCATTTAACTTCTCCTTTGTGTTATATTCATATAATGCAAAAGCAATTTTTTTCAGCCTTATCCAAATGAGATGCTGTCATGAAAACTTTCCTTGAAGATTTTAGCACAATTGATATTTTCCTGCAAAACATGTCTTTTTTGTTCATCTTGAGTTTTTCTGCCAGAAAATGTTCCTTTCAAAAGCCTTGGGCCAATGCTAATTACTGTTATGCAGCTGCTGTTACTGTGGTAGATGCTTTAAAAACATAGCCAGTGAGAATGTGAGTTTGTAGCCTGTACCTCATGGCTCCAAGATGCACTGGGGATATTTCATTTCCTCAGCTGACAGCATTGCTGCCTGATGGATGTAAATGGTAGAGCCTTAACTCTTACTCTCTCAATGTGACCAGACCTTTTTCTGCAGTGTGATGTGAGTCAACACCAAATTTCAGGCACTTACCTGAACCATGGCAGGGGGATGCTAAGGTTTCCTTGGAGCATCCTGTCAGTACCCGCATCAGTGTTCCACATGTCTCCCTAGAGGCATTGTATGAAGGTTTTTATCTTCTAACAGCAGTATACTATGGAAATGAATATCATTTCTTCATTTTATAAGAGTATCAGACTGGGCAACCCAGAGTCTGTGATTTCAGTCCAGGTTGATTTTGTGGCTAAGACATGTGCACATGCAGATGCCAAGGCTTCCTTTGTCTTTTGTTGGGCACTCATGAGGATAAGTGAGTAGTGTAAATGTTCCCAGTCAACCATATTTTTTTCCTCTATCTCAGTTCCTAAAATGGTTGTATACTGGGATTTTTATGATGATTGAAAAAGCAATGTCTCTTGCTCCATAAAGCACAGCTGAATGAGAAGATGTCTCTTCTCTCCCCCTCCCTCACATCTTCAAGAACATAGATATATCCCTGCTTAAGAGGTACACTTGTGTGGAGCCTGATTTCTCTGGAGGAATTACAGTGACAACGGTTTCAAGTCTGAGGCTTGCCTTAATGACAGGTGCACGTGTCACACCCTGACAAGAACATTTGAGCAAGGTTTGTTTAACTGTGGATGGTCAGGACAACCGCATTTTCCAGGAGGCGATAAGGTGGCTCACAAGGCCACTTAGAAGCCAGTGCCAGTCCCTCCTCAGCTCCTGCCAGAGCGAGGGGGGTTGTCCTGTGTAGCTGGCACCATGTCCCCAGCACCATCTGGGAAACACAGTGACATGGAAAGCAGAAGAGTAAGAGAGGAGCCTCAGTTATGTATGAGGCAGTTTCCATCTCAGCTGGTTTCTGCTCTCCTAGAGTTTCTGAGTGCATGGGCAGTGAGAGCAGGACCTGCCACTGAGTGCAGAGGTGTAAGAGGCTCAAGGGCTCTGTCCTGTCCCTCTCCAGGCAGGTGCAGGGCTTTTATTTGAGCATCATGCTGTTAGGATTTCCTAGGTGACATTAAGTGGATTCATGGCTGCAGCTGAGCCCTGACACCACAGCGAGCCCCAGCATGTTATGGTGCCATTATGTGGTCTAATGAGGGGAATAAATACACCTGGAAGTAGGGAACCCTCTCTCATCCTGGGGCACTGGCTGGCTGGATGTGAAACCTTATCAGTCCAGTGCCATGCAGGAGGCAGTGGCTGATGTTTAGTCCCTTCATTGGGCAAGAAGTGATACTTGAGCACCGTTGCCTCCCAGTCACCTCCATCCCTCATTACCCTCCCTCTCCTCCCACTGCCCCCTCCCTCTATTACCACCCACTCGTAATGTATACTGCACCAGCACAGCACCACTGCAATAACAAACACCGCCTCATTTCAGCATGATGAATGAAGAGTTTTAATGAAACTGGCCTAAGCTGTTGCTGGCAAGCTGCCTGTTTTTTGTTTGTTTTAAGCAGGGGTGATCCATCACCCTCCCGCCTTCTCTCCAGCACAGCATCCCCAATCAATGCACTGCACCAGCCTCCCTCCTGCAGCCCTCAGTGACCCATTCCCAGCTCCCCACCACTGCCTTGGCTCTTCCTGACCCCAGCCACTGCCAGATTTGCTCCCTGCAGCGGGGATTTTAGTTGGGCATCTGTCCTTTGTTAAGACAGCAGGTTAGTAAGGTGCTTAGGAACGTGCGTACGCAAATATCTTCTCTGCCTGTTCCTTTCCAGTCGACGGTGCTCAAATAACACACGTATTGCTCACTAATAGTACAGTTGAATGTCTGCTGAGTATTAATTACCCTTGCAGTCTGCTCTTTCATTAGGGTCTCCTGTCTCTCCTGGGACAGGTTGTAAATCAAAGGGTGACTCATGGCTTTTGGAACTGGCAAATATAAATAAGCAATCCCTGAACAGGGGAAGAAATAATATGAGCTCCACCCAACATCTTGGCAAAGCTATATATATACATATATATATATATATAAATAAAAGTAAATGCAATCTCAAAAGCAAGAAGCATTTCAATTAGGTGAGCAGGTGCCAGCCTCCAGCTCAGCATTTTAGAGACTTTGTGGGAATATAGGTAAGGGAGGTCTCTATGCATTGCTTTGTCCTCTTGCACAGCTTTTCCTTATTAGAAGGCAGGGAGAAGGAACCATTTTGTTCTTTCTCTTTGCAGCTGTTGAAGGAGTGAAGCTGAAGTGCATGTGTGTGAGAGGTGGAGTGAGGCAAGGCAGAGGGAAGGAGTGACCCAACTCAAATCGCAGGGCTTGGTATTATATCAAACATGGGTCTCCTGCAAGGAAGGAGTAACTTGCTTTTCTAACTGCTCTCCAACTGCCCTTGGTATTTATGTTTCTCAGAGCAGCTTGATGAGCTGTGCTGAATAAATGCCATTTTAAAGCCTTTATCCAAGTATTTGACAGCTTTTCCTGGAGAATGACCCACTGAAGTTTGTTTACACCTGAGAAGTGCCTAGGTAAACTGATTTGATTCCTTTAAGCAGATGAAGTAGCAAAATATGGGGTACAAAAGAGGCAAATGGGAGAACCCATGGGATTTAGCAGAAATTTCAAGAGAGACCTGGAAAAGTTTCTGGATAAAAGCATGCGCGGCTGTTTTCATCTATTAAAGTTGTTCTGTGTGGTTACGTTCTTGTTGCCTTTATGAGCACAGTGAGCACCAAACTTTGGAGCATAGCTGCTCTTACTGTAAAGTCAGTCTTAGTTTTGGAATGGGGAGATGTGCGCTGTCCTCGCTATTCACTACTCCTGGTTTTATTATTAAAGATATTTCAAGACCACTCAAATCACAAAACAACTTTGCGAGCTTTGGCTTTTTATGACAGAAAAGGTCTTTTCTTATTATCTACTTACTGTCTCATCCCATGATGATAAAACACCCCTGTGGAGTTGAGGTAACCTTGCATGCGCCCAGCATGGACTTACAGATTTTCTTCTTTGGCTGTTTCAATCAGGAAAACCTGGCTGTACCTTGTTAAAGACATCCAAAATCCCACGTGGTTTATCCAAACTTATTCTTCATTCAAAGAAATAGCATCCTGTACAGCTTGCCAACTGTATGGGAACTGTTGAGTCATGGCCTGAACCACTGATTGATCACCTGAGGCAAGGACTGAGTCAGCCATGGGAGCACAGATGAAAGCAATTCACCTGTGTGACTAGAAGGGATGGAGCCTGGCTGCACCTCTCCTAGACCCCATTTTAAGGGCTGATTGCCACTGAGGAAGGATCCCTTTCTGGAAAGCCCTCCTTTTGGAGTTTTCTGCTGCTAGCCTAGGATGTGGGTGAGCATTTCATTTTTGATCATCTCTTTCCACCATGATAATCTTTCTAATTCTAAACCTGTAAAATGCTATCCTAACTGTGCTACTCTTCTAACTGTACATTTGTTAACTGTACACCAACTAAAGTGACCCCATTTTATTGTAGGAGGCCGACGGTAGTTGGACCCTATGTAGAGGACTGAAATGTCTGTCCTGTATTTGTGGGGTAGTTATTTTCATCTTTATTCACTTGCTGTAAAAATAATAGCTGGCCTTAAAGAGAATAGTGTGACCTTTGAAATCAGGGTATCCCTCCAATCTAAATACCTCTTTTACAGAATATTTTTCTGAACCTTGGTCAATTTTTCTTGAAAAGAGCTTAAAATAAATGTACTAGGGTCTCTCGTTACCAGGAACGCATGCAGGCATTAGCTGACTGCTGTAATGCACAAGGAGATAGAAAAAGCATATGGAGCCTGGGCTATCTAATCTAATCTCACTATGTCTATATAATCTGGGTAAATGGCTAATCTATTACAGAGAGATAATAATAATTAAGGCTGCAACCAGGTTCCATTAGCAAAATTGATGTGCCCTGATCCCTATTGGGTTTACTTTGAAAGCAAAGGGGATTTTTTTTTCCTATAGCTCAAAGAAAATTAGTCAAAGTATTTTTTTTTCCCCTTCAGTTGTGAGGCGTTAACAAATTAACCCAGATTTGGAAGTTTGGCTCTTACCTATCATTTGTTTTCTCGTCTTCTAGCTAAACATAGCTTTATCACTGTCATGTATTCCAAATTTGCACACTGTGAAAGCCTCTTGAGGATCCACTGTTGGATGTATTAGTGGAAAATAGGTTGTAAATCAGCAGAATCGTTAACTCTTGCTTTATGTAAGAGCAGTGATTGCTCTGTACTTTGCAAAGAGATGTTCTGCCACCTATTTGCCCCTTGCTAATCCAAAGAGAGCATTTTTTCAGGATGCCTGGAAGGAGCTTTTCATTTACACATGTCCTAGATCTTCAGGATATTTGCAGTCCAGGTGGTGGTAACAGAGTAGACCAGATTTTACTCATGAGAAGATTTGTAAGTATGGCACAGTTGAGGTGCTCGGGACTGACACCTGACATGTGGGGTTTTGTCTTGGTTTGCTTTTACAGCTCTCTACAAAAGAGACCTATATTCTGTCAGGACAGGAAGGAGAGGTAGTACAAGGCTGCGATTAGCAGTACTGTATTATTTCTTCCATGTGTTCTCCTTGTGGCTCTCCTGCAGCTTCAGAGAGATTGCCAGGCTAAGAGCTGTATTTCACTGATTGCTCCAGATTTGAAGGGAGCAGGTGCATCATCAAGCTTGGCCTCTAAGTCACTTAATATCTTTAATTTAGAAAGGTCCATGGGAGGAAAAAATAACAAAAAACAAAACACGTTTATGCAACTAATCCATGGATCCCTATGTACAGATTACAAAATGCTCCTTAAAACCCTATACTGCCCCATACAGGGGGCAGATTTTGCTCTTTGTTTTTTCTTTTCTTTTTTTTCTTTCTATGCGGAATAGTGATTGGTAAGCCCTGCTCTGCAATGAAGAGTTACTTTTAAGTTCTTGGAGAATCTGCCAATGGAAATGGCAGGGAGCATTACTTCTTGTTAACCGTGAGCAAGTACAGTGGTGAAACCACAGCAGATGGGAGCTGGATTTGAACAAGCGGTAGCTTTTGACTACAGATGTGCAAAATGGCACAAGCTGTAGAAAGGGCATTGTCTGGGGGAGTGTGTACTGCGCTATTTCTCAGATGTCCATTTACTGAAGAAAACGTATAACCTGGAGGGAGTTTAGTTATTTACCATAGGACCAAAGGTAGAAATGCTTAGCAGATTGTTTGTTTGTCTGCAGCTTTCTGCCAGCACTCTGTAGATGAGAAGGAAGAGAGTTTGTCTTGCTGCGAGCAATTAGCTTTTGGCTGGGGGTTGGGATCTGCACCCAAGGATGCCAACTGTCTGGTAACTGCAGCTTGTCTTGGTCTGCAACGCTTGTAAAGCAGGATGGAAAGATACATGTCCTGTGAAGAGAGAGGTAGTGATTTAGTGTTTGTGAAGAGTTAGGCAGGCGTTTAAACTGGTCATGTGTAGAACATGCCGAGCTCAGTCAGAACTGGTGCTCGTGCTCTCTGCCTCCCGGCTCCTGCCATCTTCCTTGACTTATTCAAAAAAGCAGCTGGTCTAAGCTGCTCTGTTGAACTCAGAAAATACTCGGTACCCAGAGGGGATGGGGGCTGCTCTGCAAGAATTTTTGTTCTTTCTCTGATTTGAACTTCATGATGTTTATGGAAGCAAGGAGACGAAAACAAAGGCTGGAATTGGACAATACATAGTCAGGAGCTACGTGAAGCCCCTTGGCCGTGCCTTCAAATGAGCCATCCCTGTTGTTCCTGGCAGCCCACCTACAGCTTTTCCAGCAGCTCTGCCCATGCCTCATAGCACAGCATCACTGAATGCTGCAGGCAGGCTTTGGTCCTCAGCTCTCTCCCTGCTCCTCCTATCTGTCCCTCAGCTTTCTAAGTATTGGCCTTCCATTTCGGGGACTTCTGAAAGTGACCATTTTCTCACTTCAGATAACAGCAGATCCTGTATTCTGTTCCTCAGTGCTGTGAGCCTCAGAGCCTTAGAGATAAATATTGAAGAGTATAGCAGAACAGAAATCACTCCAATTAGATTGAAAGCTCCAGTAGTTTGGAATGGGTAACCAAGGAGCTATGGAGAGATTTTAGTGTTGTCTCCCTACTTCTGTTTTCCTTTATTTCATTTCCTACTGTTTCTACCCTATCCCATAAGGTATCTGTCAGATACTATACTGTTACCCCCAGAACTCTTAATAAGGAGGAGATAAAAGTGTTCCTTTATTAATAATCGTGAAAAATGTTGTGTGTGGAGTTCAGAATCATGAGAGTAAAAGAAAGACAGTAATTAGCTTGTTTCTGTATCTCTGCTCACTGAGGCATTTTGGATACAGTGAGAAAATTTTTGACAGATTTTCTTTTCTTTTGGTTCCCCCCCCTCCACCTCCCTGTTCCTCCTTTTCTTTTGAAGTATCATACAAAGTTCTTGGGTTTGGTTTTTCTTCTTTTTAATGATAAATTCTATAATCCATGTACAGTTGTTTTTTGCAGGGGTTTTTTTTTTTTTTTTGTTCCCCTCTGACTTGTCAGCAATATCGGCTCACAACATATCCCTTTGTTTGCCTGTTTTTCTAGGCAGTTCTGCATTTGGTCTTCTAAAAGGAAGTAAACATGCCAATTTTCCATTGACGAGCAATGTTTAAGAAGAAGTGATTTCATTAGAGGGGTCCAGAAAACCATTGTTCACCAATTTCCTTTGTCCCTTTGCAGGGACAAAGACAGGGGATTTAATAGTCTTCATTTATTGTAGGGCTGAGCCCTACGAAGATGAACGCAGGTGGTGTTCCCCACAAGTAGTGCACTGAAGGAGACAAGATGCTGCCTACTGACTAGACCTGCTCTACCTCTAGGGAAAATCCTATAGGAAAGCAACAGGCCTGTGCTTTCAGGGACTCTGAAAGAGGACGGGAGCCTAAAAGCAGCCCTTGTCCGTGGTGCTGACAGCCTGACCAGAAAACGGAAAGGAACTGGTGAAATGCCTTCCCAAAGGCATCTGTTATGAGTTGGGCTAAGACAGACATTTTTTAACTGAAAGCCAAGGGTCCTTGCAACTGCTGTAGCCTGTCTCTGACTCATGTCTGTTGAAGGAATAGCAGGTGTTTATTTCCCTTTCTTAAGAAGAAAGAAACTGAAAGCAAGGGAAATGCAGGAGGAGCACTAAATCAGTGTAGCTTTGTCCCTTATTTTCTTTTTGCATGTAATGGATTGAAGTGACAGGACAGAGTTCATGGGTAAAAGAAGGAAGGAATGAGACATCAGTTTTGATGACATCAATAACGAAGATGATTTTTGTCACCTAATCTTGGAGCCCCCTTTCAGGAGTTCTTTTTTGTTTTCTATATTTTTGTTTGTTTTCCTGCAGGGAATAATTTGTTGATTTGCATTAAGAAATAAGTGAAAGACCAAAACCAGTATAGGATAGGCTTAGAGATCCTTCTGAGTTTGAAAAACAGTTTGCAGTGGACAACACCAAATGAGTACTTGGAGCCAGTGAGAGATTGTTTTGACTGTAGCATTTTCTGCAGGAATCAGGTGGCTCTTAAAGCATCCAGTTTGCATAGTGTGTGGACTGTCTCCGGATTAGTATAGAAATACCTGAGTAAATTTGGTTAATTTCTGACCAGTAATGAAAAATGCTAGATTTAAAAAAAAAAAGCTAGTTCTTTGTATCAGTTCTTAGTGCATTAATTAAAAGCTCCTATGAGACAACAAGGATGAGTGGGATGCAATAAAGACACTAAGAAAGAATAAGAACATTATTGTAACGAACACTGATTAATGGGGCTTCACATAGTGGTGCTAATGGATGTTTTTGAACTTAGAAAGGAAGCGATGAGACAATTGAGTAATGAATTTTGCCATCAAAAAATCACAGCTGAGCCAACATCACCATATAAAAAGGGAACTGATTTATTGATTATAATGGAAAAGACTAGGAGATGGATTTAGTGAAGACACAACACATTTTTTTTTCTATGGGAATATCCTTAAAAGGCTACTCATTTATATGTCCCTCCCCAAACTGGAGGAGTAGTAATTACATCCTTTGTTTGTACAGTTCCTGAATGTACTCAGCATTAGTGCCAAGCGTGGGGCACATGAATGCAAAGCTTAAATAAAAATTCAAAGTTGGAGGAGGCAGCAGAGAAGACATAGACATCATTGTTAAAGCACTGCTGAGTTTCTGCAGCAGCCTGCCAGCGAAGTAGCGAGGAATGGGGACAGTGGGGACAACACTGCAGCATGTTAATGGGATGGTCTTTGGGCTGATCCCACCTCCTCAGTGCTAGAACCTCAGCTGAAAAAAATAAGTGCAGGTTTGAGCATGCTGTCTTAGAAGGGAGGTGACTGAGAGCTGGGCAACAGGAATAATGATGTGCCTGGGAGGATTCACATGCAGAGAGAAAGATCTTTGAAAGTTTGGGACCAGCAGAGCTTGTATGTTGCTAAGAAGAAGGGATATGCAAAAGTCTTCATATTTGTAAGAAAGTCTCTGTTTTCACAGTAGAGAACAAAGAGATTTTTGACGATGCTACTAGATGAAAAAGGAGGAGTATTTTTTTCCCCATTAGCAGACAGTTTGGCTGCAGAAATCATTGTCGTGTAACATCATCAACAGCTAGCTTTCAGCAGGCCTTAAAAGTAGAAAAGATTGAATGTACACTGAGAATATCCAGAGCTGTCTTAATCAAGGATAATGCATTCTAGGAAGGAGAGCCAGCTATGTGCAGTCAGTAGAATTTAGGGCTTCTCTACATCTCAAAACCCAGAACAGGGATTAATATTGAGGGGCAGGTTGTTCCACATACATCTGTGTGGTGTATCTGTACCTTTTCTGCAGCATCTGTGCTGACTGCTGTCATGGACAGGGACATGACTCCAATAGCACCATGGCCAATACATCTGGCACTTACTATGCTGCTCAGTGGAGCTTCTTTTCTGGCCTCTTCAGCAGTGAGTAAAGGGGTGAATGTGCACAAAAGTCTTGAGAAAGCAGCTAGCCTTATGAGCATGCCTTAACGTTCTACTTGTGACAAGTCCCAGCCCTCACTTGCATTGGAGTACAGCATACAGCCCCTCACTGCATTCTGCACACGGCCTTTTGGGGACTAATTATTACCTCATCCTGAAATCACTTTGATCATCAGAGGGAGGGAGATGGCATCTGCTTAACATCTGCACAGCAATAGGCTGCCCACCGGTTTGAGGCATACAATGCAGATAGAAACATCAAGTTGAAAGTGCAAGGAATGCTAAGCCTAGTTGGATATTGCTGCGGTGCAGGTATGCCTCTTGGGCACTGAGCTCTGCCCTGTCTCCTGATATATTTTCCAGCGGTGAGGACCCTGTTGTATGTTCTGGGAGACATTCCTCAACCTGCTGCTGTACCTTGCTGTCAGGAAGTTTTTCTCACATTTGCTGTACATTTGCTTTTTCCCTTTACTGTTGGTATTGATATCCTGTCTCCTATTTCCAATCAAGACAAGCAGATTTGACCCTTTTGTTCTTTGACCATTCTAATTATCTGACTGTTTTGTTGCTCTGCTCTGCTTTTGTTTATTTTTGTCAATATATGCTGCATAATTAGGTACTCAAGAGTGAATATAGTGTCTTGCATGCACTCGTGTAATAGCTCCACGCAGAGACAGTGATTCCCTTTCTGCCACGGGCAACTCCACGCACCCACAGAAATAGCTGAGGGAAGGTTACATGGTCACTGAACACTTTGCTTTTGTCTTTGGAGACCGTGGGGCATAAGTTGGGAGAGCAGTGACAGTTGTGGTGGGTATCTGCTCCTGGTAGAAGTTCTTAAGACCTGTTCTTCACCGTAGTAAGCCTCTAGGCAACCAGGGCCACAAAACTCTTCTTCACACTGCAAGTTGGCAAGACATTCCAGTCCTCTCTCTGAAACTAGAGGTGTTTTCCCTAGAGGTGTTCAAGGCCAGATTGGATGGCGCCCTGGGCAGCCTGGTCTAGTATTTAATGGGGAGGTTGGTGGCCCTGCCTGTGGCAGGGGGGTTGGAGATTCATGATCCTTGAGGTCCCTTCCAACTCTGGTCATTCTGTGATTCTGTGAAACAATGTCCAATTCTCCAGAGGTTTGGAGATTTTGTGAACTGGAGCCTCTCCAAACCTATGCTGCTTTGATTCTGAATCTTATCCAACATTACTGATTCAAAACACGTACTTTTTGAGAGCTTTCACCAAACTGCAGGAGCTTCACAGTGATGTGAGCATCGTAAATCATCACACATGCAATGTAAATAGCCCACAGACCTGAAGGCATGAAGGAAAGGAGAGATTTGTCCAGTGAATTGGTTTGCTGCTTTGTTTCAAACCTTAAATTACCACTGGCCCAAAGTCAGGCTTTTTCTCTGCAAACTGAGAACCAAATGTCAAAATTTCCAGTGAAAGGGAAAGTGAGGTAATTAGAGTGATTTGCTACATTGGGCTTGTGAGCTCTTGGTCATAACAGAGAGAGGTATGGGGGAAACCTGATCTCTCCTGGAGTTGTTCAGGTATCCTGATCCCTTGAGTAGAGGCTAAGTCAAGTAACTTCAGAGCACAGAACCCAAGGACCCTGCAATGGGATTGGAATGCTATTGTCCTTTCAGGCGTAGCGTATAGCAGGATCCTGTCAGTGATAACTACACAGAACAGGCACATTGAGGTACCCCATTTTTTTCTGTCACTCTGAACGTTTTCCTTCAGAGTGCTTGGTTTTGCTGCAATTATCCATCCATTGATATCAGTGATGAAGAAAACACTGGTTTGAATGGGAGTGATGAGATGAAAGTCAGCTATCTGAAAGACGTCTTTGGTGCTAATTGTGAGTTTACTATTTGTGAAGTAGGAAACAGAATTGTTTCCAGCAGAGATTGAGGTGAAGTGTGAGGCATGTCAATTGTTGAGGTGGGGGGTACGTTACTGTCTGCTGCTTTGGGAAAGCAAATACTGTTGCTGCCTAGACTGTACGTGTTGTGGGATCAAATTTGGGTCTTGCTGAGGTCCTTAGGAGCAGTGCTGTGGAGTCAAACTGTGTCTCTTCCTGCTGTGTATGAGAACAGAGCTCCAGTACTGAAGTCCATCCTTAGGTACAATTCTGGAGTAGCTCTATTAACTGCCTGGAGAGGTTGTACAGTCTCCTTCTCTAGAGATATTCAGGAACCACCTGGACACTTTCCTGTGTGACTTACTCTAGGGAACCTGCTTTAATGCGAGGGTTGGACGTGATCCTCAGAGGTCCCTTCCCACCCCTGTGATTCTGTAATTCTGTGATTATAGCTGGACTTACCATGGGTTAACAGCATTGTGACTGAGAGAAGGATTTAGCAGGTTGGTCCCCAGGGCCGTTGAGCTGGCGTCTCCAGAGCTACATTTAGTTAACATATACAATGACTAAGTGTTGAGGTGTGATACTCCAAAACTTGAACTCCATTGAGGGCAGGCTGATCTTGCATGCTAGCAATTGTGTTCCCTCAAATGCAAATAAGCTTGTTTGTGAGTGTGAGTAACATTTTTCTTCCTGCTCTTAAAGAATGCAACATAAGTCAGATTTTATAGCACAAGAATGATGTAAGATCTGCCTCCAGCTGTTTCCATATATGAGTCTCTGCCCTTGCTTTGGGAGCAGTTTGAGTATCTCATGCAGTATCTATACAATGTGTCTTACACTCAAACCAAAAGGTGCTAAATGCTGGGGATTCCACTGCTATTTGTTGAAGGCTGGTGGCTGATTGGAGTGAAAGACAGGTCCCAGCAGCCCAAAGGTGTAAAATGAGTGGTTATTTGTCAAAGAAGCAGAAGATGCAAAGTCACAAGAGAGGAACAAAAGATGTGTGGGGAGAGCTCCTGGTGTGTGGAAATGGCCTGGCATGGCACCTAGGTTCGAGTCTAACCCAGGGCTCAAGTGGCAAGAAGTTAGTGCTCTGCAGGGTAACTAGTGCAAGTAGTACTAGTGCACTAGTAACTGGTGTTGTGTCTTAATTGTTTCCCTCTCCTTGTTGGAGCCAGCTTGAATGAGGACCAGGGTACTGAGGTGTGTGCAGTCCCGGGGTTGGTGCAGCACAGAGGCTGGCTGGCCAGGAGCAGAATGTGCGTGGGAGCAGCTTGATCACACTTCAGCAACTCTCCTGTCTTAACAAGAATAAAATATCTCTTGTAAAAAATAAAAAAAAATAAAAAAAATAGAAAAGCAATTACCTGGCTTGCAAGAGTTTGGCAGGCAGCAGTCCTGAGCCTCTCCCTGCAATAAAACCTGCTGTGAGAGGCTGGAACAAGCCGTAGTCATCCCCGGGTATTTCTCCATAGCACAGCTGTGGCTATATTGTTGAGAGACTCCACGAAGTCTACTAGGGATTCTGTTATTGCTATTGATTTTACATGGGAGATGCTTAGATATCGGGGGAAGAGGTCTGCAGCATAAGACCCATGACAGAGGAATCTTCAGAGCGCTTTTGGCCTGTGCTGCTATAGCTGCGGGCAGCTCATTCCTGTTTTGCTAGTCTTCTAGCTGCTCTTGCTGGGAGAAAAGCCTGTTGGCTCTGCTCAAGGCACAGGGAGAAAGAGGAATTCAGCTTTTCTCCCCATTAACAACATGCTATGCACAGCACAAAATACCCTAATGTATATCTTTAGAATATACTGCAGAGCTATTTCTTCTTCTTTTTTTTTTTTTTTTTAATAAAAACCTCTCTTTTATAATAATAATAAAAATGCAATTTATATACAGTATCTTCATATCCCAAATATTTATAAACATAGTTATCTTTGGTCGACTGATTCCAGGAAGTTTGCCAGCACATCAAAGCGATGACATTTTACATCTCATATTCTTTTCATTGTGAGGAATGAGATGCTTCTCAATTTCTTAACTGATTTTTCAGATTTTCTTTTAAGGCTGATGTAAGCAGGGTAAAAACTTGCAGTGCCCAGAACAGATAGAAAATTCCATGAGATTTAATAAACTCCATAGTTGGCTTGATGTTGCGGTAGGATATTGAAAAGAAATATTATTGACCATTAGTCTGCCATACAGAAATTCTGTAAGTTGCTGTCATTAGAAATAAGCCTGTAAGCCTAACACATTACAGACAACTTTCTTAGAGCCTGGGCTCTAGTCTGACAGTTTCTAGAGCCCAAATACTGTAGCTTTATCCTACACTGTAGTTGTGAAGAAGTATGGGGCCCAGCGGTGCCTTGGTAGAGTATTTTCTGGGGCCCACCTTCAGGTCAGGTTGCAAGTGCAGAAATCACATGCTTTTTGGTTGGTAGCTGATTGTATATGCAAATTGGGGAACCTTTTGAAACGACTGTCCCTTAATTGTCATAATGTCATTTCACCAAGCCCTGGCAATTGTATTTGTTGTGTATTTTGCTTAAAACTTTCTCAGTGAAATCCATGAAGAAAATGCTATGGCATTCTTGAGAGTTCTACTGGCTATAGTCTCCGGGTGTTTTTAAAGGTCCATCTTCTAATTCAACCTCCAAGAGGCTTTCAGAAACTAAAGCGAGCAATTGGAGGCAGCAGCATAATATCTCAAATGACCTACTCAGTGCTTTCTTTCTTGATCTCTAGGTTATCCATTTGCAATGAAAATCATAGCACCTAAGCCATTTTTGCATTGTGTAGAAACCATTCATGCACATCACTTTAACGACAGGGGAGCAGACCTGTTGAGAACTAGCCTAACAGATCCTGTAAGTGGAAGCTTTAAATGGAGAAGATGATGGATGGATACAGTATATGGGGCCCAGAAGACAAATGAGCATAATGAAATGGGTATGAACTGTGTAGATTTGAATAATGTTTTGGGTTTGGGGACAGCAAGGGGATGGACTCATTTTCAGTGTTCAGCTCACTATCAAGAGTACCATCAAACAGGACTTCTTCCTGTAAAGTAACACCATTGTCTTCCTTATTCTTCATTCTTTCGGGTATCTTCCATCACAGCTAGCCCAGCTATCTCTTAAGATGCCTATTAGCCTTGGGATCATTACTAAGCAAGAGACTAATTTTTTCTAGAAATATACAAAATATGTGTGCATTCATATGTGCGTGTGTAACACAGTCTTTCGGGAGGGTAAAGTAGGAGATATTTAGGAAACAAATGGGATGCAGGAAAGGAAATCAGTCTGGTCCTCTGCCTTTCATGACTGGACATGGCACACATAAGAGGTAGGAAGCTGAATGCATGCTATCTGCTTTGGGTCCCAAAGCCACAATGTATTGGAAGAAGCTCCAGGAAGAGTGACAAAAATGCTACGAAGTTTGTAAAGTATAGCATAACTGAGAAGATTAAGGAGGCTGGTATATATTCATTGAGGAGGAAAGATGTGTGAAGAGAGATGTAATCACTGTCTGCAAATCCATAAAGAGACGCTACTGAGAGGATAGGGATCCATTTTTCTCAGTGGTTGGTACAAACAGGCATAAGACATAATGGTCTTGAGGTGCAGCAGGGAACAGTTAGTTAAAAAATATGAGGGAAAACTTTATAACACTAGTGCTAAACAGTTTGGTGACAGAGCAGGCTGCCAAAGCAGGCAGTAGAGGCACCAACACTGGAGATATTCAATGCAGAGATGAGTCACCCATCTGTCAGGGATGGTTTAGGTGTAATCAGACCTGTCACAACGTGCAGCAATGGCCTGGATGATGCACCAGAGGTCTTTTCTCACCCAAATGAGCCTATGATTTGTCATTTGTGCCTAATTCAGTGCACAGTACTGTGTGTGCGAATGTTTACACTTGATGCCTAATGTTTCTGTGCACATCTGCAGCTCAGATGTCTCCTGGCTGGTACTGCCAGTTAGTCCAACACACTTTTCTCTTTTCTTGTTGCTGGTTTGCTTGCCCTTGGTCTGTTTCTCTTACATTTTTACATTTACTACTTCTTTGCTGACTCTTTATTTTTGGTGATGTCTTGGCTATTTTTCTTTCATGGTGATGCACATGTGCCTGAGAGTGTGTGTATATGTATGCGTGTGTGTATATATATACATACATATATATGCCCCTCTCCATATTCCCTGTCTTTATTTTCCTCCTTTTGTCTGTCCTGGGTTGTGAGAGCAGCAAATAGAGAAGTGCCAGCAGCAGAAGTATTTTCTTACTATGATCAAAGCTGCTGAGAATCACCCAGTTCTTGTTTGAAAGCTGTAAGGATGTGCTTTTGGTAACAAACTGGGCTGATGGGCATTTGGTGACTGACGAGGGATGGAACATGTTAAACTCTGATGTATAGGTCTGCTTCATATCTAATAATGTAGGAATCAGGTGGAAATGTTGATCTGTTTGAGGGTAGGAAGGCTCTGCAGAGAGATCTGGATAGAGTGGATCAATGGAACAAGTCTAATTGCATGGTATTCGATGAGGCTGAGTATCCAGTTCTCCGTTTGGCTCATAACAACCCAATGCTGCAGAATGGACTGAGGAAGAGCAGCTGGATAGTTGTGTGACTGAAGAGGATGTGGGGATATTGGCTGACAGCTGACCAAACATGAGCTAGCAGTGTTTTGATGTGGCCAGGAAAGCCAATGGCATCCAGGCCTACATTAGAAATAGTGTGGCAAGTCTGACAAAAGAAGGGATTGTCATTTTACACACAGCACTGGTAAGGCCTCAAGTACATGTTCAATTTTAAGCCTCTCACTTCAAGAATAATATTAAATTGCTAGAACTTGTTAGTGAGGAAAGGAGTTGGTAATGGGGACTAGAAAACAAGTTATGAGGTATGGCTGCAGGAACTGGGGAACTCAGTCTGGAGAAGAGGAAGCTCAGGGGGGACTTCATAACTTTGCAACTACCTGACAGGAGGTTGTAGCAAAGTGGGGATTGGTCTCTTTTCTCAGGTGACAAGTGGTAGGATGGGAGGAAATGGCCTCAAGTTGTACCACAGGAGATTTAAGCTGGCAATCAGAAATAATTTCTTCACAGAGGGGATGGTCAAGCGTTGGAACAGGAAGTGATGGAGTCCTCTTCCTGCAGGTATTTAAGAGATGTGTGGATGTGGCACTATGGGATGTAGTTCAGCAAAGGGACTCAGTAAGCCAGGTGGGTGGTGGGACTTGATGATCTCAAAAGTATTTTCCAACCTAAATGATTCTTATTCAATGATTGTGCCAGGAGAAGCTTGACTTGGCCAACATCCTTCCTTGTCTCTAAGCTTGAGCCCCATTTCTCTGCAAGCTCCCCATGAGAGCTGAACAAGCTGTGCCAGCTGACCAACAGAGACAACACAGCTCACTGACAAAGATCCTGCTGACAGTGATGTGCTGCATCTTCCCAAACTTGAGGCAGCATTGGGAGAGCTTTATTAAAATAACACATAATAAAAACTCATGCTGAGTGCCAGGTGGATTTCAGAGGTCAAAACTGGGGAAGGTTTCCTCCAACAGCAGTGAGCATGCTTGAATAGTCACCAAAGCAAAGTGACAGGTACTTGCTGATGTTCTGACAGAGAGAATCATTAAAATGCTTTTTTTTGTGTGTGTGTGTGTGAGTGTACAAGTGTGCACACAGAAATCTGTATTCTGACTTTATTTTATAAACTACTTTAAATCACCTAAATATTTGTTCAGCTCCACACAACTTGCATTATTCAAATCTACATCAGATGTCTTTCTAACAGACTTTCTTTGCTTCACTCACGTTATCCACTTAGAACTTGGGAAACCATGGGCTAAATGTAAGGTCTATGTTCCTCAGGGAGAAGCCATGTGTGATATGATTTCTTCCATTCTCATCTTGAATATCAGTGAAGGTATCTATTGTATCAAGAAAAAGTTAAACATCAGGAAGTAGACGAGCTAGATTATATGAGAGCCCTCACAGGGGAACAAGGAGCCTATGGTAAATACATTAATAATGAGAATGAATATGCATGTTTACTCAGAAGTCATCTGGCACTACCTTATAATGGCTGCACTAAAATTACTTTCCAAAATTACAACCCCGCTTTTTCATTTTAATACTGGTCTACAGCAAGTATGTGTTACAGTGAAGCTTTTCATTACATGGCTGTATAAAAGTTTTCACGCAATGCTACTTTTTTTTATTATTTTTATTTAATCTTAATCATCCTGATGTAGCATCTTTTGTGCTTCTCTACTGTTCCATATATGGCAGATGAACAGAAGCAATGAAAGTAATTTGTACAAAGAAATGCATAGTAAATTGTGTTACACGATACACAACAGATCAAGAACAGTAACAAAAGTAATAGTGAAGATGTGCTGGCATATAGAAGGGTTTATAATTAAATTGCAACATTAGCAATTCCATTGTTGGTGTTTCTTTAATATATCTTACGAGAAATGCTCTATTACTGCTTAAAGTAATTACTTTGTACTTGAAAACATGTATATATTTTAATGTCATCTAGTGGGAGAAAATCTCACTTTTCAATTTACTTGTACTTGTCCATTTAGAAGTACATCGATAACTTTCAGATCAGTACTTTTGTAGGATAAATTATTTATTCAAACTCTCACTCATTAAAGAAAGAATTTAACAGCAGTTTAAAGAAAGTGGATTGATTACCTAGAGAAAGTAATATTTGAACTTTATTAAAACGGTAAAAAATAAATCAAGTGCAAACTACAAAATAGTTAGATTGATACATAAGAGACCTAGTCAAACAAATCATCAGTTATTGTCATAAAAACTATACACTGTTAATACAACTCTGTACACATATTTCTCAGAGAAACAGCTTTGGAGATAGTAACATAATGAATTACTGTGCAGAGGTGTATCTGTCTGCAGCAGAGAAAATCTATCTTATTTTAAATGTGCGTGGGTGCTGAGAAATTATTAGTATAGAGGCCTGGCATCAAGGAGAATATGGCATAAAAAGAAGCTTAAAGGTCATTTGTTGTGATGGACCAAGAACTAGCAAGCCTGGTAAAAGAGAGGTAGAGCAGAGAAGAGGGAGGTATGCTTAGCAGGAGCTGAGAAGCTCTAAGAATTTTGCCCTCAATTGCTAAAATTGTATGGGTCCATTAGGACAATTTTATCTTTCTCATGAATACTGTCTTTTGATAAAGGAAAAGCTAAAAAGAATGGCTAGAAATTTGAGTGCCATTTCTGTCTTATGCCAAGCAGAGTCTTAACTCTGTGCTAAGCTGATTCCTGTGCAGAAGAGAAAAGCAAGCCTCCTTTCCTGTTTGTAGAGCTCTATTATGCATCCTTGTCTCACCGCACTACTATGAGCATCGTTTGTTGTTAGGACTGCTAGCATGTTTCTCATAGAATGATTCACGGGTGTATGGTGAATCGTAATCAAACATAAATGCTACTGGATCTTGGAACATTAAGGAACAGAAAAGAGAGCCCTTCCCTAAGGCCGTATAGGAAGTAGAATTGGTATCTGAACTGACAGGCTGATCCACTGCCCTATAAAATTTCAGAAGCGGACTGTTTGGTTAATAGCAGAGGAGCAAAAGTCCAGCCTAGTAGTCTCTCTGTCCAACCAGGGGAGAGGTTGCTCTAAAAGATGTTTTCTGGTCCATTGTCCAGTCTAGGTGCTTCCAATGAAGCACATGCCATGTTGTGGCACAGCTGAGTTGATGGAGTGGTCAGCAGGAGGGAGAAGGCATGTACCCACAAGCTGTCATTCCTTGCAGCTGATCTTGTGACACAACTTGGAGAGCAGTTGCTCCAGACGTTTGGTAAGAGAAAAAAAAAGCAGGTGGCCAGGTTGGCACCTATGTGCTCAATGCTGGCTGCTCAGTCCCTTGGCTTTCCTGCTGCTCCCAGCCGAGTGAATTGGAGAGTGTCAGTGTGATCCTGCATTCAAACTCAATCACTTCAAGATGAACTGGGAAGCTGAAGTGACCTATTAGCACAGCCAGCAATCTTTATATTTTTCTGATTATGTTTCATATATTTCTTTACCCTTTGTTCAATTACGGCAGGATCCCTTTCTTCATGTCCGCTCATGTTCTCTCTCAGTGCTAAGTGCCAGCTGTCACTGCCTGCTGGATAATTACCATTTTACAAACAGTGTTTAGGGAAATGCCATCGGTTCCTGAATATGTGGCTGTCAGGGCTTATTTGAGGGGCTTTCCTATGTTAACTACCTCTTTCCTTTTCAGGCAGGAGGGCAAGGGAGGGGAAAGAAGCCAGGAGATTTGTCTTGTCTCCAGGCATTTGAAGAAAAATTGCATTTTATCATTTTCACATTTTGACTGTCAATGCTCACTCCTTCCTCCACCCTCTTTTCCCATTTATACACTCCTCTCACTTTTTCTCCGTGACAGACTGCTCCGTCTGTCCTTCTTTGCAGCTCCAGTGGCCTGCAAGCAGCTAGTGGCAGCAGTAAAGATGGAGCTGCGTATCACGGAGGGTTACTAATGGGAAAGAGGGCGTATTCTTAGAAATGGTCTTGGCCCCTTATTATTGTAACATGCTTCTTAAAGCTACACAGGTCTGCCTAAGGTGAAGCAGGGGATCAGGAAAAAAGCTTTAACTCTGATTAGCTGGGCACATGAGGCTGTAGCATAAGCATAGCCAAGGTGTGACGAAGCCAACTGTTGCTGAGAGAGGCTGAAATTTGGGGTGTCAAACTCCAGTGAGGGAGTCTGAAATGTGCCTTTCACAGGGCACAAGCTGCATGGAGTCCTGCCTGCGAGGGTGGCAGGGGAGCAAGCAGGGTCTCTGAAGCAGTTGTGTGTACTTTAATTTGCCTTTGCTGAGAAGAGTAATGACAGATGCATAAAAAGTACGTACATTCACCTGGAGGGCCCAGACCAAACTTGAGATCTGTCAGCTTTTCTGTCATTGAAAGAAGTTCCTTTCCCCCTGGTGACAACTGGTAGTAGTTTCTTAATCATTTCTTTGGAGCCTTAGTCAGCAGAGGTCAGCACAAAAATTAGAGCCCTGTGCACTAGTGGCATGACTATGTGTAAAGTTGCCCCAGTAGTACTCACCTCCATGAAGAAAGAATTTCCCCAAACTGTCAGTATTTTGTCTCCGTAAACATTTTTACCATCTATCTGTTTTGGGGACGACTGAGGAAAAGGCAGGAGCTGTTCCTTTGGCACAGCAGTAGCTCCGGGGGCTCTCAGCTTTTTGCCCTGATCTGAGCAACAGGAGTTTGGTAAGGGAGGGACCTGGAGAGATTCATCTCAGCCTCAGTCCTGTGACAGAGAAAGATAACACAATCCCTAGCAGAGTCTGAGTAATTATATCAACCATTAGGGTACAGGAGCCAGCGTGAAGTGTGCGTGATAGCTGCCAAAATGCTCCAGACCTGGTTGCATGGGCCTTCCCCCCACTGTTACCACCATGGCTGCATCTCTGCACCATGCTGCATGGATGTCTCTCTGTGACACGGACAGCTGGTCTGCTGTGTTCTGTTGAACTGACTGGTGCTAGCGCTCTTTGAAGTAACATGATGGAGATGGATTTCTGCAGCAAAGCTTAAATACTGGCATAAGGAATTAATATCTCAGTGCAGCGGTGATTTGGGTGCTCGAAGTGGCACTGAGTTGCAATTCAGCAATAAAGGTGCTAATGTCTACCTGACTGGAGGCGTTCAGCATACAGTCAATACCTGTATCCTGCGTCCTCAGCATTGCCTCTTTTTTCAGTTTTCCTCGTTTTCCACTGTGGGCCAGGGTCCGTTGCTGTGGCAACATGTGGTGGGATGTGGCTTGCTTAATGCATGCAGCTCCTCAGAGTGGGTTGATTCAGGGCCTTGGGAAAGAAGAGGAGAAGGTTGTCCTATGCAAGGAGGGAGATCTGTGAGAGATGAGTCTCTGCTTCCCACAGCTGGCACAAAAGCAATTGTGAAATTGCCGAGCTGTCACACTGAAGTGCCCAGCTCTGGGAAACTCTCGTAGGATAGAAAAACCTCCTGGAAATTTAAAGATCCTATTGATATTCACACATCAAGTCTTACTCCTCTGTAAAGACCACTTCAGAGACAGTGCGTATCCACGAGTCCCTCTAGGAGGGGAACGTGGATGATCCCAGTGCTGTGCCTCCTCCAGGTCAGGGGATGGCAGCTACCATTCCCATTCAGAAGGCCCTCTCTCAGTTTCTGCTCACCCTAGTGCACAGCTGTGCCCCAAACTAGGGAGAGGGTCGGTGGACCTGGAAATGACAGGAGGAGAAAGGAGGCAGAGCACTTCCAATTCTTTATGCGGGAGCAAGGAGTTTGCTTTTAGTATCTCATTTTCCATTATCTGTCCAGTGAAAAGGGTATGTCCTAGCCAAGCATCTTGAAGGCGAAGAGGGAGATAAGTTCTTGGAAACCCTGACACCAGTGTTTAGCAGTATCCTGCACAGCCCTGTAGCCTGCTCTCTCTGCGGTCAGGCCTGGCAGCGCACCGGCCCCTATTTTACTGTAGCAGACAACTTGCTCTGTTAGGTTGCTCTAAAAAATGGAAAGTGCTTTTGAAATCATCTCTTATTTTGAAAAGTATTATGTCAGCCTGCTGCTCATACTCAACATGTAATGAAACACGTTCATTAGCCATTTGGGTCATCACTTCTCATGCTTTTCCGAGTTTGAGCTGCTCAGCAGCAGATTGCAAGGCATTTTTCTAACCATCCTTTCCAGCCCTCTATAGTGATAAGCAATATGTTGTGTACTGTTACTATCATGGTTATAAATGACCACCGTACCACATGCTATCCAAATTTAACATGCTGAGACTGTGCTGTCATTGGCAGCTACTCCATTCCTTAATAGCTGTCCCCAGAGTGAAACTGCTTTTAAGGAATACAATGACTGCTGACTCCTCCTGTCATACGAAGTCTTGCTCTAGCAGAATTTGCTTTCTACCTCCTTACTTCAACACCATTTGCTAAATCATTTCAGTGTCATTGGTGTGGTATTGTGATTCTCTTTTGGGTATTGGTATCCTGAAAGATTCAAATTGTTTTGCTTGCTGTTACCTTCCAGCTCACTTCTACCTACTCAGTGTTTTAGTAATATCAAAGAACGCCACAGACGTGGAGGTGTTTATCTCCTCCCAAGATAGGGAAGAGTTAATAACCAGAAATCGTGTACTAGAAACTTAGTGCTGGTAGGATCAGGCAGATATTGAAGGTCAAAAACATGAAGTGGTGGCAGGGCTAAGAGCTAGGCGTGTAACCATCATTTCCCAACCCAAAGCCTTACTTCTTTCCTCTGGAAGCAGCTGGTTTTCTTCCATCATTTCTGCCTCTTGATTGCCTTCTCCCTGCGTGGTTATTTATCACTTAGCCTGCAGAGCAATTTTGGTCCTGTTTACTTGAGAGATGCTATACAAAATACAGTTGTATTGTATTTCATTTCATCCACAAGGCAGCTTTCTCACAGGGAGGCCAGTTGCCAGTAAGGACAAAGAACCAACAAAGCAAAGGGCAAGAGTGCTCAGCACTTTCTTGAATTTGATCTACTTCCTCCTTTAACATACACACAAAACCAAACAAAACTACTTTACTTCATGGAAGGGGCTTAGAGTTAAATCTTGGGTATAGTACAGGCAGAGTCATTATCTAATGAAAGGAGGCCTATTGGCTCTCTCCTCTCAGTTTAACACTGCCTCTTCTCCTCCAATCTTTCAAGGGTAAAGCTATTAAGTTAAGCAAAACCTGAATCAAATCCAGGCCATGTCTATCAAGAAAATTGCTATGCTGGCTGGATTGAAAGGCCCCACATTTGCTCTGAGAGCACTGGCATATTTCCATAAGCCAGCATGATGCTGTAGTAGACCAAGTCTGAAAACCAGAACAGCCACCTTGGCGTGCTGGTGGAGGCCCAGTTGTTCCAGTCAGGAGTGTGAGGAAAGCTGAGACCAGAGACATGGAAGGAGAAGGAGAGCTGGACGGCATGACTTTGCGTGTTAGCATGAATTGATCAGTTATGCAGACAGCTCTTTCCTAAGTTGGCTGTTCTGTCAGAAGTGCTTTTCTCACTGTCTGAGCTGTTCTTTCTGTAAGCTGGCATTTTTTATGTGAGCACATTTTTGGATCAGATAAAAATACAAACGGAAACACCATTTCTGGTCTTTCAGTCTCCTTCTCATGCTTCTGCTCTGATCTCGCTCTATTCTATCTGTCTATTCTCAGTGTTTCTCACTGGCCCTTTCCCTGTTACTCACCATCTTTCCCTTCTTTTGTGTGCCACTTTGTGTCCAGGTCTCACCTGAATGAGCTGCTGTCCACTTCTACCTGGCCTCATTTCTTATTGTTCGCTTGCCTTGCCTTTGTTCAATCTAGTGTGTCTCCTTCCTGTGCAGCACAAAGGCAACTTAGGTTGTGAGGTGGGAGCCAGCAGCTCTTGATGGTGAGCTGTTCAAGAAATATCCAGTTACCAAAAGCTGTGTGAGTGCTGGAGATGAGGTGCTGGGGACTCGAATAAGAGTCTGAGCAGACCCCAGTGGCAGAGATCAACATTTCATTGTGCCTTTCCTCAGTACTGTGTGAGGATGTGTGTCTGAGTGTATGTGACAGACCACTGAGTGAAGGCCTGAGAGGCCACGTACGTGGTGCCTGCTGGAGCTACCACTGTTGAAGTGCTTACATGCATTCACTTTCATCTGAATGAGTTCATAGGATCATGGGATGATGTGGGTTGGAGGCCTTAAGGAGTCTGCTGGATGTAGTTGGATGCGTAGGTCTGTGCTCAGAGCTGGCTTCAAGTGTACCAGTGCCAACAGGATGAGCAGTGATGACTGCCTGTATGAGGCTGGGGAATGGGAGCTCCGGGGTACTCTTTCACAGTTGATCTCTGGCCTCCAAGCCAACTACCAAAAGAGGCTATTAAAGCAGGAAGAGGAAACCTGTCTTGTCCCTTGGACTTCCCTCTGGATCGTGATGGGCATGTTCCCCTCCTTCCTCATGGAGCACAGTGCAGCCAGCTCATATTCAGCACTTCTCCCTTGCACTGAAAAAGTACAGTTTGTTCTTTTCTTTTATCCCATGTTCCTGGAACGGGCAGCCATGAGTTGAAATCCCACTGCTGTCTCCTGTCAGCGTTGTCTGTCTTCTTCAGCAGAGCATAGTACAGGAGCAGCCACACTAATTAGCTGGACTGGGAGGTCTGGCTCCCCAGCACTGAGGAGTAGGCAGGCCTGGAGTAGTGCAGGCTTAGGGTACAGGGGGAGTGCTGTGGAAGGTCAGAGGTTCTGACATACCTCAAGCTGCATTCCACATTTCCTCAGTGCTCCATCATTCTGATTGCGCTTGCTATTGAAAATATGTTTGAGTTAAAAAAATAAAAAATAATAAAAAAAAAACACATCCAGGCCAAGAATAACCTTGGCATGTATACTGTGGCATAGAGGTGGTCTCTGTTGCTTTATATACAAGCATATTTATACCACTGGTAGCTTAATGGACTTTTTTTTCCTTGTGTCACGTTTTTAGGCTCACATCCTTCTCACAGACTTCCTTTTCCAAAGCCTTGCATTCACCTCCAAGTCTCTACTAGGAGTGGGTGCACAGCTTGTGAACTTTGTCTTTATAAGCTATATATGACACTTTCATATTGTTTTTCCTCAGACTTCTCTTCCTTTTGCTTTAATGAGCCTTTGACTTTTCCTTCCCTCTGTGGAAAGCATGGAATGTTTCTCTGTTGTTTTTACAGAAAGTCCACAACACAGTTACCTAATAAATTTGTGTCATTACTCAAACTAACTAACTGCAAAGTAGCTACATTTCTTTCCTGGGCAGGGAGAGCAGGCAGGTGCCAAAATGTAGCTCTTATAAGGGCCTGAATGAACTATTGAGACCTTTCTGGGTATGAACAACGCTACATGAAGGGAAAGAACAAAAACATAATGTGAGGTTTTAATGTCCTGGGGAGGCAGGTCATTGAAAGCAGCCTGACAGCATAGCTGAAGTTGATAGCTAAGGCTCTGCAGTTTAGCTCTGGGGTCTTGAGATGCACAAGCAGCAGGCTGGGCTGCACAATTGTTCATTTGTGAACCTTTCTTACTAGTGAATACTATCTGGATTAAAAAGAAACTACTATAGATTGTTACAGGTGATCGGGACTTGTGGTAGATCCCTGGAAACTGAATCTTCTGTAAACTGCTCATACTCTTGAAGCTTTTTTGAAAAGACCTTTGAAAAAAACATTGAGATCAGTTGCTATACTGTAGACATACAGGGTGTCTTTTTCACACCAAAAATCTGTTCCCAAGGTCTAAGATTCAGCAGGGGGAACTCACAGAGCTCCTGTGTAAACTTCAGGACAACATACTCTGTGGCACCATGACTTACTTGGAGCTGCAAGTTTTGTGTAAAGCTGCCATGTACAAACAATACTTCCTTCTTTTCCTCACCATGGCTTCTTATTTATTTTAAAGGTTACAAAGCCAGTCCTAAAGCATTCCTTACTTTCATTTCTTCTCAGTAATCTCTCTCCTTCCCTTTCTCTTTATTTTGTCTCCTTCCTTCCCTCCTTGCCTATCTTCCCTGCTTCCCATTTTCCCTTCCTCCATCTCTTCTTTCCTCTTCCTCCCTGCCTCCCTTCCAAGACCCTAGCTTCTCATCCTTCAGTCATATTGCAGAAGAAAAAGAGTAATGTTACTTCATTCTCTCAGATGCTGTATCAGTGAGTTTGGATATCAACACTGAAATGACTTAGTGTGTAATAGCTGTGGTTTGTGAACAAAGATTGGAGCAGTGGAACTGAATTTTCTCTCCCTTATTCTTTCAAGTAAGGAGGCAAAATACTTGATTGGATTGGTGTGGTTGAATGGTTAAACTCAGGATGAGGAGTAAAAATCTTGTGGTGCAGGACAGCAGTTGATCTGAAACCTCAGTTACAGCCACTGAGTTTCATTGTATAAGTGGAAAGTATTTGTGACTGTAATGGTACTGAATAATAAAGAAGCAAAAGACAAACCCAAGAGCTACATACACTCTCCATATAGCTCTGGAAAGAGACACCTTGGATTCTCTTATTCTGTATCTGTTATACATAAAACCTTCAGAGATGTGTGATACCGACTTTTTTTTTTCTTATGCTAGTTATCCTACTGAAGCTGATGGGAGACAACATGGATAAAAGCTATTGGACTGCAGTACTGAATGTTCATTGAAACAAAACATGCATAAATGTATGCACAGTCTGCAATGTAGCAGGGCTTATCGGTGCATAATATGGGAGTATCCTTTATGCTGGGTGTAGCTGTGGATATGTCTAGCATCTCTCATCTCTCACTGAAAGCTGCCATTTTACTTTGCACTCTTTTCTAACAGGAAATATAGCTTGCATACAATATGCCAATTTGCAAATGAAGCTTTCAGAGGTGTTCACAAGCGTGAATGAATTAAACCTCACAACTCCTCTGTGCAGTACAGGAGACATCCTCACCTCATGCTGAAATGCAGCCACCTGTGGAAGGCAGCAGCTGTTTAATAGTGCATGGTAACGTTTTACAACTGTTGGGTACAACAAGTGATGACAGAAAATACCCAGATTAAACTTGTGGGAATTAAGCCCAGGAAACATAATTGCTGAAATTAAAACATGTGTAGTTTAAGTTAGCACCTATGCAGAGTACAAACTGCCACTGATCCCTTAATGAACATTTCTGGTGAGGGTTAAGGCTGTGCAAATATTTTTCTGCCAAAACATTTGGGATAGAAAAATTGGCTTGCACCGAGCCAAATTCTCTTTGTGTTGTTATTCTCTTATACTCAAATACTATCTTTTTTTTTTTTTTTTTTTTTTTTTCATATTAGATGGGGAAAAGGACGGAAAACTTTTCACTTGGCAAAAATTATTTCATTCGGCCCAAAGCAAAATCTTTCACAGTAGTGACTTGTGAGAAAAGGCCAGGGAAGGCAACCTTCACAGAGCTACTGTTATTGCTGCCGATGTAAAAAGCAGTACTACGAGCAATACAACACTTCCTAAGGGTATTCACTGTGCTGTCAGTGGACCAAGCTGCCAATATCCTGCCTACCTAGAGAGGCTGAGTCCAGTGCCTTTAGCTTTATGAACGGTACAGGAATTAAAGTGCAAGGAAATATTGTTATGTCTGTAGAGAAGAAAGACAGAGTGAAAAAGCAGGAAAAGAGCATGCCATATCGAAACCCTTTAGCTGGTCCTGCCATTTCAAAGGAATCTCTACATTTCTGGTCTGAGCTGCTTTCTCAGTTGGCAATGAGAGCACTTGTCCAGCATAGACTTAAATTTCCACTTTTAATAGAACTGAATGGTTAATTTAGTAGCAAAAGAAAGCACAACGGGCTTGTTTCATCTCAGCATTGTTTTTGTCATGTTTAACTTACCATGTGGAACAATTTCAGTAAGCTGTATTATCAGTTGAAATTTCTTTTTCCTTTCTTTTTGGTTGGTGCCCAAAAGCAGCTAGGCGAATGCATATCCAGTTGTATTTAAATTCACACTCTCACGGTTAGAAATTCACAATATTGCTTTCTCCTCTGGTGCCAGAGTTGCGGATGCCTCCTTATGATGAAGGATCTTATTAGAGTTAGCGCTCTGCATCAAGGAGAGACAATCAATTCCTCTAGGAGATTTAATTTTAATCATCTGGTCTGGCTTCTGTCTCTCTGTCTCTTCTATAAAACTTTCACCGTTCCCTACTCCTTGGTATTAGTTTCTGTGGATGACAGGCTGCAGAGCTTGTCCTGATAATCGGAAGCAGGAGGTTACATTAGTCCCAGGTTGTGTTGCACACAGCAATTCTATTTGCAGAATCTGTTTGCTGCACGGTTAACGGCTGCTTCAAACAGCGCACAAGTAATTTCCAAATGACATATCCCCTCTCGATCTGCAGCTATTTTAAACTTGGTTTGCCACATGTGGTGTGGCCGTGGCTCTGAAGGGAGTCGTTTCCTGCACCCCTCCCTTTCCAGAGCCAATGCTCTGCTGCCCCGAGCTGAATGCTGAATATTGAACTCTTTTGACGGCTGAACTTTAGGCCAATTATTATTCAAAGAATAGTTTTAGTAGCTCATACAACTAAACTAGCAACCCACCATTTCCAGATGATTTCTACATAGGAAAAAGAGACGACATTCATCCCGTGAGCCAGGGTGAAATTAGCCTCAAAGTTCTCATGCTAAGGAAGAAATTCAGGTCAGGCACACAGCATTACTGCAGTGACTTCTGTGAAATTCTCTCCACTTTTGTTCATAATCGTGTTGTCCTTTAACCTGCAAATTCCAGTGCTGCTGGGAGGTATCTGAACATAACTGCTTCTATCTTGTACATTCCCACATTCATGCAGCCTGGGCCCATCTCCTTCTGGTTTTTCAGCAGCATGACTGATTTATATCATGGTGGGCTGGAGGGAATCAGACTCTTTTGCTTTGGCCATTCTCCAAATATGCCTTTTAGGAGCACTCTTCTTATTTGCATTCCTAACATTGACTTTAATGTTGGGATTCAGCATGTTCACTCTTGGGGTTTCTTAGCTTTAAAGCCAGATGTGACTTTGGAATTGACCTTTCTTCGAACATGATCCAAGTAGAACTTCAGGTCTAAATGGTAGTGCATGGTATAGTTTTGAATTTCTGAGTGTAGGGCCTTCATCTATGTCTTTGTCCAGAGTTCAAGCATCTGCTATAAGGTCCAGGGGGACATTATAGTGACTTTCCAGTACCTGAAGGGGACCTGTAGGAAAGCTGGAGAGGGGCTTTTTATAGGGGCAGGTAGAGACATGATGAGGAGAAATGGCTTTGAACTGGAAGAAGGTAGATTTAGACTAGATATTAGGAAGAAATTACTTGCTGTGAGGGTGGTCAGACATTGGAACAGATTGCCCAGCAAGGCTGTGGATGCCCCCTCCCTGGAAACATTCAACGGCAGGCTGGATGGGGCTTTGAGCAATCTGGTCTGGAGGAAGGTGTCTCTCCCTATAGCAGGGAACTGGAACCTAGGTGATCTCAAAGGTCCCTTCCAACCCAAACCATTCTATGATTCTCTGATTCTATGATCTGCATTCCCTCCCCTTGCCCCACTGGACGTACTAGGGCTGGGAGAATTTTATCTCAGCTAATGGAAATCTTTTGAATCCTTTTCTTTGTGTTGTTTTAAGTCTTAACGGCTAG
Organism: Phasianus colchicus; assembly: GCF_987193195.1. Taxonomy (NCBI): domain Eukaryota; kingdom Metazoa; phylum Chordata; class Aves; order Galliformes; family Phasianidae; genus Phasianus; species Phasianus colchicus. Next base: position 83,677,766 of record NC_143436.1, read on the forward strand.
GATTTAAAGCTGGGAATGCTTTCTGGTGCTTCTGTCCAATTCTACTTTCCAGCCTTCCTCTCATCAGTCTGTTCTTGTTCTCTGATGCTTAATGGCTCTATCAGGCTGGCACAGAGCAGGGTCCATCTTGGTATTATAAACCCACGTGCACTTTCCATTTCTGGTCTGACATAATTTTCTAAGCAAACCCTACTGGTTTGTTTTCATAAGTCTTTATCAAAAAAAGACTATTTTATCTCATTCCAAAGAAATCACAGTGAGACTATTGGAAGCCGGCAAGGAAGCAGCCATGCCCAGACAAGAGCCTTAAGAATGCTTGAATGAAAATACTTACCTTGATCAATACCAAGACTTGGTGATTGCTGAATTCATAGCTGCCACTCCACTTCTGTGTTCACAGCAGCGTAACAAATGAGTGGTAAAATAAAATAATAATAATAATAAAGCATAGAATTTAATGGCTGTCAAAAGAATCTCGGCTGAAATGAAGTTTACCTGGTGAAGGGCTATTCATTACTCAGAACTAACAGAAGTAAAGGTCAGAAGGGGGCACAACTCAGTGATAAGGCCATGGCCAGACACAACTCCACTGTCTGCCTCTGCACTTTTTAGTTTTTTAACCACTTGAGTTTTTGCATCCGTGTTAGTAGAGTCTGAGCAGTAACAGGATTTTGTGTTGAAGGAGCTGGTTGGGAATGTTTGGGTTACTTGATGACTTCTTTTTTGGCTAGGAGACGCTGATTTATTAAAGCTCAGGCTATATAATATAAACATACCAGTTTGATCATAATGGAAAATATTTCATTCTGATTTTTTGTGACTGGCATATCAAGCAATCAATTTTATTTTATTTTAACTCTCTGTAGCATTTCTTTATCACCGATTATTTGCTACAAGGCTGAATCACTCAGCGCTGGTTACAGGGAACACTCAGGAAAAGCAAAGCAATAGCCTAGGTCAAGTGCTCCAAGGGCTCTCGGGCAAATGAATACGTTTAGAGCTGTGAAAAGCTGAAGCTCCAACCTTAGTGGCATGATGGTTTAGCCAGGGCTGAAGGGAGCAGTACCTCATTACGGAGCAGAGGCAGGGGGCCAGGCTGCGGCTGTGCCCCTGGGAGAGACACGCGCAGCATGCGCATGCGTGCACACACCTGCCTTTGATGTTCCTTAATATCTCTCTTTTGAAGTTCCTGAATCCTGGAGCAATATCCTCAGGTCTTTCTTTCTCTTTTACTAAATTGAAGGCTTTCAGAGCTTGGAGCCTAGAAACAAGAGATGAAAAAGATCTCTTATATCCTTATCAAGTTTTTGCTTCTATTCTGTTTTGAATTTGCTTTTAATTTGAATTTTCTTTTAATAATAATACATGAATCCTGTTGATGTTTTCCAAATGCTGATACTGGAAAAAGAAAAAAAAATCTCTCTTTTTTTTTTAATATTGACAATTTTAAACTTCAAAAAGAAAAAATGAAAACCAGTTTTCCTTTTTCTCTCCACCACATGAAACTCTAATAACACCAGTGCATTTTGCAAAGTGGTTGACAGCTTTGCCATACAGTATGATATCTGTGCAACTGTTCAGCAAATCTACACAAACGCTTAGGGCTGCAAATGGAGATGGGAAATGTATACTGGGAATGGGTATAGCTGTGATGGGCCATTGCACGCTCCCCATACACATCTCAGCTGTTTTTCCAGCAGCCTCTCCACTTGGCAGTACTAGTTTTAAGGAGTAACAATCCCCTTCATCTGTATCTCCCTCAATATCTGTCTCTGTGTGTCAGCAAAGTCCCATACAGTTATCAGGCTGCTCTGCTGATGAATAACCACTGGATTCTTTAGCTTCTGCTTTTATCTCTTGAAGTCTCTGGTTCAAGCCCATGGTGTCAATCAAATAACTTGATTTTGAATTTGTTGAGCACACTAGGATTTTTTCACTCTGCAGTTAAGGTACTGCAGAGGCTTGTAGTAAGTGTAAAGAACCAAACATGTTTCTGGACGTGTTCAACATATGCTACATTCACTGGTACAGTCACCTTTCTGTTGTGCCAGGACGATGACTACACAGTACCTTAGGAGATTCCAGAAAGTCTCTTCTTTCAGCAGTGAGGAGTTGTATCCCCCTTCTTTAGGCAATGATGCTCCTCTCCACTGCTTGGGCTGTGCACTGGGAGGCAAGATGCATCCTTCCACTCGTAGCACCCCATTCCCTTGCACTGCTGACACGTGTGGGGCTTCTCTGGGAATCAGAGGAGTAATAAGTGCTTCTTAAAAGCATAGACTTTAATAGGTCTGCTCATTGTAGGTACTTTGTTCTTAGTCTGGAGTGACAAGTCCTTCTACTGCTCTGTGTTTACATCCAATTCGCTTTCTCTTTTAGTGTTTGATATCAATCATCCTTGATCCTTAGGCTCTAGTTAGCATAGCTGCTTCTCTTGTGGACATGGGGTACTTTTCCTAAACAGCACCAAGTGATCTTCCAGCTGCCTCCATACAGCTTGCATTCCTGTGCTCACTCCTCATTTACTGAGCTCAGGCAGACCAAATTTAGCATGAACTCTGGTAAATATTCTTTAATAGAAGATTGTGGATGAAATAGGGCTTGTTTATTTACAGTGAGATTTCCAGTTTGGTCTGATTTCTTTGGATTCAAAGGCCGTGAGGACAAACTCAGCTTTTTGTCAGATGGTATCAGAAGGTGAAAAGGAGGGAAGGAAAATAAAAGAGAAGACGTTTTTCCTTCACAAAAGGGTTGTGCTGTGCTTAGACAACAGATTCAGGCCACTTGTCTTCTAAACCACTCTGCCAAATGATGAGGATAATTTTGGCTATATAAGTGTGCACTTTTTTTTTTTTTTAATGACATATTTTAAGCATTATATTTGCATACGTGGGCAAGAATAAGTCAAGGAAGCACAGACAGAATGCAAATAGAGACAGACAGCACAGAGAGCAAGTGAGAGCACGTGAAAAGAAAGTGCCAAGGTCCCAGTCTTTTTCTTCTGAACTCAGTGTCACAGAGGGGGGTTGCAGAGAGACAGACAGATGTCAGAGACCAGGCAAATGGTATAGCTCTGTCAGAGGAAGAACTCAACACAGAGTAAGGGATACTTCTGTACACGTTATTGGAAGTGAAATATATTTTTTCCTCCTCCTAACCCTTATTAAGGCTTTAATCTTAATCCTATTCATCATCATTAACTTCGGCAATTGGCCAAAATATTTAAATGAGGTGAAATGAAAAGATTTAAGAGTCTACTGAAGTCTCATCAAACCACAGAAGAATAATCTCCAAAGATTAAGGAAGCTGCGGTGACCCAACCTGTAAGAAACGAGAGGAGGAGGAGGGAGAGGGGGGGCTTCAGAGATGAAAAGAAGTTACCAATTACATCCTTTGACTAACAGTATTGAGTCTTTTTTCCCCTCACAATAGCCAAGTGCAGAAAAAAAATTACAGAAGATGAATTAAGAGTTTAAATCCAGTAAAAGGAGAAAAAAAAAAAAAAGCAGGTAATATTTAATATTTTAATAAGACTTAAATGAGTCTTCCAGAGGGACTGGAGAGCTCTTGGGCCTGCATCTCTCCCCATTTCTGGGTGTAAAAGAGGCTTTTAACTATCAGTGCGCTATGAAGTGCTTTGATGTTTATTCGACAAGGCCTGATTTTTGTGCCTGACGCCATTTGCTGTTCCTGTGTGTGTGTGTGTGTGTATTTTGTATGTACGTTCCCCGGAGGCACCCATTGTAACTCGGTTTCAGTTACGCTTTAGTTAATGGGCACTTAAAATAAAGTGGGACCCATTTCGCTTTAATTTCGTGAAAGGGGTGAACGCTGTTTCCTTTCCATTTCCAGATGAAAGGAGCAGGGCTGCAGCTTCATAACGAACCTCAAATGAGTTGGAGAGAGCTGATAAATTTAACGATTTCATCGGCGTATAAATACACGTGTGTGTTTTTATCCACACCCGTGTATGGAAGTATTCTGTGCATGAATAAAATACAGCCCAAGAGAGAGGCACGGGACCTCCAGGTAGTTTCAAATGCTGGATGGAGGTGGGTTAATTTTTGCAGAACTGCAACTCAGCCCCTCGTTGTGCATCAGTGACCGAGTGCAGCCTTCATTTGGAAGGCGCAGCGCAACAGCATGGCGTGGGTGCGCGTTGGTTGTTTCGGTGTCATCACATAATCCCATTTTAAACACATATATTTTTTGGAGACGTTGGGACATTTTGTGTGGCAGCTAACGTCGGGCCACCGAATTGTGCCCTTGAATTCCTGCTGCATCAGGACTCTGCTTTGTGGCAAAAGCGAGTCACGTTTCTTTCTCTTTTTGTCCCTGCAAAAGCTGAATGGGCAGATGTGCAGTAAATTGCAAAAGTCTGTAAAAGCCAGCTGGGGTGACAGGGGACTGTATCCTAGTCTAGAAGACATGTGCATGTCCAAAACTGACTTTCACAAGTATCGGCAGTCCTGGGCCAGCCTTGCCCCAGGGAGTTGTGGATGTGTGTGTGTGCTTGGCTATTTCCACTATGCTGCATGACTTCTCTATTATTTCACATTATTTTATTGTACCAGAGGAGGTTTAGGTTGGACATTAGGAGAAACTTTTTCTCTCAGAGGGTGGTCAGGCACTGGAATGGCTGCCCAGGGAGGTGGTGGAGTTGCCGTCCCTGGCAGTGTTCAAGAGGCGCCTGGATGAGGAGCTACGAGATGTGGTTTAGTAGCTTGTGGTACTAATAGGAATGGGGAGGCGGTTGGACTAGATGATCTTGCAGGTCGTTTCCAACCTTGTGACTCTATGATTCTATGACATAGGGCTGCTTGTGCAGCGTCTCTTTATTTCCCTCCTCCATGTAGCTTGGTCTAATAATGCTAAATGCAAGATGGGTACGGTGCTGGCAAATACTGAGGTTCTTATTAACTTTCTGCCTCGCTGCTAGCAGCACAAGTATTGTGTGGCCCTTACCCTGCAGAAGGTGAATGTTGAAAGGTTAATGTTTGGGAAGCTGTGTTGCAGCCCGTAATTCTGCATTTGCAGCTCTTGTATTTTCTCATAGAATTCTTATCTTATACTGAACCTATCCCATGCAGCTTAAGAGCAGACCTTTCTTCCCTCAGGGAATAGCCTTTTGATGACATTCAGAGCAGGAGGCAATGTGAGTTCTTCGAGGAGAAGCTCAGCTTGAGTTAGGGGATTTTGCATGGACTGCATGTAAGAACTTACCAGCTTGTGGCATTTGTGCAATCTGTATCTTCATTCCCACAGTGTAACCCTCCAAAAAGCCACATTCCCAGCTCTTCCTATCTTGAGAATCCACTGTGCTTTTAGAAGGATGAAGTGGTAAGGGCTGTCTGCAGACCTCTGCCAAGTGAGTTTCCCCCTTCTCTTCTCTGGTGACCATGGCACTAATTTCTCCATCCTCTGACTGCTCTATTTTATCCCAGTGCTGGTCATTCAGCCATCTTAGCATACTGGATCCTCTACTTTCACCTACCCATCTACAACACAGGCCACACTGCAGGGTAAAATATCATCTCCATCAGCACCGACATCCGTCACTTTAATGAACAGCAAAAATCAATCTCTAATTGACAAAAACATTTTTAATCAAAGTATGAGGCATTTAGAGCACAGAAGCAGCCTTTCATCTTCTGTCAGTGTTTTCCTGTATAAGTGGAAGCAGCACAGGTGTCTAGCTGGCCAGAGAGGCCAAGTGGTGTGTCTAAGGGAACACGGGGAAAGATTTCTAATGATATCATTAGAAAAAAAATATGCTGGGCTTTACCATAACCCACTGAGTTTGATTTGTGAGTCCATGAAGAATTAATAGCAATGGTTGGCAGAAAACGGGAGCAGAATATGTTTTAACCAAAGTTCTTTAAGACATTACTTAGGACATGAATTTTTCCTTTCTTTTAACACTTCCTTGTGTTCAACCTATCTAAAGATTTGCAATTGATGAGCTGCAGTGTGCTTCTGAGACCTATCACAATAAACAGGAGAGGTGAAGAAACTCAACTTAGCAGCTCTGGTATGTGCCATAGCTGTTAGGGATACTACCTGTGTATATCTGGAGTTTGTGTTAGGGCAGCTCTGCTGGTGGTGAAGACAGGAGAGGTGGTAGCAATTGTAGCAGAGGATGTTTGAAAACCTATGGAAATCTATGTTAAATATGAAGAAGGGAAACTTCAGCAAAAAGTATAATTTTTCCTCTGCTTATGGAGTCCCTCAAAGATTTGTAAGGTTACCATGGGCAGCTTGGTATCCTTGCCAGTGTTTATGAGCCATAAAGGGCAAGGGAAGGTTATTAGAGCACCATCTGGGCACTTTGGTCTTTTTGCCATTTCTTACAAGAGGGGATTATTGAGAAGGCGGCTTTATTGATGCCTGGCACAGTTTGGGTGCCCTGGCATCGCTGCCTGTACTCATGATAGAAAAGGCATGGAGAAGTGCTAGTGACACTGCCTTAGCACCTTTGCCAGTGTTTGAGAGGGAAGCAGTTTGGAAGGTGCAGCAATATTTGGTGCTGCATGAGCCCACTGGCAGCACTGCCTTGCTTGTGAGAGGAGCAGCGGGGAGATGCAGAAGTTGGCACACCATGCTGACATTATGAAGGGAGAGATGGAGAAGGAGGGTGCATCCTCACCCGTTGCAGTTGCCAGTGTTTGCAAGGGAATCGGGCCAGGGGGCTGCAGTGGTACCCGAGCACCATCTGGCTACGCTGGCATTCTTGCTGATGTTTGCGAGATTGGCTTTGGATAATGTCTTTTCCTGATCAAAGGCCAGCATTTTGGATGTAAGCCTGGAATACGTGTTACATAAATAGTATGTGCTCCTTTCCAAATGGCTCCCACAGCCATAGAATCATAAAAGCTTCACAGGAACTTCAAAATTTGGTCCCTTGCGGAAAAGTGACACCTCCAAGTAGACCTCCTGATTGGAGGCCTATTAACTCATCCTCTCCTCCTCGTGTCTTGACCAGGGAGTACGTTCCTTTGGTTCTTCTCATTTTGAATGTGAGGAGAAGAGCTGGTGGAATTCCCTCAGCATTCTCTGGAACCACTCTATGGAGTTATGAGCTGTGTGCATAGATGTTCAGCTGGGAGGAGATTGTTGTGCCTTATTCTGTGTCGACGTTCCTCAATCAGACTTCTAAATGTTTCAAAGAAGCTTTAGTATGTACACAAAGAGGAAGAAATGATTTTGGCACAGCAGCAAGTGGAACAACGTCCAGAATGAGGCAGAACATCAGGGATTTGGTATTGCAGGTGGATGGAGGACGCACATCATGAGGGAAATAGAGAACAAGGCAGAGATGGACCACAGAGCTGCAGTGGGCACGGCTCCAAGGCATGTTTTACTGAGCCCTGTGCATCCAGCACATGCAGAACAGCTGTGAGAAGGCAGCATGAGGAGCACGCTAGCTGGTGGCTCACCTTGCCTGGCATATGAGCATTTGCATGCTGCATAAACAAGGCAGAGCTGGGAATTGCTACTATTGTGGAGATGCCAGGAAGCATGACAGAAAGCAGAAGAAATGAATCAGTGATGATTTCCTCTTACAGAAATGCTTATAATTGCTGCCCATCTTAGGGCTCTCAAGACCACCTCAGTGGCATTTGCTTACTACTGGCTGAGCTAGTGTAGAGGCTGTCATTCATAAAATATGCAGATGCCTGGCCAGGTTACTGGGTTCTCCTGCAGCACATCTTTCCTAGGCTATGTTGAAATATATGGATATCCTTCACTTATGAAGATGGATGAGATCTATAGATCGCAGGTTCCCCATGTATCATGCCAGATGTCATGCTTGGACCTGAAATACGGTGGAGAAGGGGGAGGGGAGTATAAGTGAGCTCTGATTTAGGCAGAACCACTTTAGATAATTTTTCCTTGAAAGGTGAAATGGAAAGCCTTTATAATAGCTAAATAGCTTGCCAGTTTGAATCTATCCCAGTTCAGCAATCTTGGAAGCTGCTACCATGCAGCAGCCTGTGATATACAAAATATGCTCACATCAGAAAACCCACCATTTCAAACTGCCCCTCTTGCTGGCAGATTCTGCAGAGTGGCCATAGGCTGAAGAGGACATTGAGAGGGATTTAACCTCTGGACCAGAGTACCTCCAGAATGAGATCCAGCAGAATCAGAGAAGGAGATTATGAGATTATATGTTTGTAAGCATCATTACAGACCTTGGGTTGCTGGGAGCAGATCTGCTCCCAGCACTACCAGTGGTGTAGATCTGGCTTTCAGAACACGTGGAAGCTGTGAAAATCTTCCACATTTCATATGAGTTCCAATAGTGAGATTTTAGTAACTCTCAGGTTTGTCCTTTTATCTTTTTTTCCTTTTTTATCTTTTTTTTTTTTTTTAATAACTTGGTATTTTCCAGAAACTTTCTATAGGCAGTAATGCAAATTTTCTTTCTCCCCCCTCCTCACTTAACTGGCAAGATGCACAAGGAATTTATACTCTTTAAATCTGTGTGCATTTATGAACATGCATATGCACATGCATGTTTCTGGTGACAGCTACAGCAGCCACATCACTCCTCCCCCTTCACTAATCCAGCTCCCTCTTGGCCAGTTTAACTAACAAGAATTTACCAACTGAGCAACAGAGCAGAGCAAACATATTAAGAAAAACAGTATCAAATGCAGCCTTGCAGAGAGCCATTGGCATCACTCATCCCACAACAATCTGTACCACACGCCTCTTCTCTGTAAGGCTAGAGACAGCCTTTCCCAGCCTGCAGCCCTTTCACAGTAGTAAATGTAGTGCCTTTCTTCCTGCTCCATGACAACATATAGGAACCCTGTCAAACACCTCTCTTCAGAAAGCTTTGCTCCTTTAAAAATTTGGTTTTGACTCTGTATAAGCTTGACTCCAAGCTTGAAAAAATAGCTGTTATATCCGAACTGCTTGTGGTTCCTTCCAGAACAGGATAGCTCCAGGTATTGCTCCTAGAAGAATAAATGATCTTGTCCAGTTTAAGGTGGAGTTATCAACACATCCACTGGGATCATGCATAACTACCAGATAGACTGAGATCCTCTCTATTCTCTGTGCTAAGATAATTTCAGCCTGTCACTCCTTATCATATCCCCTTTAATCATGCAGAATATTTCCTCCCCTTCTCTCTTTCATCATGCTTGTAGGCTTATCATTTTCCCCTTTAGCCTTCATTTAGTTGCAATATTCGCATTGTATTATATATTCTCTATACAATTAAGTAGGAAAACTGTCACCACAGGATGTCTGGGAGGCCAGAAGTATGAATGGGTTCAAAAAAGGATTAGAGAGTGCATGGAATAGCCCATCAAGGCCTGTTATAGTCAGATATGTATGTAAACACTGGCTCAGGATATCCCTCAGCCGTACCAATACGCAGGGAAAATATACTAGGGAGAAACATCACTGTATTTTGTCATGTTTTTTTATAGGCCTTTCATAGGGTGTTTGCTCTGGCCAGTGTCAGAGACCTGTACATCTAATACCACTGGGTTTACATTCATAGAAAGTTAGGGATGAGATGCTTTATTGAATTATGGATAAAACACCTTGCTCTATGGTTAAGATAATTGCACAGTACAACTCTAAATTCTGTTCCCTGAGATTTATCGTGTTTTGGAGTCTTCTGGAATTTTTGTGGATCTTCTTGGTTTTACAGACTGCAATTACTCTTGCTTATTGCTGGTTTTGCAGAAGCACTTAAAACAAGTGAGGTCTTTCTGTGGAAGGGGCTGTAGATAACCAGAACAAAACAATGTGAGTGTATTAGCTGTATATTTTCCTAGTTGCATCTCAGTTGTTATCAAAGTTAGAAATCTCAGGGTAACACGGGGAACCAGTGATTGAGAGGTGCATTTTTATAGTCTTGAAATGCGCTGCGAAGTAGTCCTTTTTGTCTTTATGCTCTTGGCTTGTTATATATAGACTGTTCTAACAGTGTGTCCTGAAGGTGAATGTTGCTGCTTTGTTTTTTTACATTTGGAAATACCGAGATTTTAAAGCCTTCCCTTTCAGAGTTTGAGTGAAATTCTAGCTCAGGAAAAGCAGACACAATCTGCTTTTTCTCTGTCCCCCCTCTCTTTCCCAGTTTGAGAAAAAGGAAATCAAAGAGTATTTAACAAATTATGAGGAACCAGACTTTCTCTGGTTGGAAGTTCTCAATTCTGTATGAAAGCTTCTGCTGACTTGACCAGATTTTGATCCCAACCTCCCAAGCCAGAACTACACTGACTACAGCCTGTGGCCCACCTCTCTACAACCTCTCTTCCCCCTTACAGTGGATATGAGCTTCGTGATCTGATGCTTAGATTTTCCTTGGTTATCTTTCAGTCACCAGCTGGTGGGGAAAAAATCAGACATCTTGGGAGTAAATTAGTGAGGAATTACTCTCATGTGCCAGGGACATACAAAGTGATGCTCACTCTCATGTGACATACAAAGTGATGTTGCTGGTTTCATGCCACCTTGTTCATACTCCAAGAAAAGGAAGTTATAACTTAGGCATCTCTGTGACTCACCTATTTTGACCCCAAATACAACCTTCAGGGCGTAGGCAATTGCATGCAAGTTAGATGAATGCAGAATAGCAGCAGCTACTCTAAGTTAAAGGCTGAATTAATGAGATGATCCACAGCTATATTTTGCCTCTCTTTCTCTCTCTCCGCCAATTTGAAGCAGTAAACCAGGGCTGTTTGTATTTTCCTATAAATGCAAATGAGATAAAACTTCCATATCAGTTTAAAATTTTCAGTCTGCCTTTGTGTATCATAAAAAAAAAACTGATAAAAGGAGCAAAAGCACAACTTTGTTTGTTTTGGAGGTTTGGGGTGTTTTCTTTTTTTGCTTTTCAGTTCACATCTAAATGAAGTAATTACAGTGAAATACACTCAAAATTCAAGACCTAATTAAAGCAAGGAATAAAACCTCGATTGATCCATTATTTAGATTGGTGAGAAGTGAGCGAAAGGAAGCAATGCAGAAGTTAGCGCGTTAGGGGAGGAAAGAAGCATTCTCCCTCCTGGAGAATCCTGATAGCAGGGAGATCCTGGGAGGCTAACAGCTGGATAGGGATGTGCTTACATAATTTACTAAGAGCTCATCATCAAAGGAAAAAGCAGGAGTAAAAACAAACCAGTAAGTCAAAGGGATGATTTTCCCAAACAAAGCCAGGTGTTGCCAAATAGATTTGAATTGGAAGCCATCTTGCACGGTATTCTCACTTGGGATGGCCCCCAAACTACCCAGTAAGTAACACTCTTAACTCATCAGTGAAGTTTCTTTCTGTTTGCACATGAGTGTAATGTGGTGTACAGTCTGTCTTCTATCTGCCTCTGCTTCTTTACAAGCATAGGGCAGGATGGCCTTCAGCACAGGACAACTCAGGCCTACCCAGGTCTACTGCTGCTCAGGCATCTCCAAAGCAAAGTAAACCCCACAGGTGAAGCTTTAACCAACTGACTTTCCCTGCCCTTCTGTAGCAGTTGCTATGAAAAATCAGAGTAACAAAAAATTTCTGTTTACATGGAGATGGTTTTAAGCTCTAAGAATCAATATGTTCTGGTGATGTTTTTTTTTGTTGTTTTTTTGGTTGTTTTTTTTTTTTAAATGAAGATAAACCAAATTACAATAAATGATTTTGCTATGCTCAGTTTAACAGGTGCCAGCACTGACTGGTTGAAAACACATCCCATATTATTTTATTTACTAAGGTGTCTCCCATATTTTTTGAAGTACTGCCTTAAAGTCCTGGATAACCGCCCTCCTGGCTCCAACATCCTTCCACCTGCATTATAATTCCTATTTCATTTACGCTAGAATGATACTATAAGGGGAAATATCTTGTTTGGATTTATTTCGGCAAGTTAGTATATTTTTCTATAAAGCAGCAGCTTTCTGTGTTTGTTGTCTGAGCCACTAGCAGTTGGATGCACCTTCAGCTTAACTAAATCTCATTCTCGTGATTGACCCTCCTGTCCTATGCCCATGTCAGGCTGCACAGCTGCTCAGAGCTAGTGATTTGGGTGTCTGGGAGGACTTCGTCACTGAAAGAGTCTCCCTGGAATAATATGGGTGTTTGTGATCTTTCCTCAGATCACAAAATGTGCTGATGGCTACATGATGTCATGTATGATATCATGATGTACATGATTTAATTATTTTTGTTTAACAATGAAAGAACTCCAAATGCTGAGTGTTTCTTTGGCAAGGCACAATTGAATATTACTTTTCCATCTTCAAGGGAACAATCGCCAGGTTTTGCTGGCCTGGAAATAGTCAATTCACTTTCAACTGAATGGGTGCCTTTGAGGGACAGAAGTTGCCCACTGTCTTCATCCTGAGCTGTGAGTACTCAATGCTCCTGAAATTCATCTCTCTTCATTACACACCTAGATTCAGGCAAACTTTTGAAACCACAGCCCTTCTTGTTTAGATGCAGATTGGAGAACAGTGCTTGCAAGGCATCTGCAGGAACAACCTCATCTGAACAAACATCTTAGACTGGAAATCATGTCATTTCTCTTTGTATTTCTCTTCTGGGGGACTAAAGTAAAGCTGCAGAAAAGTTACAGTTGGACGTGTAAATGCAATGGTGGAGTTTTATCAGCAAGTAAATCTCTTTTGCCCTTCTGCAGAGCTTCACCAAGGGACAAAGCAATTACAGCTCTGCGCGTAGATGAATTCCCAAACTGCTTTAGATGGTTTTTGCCATATATCAGTACATGAAACACACTGCTGATTCCCTCGATGGAAGGCACAGTGATCAGGTTGTGTTTTCCTAATGCTTTTTGGGGAAGCAGAGTGGTTCTATGTTGTTCAGGTTATAGAATAAATGGTACAGCTTAAGTCCTTGTAGTGCCAAACAGCTAACAACTGTCTGCAGCAGAAGTAGGAGAAATTCTGCCTCTTCCAGTCAGCTGTGGGTGCCTTAGGGTCACAAAATTGCTTCTCACACTTCTGCTTAACAAACAAGTCCTTAGAAATGTGCAGGAAAGGCAAAATAAACACTGAGCTTAACTCTGCTTTGTGAAAATGGACCCTTACGCTCTCAGCTGCGTATATATCTGAATGCGTACAGAAAAAAGTAAAGTAATAAACGCTGACTACAAGACAGCTTTTGTGTCTATTTTGACAGTTCTCCAAGTAGTATCCCCAAATTCCTCCAAAATCAAAATGTTCTATTTTCCCATTTTCAAAAAAGTTTAATTCTTGGGTTTGTGTCAATCGGAATCAACTTTTCTTTAAAATAAAACCACTAATCATTTTTAATTAAATGCTTGAAATAGAAGAAATTATTTGGTTTGAAACAAAACTTTTGCTGACATTCCAAAATCACTAGCGAACCGAAACATCAGTCATGAGTCTGAACTGTTTAACTGTATCAGTGTACTAAGGACAAATGACATTCAACACCCTGCCAGCAGCAGTGGTTAAACTCGATAATTGTTTCTTTTATTGTCCCCCTTTGCAAAAATTTTAAATCCCTCGTTATGCAATTAACTCCCCTTTTCTGCTAAAGGCTCTTGTCTCTCTTGACAGGCTCTCTGATTACAAAATGTCTGCTGCAAACTCAGAGTGGCAGCAGATGCAAGGGTAGGAAATTTGCTTCCTCCGGTCATTACCTGAGCAGATTGGAGTTCTTGGATCTGTAATGGACAGAGGAGGGGAGGGTGAAGCCAGAGCTCCTGCACACAAGATTCCCGACTGTCATCCTCTGGTTCTGCTTTCTTTATCTCTTCCAGTTCCTTCCCTCCTTCCTCTGATGCTGCATTTTCTTGGGGAACATCAGCTAGCTGTCACTGCTGGAGGGAGCAGTGTTTTCAGCGTCAGGCAAGCGAGTTGGATCAGCTCTTTCCTGTAGCTGGTGGCAGTCTTCCTTCTGCTCCCTTCTATCTCAGAGATAAGCCCCTTGCTCCGCTTTTCATTGTCAGCCATGAAATCGGCTACCATTTCAGAGCACCTCTCACTAGCTTCCAAATGCTTTTGACGCATTTTGCCTAAACAGGAGACTGCTGAGAATAGCTGCTAAATCTTTAAATCTGGTTTCACACTTAGCCATCTTTGTGACTTTAAGTTTGTTGTTAGCATAGCTTGTGTTCCAGGTCACTGAGAGCCTGGGATTAATACGCTAAGACTAGGTATTAATATGAGAGACTAGCAGTTTTACTGAGCCTCCCTGCTCTGGCTAGGATCAGTTTAAACTAATTCTTTGCAGACTTGCCCCAGCGTGCTCTGTGTCTTTTGTAATGCCCTGGATGGGCTGGGGGAATGGGAGGCATGTCATTCCCTAAGCATTTCCAAGGGATCGGAGAAAGTGTTAAGTCAGGATGTTACTACACCATTGTTTTTTTTCTTGATTGTAGACCAGCAAAACTTTTCATCAGGGCACGGCTAAGGTTCCTGTTTCCTCTGAGCGATACAAATGCACTGACTGGTAGCTGGTTTCTAAAGACACTGATTCTTTTTCCTATGTGCTTCCTTCCCTCCTTATTGCTTAATGAAACCATTCACTCACCTGGCTTTTCTCCCTCCTCCCCTTCAGTCTCCATCTGTCCGCTCCAGGTGGCAGCTCATCTGGATGATGGTGTACCTTCGATATCATGGCTCTTGCATGGGTGATACTTCCTAGGCACAGCTTCTGTTGGATGTGCTGCAGATTATTTATTTCAAGTTTTGGAAAATGCCCTGTTAAGATGGGCAGGAAGAGAACTGTATGGTTTTGACCAACTACTTTAGAACTCTAATGGTATGTGACACTCTCTAAAGCAAGGGAACTTTTTCTGCATGTCTGCTTACATATTTATTTCATGAAAGTATCTCCTTAAACATTTTACAAGTTGAAAATGACAGCTGCATTACAGAATGAAAGAACCATCCAGGTTGGAACAGGCCTTTAAGATCATGCAGTCCCCTATGTGTCAAACTGTGATGAATAGCAGACTCCTCCTGCAGTTTCTCCATTGGTATGAGCTCTGAAATCAGGTCAGTCAGCAGAATTTGGCATAAAAACATACAGGATCAAATAATCTTGGGCCAGCCAGATGTTTCCACACTAGGAGCATCAAATGAAACGTATCCAGAGCCAACAAGTACCTACTTGTTTTCTAAGGATGAACATTCTCTCTCTATGTCCTAAGATTTTCTGGATCTCTTCATCTCGCTAATCCTTTGTTAGATAAACATTGCTTTTTCTCAACACTTTCCAGCCTCTTCCTCATCTTTTGTATCTTTTCCCTGCAGCTGTGACACCAAAAGAGCTCTCTTGTATACCTTTCCATTCTTTGAGTTTACTGTCACTGTACCCACAGAACATGATTATAAAGCCCAAATTGAAAACAGTATTGATTTTGCTGCTGAATAAAAGGCTAGGCTTCATGTCTTGTTTTGGTCTTTGCCCAGCAAGCAAGACTCAGACTATAAGACTTCCTTTCTTTCTCCGGGCTGCACTCCCTACCTGCTGTGTGAAGAGGAGCAGTATTTCCTATTTCATTCACTTTTTTTTCTTTTCTTTTCTTTTTCTTAGCTGTGGTTGGCCTCCTTGCTCATTCTGTGTAAAGCTCCATCTACAGCCCAGCTTTTAGAGCGATCTTTGTGCAGTAGAACTCATTCCCCTGCTGGCTGTACCTGTTCACACTTTAGTATGCCGAAAGGCTCAAAGCTAAATGATTACCAAATTCCATTCAATTTTCAGATGCTGTTACCCATGGCTTTACTACTGTTGAATTACAGTGGCTTGATGTTTTTGTGTTTTTATTTTATTGTGGGAAGAAGTGAGATACCTGCCAGCAGATCTTCCTGGTCCTCTTCTGCTTCTCTTCCTACATGCTGTGTCCTTATCTACTAAATCTGCCAGCATCTTTCCTTCAGGCAAGCAGATTTTACCATAGTAATTGAGTATTCTCATTCCACTTCCTTGCACCTTTCCAAGCCCTTGTAACACATCCTTAAATCTCTCAGTCTTTCCAAAACCTGAGCAAGTTCCTTCACTTGTGGTTGCGTATGGCCATCCCTGCATTTGCCACCTCTGCAGATGTGCAAGCCACTTGGTAAGTGTGAGGAGGCTACATACAGCTTCCCAATGTGGCTGCAGTCCCTTGGTGCTGCTTCCACATCCCTCTCTGAAGCACACTTCTGTGTTGCTTGGGCATTGGAAGGGCCAAGGGATTCCAAACCTCCTGCTTGTGTAGGTCTGTCTTGAGCGTTTGGCTGAGGCTGCAGGGAGGAGGTGGCAAGAAAGGATAATGCTCGTTACAATATTAAATAAATCAGTTGAATTAGCTCTGAATAGAAAGCAGCAGCTGGTTTTTGTGGTGTTGTGAGAGGCTCTGCCAATTATGCAATGTAAATAGAAATTGTCTGACTTCCACGGCTCCTAGGCCATGACAGGTTTGAAAAGTCTATTTGGCAACTCCCTTGGATCATGTCCACAAAATCCATTCTCTGTTCAGCCTCAGAGAGCCTCTGGCCTCCACTGAAGAGCAGCCCTTCTTCAGGTCCCTTCTCTGTCAAATGGGGACCTCCAGGCACTACCATACACCCTCATAGACTGACACAGACCCCCCCAGAAAACCTTAGTTTTATTCATATTAACTGGTAACATTGTTAACATTGTACTTGTTAGCTGGTAGCTGTGCTCTGGTAGTTTTTCAATGCTTAGAGCAGCAAAATGAGGCCAGCATACCAACACCATGGCACTTGCTCTAATTACTCTGCAAGGTTAATTTGCTGAGGCTGTGCGAGTATGTGTGCCTGACAGATTGATTCCTTTGTATTCTATTAGCTAAGGGAGGAAACTGAGTTTCATATACATATGGGGGAAGGTGAACAATTAGGAGGAGGAGATCTTTTGCTCTGGTAGCATAGGCAGGTCAAGGTTACGCTGAAATGAAGTTATAGCTGAAACATGAAGTGTAGATACCCTGTTCAAGGACACCAAGATGGATTGGGATGAAAGATATTGAGGAGGAGATGGATTCTTTGAATTCAGATGGTAGCAGACTGGTAGGTGCTCAACCTTGACATGAAACTGGGAGAGAAGGGAGTTGTATACTTGTGTGCGTATGCTCAGAGAAAATTTTAATTGAATCTTGTTTGACAGAGTGTGACCCTAACTGAAAGTTTAGAAGAATACTGTCCAGGGTTGAGAGCTACAGTGTGGAACTGTTCACAGAGAACACACAAATCTGCAGCCTGGAACCTGAAAATGCAGCTGTTACAATAGAAATGCTAGATAATGGTATCAGTTTAGATCAGTGTCTCTCAAGAACTAGAGACACTCTCAAAATAGTGTCTTTTCCTTATTCCAAAAATAATTGTACTTAGAAATGTAGGATGTTCCTGATACAAGGATACTGTCTTTCTAACTGTTAAGAAAATGAGGTGGTCCTGTTTGCTCCAGAAGAAGCTGAGTATGATGCAGAAATGTTCTGGAGCATATCTCTGCAGAAATATCAGAGAGCAGAGTGTATCTTAGCAGAGCAGTGAAGACACTAGTGGAAGAATTTTGATAGGACAAGGTGGTGGTTCCAAATGCATTTGTAAAGCTAGAGCTGGAAAATGACAATAACTGAGGAAGACCACAGTGATATGTTTCCTAGAAATAACCATGTAAACATATTCACCCCACACTAGAATCATAGAACCCTAGAATTGCTCAGGTTGGAAAAGACCTTAAAGATCACCAAGTCCAACCACAACCTAATCGTACTACCCTAACTCTAACAACCCTCTGCTAAATCAAGTCCCTGAGCAAATGTCCCCTTGTTTTGCCAAAAGAACAAGCTGACAGTGAGGAGCAATGCCATGAATCTGAGTGCATCCCCGTGTACAGACATTTTGTTTTTGACTTAGATGCCCAGTGTAGACGCAGCAGAATTTGAATTTTCAGCTTTCCACAGAAATCTTAGCTTAGGGCAGAAAACTGCTGATGAGTTAGCAGGGGGAGCTCTTCCTTCGCCTTTACCATAACCTTTTCCCCTGCATGATGTTAGTAAATCCTCCCTTGTCATGATTTCAGACATAAATCTGAAATTCAGTTTTCATAAAGATGCCATAGTTCTTGTAATAAGAGTAAAGGGAGTAAGGCAAATTTCCGCTCTTGGGTAATTACATTCTGCCTCTGTAGCTTCTCCATCAGCTTTAGTGTAGAGTGGGTCATTTTCTGCAGGCAGGAGCAGGCAGAACAAGAGATGTACTGGTAAGAGGTCTGTGTTTGGATTTGGTACCATCCAGTATGTTACATGATGTGAATTTCCAAAACTCCAGACGACTGCATGAATCCACTGGGGATCCGCACCTCTGGAGAACTGCCCCAGCTGTGGCAATGATCTCTTTCCCAGTCCTGTCAATCAAAGGATGGAAAGAAAATGTCTTTTGCCTTGCGTTAATTTAGATAGTTTGTGGAAAGGATCTGAGTGAGGTGTGTGGGAGGATAAAAACTTCCCTGGTGCATTTTGTGATTTAAAAATAATAATAAAAAGAAACCTCGTGTGTTTTGAAAACTCTATTAAAAGAAATGTAGTTCTGCAGGAGAGGCGCATGAAAGAAGAAAGCGAGGGCCTCAGCAAGGTGAATCAGAAAAAAAAAATATTATTTGGGGCTGACATTAGGGAATAGAGCTGGGAGCTGAATGAAACAAATGGCCTTGCTGCATATGAAGCACGTGAAGTCTGTTTCGTATGCAGACTTCATTGCATGTACTGGTTCATTTAGGCTGAGAATGGAAGAGGATGAGGAGGAAACAGTGTTCTCATGTAGACCCACTGGTGGAAAGAACTTTTTGGCTTTCCCACATAGGCTCACATGCCCCTTTGAACTAGCAATGTAAGAAAGGCAAACTACTCTGGAGCTGTTTTGAACAGGTTGCCCAGAGAGGTGGAGGATACCCCGTCCCTGGAGACATTCAAGGTCAGGCTGGACAAGGCTCTGAGCAACCTGATCTAGCTGTAGGTGTTCCTGTTCGTTGCATGGAAGTTGGACCAAATAACCTTTAAAAGTCCCTTCCAACTCAAATGCTTCTGTGATTCTAAGAAGCTCACAAAAATAGCTCCTAGTTGTAAAGAGAATGACCTGAGATTTGAGGACAAACTGATTTACAAATGCACGTAACCCCCTGTCCATCCCTCTGCTCAGCTTAGGGCATGGGAGGCTATTTGGAGACCCTAAAAACAAAGAGGTGTTGATTAAAATCAATGTGGTATTTGTTGTGCAGAAAAAGAGAGCGAGAATGTTGCTGCCTAGTGCTCTCAATACAGATGGCAAATTTCAGTTATAAGCATTGGAAAAGGGCAAGCAGAGGCACTGATGTGAGAGCACTAGTGGTGGGGAATAAGTGAGAAGGGATCTGAAATGATAAAGGAGATGAAATGTGCTTTTTGTTTGTGGAAAGGTAGGAACTGTGACAAACTCAAACCTGAAGCTTATGTTTTATTCTATATTTTCTCCTTGACCCCTGGAGAATACACAAATAAAATCAATTAATGGGCCTTGAAGAAGAATCATTTTAAACTGTTCAATTAAACCCCGCAATGCAGAGAATAGAAAGGAGAGGGGAGAAAAAAAACAATAAATACGTCTTAAAAAATGGACTTGTCTGAGGCGCCTGGGCCCCGACATGCACCATTACTGACGGATCGAATCACACTTCCATTAACACCATAATCTTATAGACTCCACAGGCCGTAAAAAAGGGATTTACTTTAATCAGGTTTGGTTAGGGCTGAATTTGAAAAGCGCTACAAGTGAAATAAAACACGACCTCGTCCCCCCTTTGATTTTCTTTCTTCTCACTCTGGCTCTCTAATTTACAATTTGCCAGCCGCCAATGGCTCGTTTCTAATGGCCACGATCCAGTGGTGTATATCGAGCTCTCTCCCTTATTGTGGCGGAAATGATTAGGCAGAACATAGACCTTTCATTTCCGCCCACACCTCCTTCTTCCCTAGACAGATGCCCAGCACATGGCATTTCCTTCCGTGCAGCCTTTGGTCCTCTGTGTCCCCCCAGTCCTTTTCCTGGTCGCTATAGGGATGATATTTGGTGGGGAGGGACTGGAGCAAAAGAGGCGTTGGGAAGAAGAGAGAAGGATGCCTGTTGGCTTCTAAGCATCAGTACTGACCACCAAGGAGACCAGAAAGCCACAGGAAATCAAAATAACATGGGTTTTTTGTTTATTTGTTTGTTTCTCTCGCTGTCTTCTTTATCTTTTCCTCTCCTCCATCTCACAGTTTATCACGTGGTCACAGAATCTTAGAATCGCCAAATGGTTTGATTTGGAAGAGAACCTAAAAACCATCTTGTTCCAGCTCCTCTGCCATAGGCAGGGATACCTCCCACTAGACCAGGCTGACCAGGGTCCCATACAGCCTGGCTTTGAACACCTCCAGGGATGGGACACCCACAGCTTCTCTGGGCAGTCTATGACAGGGCCTCACGACCATCTAAGTAATTAATTTCTTCGCAGTATCTAATCTAAAGCTAGTCTTTTCTAGTTTGAACTTGCCTCTTGTCCAGTCACAACAAAGAGTACCTCTCCAGCTTTTCTGTGCCCCTCCTTTAAGTACTAGAAGGCAGCAGTGAGGTCTCCCTGGAGCCTTCCCTTCTGCTGGCTAAACTAACTGTCCTGGCACCTTTGTGATTCCTGGTACTTTTTCCTTTGTCTCCAGTTCAAGGATAATTCAATGCGTGCTGTGTGGAAAGCATGGAGCTGTCAAGTGGCCATTAGAGTCTTGCTATCTTTAGTGATAAAAAATACCTTATTTTGTGTTATTTAGAGAGGTGCCTTAGCAGGATGGTTTTAATCAGCTTACATTCTATTGGGTTTTGTTGTACGTAGATCTCTTCAAAAGAAATGCTTCCTATTTATTTCCACAGAAACTACAGTAAATATAAAAAGCATGATAACACTATTTGATAGAGCAAATTCTCAGCTACAAAACACTGTTTTTCATCATAGTCACTGCCATTAGCTGTGCATTTTTGCCACCAATGAATAAGAGCATGCTGCACTCATACAAACCTGCACCAACGGAGATGTCCCACTGCCACTGTTGCCACCATGCAAGCACACCTGCCACTGCCTCACTGTGCTCACATCCACTATTTGGTCTCCATAAACTTTCAGCAAGTGTTGACAAATGTCAGTGGATGCACTGTGTTCTTCGTGAAGGAATTCAATGACACACTTTTGCTTCATTCATGACTTCCATGCCATTTTGTCAAACTGTCCCTCTGCTGCCACCTGTCACATGGCAACAACATGTAACAGAATATTAGTGAGAAGGTTCAGCCTCTATTGCCATACCACCAACATCCACTTCTGATGTTGTGGGCCGACATAATAACATAGGTGGCATTACTTTCAGAGCAGTCCTTGTACATATCTAGATGTCACATTTCTGACCATAGCAATGTTGTCACTTAGGTAGCAGCAGTGAGGAACTGTAGGTCACCATAGGCTCCCACCTGTGGTAACAAAAATAAAAGAAAGCAAAGAACAGTCACATGGGAGTAGCTGTCGCTGCCTGTGCCTGCTTGTGTTGTGCTTTGCTCTGACAGGGCCTCCACGTGCTCCTCCAGTGTAACTGGCCAGTGTGATGGGAAATTGGCTGGATAGCAGTACTAAATGCAAAGCAATGAAATTAACTCATGGTGTCTGTGCAGAACTCTGCTGGGTCAGCTGTGGCTAAGAATTGTTTTGTGATAGCTGGATGTTGGCAAGTGTATTTTGGTTCCCAGCAGGGTGCCTGCGTAAAATTATTTGGTTGTTTCACAGAGTCGCAGCTCCCTGAAAATTTCCCTCACTTGTCTTATATTCCCTCGTTCCGCTCCAACGCACAGCCCACATCTGTGAATGAATATGTAAATTCCTAGTGTTTAACTAGAAAATGCTACCCACTTCTCCCACACAGCGCTAGCAACGTACGCTGCCAGACTGGACATGTTCCTCAAGGTTTTCAGGATAAAGGCAGAAAAAAGAGTGGGAAGGAGAAGAGTTTAACTGCTGCATGGAAGATCTGGCTGGATGGCCAACTGACTTCCTAGATCTGGAGAGCCCAGCAGGAGGGAGCACATACTGCTCTTTGGGTCACTCATTCTTGGTGATTCCTAAGGAAGGGGTTCTGTGAGGAAGGAAACTCACCAGAGTGCTTTGTAAAAAGCTGCAAAATTTGCAAAGCCCTGCTAAATACATTAATCTCTGAGTCCTCAGAATTCCTCACAGCCGCAAAGAATCGCTTTGCATCTGTATCAGGTATAGAAGAGCCATCGGAGTCATCTTGATTCTGCTTCACTTTTGAAATGCTCCCGCTAAAACAGGAAAGGTGTGAAGGAAGTTTATTTTTGTGGGAACATGGGATCAAGCATTTAAAATGGAGTAACTGCAGCGTATTTCTGTGTCCTGGTATGCAAACATCACAGTTTGCACTAGGGGCAACATCTGGATGCCTGACTTCATGCCTGTCTCTCTTGGCTTTTGCTCCACACACTTTTACCATCCTGGAGCTGCTCTGATGGGGCAAGAAAAGTGGCTTATGAGAAAATAACTCCAAGGTGGACATTCTGCTATCCTCCCTCCTGAAGGTGACAGTTTAGCAGCTACTCAAAAAGTCCCAGGAAGCAAGAGGTGTATTGGCAATGAGTAGTTTCGTTTTGGAAGAAGATGCTGAAGAAGGTTGAGACTGTGAGATGGGCATTGTGGGTGTGTGTGTGGCTGGCAGTGGAGGGGAAGAGAGGAGGGAGAAACTTGAGGGAAGCAGAAGAGAGGAGTCTGAATGACAGTTTTGTCATGGCAAGGCAAGGCTAATGTTAGCAACTGATAATAAAAGCAGGCAAAGGGGAAAAAAAAAAGAGCATAAAATTCACTTTAAAAACTCTCCAAGTTTAAAAGCTCCCCAGAGGCTTTGTAATAGAAAAGGGCTTTTAAGTGCTATTTTTTCCCCCTGTTTTTCCTTTGGGGATGTCTCAGAGGGATGATTTATTGTCTAATGTATTTAAAGTGACAAGGCCAATTTTGGAGCGCTGGCTGCAGCGGTGCCAGCAACGCTTCTCACGGCGCTGCAGAGCGCACCCTCTGCTGCTGGCTGCTGGGCACGGGGCTGTGCCACTGCTCTCTCCACACAGCGAGGTGAGGGAGATGCCCTTGCAGGCCGTGTTGGCACCCTGGGTTAGCTGGTGAAAACGGAAGGAGCACGCTTAGTCAGGGAGGAAGACAACTAGAGGCCTGCCCCAGTTTCTGCACCCGAGACAAGTGCCTTTCTGGTGCCCTCTATCAGAAGAGCTCCATCACCATTTTCTTTCCATGCTGTCTTCTGCTATGGCAGGTGGCCCAGTCATTGTGCCACAGCTCTGGCTTCTGTTAAGCTTTCTGCAGGCCAGTTTGGGCTGTTCCTCTTCACTGGCGACTCATGAGCTCTTACCTTCTTCCCTGGGCCCATTTCTGTGGAGACTTGCTGCTCAGGCATGACTGTGCCCTGCTTTCTTCATACCACTGCAGCTGCTGCAAGCAATAAGCTTCACCTTCCCAAGGAGAATATAACAAATTCTCAGGGCGAAGGATTTTTATTTAATATTGAGCCTGTATTTACTTTTGCTCTATTACACTTATATTTATATTCCTTAATACAATTCCTCTACCTTCTTGGTATTTACACACTTGTAGATGGTTAATCTTACCCCTTGCCAAGCAATACATATTTAATTATTTTAATCTCTTCTCATATGTCAGTGCTTTCAGACCCTTAATGTTTGGGGTTTTTTTGTTGTTGTTTTTTGGATTTTTTTTTTTTTTTTTTTTTTTTTGCTACTCTTCTCTGTATTCTCTGTGCTGATCAACATTTTCTGTAAATGCACGTTGCCCAGAACTGAAGGCAGTGTTCCAGTTGCTGTCCTGCCAGATCCATACAGAGGACCAGTACCATCTTGCTTTCTCATGATTTCTGTGCAGATGAAGCACAGGAGTATGTTAACTTTTATTTTATTTTATTTTTCCCCACTGCTGCTGTAGAGCAATGCAGATCCATAACTTAACTTACTGCCCACTATCTCTACTGCCTGTTCATCTCCATCATCACTGTTTTCCAAATCTGCCTCTCTTTTAATGTCCTTGTTTCTGTTCTTTTTTTTTTTTTTCTCATCTAATAGTCTAAATTATTCTAGGTCGATTCTCTTTTTTTCTATTGGTCCCTTCTCCTGGACTTTCTGGTTTATGTTATATTTTCTCTGTCTGTAGCAGTGGGTGATGGAAGAAGCTATTCATGTTTCTGTACACTTTCTCACACTTTGCTCCACCGTTATTTGTGCTTGTTCACTCCCTCCCTCCCTGCAGCAGAGCTCCTTCCTTCCAAATAAGTGGTCAGTAGTCAGGCAGCTGTGTCTTGTCTCTGAAGGAGCCAAGGAGAATCTCCTTGACCTGAAAGGCAGCAGAAGCAGCAACTATCTCATGCTCAGCTTGGCCGTGTTAATGCTGAGCGTGCCAGCCAGCTTTGCATGTTCTAAGTACTGTGTGATGCTTCCTTTTATAATCAGTCTGAGCATCACTGCTTCTCCCAATCGCCTCCTGCACTTAATTGACCAATAGAGCTAGACATATGGAGGATCGAATCACAAACCCAAATCAGCAGTTGTCAGAGGAGATTAATTCAAACAGGAAGCTACAAAACACTTGTTTTATTTTTTTTTTTTTCCTCTTTCTTTTTTTTTCCCCCTCGAGCTCCAGTGGAAGAAATGATTATTAATATCCCCAGCTGTACGCTCAGGCAGATGGCAGTGACTCTGGTGCACTTTCTCTGCCCAACTTTCCATGTGATTTCTTTAGCATTTAAACAACAATAGGAAAATAGGAGAGAGGGAAGGAAAGAGGAAGCTGTATTTACACTGCCTAACTCAAAGCATCTATGTTAGGTTAGCCTGTGTAAAAGGATAGTCTGTCTTAATTCACTGTACAGTCAGTGCATGGAGAGACAGGTTCACTCTGGAAATGTGTGACGTCGCTGGCTCTCTGCTTGTCTAAAGAGGTGAACATGTTAAGTCACGTGCACATATCCTCTTTCCTTTGGTTGCATTGTACTTTTTAAACATTCTCAGGGCTCTCCAGCTCTGAAACACATCCAGTAAGGATGCTCTGATGGTATCCTACTCTGACTGCATGCTGCAGCCATGCTGAGGTTCAGGCTCCTTCATGTTAGCTGCTTCATGTTCCTCTGCCAAGGAACAACCTTTTCCCAGCCCTGCAAACTAAAGAGACAGTCAAAGAGGGCCAGTGAAGACCGTAGAAATGGGAAGCAGTGCCTCAGTGAGTAGTGATTCCTCCTGAGAAAGGAGTCAATGCACAGGGAGACTGGAAGTCAGCCCTCTGATGGCAGTCAGGCAAGTTGGTTTCACCCTCCCAGGACACATAGCTGCAGCTGGACAGTCAGTGCTTTTCCCTCAAGACAAAGAAGACGCACAGAGATGTGCCAGTCTTCCAGTGATACTGGCTCTGCACTGTTGTGCTGCTTCAGAGCCACCCTTTGCTTGCAGTTTCCCAGTGTGATATTATGGCTTGTAGGTTCCAACCACCCTTTGCTGTGTGCTGGGAGAGCCATGTGTGTCATGCTGCATTTTAACAGATGTCCTCAGAGCCAGTCCCAAAAGCAGCAGCTCCAGACTCAGAGAAAGGTTGCTTCAGGCATCTAAACTTCTATCTGTATAGCTGAGTTTGTGACATACCTTATACTATAAGGGGTGTAAAGCAAGATATCCTGCTTTGTAAGAAGAATTTCAGAGAAAAGTCCCATTTTCTCTCAGTCCCCCTGAAAATAAGTCCCCTCACTTCCCCTCCTCATCTTCTCTAGTTGTAGGAGAACACAGCTGCAGGCCTCCTTTTCCTGCTCTGATGTGGGGGGAGGAGGCCTATGGAAGAGATGGGTACGATGATGGGTATTGGATGGGATGACTTGTGATGAGTTCCACCTGCGCATAGGGGTGGGGCAATAGGTAAAAGCACTGAGAGACTAACAAAGCTTCTGGCTTCAGCATGTGAGGGTTGTGGACTAGGCCTGTGGTGCATGCATTGGGGATGTTTATGACTTACTCTCTTGCTCACCTGCTCCTGGAAATAATTTGGCTGCTTGCACACATTGCTGGGTTCTTGATTAACTGTAATCAGTAATGGAGAAGAAACTGGAGCTCTTTGCAGTGAAACCCTCTGCTCGATACCCAGAAGTAGTTTTGCAATGTTCCATTCTTCCCCTTCAAAAAAAAGAAAAAAAAAATTAAAGCGTGAGGATGCATGAAGATTGGAATAGAAAACATTGACAATCTTATCATACTACCATACAAATCAATAGTATGCACTTGACTGGAATAATACTGATTGCTGTATCCTGCAAAAGTTATAGAGGATTGAGGTGGGATTTGAAACTCTGAGACTAGCCTTTTTCAAGAGATGCCAAGGCACATTACAAGTTACTTCAGAAAGCACTGAGTGAAAACCCACAGTCTGTTTTACACGGGTAGTCTGGGAGGATCATCGAAATGGTATGAAAGCATGGACATTTGGGTTAAGCAATGCGCCCAGCTGCAACCCTGGCAGCAGATGGGAGAATTCATCGGGATGATTCCAGCCCTACAATGGAAGCATGTACCAAAGGTAAGAGGGTGCAGAACAGTTTTGTGAAAATAATTGTATGCACATGGGGGGAATGAATTATCTTAGTTTGAGTGAATGAAAAATTGCTTTGAAATTGAAACCTGACTATTGTCACCTGAACTCTGGCGTGGAGCAGAGTTTATTGGGTAAACTCTGTCCATGTTTTCCTGGAAAGCTAGCAGTTGCCTGAAATGAAGAAATGCAAATTCATGCTCCTAACTAGGGCAGCAGAACTCAGTGCCATAAAAGATCACTTGGGTTGTCAAGTGAGCAGGATTAGAGTTGGTCAAGGAATTTGAGAATAAACACAGTTCTGTTGTGCAGGATAAAAGGAGACGGTGATCGATATATCTTAGAGCTTCAGGGCTTAAGCCAAACAGCATCTGACAGGATTAGGAAGGAACTTTTTAGACATAGACTCGTCATCCTATAATTGTCTGCCTGGGATATTCACACATCCTTTTCTGATACCCTAGTGGAGCTGGCTGGCTGAAAGAGCCAGCCAGTGAGGTGAGACCTCAGGAAAAAAGTACTGAAAAGAGCATTGCAGTTCTGTGTGTAGTAGTTACTACAAGATGGGATACAACGAAGCTTGAATTTCTGGGTGTAGGATAGCAATAGGTGCTGTATCGTGCTTCTCAGTTCCACCTAAGGAGAGTGGAAAGGAGAGGCTGCAGATCAGGAGTTGTGATGGTACTCTGCCTGGGACTGAGCCCTCACCAAGGGAGCGGATGGATGCAGGAGCTCTGGTGTGGGTGAGGGGGCTTGCCAGCTGCTTTCTGGAGCTGTGCAGGTGTGCAGGGACTCATTACATTCTGCAGCTGCTGTCATTAAAGCAGTGGCAGATGTTGTGCAATGTGACTGGTGCAGCCACAGGGGACACAGCAAACCGGGTGTGATGGTCAAAGCAATAGAAAGGCTCCAGCAAGCTGAGAACTGTGAAGCTGGGTCTCGCTGTAAATATGGTGGTGCCTTCTGTTATGTGTGCAGGAGGCAAGCATTTGCTTGCTGGGTCCTTTCTGTGGGTCTCTGTATTTTAATTCCTAAACTCAGAGCTCACTGTTTTTTTCTCCCCTGTTCCACGCCCAGTTTTTACATCTAAATGTAACCTGACCTAGGCAAAATGTGTAGTTGTGTTCTACTACTGTTTTTAGATAAAGAGAAATGTCTTCTGTGTTCTTGCCACCTCCTCTCCGGTGACAGTCATGAACAGCACACAGTAGTATACTCTATAAAAGGCACTGTGCTTCTGCAACCTCTTGTTTATGTGCTTTTTTCCTCTTTCTGATAATTGTGCAGCACCCACCTACCACATGCTTCTGTTTATTACAAAAGCCAATAAGTAATGAGGTGATAATGAGAGAAAAGCAGAGCTGGTTGTGTCACAGCTCTGCCTCAAGAGATTCAGTGCATCCCCCTGTAAGAACGTGGATTCAGCAAAGGTTAGATTTGTTTGGCCTGCTAGAATCAGGATGCAAAAGGAGCATTGTTGAATTCCGTGAATACACTGAAACAAAAGAGTGCAAAGGGAAAAGGACTGTTTAAGCTGAAGAATGATGTTGGCCCAAAAAAAGCAGGGAATGGCTTAGAAGATTGCAAATTAGGAAGGAATTTTCTCAGTGTTTGAGTAGCAAGGTTCTGAAGAAGGATGCCTGCTGAAACTGTTAGGGTAAATGCTCCGAGCCATTCTTAAAAGAATATTAATCAAACTGTGAGGAAAATGAGTAAGTCACAGCTTGGCCTTGCCTACCGTGAGTTTTCTCTTGTGTGTGGGACTAAACCTGCAAGCAATGTTGGGTTGTTAGTATCTCTCACCTCTGGGAATAAATAATCTAATAAGGATGTAGGTGAAATATCCTTGGAGCTATTTTTGTCTGTCTTGGGTCTTTGACAATCAGAACTGTTGCGTTTTAGAGCCTGCCTGAATGTACTCCTTCATTTGAATTTCTCTACTTTAAGTATCAGCATTTCCATTTCACAGATAAAGAAATTGAGACAGAAAGGTAAAATGACTTGCTTAATGTGCTCGCAGTAGAATCAGCACTAGCACCCTGAATGCTCAGTGCTGTGCTGCATCTGCCACTTTATACTTCTGTTACTGCACAGAAGGTCTGGCTAGCAAGCCTCTCTGAAACCTGGTGGGCTACAGGCTTTCTGGCAATTCTCTGAGACATCAGCATGTGTCTTTATGGAAGTTTTTAGGGTTATGGAATCTGTTCTTTTTGCTTTTTACATCTTACAAAGCATCCAGTAAAAACCTCGGGAAGTATTTGCGACTCTTTTCTACTCAATCCCAGTATGTGCTTGTTGCACTTATCGTGACAACATCTAGAAACAGGCTTTTCTGTTCATGCTGATGTTGAAAGAGCCGATGATCGCTGGACAAGAGGTTAATCACGCACTAGTGCAATCTGGCAGATTGGGAAAGAGGAGAAAGCATGCCCATCCTGCTTTTCCTCGCCTAGCTCACAGAAACAGGTCCTTCTGGTACCGCTTTCTGACTGCTATAAACTGACCAGCTGCTGCTGTTCCCCATAAATGAACTACAGTGGCACAAGGACTGTTGTTAAATACAGATTGATATGTTCCTGCTTGCATAATTGGAGCAAGCGAGGTTTAGGATATCATCTGTGATGGTGCTTTTGTCACGCTACTGGTGGTGGGCTGGTAGCTCAGCCACCTTGCTACTGAAAAGTGGGAAGGGGAGAAAGCAAAAAGCAGTCACAGTCTTTGTACATACTCCTTTGTTTTCTTTCTGCTTGTCGTAATTATAGGTCCCACTGGCTATTTCAGATGATAGATAGGAAGGCTCCTTTTTCCTAAGTGATTTGGGAAAATAGGCATCTGAATGTAAGGGAACAAACCCTTTGTTTTTATCTGACTGAGGAAGAAAGTCACGGGACCAGCTCTTCATTAAACCTCATAGTTTACTCAGGAGAGAGCCCCAGGAATGTGTCTGCCGTGGAGCTTTCCTGGGCTTCCACACCTTCTTAGCCGCTGGAGCTGTGCAGCCATGAAGCACACAGCTGTAGGGAATAGAGCCTCATTAGTTCTATGGCTTGTGGAGCTACTTGTTTAATTTCATGTTTGATTTAAGAATGTGTGTATATCAAGCACTTAACATTCCTCTTCTCTATGTAAGTTATATTGAATCACATACACCGTTTGTTTTTCGTAAGTAATTACAACATGAACTCTGAATTATTTTATAAATTTTAGCCTAACTGTAGTATTTATGC
The DNA here is from genome assembly GCF_987193195.1 of Phasianus colchicus. Lineage (NCBI taxonomy): Eukaryota > Metazoa > Chordata > Aves > Galliformes > Phasianidae > Phasianus > Phasianus colchicus. Next base: position 83,707,643 of record NC_143436.1, read on the forward strand.
TGGTCTCACATTTCTGTTACAGAGTGTAGAGGCTCTACTTAACCTGCTCAGCTATTGAGAGCTGTCTGTCTATCCATCTCTTTTCTCATAAGTACAAGACATATTTGTTTTATACTGCTCCATATTGCACATACCATGTGGCAGTATGGAAGAGATGGAAGTCTAGCATGAAAACTTATCACATATGCATCTAGAAGGGTCTGGGGAACAGAATGTAAAAGGAGTAGTGTTGGTGGCCGGCTGCCTTGGTAGTAGAGATGCCTCTTGGTAGAGGTACTCTTGTAAATCAGAAAAGGGCAGGTTAAGTGAGGATTAGTGTTTAAGGCACTGGGCTGGAACTCGAGAGCAATTTTAAGCTGTTTCATGGACTTCCTGAATGACTGTGAATAGTTCATGGGATTTTCCTCATTCTCCTTCTGTGAAGGCATGTAATACCACCATCCTTTATCGTGTGTATTTATATGGCTATGTGATCTGGGAGGCAAGTATCTGCTGTGTGTTTGTACAGCTTAGCATGAAATCGGGCACTAATCTTGGTGTAGCAAGTTGCTACTGTAAAAAACAAATGGTGATAGGTTTATTAATGAACGTGGAGCAGCCTCCTGGTTCTATGGATTGATGGGGTTGGTAAGTGGTATGAGAGTCATACGAAAAGCAGTGTAGGACAGGAATGATTTTAAGTGCACAGAATTGTTTTAATTGGGAAGCAGAACTGCCAGGATTTTGAAGAAAGCATTTGAAAGACACGGAAGCTTAACATTTATAAACCTTCCTTTTCACATAGTGTTTTGATTACCTAGCCAATCTCTTTACAGGGTACAAATGTTTAGTGGCATTGATCATCTGGGAAGGCTGAAACAGAAGCCTCATTATTCATCTTTTGTCCAGCTGCAATGTTGGCTCAGATTGAGGAACTTAATTACCTGGTGTTTAAGTACAGTATTTAGACAGTGAAAGTTGTCTCTCCTGAATTTTGAAGCTGCATCTTAACTTGGGAGGGAAGGCTATCTTGTCACCTTGAGCCTGTGTGTGATGTCACTCATCAATCAGATGCTCCCTGTTAGCAGGACGGACTCCAAAATGACAGGCACAGCCTTCTATTTCTAGAGGATTCAACACTTAATTACTTTGTTTCTGTCAATTGCTTCAGGCACAAGGAACATCTCAGCCTCCATGGTGCCAGGGAGAGGCTTCTCAGCCCAAGGAGATGACACTTGGCTGAGCTCTTGGTGCTTGGTTCGGTCCCCATAGCAGCATGCCTCCAGTGGTGATGAATGACCAGTGCTTGGTGGGGTTTTCATACATTTGTCAGGACAAGAAGCCTTATGTCTGCTTATTGCCTGTGCTGCTGATTCCTCCTGGAAGCTTCTGGTAGTGTGATAGGGCCTCAGTTTTCAGCTTTGGGTCACTGGTTTGAGTTGTCTCCAGTTTTGTAGCCACACCGCCTGAGGCCTTCAGGACTCGATTATTCTTCTGCCACCCAGACTGCTTTGAACATCTGAGGGCAAATGAACAGTTGGGGGCAAGTGGGAACTGTCAGTGTTCTGCCTCTCAAGTGCAAAATGCTATTTCAGCATGAAATGACAAACCTGTTCGGTCATAAATGTTCTATTTCTTTGCCCCCATGACGAAACATGCCCTCTGGGCACCATCTCTTTCCAGACCAGGTAAGATGAAGTCATCTATGGACTCAGACTCTGTCAAGTTACTTTGTGCCAGCAAATTAATGGCACCTTTCCTTCTCTGCCACTGCACTTGCACGGTGTCCCTTTGGAGTGAGGGCTAATCGAAGCGAAATTACATCCCGTAGGGCCTTGCAAATTCCCTAGTGGCAGGAGAGGCTGCAGCATGAACTCAAACCTTAGTAAACACAAAAATCCACAGGAGTGAGTTGTTATAAATGCCCCAAGGGCAGGCAAAGATTCAGCTGGTGTTTTCTCTTCTTTACACACTGAAGTCAATCAATCAGAAGATGCAAATCTGTAGAAAATGAGGCTTCATTAGTTCTGCTGCTCACAGCACTCCCTTGGGGTTTTGTTGGCTGCTTTTTTTTCTTTTTTTTTTTTTCCTTCCCCTTTAATGTTACATCACGTGTCTTAGGGCTTCTTGTCCTTAATGTGGTCAAGTAAGTCTGAGGGAGAAGTCTTGCTCCCTTTCTTATCTTTTGGAAGTCCCTCTGAGGTTTTTGGTAGTTCTGATGAAAAATGGAAGGGCAGTACAGTCCCTCTTTTACAAGCACTGTCTGATGGACAAGAACTTGCAATCTTGTATGATTCTGCCTGTGTCCTGAACAAGAAAAGGAGTTGCTTTTCAGTAAGACTCTCATGGGGATGTTTTGGTTCAACTTCCTGGGGAGGCACAGGATGAGCAAACACATTGGTATAGGCATCTCAGTGCAGGCTTTTGCCTGTGGCCTTTGAGGTCCTGGTCAAGACTCCTGCAAAAAAAGATTGGGCAGTGTGAAAGGCAGCATTTTTTTTTGCCACCTTTCTAACTTGGAGTATTGATGTTATTGAGTAGTTTTGCAAACCCTCTCTGAAGCATCAAGTCCTTTGTGAATGAACGTGCTTGCTAACCAGCCCTTGGAAGTACAGTAACCCTATTTCTGCTTAATCTGGAGCTTTAAAGATACTTCTGCATATGAAGCCTCTATGGAATTTCTACTAAATAGTTAATAAGCTAGATGTATGTATATTTCTCTTTCACGTAAATTTTTTTTCTGTAATATTCTTGATTTCTACTAGCCATTTTGAGGTAAGGAGGCAATTAGTCTTTGTTTTTTGTCTTTTAGTCCTACAGAAGCAAAATAATCTGGATAGCAGGGAGCACTGAGAAGGGCTGCTGAGGCAGTCATGGCTGATCTTAGCATGTTCTGAATTAGGATTAACAATATAGTTTTGCATCAGCTGAACATGGCTGTTGGTCAGATCCATGAGATGCTTAAGCAAATAAATATTTAATTACAGAAATGGGTTCTTTCTAGAAAGAGCTAGTGAGTAAAACTGGTGGTGGTTTATATTCTGTTTCTGTCCTAATATGGACTGAAAGGGAGTTGAAGGTGCTTTGTTTTCCTTGGTGTTTTTTTGTTTCTTGGGAAAAAAAAAAAACAAAAACAAAAACCAAAAACAACAAAACCCAAATACTTCCAACATGTTTTGAGACAGCCTGAGCCGAACCCCCTGATCAGTGAGCCTTATTTGTAGAGGGGCCACTTGGAAAACATCTCTGCTTAGGCCCATCTGTGTATGAATATAGTGCCCTACAATGCATTGCAAGTCATGACTTGAACACAGATGTGTGCTCCACTCATCCTCCTGCTGTTCCAGAAACATCTCTTTTTTTCAGAGCTTTCATTCTTTGTGGCCAGTTGCTGTATTTCACCTCCGTCCAGCTGGAAAGTGCCTTCCGTGGTATCCATCTAGCACAGCAAGAGACCTTGATTGCAATCAGTTACTCCCAGACCACTTCGCCACAGCCTGATGAGAGCGAAGAGCACTTCAGGCATGCTGATCTCTTTCCCTGCCTACTCCCTCACTGCTAGCTTTGCAGAACTGCTGTGAGTTACGTGTGCTTGCCTCTGTGCAGCAAGAAGTGGAAAGCAGTGGCTGCATCCCTGCCTTGGCTGCTGGGACTGGAAGTCATCTGTGCACTGGCTGTGCTTGAGAAAAGGAGAACCTATTTGCATGGCCTATTTAAATTCTTCAGGCAACACACATTTCAGTGTTTTCCATGGAACCAGCAAATCTCAGCGTTTCTAGACAATTTATCACCATGTATTTCCACCATTGGAGACAGCATGAAATCTAGTCCCAGCGAGAGCACTGCTTGCATTTTGCATTAGAAAGAGCTTGCAGTTTTAGGTGCTAGATGCCAGCAACCACTCCAGGGCTACTTGCTATTAGTGCTGTTATTATTCACCATCTGGTACTTCTAGTGTTGGACATGATGAAGCCCCCTTCTCCTTGGTTCATGGCACCTCATGATTTGAAATAGTTCAGTACCAGCAGCCTGAGGATGCCCAGACTGACTGCAGTGGTGTCCAAATCTGTCTTTTTTTTTTTCATCCTTCCTGTCCATTCTTTTTTTTTTTCTGTCTCTCCATTGGCCCCATTCTTTCTTCATGCCACAGGAAGCATCCCAATGAGAGCTGTCTTTCAAGTAGTCTTATAATGGGCTGACAGGATCTTTACCAGGCAAAAACATGATTCAGAATGTGCGTGTCAGGCTGGTATCCTAGAAAGCAACTGAACTATGAGTCGTCTCTAAACTACCAGATTATTGGAAGATCATGACCTATCAGAAATGAGCCAGGTCCCTCTAAAGCATTAAAGTATTCAGAGCATCTCAGTTTACTTCAGTATAAGCACCACCTCCGTAATGAAGTCTCCAGGGCTCAAATTGTTGCATTGCTCTGTTAAATTCACATTTACTGGTCAAGGAGCTGTTGTCTCTATTCCTCTTATGCACGAGGGATTTTTCCTTGATAAACAGCAAATGCTTCTATTTATCTTCCTTTAGACTTAGTGATTGAACTGACTGGGAAGTTTCTATTGAAATTATGTTTCTGCTATTCCCCTACAGAGCAGACTGGATTCCTGGGGTTTGTGTTTCCTTAGGCATGCTGTGGTCTCTTCTGGTTGAACTGGCAGCATACTGTTGGTCAAACAGCCATGTTACCTCATGGGGCGCAAAATGGGTCTGGATTATTTGATGTAGAGGACAAGGAAAAAGAGAAACAAACTTAATAAGCTTTTCTTCATAAAAACAGGCTACCTCATGGAGCTTGGAAAGGGAGGGAAATTTGAACCACACATTGAAACAAACATTTTATGCAAGAAGGAGTAAATATTTATTTTTAAAATCATTACATTATTTAACGTGCTGAGTCAAAGTTTTCAAAATGATCCTTTTCATGAAAGCCACAGTTCTGAGTTTTTATCAGGATTGGAAAGAGAAGTGGGTACTAAAATGCTAGAATTTGGTGCGGATATCTTTTCTATACTATTTACCACCTCACAGAGTTGCTATCTCGTAGTGGTTGTGTTGTGTGTGAGAGGGGGAACACAGGTGTGCTATAACTTGAGCTTCTGTACCCAGAAACTGAAAGCATCACCAGACTTCACTGAACAGCCTTGTCCTGCTAGTGGTAAGACAGTTAAGTCTTAAGTGTGACCCATCTGAGGAAGTAAGGCCTGGAAATAGGCTACCTGTAAATGCATCTTCTCTTACAGGAGAGGGGTAGGTGCTGGCTATAGGTCTGGCCTACCTTCCAAAAGTCAGAGAGGACAAAAGCCATGGGATGGGAGTGCTGTAGGCTGGGGACTGTCTATAAGTCCATGAACAGGTCACGTGGAAAATTTGCACTCAGCTCTGAGTGAACAGTGAGCACTGACCATCTTCCTCTCTACCTGCTGCTCTCTTTTCTTGAGTGGAAAGAGCAGCGTTTCCCTCCTCTTCCACCTGAGATCATTTCTGTGGAGATCATTTAGTGTTTGGGATGGGATTGATTTCACTGCTGATGTCTGTAAAAGTGGCAAACTAGGAAATGATATGCTGTAACAACTGTGTAACTATAGGATATTTATACATTCAGTCTGATTACTCAAATGTTACTTGGCACTTTATTCCACGAGTGAGTGATTAGATGATAAACTTCATATGCAAAAATTTCAGCATCTGCATGCATTATAAAGCTGCTATATCTCAGTGTTGGAGGGGCGAAGGAATATGTTTGGAGGTGATACTGGAGAGGTGGAAGGAAGGCAGCTCTGATTTACAAGCTGCAGGACCTGGGTTTTGTTCATGTTGATTTCTGCTGTGATGGCAAGCAGTGCCCCCTGGGCCTGGGTTTTAGCCACTGACAGTGACACTGTCTGATAAGGAACAATTGCTATTCTGGAAGGTGAGGGCTCACACACGAGTGGCTGTTTCTACGCTTATTTTTCCCCTTGGGCAGCTCACTCCATAGACACCAAAGCCAGGTTTCCTGGGGAAGAGAGGGGAAGGGGTTGTTGGAGCAGTATCCTAGTATCAGCCTGTTGTGGGACAGATGTCTGTGTCTTTCAGCTGTATATATATTTTATATATATTTCAGAACTGTGTATATATATATTTCAAAATATACAAATTGCAGGGGTGAAGTAGGTGTCAGAAGCTGGTAGGGATTGGTCAGCCAAATCAGATGCAATGTCTAAGCTGTGACAGAAAATCTCAGTCATCAGTGAGACCACCATAACACACTTCTGTGCTTCCTGGCCCATGCTTCAGTGGGGATCTCAGTGGGCAGCTATAAATTCCTTTTCATCGTGCCTCTGCAGCCTGATTCTGTCTTCCAGAATGCAAGTTTTGCTTGCCCTGCCACTTCAAAGGTTACTTCCCAGGCATACGATGCTGCAGGTGCTTTCTGCAAAGGTCTTTAGATGAGATTTCAGTAATGGCTCTGTTGCTGTTCTGACTGAATTAGAATGAGCCTGCCTTATGGAGGAGTTTCCACACTGTCTCAGTGTCCTGAATTTGATTATGGTTGTGGATTTCTTTTGTCTCTTTACTTTTTCAGAGAAATTTGTGAATGCTTTGCCAGACGCCTCCGCAGCCCTGATACCAATCATGCAGGGTGAGCTGTAAGAAAATCGATGCATCACTTGTTTTGGCAGTTCCAAAAAGGAGATAGTTACTGAAGTTAGAAATACCCTAGCTGTAGGTGTGGGTGTTTCTCTCCCTCAATATTATGCAGGCTTCCAGGAAAACAATAGATTTACCTCAGGGTACAGTTGCATTGGTACAGATGCACATCCAAAGAAGTGCCTTGTGCACTCTGATACCCATCATTGCTCAAGACTTGACTGATTTTGAGAATCATCATCATAAGCATTAGGATTCTGTTTAAAACCATCTTTCTCTGTGTGTATCCACTCGACAGCTATTAGAAATATAGACCTATATAGCACAGTCAACATACTGGCTTGACAAGAAACTACTTTTGCTAGACTTGGAAGCATGGAAAGGTAAAGGGTCAAAGGTAGTGGAAACTGGCCTGTGGTTAGCTTCGCTTTGATAAACTCAGACCAATGGTAAGATTGTTCTGACTTTTAATTCCTGGTAACTACTGAGGGTCAGTGTATAAGATGCAGAGTTGATGATACTGCTGTCTAGTATATGCCTTACTTTCTTCCCCTGTCCCCCTCTATTAATTCAGGGCTGCTGATTTCAGATGAAGTCCTCTCTGCAGCTAAGGCAATCTCTGTCTTGTTTCATTCTTTATTTGCACTGTTGATATATGACTTCTTAATGTTTTTCCTTGTGCTTTGATCCTCTCCTCTGGAAAGAAGTCAGAGCTCCCTATGAAAGTGAGCACAGTGTGACGTAGTTTCCCCCTCCTTAAATATCTTCTGAAATTTTCTCTTATTGTGGTGCTTTCAAAAGCAAAGCCTCTGACTTAAGTGCTCAGAAGTTGGCAAAAATATGCTAAGCAGAAGCACGAGGAAGTTAAATATTTAAGGCTTTTAGATTAAAACTCAGATTTGATTCCTGTTTGAGAATGAATGTAAAGTTTGTGTCTTTTAAATTAACTTGGATTGGCACTTCAGCCAGATCAGTGCATCTCAAGCAGCTCATTGTTCTAGTTGTTTCTGCTTTGTTTTAACATCTCTTTATGTCGACCTTTTAACTCTGGCTTTGCATGTGGATGTTAAATCCTCCCAGGCAAAGACTTTTCTTTGTACAGCATCATAATATCATGGAGTCCTGCTTGTGATGGTTTCCTGTGCTCTGGACTAATGCACACTGGTCTGACAAATTTCAAGGCAGGAATTTCCTCTTGGCTCAGTGAAGTGCATTGCTCAAGACAGTGGCTCTTGCATCACCGATGCTTGTTTGGCACAGCTGGATGTGAGTGGGAACAGCTTGAAAAAGACTGATCCATGGCATGAGGGTGCATTTTTTGCAAACGCTCTCTATCTCCTCCTAGTTGAAAAGGTTCTGCATTGCGTACCCAAGTGTGATTGTCTCCTCTTCGCTGCCCTTTCCTTGCTATCAAGGACTGGCAGTGGTACCTGCCATGTTGCTCTTCCTGTGAAATGTCAACTGAAGCAATTCAATCTTACACCGATTAGCTCCAGCTAAAAAATGTCAGGAAAGCATTCCTTGCCATCAAAGCTTGCCTTTGTCAGAAGAGCTGGCTGGTGAGTAAAGAAGTCAGAGATTACTGATATGGAGCGATCAATTGAAGAACTGTAATTCAATCAAATGGTTCTGCTGGTATCATAAACTATGAGAGCAGGGCTCAGTCCGTTTTAGAGATCATCAGAGCCCTGTGACTGAGTTAATACAGACTCTGCGATCGATGAAACTCTCTCTCCCTTACCTCCTTTTAACTTACCCTCTTGCTGTCTGCTTTTCCATTTCTCCTGTTTGTCCTCTGCTCCTCCACCCTTGCGTGCTATCTGCTTTTAATTTCCCTTGTCGCCTTTCCCTCCTCTTTTACCACCTTCCTTCTGCTCCTGTTTCCTGCTCTGCTCCTCACTCCTGAGCCCAGCCTGATGTACGTGACAAGGTTGGCAGATGTGTTGCTGTTAAATGAAGGGGCTCTTCAGTATGTCAATTCTGGCAGAGTGTATATTTTTTCCATTTTGGGACATCAAGAATTCATGTCGGGGGTCAGGAATACAGATTAGGATTTTTCCTTTCAAGAAGGTTTTAGTCTCTGTGTGTGTCTTTCTCTGTTATTTCATTAGAATCATAAAGGGAATATCTGTCCAGGTGATGGGCTCATAAACACCATTAATGCTACTTAGATCTTCATGTATTTTTCATGAGTTGAACACATGGCTGTAGATAGCGGGCATATGCAACCTATGTAGTGGCATAAAAATTTAAATTTGCTGGTGGGCAGCATGTCTTACGGCTGGCAAGGGGTGCTTGGCCTTTTTATTTTACCCTTAATCAGAACTTTTATTCTTTGACATTTTGGGTTGACTAGCTGCACCTGCTGTCCAACGCAATTGTGTGAGCGCTGCCTGTGATCACTTTGTAAAATGGCTGTGAGCATGTGTGCCTCCAGCTGTGCTGAGCCACAGCCCCAGGGAATCAGGTAGCTGACTGTGTGACAGTGTGAAGGGACAGCACCGAAAGCAAATGTAAGCTGTGGCAGGATGTCACTGGAAGAAAGAGGACAAACTGGGCAGTGTGAGAATTTGGTGTTGCCACTTAGTCTCACTAGTCAGCAGACTGAGGAGCAGATGCTTTACTATGGCAGTGACTGGGCATTAGGACTTGGGATCTGTTATTGGCTACAGAAAAAGTGATTCAATCTTTGTCACCAGTAACACTCAGCTGCAGCAGGAGACCTTTTCATACAGTTCAGATCTCTGTTCTGCGTGCTTTGGGGTGCAGTGACAATGATGTACCTCTGCACTTGGCTTAGTGCTTTGCTGTTATTTCCTCTTCCTTTTTCTCAATGTGCAGCAGGAAAGCCCGGCTCTTTCTTTATCCGTGGGTGGTACATATTCATCAGTCTAGCTCACCAGATCAGAACAATCAGCAATTGACCGTATGTTGAAAACAGACACGCTCATTAATTTTAGGAGCCAACGTTCACTAACCAAAATGGCTCATAAACTACCCCAGGGGATCAGGGAAAGATTGAAAATTCGAGATGTGGTGCCTTTGCAGCAACAGGACTGCTGGTTCTTCTCCTCTCAGCTCCTCAGTGATTGTCTGGGATCTCATACATGGCATTCGTGGGCCCTCTTCCTCTTGCCTGCATCCCTTACCTGTGTTCAGCACTGATGAGAAGAGGTGGGCTCTGGAGGCGTGCGCAGCTGACAAAGGCAAAGCACAGCTTGGTATAACCTTCTGGAAACTGAACTGCTTTTCTCATAGGGAGCAACCATCCTCTAGGTCCTCTGTGAATTTCACAGCAGTCCAGTTAGATTCACAGTGCAGTCCCTTGGGCATCCTACTACAGTCACCGCTGAAGTAGGAATATCAAGCCACAGCCACCTCAGCTTGTTTAAGCTATTCTTGTAGCTTTGAGTTAGACATCTCTTTGGTGTTCCTAACACTGAAGACTTTTCCCACCCCCACATACTTCAGAACTTCTGTTCTCTTTCAAGTTTTCTTTTTTTTTGTTCTTTTGTTAAAATCATTTCTCTTCCTTCAAGCTTTTCAAAGTACTTCTGAGGCTTCTCAGTCACACAAAGAACACTTTATGGGTTGAATTCCTAGTAGCATTCCCTGTATTTCTGGCCATTTCATGTTTCGTATAATACAGGCAAGGTCTCTAGCAAGGACTGGTGATTATAGGCCATTCCATGAGACAGCTTGCCCACCCTGAGAAGCTATAAAGAGACTTAATCATCAGAATGCGTCGAGCCTTCATTATTTAAAAATGGGGCTCCATTTAGTTGTTTTAAGACAGACTTCAAAAACGTATACATGAGCTTCGTGAAAAGGGAGATGGGCTTACAAATGATTTGGTCATCTGTAAAAAATTGCTTACCTTTTTAAAAGATGTGTTTTAACTAACAGGATAGAATTAGAGTTGCACTGCAATTTGAGGTCTGTTTTAGTGCACCTGAACAGCTGTGAGAATTTTGGCAAGTAGTTGTGGAGCTTGCTATCATGTTCTGGTGGGTGTGAGTACATTCACACAGAGCAAAGGGGTATTGGCTTAATGCATGCATGCATTTGTGTAGCCAGTGCTGGGAGTTCAACAGGTGATTAGCATTAATGAAATTATGCGGGCAGCAGCAATGGTATCATGTACTCTGTTCATCCTTCAAAGAAGAAGCATTCTCTGTGACGAGTGAAACATTCTGCCTTCTCCCACATTATTTGTCAGCCAGGATGCTGACAATATTCAGCTATAACATGCATCTGAGCAATATCTAATGAAACCAAATGTGTGTCTGTGTGGGGGCGGAGAGCTGCCAGCGTTTATTACAACAAAAGGAATTAGTCATCACGGGGCTTTGTCATGACCTTCTGTTTGTCTGTCTCATATCCCAGAAAAAACAGAGAAGCTGCTTTTTATTACTGCTTCCTCTTGGATCCGCTTCTTCCAGTGAAAGTAATTCCCACAGAAATGACTTTTCCTCCTCGTTTCAGAAGCGAGTAAAAGTTTGGGGAAAATACTGCTAAGATTCCTGATAAGCTGGTGAAGAGTACATAACGTTAAAACTGTTTCCCAGAACTTTGTATTAGAAGCTCATCTAATACGAGTCTCAAGAAATGAATGACTTCAGTGCAGATGCAGTCTCCTGCCTCAAAAATACTGAATTTTCAGAAATGCCTTGAAAATGATAAAAATGTGTAATAAAACTTCAGGGGCTTACAAAGATTGAAGAAACATGCAGGTCAGTGGATTTGTTGGAGAAATAGAAGAAATAAATCCAATTTACTCTTTTAAAAGTTATGTGCAAACAGCTGCAATGTGTCTGTCTTGTTCAAGCCATTCCCTTTCTTCTTTGTCACATACTTAACTACATTGTCAACAGCGATTGCATTTGTGGAGTACTGGGTAAACAATTTTATAGATAATAGATGTGGGGTGAAAAAGTATGACAGTTCTGGAAGCATCCTGTCTTCATTTAAATTTGACCATATTCAAACCTGCTGTTGTTCACCGCACTTCAAAGGTAGCCTGCTGTGCTCAGTCAAATCCACATACTTGTGATGAAAGTTATTCAAACTTTTTAAAAGAATCCTGGCAGTTTTGGCCTCCTGTTCGTGTTCTTCAGTGGTTGATAAGCAGATCGTCACCATCATTCCTCACCCTCCCTTGATTTATTGTCTGGTTGAGATTATTCAGAGAATTTCTTTGAATAACTTTGGTTGTTGATATGTGAACAATTTGTCTGATACTCAGTTTGACTCATGTCTGTAAGATCTGACTGGACACAATAAGCCATGTGTTTTTCTTCCTGTTTCCTAATTGGATTACTGGAGTGCAATCATGGGTGATGTTATAGATTTTATGAAATTGTAGAACACATTTGATGTTCATCAGTAATTACAGCTGCAGCAATGTTTTTTTTTTTCTTTTCTTTTTTTTTTATGGCAGGAAAGTTTCTTCTTGTGATATCACTAACCAAAAAGAAGATGCAATAGTGATGAAATAAGTGTCATATTCTGGAGCTTAAAAGACTGTTTTGAGTCCAAAGGAAGATGTTTTCTTTTCTGCTCTCTCCAGACTTAACAGAGGCAAGTGAAGGAGAACAGGAGTAGTTTTATTTCATGGTTTGTTCAGGCTCAGTGGGACCCCCTAGCTCTGAGTGAAGTCTGGCTAAACATTACCTTATTTCTCTGGTGCTCCTCCAGCCTTCCCTGTTTGTCAGCTCACTCTGATAAGAATTCCTGGGCAGGGTAGTGGTACTCAGCTTCTGATATGTGAAACTGACGAGGGCAAGAACAAGCAAGGGAAGTTGTCCAAATGGGAAATGCCACTATCTTTCACAAATGCTATGTTGCTGGCATTTGCTTCAGTGAATATGTGGGCTCACAGAGGCCATCTACTACACAGAGAGTTTGCATAAAGGTGAGTATGGTGTCTTTGAAAGGGGAAGCAAGGTCTGCAGACAACTCTGAGCTGATGGTCAGGGCAGACTATGCAACCCCACTGCCACTGATCATGTCTCAGCTGACATATTGTTTGATGTCTCATTAATGAACAATGGAATAACTTGGCTTCCTCATTTGGCCATTTGTGAGTAGGGACTTAAATATTTAAGGGATGCTATGACTCAAGATTCAGCTTGGCTTTTGAAGATGAGGCTGTAGGGGGGGGGGGGGGGGGTCTCTAAGTCATCTTCTATAGTAAAAACGACCCACTAGGATGAAAGTGAGAACTTCATACTTAAAAACATCTGTGATCTCATGTAGGCACTCATTGCATCTATCTGTTTCCATCCCTTATGGTTTACCTGTATGGTACCAAAGAGGTAGATGTGGGATTGTTCAATGTGTGAATGGAACTTAGTGTAGTGTGGTAAATGGGAGTGTACTGCTTATTTATATAATGGTATTAGAATGTACTCATGTTCCTTTGTCAACCAAGTATTGCTTTTGCTTCTCCCCTATCCTTGTCTACTACCTGTGTATGTTGATAGATTTTCACTGAGCTGCCCACGTCACTCAGGTATCTCTGCTGGGTGGTAGCAATTAATTTAGTCTACAGGTGTCAGTGTGGATAGTTCAAACAGTTTTGGCTGTTTCACCTTGTATTTGTCATACAGAATTTCTGCTATTATGCTATAGGTATGCATAGCTTGATAAGAGATTTCTTAAGATTCTTATTATATTGCAATCTAAACAAGACGAATCTTGCTACATTTGGATTTTTTTTCATATTACTAATGATCTGTAAAAAATATGCAAGTAATAAGCACAGGAAACAATAGTCTGAGAGTTTTATCATACACTACATTGCTCTTCAAACATAATGGAAATGTTTGGGGTCCATTTTGTCTTGTGTATTTCTGATTAAATGGTAGGACCATATGAATGTGAAAGACTATTACATTTTGTTCATATTGTTCTAATAATGTAAAATGAATGGTATTCTAATCATGGGTATATGCTAGTTCATCAATAACCAGCTTCATTTTAACTTCTCTAAAGCAATGGAAAAACAAGTTTCAAAGGTTTTTGTTGTTGTTGTTGTTGTTTTTCTTTTAACTGCCTAGAACTGGCAGTGTCAAGAAGTTCTCAGAAGTTCTCACTTACATTAACAGTAATTTGTTTCCTTAGCTTCTGTCCTTCTGTGCTTGGTCATGCAGCTGTTATGTTAGGCTTCCTTTCCTTCTTTCCTTTTTGATTTCCTTTATCATGGCATGTCTACTTCTTTTTTTTTTTTTCCTGAACAGAAATCATGTATTATACCTAGAATGTTTACAGCTTGGTGTTTTCCCCACAAGAGAAACTAAACTACAATTTTATGCTTTTAGTGATGTTATATCACAGGATACTGTGTGTGCTGAGACTACTGCTACTCCAGTGGTCTGTGTATTAGAGGACTGGTGTCTTTACTGTCATAACTCTACTGGAGTCATTGGAACCGTGCTAGAAGAAAACTTGGCCCCAATCTATCCTTCTTGAATACTTTATAGCCAGGTAATACAATATCCCATTGATCTCTTCTTTTTTTTTTTTTTTGGTCATTTCTCCACATTTTGCGATCAGAAATACTTACTGAGTTACGATCCCATTCTTTTGCTAGGAATTCTGTGCTGCTTCTCAATTTGGTACAATAGCTAGCTTTCCATATGTCTTATTCTTGGCGTTGTGCCGTCTAGTCATTTAACAAAAGGAAACTTAGGAAGCCATTTCCTGCTTGTCATTTTTGCCTCACTCAGTGTTTGAACACATCAGCTGATTTCAACCAGAAGCATCAGAAATTTAGGCAATTAAAATGTTTTATCCTCTCCATTTTATGAATATAAGAATGTAGCTATTCCAAGTAATGCTGCTAAGAGTGAAACTGTAGAGTGAGCTCTGATGTTCTGGGTGCTGAAGAATTCTTTCAGGAGAAAACTCAGCTCTGGTTAAAGCTTCAATCGGTGCTTCTACCCAGGACCAAAGATATTTTTGGAAGCTTGGCTTATTTCAGTTCTTTTGCCATGACTCTTAATATGTACTCCCAGTGATGTCCATGAATCCTTGATGTCTTCCTCCAGGTGTTGAGATGTGGTTTCTTAAACCCAGGGTAGGACAAACGGCTCTCTTCAGTCTTGTTTCCAGATTGATTTGTCTGACATGAGTACCCATAGCATTTCAGTCTTTCCTCCCACCAGCTAACTGCAATAAGATCTTTAACCATAGTGGATAAATATAAAAGCCCAACCAGCACTCACTAGTGAGTTGCCTAAGCACTGTGTAAAAATGCACAGCACTAACACTAGAGCCAAAGGATCAAATATTTTTCATGTTTACCATAAATACAGCTTATCATATTTCTGAAGATCAGAGATGGTCACTCATTCCACTGTATGAGGAAATAATTAGCCAATTCTCATTGCTGTAAGCCAAGTCTCAGCTAATGGATTTGTTCTATTGTCTCTCCTAGTTTCTTATTCATTACAATCTGGAACACTGGAGGTGTTGGCTCTGAGGTGTGTGCTATCATCTCCATAATATCGCTGTAAGCTGTCTTTAAAAATAATTTCTCTCTGCCAGTTCAGCAACTCAGGCCTCAGCAAGAAATGCAAGATGCTTTAGTTTACCCTGCCAGGTGGCCCTGAAAAGAAATTTCTGGATCAAAGTGATGTTTGGCTTGACTCTGCACTGGGGTAGCTGCAAAGGGCTAATCTCTTACCTTAATTTTCATCAAGTACTGATAGAGGATTGGAAACTAAACAAAACAGAAAGCTCAGAATGACAACAGATCAAGATAGGACCAGGTACAAGGATGTGCCTAGAGAGAGAGAGAGAGGAGAAGGTAAAAAGCATGAGGGAGCAGAGATAAATGAAAGCAGAGAGGGAGGAGGTAGTGAAGAGAGCCTAGTTTTCATCCGTCTTCAGCACTGCAGCAGGTGAAGGGGCTTGGGTTAATGGAGTGTCTGGGTAAAAGCTTGGCCTGCTCAACAAATGGAGGAGAGAAATAAAAGGGAAGCCATCAAAGGGAGCAAGAGGAGAAGAGGAAAGTAAAGGCTGTAATTCATGGATGGAGAGACAGGAGAAGATAAAGCTCTAGGAAGACTGCAATAAAGGGATGTTGGAGCAATAGAGAAAGAAGGGCAGGGAATTAATAAAATGATGGAAAATGGAACGGGGGGTGGAAGAGCTTATGACAACTTAGAACAGCTCGAAAAAGGTCATGCGTGCCCTCTGGGCTCCTAGCCACACAAAAACCAGAGAAGACTGTCATGGTAGATAAACAAGGGATGGTAGGATTGAGCACTATTTATAACTTGCTTGTCATCCAGCATGGGAATGGAAATGAATATCCTGCCCCTGTAAGGTTGTTGGGGCACTGCAGAAACTGGCGCCTGTTTTCTCTTGGCTGTCAAGTGCGAGGACAGGTGCCAGATATTCACACGTGTTTCTCTTCCACACAGAGGTGCTGGAAGGGTTTGTGAAGGAAGAGAACAGATCTCTGGAAGAAAACAGGGCTTGTTGTGTTGAAATCTGTGCTTCTATGCCACCTTATCCACTTGCCTAGGAAAAGTGATTGAGAGATTAAAAAAAAAACAAAAAATCCCATTCCTGTAATTTTACATTTGGCTGACAGTCTGTGGCTTGGGTAACTTATTACTTTGCCTCTTTAAGGAGAAGTAACTTAGGTTCTGCCTAATATTTTTGTCTGAATTTGAGAGTGCTTCAGGCTTCGATAGAAGTTTTAAGACCAAAGAAAATCAGTTTGAGAGCCTCGTGTCAGGTCCCCTGTCTGGTTCCTCAACAGCATCAGAGGTGGATCCTCAGAGGAAGTTTTATGAGCTACTGATCAAGAATAGGAGTCTTTGGAGAGGTACAGTGCTACTCTGTTATGCCACACTGTGGCTGTCTACCTACAGCTGAAGTCTTACCGGATACAAGGGACAGATCTGTGTGACTGTTTATTTGTGGTGCTTACATCGAGCCCTATTGAGGGGTTCAGCAGGTTGAGAACTGTGCAACATGCAGATGGGATTTGTGCCTTCAGCACGTGGAGACAAGCTCTCCTCTCCTTTCCCCTGGTATTATCTGACGTACAGCTTTTCTTGCTTCAAGTTCAGGTGGAGTGGAGGAGATAGGGTTTTGAGATGGAAGTGGATTGAGAAGTTACTGGATGTCACAGTGCGGTTCCTGTTATTGAATGTCTGTCTGCTTCTGGGATGCTGGCAATCCTTTTACTCTCACAGCAAGCTCTTCATGCTGATTAGCCATATGGACACTTTGAAAAACAGCTGAGCGAAGAGGTCTGAAAATCCAGATTTTTCCAGTATGTGGGGTCTCTGCCCATCTGTGGGTATTTGTAGGTCAGATGATTCCAATAACAGTCCCTTGGTGGAGACTAGGAGTGGACAGCTGTTCTGGAGATCTCGACCAGTTAGCCAGAAGGAAGGGAGCTCTTACTGAGATGCTCCTTCACAGAGCTTTGGCAAGAAAACCATTTCTGAATGTTTCGCTGTCAGGGAATGTAATATCACAGGTACTACAGAACAGCAGTAACAGACCACCTTGCCATGTTTATAGGCCTAATGTCTATCCAGCTGAGGTGAGGTTTTAGTTGTTACGTCCTGGGAGGATTTTTGGGTAGGTGGGCACCCAAGCCTCGCAAGCCAGGCTATGTAGCAGGCAACTTTTATAGCACACATTTGTACTCATCCCTCAAGAGATTTGTGTGTTTCTGCATAGGCACAAATCCCTGCTCATGTGAGCATGCAAGTCATCTTCCCTTCTGTAATTTCTCATTTTGAAAATGTGTGCTCCCTAGAGAAGGGGGAAGACAAGCAGGATCATCTGTCTGACGAGGTTGCCATCACTTCTCACCAATGTTAGAGGGCTTTTGCAAGTGATCCCTTTCCAACTTCCCATCCTTACCAGACTGTGGGAAGCAAAAGGCCACCAAGTCTACATGCTGTACTTTATTTCTGGTAGCGTGTATTTCTTCAGTATGCCTGGCATTTTTTCTGATTACTTCCATTCCATCAGCAAACTGCCCTACTGTGATCTCCTGCACATGCCTCAAGGCTTTAAACGCATCTCATCCTTCCAGAGCAGGTGGGAAGGGGAAAAAGTGACTTCATCTGAAACATCAGTTGAAGGCTTTTTACAGATGAAGGCATAAAAGAGTGTCGTATCTCCTCCTTCAGTGGCTTGTAAACGGGCTTTGAGCAGGATTTTAATCTTGAGTTCAGGTCTCCCTTTTTTGTTTGCATCCACCCACTCCTGCTTCCTTCACATGATGGTCTGAGGTACGTATCTTCTGTCATGATTTAATCCTCACTCACAGTGCCCCAGGGAGCTGAGGAGTGCCTGTCATCCCTGGCTCACGGATGGGCAATGAATGCACAGATGCAGATTAATGGTGTGACTATGTCTTGGAGACAAAGATCTGAGCTCTTTCTATGCAAGCTGGCTCCCAAATCTGGAACCCAAGTCTCATGTCCTGTCCTATCACTGTCATAAAGGGTGGCTCATTATTTCATATTGACTGCTGCCTACTATATTTTGGCCTCTGCTTCCTCCATGAAATCATGGTGTCATTATAATGGACAATGAGCTGATAACGGCCATGTAGTAGGTGATCTGTTTCCTATTCCTGACAGTCACTGATCGTCTCATTGCTTAAAGCAGAAGGGCTATGACTCCCCACTGAAGCTATATAAAGTGGCAAAGCTGCATCCCGCCCCCGCCAGTCTCACAGGAGCAGTCAACACTTACTTAACCTTTAGTGACAGGTGACATACCTCAAAGAGAAACAATGGTTTGTGGGTAATGGTTTATTTATTTCTTCAACAGCAAGCTGTAAATCCACCTATTTATGGAAGCCACATTTCTTGCCTATTGTTCAACTGTTGCTCAGAAGTGCCATTCTGTTATCAGCGTGGATGTCAAACAGTCACAGCTCTGTCAATTTGATGTCATGTCTGCTGCGGGAGGAACTTAGGTTTTTTGTGTGTGCACTTGCATTTTGAGAGATTAAGTGTGAATAAGCTGGAGAGGGAGGAAGAGAAGGGACAACCTTGCATCAGTCCTTCACTCTTCATAGAATCATGGAATCATAGAAACATTTAGGTTGGGAAAGACCCCTAAGGGCATCTAGTCCAATCGTCCACCTACCACCAACGTTGCCCACTAAACCATGTCCGTCAGTACCACATCTACATGTTTCTTGAACACCTCCAGGGATGGTCACTCCACTACTTCCCTGGATAAACTGTTCCAATATCATTCTTTCTGAGAAGAAATTCTTCCTGATATCCAAACTGAACCTCCCCTGGCAAACTTGAGACCATTCCCTCTCATCTTATCGCTTGTTAGTTATTTAGGAGAATAGACTGATCCCCACCTTGCCACATCTCCTGATAAGGTCTCCTTATCTCTGATAAGGTCTCCCCTAAGCCTCCTCTTCTCCAGACTGAACAATCCCAGTTCTATTAGCTGCTCCTCATAGGACTTGTGCTCCAGATCCTTCACAGCTTGGTTGCCCTTCTTTGAACACTCTCCAGTGCCTCAGTATCTTTCTTGTAATGACGGGATCAGTACTCGAGGTGCAGCCTCAGCAGAGTTGAGTATAGAGGGATGATCATCTTACTGCTCCTGCTGGTTCCACTATTTACGATGCAAAACAGGGTGCTGTTGGCTTTCTTGGCTCCTGTTCAGCCAATTGTCAACCAACACCCTCAGATCCTTTTCTTCCACAAAGTTTTCTAGCCACTCTGCCCTAAGCCTGTAGTGTGGCGTGGGATTGTTGTGACCAAAATGCAGGACCTGACATTTGGTCTTGTTGAACTTCATCCCACTGGCCTCAGACCATCAATCCAACCTGTCCATATGCCCCTGTAGGGCCTTCCTACCCTCAGGCATTACAGCACTTCCCCCCCAACTTGGTGTTGTCTGCAAACTTACTGAGGATACACTCGATCATTTCATAGATCATCAATGAAGATGTTAAGCTGGGCCCCAATACTACTCCTGGGCAACACCACTCATGGCCGGTTGCCAGCTGGATTTAACTCCACCACTCTTTGGGCCTGGCCATCCAGCCAGTTCTTTACTCAGTGAAGAGGGTACCTTGTCTGAGCCAAGGGCTGCCAACTTCTCAAGGAGAATACTGTGGGAGATAGTGTCAAAGGCTTTGTTAACGTATAGGCAGACTATGTCAATAGCCTTTCCCTCATCCTCCAGGTGGGTCATCCGGTCATAGAAGGAAGTGCTCTGCCCAGAGGGATAACTGACTCTTCTTTGGAGATATTCAAAACCCACCTTGATGCTTTCATAGAGTCAAAGAATTGCTTTAGCTGGGAAGTACCCTTAAAGGTCGTCTAGTTGAACTCTTCTGCTGTGATCAGGGGCATCTATAGCTAGATCACATTGCTCGGAGTCTGATCCAGCCTGACCTTGAATGACTCCAGGGATGGGACATTTGCTACTCTTCTAGGCAACCTGTTGCAGTATCTCACCACCCTTCTTCCTTACATCCAATCTAGATTTCCTCTCTTTTAGTTTGAAACCATTTCCCCTTGTCCTGTCATAACAGACCCTGCCAAAGAGTCTGTCTGAACTTTTGTAACCTACTCTAGGGAGCCTACCATGGCAGGAAGGTTGGACTAGATGACCTCCAGAGGTCTCTTCCAACTCCTTATGCTTCTTTGATTCTGAGATAAGGTTGGTCAAGCAGGACTTGCCTTTTATGAACCCATGCTGGCTGGGCCTTATCCCCTGGCTGTCCTGTACTTGCCACATGATCACACTTGAGATGATCTGTTCCATCACTTTCCTGTCAGGTCAGCCTGACAAGCCTGTAGTTTCCTAGATCCTCAATACAACGCTTATAGATGGACATCAAGTTAACAAGTCTTTAATCCTCTGGGACCTCTCTGGTTGATCAGGACCGTTGATAGACAGTGGAAAGCAGCCTGGGTATCACCTCTGTCAGCTCCCTCAGCACCCTCAAATGAATCCTGTCTGTCCCCAGGGACTTGTGGCAGTCTAGATGGAGTATAAGGTGTCTGTTTCCATCTGAATCAATTAGGAGTTCATTCTGCTCCTCATTCCAGATTTCCAGGTCAGGAAGTTGAGTACCCCAGTTATAACTGGTTTGACTTCTAAATGCATAAAGATGTAAGAAAGGCTATGAGAACCCCAGCCTTTTCCTTATCCTCAGTGGTCGTGTTCCCTACTGCAACCAGTAAAGGATGGAGATTCTAGTAGAAATACCAGTGTCCTGAACAGTTCAAAGTCTGTAAGTCCACAGCAGCAGTTTTGGTGACCCTCCTTCTAACTTCAGCAAGGAGTAAAAACTCCTGTCAAATCTTCAAGGGGGGTATACCTGTTCTTTTAGGTATAGGTGTATGTTTCATGAAGCCTAACGCTGACGTCTGTCACTTGTGGAGGAGGAGATAAGAAATGAGTGCCAAAACATATAACCATAAACTCAGATAATACAAATCAGCTTAGCATCACTACGAGTGTAAGCTGTTCTCCTTTCCTTAGAGCAGCCTGCAAATTGGCTTTGTGAGTGTACATGTGCTAGTGCACTGAAATGTTATCTCCAGCAGTGTTTTGTTTATGAGTACTTTCATTAATGGAGGTACCATGTCTTAAGAGTGTTCATTTAGTCAACCACATGACTTCATTCTTGTCTCGTGAGGTCATGTGAGAAGCCAAGGCCACAAATTTTCAACTGTGTTACCTTATCACTGCTTCCGAGGCTAATCCTAACTTAAGGAAAACTTCCAAACCCATAGGGATGCTTTAGTCCTTAATGTTTGACAGGCTTCATTTCTTTAAATATTTCCTCTTAAATATTTCTTGCATCTTCCATACTGCTACTGGATTTTCTCTTTGCCCCTGCTGTGGTGCCTCAGTGCTTTTATTCAGTGTATTCAGTGCTTGTATTCAGTGTATTATATTTCAGCAACGTTCATACAGGCCTTTAATTTTTCTGGCATTTCTGGATGTGCAAATGACCATTTGCATGTGAAAAATGAGCACACTCACAACTCTGCAGCTACCCATAAATATCGGAGAGTACAAAGTTGGAGGCTGCAGTATGCAATTTAGCACAGTGTCTTTGTGCCCTGTTCTGTTCAATTTATTGTTGGTGAAGCATGCACCTATGCATAAAGCTGAAGTTGTACACGCATTTTCACTCTAAATGCTAAATTTCAAATAGGGCTGGATGGGATTTTTGGTTGTGTACTTCATTCATCACAAATAAGCACTCTGTTTGACCCAAGTGATTTGTGAAATATTTTGCCCTCAAGCCCCCTCCTTCAGATTGAAGAATTTAAAATTTTTTGCTCCAACTTTTTCAGAAAATCTTTTTTTTTTTTTACTTCAGAATTCTTTGACACTTTCATTCTCTTTTCCTTTTGTTAATTATTCTAAGGGAAAAGGGGAAAAACAGAAATGAAATGATATTAACTGCAAGCATTTGTGGGTACCTGTGGTGGAGCACCTGGGCAAGAAGATTCAGTGTTTCAGATAAACTGTAAATAAAATATCTTTCTTTGGCCAAAAAAGAAATTGATCAACACTGATAATTTATTCCCAGACAATGCTGCCTATAGAAAAAAAAACAGGCCTTAGGTGCAAGGGCAACCACATGGGATCTGCACAGATTAGTTTAGGTCTGACAAAGCTTAATACCTCAGCTGCCATATGAATGCAGCTGGGCTCGTTCTGGGCATTCACTCAGTGCTCTTCCCTGTGAAGGTTCATTAGCCTAGGCATGAGATATGGGATGGAAAAACCTGAGTGTGTCACCACCAGTAATACTGTTGTGTTGTCTTCTCTCCAAGATCTAGCTTTTTTGTTACTGTATCCAGTAGAGAACTGATCGTGTTTGCACATCTTCATTTTAAGGTGCTTGCAGTGTTTGGATGGAAACCAAGCATCTTTCTTGTCAGCTTTTCAACTGAGCTTGGAAAAAAAAAAGTGATAACACGGTCATTGCATCTGTAAATGGCAAAGTCTAACTTCTCAGTTGTAACAAATGAAAATGCTCTTGCTGTCTGGTTTGCAAGTGGATTTAGTTCTTAACTTTGTTATGATACACAGAAATTGTAATTTGTTTGGGACTCCGGCCATTGGCAATAAATGCGTGTAACAAGCCCCATCTAACTTGGCCTTGAACGCCTCCAGGTTTGGGGCATCCATAACTTCTCCGGGCAGCCTGTGCCAGTGTTTCACTGTGCTATGAGTAAATAATTTTCTCCTAATTTCTAATTCAAAACTTCTCTCTTATTTTATATCCAGCCCCCCTTGTCCTATCACTACATGTCCTTGTAAAAGCATCTCCCCAGCTTTCTTATAGGCTTTAGGTACTGGAAGACTGCAATGAGGTCTCCTCTGACCCTTCTCTTCTCCACAATAAACAAACTATCTCCTTTAACATTGCTCCGTAAGAGGGCTGCTCCATCTCTCTCATCAACTTTGTGGTCCTCTGGACCTATTCCAACAGCTCCACAGATGCGCTGGGGATCCCAGGTCCAGATGCAGTACTGCAGGTGGGGCCTCATGCAGGCAGAGTAGAGACAGGATCACCTCCCTTGCCCTGCTGGCTACCCCTCTTTACATGCAGCCCAGGATGCAGGTGGCCTTCCAGGCTTTAAGCGTGCACTGCCACCTCAAGCTGAACTTATCAGCAAGCATCTCTAGGTTCTTCTGTGTAGTGCTGCTCTCAATTCACTTGTTGCTTAGCCCGTATTTGTGCTTGGAATTGCCCTGAACCAGGTGCAGGACCTTGTACTTGGCTTTGTTGAATCTTATGAGATTCACAAAGACCCACCTCTCTAACCTGCCAAGGTGCCTCCAGATGGCATCACTTCCCTCAGGTGTGTTGACTGCTCCTCTGGGGAACAACACTTTATGACTGGTTGCCAGCCAGTCACTCCATTTACCACCACTCTCTGGGTTCAATCTTCCAGCCAATTCTTTACTCAACAAATTGTGTACCTTTCCAAGCCGTGGGCTACCAGCTTCCCCAGGAGAATACTGGGGGAGACAGCATCAAAGGCTTTGCTTAAGCCTAGATAGACTAAATGTCAACAGCCTTTCCCTTCTCTACCAGGCAGGTCACCCAGTGACTCCCACAGCTTGGTGTCATCTACAGACTTGCAGAGGGTGCACTCAGTCCCACTGTTCTTGCCACTGACAAAGATTGGGCTTGTGTCCAGAAAGTTTTGCTTCTGTGATGGAATTTTTTTTTTTTTTTTTCTGTTTTAAGTCTCCCTCCACACTTGGTGTGGCATAGAGAAGTGGCTCCGCACAGAGGGTCCTGGACCCATTACTGAATATTGTGCCGTTCTGGCAAGCCATTGCATCCTCTGTGTCTCCAAGTCCCTCACAGCCTTGATCCAATGTGAGCAGATAGCAGGCTTTTCTGAGACTTGGAGTCTGTATGGCCAGGGGCTGGCAGTATAGGACCTTGGCCATGTCCAGCAGTGCTTACCGAAGCATGAATAAAGCCTTGTTTTGCTGGCTAGCTTTACACCTGGGGCCCCAGTCCCCACAGAGCCACCAGCCATGTATCATAAGAATGATCCCCCAGCCCTACCCCACTGTGTAATTGGGCTAATTCTTAGCATCGTGTGACCTTTCAACTGTTAACTCTGCTTGAAGCATAGTTGTGCTTATGCACTTACTTTATAAATAATAACGAAGATGTGAAAGTAGAACAGGTAGGGGA
Organism: Phasianus colchicus; assembly: GCF_987193195.1. Classification (NCBI taxonomy): domain Eukaryota; kingdom Metazoa; phylum Chordata; class Aves; order Galliformes; family Phasianidae; genus Phasianus; species Phasianus colchicus. Next base: position 83,731,977 of record NC_143436.1, read on the forward strand.
TTCTGCCCAGTCAGTTGCTTTAAAGCAGGAGCTGGGCAATCCTACTTTGTATTTTCTGAGCAGATTTTTACAAAAAAAACATACTTGAATCTTGTTGAAATGCATTGAAATCGTGAAAATAGCTTTGGGGTGGGCATGGAGAAGGAGGTGCAAGAAGTAACTTTAGGGAAGTAGAAAGGTGAAAGCAGTAAAACATTGGGAGTTTATATTCAAAATAATCACTTAGAAGGGAACTGTTTTTTGAAAGTGTTAGAAGTTTTAAAACAGAGCCATTTATTCCCAGTGCAATACTTCAGTTCATCCAAACAAATTAGTTTGGGGGTTTCATTTGCTTTTTAACTTACACTAGACTTTTTGGTAGGCTTTTTAGGGCAACCCAAAAATAACTTATTTTGATTTGCTGGCAAACCAAAAAATCAATTATTTCCACAGTTGTAAATTGTGCATTTATAAAAGACAAATGCTCTATTGCTGTTTGTCAGTGTGTTGCTCATGAAGGAATTTCTTTGTTTATCCATTTTTCTTTTTTAAAGAGGCAATGAAATTCAACACAAAAGACGTGGATTAAAGCAGCATCAAAATGAAATGCACAGAAGTCAGGAAATGCTGGAATCACATGGTGGTCTTTAAAAGCTCACAGGCTGTTCTTATGGCAGGATTTCTGCCTTGTTCAATGAGGGGTTTAGATAGGGTATGATAAATAAGATGTATGGCCACACAATGAATAATGAAGGAGAAATGAAATATTGAATAGCCACTTATTCAGCAAGTTGCAGGCTTCCTGTGGACCGAATGTGGCAGGGTCCTGCAGGGGGTAGCAGGTCTGTGGAAGTAAAGGAAAGCCACATTAAAAAGTTTGCAAAGGAGGCTGTGGTTAGGAGCGTGAGAGGGGCTGTTACACTGTCATTTGAGTGTTTCACTCCACAAATTTCACATTTTAAAAGTAAGATCAGTCTGAAATTCGAGATACTACAGCAGATTTTAAATGGCTGCAAGAGCTCTTGAGATTATCTAAATCAAGCCACTAAGTAAAATAAGGTCACAGTCTTGCCAGTTGTTCTGCGTGGGAAAGCTGTGAAAGCCAGTGAAGGCTGTACGTGGTCAGGGTACTTGCATGCACAGAACAAATAGGCTTGCTGGAGCAAACAGTATACATTGTAGGTTGTGTACAAGATCGTTTGCCAAGCTTACAGCCTCTGCAAGAGCTGAACTTTGTTTCTTGCCACATTCTTTGGAGAATATTATAGAGCAGTCATATAAAGCAAGATGACAAATCTCAAGGGGCTCCTATGCTGTGGCTGAGTAATGCTGCTGTTTCTCAGTAACTTGGTAGCAGAAGGAAATGGAGTGTAGCCCTTTGCAGTGTTTCAGTAAAATGCAAGATATATTTTCTGCTTGTTCTAGGGATGCTCTTAAGTACAGACTGGGGGCACTCTGGGGTCCCAGTGCAGTGCTGCAATGGAGTGCCTCTGCTTAGGCAGGAAGATAGCTAACTTGGTGCTTATGTGTGTGGATTATTGCTATTGTAAGGATGGTTTGACCACTGTCGAATCTAAGTGACCACCTAAAAAACTAATTGGTTTTCAGGTAGTTTAGTAAGTTGAATTGGTTGACAGTGAAAGATTGGTCCAGCAAGCACTGGAGTTGGTCCAGCAGCAGTGCTATGCAAGGGAGAGAAGAAGGGTAAGTTTCCAGTGACCTGTTGGATCTGCTCAGCTGCTCAAGGAGTAACATCTTCAGAGGAAAGGTCATATAGAGCCATTAACAAAACTTGTACCAATGTTTGTTCAAACTTTCTTAAGTTCTTGCTATTTGCCTGTGCAAATAAATTTAACAGGGAGTTGGCAAAATGCCCTGTGTACTTTTGACCCTAGTAGTGACTGGTTACAGGATCCCTGGCCTTCTTTCCTAACTTCACCTTAGTGAAATTTGGAGAGTTAGTGCCAATTTGGAACCCTCACGCATGAAGTGGTGAGTGAGAACTTGGTAACAGGCACACATTTGAAAAGACTTGGCAGATACCTTTTGCTTTTAACTCCCAGATCTTAATCTTGTGGAGTTTAAAGCTGCTCGGTTCTGTCAGGGTTTTTTGGATAACAGTGATGAATGCCATTGCACAGTGCTGTGTAGTGGCTAAGTCACTTTTGCCATTTTCTTTCAAGAAAGATAATCACTATTGGATATTGGCCAGCTCTAGCAAATTTCATCTCTAAAGAGCAAAAATTCTGGCAAGTCAGAACTCTGGAAACAGCAGAGGAACTCTTCTGAGTTCTTAACTGAAGCTTGTTATCCTTCAAGCCAGACAGCATGCCACAGAACTAGGGGCTACCACACTGCCACAAAACCTATTCCTGCTGCTTGATTCTTCCTCTTGTTCTTGCCCTCAAACATAAATTAGGACACCACGGAGCATGTTCTATGTTTCATCTCCCAGCAGTGGTATGTTGGTGGCACCGACTATGTTTTCAAGTGCTGTTATTTTCTCCTGTGTATACATACACCTTCCTGCGCGTACTTTAAATTTGGTGTTGGAAGTTGTGGGTAGAGAGAATACAAGTGATTCAAGGAAAGTGAGCACTGAGAGCAGGGACTCAGGATGACACTGGGCTGAATCATAAGCCAGGTCCAAAGACTCGGGTCCTCAAATGTTTGATTCTGAGCTGTGGGGAAGTGACAGGTCCTGAAATCCTATCAAGGCTGGAGCTTCTTTGGAAAAAGGTCCAGGCATAGGATTGTAGTGTCAGGGCTGAACTAACACCCAGTACAAGATTTTTGTAACATCTTGACCGCTTACTTTTTTGGCAGGGAGGTGAAGTTCCTCCCTATCCAGTGGCAGAATGTAAAGGGAGAAAACTTGAGTGGAAGGTCTTTGAAAAGGATGTTGCTGAACTCGCTAGCATTGAAGCATAGGAAGTAGAGGGTCTCAGAGAAATGTGTGCCAGGTTTACTTCAATCCCTTCTTCAGGAGGCATATAACAAGAGCTGCCATAGCCAGCTCACTGCTTTGCTTCTGTGGGAGACTGTACTTTCCTCACCACTGTTATCAGCATGATGCCAACAGATGTTCTGTTTGGGTGCAAGCATACACAAGAATTTGCCTTTTCTGTGTAGTGAATGTAATATGAGGTCGAAGTTGGAAATGTCAACTCTATAGCTGCATGTTGCTGGAAAGGCCAGCAGAAGTCAGATAAGACAACCCAAGGCATATAAAATATTGCTACACAGCTCAGATGACATACATAAATACATAGGATGGGGATTATGCTGCCAGGCATGGGCTTGTGCCTATTAAAATATGGTCTTGCAGCCATCCCTTTGGGTGTTGGTTTTTGTTTGCTGAAAATTGTCAAGTTTGGTGGTGAAATCGTACATCCTGAAGTGTGCACAGTTTCTTCTGATTGAAACCTGCTACTTTCAAGCACCAGTCTTTCCAAGGAAAGAAGGGACCAGCCTGTTCTGTCCCATGGCACTGTCAGAGTGCTGAGTCCAGGGCAGCAACTGGAGGTGCTCAGCCGAGGTTGGATTAGCTGGGAGAAAACAGCAGTGATGCCTGTGAGTAGATGCATAGTAAGGCAACAGAGCTGTGGTCATTAGCTACTCCCACACATCTCAGGCTTTTTGACACAAAGGGGAAGAGACCTCATTCAGTGGTGTGAGCTTGTGAGGATCTGGTTTCCATAACAACTCCGGGTCTTCTCTTCATGTTCCAGGATCATCTTTTTGAGCGGCTCCTAGAACTTGACTTGTTACAACGCAGCACGCTTCAACAGCAGCTCACTCCTCTTTGGCAGCTGGAGCAAGTATTGTTACCTTGGGAGATAACGTGTTCGTCACGAAGGCAATGCAGAATGTGAAACACAAATCTGCAGTGTCTTTCTATTCTTTCCAGCCTTTTCAGTGGCCGGTATGTTTGATCTTCCCCCAGATGGTGACCTGCTGGTCTTTAGCTAAATTGTCTGTATAACTCTAGGATATGTATATGCACCTAAGCTCTGACTGCAGTTACATGGGGGGGGGGGGTTAAGTCCCACCCCTCCTGGCACACAAGGGGTGCCCAACGCACATAGGAGTACCCACTCTTTGTAGTAAGTGGGTGTCAGTGCTCACAAAGGAATGGTGCCTGACTGCTGGATGCTGAAATATCTTTTAGAAAGGTATTAAAAGCTGACATGGGTTGCAGCAGTACAGAAGCTGTACTTGTGGTGCAGAAATACTCTAAACTTTGAGGAGCTCAGCAGCGGGGTTGGACATGGTGAGCATCGCTGCAGAGCTGGCTGCAGGCATTCTCCTTTCTGCTGCTGGTAATGAGGAGCAGTAAATTCTGTGATGTCTGCCTGACTGCTACTTTCCTTTTGAAGTATCGATAAGGTTTGGGAAAATGTCTGTGACTGTGACACCCTGCTTGCTGGGAATTGAACAGTCAGAAGTAGAATCATAAAATCATGGAATATCCCGAGTTGAACAGGACCCACAAGGATCATCGAGTCCAACTCCTGACTCCACAAAGCACCACCCAAATCCAAACCCAATATCCCTATATCTGAGAGCAGTGTCCAAACACTCCTTGTACTCCAGCACTCAGTGCTGTGCCCACTGCCCCGTACAGCCCGTTCCATGCCCACCGCCCTGTGGTGCAGACCCTGTCCCTCACCCCCAGCTGCCCTCCCCTGACACAGCTCCATGCCGTTCCCTCGGGCCCTGTCGCTGTCACACAGAGCAGAGCTCAGCGCTGCCCCTCCGCTCCCTGTGAGGAGCTGCAGCCGCCATCAGGCCTCCCCTCAGCTCCTCTGCTCTGGGCTGAGCACACACAGGACCTCAGCTGCACCTCACACACCTTGCCCTCCAGACCCTCCACCACCTTCATAGCCCTCCTTTGGACACTCCCTCTTACTTTAATGTCCTTTTTGTACAGTAGACACGCTGCAAACCAGTTTCTTTCTATAGCATGTTATGTAGTTAGATCAGTTGGCATTGGAGTTCAGCTGTGCACTAGTGCACATCTCTAGGGGATGTTTGTTCCTTAATTTTAATGAAAAAAAGTTGTTAAAAGGTGCAGAGACTTTTGGAGGGAAGGTCTGACAAGCACAGCAGCCTAAGAATGGTGGTTTGCTCTGACCATTGTCTCTGCGTGGGTTCACAACCCTGCCGCTGATGGGACGGCCCTGGGAGCAGCTTCATTTTGCAGGCTGATGGCAAAAAAGAGATTGGCCTCTTTTGCATCAGTTCTCCTCTTCCCTTGCTAAAAAAGCAATGCATGCAGCCCAGAGCAGGGGTCAGAAAGGCGCTAATACCCTCTGCTCCATCTGTTGTTGCTCTGTCCCATCTTTTCCTGTTCACTCTACTTCAGTGTTTGTCACCAGGGAAGCTTGAATGCATAAAGGAGAACCACAATTGAGACTGGCATTGAAGTAATAAATTTAACTCTGAAATAAACGATACCTGTGGGTAATAGGTTTGAAATTGCTGTGTTCCTTAGTAACGGGATATAATTACAAGTACCACAAGATCTGCAGGGCAAAGGTGCAATTATCCCCCTCATTTCGAAGTTTCAGTGAAAGCATTACCACAATGTTGCCACAATTCAGTAACATGGAACAGCGAACTTATTGGGAAGATAACAGTGGTTGAGCACACGCTTCTTTGTGATCTCTCCACGCTGGAGCCCTCCACCCAACAATCTTGAAAATGCACAATATGCTGTGATAAAATCCACCCATCCACAGTGCATCGCAGTTGCTGTGAGATTGCTGAAGGGTTCCCTTAGTAACTGCCAGGGAATGCTCAATGAGTGATGGGAGCGCTTTATACCAGCGGGCAGGTCATCATTTGTTACCGTGCCATCCTACAGTAATTAAAGGCTATTGAATGATATTTCTACACTGTAACCGTGGGGGGGTTGGGGGGCTGCCTTTGTGTCCCTACTTACAGTTGCTCAGTAATTACAGAGTAATGACTGATAGCATTTCTATGTTTCACTGGGCTGCTTATTGTGTTCCCCTGTGTAGGGTTGTTGTTCTCTGGGAGTCTGGGGGTGATGCCCTGATTGCAGCTACTTCTAATAGCAGTCCATCTGCATATAGCTTTATTGTTCCGCCTCCTTAGGGTCTGGCAGCGAGAAGGTGATTGTGCCAAGATCCACACGGTCTGAGGATATCAGAGTTAGGGGTGTTGCTGATGGATACGGTATTCAACTGATGAGCGGGATATAACTTTAAGGGGAAATGCTGTATTTCCAGTGGGGTGTTGTCTGTCTGTCTGTTCATTCACTTGGACACTGATCAGTAACCCAGGTTTGGGATGGCTTTTTGTTCAAGTCTAAGGTTAGCTCGACAGCCATCATATAATCATTTGAGTTGGAATGGGCCCTTAAAGGTCACCTAGTCCACCTCCCCTGCAATGAACAGGCTAGATCAGGCTGCTCAGAGCCCTGTCCAGCCTGACCTTCAATGCCTCCAGGGATGGAGCATCCACCACCTCTCTGGGCAGCCTCTTTCTATGCTTCACTATCACTGGGCACATAACTTGAGGCACAGCATCCCCATGGTCTCAAGGGGCATTCCTGGAGTTGTACTGCTGCAGAGCGACACTGTAGGTGTAACTATGCATACAGCCTGGTCTAAACTTTTGCTCACAACCCAGAAATGGGCTGGGGGCTATTAAACTTTAGTTGAGTTCATGCATTGTGCTCTAAAGCTAGTGGCTGAACATAGCAGGGGCTGTAAGTCAGCCCCACCCATCCAAAGCAGCAGGTCACATCAGGGCCCTTTGTGACCCATCCCTGTTCCACCCAGGTATGACAAACACTATGACACAGTGGCCCCACGGTGTCTATCAGGACAGTGAAGGGAGAGGGCAGAAGCATGTGGGTCTGGCAAGGAGGGCGACCCAAGACACTTTCCACTGCAGCTTTTCCTGGCACCCCTCATCCCAGAGGATGGAGGAGAGATTCCCCAGCTGCCCGAAGGTTGTCTGGGTGGAAAGCGTGGCTCCCTAGAGTCCTACGAGGTGTGCAAAGTGAAGGTGCTATGACTCGGTGAGTGAAGGTCCTCAATTTGCCTTGGGCCACCAATGTCCCCTGTTCAGTGCCTGCCCTGAGAGCCATAGGCATGGGGCTGGAGAGGACAGGAGCTCTTTTGTCATGTTGGGCTTGTACTTCCCAGGCAGCAAAAGTGGGAGCAGCTGAAATGCTGGAAGTGGTATAGCGATAAGAGTAACAAGAGGTAATATTTAAAATTAGCGAGGAGCACTTTAATGCCAACTTGTAGTCCTTTCTAGTGTAAAGTTTAAAAATATAGCCTTGGCTTGCCTCCCCACATCCTTGCTAATCCTCATAAACCCTGCCCTGCATCGCTTGCGTGTTTGTAGGTACAAGCTGCTTGTGACTTTCCCTTGTAGCATGCAGATTTGGCTATTTTTTGAAAAGATAGATTGGATAGTCCAGTGTGCTGGCCATTCATAACCTTGGGGACTTTGTGAAGCCAAGAGAAATAAAGCCACAAGCTGCAGTGCAGAGGCTCTGGGACTGCTGCAGTTCTTGCTCTGTTGGGGAGTATTTGGGAAGAAAACCCAATTACAAAGCCACAAGGAGAACTGCTTGTCACATCCAAGCCTGTCTCTCCTTTTGGAGGCTGCTGCAGTGCTGCCAGACTCACTTCTCCCGTGTGTGAGCCTGACTGTCTCTGTTGCTGGGAGTGATGATGGTAGTTTCTTTCTTTTCTTTCTTTTTTATTAAAAAATGTAACATTTGGGTCTTTGAAATTGAAATGGATTTCAGTCTTATATTAATTATTGATAAATGGAGCCTCAGAGATGGAGATGAAGCCTGGCATGATTAAAGACAGACAGTTTTTAATTTTATGTCTCTCACAGTGACAGAGGAATCCAGTTTAATAGGAGTCATTTATTAAAAGGAACTTAATCACAAGCATGCAAGTAATTGGGAGTGAGATAGCAGGGGAACTGGGGGGAAAGAGGTGTGCATCGGTGCAGGGGGGCAGTCAGTAGGGGTGGGGATGATACTGTGCTGTATAGAGGCCCTTTTCAAGTCTCAACTCGTGCGCGGAACACAAGAGGAAGCCACAGAGCCTGAGTGCAAAGGCAAGGGAGCCACGATCTGGCAAAACAAAGTAGTGGTGAAACTGCTGAACCCAAGGCTCAAGATGACATCTGAGCAACATTAAGGAGGCTTTGCCATTTACTAGGACCCACTGCCCTGCCTGAATGCAGAATGAAGATGACAATTTTCTACTCCAAAACTTTACAGGCTAATTAAAAGGCATGACACACACACACACACAAAAAAAAAAACGGATAAAGAAAGACAAGGAGATTATATTTTCCTCTGAATATGGGAGTAAAAATGTTACTCTCCCTGTCAGGCTTACTGAAAGCCGTGAAGGTAGTTGGTATGCATTTTTGTGATGCTGCTTTGTAAGTACGCCACTTCAGGAGGCCTGCAGTGATCAGGCCCCTCCTTACTGTTCCCTGGCTGCACTGCCCACTGGCTAGCAGGTGGTGAGGATGATGCTGCTTTAATGTTTATTCATTTCTCAGGTTGGATGTTACTTGGATTGACTGCATTATCAGTCTGCAGTCCCTTTTGCGATGGCACTGTCTGAGTTGTAAGCTAGGGGGATTGTGTGTGATGAGCACCATCAGCACCATCATCTGCTGCTGCCTGATGAACTGGAGAAACCGTGGGTGGTTGTACCTCACTCCAGCAGTTCCAGTACAAACTTGGTTCCTACGCTTTCACCTTAGCATCATTTTGTTGCTTTTTCTGTAATGGACATTGCTAAATTTATAACTCTTGCCTGTGCAAATCTGACTTTGCTGTATTCAGTGTACTCTGGTATGGAAATGCAGCATTATTAAATCGTACTGCAAAAAAATATAACAGGGTAAAATATTGGGCAGCTCCTTGTCAGGCAAGAGCTGGAACACCACTCTTTAGCTAGGCAGACTCAAAGGGACCATTGTAAAATTTTTGCCTGAATTGCTAGCTCATTTTGTGAGAGCTTAGTATGAAGGCTAGCATTTCTGAAGTGCAGTTTTACTGTTACCTTTCTCTTGGGATAGTCTTGGTAGTAGAGATGGGGCTTGCAATGTTCAAAATGACAGGAACAAATGTGTCTACCATCTTTTGTGGCTAAAGAGATTTCTATGTGGTTTAAGTAGAAGCAGGCTATTGATACACAAGCAGTGGAGGACAAGAAAATGAATTGATGTAACACTGATATTCACTGAAGGATGGAAAGAGAATGGAGCATTGATTTAGAGTTTTCCACATCATGTTTTTTCTCACTATCATACATTACAAGTCTCATTGAGGAAAAGGAGAGTCACGTATGCTGTAGAGGAATGTTGATGGCCTTAAGAATATGAGGTTTAGGGGGTGTAGTGGAAATGCTAAGTCATGGTTTGAAGTGATTGAACACCTGGAGGGAAGGTTTGAAGTGATTGAGCACCTGGAGGGCAGCTCCACTGCCAACCCAGGGGAGCTCAGGTGCATGCAGTGCACCTGATTGATTGGAAGCTGTGAAGCCAGGATCCACCCTTTCTCAGACCTCATTTAAAGGTTGGCAGTGGAGGTGAGGGTCTTTTGCTGGAGTTCCCTGCCTACCTGAGGCTTTCTGAGGGTAAGCAGAGTTTCTTCCTTTCTTTCTGCATCCATGGCTTATGCGTTTGGGCTTATCCTAGGCTGCAGCCTGGGATTTTGCTACTCTGCTATCACTGCTGTGCTTTTCATCATGTTATTGTGTTATCAGGGGCTGGGGTGGGGCTTTCTAGTAAAAGACTGTGGATTGAGGGGAAGGAGCAGTAGGAATACTGGTGACCAATTTAAGGAGATTTCCTATTTGTTCTCCTTCTCTCTGTTCCTGTCTGCTTCACTCTCATGGAATCCGTATGGTATTCCGTACTCTTAACAAAATTGATACGATATACCTGAGAGGCTTTTGGACTTCATTGTCCCTTTGTTTTTTTCTGATGAGAAGATCCTTTAGTTCCCCACATCACAATACTTTTTCATATTAAAAAGCACATGCTAGTTTGGACCGTTCTTGTTTTTTCCAATTCAGGAAAAGAGATTGTGGAGAGTGTGGAAAACTGACTTCTTAGTCCCCTCCTTTTTTTTTTTTTTGGTGTTGAAATTAGCACTGGTTTTCAGAATATGAATACTGATCTTTCCAGGGTTGTTATAGTTACTCAGTCCTTCCTAAACTTGTGTGTATAGCTTCTGACAAGTTTGCCATGTGGAGCTTTGCTCTTTTTGTTGAGGTGGATTCTTGAGCCACCATACCTATTAGGATATAGCTTCCTAACTCTTCTCTAGCATGTGCATACAGGAAGCAAACACTTCTCATCAGGATAGCTGTTTACATCCAAGATAAAAGAAAATGTCTTGCTCTGTCCTTTTCTTTTCATCATTCTTCCTCTTTGTTCTTTGGTCTCAACTTAGTTGCAAGTTAGAAATACTGCAAAGCTGTACTTGGAGAAGATGAAGAGCGTGGCACCTAATGATCAAATGCTGGGTGTTCAGAGCCACGCTTGTAGATAGGCTCCTGACCAGGCTGCCTGAGACCTTCATGGAAGGCTGGTCTGGCTGAGAGGGTAAGGGTTTAGCATCAGTCATGCTGTCCTTTGAACGTGATAAAGACTTCAGCCATTTCCCTAGGGCACTAATGCAAAAGATTATAAAGCAGCTCTATAATTTTTGTCTATTCAGAATTTAAACTACTATCAATCATCTCAAGTTTTTAGTGTCAAATAAGATAATGTAGCCAACTATATTATTAGAAAGAGATGTGTTTCTGAAGCAGTGAATGTCTGTGGGTGTGTCTGAATAGCGCTTAACTGGATACGCGGTCTCTCCTCAACAGTGCTATTTAAAAAGAGCTGCTGCTTGTGGAGGTGGACTCTCACTCAGGGAAGCCATGCTGAGGGATATGGCCATCTACTACTTCTTTTGTAGCTTGAATATTTGGTAGGGAGGCTGATAAAAAGGAAGGATATAACATCACCCAGTCTGAAAGTAATTTTTCCATTGTCTCTGCATAAAATAGCTCTGTGGCTGGTGAAACTTGGTTGAGAGGTGGTCTGGAAAAGATCTGATTTGCTCTATCTGATGGTTGCTCCCTCTTTTGTTTTGTACTCTTTAAAGTGGAGTTCTTGTGCTGATGTAGATGCTGGAATGACTGGTTTAGATGTGGATGTGCATATAAGCAGCAATAGCCTGGGCAGCTGGAAAGCAAGCATAGTGCCGTGACTCTATTGTAATCCTTGATAGATGCTTTCCTGAGCTCGAAAAGTAATGAGTCAGAGGAGTTCTGGTCCCTGTGTGGAATTTAGGGAGGAGATGTGAGAGTAGAAACCAAAAGTGGAAGGAAGGCACACTGTGCTGAGAAGATACTTTGGGGAGAAAGAGAACAGGGGAAAGCTGTGGCCCACAGGTAACCTAAAATAGAACTGGGACACCCCTCATGTGCCACAGCTGTGGGTGGCCCATATCAGAACAGGAACAATTATGGTAGCCTGCAGCCTGCAAAGGAATCAGGCTGGAGCAGAGAAAAGAAGGAAGCAGAGGAAGGAAGGGACAGGGGGAGAAAATCAAGGAGCAGCAGTAAGAAATCACCACATAGTGCCCTGACCTCTTGCACCACCCGCTGCTTCACCCAAGGAACTGATGAGACTGAATGCAAAATATGGCCAAAAACAGGGGAGGACAAACTAGCTGAGATGAGGTGGCAGGTGATATATTAGACCAAAGTTGAGCCTGGGGAACTGGGAAGAAGTAGTGTACCTAAGTGTTTAATTATTTATCATCTTTGTTTTTGCAGTGTCTCCTTCAGTAAATAAAAGTTTATGTTAATTGGCAATAAATCAAATTAAGTGAAATTCCCAGTTAAGACTGTTTTGCCCATGACACTTTAGAACTTACTCTTGCAAAAAACTGTTGTATCTCCCTCACAGTTATTTATAATCCCTTTCATCTGATGATTTGCCTTAATTTTAATAAGCAATAAGGTAGATTTTTCATTTTCAGAAGGCTATAACATTATGCCTCCCTAGAAAGTTGCAAAGGCTCCAAGCATGCTCTGTTGTGTTTTCTTTATTAGCCCAGTGCGATCAAAACAAGTCTACAAAGCTAATGCTGGGAAAGAGCTGAGGAAAAAGTTTATTGGCTTCCTTCGTATTGGTGTTTCTTATCCAAATAAAATACTGACTTGATTGTCCATGAACTCTCATAATGCCTTTGTACAAGAGTGTCCAGAGGATGAAAAGGAGGGCTCATTATTTCCTGTACTGGCAAGTGACTTTAAGATAGTGACTGCACTCATCATGCATTATAGAATAATGAGAAGAGATACTTGTATTGATCTCTTAACAGAGAAGGCACAACGAGCCATAAAAATGATGTATGGATTGTTTCACGTCATTGAAATGCAGCCATCTCAGGTGCAGGGCCTGCTAGCTACTGATGCATGCAGAAGTTTGGGGTAATGAAGGATACTGAGGAAGTGACAAGTGGCCATGTCACTGTGCTCTGATCTCCATGCTGGGTTTTTCCATATGGCACTGAACACTCCTTACCCAGGATTTTCAATCACATCTGAATTGTGCTCAGAGCGAGGCCTGACTTACTTACAAAAGGAAGGATGAAGGGAAGAATATGCAGATGGTTGGTACTTAGAATTTTATTCCCTTCCACCAGCAGGGAATGAAGAGATATCAGTTTTACGTGTGAATTTACTTGGTTGCTTTGAGGCTTTCATTTTAGTATTGTAAAATTCTCCATGTGGTTTCAATTCTTGTCCCTGCCCTTGCACTCAATAGCCAAACTCCTGCTCTAGAGAAAACAGTGACTGGTGGTACCTTAGAAAAAGCTCCTTTGTTTTCTTCTGGAGTTTTTGTTTTTCTTTTTAAAAGCTCTGAATAGACAGATTCATTTCCAGCTATTATAGTAATAATGACCTTTGCACTAGAAAAATAATGATGGCCATAAGGGTCTCCAGCCAGGCTATTGTGGGACCCCCAGTGCTGGAGGCCAGGCATCTGGCCCAAAAATTACATCTCAAAATATAATTGGCTCCAGCAACAAAGAGAGGGAGCAGAAGGAAGAAAGGGGAAGTCAGCAGGTTGAATAGTGAGGTTGCAGGTGTTCGTGTCTAAATGGCCTTCCAATATACCATTTTGGTCCTAATGGCACAGGATTAGGAAAGGAGCATAACTGAGGTCTTATCAAATGTGCATGTGAACAGCATAGCCCATCCCCCTCCCATCACCTCCTTCAGACAAAATTTTAAAGGACTTTAAGGATTTGGAAAACCAGATTTAGTAGCTGGAAGTCATTCTCTCCCTTCCCTCCTTCTCCATCCCCTTTTCCATTGCCCCCTCCATTTCCTGTTTCTGTTTCATTCAGTAATTAACCTTCGGAATAATCTTCTTCCAGAACTGGCTAAGCTGTTCTTCTGTTTCCCTATTGTTATGTCCTTAAGACATAAGCAAGACCAAATATTGTGAATTACTGATGGGTTCTACTGTCTGAAGGGCAGATGAGCTTAGCAGGAGGGAAGGAGTAACGGACGGGAAGAGGGTGAAGTGTCTTCCCCTGGTAGGGAGAAGTTGGGCTTTGGGATTTTTTGGTTACACCCTGTGTTGCTCTTTTTAGATGGTTGTCCTCTTGGGCTCTGCGGAATGAGAGCCGAATGTGTTGCTGCCTTATGGAAGTGAGCAGCATCACAATCAGTGTAAGCAGAGGAAGGCTTTTTTCCCCCTCACTTTCTCATGCTATATATTGGAAACTTATTTTTTCCATCAATGTTCATGTTTTATTCTCTATTATTCATTGCGCTCTCTTTTTTTGCTATCAGTTGCTCCCGGTTGTCATCAGTCCACTCTATTTCTAAGAATTAGAGCAAGGTAAGCCCTTGGCAGGGCAATGTACCTTATAGAACAAGGTATCCATCTCTCTCCTTATCTTTCTGCTCAGTTACTTATCTGGTGCAGACTGTGATTTTACACTAGATTTTGCACTAATTTGTTCATTATTGTCAGTTGTTAGATGAGTAGTTTGTGTGACTGAATTTTTAGCCCCTGGTTTATTTGAGAATTGGGTTTTTCTGAGTATCTGTTCCTAATTTTCCATGTCATTTGATGGATCATGGGTGCCACATGACATTATTCTTGTTCCTAGATCAGTGAATCAGAGTTTGCTACAAGTTACATCCTTTAGCCTGTTGACAAGCTATCTATGAATATTTATAAGTATCCAGTGACTCTGATATTCACATAGCACAGAGGGCTGTTCAAAAAATATGCAAGGACACTTCTGAGTAGTATGTGTACATTGAGATATAACTGGGATCAGAATGTGCACGAATATTTTAGCATTATCTGCTTCTCTATCTCTGAACAAGCATCTTTATCCTTTCTTTCTTTGAATATGATTTTCTTGCAGCTTATTGGAGGAAAAAAAAAAAAATGATTTTAAGCCTGTCTTAGAAATGAAGCACCCAACTTTGCTCCTTCTCACTGAGCCGTTTGGTTCTTGTCTCCATTCAGTGAGGTTTTTCTGTTGGGGTGGGTAGAGCTGGCTGTGTTGATGGCTGATGGAGAAGTCAGAAAGACAGCAAGAATGTGCATAAATATTATTTGGAAACAGCTGTCTTGTTGACCCTAGTAACAGTGCTCACATTGCCTCAGTTTGATCCGTAGGCAAAAATACTGAGCTGGTACTATTTCCTTGCGTAAATGAATAGAAAATTATGTAGCCAGAAGTCCTCATGTTGATGAGCTTGCTCAGCTGTCTGTGGGCTGAGTCAGAGTTGTGTACAGGCAAGGATCACAGCTTGCTGCTACGGGTCTATAGCCCACACAATTGATGTTCCTTCTCCAAAGAATCTTGACTCTAATACGTTACTTCTTTCTGCTTTGGGCTATTGACTTCAATAATTTTAGATCAGCCTCCACTGAAAATAAGATTTTGAAGTAAAATAAATATATGAGTTGCTTCAGTGTTCTCTGGGATGTGAGACTTTGGTTTTTGACTTTTTTTTTCATTCTGCTTAACAATATTAATGAAGCAATGCGTGAAACGTTCATCCTTATGGAGCAGTATCTGTGTTTGCATCTTTTCTGTGCAGCAGCTAATACCAGAATTCACTTAATTAAAAATGAAATGGTGAATTATAATGGCAGGACAGGAGAAGGCTCGAGTCGGAAGCCTACCGAGTATTGGATTTTCAGTTGAGTTGAGTGATGCTTGTAGCTTTGCCACTAAGTTCTACGATTTTGTGTTAAAAAGTTGTGAGAAATTTAATGGAAGCACCTTGAAACTCCCTGGAGCAAAACAGACTTCAGCTTTGTGTGTGTGCAGTGACCTAGCACTGTGGATCCTTGGCCTATAACGGCATGTACCTTGAAGAACTAGATGGTTAGTAAAGATGAAGAAAAGGATCTTGCAAAGCTCCTGTTTTTGCTGCATGCAAAATAACCCTGGGAAATAAGCCCCCTTCGCATTATAGAGCCAATTCAGGACTAATTTATTATATTTACTTTTAATGGCTCCCTTATGACAGCTAATACAAGTATTCCACATAATCCTTAAGATTTGTCTGATATTCTCACAGCCAAATATGAGAGCAGTGGTATTTTCTAGTTCCCCAAGTGATCATCTTCTGATGTGCTCATCTTAAATGAGAATGTGAGTTCTTTGGGGCAGGAAGCTATATTTTTGTTTCAAGCATACCCGTAACTCTGCTTAAAATAACCCTGATTCTTACTGTCAGCTGCTAAGTTGGTCCTTTCTGATCCAAGAGGCTGTCACTGCAAGGAACTAGATATGCTTTTTCTTGGTATATGATGAAGACTTTTGTCATTTCTGAACTAAATTTTCAAGAAAGATGGAAAGGAAAAGCCAGGCAATTACAGGCTGGAACTACTACCAAGGAGGACTACAAGGAGCTGCAGTCCAAGACTGGCCACAGCCAGAGGGGCTGTGGTTAACAGCTCTATGGCCAGGTGGAGGATGGTCAGAAGTGGTGTGCCCCAGGGGTCTGTCTTGGGGCTCTTCTATGAAGAAAGGTTGAGAGAGCTGGGCATGTTCAGCTTGGAAAAGAGAAGGCTAAAAGGAGACATCACTGTGGCCTTCTAGTACATGTGAGGACCTTATAAACAGGAGGGAGGCTAATTTCTATATAATCTGGTAGTGCTAGGACAATGGGGAATAGCTTTAAACTAAAAGAGGAGCAATTTAGATTAGATATTAGGAGAAAAGTCTTTAATCAGATGGTGGTGAGACACTGCCACAGGTTGTCCAGAAAAGCTGTCGATGTACTATCTCTAGAGGCATCCAGGGCCAGATTTGATGGGGGCCCTGAAGTGTGATCTGGTAGGAGACAGCTCTGCCCACAGCAAGGAGTTTGGAATTAGATAGGTCCCTTCCAATCTAAGCCATTTGATAATTCTCTGCTAAGATCTTGTTTGCTCATTTCTTAATTTTGTTTCTTTTCTTTTATAGGTAAGTCTTAAGGCTTTTTAATCATCTCCTGATTGTCCTGAAAGTAATGGTAAGTTACTTAATTTGATTTGAATACTTATACATAAGTATACTTTCATATATACTTTCACTAAGTAATTTGGATTGACAACAAAAATGCGATGGTGTGTGTGATGAAGATATTGAAGGGAAAAGATAAACAGATATGCACAGCTTGTTCTGAGTCCTAGTCATTGTTAAATATCTTGATGCTATTGAGAGTAGCTGTGGTAAATACCAGTATTACACTATAACTGATGATCATTCATAGTTATGACAAAGTATCAGAGCATCATGTAATCCAAATGGTATAGCCAATGCTGCTTCTATGATGAGTATAGGAAACAGCAACCAATTTGTGTACTGGAGTTGGTTATATCCAGGAACCTTAAGATTTTGTTGAGCACTGTATTAAGAAGACCTTGGTACTGCAATGCCTTCCTTTCTAGTTGTGTTGGAATGCAACAATAGAACTGTTCTTGAGTGACAAAGAAGGCTAGTATGTTCTTATGGAATAGGGTATTAGCAGAGTCTGTGGGTTTCCAAAGAAAGTTTTTTTTGTGTTTATCAGAAACTTATTGTGTTCTATGTGACACTCAACCTTTACTTTAATGTGACAACTGAATTCTGTTGAAGTTCTGGTAAGCCAGAGTAAAAACGTCAAGACTAAAATGCAGTCTGGAAGAGGCTGCTAGCATGCATCCTGCTCAGATCAACCTATTGACTGAAAGTGGGTGGTGGGAGTTAGGGGAACAGGCATCTCAGCCCGTGTCAAGATATGTGGCCTACTGAGCTAAGTAGACAAGCTGTTTCCTTAGAAAAAACTTCTGATCCATATCTTAAGCCTTGTTCAGACTAAAGTACCCAGAGTGGCACATTTCCAGAATTGCTTGCTATTTTTTTTAGTAAAAGTCTTCATTTCACAGGTAAACCTTATGACTCTGCCTCACACTATCTGCCTAATGTGATAAAATATGTAAATGAAATGTCTCAAATGCTGATACTATGCTTGGATTAAATGAAGAAAACTAAGTTGGTTAAGTCTGTACAATTAAGAGATTGCTTTTGATGGTCAGCTGTTATACTTGAGCTCCTTCCATTCTTGCTAACAATTTTACAAGCACTGGTTGCAGTGGCTTTTCCAAAAGTCAGCGTGGAATTAATTTAAACAGCAAATAGTTAATTGGCACGTTGGCAGTGGGAAGATGCTTATGGTCCAGATGTGGTCTGTCAGTATCACTACAGCTTTGTACTTGAATATCTCTCTTACTCAGGTATACAGTTTATTTAATGGTTGAGGAGGGTAGGAAGACGCTTAGAGTTATCCAGATCCTGTACAAAAATGTGCTGTGGTTTTGATTACTGTTGCTGTGCAGCAGCAGGTAATCCATGGATTCTGGGTTAGAGCTGGTGCTAAAGTCAGCAGCAGAGCTTTTTTTTTTTTTTTACCCTTGTCTGTCTGCAGTGTGACATGGTCCACGATCCTTAGTCACACAGAAAGAAGTAAGCAAAACTGTGCAAAGTTTGTCAATTATCCTAGTATTTCAAGCTCCATTAGAATCAAAAAGGTTTAGAGACATTGTTTTGAATATGGCACAGGACAAAACTATGCTGTGTGACTACAAAGGGAGAGTAAATCAAAGTGCCTAAAATGACATTAAAGAGTAGGGACAAAACTCTCAAAAGCACCTCAGCTGCTCAGGAGCTTGTCTTCCTGAAAAATCAAAGGAGTTGGGGATCTGAGTTCTTTTAAAAAGTGGAACTTGTTTTTGAAAGCTACTTTTGAAAACACATGCTTTGCATTTGCAAACTTGTTTGTACCACATCTAGGGAACACACTTATTAAAATCAGTTGCCATGATGTTCAGGGTACTGTGGTTTCTTAATACTTGCACAGTCCTCTGATCAAGAGAAAAGCTTTTCAGCAACTGGTGCAGGGAAATCACCATATGGCGGAGTGTTGTGGGATGGCTTATTATGGTGTAGGACAAAGTGGAAACCTGTGGATTATGTGGTCTGACTCTCATTCCTTGTGAAGTTCATCTCAAAACCGTGCAATGCGTTAGTGACTTTCCACTAATGCTGAAGTTGGACATCCCTCTGTGATCTCACTGTGCTGAAGTTTTAAAAGCCCGTGTTGTTTTTTTTTAAACTCCTGGTTTAAGTGTATTCATGGTCAGTAAACATCCATATGTTCTAATGTCAACATGATCTCTTAGTTTAAAGCGCTCTTTTTCTTCCCGACGCTTACCCATCTGATGAATTTACAGCCTGTAATCACGCTGCCCTTTATCTCTTGCTGTCTTTTCTATCCTATCTTCCTACACATTCAGACAGGGAATGGAAGGAAGAGTTTCCAAAATGATCTGCTGGGCTGATGTAACACCATCTTGATGAGATACTGGGGAGCCGCGATGCAGCTGAACAAACCTTCACCTCAGACAGCCTAATGTATTGACTTCATACAGGAGAACAGGCTATAAAAATTGCAACCCTGTGTTGCTTCAACAGTGCTCAAGTGGTGAAGATGGGTATCAGCCTAGCAATATAAAGGACTCCAAATCTGCTTAGTGGCATCTGATGGCATATTTAGTGTTAGTGCTCAGATGGACTTCACTACAATGTTTTTTGAACACATCTGCTAGTCTGTGAGCTTTCTTTATTAATGAATCGCAAAGAGGCTCTGGGAGTGAACGTATAGTTATAAGTGATTGGTCTGCAAATATTTTTTTTTTCTCTTTGGCTTTTAAATTACCTGCTTAGTATTTTAGGGATTGCAAGTTAGTGGGAGTGATATGCCTGAAGGCCATCTGAGCGTCTGGAAATCTCCTTCATAAAGCAGTTCTCTGGTCAAGCTTTCAGGTGCGTTTTATATGGGAGAGTTCTGTTGATGCCTATTCAGAGGCTGTC
This sequence comes from Phasianus colchicus, assembly GCF_987193195.1. Classification (NCBI taxonomy): domain Eukaryota; kingdom Metazoa; phylum Chordata; class Aves; order Galliformes; family Phasianidae; genus Phasianus; species Phasianus colchicus. Next base: position 83,751,424 of record NC_143436.1, read on the forward strand.
ATATGCTTTATGACTATATATTGGTGCCTGATATGAAGATGGAATCCAAAGAATTTGCAAAACATGGCACCTTGCTGTGTCTTTAAAGAGCTCATGAATCTTCAGCACTGATGTTCTGACCTGTCTTGTACCCTTTAAATAAAGTTTTCTAAACAGTTCTTATGCAAGGTTTGAGTTAGGACTGTGGGTTTTACTGAATTTCAGTTTTCACTGTTGTACTTCTGTATTTTTGAGGATATCATTGTATTGTGCGTAGTTGGTTGTATTCCCAAGACTCAAGGAAACTATTTCCTGACTGTCAGGATGAACAAATGGCTCCTGTAATACCTTCGATCATTTTCTTATTTACAGACAATTTTATTTGTTTTACACTACCTGAATTGCCTTTGTAGGTCTTCCAAATGACACCAGCATTCAAACACAGCTCTAGTATTCTTCCATTCTGTTTAGGTCCCTGTTGCTTGCCCCTTATGTTCTTTTCTATGGAATTTGTGTGAGCCTATATAGGTGTGACTTCACAAACAGAAAAATAACATTCAGAACTGATTTTGGGGGGAAGTGAACAGGAATAGCATGATTGTAGTAAAAAGCCAAATGCTGCTTTGCAGAACTTTACCCCTCACAGAGCTGTCCTTATGGGAGACACCAGAACACATGGTGGCTAGTTTAGTTAAGAGCAGAGGTAAAGATGTGATGTTAGCTATTCGTGCCAAGTATTTCTCAGAAGAGTAGATTAGGCAGTTGATGCTCAGTGTGTGATATAGATTTACCACGATTAATTTGTGAAGTCTTTTGCCAGACATTGCTGATGCCTGCTAAGCTGTTTCTTGCAGAAGCCAGGTGGGCAGTTGGCAAGAGCTGCTCATTAGCAGCGGGAAATGCCGGTTCAGATTGTGTTGCATACAAGCTACCAACCACCTCAGTGACAAAAGAGCAACGCTGCTGTTTGCATAGAGGTCCGTGATTCCATGGGCCTCAGGTCTCCATGCCATTTCAGTGCTGCTTGATGCCTTTTTTTTTTTTTTTTGGAAGCTACACGAAGTGGTAAGGTCTTGCTAAGAAAACAGCTTCAGTGAGCATGGCTGAAGATTCATCCTGGTACTTTAGACAAAGCATCAAGATGTTCTGCCTAAAGAGTGCAAAAAAAAGTGAGTGAAGAAAATGATCAAAGGGTTTTTACAGCTTTCTCACAACTAAGGTACAGTAAGGTGAATTCATATTGTTGGGATAATTTCTGCTCTAATAGGCTTGCTCAAGTATCTTTATCCCAAAAAGAGACAGAGGAGGAGTTCTTTATTATTTGAATAAAAGGAGAACCATTGGGACATTGCCCTGTGGGGTCTCAAAATATCAGGGGACACAGCCCCTCTTTTATCCCTGTACTTCTACACTAGTAAGTCCTTCCCCCTTTCCCCATTGTTTAAGGTACTCAGGGTTCACATTCTTCTCATTTTGCCTATTGCTCTCTGTTCTGTTCAGCAAACAAGATTTACATGCAGGTGCTAAGTTAGCATCTCCTGCTGTATACCTGCAAAATAAGTTTATTTAACCAGTTCTTCTCAGATCTTATTTTGCAAGGACATCCTTTCTTTCTTCATTTCAATCTGTACTTGGAATGACACCATTATGTGCACAGAATTAGGATCCATTTCACCAGTTATCTCCTACTTGTGCTCTGCAGTTCAGGTTATGCAGTCTGCAGTGGATCTCATCTTCAAAACTTCTAAGCTCTCACCTGTACCTGCTTTGAAGGATGCACTGAAGTCTTGACTTGCAACAATGGTCAACTGCAGAATTGCAGATGCCTGTAGCTTCTAACATTGCCTCTGGCTGCACAAAACTCTAAGTCAGGATGCTCTGAGTGTCTTTTCATGGTGGGTGACCATGGGAAAAGAAAGCTTGTGTATCCAAGGTGTTAAGTGGCTGTTATTCATTAACATCCAGCAACGACCAGGGGATGGTGTAGCAATACTTCTGGGTTGGAAGCTCCTGCAGAAGTACAAGAGGAAAAAGAGATCAGCATCTAGCTTTTAGGATGTGCTTTATTCTCATCTCGTGCCACTCTTGCTTTCTCCTCCTGTTTTTTCCTTTCTTTGTCTCACAGTGTCTGTTAAAATAATTTTTTCTTTTCCCTGCATGAGCTTCTGTCATTAGATGAAAGGTCATGGATATAATATGAATCTACAACGATAAATACAGTGCAAAATGGATTGAAATGCACACAGTAAAGAGGGTTTCCAATTAAAAAACACTTTGCCAAGCTTGCACCAAACAAACAGCCACACAGTCTCTGATTTCCATGCTTATAATTAGCTGCCATTGAAAGTTAATTACTTTCAGGACTGAAGTGAAAGTTAAATGCAAAAAAAGAGGAAACCTTTTCAGAAGGTTTCAGCACAAGTAAGTGTATAGTTGCCAACTTAAAATCTAGTTTTGTTGTTTTAAACAGCATATCAGTGATATTTCCTATAGGCAAAAACAGCAAGACTGGAGAGAGAGCAGGATTTTTCAGAGCTGGTTATTCTTGATGACTCCATTTTTAGAGCATGCTCATCACTGAGAAAGCTGTTTGCTTTCAGTAATTCTTGCTGTGCTTTCTACAGATCAGGATCCTTCAGGGTGTTTTCAGGCTGGGCACCTGGAGAAGTGCCCATGCTTTCAACTCCCCCTTGATGTGAATCAGTTTCCTTGAGTGATGGTTTATATCTCCTTTGTAACAAGCTGCAAGAAGCTTGGTGAGGAATAGAGAATTGAATGTTGTTTCCCCATAGAGACAGTAAACTAAACTTCTAATACAAAGAAGGTAGGTGTAAGTCTCTTGTTTCCAATTCACTCAAGATTCATGAATCAAATAATAGTTCAGTCTATCACGTGAATAATTAGCTGGATCTATATAGTACACTTAGTTGAAGTTTTTGCATATTTAGGATAAGTGATGGGTTTTGTTATTTCCAGAACAGGGGACCATGTTTATCCTTCTTGCAACATAAGGAATAATATTCAAAATGCCAAGAATGAGTGTGGAATTCTTTACTAATACAACATCTCACTAGCAGAGATAGGCAAGCCATTTGGAAACTAATTTGGTGTACAATGGCTCTGTTTCCACATCATTAAGGATCCTCTTTCTCTTGCTGGCACCAAAACACAGGAATACTGATATAACTAGGAAAGAGTGCATGGAGAATGTATGCTGAATAAAGCATTCTTCCCCTCTACTTAAATGTCTTGCTCTATGAGGAGAGGAGCAGTAATTGATAGAGCTGATAAGCCTTCCCTTTCCATTTCTGAAAAAAAGGAATAGAAAAATCTATTCAAATAAAGAAAGCAAAACAGTTTTCATTTAATTTTGATAATTATTGTGTGGATTTATGTGTAATGGGAAGACTTGGCGAAATGAAAGAAACTTATCAGCTGAAACAAACTGAATGACCTGGTGCCACTGCTCATAGCCGAAACCAAGACATAGACTGCAGGCCTCTTGGAAACACTTCTCTAGCTAGAGAGAGAATGCAGTAGGTTTAGGGAAATATCAGCCACGTGAGAAAGGTCAACCCTGGTAGCTTGTGAAATTTCTATATGGAGAAAGAAATGGGTTGTGATCTTAGTGCTGCTGTAGTCAAAGCTTTTTTTTTTTGATGTTGCTTTGCAGAAGTGTGTGAAAGCATTTCTGGAGCATGCTTACATCCTCTGTCCTATGCTGACAGTGGTATTAGCTATGGAAGGACAAGTCAGTCATGTTGTATAGTCTCAGGCACCCTTCTCCCAGGTGAAGTTTCTGGCCCTACTTCTGCCTTGGAAGCTTTGGAGGAGTCAGACTATCTGTAATCTACATCAAGCTTTTTTTCTAGCCACAGAATCAGGATTTAGCCTTAATCCTGTCCTACAGCAGAGTATGCCAGCATATCACTTGAGAAGCCAGCTTCCTCCTGAGCTAGAGGAACACTTTGACATTCCTATGCCAGCTTTCTTGGGGAAGGCCTTTGATTGAAGCTTTTGGAGGGGCAGGAGCGAAATAGAGCAATTTCATTTCACTTGGAGTCTCCATGGCAGCAAATTACTCCTCCTCTTCCCCCCCCACCTTGTTTTAAAAGAAAATGGGGAGGAACAATAGCAAGCAAGGCCTTCAGTGAGAGTGAGAAGTAGAAACTCATTTACAGCTGGAAAATATAGAAAGTCAGGAAACTATTGAATGATTTGTAAAAGGGGCATGGTTTGCTTGTTTGCTGTTCCATTCACTGTCCTCCATGTTAATCTCTAAGACGAGAGACAAGCCATTTTCTCAGCCAAGAACAATTTACCTGTGTGCTGGCACACAGTTTAGAGCAATTTAGAAAACAAAGACACCCCATTCCAAATTATCATTTAGCTGCTGACATCATGGGATTTTTTTTTTTTTTTTCCTTTTCCCTCCCATTCAGAAGTTTAGAAACTAGGAGCATTCTTGCTCTCAGAATGCATCAGAAGTGTGCTGTTTTCAGGGGTGGAGTTGCCCTGTGCCCTGCCCAGCTCTGCAGAATGTATCTGGGCCTAAAGTTCCATGGACATGTAGTGCTGTAGCACAGGCATAGCTCTAAGCCTTGTCCTTGCTGCTTCGGAGTCCAGAGATTTTGATAGGGTAACTACCTGCTTTGTGGAGAGGGATGTTGTAACCAGGATTATTCCTTGTTATGGACCAATAGTCTTTGATCAGTGGGTGAAAAAGCTGCTGCTTCCATCTGCCTGTGAACCCCCGCAAGCAAAGCAGTGACCAAGAAATGATGTGAACACACAATTTCCAGCTGATGATGTAAACCTGTTTTGTTTGGCCTCTGTTCAGCAACACTATAATGTGTGTATGTGTTTGGAGCCTGGTTAGACAGCTTTCCTGGTTCTGCAGGTTACATTTCAAAGTTGTCATGTGGCAGGCAGTAAGAAACGCATCTCTCCTGAAGTTCATGGTGTTATGGGGAGATAGAGCTTCTTGAGAGTCTCCTGAGGCAACGGTGTCAACATTTCTGAAGCTCTGCTCTGGGACAGGGTTGAGCCTTCTGCCTCCTCTAGCACCTGTTTGGCTGACTTTTCCTATGGCCCAGCCTGGGTGCCCAGCCTGGTACAGGAACTTGCTGTGATGGTCTCAAACAACGCATGGCTCAGGAGTCGCAAGTTCCTTGCTTTAGGAGAAGGATATCATCTGTGCCATCAGTGTCTTTGTGTGATTTGCTAGATCAAGAAAAGGCATGCCCCCCTACAACAATATCTAATAGAAATGCTTAGGATGAGTAGGAATAATTTGCTGATCTCAGACTTGTAATAGCACCTTTGTGCTGGGGGAGAAAGCTGGTGTTCTGATACTGTCTGTACCTTACCGTTCTCCGGGATAAGGAGAAGATTCTGGTATCTGAGTGCAGTCAGTTTCCTTCTCCCTGCTAGCACTGAACTCCCTCAAATTGTCAGAAAGGCCAGAATCCTGTGTTGCTGATTTAGAACTCCAAAGCTGACAAAAAGACAGAGACAAGTTATTTTGGGGAGAGTGTGATGTCTGTATGGGGAGGACTGCCTCAGCTATAGTTAACAGGGATAAGCATACACAAGTGTTAGGAACAGGGGAAGTGCTGTCCCAAAGCCATTCACATCTGTGTGCTGCACCAAAGGCAACAGTGAAATAGCAAACCACAGATAAGCTGATATTTCCTTTGAGCATCTTTCCCTGAAAATCTCTTAGGAGAAAGAGACTTTGGCATGGAAGTGGTAACACCCAAAACCTATCTCAAAAGGGAAATTTCTGATTTGAGGTCTTTGTTTTTTCTTGTTCTGATCTGGAATTAGCACTGAGCTAATACTCAGAGCTAATAGAAGTGACAAGATTTGTCTGCTTGTGTCTTAAACTACCTCCATGAGGCCGAGCTGACTTGAGGAGGTCTTGAGGAACAGCTCATGCATGAAAGCATGGAGTGTATTGGGGGACATGAAACTGTTAGTTACAAAAATAGAAACATGCATCTTCTCCCAGCTGTTAACATGCTGACTCAGTGTTTAAGGAAAGCCTCCCTCATTCCTCTCCTTTGCATGCCGGATAGAGGAGGCCCAGTGGCTCCCACTCAAAAAGATGCCAATGAAGGCATGTCCTTGGCTTACCCTTATTTGTGCACATGTGATGCAGCACATCTTTGCCAAGGTAGGTGCTGTGGGCCAGGATGGACCCTGTGTGCTGCCAGCTGCACCATCCCAATTTCCTATCTGCAGTGCCCCTCTAGATAGGGATTAGTAGAAAGAAACCAGTTCCTTTGCAGCAAAGTGAAAACTGTCTATATGTGAATGCATTCATCTTCTAATCACCATGTTCCTGTGGAGCCTCAGGTTAAAATAAAGATGTGAGTGGCTCTAGAAGTAATCCTCCTGTTAGTTGTACACAGTGCATGTTCACACTTATCCCATTCCTCCTTCCTCTGCTAGAAGGCACCAATCCTTCCCCTCCTTCCCTGGAGCAGTCCACCCCATCATCTATTCTGCTGCTGTGCATGCCATGTCGTTTCTTCTTTTTTATTTAATTTAATAAAATGAGTGTGTGGGCTGATTTGCATATTCATGGTTCACTTGATTAATAATTGATGAGAAGGCCTGGGGCAGGTGGTTGAGAATAAAAAACATTTAGCAGGGAGCAGAGTGGAAAGAACAGATCCCTGGCTGGCACGTGTCCACAGGGGGAAGAGCTGCCGGGGGCTGGGAGGGAGAGAAGGGGAGAGTGAGAGGCAGAGCAGACAGTGCTGAATGTCACCAGTGGAATGTAATTTTGTCAATTTAAATATTTAATCATGTCCTCTGATTTGGTGACATTTCAAGTCCCAGGGGCTCTTTCTCCATAGAGTTTTTGGTAGGAGAACAGGTGCAGAGAGGTTTCTCTCGAGATGGGAGGAGAACAGGCCGGAGATTGTAGAGAGTCATGTGCCAGGTTGATGATTTCTGGTATGAATCTGAAGAGTTTGGAGGAACCTGGTATTCGATACTCTCCTGCTGTGGTCTGTGAACAGGGCACGTGATAGAAAAGAAGGTGGCAGGGGAAGCTAAAAGCACACCAACTTCATGGGATCTCATTCAGTAAATCAGGGATGTCTGCCTTTTCCTTTCCCAAGTTTCTACCCTGCTTGTCCCTGGAAGACTGTGCCAAATAAACGTTGCTAGGCTTAGACTTAGCTGACCTTCAGGTTTTGAGGGCAGGAAGGTATGGTATTACTTCATGCTTTTTACATATATAATCTGAATGCAGATAACCTATAGCATTCATCTTGGAATCTATTGTTGTTCCTTTTCTGCCAAATGTGCTTCTGCAAAGATATTCTGGATGGCTTGGGGGAAAAAAAATAAAAAAGCTGTTTTGGTTTATTCCCTGGAAATCATTATGGGTAACAGTTAGTATTACTGAGAGTAATTAATCTATTAATGTAGATGTGGCGGAGTTAGGGAGACCTGGCTAGTGCAGGAACAGTGGTAGAAAATCTAGGGTTGCTCATGGTTGTTGAATAGTCTTAGTTTTCATCTTCATTTTGAGGGTTTTGGAAGCTGGTGGGACAAGAACCTTCACATTAGCAGCTGAGTTTTATTGTCTGCACAAGCAGAGCAGGCTTTAGTTTTTCACCCTTAGAAGGCAAAGGTTTCCATTCTTCTACATGGTGCAAACTTTCCGTCTGTTTCCTCCAAGGCTGGAACTATTCTGAATCCACTCAGACAAAAATGAATTCTGATCTGGAGTGATTCTCACCCAGGACTGACTTCTGATGTGTTCGTTACCTGCATATGTCAGAACTCCTGACATTCCCATTGATGGTGACAATGCACAGGGGAACTGGGATCCATAATGAATTTTTATCTCCTAGTGGATGGTTTGATGGTTTATTTATGAATGGTCTTCATAGATTAAAAATAAAAGCAGCCTTAAATAACAGCTCAAGGAGACACTGACCAATTCATTTCCATTAAAGTCCATCTGTCTATTAATAAATTGTAAGACAATGCAATTTACACAATAACTCATCTCTGTTCATAATGTAAGTAGTTGTTTATCAATTGCACAGTATTTAATGATGCAGCTTCTCTTATTACACGGTTCCTTGCTGGAGGAAGGGATCAGTGATGAGCTTTTCACCCTCTGCACTCTGCTGCTGAATTTCTCAGTGGTCTCAGGTGGGAGAGCTGGGATCCTGACAAGCTCTGAATTTGCTTTAGCTTCTACATTGCTTCTACATTAGTATCTGTCCTTACGTACTCCTAAAGGGTGCTATACATACTCCATGTTAACTCTGGTATATCTCTTAACCTGTCTCAGAATCTCCTTCTTTTTCTCTTAAATACTTTCAGTTTAAAACTGAGTTACTCACATCTGAGATACTGCCTCCCTTCCTTATTTGGAGGTAGTTTCTTCTGGCAGCTGTCTCATGCTGTTACTTTGAGGACAACAACTTGCATCCTCCCTGCATACATACCAAAGGATATAGGGTCAGGATCTCCACTGGGTACAGAAGGGCCATTGGGAAAGCTAAGTGTCGCTTCATCTGTGAGCTGACATTAAGACACTGCAAGAACTTCACTAGCAAGAGCCTTGGCATAATGCATTTTTGTAAATATATCTGGAAAAGCTGCAAAGACATGTTCAGTCTCTCACTGTTCTTGACCTTCCTTTTCAGGACAAAAGAATAGGTGAAACTTTAGTAACAACAATCTGAGTATCCTGCAATTCTGTCTTATCATTTCAGGAACTGAATACGTGCTTTGGTAATTTTGTACTCCCACCCTCTTCTCAAAATCCTAAAGGGACATCAAGGAGTGGTTTGAATCAGTACACAAAATAAAGCAACTTCTCCAGACTTTGCAACTAAGTCTTTCCAGACAGAAAAAAAAAAAAAAAGAATTGAAAACATTTAAAGTGTAGACTTTAGTGAAATATCCTCTGCTATATTTTCCATGCCTGAGATAGAATTATTCTGGTGGCAAATATCAAACAACTAAACCTTTGAAACCTTTTTTGCTTAATGCCAAAGGTATATGGTAAGGGTTAGGGGGTATTTGAGGTTCTGAATCTGCTTTTTAAACTTTCCTTCTGAAATTTAGGTCAAGCCTTATTTTAAGAAGAGTCCATTCATTTTTCTACTAATTAGGAGCCTATGATCCAAGAGAAAAAAGAGCATCTGGGGTGAATGTAGATAGATATCTTTATTCTATCTCTGCATATTTGCACATCCCAATGCTAATTTCAAAGCAAATGTGCATATCCAAAGAAACTTGCATGGAAGATATTTCAACTGGTTGGAAATTTGTAGAGTCTGTAGCAGAGCTTTTCATCCTTGCCTTTGGAAAGTCTTGAAATTCACTCCTGGATGCTAAGATAGGCTCGTAACTTTTAGCTGGATCAATTTTTCTCCTTTTGAAGAGAGTGGTTAAGTCTTCTTGGTCTCTCTAGTATTTTTGTCCCTACTATCGCTCTGTCTAATCACAATTATAGACATGATTAGCTGCATATGTCCCTGGTGGAAAGGACCTGTTATTCTTTCCATTTCACAGGAGGGGAGAGAGAGAGACCCCAAACAACCGTGTGAGTAGTACAAGGTCCCAGGGGAATAAACTGAAAGCACCATCTAGGGAAAACTGCAGGAAATGCTGCTTTGGTACTGAATACGGCTTTACTGAGTGTTTGATTTTTGTATGTGAATCCCCCTCACTGGAATCTGAGCTTAGACTCATCCGTTCACCTACTTGCAAGTTAGTGGTAAACATCAACCTCTGTCTCCCAAGAACGTGGTTTACCATAAGCATTTTTTAGCAAAGTTACTGATTTGGTTGACTGGAAGATTTCCCACGTCTGGATAATTTTAGTCAGATTTCTTTTTCAGGTTTGATTTTTATCAATATCTGAGACTTTGGCCAATGGTTACAGGAAAGAAACTCTGCTCATAGAATTCAACTCTAAACTTTCCACAAAACGTGAAGGGAGAGATGATGGTTTGTAGTTCAGGCCTGTTTCATTGCTAACCTCCTTTGCTGTGTAGTTAACCTCAACAGCGATTGTAGGCATATTGTACCTGTCTTACAACTGTCCTGCTGGTACCACGCGCAATTAATATGACACCGGGGAATGTAATACATGCTTCACGTCATAGAATTCAATTCATTTAGCCATTTTCTTCCCTGGATGTGTCTTGGCTAAGGTCAGTGGATTTGCACTGAAATTTCGTTTGTCTCACTGTGCGCATACTGCTGCATTACCACAAGATCCCAATTAACAATGTCAGACACATTTTTCTCCTTTTCTTTTAATAGGAGAAGAAAACGCACAATAAGCTGATTTTTCACAATGCTTTTCATGCACACAGGCCTTGGCACAACCTAGGGAATAGCCTTCTATTGCTAAAAATAATAGCTCTAAAGTCTTTGCCCAACTGTTAACTAAAATTTGTATAGCATGGTGGATAAATCATCTGCTTAGTACGTCTGAAGCATTATGTTCCAATCCTGTTAAAGTTGTAGTTATTCAATATTTCAATTAACTCTTTTCTGCTGATATGATTATATATTAATTAAATCTTGCTAATATTTTCAAAGCCATCATAGAGGAGTATATATGATCAGATAGTTCTTTTCATGTGTATGAAAGGCCTGCTAGAGAGAGAACTGTGGAACTGCGAAGAGATATACTATCTCTAAACAGAAATGACTTGAAGGAAAAGGCTGGCTGTGGGAGATGCTTGCAAGCATCTTACTCTGTTATATGATTCTGGTTTTTTCACCACACAAGTACAGCTGGGTCTCAGCAGAGACAAATTGTAAGAAAAGACAGACTCGCAAAACAGCGCTGATGCAACAGCTCACACTTCCCCATTTTAGCTACTTGTGCAATGATATTCCTATGTAGCAAGAGGGGTTCATGTGTTGGAAGCATTTTCCCATTCACAGAATCATATCATAGGGTGGCTTGGGTAGGAAGGGACCTGAAAGCCCACCCGGTTCCTACCCCTTGCTGGGGGCAGGGCTGCCACTCACCAGATCAGACTATCCAGGGTCCCATCTAGCCTGTCATGATCTCCTTTGAGGATGGAACATCCACAACTTTGGACCCATTTCAAATCATTAATTAGGGGTCCTGTGATGTATCCAGTAAATACAGGTGACATTAAGTCACTGGAATATAAGTTCTGAATGAGGCAATTGAATCTTGGTAGTGCAAAGCTCAACTCTCCTGCCCTTGTCACTGGAGAGTGATGCTCTTCTCCAGCCCCTATGCTATGCAGTTGAAGGCAGCCCTCTATCTGAGGGTGAGTGATGTGGGTCCTGCTTCTGTATTTAGAAACAAAGCCTTCTATAAAATACGGAGCATCGAGCGCTGGTTTTTGAACCATGTAGGACAGAGTTGTGGCCATCTCAGTCTTTGCCTTCTCTGTGTGTTTAACACCTGAGCCCTTCCAGGACCAGTGCAAGCTACTCATGATCCTGTGTCGTTTCATTTGACCGTACAAGCAGCTCACTTGTGCCTGGCCTGGCAGCTTCAGTCTCTCACTCTTTCCTTATCTCGGCTCATTGCCAGTGTGCTGTGATTTGGATCCATCCCGTGAGTCCCTAATGACACCCCCATTCAGTGTTTCTTTACTGAACCCCTGTGCCAAGCCCTGTCAGCAGCAGGGCAGCCTGGAGCATGGGCTGTGCAGGCTGCCTCTAATGGATGGGCTGGGGGCACTGGGCCACAGGGCTGACTGACAGGAGCTCACCTCGGTGGCACCGAGCACTGGTCTCTGCCTTGCCATGAGAGTAAGCAGTGGTGGAGAGCTGTAATCCTGCATGTTTGGGGGGAGGAGTAAAGGGGCAGGCAGTGCCCTCCAACAGGCATGAGCTTTTGCTGTGTGACCTGCTGTTTGCTTTGGTAGCTTGAATGCAGACATGCATTGCTGAGGGAAGAAATGTTTCTTTCTAAGTGAATCTTTAAGGCTCTTTTCTCTATGTTCATCCTATTCTTCTCTCTTCTTTTTTCCTTTCCATTTGTTCACTTTTTATCATCTTCTCCCTGCTCTGCACCTTCCATTCTCCCCATTCTCATTTTCCCTTGTGATCAGGAGAAGACAGCATTTCCCTGTTCAGATCGGTCCATTTGTTCCACCTACTGTCCATCACGCAGCTCAGCAGCGCGCATGCTTCAGAGGGGAACGTGTGTGTGTGTGTGTGTGTGTGTGTGTGTGTGTGTGCCACACTGTACATAAATGGGGAAAGCATTTCTATTCTTCTCTCTCCAGACCCTGTTGCCCTGAATTTCACATTTGTTCAGCATAGCTTTCAACTCTGTTATTTCACCTGAAATTATCCAGTTTCAGTATGTGAGCTGACAGCCTCCTGTAGCGCAGATCCCACAGGTTCTCCATCACAGTGGGAGGTTTTTCTTTTTTCCCAAATCGACTACCTCCTAACTTAATCACTTCTCATCCCCCTCGGATTTCATTCCTGCAGTTCTGATGATGACCACAGTTTGTCCACTGTGTCATGCATTTCTCTGGGTCAGATATGGTTACGTTCCCTCATGACGTGGACTCACTACTCCTTGGACTCTCTCTGTGCAGCACCCCTGTGGCTCTAACAGCTCTGACTGGTGTCATAGCATGGGCTCTGGACTTGCCTTCTGCAAGTGTCAGGTCTGCCTCAGTTTTCCAACATGATCTTGTGCAGAACAATGAATCTTCCGCTGCCTTTTCCTGTCTGTAGAGCAGGGATTACATTTTTCTTTCTATGCTTCCTGGCAGTTTTGCGTGTCTTAGTTAGTCTTTAGTATCAGATGGGCTGTGTCTGATTGTGCCCAAATTGGAGCTCTTGCTTGAGTTCCTGTGTTTTAGAGCTAGCAAAACTTCTCCCCCAAGCACATTCAGAAGAAAGTGCCAAAATCCAGCACATGGACGTAGATCAGCTGAAGACACAGTCTCTGTAAGTGGATTTAGCTGATCAGTGGCCAACAGAACACATTTTATTGAACGGCTTCAAGCACAAGCGCTGTTACTTCTGTAAGGTTCACCAGACCTGGCTTCATCACCTGGTGGAAGAGAGATTTTTATTAATCCATAATTAGTATTGATGGATTGTATTGATGAGTTTGTAGCATTGGGCTGATAATGGGTTGTTGAGTTCATTTGGTTTTGGTTTGTTTATTTTTGCTTGGTTTTGTTTTTCTGTTATTCCTGACAAAGTAATGGTTAAAGTCTGAGTTTTGGAATGAGTCTTTAGCAGGTAATCCACCCATTTTCGGGTGATACCGTTTTGATTTAGCCCCAGTCCAACAGTGTGGCATATGGATATGGCCCTGAACTTATGCTAAACCTGTTCTAAATCACTGCAATCAGTGGCTTTATAATGGGTAACTATTTTTAGTATATGGATGAACCTAATAGTAACTACCTAGGTTGCTCTGAAAGTAACGTCTCCTATTTATTTCTGTGGAAACAATAACAGATAAGAACATAGAGCATAGTAGCACTATTTGATAGAGCAAATTCTCAGCTACAAAATGGTTTTTTTTTAGCACAGTTGCCACCATTAGCTATGCATTTTTGCCAGTGATGAACAAGAGCCTGCATGCTTTGCTTATCAAGAATCTGTATGACCATCCAGAACAGAGCTTGTCTTTCACATCTCTGTTGCCACTGCTGAAACACATCACCTCCTGTCCTAACATCTACTGTTTGGTCTCCACAAATGTTCAACAAATGTCAGTGAATGTGAATGTGTGCCATTTTTTCCACATGGAGGAATTAACTGACATATCTTTGTTTCATGTGAACTTCCATGTCAGTCACGATTTTTGTCAGGCTGCCCCTCTGCTGCCATCTGTTGCATGACAAGAGAATATTAGTGGGAAGATTCAACCTCTACTCCTGTATCACCATCATCCATCACTGACATCGTGGGCTAAAATATTAAAATGGTATTACTTTCAGAGCAGCCCTTGTACAACATAGGTTACTTTGAAGGCCAAGCATTGCAACAAGCTACTTGGGGAACTGGTGGAATATCCACAAGCGAAGGTATTTAAGAGACGCTTGGACCTGGTTTTAAGTTTATTGTGGATATAGTGTAGTGATGGGACTCAGTAGGTAAGACGAATGGTTGGGCTTGATCTTGAAGGTCTTTTCCTACCTTGACAATTCTGCCATTCTTCTGGAAACTTAATTTTCTGTTTCCTTTCCTTCGCTGATGAATCAAGTTTTTTGTTTGTCCATGTCTTGGATCCTGATTCTGAATTATCCCTGGAGATGTAGGATCATGTTAGGCAGTTGTGTTTTAAGATCACCTCTGCTGTTTACCTCTCCACCAGCCTTTTACCCTCTGAGCAAATTAGTGCCAAAAATGGAATTGTAATGTTCCTCTTGCACAGTGGGATACTGAGCACTGCATGGATGTATGATGGTGAGAAACTTGTCACTTTAGCAACCACCAATTGGGTATCTGGACTGAATCTTATGGTCAACCAGGAATAAGGAGTTCAGTCTCTGAGGGGCTGATTTAAATATAGCCTTTTGTGAGCACCAAGTGGCACAATTGATTGATAGTGTGATAGATATGTTCCCCTGCTCTGGGATCCTGACCTCCAACCAGGTTAGCAAGTCGCATTCTGTTGTGACTGTAACATTTCTGGAGATTTAAAATCTTTTAGTACCCAAAAACAAATTCTTTCCTTGGGGCTGAGAGAAACCTTCTGAATGTAAACAGCTGCTGTAGTTAATATTACAGAATATATAACACTAGCCAATGCATAGTTCATGAAAATTTCAATAAGAGGGTATGAATTTTGTTCTCTTCAATGTGAAATATGTAACGAAAAAGGAAGCATTGGACCCAAGAGCCAAATTTAGCCCTGTATGGAGCAATGAAAATAAATAAGACTTTATAGCATTTTTGTTCTATTGTCTAAAATGGAACAAAAGATTGTGAGGTGTGAAGTCACAGATGCAAGCAGAACTGGGGGCTGAAAAAGTGAGCAAATTTAGACCTACGTACTCTGATGGTGGTTGCACCATGTCTCTGTGATTAGAATCTGGGAGATTTATGGGGTGCTGCAGGACAGAGAAAGAGGAGAATATTAGTGGAGGTTTGTTAAGAATTTAATTATTTTGCAAAACCTAATAATTACTTCTGTGTATATGAAGTTCAGTTATAAATGTTTTCTAAGACTTCCATTAGAACTTTCTGAAACGATTCTTTGTGAATGAGCAACAATTAAATAATGCATTCTTGAAACTTGGGAGAAAATTACCCAAAGGTTGGAAAATTAGCTTAAAGGTGCAGTAACAGAAGATCATTCAGCTTTGACATTATGTGGGAGGAATCAACTGATCTTCAGCATCATAGATTGCTGTTACTTCATTTTCACTATTTTGTATCAAAAAATTTAAGGGAGGCCGGCCACATGTGGAGGGTGATGGGGAGATGTGTTCTGTGGATCTTGGTTGCAAGTGAGAGTTCATCTAATCAGTGTCTTAGGGATGGATTGAAACCTGTTCCCAATCCACTCCTGTTGGATATATGGGGGTTTTTTATCAGTTCCAGAACAAGGTGGCAAGAGGTTGTGAACCAGAATATCCCACTGGTTCTTTTGCTATTTGGAGTTAGCTTGGCATTTGAAATATTGAAGGCTTTCATTTACTAGGAGTGGTGGGAGTAGAAGGGGGAAGTTATATGACACAAGAAGTTATCTGAATTAAAAACAAGAGCAACAGTGAAAGCCAACTGCAGTCATTAAAAATGAATTTCCAGGAAGGCTGGGGAAAGGGAGATTAAAAAATATTGTGATTTCTGTCACGACCACATTTAAGCTGGGCCATTAAAGATGGTATTGTCTGGCCCAGCTGTTTTAGAACAATTATCTGTTTGACAACAGGCAGAAGGATAAGCTGCCTATTGCCCCTGTTTCTCTGAGATGCTGTATAAAGGCTACATGTGTGTGCATGCAGCTGCTGTCATGCCCTAGCAGTCCTTTCTGCCTCATTCCCGTGTTAAAAAATATAAAACAAAATCCTGACCCTCTACAGAAAGAGGTGAAGAAGGCAGAAATCTCAACCATAGACCCTCCTAGCTGAAACATTTAATAACATGTATGCTGCCAGAAGCCCTGTCTTTATTTCTTTATTTTCCTCCTATTTGGTCACAAGTCTGACAAGATCACAAATGCATGTTTAGCACGTGGCTGTGTGTATTTTAACACCCACTATGGCAACCACTTCTCAGTTTCTTGTAGTTCCTTTTGCTGTATGAATTAGGCTGGTTCTTTTAGCTGAGGAAGGAATACTTAAGAAAAACATAAGCAACCCATTTAGGGAAATATTCTTCCCTCCGTCCATATTCCTGTTTCTGATAATGCTCCTTGCACGTGTCCTGAATTTCAATCTTCATCTTTGGTTCCCAAGGATGGCGAGGTCTCACAGGAAAATATATATATATAGTCTCAGATTTCTTAAATATCGTTCAGTAAGAAATTCAGTGAGCAGAGTCCCTTGAGACTGGTGGTTTGTTTCTTACTGACAGCAGGA
Organism: Phasianus colchicus; assembly: GCF_987193195.1. Lineage (NCBI taxonomy): Eukaryota > Metazoa > Chordata > Aves > Galliformes > Phasianidae > Phasianus > Phasianus colchicus. The sequence continues at coordinate 83,767,950 of NC_143436.1, forward strand.
AAGTTCCTGTCACTTTGCATATCTAAAGGGTAGGCTGTTTTTTTGTTTGTTTTCCCTTCACTTCCAGACCAATAGTTCATCTCTTAACCTGAAAGCCAATCTGCCTTCTTGGTAAATCACCTGTACTCAAAAGGAAGATGCAGCTGAAGGGTCTTAGTTAACAGAATAGACTTGCGTGTCTTTTAACTTTTCTAAAATGCAGCAAACAGTAATATTAATCACTCAGCTCTGCAGATAGGGCTAATGCAGAGAGGGACAAACTCCGAGAAAACATTTTACAGTATTTATTTTTCAGGGATTTTTGCAGCTGTACTCCTCTAGGTAATTCCTGTCAACTCGGCTCTACAATAACAGTAATCTGTTTCTTCAGGTAAACGTGAAGTTTGTTATTTGGCTTTTGTTTTCAGCCCAAGATTACTTCAATAACAGGCCCAGGCCTGCAAGCGTTCAATCTCAGGTATTGTGTGCTGATCTCAGAGCCCACGCTCATTCAGGGAGGAAATGCAGCAGTTTCCTCTGAATGCCTTCTTTTTTGAGCCCTCATTCTGGACCATCAGAGACTTGTTTCCCTTCTTGCAAGGACTGAAACCTGTGCAGACTCAACTTTCCTCCCCAGGCCGAGAGGAAGGCAAGCAGATCTGCAGTGGTTTTTTTGAGCTCTGCTCTTGCCACTGCTCTCAGACAGGGTTAGGTACTGGTGTGGTGGGACCTCTTCAAGGAGAAATGAAGTTGCACTTGTTGGGTACATCTGCAGTACATTTTCAATTGCTTCACGGGGTGAGGTGGCACCCTGCCACTGAAGGTACAGCCTTAGGAGGTAACAGTGGCCATCTTGGTCATTAAATGCAGCACTTCCTATAGGAATGGGCATTTTACTTCCTGTAGACATCATAGAAGTGACTGCTCCTTCCTCAGCCACAGCCCTTCCCACAGCTCTTTCTGATGGATGTGGTGTGCTTCTCCACTTCCTGCCCTAAATGGCAGTGCATTGTTTCTGAATCTTTTTCTGTATGCATTGCGTACACAACAGTTTGGAAAATCTTTTACAGTACTGTCTGTTGTGCTTAATAAAGCCATGTTTCAATGCCTGTCTTGCCAAAAGGTTATGAGCTATGCTGACTGTATGATCTCTGTTACCACTACGTTTTATGCTGTGGTTGTTTGGCAGCAAGGCAGAGAATTTCTGCTTTGCCAAAGCTTGTGCCACTGACACTTGTGTTAAATCAATCTCTCTGCTAAGTGCTGACAGTATGGAGCCCATGACACATGGCTCTGCTCCTAATTCCAGTTACTAGAAAGTGATAGCAGTGCACACAAGCCAGCCAACTGGTTGCTGACTGTAACAGTTGCAACAACTGCTCGTCTTTGCTTCCCTTTCACTTTGGATTCCTCTGTATTTCTATCAAGCAGATGACCTGATCGCCACAAAGTCTCATCTTGTTAATGGCTAATGAGCAGTTTGCAATGGCTGTCGAGCTGCAGCATTCCATCCAGGCTAGACATTGACAGGCAGTAAATAAATATCTTTGTGCTCTGTGCTTCTGTTGGAGTACTGGTCATGCTGTAGTCATTGCTCTGCTTTCTGTAGCTGCTGGCGTGCATATCATGTTAGTCCTGTCCCTTGGTTTATGCATAGGAGGAAGGAGGGGGTCACTTTGTATAAAGTTAAAACATGAAAGTTGTCTTCCCCAGGCTTTATGGGACTACTGGAATGTGATGTGTCCTTGCAATATGAGGCTGTTGGTACAGTGGATCTTGCTGCATATTGAATTTGTTTTAAGTCTCTCTTTCTTCTTGCCTTTTCCAAGGTCTCAATGGCTCTCTCTCCTTCAGATCAATTAAAAATGTGTTCCTCTATCCTTACGTTGGACCTGGTTAAAACTCTTCCTCTCACCCAGAATTGCTGAGCAGCATTGGCTTGGGAATATGATGCAAGAAATATTCATTGTATTTAAAAAAAAAAAAAAAAAGATAATGAATATTCAAGTACAGAGATATGTTATTAGTTTTTTTAGCCCTTTAATAAGGGCAGCTTTGGCCAGATTGTATTTTCTGATTGCAAGTCTCTGTTCTGTTTAAAATTTCCCCTCGCATCAGCTTTCACTTCTGAGGTTTTATAGGGAAAGGATGAGGACAGTGCAAGAAGGTTTTACAAGGTTATAAGACTGCAAAATCTACTGGAGATTATAATGAAGGGTTGATGAAGAAATGCACCATGAAGCAAGAGGCAAATAGCATAACTGAATTCTCCAGGCAAATGCGGGGAGTTTTTATGTGCTCATGTTATTGGTCATATGCATGTTCTCAGCCAAATTCCTTGGTGATTACTCCATCTCAATGGAAGTCTCAGTCAAATCTCTGGATAACTGAATCTGAGGTCTGCCAGCAGGTACTTTCTCTCTGACATAAGTCTCAACAAAATGGCACTGGGATGCGATGACTCCTTTGTGTAGTAGAAATGGATACGCTTTCAAATATGCATGTTTCCTCCTTGTCCTGTCTGTGGGCACAGCTATTTATCCACCTACACAAATGTTTGTTGCGTGGCCGTCACTGACCTGTGCAGAGACATATTTTGTTTTCTCTTAAGTTGTTCAGGGATTCACCTACAAATAATCTAGGATGTGTCACTCAGCCAGCTGGAACAGCTGCCAGGTCTGTAGCACTATCACCTGGTCCAGGCATGGCTATCCTTATCAACATCCATTAACCCATGTGGTACACGGTGCACATGGATTGTGGCTGACCACCAAGTAACTCAGACCCAGTCGTAAGTGCCTTGTCATAGCTATGAACCTGAAGTTGTGCAGGCACTTGCTTGGGTTATGGCAGCATCCCAACTCATGACCTACAGTCATGTCTGTATGTCTTCAGGTGTCCAGCAGCTCTTTAGATTTTGGCTTCACTTTTGGTTTCAGTGTCACAAGTCACTTAAAGGAAACAAGATCTTGGTGATACTTTCAAATGTCCCATGAAACAAGCCTGTTGAAATCTGGCAAGGCCAAATCGTTGCAGCTGTTGGACCTTGGCAAAAATTTGCGAGATACCTGTATGCCTGTGGAGCTGATGATTCACCCAAACTCTCTGAACCCTTTTGTTTATAGATAAACATGAATGTGTGCATATAGTTTGTTACCTGTGTGGTTGTGTGTAAAGAATACATTCGTTCTTTCTCTCTCTGCAGTTTTTCCTAATTCTGACTTTCCCTCATTTCGTACATAAAACTGTACCCTGCCTTTGCAGGTACTTTCCTGTGTAAAGCTCATTGCGCCAGATTTTTGCAGAGTGGCTAAACATGCACTGTGGAACAGGTTGAGAGAGATCATGCATCACCTCTCACTTGCACTGATTTACCTGGTGAGGGAATTCACATTTTCGGAACTGAAAGGCTGCCTCTGCAACTCTGCAGTTTTCATGGGTTTCCCAGGTTGTGCCTTGCACTCTGCTGCTTATATGCCAAACAGGAGATGTACAGACTTGCAGTATATTTTGAGAGGCTTGACTGTTTCAAGCTGTTTGTGACTCTGGAAACAGCTTTATTTAAATACTGCATGCAAGCTGGTGTTTCAAAATAAGAGAATAATTAAGGCGAAGGGGAGGAAGGGAGGATATCAAATATTCATGTACTTCAAAGAAAATACAATCACCTTAGGTGTCCTGTGGCTACAGAATATTCAGGAGCAAGATGTGCCACAGCAGTTTGCTGAACTTCTCTGTGCGTAGGTGCCTCTGAGAACTTACCCAAGCAACTGTAGTAGTGATCGCAGATGGGCAGAATAATGTAGGGAAAAATAAAAAATGTAGGAAGGCAGAAAAATGCCAGCAGGAGTGATACTTTGTTTTCCTAAGCACAGTCTGGGGAGGGTTTATGCTCTTTGTGCGTCACACTTGTTTTTGGGGAGGAAGAAATGGAGAAATTATTTGGAGGAGATGAACTATTTCAGTTTCTCATTTTGCAGTGACATTGCTGATTTGGAAAACTTCCTTTCAAAAAATAAAAATACAAAGAATGCTTGAAAGGAACAGGCATTTTTTTCTTGTAGGTCAAATAAAATCCTTCAACCATTCTGAAAAGATTGTTTTTCTAAAAAACAAACAAATTAAATGATAGGTCTGAGTCTTCCTGGAAAGAAATATTTTCAATTTATCACTTTGACCAGTGGACAGAAAAATTGTGCCCGGCGCTGATGAAGTGTTTGTTTTAGGGACGGGGGTGAAAAAGGAAAAAAATGTGGAGAGATTGATAGAAAAACCAAAGCTGGTGCTACCAAGGCGAGAAGAGGGACTGGAAATGCTTGTACCCATTTCAGTGCTTCATGAACAAGCTCTGGTCCTTCAAGAGAAAAGGGACTGAGCATGTCTGCACTACCAGTACTGCAAATAGCCTGGAGCGTATGGGCAGCATGGTTTAGGTTCAGCTAACTGAACTGCTTGGATGAACAACAGCACACTGCCTGGCCCTGGGCGCCAGAGGCTTTGCTATTGGCATCCGTGGTCTTGAATACAGGAGCAGGAGATGGAGAATGCTGGAGTCAAGGAAATGCTGAGCTGTGGAAGCAGAGCTGTCCAAGAGGTGCAGCTGGATGGGTGAGCTCTAATGTGCCCGTATTTCTAGGTGTCTTAATTAGGGAATATCTGTATGAGAGTTGAGAGACCTGGGCCCTTCTGGTCTGAGCTTTTCAGGGGTGGGCACAGAATGGTGATGAAAATGGGCTTCACGTTCAGGATTGAAGTTCTGGCCCAGGGAGACAGTACTTGTTCACACACAGCCTGAAGAGATGTGGTGTGAAGAAAGAAACAAGGAAAGAGAAGGATAAAAGCAGGGAATGAATACAAATCAAACCAAGCCAAAGCCTAGTGTTTCTTGGTGTTTAGTGCAGCCTTACTACAGGAAAAACAGAAAGCATTCTCTTTAACCACTGTTTTCATTTCCAAGTCAAACACAGATATGTTTCCAAAGTGTCATGTATGTGTCAGAGCAAAGTATACTTCTGAACTTTTCTTACCCTGCAAACACTATTGTCCTAAATAAAAAAGGCAGTTGCATAGGCAAAGGAATTGTGGGCTAGCTCAAGTGAATGGAGTGTTTTAGATACTAGATCATGAAAACATGGTGTGGAGCACTCTGGGAATAAGTGGAAGGATTCCTATGCTAGTATTTTGGGAGGCCTAGTCTGGTGACACTTTAACAGCATAGGTTGGGTTATAGAGGAATCTCAGAATCTGGCAAGCCCTACAGACATCATCTGGCAGCTTCAGTAAAGAATTGCCTTTTGGTTAAATTAGATCCTTCAGACCTCTTTTCATATCCAAAAGATACATTACATGCATATGGAGCTTTCTGCATTTTAATTACCAGTTTCAGTCTGAGTTTATGTTAACAGCCCTTGGATGTTGTTTTTGAGGAAAGAACGGGTAGATCTATAGCAAGGCAGTAGTAGAGGTAGAGGTTGCTTTGGATCTTGTCTGCAATTAGATTTTGCCCAGACCATGTTAGGCTCAAACTACTCGATGTTTCTTTTGTATTCTTCTACCTTTTTTATGGTACCTTTCCCACACGTGAGGAAAGAAACTGAGCATCTAATGCTGTTGATTTAGCTCTCAATTATCTTTCTCTATTAATCTCCATAGTCTCTGGAGAGTAGAGCTCTCTCTTCCTGCTGTCAGTGCTGGCACTTAAGGATCTGCAGTCATCCTCAGTTCCCCTGCAGTGACGAGATCCTATGGGCACATCTGAGAATATTGGGATTTCTGTGCTTGTTGAGTAGGTCCCAGAAGCAAAGTCCCTGCGGTAAGCTGCTGGGCCTCTGTAGAGGAAAATGTTCCTTTGTTGGGTTATGTCAGAGTCAGAACCCAACGCCAAGATGGATTTAAACAACTTAGCATTGGATTTTGAGAACATTTAATGATGATAATTGCAGGTCTGCTGCATGTGAAGATAATAAATTTCCTGTGAAGGCTGATTGAATGCGAGAGCTCAAAAAAGGCAGAGCTCTTCTCTTTTCATCAGCCTTCTCTTCAGCCTCTTCCTGCAGAGTGCTGCACACTGGTCAGAGAAGCATTGTGGTTCTGTTTTCCATTTATATTTGAAGCATCAGCACCGTCTACTGCTTCCGACTAGAAATTGTAAAGCAGGACCAATTTCTGGTCAGTTGTTAAGGGAAACTCATTGATTTAATTGTGCAGTCCTATAAATGCCAATAGTTTCTCTTTTTTGAGGACCTGTAGGTATGCTCAGTGTTAGGTGCTGCAGTTCTGCTAATGAAGTGATATTAAACTTGTACCTGTGTGTAGGTGCATTGACCTAGATTTATCAAGCTGTTACATTTAACGCTTAAATTGTACTTGATCGGCCCAGTGCTCTGATCTGGTCTGGCAAATCCTGTATATTCTGTACTATGCTCCTAAGAGAAATTCCCTAGCTGATCACACATTTCTTTGCACTATTATAGATCTTCTCCTATCCATTTCTTCTTGCTCGTTTCTACTTATTATCTAGGGAAGCTATTTGCAGCAGCTTGTTCACAGGAACATATGAAATTACCTTGTTCCTCTTTGCTCAAAGTTTCCACTGTTAAAAGAACAAATATTTGATTTTTTTTTTTTTCCCTTAGCTGGAAACATCTTTTTGTATACAAGAGGATTAGTGTTTTTTTTTTTTTCCTTCCTTTTTTCCAATTTCCTTCCAGAGAGAAAAGCAGTTGGGAGTTTTCCACTGTAACAGGTTCTCATTAACAGATACCATTTTGTTGAAATAAAAACACTTTGCAGAAACTTACTGCAGAGTTGATTTCAGCGAACTTATGATCCACCACCATCCAAGGGCTGCCAGAAGCCAGCTCGCTGGGCAAGCTGCTGAGAAGCACGCGCTTCCAAGACCTATCAATCCTAAAGCAGAGATTTCTACTGTGTAGAAACTCTCGGTTTTAGCCAGTTTGTTAGCACTTTTTTTGTATCTGTTTGTTTTTTTCCCTGAAGCATTAAACAGTCGCGTGCCCTAAGGGCAAGCACTAAGTGATAAAACCTGCTTCATTGTTAGCGTGCCCATGGATACCACCTAGCATCCATATTTTTTTTTTTCAGAAGCCCTCACAATCCTGGGTTAATGTTTATAAATCCTTTACACAGATGTGAGGTTTTGCTTCTGGAGCTCAAGAGTGTTATGATGTCCCAAAGGACACAGACAGGCAATAGCCGGGATTTGCCTTTGTGTAAAGATGACCTGCATAATGATGCATTGCCTGTTGACAGTCTGGGGACACAAGTTGTGTACAACTCACAGTAGCAAAATAATTTGTTTATAGCACTTAAGCTAAGGCAGCAGCTGTTTGGATTCAGACCGATAGGCAGGTAGACTGAATGCAAAAGAGTTATTTTGTATTTTACCAACCTCTGAAATGTGAAGTACTGAGAGTCGTATCGACGGCTCAGTTATCCCTGCAATCTAGGCTGGATGAACATATTCAGCAGTGCTTTCTATATGAACCTAGGACAAGATTCTAAAACAAACCATAATTTTGTCCCATTTGAGATGAGTTTTGCTGGACTTTACAGCCTTCTTGCTGCAGAGGTCTGTTTACAGCTGCTAATCTACTAACTCTTTTAACATGGTTTCTAATTGTTCTCCTCCCAAAGAAGGCTCATTGACTGTGCTGAGCACCCTGTCCAAGGCATGGGGACCTCCAGAGGAGCAGAGCTCCATCTACAAACAGCTCTGGTATTTTAGATGTGCAGACCTGGGTTCTGGGTACTCACCTCAGGTTCGGTTAGGATCAAGTCACCACGTGCAAATTCCAGCCTATGGGAGATGATGTGAGCCTGGAACTTGCAGAGCTTTCCCTGAAGTGGTCCCAGATTTTAAAAGAAAAAGTCCACTTTTGAGTGGAGACAGAAACCTGCCATATTCCCCAGTATCAACATATTCTCTGCTTTCTTCTTTTTTCGTCTTATAGGCAAGATATATGCCATTTTTCTTATAGAGACAGATATTTATTTCAAGCCAGATGAATGTGACTGAGGATAAAAAAGCAAGCATGAATCTATTTTAAAATGTGAGATTCTGTTTTAAAACAAGGGAAGAAGCAAAAAGTTGAGGAAGAGAATCAAATATTTATGTACTGTAAAAGCGAAGTGATATAATTTCAGTGACATTGTTGCTAAATGACTGTTCGTCCCCCGTCTTGACTGACAGATAAAACAGGTTGGTGTCAGTTTGAAGTGGCTCCTCATCGTGCAACTTCTCCTTTGCAGTCAGGGCTCTGGCAGCTTCCTTTAGAGATCTCCATGGGGAAGAAGTGAGGAAGATTACAGACGTGCAAATATACCAGCCATTAATTCAGTTGTTTCCTTTGCTTGTTCTGCTGTTGTTGTTACTGATGGTATTTGTTATGTATTCTGCTGACTGTAACATTATGTATGAGGCCCGTTAGTTCAGTTCAAAAGAACCCAAATTCTAGTTGCTTACAAACAGGGAGATGGTAGGGAGCCTTAAGAAGGTGGGAACACAGAGTTCATAATGTAAACATTAGCTTGTGATAGTCCTTTTCAAGTGCCTGCTGCCCTGTAATCGTGGAAACACTCACAGCAGTCGATTTACCTGGGTGCTGGGTAGCAGACCCGCAGGGACTCCAGTTAATGTGTTTGGGTCTGTATCCTGATGGTAGTATGAGGCTGTGCTGACAGGAGATGGGATGGAGAGAGGGGAGCTGTCTCTATGGGGCATCACTTACAGGAGTCCGCCATCAGTCAGGGAAGCACTCACTGCTGCTGCCTGCTCGCTCTCTGTGGAAGCGGTCAGCTGAGGGGATGCATTGATTTATGGCCAATACACTTAAGCATTTCCACAGAGGCTTTATTGGGTCTCTGCCTATAGAAATGGATTGGGTTGGAAACGATCCCAGCAATTGCTGGGTATGTGTAGGGCTGTGTCAAGAGGGAAAAAAAAAAAAAGAAAGGAAAAAAAAAAGGGGGGGGAGGGGGAAAGGAAATAAACTGGAAGGGAGGGAGTACTAAGCAGGAAGAACAGGACACATCTTGGGCAATTGGGCTGGTATGGGGGACGGGGGAGGGCTGTCTTTAATAGTGCTAAGCTTCATAAAAAGTTAACAATTTTTCTGGACATGTTAGGCATAATCTGCCAGCTGCTAGAGTCGAACCTGGTGTCCCAAACAGCTCAGTCCCAGCATTAGTGTCTGTTTTGTCGTATCCAATCGGAGAACATAGTGGGGGATCTTTCCAAAACATTATGCATAATGTATCTTAAGTCATACCTGATGTGAGCAGCTTCAGCTCTTCCACTTCAGTGGACTGAAGAACACTGAGCATTTCCTTTCATTTCAGCTTGGTTATCATGAAATGTTTTCTTTACGCAGCAGCCTTGCTAATCCCTTGTTCTGTTTCCTCGCCTCTCCCCACTTAGAGGAGGACTGTGCTTGCAGCAGTGCTAGGGTTAATTAGCATGATGTTAGTATGGGCAGCTAGTAACAGCAAGAGCAGAGCAGCATAGGCTCTCGAGTAAACGTGGCATCTTAGCTAGATTAAAAACAAGGTTGCTAAGCCTTCTCACATGCACCTGCATTTATTATCCACTGCTGATGTACCAGCAGCATTCCCCTTTCATTTTGTGCCAGAGAGAGAATGGCTGTGCTGCTTCATGCCCTCTCCTGAGACTGCATTTCCACAGGTCAGGTTATGGCTATGGCCACGCGTGCAGAGCTGGGATTGCAGTGTGGCCAAGAGGACCCCACTGATGTTGTTACAACAAACTGAAGATACTCAGCAAGGAGTTCAAGGCTCCAGGCAGCTCTTGGGGAGATTTGCACAGCTGCGAAGTCTGTACTGTGATGTCTGTCTTCGCTGCTAGGGCATACTCCAAATTAACACTCCCATGGTTGTCCTCCAGCACTGTGGCTACTGGTTGTATGCCTCAGTGAGTACTCTGGCCCTCCCACAACCTATTCCATCCTCTCCGTTATTCTTCCCTTGCTTCACTGTGATGGGGCACACACACTATTAACATCAGGGCTTTTAAATGACGGCTCTGTTTTCTTTAGCTACAGACTCCATCTCTGCATTGTTCTGCTGAACTGTTGGATGAATGTGCCAGAGCACGCTGTCATAGAAAGCATTCCTCATTATCTGTCTTTTGGAAGGACAGTAGCTCTGTGATGCTGTGAATAAGGGTAAATATATACACAGTGAATTGAACTGAACCTCTCAGTCCTTTGCAGTGCTTAGTTTGTTAGCATCTCTACAAACTCAGAGTTGAGCATTAAGCATCTTTAGAGGCATATTCTCTTTATCTCTTCAAGGCTGCTCAGCTCTTTAAGATGGTCTGAAGATACCTTTAAAGAAAAGAAAATCAAGTCTCTCAAATCAGGAAATGGCATCTCTGGAGAGGGGAGTGATTAGTGTGTAGTAATATAAAACTCTGAAATAACCATAGGATTCTCCTTTCTATAGCAGTTTGTTTTTTTGTGGTTTTTTTTTTTTTTTTTTTTTCCCCTACATAAATCATCTAAAAAATCATGTATTGAAACAACACCAATGATAAATTGCCTGTGATGGATATACGGATGGCAGCAGCTTACCAGAGTAGAGCAAGCGGGGTAGTGCAATGAGGGGAAGATGCTTTGGCCAAGATAACATCCTTCTCTCCAAAATGGAAATATATGGATTAGATGGGCTATTCAATGGATGAAGAATTGATTTTGAGATCATACCCAGAGAGTGGTGGTCAATGTCTACATGGAGGCTGGTGACAAGTGGTGTTCCTCAGGGCTCAGTTTTGGGACCGGTGCTCTTTAACATCTTCGTCAGTGATGTGGGCAGTGGGATCTAGTGCAGGACCCTTAGCAAGTCTGGGAATGATGCCAAGCTGCGTGGTGTGGTCAACATGCTTGATGGACAGGATACTGCTCAGAGAGACCTAGATAGGCTCAAGCAGTGGGCCCAGGTAAATCCCATGAAGTTCAACAAACCCAAGTGCAAGATCTTGCACCTGGATCATGGCAACTCCCACTGTCAGTACAAGCTAGGGTATGTAAGGATAACACACAGCCCTGTCAAAAAGGACTTAGGCGTACTGGTGGATGGCAGCTGGACATGAGCCAGCAATGTGTCCTCATGGCCCAGGAAGCCAACTATATCCTGGGCCGCATCAAAAGCAGCAGGGCGAGAAGGTGATCCTGCCCCTCTACTCTGTGCTGGTGAGATCTCACCTGAAGTATTGTGGTATTGTGTCTGGATGTTGAGTCTTCAGTACAGGAGAGATGTGGACGTGTTGGAGTGCATCCAAAAGAGGGCCACAAAAATGATCCAAAGGATGGATTACCTCTCCTACGAGGACAGGCTGAAGGACCTGGGGTTGTTCAGCCTGGAGAAGAGAAGGCTCCGAGCGGACTTGTAGTGGTCTTTCTGTATCTAAAGGGGGCTATAAGAACTTTAGCAGGGCCTGTGATAATAGGATAAGGGAAAATTGTTTCAAACTAAAAGAAGTGAGATTTAGATTAGACGTAAGGAATAAATATTTTTTATAATAAGATGGTGAGGCACAGGTTGCCCAGAGAGGTGGTGGGTGTGCTGTCCCTGGACTGGACAGGCTCTGAGCATCCTGATCAAGCTGTAGATGTTCCTGTTCATTGCAGGGGAGTCAGGCTAAATGACCTTTAAAGGTCCCTTACAACTCAAAAGATTCTATGATTCTAGTATTTGTAAGATGCTGACCAAATCCTTCAGAGGGCGTAATCCAGTATGTGCATGTTCCCACCAAAAAGGTTACCAATGTGTAGAATGTTCTGGGCATAGATCTCATGGTAACATGCTCTCTCTGTGCTCTGAGCATGTACAAGGGAATTTGCCATCTTCGGGGAAAGGGAGAACAGCAGCAAAAATCCAATCCCACAGCTCTAAACAAGTGATGATTAGAAAATGTCAATAGAAAATTTTCCTGTTGGGAGACATTGTATCAACAAGATCAATGATTTTTAAAGTCAGGCTGGTGTTGACAAAATTCAGATTGGATAACAGAAGAAATTGCTGCTGTTTTCTGAATAGAAAGTTTTTTTTTTTTTTTTGATTGCTTGATTATATGCTTTTGGTAAAACAATATTTTATTATTACTCAGAAATTTAACTTAGATTTTTTTTTATCAAGACGCAGCACTTAAACCGTCCTCAGTATTTTTTCCTGTCAGCATGATGTTTTGGGGAAGGTTTCCAAATTTTAAATAAGACCATTCCTCCTTTCTCTTCCTGGATGTGTTTTTCCACATGACCACAGCATGATGCTTACCTGGGGCAGCTGTTTTTTCCACCTGAGGATTGCTGTGCGCAAAGTAAATATGAATTAATTAATCCTTGCACAGTTGTTGCAACATAAGTATTATCTGAGTTTTACAGACACGGGTGTGGATGTCTGTTCCGAGGGGAAGAGGAAGGAAGGACCAAATGCAGAGAAGTGGTGCCTCCTGTCCAAGGTCGTGCAGTGACAGGAATTGCATTAATTTCATACCGCCCTCCATCTGTGCAGGCCTCTCCCTTGGGGTTGGCCTGTGGGCAGAACAGAAGAGGTTGTACAGTCATGATTTTCCAAACCTTGGTGGTAGTGAGTGCTCCAGGAGGCGGAACGCAACACAAGGCCTATAGCAAGCATAAGGAAGAAGAGGAGGGATGTAGTGCAGTGTTTGTCCAAATACCTGCTGAAGGCTTTACCAGAACCCATTGCTTTGCACTCATGCAGGCTTCTCACATCTCCCTACACTGCTTAAAAAGCTGCACTTCTCCTTTTCCAAGCACTTTTTGTCTTCATCACTGCCTGACCTGACAACTTTGTTAATCAGTGACTTGCCACCTCTGCCTCCAGCCCAATATACAGGGATGACTATATATATATTCATATACTTCTATAATTTTCCCCCCGCACCATGGCTTCAAATGACCACTGTCTGTTTCTCTATCATGTTTCTCTATGTTTATCTAAGAGAAAGAATGACAAAGAAAGCCCGTGAAACAGATGCAGGAACCCTCCTGCTGCCACTGGGTGATTCTCAGCTGCAAAGGTCAGTCTCCTCCTCTTTGAAGAATGCTGTCAGCTCTGGAGTGGGCAAAGGTTCAGTGTCTGGCCTCCCTGTTGACACATTTAAAGATTTTTGCTCGCATCTCTCTCCACTTGAAATACTTCTAACAGGCCCTTTTGAAAAAGCTGCAGCCATGAAGCAGTGCCCCTGCTGCTCCCTGCTTCAGCTTGTTACCAAACCAACATGCGTTATTAGCAGACAGTCCCCTGTAACCTTGCAGTGTTCTTAAGAATTTCACCCTTTTCCTATGCACTTTGAAGGCCCTTTAATCTTTTCTCACAAATAAGGAGATGTGCCAATGGAAACAGATTTCTTAAAATAGTGAACGGGAGCTCTGAGGCTGACAAAAAGATGTAACTTAGCTGATCCAAACTCCCAGGAGAAACACCTCCCACATTTGCTGATGGCTGCATCCATACAAAAGATGCATTGTCTAGGGTTGGTCGAGACTGGGTTTTGTCCTTGGCACTGTTCATATATGTTTTTTTTTTTTTTTTTTTTTTTTTAGTTTGTTTTCCCAAAGAGAATTTCAAAGAAAGGTGGAAGAGAGGTTTTTTTATGTCTTCTCTACAACTAAAACTTTTTATTCAAATTTTGCTTTTCAGCAAAATAAAGCCTCCTCAAGAATTTCTGTTGAAAGTGAAGAATAGGAAATAGTTTTGTATATAGTGTTTGATTTTCTTCAATTTAAATACATTTATTTTCTGTGGACTTTATCTCATGGTTAGTCTCCAAATTTCAGTGAAAAACTTTTGAGCAAAAGAAGTCAAGGAAAAAAAAGGATAAATTCATTAACTGCCTCTTGTTTTTTTGTCTTCTCGCCTTTAAAAATGCAACAATTTCAATATGGGCACCTGGAAGTGGATAGCTTTGTAGCTATAAATGTTCCAAATGCAAACTTGATCAAAACTTTGTTAGTTTCTTTTTTTCTTTGTTTTACATTGAAAATGACCGGCTTCACAACAGCCAGCTTCAGAACTGGCTTCCTTTAGCCTAGACCACAAGGATGAGATTTGATGTGGTCGTACCTGTGAAATAATGCCCAGTAATAGACCCTGAGGAGTTGTAGAATATGAGAAGTAGAAGGAAGACAAAAATATCTCAAGTGTAAAGCCAAATTCTGAAGAAAAAAAATAAATACTGTAGAGCTCAAGAGGATGCTGCTGTTAGCTCCTCCCTGCCTCACATTTCCTGTTTGTAAAGTAAAGCTGACAACTAGAGCTAATAGATTCATTTGGGTTGTACAATTAATTTAAGAAACGTCGATCCTTTTGTTTGCAAAACAACTCTGAGAGGATTTCGAATTTTTCAAATGTATTTGCTGTTTGGCAATTATTTAAGTCAAATGATTGAAAGTTAAATCATTTCTGCAAACAATTATTGGGCTGTAAGTTTACTTCTGAGATCTTCTTTCTGAGTTTCTCAGGTGTACAGAAGAGGGAAATCCAGCAAGATCTTGATATGCCCTAGGTACAAGTTACTGCTGCTCCTATTGTTTGTTGCAGAGTTTGGAAATTTGATTGCTTTTCTTTTTTTATATATTTTTATTTTTTCCTCCCCTGCTGTTTTTAAAGACTTGTAATATTTCATTTCCTTGGAGGAACATACTTCTTCCAGCTGGCTTGTGGGTACATGTTTGCTTTATACATTTGTGCATTGAGACATTTGGAATTACAATTAGGTGGTAAGGGAAGTCTTTCTGCCTCTTTAACAGTTCCCACTAGAAAATGAATTTTCTTAGGTAAGCAACAAGCAGAAACCACTGATTAGTGAGTTGCAAGCACTCTTTTGCCTGATCTTTGGCTGTTACATCTGTTGTTAGGCACATTCTTGAGACCCTGGTCATCATGCAGACAGAATGGGATTATCTATGTGGTGGAAAACAAACTGGCTTACAACCTGGAAGCAGAACTACTTGCTAAAGTTCTCCCCTTCAATTTAGCTACTTAATTAAAATAAATAAATAGATTAAAAATGCATTAGATCAAGCCTGTGCTGACAATGCATGGCTTGACATTTAGATTATTTCCCCCAGTACAGGGAGGCCTGGTCTGACATCGCTGCTCTTCCTGGTTTTTGATGGGATGTGCTCACATGCCTTTCATAAGCAAATTCTCTTGTGTACAACTTTGCAGTTCATTTCCTGCAAACCCTTTGTGGCAGTAAAATTTGATTGCTTGAAACTCTGTGGAAATGACAGCACAAGGGTGCAAGTGAAATGAATCAATTCATTGTCAGTCAAAGGAGTATTTGTGGAGGGTTTTCAGTGTCTTACCTACCTCTTGTGAAGGTATTTACAGCACCTACATCTCAAGGGTGTGATGAGACTTAATTTAATAAAAGCTTGTGAAGTGCTTTACATTAGAAAAGAGGTTAGCGCTGTATGTGGTGGCTTCATTTTAATGTGCCTTTGAGCTTTGTTGTTCTACCTGGTCTTGCAGGTAGGAGTGCTAGAAAGTCTGTCCCCTGCATTTCAGCATTTGAAGGAGCAGTTTATTCTCCAAGATATTACTTGAGCATGGCCCACAGCCTGCTTTAACTTGATCAGTTGAGCTGAAAAAGCCAGGAACTCCAAAGCCTCACGCAGGCACTGGAGAAGGAATTCCAGAACATATGAACTTTCTCAACTAGCATTTTACAAGCATGGCTATGTTTTGTAGTAGGTCAATGGGACAGGGACAGCACCATGCAGAGGGGCTCCACGTGATTTCTGAAGCCAGATAGTGCTGTGATAGTGAAGCACTATGCCCAAGCTGTGCGTAGGTCTGTGCTAACCCTGTAAAACTCCTTGCACATCCCAGGAGCTAAGGTTGTGCTGGGAACAGCATTTGTACCAGACTGTATTTGTCTAATGTGAGGATGTCCTTGGTGCTCTGCAAGGAGAATTGCTTTGCCCGGTATTGTGGTTTGGCAGAAAGCCCCTTCCTGGTGTGCTTGTTGGCTTTTGCGATCACCCACAATTACCCATACACAAACACTGCTGAGCTCCTCTGTGGTGTTTGGTTTTTCTCAGCCCGCACAGTATGTGAAAGCTCTTAGTCCTGCTTCATAAAAAGAGAAGAGTGAGGCACAGGTATATATAAATCTTCTATTTATGATTACAAGGAAGCTGAAAAATACACAGACTTCTTCAATTCACAGAATAAGGTTAACTCCAAATTAAAATGCCTGAACTTTTAGGAGTCTTTCTGTAGACACCTGCATGTGAGTTGATGTCTAAACAGCTATTACAGCTGGTAGAGATTCAGTGCAGTCAGTCGAGCTTAGGAACTTAATTCAACTCATCCTAGAGCAGGCATCTCCTGATCAGCCGAATTAACCTCTTGACTTTGCTGTCTGTAAGGACTGAGTCTCCATTAACTGCAGGAGGAAGTGAGACCACGCAGTTCTGACTTGTGGGAGGTTCAAGCACAGGTTGATTTCCATCTCAGCTCGCAGGGTAGCTGTGCCATGACTTTGCAAACCGGCCTGCAGATGGAATTTAAGGAGACAGGAGAATATCTTTCAGCCAAATCAGACAGGGGACCAGGAAGACTTGGAGGATGATAGAATGGCCTGGGTTGATTACAATGATCACCTAATTTCACCCCCCCTGCTGTGGGGTGGTGTCTCTAGCCACTAGACCAGGCTGCCCAGAGCCACATCGAGCCATAGTCTTGTATGAGTCAGAGAGGACTCATTCACCTCTGTGAAACAGGATTACCCATGTCTGTCTTTCATACTGAAGCAATGAAGGATAAAAACCTGCTTTGGGAAAGGAGAAAAATGAAAAAAAAGGAAACTAATAGGTGCGTGCAGGCCTGAGACAAGAAGGATTCATATATCAGTCACAAAATAAATCTTCCCTTCTTTCTTGCTCCCCCTTCTTTCCACTCTCTTCTTGCACTCACTGGAGAAGGAACATCTGGTTTAATTATATTGATGGACTCTTGTCTTTGGCTTTGTAAACCCATTTTCTACACTAATGTATGGAGGCTGTAGGGCACAGCAAGACTGAAGTTTCATTACTATATTCCTTTAAGGAAGTGTTCAGTGACTGGCTCACACAGCTGTCTGGATCCCTTCTGGGTGAAAGTGCCAGGGCAGGAATCTAACAAACCAGACTGCTTGGAAAAAGAGGAAAAGAAAGAAAGATGAGTTGGGGGGGAGCAGGATGAAATTGAGTACTTTTCATGAATTTATCTTCTGTGCTTGTTCTGATTTTTGTAATACAGAAAATGCATTTAGAAGATTGTGGACTCACATTTCAATTCTGTGTGAAATTCTACGTACAATAAGAAATGTTCATTTTTAAGCTCATTTCTAAATGTGGTGGTGATGTACTTTACTTCCAGGCTAGTTTCATATTGGTAGGGTCCAGAAGCACTGCTGTTGCTGGGTCTACGATGGTTCCACCTATCTTTCTGGCTCTGGTAGATTTGTTCCAAAAGAGCTGTGTTATCTCCTTTATCTCTAGGTAAAACCATTATGCCTAATGAACATCATTCTCTGGCTGTTCCTTATAGTCCCCTTCTTTTGTGACAGTTTCTTAAGGAGAGCCATGCGTGCTCTGGTAGAATTGTTCTGTGAGTTCAAGAGCTGTAGCCAAGGTGGTGTGGGATGGACCAAAGAGAGACGAAATTTCAGCAGCTGATTTAAGAAGCACAGGCAATAAACTTAGGCATGAAAGCAAGAAAGGAAATGGTGAAAGAATGGGGTAGTAAGTGAAGTGGGGATAGGACAGGATGATTTGTCTCTTTAAGGTATTGTTTCAGTCTCCCTTGAAAACTCAAGCAAGCAATGATGTGTCAAATATATCTACTTCACATTTTCCTTCAAAGTAAAAGCAAAAAACTGCAACTTCCATCAAAAAAAAAAAAAAAAAAATTAAAAATCTGAACACAGTAAGCAAGCAAGTACTGAGCTCAATGCCTGCTTGTAACTTTCTCAGACAGTTCCCTCTGGGCTGACATTTTTCATGCTTGAAGTAAAATAGCATGTATATAAAATACACATGCACAGTTCTACTCTAATGGGAAGTTTTGTCAGAATTTCAGTGATAAAGTTTTATGTAGTTTTGGTGGTGTTAGTTCTTAGTTTCTCGAAGCTGGCAAACGGTTTTCAGTTGCTTCTGTTGTACTGAGATGACAAAAACTTCTCATTTAATTGCTAGTGTGCTCCTGAACATATGCTCTGGCTGTCTCGCTTGGAGGGATTGGGGATCTGTTTCTGGCTAACCGTGAGTGTATACACACATAAAGATTGCATTTGGTGACATATGCAGTGTATGCAGGAAAGGATGCCCTGTACCCTTGTGCCTATATCCATACCCAAAACCAACCCTTTCGCTGTGCACCATAATACATGCAGAGTCTTTCCTGCAGAGAAGAAATTGATTCTTCTCTGATGGTGCTGCATTGCTGGGAAGGAGTACATCGTGAGAGCAGGGACTCTCTCTGAACCCCATCTGGTTCGTAGGTGGCAGTATGGCCTACTGCAGGCATTTGAGGAGCTCTCTTACACCTTTGAGATAATGTAGCACTCTTTTCCTGTTCACTCTTTCCTCCCAAGTACTATGCTTAAGGCTTTAACGCAACATGTCCAGTGTGTTCTTATAGCTACCATGATGGTTGAATTTCTGGTTTTGCTTCCTTGCAATTTTAATGTGTTGTTTTATTCTTCAGTCCCTTCTAAGACTCTCTTTAAGCCCTCAGAGCCATTTGAGTTACTCTTTCTCTGTTCCCTCCCCCATAGCGTTCTGCACTCCATCCACCCAGCTAGAAGTTGCAGATCCCGTGGCCTTGTTTATTTTCCTGTATTGCAGCAGAGAATTTGATTGATTGCACTAAAGCAGGTTTTGAAATGGGTATTTCAACAGCTCCAGTGCTGGTTGTCACAGTGCTTCAGGACGAATGTGTGCGGATTTTGTACCTGTCTCGCAAGTGTAACTGGGAAAGGAAAATACATATTGAATAATGAAATCAAATAGAAATGCCTTTAAAGTAATAACAAAGTAAACAATCTCAGTGTGTCATTTCCCTTAAAGGAAAGCTTTTGCTATTTAACTACATAAACATGTACATAAACAATAGTATGAGAAAAGACAGTGTTGTTTTCTTTTGTATAAGGCACGCTATCTGGTCTGCTGTTAGAAATCTGATTTCATTCATGCATTTGTGGCCTCCGTGATGTTGTGAGGTAGCAGAAAGTTGTACACATTTTTAAGACTCCTTTACCTGTTACTGGAACCCTGCATTTGGCAGACTTCTTTAATGTTTAAAGACTTTGCAAATCTGTGTTTTTCCTGGCTTATGGTCTTGGTGGGAAGGCTCATGATCTGCACCTTGCATGGTGTGCACCATCAAGGTAGGCACAGCACACTCAGCAAAACATACTTCAGGGTTTCTTCATGACCGTACCCACACTTAAGCTTTACAGCTGGCCTCTGAACTTCTGCATTTCACTCCTGAGACTGACATCTACCTGGTGGTGTCATCTTAAATTAGAGGCCAGTCTCTTGTACAAGCAACCTGAACTTCCTGGCATTTTTTACAGTACTGCTTCCTCAAGGAGGCACTTCTGAGCTCTTTTCAAGCTGTTTAGGGCAAAAGCAAACTACAAATTCCAGACCAGCAAGGTAGAGCAGTGCTATGGCAGCTGACAGCCGGGGATGAGAGCTGCAAGATGTCTCAAGTCCCTGAGTGCTCTAAGTGCAGGCTGCTTGTCACGCTCCTTTCCATGTCACTATTTAGCTTTCCATCCTTTTACCATTCTGTTTATGTTCAGGCACACCTGTAGTTTCTATATAAGCAATAAGGTAACAGCTGGGGCTGCTATATTAGTATTGCAAACACTGCAGGGGCATAATGGATTTCAAACCACAACACTTCTTTTTCTGTTAAAATAATAACAATAAAAGAAGACAGGAAATTTTCTGAGCCAATCGTATCTTCTCATTCACTACCTTGCCCTCTTTAGCACTGAGCTGAACCAGCACTGTTAGTTAAAGAATTAGAGCCTTCCCTGTTTGTGCTTGGTGATTCAGCCCTGTCTTCAGAAGACGGCTGTGTTCCCTGGTGCTACAGAGCCACACACAGCTATGGATCTTTTATTTCTGCTCCAGTCCCAGGGAAACATATCAGAATCTGCATGGTTTTAAGGAGTTGTTTGTCCCTTTTACTTCCCTAGGGCTGCCATTCTGTTTGAGTTAAATAGTGTGGGATAAGGGTTTGGGGAGTTCCCAACTGGATCAAAGCTGGAATAGGGCTAGCTCTGCTGGCGTGCAGTGTATATGTGCATAATTGGTTGCTTTAGGAATTACAATATGGCTACTGCAAATATAACCATATTTCTAAAATGATGAATTTATAGACATCTTCAATGTGTCCACTGCTATTCAGTGGGAGAGGAAATGCCATGAGACCTCCTCTGCATTACCAGATTGTCAAAATACAGCTTCCTGTATATAAAAGTATATAAGTATAATTTATATTTCTGTCCATTACTTACTTTTTTTTTTCTTGTTTAGAAAGAAGATTCGTGATTCATTCTTCTTAATAATTTGAAACTGTTTGTTTGTTGACTTATTTATAAAGCATCTCCGGCACATATGTCTCTGTACTTGTAAATGATATTGACAGGTCGTTCTCTCCTGCAAGTCTTTCAAACTGGTGTATGGTGTAGCAGTGCCATGCTGCACTAACCTAGCAGGGACATCACCTCAGGAAGGTGTGATGGATTTCAGGAGGGAGGTCTTAGTACGTATCTACAAGCAGGCACTGAGGGAGGAAAGATGCACCTGCTGCTGTACCCTCAGGGAACAGCACTAAAAGGCAGAGCCCCTTCACTTCCCAGTTACAGAAAGATTTTAACCAGCAGTCTCATTTAGATTTCTCCTGTTTGAACAACAGCCGATGGCATGGTTGTGGCCTCCTGTTCCTCTGCCATTACCACTTTGCAGAGCCTGGACATTGGTGATAACACAGTAAGAATACTCTCAGAGCAAATTTGCACTGCACAGGTGTTTGTTCAGGAACAAGTTGTGTCGTAGGGAGCTTGCAGTCTATATGCCTACAGCAAATTACGGATGGAAGATGATAACTGCAGAGGATTTGGAGGTGACTTCTGCCTTGCTGGTGAAGGAGAAGGTACCTTTCTCTGCAATTCCTTCCCCAGAATGTCTCCCAGTCCAGTGTCTTTGCCTTGGCAAAATGTAGGGAGAGAAGCTAAAAGAATGCCTGTGTTACCTCTGTCCATGTTTTCTCTATCCCCTGAACTCTCTCTTGCTTGCTGCATCTCTACTGCCCAAGTTGCTTCTTCTTTCCCACCTGCTTGTTTGCCCTTCTCACCTAGTACGTAACTTTACTGTTACTTCTGTCATCCACAGCATTAAAAGTGAGCTCTTCTCAGCTCAAAGAAGTTGAATGCAAATCTTTTTGTGCTGTAGTATTTCATTCTGAAGAATGTCTTCCGTTTTCTATTGATAAGAGGCCAAGCCACCATCAGAGCATAACGGTGCTGAGCAAAGGAGATGGAAAGGAGAGCAAGAAAACTGCTGTCTTAATGGGGTTTGGAGCCACTGACAGTCTTAGATCCACACCTCATCACTTCCCTCCCCCCACCAAAAAAAAAGAGAAAGAAGGAAAAAGAGTGGGAAGCCAAGACTGACTTTGCTAGCTTGCGTTCCCTTTCCTCCCCCCTTCCCAATCTGCCTTCAATCTAATGGAGAAACCTACAGCTCCAGAACTAATACTTTCCCACATTGCATTAATCCTAATTGACTTGGATATAAGTTCCCCCTCCTCCTATCTTCAGCATGGCATTACCACCTGCCCCCTGGGAATCTGCAGCCGCCTTTACTCGCTGACTCTTACCAGCAGCTTTTACACACACAAAAAAAGAGGTTTCCCAGTGGGCTGTGGGCTGCATCAGGTGCAGCTGGAAGGACGGAGGCAGTGACCTTCTTGGAGAGCTCAGAGCTCAAACTGTGAGAAGTTGCTTGTTAGGTGTTAGCTGAGCTCTGGGAGGAATTGGGATTGGGAATTAGTGGGGTCTGCATCCCCTTCAGCACCGGTGATGTTCACGAGGCACTCCTGGATCTTCTGCAGAATGGATCCTAATGGGTGTGTAACAGGATCTTTCCTGCTTCTGTGCCAGTCCCTTGAAAGGAAGTGGTAACAAATGTAGTACAGAAATGAGCTGGAATGCTGAGGCTGCACTAGCCGGAGAAAATGCAGGACAGAGTGAGAATCTGTTTACAGTTGTGAAATGACTTACACTGTGTTGTCCTCATGGTGACTTCAATTACTCTAAGACCAGGCATCTTGCCTTCCTCCTGTCTGTCTACCTGTAATTCCCTAGACAACTGCTTACCTCTTTCTGCTTCCATTATTTTTGCTTTTGTCCATTCCCCTAGATATCTGTTCTCCCATCTCTTCCACCTCCTTTCTTATCACTAGCGTAGCTAGAATTAGCTAATCCTTTCTTTTTTCAAATGGGAAAACTGAGGCAAAATCAATAAATGGATTCGGAGTCTCTCCCAAACAGTGACTAAGCAGGAACTCTTGCTGAATCCTGACTCCTAAGCCCTGCTTAGAATCATTCAACAGCTTAGCTTGGAAGGGAACCCCATCCAATTCCAACCTCCCTGCCATGGGCAAGGTTGACATTCACCAGCTCAGGCTGCCTAGGGCCCCATCCATCCTGGCCTTGAACACCTCCACAGATGAGGCATCCACACCTTCTCTGGGTAGCCTATGCCAGTGTCTCACCACCCTCTGAGTAAATAATTTCTTCCTAACATCTCACCTAAATTCTTCCTCTTTTAGTTTAAAGCCATCTGGCAGCACAGCTGTTCAGAGCTAGTTTTCCACATGGTTTCTAGTGGTTCAAATGGACAGAGCAGCGCTCTTACCTTGGTTGTTTTTCCATTCAGTGCAATCTTCTGTGGTCAGAATGGTGTGAGCAGCCACACACAGCTGGTGCTGTGGGGAACAGATTGATACTGGCAGAGAGAGCTTGGGTAGGGAAAAGAACTGGAAATCAGATACAGGGAAAGGAGCAATGACAATGGAAAGAGAAAGTGCAATGAAAAAGGAGTGAAGGAAAATGCAAGGAGACAGAAAAAGTGGGGTGCCCAGCCCAGAAGAGGTGCAGCTCCTAATGGGGAGAGTTACATCCACATACTTTGGCTTTGTTTGTGCAGCAGGGGGGGACGTGTGTGTTTGTTTTGGAGTTGTAACTGCAGAGAATTATGTGCTGCCAAAGTTGCTTAAGAAACTGGAAATCGAGTGCCTGTGAGCTCTCTTCTGTATCTGCAATCTAAGCAATTTGTTGCCACTGTGCTGGGATTTGATCTCCAGAAATAAGACAGAGAACACAGGGGAGCAAAAGGGGATTAGTGCAAGAGCCTTTCTTGCCTCTGTCTCTGCTGCTGTGATTGCTTTTCCTTCTCAATAAGTGTCTCTTTCCCACTAGTGGCTCTCAGTTCTCTCTCTCATGTGGCAACATCTTCTTGGCTCATCCTAGCCTGAATGTTTTTCTTTCTGGAGCACTCCTCTGAAAAGGTGTACCCTGGCTGACAAGCACCTGATTTTTAATCCCCATCTACCTCTAGGCAGTTTGCTGTTCAGCTTTGCTCCACTGTGAGCTCAGGTGGCTTGTGACAGGAATGGGAGCTGGGGACAGCATCTCTTGTCTTTTCCTATTACTCAGACCTCTCTGGTCTTAGAAAGAAGGCAGAGTTTTTTGTCTTCCTTGTAATGAGTGGATTGGCCTCTAAAGACTCTTGATTTTCCCCTTTCTGAATACCCTTTACAGCATTTCTTTGTGCCCAGCTTCTTTCCCAGAATTGCTCCACTGCCTGCAGCAGTGGTGGCCCCAGCTGCTGGTCCTACAGATAGGAGAGGAAAAATGTGATCCCAGCAAGGAACTGCCTCCCGGATTAGCTCTAAGAATTTCATTTTTGTCACAAGAGATGTGTGTGGGGCTTAGAAGATACTGTTAACTACTCTTATCTATTGAAAGTGGCTGGAGGCTCAATTTATTTCATGCTCTTCATTGAGCAACACTAATAGCAGTGTAATTTATGTAGAAGGAAGTGGATAATGAGTAAGTAAGAGGACCTTGCAAAGATTCTTAATGTATTTGGTTTGTTTTTAGGGGCTACAGTACCATGGGCACGTTGTGAGGTTATTCCACAACCGTGGAAATGTGAAGTCTTAACCCTGTGCTCTGAAGCGAAGGGCCATGATTTGCTATGAGGGACTAGCTCTCGCTTAGTGGGTCTGCTGCTGGGATCCTGTGCCTCTACTGTCCCTCTGCCTGCTTCCCACCTGGCAACTCCAGCTGGGCTCTCCATTTTGTTGTTTACACCCCAGAACCTAACCCTATGTTTTCAAGAGCAGAATGAGAATTGGCTGATAAGAGATAAGGGACTGCTTGCTGAGGACTTGGTTCACCTGTTTTGTTGTTTTAACTGCTGGGGTCTGGACTGCACCTCGGGAAATGTCTTTGCCTGAAGGCCCCTCGCAGTGGTTTGGAGAGGCTGTGGAGTATAGCAGAATTGCTGGCAGACCTAAATTGACCCCAAGGTTTACCCTGCTGAAGGGCAGCAGCAGAGGTTTCCCAGTTGTTGAATGGACTCAAAAACCTTGAAGAAGCAGACAAATTACCTGTAACAAGACCCTTGGAGTAGGAGGCTATATAACTAAGTGTTCGACTGTAGAGGCCTCACAGGGCAAAGGACACTGCCCAGGCTGTCACCTCAGCACAGGAGCTGGGAATGAGGATGCAAATTCCTCTTCACCTGCATGAGAAGTGCCCTCCATCTAAATTAGGACATGGAAAAAGATGTTTGGTCCAGACTCACCTCCCCAGACTTGAGATAGGCTCAGATTCTTACCTTACTGTTCTGTGTTTTAACTACTCCACTGCTCCTGCAGAATAAATAAATGAAGAAATCTGATAGTCCCTAAGTAATCATTAACTGGTTGTTGTGTCCCTCTGAAGACTTGAAATGCCATTTTCCTCTCTCCAGCTTCTCTATCATGCCAGCACTGCAGTTTCTGAACTCCATTATTGCTCTAGTAAATATTGATCATGGTATATGAAAGCTGAAGTTGCCTCTCACTGCTTTTCCCTCATATTGCTCTTTTAACCTCACAAATCCACTTGGGCCTTCTACCATTGTCCCCAGGGCAGCTGCTCATGGTGCCTCAGAGGCAAGGATCTCTTCCTGCCCCTTACAACTGATGCAGAAGGGTAGTGCAGAAGGTGATAGCTGAGGAGGATGGTGATGTGAGGAGTGATTCTGCTCAAATTCCAGATACATCTGTGAAAGCTAGTGTGTGTGACAAATACCAAGACGTGGGAACCTAGCTGATCCTCGTCATTTTTCGGAGATCTTCCATAGTTCTAAGTGCATCCATCTGGTTGTTTGGGGGCTGAGGGAGGTACTGAATTGTGCACGCCTTGGGTAAGAAACACCAGGCTTTTGGTATGTGATAGTGACAAATGGAACTGTGTTAAAGTAAATCTTCTTTTTCCAGATAAATATAATTAATCTGCTGTATGCAGCAGCCTTTCATATCAGAGGACCTGGATGCCCTTTATGTTTAGATCACAAGTGAGTGATTTGAGTAGATGCAGCGTAGTCCTGAGGGGACATTTATTCACATCACTAAACCATCACAGAACTGGGAACAATTAGGCATGATTGGCTGTCTTAATTGAGAAAAAGCCAAAGGGACTGCAATAAAGGAGTGTATTGATGGAATTCAGTGGGCTCCCAGGACAAACTAAAAGAGGGGAGATTTTGACTGGATATAAGAAAAAAGTTCTTTTTAGTAAGAGTGATGAGTGGTGGATGCCCTATCCCTGGAGGCATTCAAGGTAGGTCTGGACAGGACTGTGAGCAAAATACTCTAGCTATAGGTGTGCCTGTTCATTGCAGGGGAGTTGGACTAGATGGCCTTTAAGGGTCCTTTCCAACTCAAACAATTCTGTGACATTCTGATGACTGTGGTCAGGAGGCTGAAGCTGGTGTGGGAGCCCCAGGATGGGCAGTTCTTGGAGAAGCACTGCTTTGCAGGATGGGCTGAGTTGCTTGAGGGGAAATGGAAGTTGGTCTGAATTGCTCTGTGATTAACCTGACATAAAACAAACAAACAAACAAACAAAAAAACCAAACAAAAAAACCAGCTGAAATCTAAGAAAGACTTCTATTGCTATATAACACATATGTTGAACTGGTAAATTCAAACTTCTCAATTTAAAGCAAAAATCCTGACAGATGGACAGCGTGGATGAGAACAAACAAGGATTCTCCTTGCCCTGGATGTTTTCTGATCAAACTTTCAGCAGTGCTCTTAATTGGCCTATGCAGTGCCCCGAGTTCTGCTGTGACCCTGAGCTGCATTGTGTTTTCTGTGTACTGAGCGCCAAAGCACAAAGCTTCCATCTAGGTGTTTTATGTCTGAGATTCAGCAAAAGGGCAAATATTAGGTCTCCTGGCCAGAGTAAAAGGAAGGCACAAATTATCCACAAACATGATTTTCAATGTTAAGGCTCAGGAGTCGCATCTACCAGTGCCAGTCCTGCAGGCACTTTGCTAGGCACTCTGTCAGCCCTGCTGAGGCCAAGGGTAACCCCCAGATGCTTTATCAGGAGCCTGGGTGAGCATGATGCCTAGGGGACTGGCAACCAGGTGGGCAGCAGTGAGAAGTTTTCCCCTTGGGTACAAGAGAGAGTATTCCTGAAGTCTTAAAGCAAGTTCAGAATTGAGGCATACTGAATGTTAGGGTAAGCTTTCCCTCTGCTCTTTCTCAGTTGGAAAAGACTTTGCATTTCTGACTGCCAGCTTCTTAATGATGCTGCAGGAGGTTAGGTTCAGCTCTGACACGTAAATCACATCCCCTGTGAATCTTCTCAGGCACTGTTTGTCCAAGCTCGTTGCTCACAGCTTCCCTCTGTCACTGTGTCCCATTAGTTTGCCCAGGATGGGTTAGGTACTGAGGGCTACTGACATTTTCCACTCATCCTCAGGAAATGTCTGCTGCAGGGTTGAGGTGAGGGCTCCAGTGCCTTGCTGTGGCACTGCGAAGAAAAGGCCAGGGCTGCTGGTGGTGCTGGAGGAGGAGGATAAGGGCAGGAGGGGGCATGGCAAAGAGATATGCAGATGTGCATTCCTCCAGAATTCAGGTTATCCCTCTCTATAGAGACATTTTAAATGTGATGCAACGGTGCTTATAAGAGATTGGTCTGCCTGGTCTTTCTGTCATTCTGTTATCATGATACCTGAGTGTGGTGGATATTTTTTTTTAAATAGCAAGCAGATTTCAGATACTTGCTGCTTTGCAAAGCTGTTATTATTATTATTTTTTTTCTTTTTTTCTGTGGGACCAGTGCTTGCCTTTCACTACAGACATGAATTTTTGTGCAGAGGAAAACAAACAAGTGCATCCCAGGTCACAAAATGTGATCCAGTAATGTGGTACTCTGTGAGCGTGGGGCACATTCAGAATGAGAAATGATGGAGGTCAGCTTCCACCACCCACCCTACACTGAGAATCACCTCCTTTTAAAACACTTGCTGCTAATAGGACTGCTGGGGGACTGCTCTGTGTCGACAGAGGTTCCAGAAATAGGGTCAGCATTAATATGTAAGTGACCTCCTGAATTAATGTTTACAGTCGGGAGCTGCAGGGGGGAAGATGTCTATCTCTCTTGGAGAAGAAAGCCAAGAAGACAGGGACTGGCGAGGGCCATGGCAAAGCTGCTCATTAAGTAGAAAGCTTTCTAAAGCGCTGCTTTCCTTTTCAGCTTATTTGCAAGATGAGGATTAGTTTTAATTGCGAGGTTTTGCAGAATGGAAGTGCTTAATAAGCAGAAGATGCTTTACATGTGCAACTGTGAACAAGGGAGGGTGGCAAGGGGGTGCGGGGAAAGAACCACAGAAGGGCAAGCAGGAGTGTGCCAATGGATGAACACAGGAAGCAGCAAGCCACACGTGCCCACTCCATGTGTTGCTCCTGTTGCAGGTTTTTTTTTTTAACTGAGAGCAGTGAAGTTGCAGCTTGTCATGCAGCACATCAGTGGCTGAGCTCTAAAGGGGAATCGGACCTCCCAGCTCCTGTTTCCCTGCTGTGGTTTTCAGGCAAAGTTGCTTCATGCTGCCATTCTTCCCTCTCCTCCTCCTCTGCAAAATTGGCCCTAGACTCCCTCTCTTTTAATGATGGCTCTCTTCCTTTCTCTGCTTCTCAGCCCCCTCCTCTTAGCAGCGCGGGAAGTGAGCCACAGCTTTGGCAGTCACTGTCAGAATGAGGTAAGGGAGCCTGGGAGTCTGCTGCCGCCGTGTCAGCGGAGAAAAAGAAATTCCCATGGCCAAGAACCTAAAACAGAAGCAGACAAAATAGGCCAGGAGACTGTGCTGCCCAGGCACTGCAGTCCTCTCTTCTATTCTTTTCCCATTACCTTTCAGTCATCTGCAGAAGTACAGGTTCCAAGGCAGAGGTGGTAGCAGCAAGAATAAGCAGTGACTTTTTCCACCTGACTTTACTACGAAACGCCAGTGGATGTTATATACATGCAGTCAATGTAGTGAGTTGTGCTCCCATCTGGTCTAAATGACTGGGGAAAAAAAAAAAAAAGATTTCAAATGAACTGTACCTTTCTGTGTGTATTTGAATTTGGTCTGAAGAGAGACAGCTGGAGACAGGTGCGTCATATGCAAAGCTGATATGATTGCTTATCATTAAAGTGCCTAGCGTTTGCATTATCCAATGTAATTTTCCATTGCTTATCAGTTTGCCAAACTTCATCCATTCGATATGAAGTAGTTTTTGCTGAGGATTAGCCCAGGGCTGAATATTTGTGAAAATATCAGCTAAAAAGTCCAGAGATTAGGAAAACATATGTTGTCTTATTCATTATATTTTTTTTTTAAGTTCCTTTGTATGAAAATTTAGCATTTATGTAGTTTGGAGGAGAGACTGGAATTTGGCAGGTGAAGTAGCCGTGGTGTCAGGGACTTACCTTTTGTCGTTTCTGTTCATATCTACCTAGATGTGGCCAAACTACAAGCTTCTGAAAAATCTCTGTCCATACGTACTCAGCAGAGACTTGTTAGGGTTTGGCCACTAAATCTTCCATCTGTATCAGTAATGCTCCATCCAGTCTTGCCAACTGCTGAATTATTTGTAATTCTCATACCATTTGGTGTTTTACTTAACTTTCCAGTTTCCAGAGAAAAGTAAATTTTTACTTTCTTTGGAAAACGAAGCAGTTTTATAAGAAACAGGGAAGCAGGGGGCCACATAATCTCAACACGCAAATCCCATTCCCCTCTCAGCTTTCAATTCTTATTTCATTGTCACGTTTTTTAGGCCAAACATTGGAAAAAATGTATAATAAAGACATAGGCATGGGCTGACTTGTTAATTCAAGACCCATACGTTTTGAATGTAGTGTATTTGTTTGTTCCATATGATACACAGTCTGATCCTGGGGTTGCTGTTCATCTTGGCAGATGTGTTGTGTTCGTGAAGGTACAATTCAATTTCTATTCAACCCATACTGTCCCAGGATTTTGGGAAGACATAACTGTGCAAGAGTATTTGCTGTGACTGGTGCAGCAGAGCCCACTCTAAGTCATGTGTTCACTTTTACCCTCTTAGTAACATACTGTAGGTGCGTGAGGTTTTGTATCAAAGGCCACTTCTGCACACCTGTAAGTGAGCCAGTCCAGCAGAAGTAATTTGTGTGCTGCCTTACTAGTATCATTCATAAGAAAAGCAACTGTTTTGTTTTGCTTCCCTCCCCACCTCAACTACAAAAAAAAAAAAAGCCCTCATAAGTGAATCAGAGCAGTCCAGCACTTAAAAACTTGTTTACACCATGAAGTTTCCTTTAGCTTTTTTTCAGGGATGTTAGCTGTGACTCACCAGTCAGAAGTCCCCTCTAAACCTAGCTTCCATTACTTTTGTGCATGTTTTCTTTCTCCCAAAGAATGAAAAGTACAATGAGACTTAAAGGCATGCATTACAAAGGAATTCTGCTACAATTATAAAATAAAACCCTTAATCTTTCTCTTAAACTTTGAAGGGTTGTGGGAGATACTGGATGACTTTGGGTCTCCTGGGACTTCCCTACGTAGGTAGTAAGATGAGAGAGTGCAGCCCAGTTGCTGGTGGAGTAGGAGGGCTGGGTGAGGATTTCATCTTTTGTACGCAGAGGACAAAAGTGGGAAGCTATAAATGCTGAAAGCCACCCATCCTCTTGATATAAGTGCAGGAAGCTTTCATAAATTTTGCAAAGTTTATTTGTGTGAGCCTTCAGACTGATCTTGGGCAGTGCACTTCTCTGCAGCTTTTTAAGGAGTGATACCTAACATTACTCTCCTACTGGCAGAGAGTTTTACACTGGCTCAAAAAGCCAGTTCTGGATTATTGGATTGATTTGGGTAGACTGAAACTCCCATAATTTCCCACAGGAGCCCAGTGTTCATGATTCAGTATTCTAGAGGCATTCAAGATATGAATCATTTTGATTTTAACTTGAAAATGATGACTGTAATTCATTGATCGCTGGAGACATGCTATCCATATGGGTTATGATGTTCGTGGCTCTAGGTTGTGGGGCCAGCCAATGCCTGTTTCAGCTCTAGAGAACGTCTGGCACTGCTCCAGCCCCGTGCCATTGTTGTTCTTGCTGCAGCATTTATCCAAGCTCTCTCTGATTCAGATCTCTGGCTCAGATGCTGTCTCCCAAATGAACAGTTGCATATCCAGACTCTCACGTTGCTGATTCAGGCACAATGCTCCTGAGGCTGAAGCCTCTGTTGACTTCTGTGAGACTTATAGTAGTAGCTTGCCATTGCTAGAAAAGACATAATGCCTCTACTGCATGAAAGTAAGTTCAGGCTCTTTTGAGAAATGGCAGGGGGCCAAGGTAAGCAGTTTTTTTAATTAATACGAAGTTTTTCTATGACTCATCAGCCCTACCTTCTTCATTTATTATTTCCAGCTATGGGGTATTAGGAAAACAGGGTTATTTTTTAGTTATGTAATAAACATGAAAATTATGCAGAACTGTTGGAGGGATATGTTTTATGAAACACTTATACTCCTTTGTTTAAGTTAGAGAGTTAATAGTGGAGAGAGGTGGCGGAGGGAGGAAGAAGAAAAGGTTTGTTTGTTTTATTGTTTTGGTGAAAGAGACAAAGCAAGAGCTACTTAAGGGACTGTAAGATCATAGAGAACACATTACCTTAGAAAAGCTGAGCAATTTCCTGATGATTGTTACAAAAATCACTATTGTTGTGCCTGCAGCCTGCTCTTAACTTAGGGACTTCTTACAGGGAACTTCTCTAATGTCTGTCAGTTGGGTATAACATATGTGTAATAGAAAATGTACTACTTCAAAAGGAAGGGTATTAGAAGTTAGAACAGTCTTAACAGTCCATTGCCACTTCTTTGTAATTCCTAGAAATCTTCCAAGTGCCATAAGCAGTGCTTTTAACTTCTCCTGAGATATCCCACCTTTCACCACACTATTTCCCAAAAGAAAAATGTTTGCAGACCCATCAAGAACCATCAGTGCCAGGGAGTAGAGCAGCTTGGTAACTGGATGAAGGGGAATGGTAAGAAGTCTCTCACGCTTCTGATGTAAACAGATGTGCATTTTTTCTTTTTTTTCGCTTTGAACTTGCTTGCAGAGGCTACCAACAGTTAAGTATGCAGCATAAAACTGATTCCTGAGATGGCTGTGGATAAAGAGCGTACTAGGTGTCTCTAGCTAAGATTTTGTGCTACTCTTCAGTGTTTCAGTGCAAGGGAAATAAGATGTCTTTCTTATGCTGTCTCTAGCAAACATTCAGACTATGTGAACATAGGTCAGAGAAAGTAAGAAGCCCCATGTCAAATATTCTCTTCTAGATACAGTAGATAAAAAAAAAAAAAAAAAAAAAAAGATTTTTGCTTCTTGAACATACTCATTTCTAGTACTGAGTGAAGTGCTAACTTAGAATAGCTCTAAACTTAAAACAAATGGATTGTCTTCATTAAAAATTATAAAAAGGTGTAATAGCTTTTCAGTGATGTGCGTTGTTAGTGGGAGGTTTGACAAAAACAACTCTATTTTAAAAATCAAGGCATTTGAGGGTTGTTCGTGCCAAAGAAAATATATCTGGCCTTGACAAGGAAAAAGATGAGTGAGGGAAAAAAGACAGTTTATTACTACTCCACTTCATCTCGTGTTCTTCACTTTTTTCATTCAGATACTTCTCTTTTATCCACATTTCTTATTTGAAAATTGTTGAAGTAATTCTTCATTAGTTGTTTGTTGTTTGATTTCAGGAAAAATACCTGAAAACTTATATCTGATGGCTTTAGAATAGTTAGCATGATAGGATGTACGTGTGCCATTGAAGACCGGTGATGTGTCATGGGAGATGGAACGTATATTTGATACAGCTGAAGTCTTCACAAATTCACTCAAAGAGAAAGCAAGTTGCCTTTATACTGAGCACTGTTAGCAGCAAGTTGCTGGCTGAGCATGCTATCCCATCGTGGCATGGAGCAGTTAGGTTGAGGTAATTAAAAACAGTATTAAGACAGTAATTGAATTCTATCCGGGAAGGTACACCTTTCATTGAAGCTTTTTTTTTTAACTACTACAGCATTGGGATCCTGCTGTTATTTTGTTTATCAGGCAGGATTTAAGGGATCAGTTGGTGCAAATCTTCAGCTGTTCATCAGAATATGACAGCCTCCTACTCTGTGGGACAGAAGAGTTCTCTGACTGTACTGAAAACAAATGCATTTAATTGCCTAGTGTGTGAGGAGCTAAAATCCAGAGCCAAATCCTACTGCTGTCTGTGGGATTTTGTCCAGTGGCTCCCCAGGATCTTGCCCATAGTTTACATAGTGTGGTATTATGTGTTGTGCCAAGCCCATCTCCTCTTTTCTTCAGTCTCTCTAAAGTCTGAGTATAATGACTACAGACTGGTCAACAAGCAAGCATAGCAGCCATTGTGCAGCCATCCCTGCCTGACTCTCTCAATGAAATGCAACTAAATGAAGACCCTTGGGGAAATCTGCTGGAGGCAACAACAGCTGTAAAAGGGGATGACTTTGAGTGGTACCTTGTCATTTAATAGGACTCCCTTTGCCTTGAGACTTACTTTTTGCCCCTGAAGCAAAGATGTTCCCTCAGGAAGTGGAACTGGCTCCTTTTGCCTCTCTCAGGCAGAGTTTCTGTAAGGAAATACAAAGCAAATAGGGCTTGTTTCCTTTGAGCATCTGCAGAATGGCATAGCAGGTGGCAGTGAGAGTCTATGCAGGCCAGTTGTCTGGTCACATAGAGCAAAGTGCCTTTGCAGAGGAAGGAAACAGCACAGAAAGAACAAACCAGTTATTCAGGAAAGGAAGGCAAAAGCATTCACATGGTGCCAGGAAGATTTTCCCTACCATCACCAAAGCCTATGAATACAGAGGCAATTAAGACAGAGAAAAACAGAAGGTTCTTTTCTCTCTACTACTGCATATCCAGTGCCTGATGCATTCCTCCTCATTACCAAGGACTTAAAAAAAACAAAGATCTGCTCACATCCTTTCCAGTAGGAGCAGATGTGATGGATGAGAGCAGCCAAATGATCAGCTAGGATCTACTTCTCAGCCCACGTTTACCTTCCTTGGATGCTGACCTCAATGTTTAACACTGAAGTCAGCTCAGTTAAGTCGATGCTGCGGTCACTCATTCCTATTGCATTACAGACACAGGCAATCAGAAAACAACATTAATGCAGATCCATAGGGACAGAATTGCATGTAGATCTTTTGTGCATGTGTGCCCAAATCATCCAGGCGTAAAAGCCCTAGATAGCTTATGCATGCCCCAGAAGGTTGTTGTATAGGCAATCCATTTGTGAAAGCAGCTGCGAACATCTCTTCCAGTAAGAGTAGTAAGTAAGAGTATTCACTGCGTGAAAAAGTCTGGTTTAAAATTCCTTACTGGAGTGGCTACAGCCACTTTTGTCCTGGCTGTCCATGTCCTTAAAAGTCATGTTCCCAAGAAGAAATGAAGGGAAATACGCCTCTTCCCAGCAATGGTAAGGACTGTAGATAGATCCAGTTCAACTCTATTTTTTTTGTCATGATAAATTTAAACAGTGTTGACCAAAAATGAAGGAATACAGCTCAGACTAAGATTGTATTAAAAGTAGGCACAGTTCTCCCAGGAAAGGGCCTAGTAATGGACTGAAGTTTTGAGTCATATCTTCAGCGTGAAGACAACTTACTACTCCACTTCTGTATCCTAATCTAATCCACTAATCCACTACAGATTACCAACTGTAATTTGAGTTGGTAGCAGTATCACTTAAGATGTAGCGACACTCAGCTAAGAATGCAATGCAGTAACAGCTCAAGAAGCAGCTTTAATTGAGGAAAAAACATAGCTACTTCTGTGAGGAGGTCAGGTTGGCATTCAGAAGTGATGCAAAATACATATATAACGATGAGGTAGGTAACGGGGCAACCAAGCACAAAGTGACAGGTATTCATGTCACCACACAACTGTGATCTGTCTATGTCTTGCAAACCAAGTGTGGTTGTTGGTGCCCATCTCTAAAAGAAATGTGCAGAAATAGAGGAGGTCCAAGAAGGGACGCTCTGATGGTGAGAGAGGGAAAAGATGCTCAGTCACTACTGGCTTTTGTGGGATGGCCTAAGAGGACCATGAAATAGGTCTGCAAAATCTCCTTTCCAGTGGAGAAGTTAGTCATAGGGTGACTGTCATCTCTTACAGTGAGAAGAATTATCATCTAAGGATATAATCAGGAAGCAGTTTTAGGTAATGCAAAATTGAAGTGCACACCATGTAGCTATGGTAGGGAACCTGTTGCCGCAGAATAGCTAAGGGATGAAAAATAAAGCTGATTTTGGCAGATGACTGAATAGAGTTCTAGAAGAAGAGGTCCGGTACTGTGCAGAGGCTGATGTGAGTGCAGAACCTGCCAGAGGAGGGCTCAGAGCAGCAAATGGCAGTGGGCTGGGCAAGCAGGTTGAGTATGGGCCCTTGGATGCCAACCTGGTTTCTTACTATTTACAGCAGTGTCTGCTGCTGTTCTTGCAGGCAGGACACCAAGCCAGCTTAGAAAATCCAGGTAGCATGTATACAGGAGATTCAGAGAAATGACCTGAGTACTTTTGGTAGAGCTTGATGTTGGTTTTGAAGTGCCAAAAGCCTGGAAGATATATTGATGTTGAGAGATGCTTTCATATGATGAGAAATGAGTCCTATCATTCTAATACTGTTTCAAGATAAATCCTGTCAGACTTAGCTGATGTCTTTTTTTTTTTTTTTTTTTTTTTTTTTTTGAGATTATAAGAGTTGTTGATAAAGGTAATTAGTGCAGATGTGATTTCTTAAAGCATTGGGTGTTGTAGCTCGTGACATCTTGATAAAGAATCTGGAATAGTACCAACTAACTTGCTGTGTATTAATAGTTTAAAAACAGGTTAAATGGCAATCAAAATACAACTGCAAGCAGGGAGTCATTATCACATCATCTTGTGTCACATTGCACAGATTGGCTCTCATCCCTATTTTATTTACTATTTTTTATTGATAGTGGGGAATAATATGTAAAAGCAACAGAAGGATCACTTGTTGGTGAGAGAAATGATAAAACTCTGCAGACAAACCATGAAAAGGGACAAGGTCACAGATGGAAAGCAATAGCAGATTTCATGTTAAACTTAGCTTAGGGAAACAGTGTATTTTAATACGGTAAATGTATTTAATACGGTAACTTATGAAGCATAATGTAAAGACATACGGAACAAAAGTATTAGTTAGCCATGCTTCTAACCTGAGGAGTCCACTCTGAGAAGTAGCAAATCTGAAAAAATATGGCAGGTAATTCTATTATCATTTATTATTGTACAGGAACCCTAGATCAAAACTATGCCAGAAGACACAGTGCAGGCACAGAGGTGTGAACAGAGGTACTGCAGGTGAGAGCTTGGGAAGAAGCAGTGCCTCAGGTCTGTGCTCAGTTAGTGCAATGCTGCCTAATGTTTTTGTGTCCACAGTTCAAGAGAGATGCTGCTCAACTGAAGGAGCATGCAAATAGTGATAATGCAAGGGGTCGTGCTTCACAGTCTTGAGACTCCAGGAGAGCAGCCTCTTCAGTTTATCTGTGGGAAACCTAAGGGGCTGCAGTTTGTAAATACCTACTTAGAGAACTAAACTTTAATAAGAGGGCACTTCAAGCCAGCAAACAACGTATAAAAAGAGCTAGTGGCTGGAACCAGAAGCCAGGCAATTTCACACTAGAAATGAGGCACAAGTTTTTTCAGCAGTGAAAGTAATTAAACATTGGAACAATTTACCATGGGAATGTGGTGG
Source organism: Phasianus colchicus (assembly GCF_987193195.1). Lineage (NCBI taxonomy): Eukaryota > Metazoa > Chordata > Aves > Galliformes > Phasianidae > Phasianus > Phasianus colchicus. The sequence continues at coordinate 83,804,413 of NC_143436.1, forward strand.
ATTCTCTATCACTGGCAATTTTAAAATCAATACTAGCTTTTTCTTCACAACATATGTTCTATCCAAGCATGAATTAATTCAGGGCAGTCTTATGAGCTGTGTTATTCAGAAGATTGCAAGAGAAGTAAGCTCTTCCTTCTGGCATTATAATCTCTATTTTTTAACTCTTGGGTGATCTCTTCTTTCTCCCCTCCCCTTCCCCCTTTATTTATTTATTTATGGGTCTTTTAACATTCTTACATGAATGATCACATATATTTTTCAGTGTTGTTTCTGATTTGAATACAAGAAAATGATTTTATTTTTCCCACTTGGACAGGCTTGCGTTTTCCATCTCCAAGTTCTGAATATGAGTTTATCATCATTAATTTTGGTTTTGGCCATTGTTTGCCTTATAATTCTCCTTTTTTTTTTTTTTTTTTTTTTTTTGGATGGGACCCTGGGCAGCCTGGTCTAGCATTAGGTAGGAAGGTTGGTGGCCCTGCATGTGGCAGAGGGGATGGAGATTCATGATCCTTGAGGTCCCTTCCAACCCTGGCCATTCTGTGATTCTGTGATTTTCATGCCGCAGTGGTAGTTGCAGTTCTCCTGAGGGATCAGTTATGGCTTCATTGGTACTCCTAAGTAAAGCAGTCACAACCGTGTCAACAGGTCCTGCAGCCAGCTGGCACCACATCACTCATCCCCTATCTTGGTGCATTCTCTTAACTGTCAGAGTAGTCAGGCCATGCACAAATGGCCTGTGGGGAACAATTCCTCCTTTTCAATAACCTCCACACCATGATAGCTGGCATAGGTACCAGTGACCACAATAATAGTTCAACAGCATATAGATGAAGCCCTGTGTGTCTGTTTTTTTTATTGTTAGAGCTTGTTACAAAAAAACTTTCAAAAGTATTTTGTAAGAGGTTGAAGCCTTTCATGGCAAACAGTTGATTTCGATGAAAATTTTGACAAGTGTATGTCCAAATAGTGGATTCAGCTTTCTAAATTCCTTTCAGAAAGGCTGATCCATTTCTTCAGAGTAGCATAAAAATACTTTGATTAAAATGTTTTGATAGATTCTCGTTTGACTTTTCTACTAAATATTATATATTGTATTTTGTGTTTCATGTCGCAGTGCTTTGATGTTATCCAAACGCACCATGCCAATATCATCAAAATGAAACAATCCATCATCATTCTGATAGAATATTTCATTTAACTCTAATCTTGATTTTATAGAGCTATTGTTCTGCAGGATCTTCCAAAATTTCAGCTTTCAGCTTGACTTCAAATGAAAACAAATGATGAATTTCCAGAACTTCCCTCAGAGAAGCAGCAGCTTTTTTTTTTTTTTTTTTTTTTTTTAAGGGAGGAGAGAACAGGCTAAATCTAAGCATACACTACGCATTGCAGTAACTTTTATGGCCATGATTTTAAGTGTCAGTGTGACCTCTTGAAATAAGTTTGTTGTGCTTGTCCACAGTTACGGATGGGTATCAACTCTGGACTGAGTAGATACTTAAATGCAGACAGCTGTGTTAGCCAGGCACCTAAGCTCTCATACCTTAGTGATTCTTCACTGCCTACATAGTCAAGTCAGACAGCCCCATTTAGTCAGCAAGATGGCTCTTGAAACAGGTATAGACCAAGGTCTTGATTCAGCTGCCCAAATTTGAGCTATATGGAGCTGTTGTAGTTGCCTTAAAGTGTGAAGACCTTTGCAGATGATTTAGATGACAATGGGGTGTTTGGAAAGACTTGCACACTACTCTGTGGAGGTGATTCCCTTGTGTGTTATTAAGAGTACAAATGTAAAATGTAAAAGCATTATCATAAAAATTTAAGTAGCTTTTGGATCCTTCAGCTGTTTCAGCTCCATCTCATCTGCCTTTACAGAAAATGATGCACTCCTTGATGATAAACAAGAATAAGGTAAAATAAGAGAATTATTCATTTTCTTGTCACACCACTATCTTTTATTTTCAGTGCTATATTTCAAACGCACTACTTAAGGACAATCACAAGTCTTCTGAGCTACTACTCAGCTCAGGATAGCTCTCCTAGACCCGTAGTTTGGAGGAAGAGAATAGACCATTGAATGATGGTTCAGGTCTCTGCTGGGGTTGATAAAATTCCCCGAAGAACACCACCTGAAAGGATTGAGACCTGAATTTGGATGCTTGAATGAGGAAAGGCAACAGTAAAGAGAATTACAACTTGTTTTGTTGGTTTTTGTTTTTTTTTTCCTTTTGTTTTGTTGTTGAATACTAAGGTATCAACAAAGCTAAAAAGATTCATTTCTTCATTCTTGCTGTCAGCCCTACTTGCACTATTGTAGCAAGACCTTCAACTACCGTACGGCTTTCAAGTAAATCTCTTTTTAAACGTGCATCTAAGTGTTTAAGGAAGCTAACCAGCCCCAGGAAGAATTCTGAATTCAAAAAAGGACAAATGCCAGCAATTCTGTACCTACCTCTATAAACTCTCTAAGTGCCCTGTAAGTGGACTGTAACCTGATACTGAGCCATTGTCATGGAATAGCCCACATTCAGGCTCCTAAAATACCATATTGTCCAGAACAGATCGGCTGAATCCAAATGACCCATTGGGAAAGAGGCATGGCTGTTAACTGTTTGGCATACTGTTTGTTGTGCTGGGTCTGAACTGTCTTGGTAACCAGTCTAGCAGCTCAGCTGGTGTTGGTGGCTCCAGTGGTGAGAAACATTTCCAGGCACTGTTTCATTTAGTGGTAGGAGAACTGCTGAGGAAGCCAGCTCAGAACTTTGTTATTGCTATTGATCTGACACTGAAGGGGTATTTCAGTGATGAGCAGCAACATAAAATGAATAGATGGGAAGGTATAGAAATAGGTCATGTTTTCATCTGGATTCAATTTCTGATCCTCCAGTGCTTTGTGGTGGTGTTTGTACTCTCTCGGTTGGTTGAACTGGCATCAGGACAGACTGCTGTTTTCTGTAGATCTATTGGCAGGGGAGATCAGCCCAGTTCTGTTCTGCAGCTGTTCTTGCTGAAGTTCATTGCATGTATGCCATTTGTTTGCAAAACTTGGTATGAGTTCTGTGTTGGAGTTGTGTTCTCATTAGCCCATTCAGCTGTCAAAGATGGGCTCTAGCCTTAGCTACCATATAGTTGGCCAAGAAGGATTGCCCTATCAACTAGTTTTGGAGGATTTTCTTTGTAGCGTTTTATCTATCTAGAGGATTCTTTATGGCATACAGAAAAGTTGTTTTTTTTTTTCATAGTAATTCTTTCATTTTTAGACTGAAACTCAGTCATTCATTAATTATGAGGCTTCTCCATATATAATTTAAAATATTTTCAATGTCTATTCTCCGTAATAAAATTTTACTTTGTTTTGGTAGTTTGAGGTTCATTTTCTCTAAGTCTGATCTACAGCTTCCAGGCAGTAGGTTATGGAAATCATCCTATACTGCTTAATATGAACATCACTGAGTGTTAGCACCTCTTCTAGAGTTGATTGGCTGGAATTCAGGATTTAAAGAATGTCCAAGGAGACTAGCAGGTCACAGGTGTCCATGATGCAGAATGCTCCTCCAAGCCTACGAGTGTTTTACTCTCCATGCATGTCTGCATAGGTTTTATTTTCAGTCTTCATTTTTGAGCTACTGTATGAATTTAATGAGAGGCTATGTTTTTCTATAAATTTAATTCTGAGTGCCAGCCTGAGTCAAAAGCCTTTATTTAAGCTTATGCCTCAGAAAAATACCTTTGCAGCTTTTGTCTGATACATGCTTGTTAATGAGCATCTGCACGGTAATGTGGTTAGCACTTAGTTTCCTAGGGAAGAATCCCTTTTGAATTCTCAGGATTATGTTATTGTTGGCCAGATACCATAATGCTTCTTTCTTGAGGATGCCACTGACTAGATTGCTTAAAAACATTTCTGTGGTGTGGAGGAATTAAGTGCACCTTGGCTTTTGTGCATCTGGGGTAGCTAGTTAACCTGATTGCACATAGTCCTGAAGAGCGTCTGGTGGGCACACATGCCCCACTCCCAGTGTTCAACTTTAGAGAAAGACACGAGAAAGGGAAGATTTTGTGATACAGAAAGCCAGAAGGCCTGAGGAGTGCCAGAGCCACAGTAAGCACACAGAAGGTGTAGGGGAGTGATGTATTTAAACATTTAGTCAGAGTTGTGAAGAGGAAATTGCAGACAGGGTAGAGCGGAACGCTTGTTAATTGTTGATTTTCTGGGCATTGTAGCATAGAGGCACTCGCTCCTGTCTTGTTACTTGCTGAAGAGGAAGAGGGGTTGAAAAGGGAAAGCCATTTATTTTTCTGTGTGTGTTTTTAATTGTCCCTCCTGAGACGGGCTTTTGCACAGTTGCATGTTCAATCTGTTGCTCACAATTTGTTTTCTGACAGTTGAGGCTCTACTATCAGAATGCACCAGCTATAGTGGGGTGAGACAAAGGGTGGCATTGCGGTCCCATGGCGGACAGGCTTTGCCAGTCAAGTTTTTGGTACCTGTAGAGTTGTTCTTATCTTTCAAACCTAGACAAGGAGACTTGTTCCTCCAGTATCAATTTGAAGTACGACTTCCATCCTGGTGGATCTCCATGGTTAGATGCCCTGCCCGTTTGCCCTGCACTGCTGATGTATGCTTTTCCTTGCAAAGACAATACTGATCAAAAATGTGCTTTGTAGTTAAGGAACTAACATTCTCTCATGTTACAGAGAAGAAAAATGATAAAGCAAGTTGTACTGGTCTCTTGCTGTTGTCAAAGCACCACTTGGTGATGGAGGGCAATTGGATCTCCACTATCCATTTAGTTTTTAGTTTTTCCTGATGGTCTTGCTCCTGCTTATAGACTTCTTCCCAGTTCTGTTACCAGCATGGCTGGACAGCACAGTATGCTGAGATGAATCAGAACTCCTCAAGAGCAAAGCATAGAGATTACTTAAATGGACACATCGACTTTAATAGCAATGATGACTGCGCAATATGGAGATACCCAATTTCTGTTTAATTGCCTTGTTTTCAGTTTGGCTATGGCAGCAGGAACTCACTGGGAATTAAATCACCCCGCTCCTCCACTGTGCTTTGTAGGCCTTGCCGAGCTTTGTGATGTGGTGAGACTTCTATTAGTACCAAAACACATCAATTGGACTTGCCAGCAGTGCCCTGCTGTGTGTGGATGGCAGCTGGCCAGATGTGTTGTTGTACTCTGCTCAGAGCAGAGCTCAGGGAGGCTGCCCTGAGGGTTGGCAGCTGTTTTCATTAGCGGTTCCTGCAATGCTCTACATAAACCTGAACCACAGATAGCACTAGTAGGGAAGTGAGAATGCATGAAAGAGAAGAATAGATGAAATTTCTTACCTTTTACAGGAAGAGAAATAAAGGGAGAATGTCAGATACTTCAAGGGAGTTCCTGCTGTTTTTTGTGGTTTTTTTTTTTTTTTTTTCTCTAGAAAGCCTATCAAGGGCCATTTCATTTCTGAGTCCCTGGGAGAAAGCTTGGTCAAAGAGATCACAGGTTTAATAGCTCAAATTCAATTCAGTAATAAATAGGGAGAGGTGGGTTCTCACTGTCTATGGACTCAATATAGGCTTTCTGGGATAAATAAGCTGAATATATTCTATAAGTCTTCCATACTTTTCTCCTCTCCTGTTATTATTAATACTCTTTTTACATGGTTCTCTCCTCAACATCCCCTCTCCCTGTACAAAGATCCAATTCACTGAGTCCCAAGTGATTATTAGGATGTTGGTCATCATTGGTCTAGAGTTCAATGAGCAGGCATCATGTAACATACAACAAACTACAACTACCAAGAGTCTCTGTCTGTTTGTGCCTTGAATCCAAACTTGAGGCAGCCATAACCTCAAGAGTAATCTGGAAATGGCTTCCATAAAGTCTTTGCATTCAGTTCTGCTGAGGCATGTGGATATAGACGTGGTTATACTGTCCCCCTTCATGATGTGGCTGTGGAGCTCTTGATGTTTCTAAATAATTTTAGGATTGTTGAGAAGAGAATAGTATGTATGTTAGATTCCTAGTATGATTTGCTTGGTCTACTGGACTCTCAGAGTGTAAAGCAATACAGGAGCACCTTAAAGAAGAATGCACTTCAATCAAGAAGATATATGCTTCTTTGAAGTTGCCTTGTCAGTAATTCTCACGATAGGAGTGAATGTCTGAAGTATGTTTATAGGTCTGTTTTCAGGAGTTTGTCAAAACAGAGTTTCATCCCACTGGAAGTGTTGAGACTTAGAAATGTGTGTTATTTTTCCCCAAAAGCAGATGGAAAAAAAGATGAAATCTCTCTTTTTTTTTATGAAAGAAATATTTAGGCATATGGGAAGCTTTTCTTTTGACATCATAGAGATTTAATTTCAGAGATTCTGAAACATTGCATTTCTTCTTTATCATCTCAACTGCTAAATGACTCAAAATATTTCAGCTTTTAAAATGGAACACAAACTGGTACATACTCTTACCTGACTAAAATTAAACATGTAAGTGCTTCCTAGTAAAAATGTCAATGAAATGGATTCAAATTTCCATCAAAGTATTTTTATTCTCACATGACAGTGTTTTGTTTTGTTTTTATACCAAAGTTCTATTGAGGAAATTCTGACAAAAATCTTTATAATGTGTTTGGCACTGGGAAAGATCCAAACATGTATCTTTATAATAATAAAAAATATTACATTTATATATATGTATGTATGTATGTATATTCCAACAGAATGCATTTACTCCCCTTCCAAAAGTGCTTCCTTGACAGACTGTGTTGACAGTATCAGATATTACAGTCTTTGGAATCAAAATGGGGAACTGGCTGAGAGGTACTTCTCATGAATTGCAAATAGCAAGCATTTAGCCTAAAACAAACAAACAGAAAAACCCACAGTTGCTAGGAAGATGGTAGAGAAGCCCACTTAAACCATGCTGTCTGGGATGAGAAGATATTTGTGATTTTGCCTTTATCCCATTTTTCCTGCTAAAAGACCCACACGCACAGACATTTTCTTTCTTGGTCTCCTTTGAAAATCTTAGGGATGTTCAGATATGTTGTATGTATTCCCCCTGGCTAATTAATACGCTGCAAGAAATCATTGCACTCCAGAAGTGGTTCATTGCTCAGACAATAAGAATATTACTTATCTGACCAACTGCAAGGAAGCAGTACCATTTGAATTTGGAATATAGTGCATGTGTTGAAGCCATTTATGAAAAAAATGCAAACAATTTAACAAACGTAATTGGGAAACAAAAACAAACAAAACCAAAGCAATGGCCCTCTGGTCATGGACAGAAGCTGAATATGTTGGCTGTCTTATCTGGCATGAGTTACTTGCTCAGCTGTACATACAGACATTGTTCACCAGGATTTGGATTGGGAGCCAGGAGCTTGTTGCTAGGCCTTCAGCTGGTAACAGCCTTCTATCATTAAATACTTCCCTGATAGAAATAGCTAACATTTAGAGAGCTTTTATGGAATCTTGCTTAGTATTTAATGGAGAATTGGAGTCTTTCTATGAGAATCTTTTTTTTTAGTTCTATATTGAAAAGACATTGTGTGGACTGCCTATTAGGTTTCTCAAGAACCCTATTAAGGCATTATCCATCACAATCTATAGGGCTGTTCTGCAGGGCCATCGTGTAACCTGCCTTCTGATACTGGTTCCTCTTCTTTTTCCTCTTAAGCCAGACCAGTCAGTTAGTGTTCCTGCTAGGTCAGATACACGGCTACTGCTCATCAGCAGAGCTCCCAGGATCTTCATGAGGTATCAGTGAAGCTCTGTCTGTTTATGAGGGCCGAGGATCTGTCCCTATGAATTTCTCTGTGTTTTCTCTCTCATGCCTTCAACTAGCATTGAAGCTAATTTTTAAATAGAAAAACGGTGTTTTTCTGTTTGAACAGTGACAACTGGACTTCAACATTTTTCTACCCTTGCCAGTCATAAGTAGCATCACAGGTGTCTTGAATGTTGCAGCAGCCTCTAGTACTGCAAGAGAACACTTTGTTTTTCTGCAAATTGTTTGGCAGAGCGTGACCAAAGAGGGGAGCCAGAACGTCAGCAAAGTAAGAGAAGTAGCAGCAGTCAGGCAACAGGATGTAATTAAGGATTTCTGGATGCTTGCGTGGGCCTGTCACTGGTGTGTATTACTGTCTTTCAGAACACATCCACTAGTTAATTAAAGCTAAATGCAGATTACCTTCTCTGCTTTCTTTCCTGTTCTGTTTTTTTCCTGTCTTTGTTGTTGTTGTTGTTGTTGTTGGTAGTGGTGGGTTTTTTTTCTCCCTTGAGCTGAAGGTCTTGGATCACTCCACTGATTAGAAGCACTGATTCTAACTGACTGCAGAATCCTTAGCTAGATGCATAGCTGTCTATGGAACAGGAAGCAGAAGCAGTACGAGAAGAGAAATTTCAATTTATTTAGATTCCTGTAATCCATGTTTTTATGGCACTCAGTGCCTCTCCTTTGTATGACTCAACTATATCAAAGGACATGAGTTGCACTTGCATAGCAACTGGGAACCAGCCTTCTAATAAGCTGCTCTTTGTGTTTAGCCTTCCTAGGAATCAGGTGGCCTCAGTGCTTGAGGGAGCATCCCATGGGGCCTCTAGGGGGCTCTGGGATGGGAAGCAAAAAAGTAGTCACTGGACACAAGCTCCTTGGAAGTGGGGAGGTCTCTGGAGCATCTTGTAGTGGAAAACAAGAAGCAGGATTGGTCAGCAGCAAGGTGCCACATGCCAGAGTATAAAAATGAGGCAGGGGTGATCTATCATCTGTAAATGGCATGCCTTGATATTAAGAAAACCTAGTCATGTCTTTTCCTTTCCACTAAGCAGTTCTCTATGGCCCCGCCTGCCTGGCTCAGCAGTAAATGTATTGTGCATGGGAAATACTCGTATCTATTAAGTATTGAATATTTTACACTCTTGTTGCAGGAACATTTTTCTCGGGATTTTTGAATGTAGTTAAATGTCATGTCGACGTACTGGGAAATCAGGGTACCAGTTAGAACCAGGAAAAGACCCCATTTATTCCCATGGTACTTCTGCTGACATTAAAATAATTATAATCTGTCTCTGCTTGGACAGTATTTCCAAAAACGGGCACGTTTCCTAAGAGTTGACCAATAACTATTTTAAGAACCTCTTAAAAACTGTAAAAGCATTTTTATGTAGCATGTGCTTATAAAAGTATGTGGCTACAAACAGCATTCCCAGGACATATTTGCAGTAGCAGACTGTCTGTTTCCGCTCATCTTCAAACTGCAGAAGCCAGAGTCTAGCATTCTGGTCCTGATCATCCCATGTGTGAGACACTAATTCCCTGTGCTCAAGAGAATGAGTAAAAGCCATCCCATCCTATTTTCAATACTGACATTGACTAGATGGTTAATGCTGGGATTTGGGAAACATTGACAAGGATGTTGCCACAACCCATGTGTGAGCCACTCAATGTCCCCTTTTTCTTGCAGATGGAGAAAAAAAACTTTCTGACTTGACAGCATAAAAGAAGGGTGTTTTTTTTTTTCTTTTTTTTTTTTTCTTTTTTTCTTTCCGGGGGGAAAAATTATATAGAATTATGTCACATCAAGAAAAACACAATGATTAAAATAACTTGCTATGAATATTCATTCTCAGCTTGGCAGATGGATGAAGTGGGCTGAGCATTTGCAGAATATTGCTAACTGAGCTCTCTTCCAGAGAATAACATTTCAAAAGAATTTCCGATTAGGTCTGTTGGCCAAAACTATAAAGGATTTTTCTCTTCCTTCTTTTCTTTCTTTGCCATTCTGAGCTTCCACCTTCCTGCCGAAATGATTTTCTCTCTAATCAACAGTTTTGGATACTTCTGAAGGCTCACACTGAGGCCTTCCAGATGGGTTCACTGCAGAGGGAAGAGAAATAGTCGTTATCATTATTATTATGATTATCATTTTAACTCTTACGTTTACACTGTCATGCTTGTCCCAAAGGATCTCAAACTGGTTTCCAAACAAGGGTCATTTCCACCTACCAGTCAAACAGTTGCTTCTGAAGGAGTGAATATTTTGTTGAATTAGAAGGAGTGAATATTTTGCTGAATTATCTTTGTGATAAGGAAAAAAAATAGACGTTTGGAAGTTTAAAAAAAAAAAAAAAGTAATTAATGACCCAAACTGGAACTCAGCTGTTTTTGTATGTCGGGTATCGTGAAAGACTGCATGGGCACAGCAGCAAGCAGTTGGTAGCAGAGTTGTACCTCCTCGGAGTGTTGCAGTGCCCCCTAGCAGCAGCTTTCAGTATTAGTCCGTATAGACTTTAAAGGACTCTTTTACCAAAACTCCGATGCTATCTCAAGTTCGGTTTTCAACAAACCAGGTGAAGAAATGCTCCGCCTGGAATAGCGTTGAACCAAACGGCTGTGTTGTGATAATGTATTTAGTTCTGCTGGCGGTGTGAAGTCAGGAAAAAAACAAAATCATTTTTTTCAAAATTGAAATATTTGGTGTTTGTTCCTATTTTTTTTTGTGAAATTGGGTGCTACTTCAGTTTTCCACACAAGTTGGAGCCGTACAGGGGTCTTGACTTACTGTGCCACTGCCTTCCTTGTAGGCCAATGGAATCCAACCCCCCAGTTTATTGGCCCTGTCACATGATGGCTGTGCAAGCTGCACACAGCATGTCTAATGCTCTGGCTTGCATGTTGCATGGGGCTTTCAGTAGGTTTTGTTGTTGTTTTCTGTGTAGATGTGGCACTGTGGTACAGAGCAGGCCACCAGCTCTTTTGAGAAAGTTAGGATTCAGGTATTTCTGTGTCGTGCCATTTTGCCCAGTCACGTGAGACTGCGGAAAGATGTTCCTATGTTTACTTTCCAGAGCTGTCAGTGCAAGTAGGAAGCAGGTGTTGGAGAAGCCTGGAGGCTTTTACTGCTTTGGACAGATAGAAGATGTGGAGAAAATATGACCATTCAGGAAAAGAGCAGAGAAATGCAGGTTTTAAGGAAAAGAGGAATGTAGCAAGCAAGAGTCTGCTTCAAAGTGATTTGTTATCATCCCAGCAATAGTTCTTGTTTCAACTGAGCATGATCTCTCCTGAGAAGAGGAGGAATCTAATCACGATGATTGATAATTCCTTCAGAGGTTCCCCAGTAGGTATCACACTTAGGACACGGAAAACCACTCTCTTCTGAGAGAGCACATAGGGGCAAAGCACGTAGCGTACTGCTCTGAGGGTCTCCCCCTCACTTCAAGTTCAGCCCTTGAACCAGGATGTTTCATTGCTTTGAAGAGCAGAAACAATTGTTTGAGGGCCATCCCAGGAAGGCCCCCTGGCAGGTTGATGTGTGAAAGCCAGTGCTCCGGTTTAATAAACTCAGTACCACTTGTACACCTCTCTGGCAAATGGATAGTGACACAGAGTCACCAAGCTTTGCCGGCAGTGTTGCCTGAGGCTTTAATTGCTTTCCACATAAAGTTATTTATCTCCACATCAAGAGGGTTGAGACCACATTTAGGGAGTAATTACAAAGCTGCCAGAGGGACTGGTGTTTGCCATGCCAGCCAGGCTGTGATTTATTGGTTCTGCTTGCGCTTAGAAAGCAAGCTTTCCCCTCACCTCTTCCCTTCATCCTCTGCGTTGTGGCCAAAGGCATCCGTATCCCCCAGTTCCTTCCTATGCTATCTGTATGGAATATAATGGGCAGCTGTAAAGAATCAAATACTGTGAGCTTAGTCCTGAACACCATTCTTATTGCTTTGCTCCTGAGGTACTTTTTTCCTTTCTCTTTTATTTCTTTTTATATAAAAGAAATTGTTATTAGAATTTTCAGTGGGATTTAATGACGGTATTTGGGGAGACTCTTTGCTTTGCATGAGTTCTTGATTTTTCTGTACCCTTTATAGCAGCAAATGCTTTCTTAGAGCGTTTGAAATGCCTCTGCCTTATCAGTGGGGTCTGTACTGTTTTGGTAGTTGTTTACTTGTGAAATACGAGTAAATGCAGTGTGTTCAGCCTGTAGTCTTAGCTAATTGATCTGCAGACCTCTGTACTGTCCCTCCCTTGGGCTCCAAATACCCACCAAGGCCCAAGTGCCTGCTGCTCTTGGTCTGCATCCACCCTTGCTAATCTGTTCCTTCATTTTTTCATTCCTTTTTGATTTGGTTTTCCATGGCAACAATTTTCAGGTAAAACTTGTTCAACCTGAGTAGTGTTATAGTCACACACTGTTGGATACTGAACCTTAATGCATCTCTTCTGCTAACCCAGTGGATTTTTATGATCTCTAGTGTGTTTGTGTCAGTGGACCAGAAACCTAGCCCCAGCAGAAGTGTGATTTCACCAAAGATCATAAACTGCAAGGATGAAAGGGATCTGCTTGACTACAAAGAATACTTACCATAAAAAAGGAAACAGTGAAAGAGACTCAGCAATTGTCTAAGTAGCATGCTCTAAGGCTTTGCTATCCTTAAAACTGATTTTTTTTCCTAATTTCCAAATCAAATCTACCATTTTGTATGCTAAGCTGATTTCTTTTCTTTTTTTTTTTTCCCCCTGACTGCTGCAGACACAGAGCAGCCTCCTAAAAATAAGTTTTCATGTATGCAAAGACTGTTAGTCCTGTAGTCCTCTCTTTTATAGATAAAACAGAAATACTTATGCCAGCCTTTCTTCATGGGTCAGGCTTTCTAAATCTCTTCATTTTTTCTTCCACTCTAGATTTATTCCAGGTGATCTGCCTCCTTCCTGAAGTCTGGTGCCCAAAGCAGGACAACAGTTCTCCATATGATGTTTCTCCATAATTGTATTCATCTTTCTCATTGCACCTTGTACCTTTTGCACATTATTCTCCTTTTAACATGGCATGCATTTTCTTGCTCTGTTGCCTCATATTTAGTTTGTGAACTCAGGTCATTATTGCAGCACCACTCAGTATCTAATCAGTGATACTGATGAGACAGTTTGTGTATGATGTAATTCCCCTTTCTGATATAGCGCTTGGTAGCTTTTTCTGTCAGATTTCATCTTGCTTGTTTTGGATTACTTCTCCAATCTTCCACGATCACTTTGAAATTAGTTCTTATTCTCCAAAATGAGAGTACAAACAATCACTCTCAGCTCAGTGTCTCTCACTGGTTCTCACCAGTGCAGAGAACCACAGAATAACAGCTGTGTGACCTCGATCTTTTCTCCAAGAAATCTTCCCCTGGCAAAATCACTGTAAGAAAGAATAATCATGAATTATTTCAAAGTGGAACCAAAGAAATTTTGTATTTTACTTGTTTGTATGGGTTGGTCACAGTGGGACTGGATTCCTTTGTACTGAAGGGATACCTGTGTAGCTTTGATTTCTTCAACTTGTCCATTTCAATGTGTTGTTTTGTTTTAAGAGTTTCCTCAGCTGACTTTCTAGAGTCTTGTTTACTTTTCTCATTCAGAAATGTCTTTCTGACTCTCAAATAATTTTATTTCCTTGTCCTTATTTATTAGGATGGGGATTTAATCCTTATCACTTCCAAAATTACAGCGCTTTCAGCCAGCTTCCTCATTAGTTTTACAATCCTCTTTCAAACAATTTAGTGCTTCACTTCAGTGGGTTTGGGTTTTTTTTTTCTGTTTTTTTTTTTTTTTTTTCCTTTTGTGGAATTCCTGAAGGACATGCAGCCTGATGAGGAAGTGGTCACTGTTTTTCAGTGCATCAACAACAGTTGCTTTGCAAATAGACTTCTGCCTTTCATGTCAAATTGCACTGAAAATAGCCTCCTCTCTTTGAGCTCTGGAGTAAGCTGTTCTAAGTGATAATTTATTTAACACATCAAGAAATTATTTTCCTAAACTGTCACCCAACATGACACCTGAATCATTTCTGTAAGCAGATAACCAAAGTTATCCACATTTTTCTGCTTTATTAGAATGATTGCTGCTTTGATGTTCATCAACATTATGCATTTAGCATTTTTCTGTTCTCTTGATCAAGAGGATGGTGATGTAACCCTGCTAGTATACTGATATTCTCATAGCTGGGGCTTTTGGAGTTTACTTTGTGAACACGTCAAGACATTTTATCACTGGAATCTGGTGAGGGGGTGCAGCACCCACATCTCTAACTGCCTAGCATGTTCTTTGTGTACAGCTTGGAACCCAAGATTATATCCTTCCATTGATCTTTGTCATTCCATTAGCCCTTATTATAGCAAGTTTTTCTTCTATTACCCAGCATTCTCGCTTACCCATTATTGCTCTCAGGCTTCCACAACACTATGTACACACATGATGATTTTTGCTCTTGGCTTGGAACCTAATTTTATTGAGATTCTGAGTCCGAAGCTCTGTTATTTCGCAGAATTTATTTCTGAAGCTATAGTGTTTCTCAGCTTTGCTTCAGCTAAAGTTTCTGTCCTGTCCTTTGCTCCCAGATAACAGTTATCTCTCTATTACTGACAGTCCTAGCAGATGTTTTTGTCTGACTTGAACGCTCCTCAGCACCTGCCAGCTTTCCTTAGCTCTGAATTTAAGAAAATCCCCTCCAAATCATATTCATTTTCCAAAGAGCAGTTAGGGTCTACTGTAGTTAAGATGGAGCATACCCTGTCTACAAACACGGCATGTTTGTCTGCTGTCTCTACATTCCTAGTAACATTTATATCCTTCCTCTTTATTTGATCTTTCCATCCCTACAGAGTCCATGTAATTCCAGCCGTCTGCGCAAGGTAATATGGTACCTATGAAATATTTCAGAGAAACCTGTCATAGAGACTTATGTGTATTTTAGATGTAATTCTCTAGAGTGTCTCTTGTACGACTATGTATTATTGTTACAAGTACGTGGCGTGACCGAGGACCTCTCCTCTGTGCTCACTGGGTATTGGTCTGGATGCCTGAGGAGAGCTATGAGCCCTACGAGCCCTGCTCTCTCACTGGCAGGCCCATAACTGAGTGCTCTGCTCCTACTGCAGGCTGTGCTGATGTTTTGTAAAGCACTCTTAAAGTGAGGAGCAGAAGGGCGGGTTTGACATCTTTTAACTTAAATGTTGAGGGTTTATTTTAGGTAGAACAGTAGAGCAGCCCCTTCACTTCAATTTCTGACTCCTCCTCAAGCTAAAACAATTTTTGTTTGTGATGGTTGCCTGCTGGAAAGCTCATGTGAAGCACTACACTGCTATCCTTCCCATGCATTGCTATGGTAGAAACTAAAACAGATTGCTGTATGGTGATGGGGGACACCTAGGGAAGCAGACACGATTGATAAATTGGTAAACAAGCACTTTACACCCAAGTAAAAGTTGACTGCAAATGTGTCAAGGTCAGAAGAGTTGCTTTGTTGAAAAATGAGAGGTTATATCTATCCAGTGTTTGCAGATGCCTCAGATATTAAGCTGGTTTCTGTAAACAGACTATGATCTGGCATCTTAGATAATTTTGTGAATTAAAAAAGCAATAAAGTGATTATAATCAAGAGTATAAACCAAAATGCAAGAGGAAAACCATGGAGGTGCTGGAAATGTGGATTCAGAACTCAGTGCTAAATCATTTCTGTGCTTTCCTTTCCCTGTCCATTTCTCAGGCATTGAGAGTTTAACATTTGCCATTGTAGCCCTGGGCTGACACCAGTAAACTTGTTACAAACAAAAACCAAACAACCATCTTTAATTTGGTTTTATGAGGAAACTCAGCAGCACGGTGCTCTATCACTCTGTCTGTGGAATGTGCTCTGTCAGGGACAGGATGGGAGTAGGCCATTGCTTCAGCCATTGGAGAGTGGGCCATGCCCTCAGTTCTTCCACTGACATTGTGAACATTCTTGGAAATGTCACGTTCTGCCTGTGGATTTCCATTTCCTCTGCTAAGATAAGAGAGCTATCATCCCCACCAGTGTTTGAGCTGTGTTCTGGAAATCTTTAACAGCATGCATTCTATATTTTTTACAATTTATCAGCTTATAACTGGACCTCTCTCTTCATGTAGGTACATAAGTCTCATTTTTTCTCTGATCTTTGCCCCCTTGACCTCTCGTGCTCTTTCTCTTTTGGCTCCTACTGCTCTGTGTGAGCATGAGATGTATTATTCAAATGCCCTCACACTTCTCTTATTGCTAATTATATATTAAAGAGGTTCTGACTTCATTTTTGCTCTCTTCAGAGTCTTAGTCCATCCGTGACACTGACAGAGAGGGCTGCCGGAGCTTGGTGAGAACTTGTGCAAATGGCACTTCTCTTTTTGGACTGTCAGTCTTAATGGAATATTTGATGAGCTGGTAATAACCTCAGTACTCCTTATGTGCAAGGCTAGGGGAGAGAGAGTCTTCTACCAGCTTTCGTTTATTAATACGTGTTTGCAAAAATAACGTTTTCTATAAAATGTTTTCCTGTGATTGATGCCACTTTCCATCAGCTTGGTCCAGGTCAGTGCAACTGTTTGAAAGATCCCTCACTGCTAATTTGTGTGAGTTTCATAGGATCACAGGGAAAATAGTGTAGAGGGAGTTGGAAAGCTTGGCTACTTCATGCTCACATCAGTGTGCAGGAGTCTTTGGACTGTTCTGCTCCCAGGGAAGTGTTGCTTAGGATGTATTGGTTATTACAGTTGGAAACATGAAGGAGGTGGTGTTAAGTGAAGTCTGCACTACCGTTTTATAAATTCACAGCTCCAGAAGAGGCTGTTGCATCATCCAGATCCACCACTAGTAGTTCCACAGATACGAGAATTTCACTAGATCTAAGCCTGAGACTTTGGCTTAGACTTGTGGTTATGGATAGGTGCATTTGTAAGCAACTGTGGAGGTTTGGCTTAGCGTGTTCATTGGATTTTGCATGGTCATTTTTGATCTTTGGCTGTGGAGAATCACTTCATCTGTTTCTCTGTCTGTGCAAATTTAAGAACCCAAATTTGACCACCTTTTTTGTGTGTGTGATCTTGACTGCTCATTGATTTTGCATTTGAACATTGGCAGCTGCTGAGACACTGTATTGATGGATGTAGTGTAGGGACCTAAAGATGACAGAAAAATTACTGAATCCAGTGACTTACTGAACCAGAGATGAGTCTTTGTTCTGTCACCTGCTCTATGAAAATCTGACCTAACACATGAATTACGCTGTATCTTGCATATCAGGGAATCAGGATACCACAGGCAAACGTCTGTCATATCATGAAATGCCAGAGGCTATAGCAGCAAATTCTCTTAACAAATTCCCTTTCTAAGATATACCTAAGTTACATCTTCCTTTGTTTCTCTAAGCTTTTGTACAGCATTCCCTTCCCGAGTCAACCAGGCATGAGTTGAGCCATGTCTAGAAGAACTTAAAACAACTTGCTAAGGCTGTGGATGCTAGAATTTGAGCCTATGTAGATAAATTGAGAGGTGAATTCTGAATTTAGTCCTCAACTGTCTGATAATGCAGAAGTGTTTAAGTCTGAAAGGAATACAATGAGGCTGTTTTCTACCTTAGAGTCGTGGGAGAACCAAAATGTTTTTCAATGTGTAGTACAAACTGTGCATACTTTGGCATCCAAATAAACAAGCAAAACAACAGCTCCATCACACTGTAGGCAAAATCCCTGTTTCACACTCCTTTGAATACAGAGGACACCACCATCCCCCATTCTTGCAGAACAACAGGCTCTCAGAGTCTTTTTTGTGAGGGACTATTGGAATTTCTTACATTAAAACGCACACTATTTTCTTTTGATTTGTTGTCTTTATTTTGAGTCTTTTAATGCATTAAGCTAGTAAGTAAATAACAATCTACATACATCTGATAGTGAGCAATAGATTAAACAGTATATTAATATGACAAAAATCAAAACAAAGCGGATTTGGAGAAAATGTTCTGAGACTATTGCAGTGAAACATTTGAATGCTTTGCCATCAAACATTTCATTGAAGTTGACAATTCCCATAGAGAGGTTTTACTTTTGATTTTTAAAAATGGAATCGAAACTGTTCGGGCAGTTTCTTCCTTAATCTCCAACAGTTTTAATGATAGATCGACTAAATTTCATCAGGACCTTTATCCATTAGGAGAGTGTCAGCTCACTGACCCAAAAGACAGTGTCTTTTTAGAAAATACAAAGAATCAAGAAACGTTGTCTTTTGATGCAAATTCTGATGCTGACTGCCTGGCTCACACCATATCAGTTTTCTCTTGAGCCCTTCCTTTCAGCAAATGAGGAATAGTCATTGTGGCTTTTTTCACAAAAATGTAGTCAATAGATGCTTGCTTGTATATGACTTGTATTACTGAGGTGCAGAGAAATGTACTGCTGATGTACTCATATATGAGTACCAGACCCAAAACGAGCTGCTCTGCCTTCTAGTGCAGTGCACTTTTGCTGCTGGCACTCTGTGGCAGGACAGATCATAGCATCATACCATAGTTTGTATCAGATGCCTGCAAGATTGTGCCTGGGCATCCTTTATAGAAGAGATTGTCAAGCAACCAAGCTGCTGTTTCAGCAGGATGCAGTTTGTGACTGCTGTTCTCATTTGATAAATATTAAACCAACCATTGGAGGGGCTATTAGTGGTTGTGTACCATTGATGTTGTGAGTAGATACAAAATGGATGTAAAACTCCCATGCAGTTGCTAGTAGGAAAACGCTTAAAATGTACGCCTGGAAATTCTCTCTTTGTTGCCTGTTCATAACAGGAAAAAATGAATTTGCATAATATGATAATGATGTCTTAAAGGGAAGTAAAGATACTTGTGGCGTTATTTGCGTATTCACAAACAGTTTTACTCCATGTCACATGTTAAATTTGCAAATTATTTGTCAATCTAGGATTATAAGAAGTGTTATACCCCATATTGTTTTTCCTGGTACAGCCTTGGAAGGGATGAATCTCAAACATCACCCAGGGCTCTGGCACTCAGGAGAGTGATGGGGCTGTTCAGCCTGGCAAAGAGAAGGCTCCAGGGAAACCTGAGAGCGGCCTTTCAGTATCTAAAGGGAAGGCTGTAAGAAGGGTGGGGAAAGACTCTTTAGCAAGATCTGTTGTAATAGGAAAAGGAGAAATGGTTTCAAACTTACACAGGAGAGATTTAGGTTGGATATGAGGAAAAAAAAAAATATGATAAAGATAGTGAGACACTGGAGCAAGTTGCCCAGAGAGCTGGTGGATGCCCCATCCCTGGAGATATTCAAGGTTAGGCCAGACCATGCTATGAGGAAACTGATCTAGCTTTTATCAGCCTTATGCTTATGCTATCTAAGTATTCTTCCTATAACATCAGTTTCTTACCATCGGTGTTTCCTTCCACGTTATAAGAAGACTGTAAAAGTGATCAGTTTTTGTTCCCAGTGATTTTGTTTTTAGCTTGAGAATTTCCCGGGTGACTGCCACAATAGTGTATGGGTTCTTGTGAATGTTTCTGAAGCCACTTTTCTTAAAATGCTCAGACAGGGCTTGTTTTAGTATTTGGAGAGGTGTCAGTTTGAATGTCTTAGCCAAATTGAAATGTGGCTGTCTGCCTTTTCAGCTCTCCCATCCATGTGAGCTGGTTTCTTCACCCCAGACCTGAAGGCATTTTGGCATTAAATGAAATGTTTTCACCTGCAGTGAAATGCTTTGGGATGAAAGATATCGTACAAACGAATGATTATAACAAGAGAAGGAAATACAGTGAAGATACAGTATCTGTGTTTAGTACTCAAATGGACAAGCAGTACTTTTCCCAGGCAAATAAGCGTCATTTGTAGCAAAAGCTGTGCGAATTACTGAAGAGTTCAAATGATGTTTGGGCTGTACTATTTCCTCCTGTACCAGTGTAAATCTTTGCTGTGTGTTGACGTCAACTTTCTCTTTTGAAATCATTCCACTTTCTTGTACGAAATTCCACTGGATTTATGCTGATGAGAGTGGATTTTGGCCCCTTAAATGTAGCCCAAGACAATTACATCTCCATTAAGAAATTAATTCAGAATTAATGCAGTTATTGTGCAGTGATTAAATCCCAAACTGCTGTTGGAAAAACTGAATTATTGAGGTTTGCCATTTAAGCTGTAGCTTGTGGAGACATAATGAACTGGCCTTTTATATTACACGATAAACCTCATGTTCTTAATAATCACTTGGAATTGACTTCATGTAAATAACTAGTACAGCTGCAGCAATCAGCTCCTGAGACAGTGCAGCTATCTTGCCAGGATTTTTCTGGTTGCTGCATTTCATTCTACTTTATTTTTTTACTGTGGAATTGCTACAAAACCAACCTGTATGGTCTCCTAGCAGCTCAATTAATACCTTGTGTAACTTGTAAAGAGCTCTTTATGGATATAACAGATTCCTTATTGTAGGTTAAAAATGTACCAATTGAATTTGAGTGTTGCCATTATTATTGTTGATGGAGTTTTTCCAACTCTGCAAGATGTATAAATTACAGTGGTTGAAGCTCAATAAATATGGTTTAACAGTAGAGCAGTTTGTATTTAATCTTCCATACAAGGGCTGGTCCAATAATCCAGAAAGTGATAGTGCAGGTGTGCATTTGTGAGTGGAACACTACTTGTGTATTTTTAAAAGTGGCTAAGGGACCCCGTGGCTTTTGAATGTCTAATTCCCTTTGCTGCTTTTGACAATTGTCATTATAGAAACAAGCCCTGTTTTTCAGTGTGTGTCTGTATGGCTTAGTCTGAGGTTGGTTGGTTTGCATTTCCCGGAAGGAATACTGATTTCTGTTACTGTTGGAGGAATAAGGCATAGATCAGGCATATTACTAGACTGTACGTGTGGAGGGATGTAAGAACTTCTCCTTACCTGCTCCAGGATGATGTTCTTACTTCTCTGTTTGGATTAGAGATTTTGAAATCTG
Source organism: Phasianus colchicus (assembly GCF_987193195.1). Classification (NCBI taxonomy): domain Eukaryota; kingdom Metazoa; phylum Chordata; class Aves; order Galliformes; family Phasianidae; genus Phasianus; species Phasianus colchicus. The sequence continues at coordinate 83,825,198 of NC_143436.1, forward strand.
AATGTCAGACCGTAAAATCAGAGGGAGCAGCTGAAAGTTCAGCTCCTTTCAATTGCAAGCCATTAATTTAGGAGCTCCAATCTGAACTTACAGAAATCTGTTCAGCTCTCTTATTTTCTCAGAAAATTTCAGCCTAATGACTCATGTTCAAATATGAACATAATGTCTCTCTTATGTGAGAAGACTCAAGACAGCAGGGTCAAAGAAGCTACATTTTGTAGGACATCTTTTGCTTTTCTCTAGCAAGAAGTGGCAGTGCACACACTACGAAAAAAAAAGCATCGTCTCTTCGTAATTTTGTCTTCCCCACACTTGCCAACAGCTGTGCCACCAGGCACAGACTGTTCCTACCTTATGGCACTGTGGTTTTGCAGAACAGGATTACTCATAAATGTGTGGGTCCTGTCCTGTTGTCTGACACAAGCCTCTGGCAGTTGCCGCACACTCTCAGCATAGCTCCAAAGGGTTAAACACAAGAAAATTAATCTCTCCAAATCTCTCAGCCACCACTGGTTTCTCCTCCATCACATGGCTTGCCTATGTTCAAGTGCTTTCTGGAGTTTCACAGGTGCAACTGTCTGGGTACCCATTTGTCTACAACGTGATTATAATTATTATTTCCTTTCCAAATCAACTAATTGTGTTTTGTAGCTTCTTTGTCCACCTCCTCCTCAATCACCTTCTGTTTCTGTCTTCTTTTTTTGGGGTGAAAATTCCCTGAGACGCTGTTCAGCAAGAATTTATAGAACAAGAAACAAATTGTTTCTGGAGAGTGCTGTTTACCTTTTTTATTTTCTGCATTGTTAGCGACGCAGAGGTTTCATTAGCAGGGAACAAAATGAATCCCAGGGACAGCAAGTAATATGCACACAAATTATTAAAAAAAAAAAACAAAAAACAAAACCCTAGCAACCTTCAAACGGGAAAATAACCAAGCCCCTGGAAATAATACAGCTGAAGTATGTACTAATAAGGAAGCAAACTGCCTTCAGGATGATAGTGCAAGGTAGAATTAGCCTTTTGAAACCTTGGGAACCTGGCACTGCCTTAACCAAAACCAGCAGGGTCACCACACCTGCAACATGTTAATTCTCCAGAGACATGAGTCCAGCTGAAAAGCATGTCAAAAGGGTAATCACCTTTATTTCTTTAAGGGTGTTTGTTTCTTTTTGCTCTGGCAGTTATTACAGTGGGCATGTAAGGGGAAAAAGAAAAAAAAAAAAAAGCATTATATGGAGGTTCTGCATGTCAGATGCTTCATCAGAAGCATGGTGCAAGCACCAAGCTGGTTAATGGGAGCAGTGCAGGCCAGGAGAGCATGATACCAGCACAGTTTGACTCAGGTGTGAGTTCTGGAGACAAAACATAAAGCAATAGTGTTGTTGTGGCTTAGTTGTCTTGTATTTAGGAGAGTTCTTATACTAAACCTGCCTATTTCTGCTCTTCCTTTCTTCCCACATGTTCAAAATGTGGTGTTGGCAACTGTGGGACAGGTATTGAGTTCCTCTGCTCTACCATGTGTGGCGGAACTGCACAGCTTGCTCTCTGTGTGTGAGGGGAAAAGTTTATATGGCTGTGCATCTGAAACACACCATTAGGAGCTGAGTGGCTTCTGTGCACCAGTTTATTACTGGGGAAAACCCTCACTCTTGCAAGAGGTTCTAGCAGAAAAGCTTTGAATCTCTACTTAGGGTTGAGGGGGGAAAATAAAACATCCGATAGCCTCCTTTGAGCCTAAGGGAATGGAGCTTGTTAAAGCAGATAACCAGGATACTTTTATGAAATGGATCAAGCCCCTTCACCTCAGGGGAGGAGGTGTGGGGTGTTGATAAGACTGTACCACACAGAGGATATTTGGTAATTAGCTGTATCTCTAATGTAATCACTCACTAAGAGGTTTAGCTGAGATGTGACTTACCCAGGAGAGGCACTAGAGGAAAGGGGAAGAAAGGACAGGTGAGAAGAGAAAAGCGTAAGCAGTCTTTGCCCTTCTTTAATACTATCTATCTGTGGATCTCCAAGAGTCACCCCCTTTTTGATGTGTAATATCTCTGTGACCTAGGTGGTATTATTCTCGTTTTGCATAGGAAGGAATAAGGTATAGAAATGCTGATGTCTAATGGCTGCCTGATGTGTGAAAAACAGATGGGAATAGAACAGGTGCCCTACACGTAGAGTTTGTGGCGCTGAAATACCCACAAACCTGGAAGATGTGTGAATGAGGTAACTTCTGTTTCTACTTCACAGCAAGTCTTGCCTTGGGAAGATCGTTGTTATGGGTTTACTGGAAATAGCCTTTCAATCCTATTACAAACAATAACATGCTCTTTAGACTTGCTGTTTAATCTCCTTTTCCCTTTTGCATGTTACCATAAGCAAGTCAAGAAAGACTCACTGGGATAGCTTAGTAATTTCCTGGTTGTCTCCAGATAAACACCTAGTGTGAGATTTAACACTTTCGCCTCCCCTTGATATGCCACATGTAATAGTAGCCAGTGATAACAACTTGGTGCACTTGGCCTCTAAATGTATATACACTCTTCTTTGATCTTTATGAGGAGGAGCCTGACACAGCATTTGAAGGAGATATGATTAGGTTCTTCAGATATTTGAAAGTATTCCCCACTTATAGATCTCATCTCATGCCACAAATTCATAGTGAGGAAGTATTGTTTTATTTTTCTAACTTTGAAACTGAAACTAGTTCTTCAGCCTAGGGGGAGGCCCTTCATGTTGCAATCCTGATTCTTAGCTTCCTGTGATCCTCTTTCATCCAACACCCAGCAGTCTTTATGTGCACATATCTAGGCTTCTCTGTTTGCATTTGATCCCTGCAGAGGCAGTTGGGGTAGTTGGCTTTTCTTCTCCCTCTTTATTTTTCTGTAGTCCAGTTCCCTATGGCATCACCTTCCTCTCCAGACAAATAATGCCTTGAGGCTAGCCAACATCACTGTTTTAGCCTCCTTTGCATGGGAAGTTGTCAGGCCTCATCTGACCTGCCTTTCCATCAGGATTATAAAGGTGACGGATAGTCAATTTCAGGGATTCATGATCCATTTTAGCACAGTGCTTCACCTTGCAGCTAAGTAATACGGCTGTGATAAAATCAGCCATAATCACTGCATCTTACTCAGCACTGCCTTGGCTGTAAATATTGCCTTCATATATTAAAAGGAAGAAAAAAACTCAAATGAAAGGAGAGGAAAAAAGAGATCTAAGGAGAAAAAGTCTGTTGATCATCACTGACCAGTGTGATATTTCTATGTACTGTAGGTATTCTCAAAGAAGGAAGCAGGGCTTGGAGCTGGTGGCCTCCTTGGAGTTCAAGGGAGACAGTGCAGGGTGCATGTCTGAAGTCCTTTTGGTGAAAATATAAATACATATAAATCTTTACATATATGCATATATCCTTCTTTGATTCCACAGCTGTTTGTGCGTGACTGGGACCTTCTTTGGGGTAACATCTCTCTACCATAGTTCATTAGCATCATATAACCATCCTGTGCCTCAGGAAGTCAATACTGGATATGAAATCCAAACCCATCCTCTTTTGGCCTACATTCCAAATTTCTACTGTGCTTTTTTGCACTGATGTGAAGTATGTGACTATAATGTTCACAGCACGTGATATTTTTCAATCAGATGAGATGAAAGTCTTCTTTCCTCTGACCCTGTTCACCTTGTCCTGATCTTACAAATGAAAAGCCATTATAATCAGAACATACATGATGTATTTCTATGATTGCAACAGACAGTGAGGTTTTTGGTTGAATCTGTTGAGGTTTCCTGCCCTTTAGTTTATTCTGGTATAGGGTCTGGCACTGGGAAAAGCATGATGAAACACTGGTGTGAAGGGCTTTGTGCATATCCCTAATGAGAAGCCAACAATGAGAATGACTTCAGTTGCTGTTCCCAAAGGAAGGTGTGATAGACACTCAGCTGCAGATTAAAAAAAAAAAAGTGGCTGAGATACAGTGATGCGTGTAGAGTAGAGGTGGATGAAGCTGTTATGCTGCCATTCTCTGTAAAACTGTGCAACAGTTTCATAGCTGGGTTGAAGTGGTTGCTGTTCTTCATCTCACTTTTTGCGATGCCTTCTCCTATCAAACTGCTTTAATACACCATGTTCTGCTCTGTGTTTCCCTTTTTTTTTTTTCCCCCTGAGAATTTATGATAGTCTTTCTTTTGCTCACTTTGTGTCTGGAAATAGAAAATGAGGAGGCGGATGAGAAAAAGGGGCGCATTTCCTTGGCTTCAATCTGGAAAGGGGGAAACAGTGCAACATCACAGGCAAGTAACTGTGCATTTTCTGAGGGAGTAACCTGTACACTAGACTCTGGGGCTGCTTTCTGGCTGTCTTCTGGCAGTACGGGTTGCATACTTGTCTTTCTGATTTGCTTTTATTCCTGCATACAGATCTGCCTCTGAACTTCGGCTGAACTGCATTGATCATCAGTGCTCATTCTATCTGCTCTGGAAATTAGGAGAGAGAGAGAGAGAAGGGAAGGAGAAGTCTAGCTTGAAGTTAGCATCTCTTCAATAAGAATTTAATTTAGATTTTGCACAGTTACACTGTGTTGGTTAAATCACACTATTATGAGGGGAAAAAAAAATTACGGTTCTTATTCTGTAACCTTTGTATAAACCCAAACTACCTGTTCAGTAGCTACGTTTCCACTCTTTCTTGCTTCCAAGGGCAAAATAAGTGAGTACATCTACTGAAAAGAGAAAAACAAGTTCTCTTGGATGCCTGCATCCACTACAAAGTGTCTGCCTGGACAGCAGGCATAAGACAGATTTCATAGGGTATACCATGCTGTCAGCTGGGCTGAATCCCCTGTACTGTTCCTTCCCTTGTGTGTTGTCAAGGGCTTGGCTTCAGCAACTGGCTTGAGGTGCTGTCTTCCCTAGCAAAACCTTCAAATAGAATAAAGTCATCCACATTAACCTTCTACTCCTCTGGGGGAGAGAGGGAGACAGGAGTGGTTGTGGCAGGTCTGCCCCTGCTCCTGGAAATCATGCCTCTGCCTCACAGTGCTGATGAGAAATCAGGGGGGAAGCTTTGAGCTTTGAAAGTGGAGCAGTACATATTTCCAGTAAGAAAGAACGTGTGGAGGGAAAAGAAGCTTCAAGGCATCCTTGCTGTGACCGTGGTGGTCACACTGCAGGGCTGAACGTTATTTTGGTTAAAGCAGGAGCACCTTAGTGATATCCTTGGTGCTTCCTGAACAGTTGTGCCCTAAGGACCAAAAGCTTAAAAGAAGCCAACAAAACAGAACAAAACCAACCATCCAGCATGTGAGGAAATAAGTTCTCTAAAGACTAATTATAGGATATAGGTCTTTTTGTCTTGGCTTCCTGAATCTTCTTCTTCTTCTTAATTGCTACATCAATAACCTACAGATATTTTGGAGTTTAATTTGAGCATCTGAAATGAGTTTTGCCAGGCCTTAGTCCACTTAGTCCTGGTAACCATTTCCACATTTTTCAGAAAACCCTGACTCCTACTGCCCATTTTACCCCCAGGTCCTTCTCTGCAGGGCTACTCTCAGGACTGTTCCTTCCAGTTTGTGTATATGCCTGGGATTCTTCTGACCAAAGTGCAAAACCATGCACTTTGCTGTGTTGAACCTCATTAGGTTCATCCAGGCCAACCTTTCAAGTCTGCTGAAGTCCCTTTCAATGGCATCCCTTCCTTCCACTGTGTCAATTGCACCACTCAGCTTGGTGTCATCAGCAAACTTGCTGAGAGTGCACTCAATGGATGGAACAATTCCTTCAGATGAGAGGTGAAGCAGGATTTAGAGGTAACATGTGAGAGCAGTTCTGTACTGTGACTTTCCTCTCTGTGTCTTTAAGGAGGAACTCAGTCCTTCAGGGCAGTCAAGCCAAATCCTGCCAACACTGCAGTCACTTCTCAAAATTTAGAAAGCTTTCACAGGTATAAAAGCAAAAATTTATTTCCTTCTTTTCTTACAATGTTTCATTTTCTCCAGGAAAAACTAAAAATAAATGAATGGGTAAATTAAATGCATACTTACAGATGCTGCAGGATGAAAATGCTCCAGTCTTTTTATTCTGTAACATACCCCAGACACTACTTTGCTTTCCTGCTGTTTAAAATATCCCCTTACCAGTTAACCTGTTTTTCCTATCCATCTCTGGTTGTCTCTTCCCATTTCTAAAAATCTCAAGATTTTTTCCCTAGGGGGAAGTTGAAGAAAGGTGATGTGAGGATAGAGAGTGCATACATACTGCAGCAGCTTTAGGTAGAAACTACTTCCCTGAGTAAAAAATTTTCCCTTTCCTGCCTACCTGAAATTGAAATTTCTGGTTCTACCTCAGGAAACACTGGCACTGGTAACAGCACAACACTGCTGTACTGCCTGGCTGGAATAATGTGCCCAGGACCAGGGAGAGAGTGCTGATTCCAGCATAGCTGTGCATCTTCACTGGGACAGTGCCCAGCTTGTAAAGCCAGGTGAACACAGGCAAGGTTCTTACTATCAGAGTAATGGCAGCTCTGGAGAGTTAAAAGGAACAGCATATCTGCTGGGGGAGAAATTGTTTTGCATTGGGACCAAAGCTGGATGGAAAACTACTCTCCAATATTACCTGCGTATGGCCAATCCTCATGTAGAACTCAGGCACCACGTTTCTATACTGCAAAAAGCTGCATCTTTGAGGAGATGTTTACAAGAAAGATGAAACAGTGCCAAGCTTTTGATTTGTTGGTGAGCTCACACTCTTAGGAACTGCAGTTAGGAGCACCCTGTCCAGCCAGCAGATCACTCAGCAAAGGAAATGCTATGCTTCTGGGCTGTTACCTCAAGTTTTGCCTGAAATGAACTGGCTTGTTGCTGTTCTTTTTGGGTCGATCATGTTGCCAAATGCTTGTGCTCAGATGGCTTTGTTGCAGTAGATGCTGTGATCCGATTCATTAAATGTCATCTCTTAAGTCACCTTCTTCTTTTGAAAGAAAGACTTCCTCTGGGGTGTACACAAATGAAGTCTGGGTAATACATGTGTCTTATTTAGTTTTTGATGTCTTTTCTTCTCCTTCCCCCTTTCTTTGCTCTCCAGATCAAATTCCTTCCAGAACACTTCTTTCTCCCATCACAGCAATGCTCCTCTGTCTGTTTCTCACCTTTCAGCAGCTGGTCCCAGCAAATGGGAAACAGAACATTGCTGCTTTTAGTTTAGTAATACCATCATCTTTGTCATCCAGAGTTCTCCCAGATCAAGCGCACAGCTGAGAAATGACTGCTGTCTGGACAAAGGGATTGGTGCAGAGTATTAATAAAGAGTATTAATATAGTTCTTGATCATTAGCTCCAATCTATTGCAGGTTAGTTATGGCCCTAGAAGTTACTCTGATACCCAGTTGCTTTCTCGTCCATGTTAAATGGATTATCTCCTCCTGGTGAATTAATGCCAATCCTTTGCAGCATGTGTGGTGGGTTCCATCAGCAGCTGTGTGAGCCTTCTGAGAATTTTGAATGAACTGATTTTTTCAATAACACAGTGCTGTGTTATTGATTGCAATAAGACAAAAACCTGCTATGGTTAATGGGTTATCAGATGTCTGTTGTAATAACTTTCAAATGTCTAGAATTTCTCCTTTTCTTAGTAGTCCTGGAGATTTATCTAGTGATAGAGAAATAATATTCCAGTTACTAGCTCCTCAAAGAACATGACTTGTGCAGGTAGTATCATTTCACAGAATCATAAAATGGCTTGGGTTGGAAGGGACATTAAAAAGATCACTGAGTTCCAACCCCCTTGCCATAGGAAGGTTTGCTATCCACCAGCTCAGGTTGTCCCTTGTCTGTGTAAAAAGTCAGTCTCCCTCCTGTTTATAAGTTCCACACAAGTACTGGAAGGCCACAGTGAGGTCTCCCCAGAGCCTTCCCTTCTCCAGGCTGAATAACTCTCCAATTCTCTCATCCTGTCTTGAAGACAGGAGAGGTGCTTCAGCCCTCTGATCATCTTTGTGCTCCTCCTCTGGTTTCACTCCAACAGCTCCATATCTTTCTTGTACTGGGGGCCCCGGACCTGGATGAAGTACTGCAGGTGGGGCCTCATGAGGGCAGAACAGACTAGGACAGTACTCTGCTCTCTCTGCTGCCATCCCTCTTTTGATGCAGCCCAAGATACAGTTGGCTTCCTGGGCTGTAAGCGTGCTTTGATAGCTTTTTTTTTTTTTTTTTCTCTCATCCACAAATATCCCCATGTTCTTTTCCATATGACTACTCTGCATCCATTCATCCACATCTGTACTGATAACAGGGGCTACCACAGCCCAGGTGTAAGGCCTTGCTGAACTGGGCTTTACTGAACTTGGTTCACATGGGTCCACTTATGAAGTTCATCCAGATCAGGTCATCTAGCTCTTCCAAAACAACTACAGTCTGTTTTTCTATTGCAGAAAGTTTTTATGGGTTTTGTGGCAGTGCCAGAGCTGCCATCAACTGCTAGAACATCTGCTAATGGTGCTGGAGAGTTCTTTCCTAGGCATCACGTAGAACTGGATGTGCCTTATTCTTTCTTGCTTGTTTCAAGTATGTTGACTTTTTTATCTATCTGCTTTATTTAACTTCCTGCTGCCTCAACTACTAGATACTTAAAATACATTGAGATACTAGAAATCACTGGCACGACATGGAGCAAGTATTTTCTTTGTCTTCATTTCAGAAAATTGGCATGCCTCTATCTAGCCTTAGAAATTCATGGGTAGTGTTTTGCCAGTAGTCTTATGAAGCTCCCATAACAAGGCTTCTCAGGAGATTTTGTAGCCGTTTTTTGTTGTTAGGTAAGCATTACAATCACAAACCTCTGCAAATCACGTGGTAAAAGGACACAGTGCAATTACAGATGCAAAAGTATATAGCAGAAGTGTGGCTGCTGAAGTCTGAACTACAGACATCTAAGCTGCAGTCTTTGTTTCCCTGAAGTTATTTAGCCTTCTTCCACCAATCTTCAGTTTTTTCCTCTGCACAAAGAAAGAGTCGAGGTAGCTTACTTTGCTAAGGGAATGCAATTAATCACCTGAGCAGCAATGGTTCATGCAGTCTAGTGGTTGTACGCCTTAATAGTGACCTAAGGCCAGATGTACTGGAGAAAGGTAAGCCATAAAATAGGAGCCAAAGGTAAGGATAAAGCTATATCATACAACTTTGTTAGATTTCCTACACTGACTATGGTCCTGTAAGTAAAAAATTTCTGGGTGAAAAGGTGGCTGTTTTGTGCATGACATTACAGACTCGGAAGGTAGAATTTTCCCCTCAAGTGCTAGAATTGGCACTCCAGTGTTGGTGTCTGGCATGAAATATGACATCTGTTTAGATGGATGTACTTGGGCTTTTCAGCTAGTGTGAAAAGGAAAAATGCACTGGAGGCTACTGAATTTCTGATGCTTTGTTTGTAAGTGTTGGTGTTTTAATCGTGGTCTGAACAGACATGTTGAAAATGTCAGAGACTACTTGTCCCTGTTCTTTTTTAGTGAAGATGATGACCTGATCAGTCGCTGTTCATGCAAGCCACTCAGTTGGAGGATATAGGAGAGATTTTTGAGTTAAGAGAACTTTTTGTTTGTTTCTCTGGAAAAAATGTTCTGGTGGCTTCCCTTTCATTTCAGTTCACTGAGGTTTAAAACAAAGTTAGCTCACTATTCTTTGCCAATCCCTTCTCGCTTTTTAAAAGTAGATCCTCAGGTGATATAAGGAGTCATGGAGTTGCAGCAATTTAAAGCCATCTGTGGAAATGCCCCTGGGTCTCCTGGGATGCAGTAGTTTTCTGAATTTTCCACTCATCAGAGGATATCTTGGGTAGAAAGAATATGAATTTCAAATGTTGAATGGAAGCAGGAAAAGAATCCCTTGGGGCTTATTTTACACAGGGAAATGAACTGATAGAACTATAGTGGAATAATTATAATTATACTACTGTGGCATAGCCATAAATGAGATAGAGTAATTGTATCAGAAGCATCTTACTTTTATTCTCAAATACTGTGCTTTCATAGGGAGTTATTCTGCTAGTGCTACAGCAGATGATCATTATTATCATTATTGTTCTTATTTATTAACCAGCATTTAATTTAGCACCTTTTTGCTGCAGTTTTCAAAGTGCTTGAAAATACATTCCTGTTTGAAGTACTACTCTTGTCCTTCGGGCCAGTTTCTACAAACTCTTAGGAAAAATCTTCAGACCTTCTTTATTCATCATAAAAATGAAATGAAAAAAATGAGCAGAACCCCAAGTATTTTTCTTTTGCAGGTCACCTTAAATATACATAGCTAAGAGCCAAAAGAGATGAGTTGTTTTCCCAGCTCTGCTACTGACTCTCTGTACGTGACCTTGGCCAAGTTATTTCACTTCCACAAATGAGAATAATAGCGTTGACCTCGCAGATGTATTATGAGGCTTTATTTCTAAAGCCTGCAAAGCCTTTCGAGGTCTTAAAGTGGAAGGAGATAGCAAAGTTTAAAGTCCAACTATTATTAAACACATTTATCATATGGGTTGGATACAAGCGTTTCAGCAATCTGATCTCGGTCTTTTTCATTTTTATACTTCAAAGCCTAATTAAGATTTAGATTCTGTAAGTTTCAGTGATTGCTTTATTTCCAGTGTATGGTTGATACTGTGTGTTCTCTTTTCCCTTTCCACAGCCCTGTAAAACAAATCTGTGGCCAGTGTCTTATCCATTCCACTTCCCTCATGGCCGTTCACCAAGAGATGGAGGCTGATGTAGGGGGGCTGACAAGATCAAGCATTGTTAGGTTGCTGATCTCTGCACTCAGGATTTTAATTACTTATCTTTGTGAGACCTCAGTGGCCTAATTGTTGCTGGGGCTCTTGAATCTTCCTGAGAGATTGGGTTGCAATCATGGCTGGGTAATGCTTATGATACCTTATCTTTGCTGCTAAAGGAAATCGTCCCTTTTGTTGTAGTCTCTAAACACCGTGAAATGATTCCATAATGGCACCTCATTAACACCTGGAGCCTTTGCCTGTTAGTCTCCATCTTTAACAGCCTTTGTGGTTGGATACCTTCCCTGTGCCCTCCAAAAAGTAAATGCCATACAGTTTATTTGTTCCTAGCAGAACTATGTTTCAAGTCAAACATATTTTAAGCATAAGGAAATGCTGAAGAAGGGAAGCTATATCTTTTACTTTAGGGAATGTATTTTTCATGTCTTCTAAGCAAAGCAGTGTCTTAGTGGATAGTACCTGGTAACCCTAAGTACAGACCCTCTGTGTAGACCCACTAATGACATCTGAGAAGTGAACTCTAGGTGGTCACTTGATTAAAAGCATGTTCACTCCACTGGGATCCACAATCCCTCTGTAAAATGTGGAGGGATCTGTTCATGAAGAAAAGGTTGAAAATTAATGCTTTAGAAAGTCCCACTGGTCTGTTTCCATAGCTGTTGGAAGTGGCAGTCTGAAACAAGGGAGATTTGCATGAATGAGAAGCCAGGCCAAATTCCTTGAACATTTCTGATTAGGTTTCTTGCCAAACAACAATGATGATACGTTAACTGCATTGCCTTGTCCTGGTATTTATAGCAGGCAGTGACGTTGTTTCTCTTCAACCCTTTTTCTCAGTAGTTTCAGTTAGGCATAGATCAGCCAGAAGCTCTTTTGAGGGTCTCCAGTTTCTGTAGCCCCAAAATAAATGTTCTTCAGTAGGCATCTCTACTTAAGGGATGTCACTCCTCATGAAAAGCTCTTCTCCCTGTGCTAATCAAATTCATGGAAGACACAGTTTTCTCCTGTCACACCTCTGTGATAAAAGGTACTCATGGACTGCTTAATCCAGGCTTTCTCAGTGCAGGTGTATCTTTCAGCCAAGTACAGTGCTACTTGCACTCTAACCGATAGAAAAGCGATTAACAAAAGTTGAAGGCCTAAGATTTTGGCTGTGCTATTTGCTCTGATGCGTCATAGATGTCACTAACTTTATTTGAGAGATGACGAAGAAGTGGGGGATGGTTGCTGGCAATATGAAGTTGAATAAGGTTTATAATAGCAATAATCCTCCATGAAAACAGTTGTTATCATAGTTAATGCCTGCTTTGTCAGTGTGTTAACCTTCCTTGGCTTTGCCTCGGGCCATTAAATGACCAACCATTCGTTAAACTCCCGGGAGCGACCAATTTCAGAGGGAATATTATGGAGTTCATTTGCGAAGCGAAGCACTTGGAATAGCATGCATGTATCACTTGCTACCACGTGCACACCTACACCAGCTTTCATGTGCATGAGCTTGATCATTTATGTTCTGGTGTGCGCTGATTCATGTCCTCCTGTGTTAGGTATGGATCCAGGTAATACAGATGGGCTACAAAAAGGAAGAGAGGACTAGAATTGTCATTCAGATGAGACTTAAATGAACTGCATTGTTATTATCACTTTTCCTACCTTTGACCTGCTCTCTTCCCCAGAGATTGACTCTTTCTAATAGTTCTTCACCGTGAGAGGCTAACTTGTCTTAGTGTCTTTCATGACAACTGAACATAAATTTTAGTCTTCTACTTTTGAGCTTGACATTGCTTTTACAGCCCCTTCTATAGCTTTCTAGTGTATCTATGCACTTCTCAAGCAACTGACTTTAAGTCGGTTGCTTCCCAAAGTGAATAAATGAGCTGTGTTAGAGGCTTGACTGTTTGTTGACTTTTTTTCCCCTACAGAAGAGTTTGTCTGACCATGTAGCACTGGGAGATGCAGCATCTCCGTGAGATCCTGTACACCAGACACCATCTGGACTGGTTTTCTCAAGGCCAGGGATTTCACTATGTACCAGAAGAGTTGTTGTTCATACATTATGGTGATCATGAATCCCACCACATGCCCCTTGGCCTCTTTCTTTGCATCTGTGAAATGTTACATAAAAATATGGAACTTTATACCCAGTATCGCTCACTGAATTTTGAGCATAAATCTGTTTTCTCTCATATCAATTTCAGAGAGATTTACTGTTTTGTCAACAGTAAAAATGGCGTGTGTGCATTCTCCTGCTGATATCCTCCTGTGTTTCAGCCTTTAAAAGTTCCCTCAGGCAGGGATCCTGTCTTTCTGAGTATCTGGAAAGCAGCTAGAACAGCCAGCAGCTAGAACATAGTATTTCTTCATGCAAAGAGGAAAAAAAGAAAGAAAAAGATTCTGCGGTTTCAGTGGGATTGCAAAGGTTGCAGTGAAAGCTCCTAGTGGTGAATATTGAGATCTATTTGAAAATATAATGCAAGACAGCACACTGTGGCAGGAGCAGCAAGAGGGCACACCGATGTCCCTGGCACCCCTTTGCTTGAAAGGAAAGCGGTACCTTTTGCTTCAGATATGCAAATGCAGGTGCTCTTTGTACTTCCTCAGCACTTGAGAAATTAAAACGTAAAGAAAGGGTTCTCCTTCAGTGCCAGCCACTCTTAATTGTGCCTCTCTGTCTCAATATGAGTTTCGCTACTTTTTAAGGGCTCCCCTGCTTTCCTCCGTGTCTTTCTGGAATAGTAAAGTGCTCTCGCTTGCTGCTTGGACACTCCCAAGTGCTGCTCGCTGCAGGTGTCAGTCTGACAGTTTATGAGAGCACTTCATAATCCCATAAAGAGACAGAGAGGAGAGCACTTCGCAGTGCACAGCCAGAGATGCTGCTTAGCTTCGTTTGCTCTTCACATGCAAATTAGGAAGGCTGCTTTCACTACACAGGCCCTTCAAGGCACACAGAAGTGCAAACATTTTCAGACAGAGTCTGTATCTGGTAAGCAAACATCTTTAACTTTCCACAAGTGCGTCTCCCTTGTCCTCCAATCAAATAAAAAAAGCAAGGAAGCTAAACAGCTAACTAAATAGTTCTTAGGAATAGAAAGACTGTCAAAAGCAAATGAGCTAGACAGCTAAATAACAAGATTTCCTTCTGTCTTATTCTTCTGTGAGATTCCAGCGTACCAGCAAGGATCTGGTAAGAAGTGTGAGCAGTAGTTTAGGCTGTTGGTAAGTTGGGCATCCAGAGAACTCAGATAATGAGCCTTGAGCTTGTGTAGTGTTAAAAATACGTTAAGCCTGAGGCTTATCTATGTGATTCCTAAGCCTTTAGGATGAAATTGGTTCACGTTGTTTTAGGTTTTTAAAAATTAGAAAGTTTTCTTTAAAAAAAATAAAAAATCAACTATATACAGAAAAGAAAACTGCAACAACAAAAATACCCAACAACCAGGGGTGTGGGTCTCAGCTTCAGAGAACAGTGACTTGAAAGAAAAAAAAAACATTGCTCATAAGAAGCTTTGTGGAACCTTGATGCAATGAGTGCCTTTAGGACACTTCATTAAAGCACAAGTAGCAAGGGGATGAAATGTTCAGTTTGTAATTCCTTCTTGCCTCTCTGGTACATTTAATTTACTTTTAATATAATTATTCATTGCTTAATACAGCCAAACGTTATTTACCTAGATATCTGCACTATAAAACGTGTTTATCCATAATGAGGTCGTATCCCTCCGTTGTTTCCATCATATCAAGCAGTACTTTGTTTTGCAGAGCGTTTTACCAGCATGCCTTGTGTGACCTCCCCTCTCTGTCAGATAGGTAGAGGAAGGTGAGGGTATGTTTTTAAGCACAGTCCTGCCTACCTCTGGATTTATAAAACGCTAGAATTTTGGGCAGTGTAACAAACTGCTTGCTCACTACGTACTCACACAGCATTGCATTACCCAATCACAAAGGGTGTTTTCCACAAGCAAAAAGAGACAGCAGTGTGTGCTGGGGAAGGTGTTAAGAATACATAGGATAGGAATTGCTTTCTCTTCTGACTGATACCAGCGTAGAACATTTCTTTTTGGATTCAGGGAGGCAGACCAGTGCCTTAGCAGTAAATCAGATCTGTGATGTGGTTAGGTTTTGTAATGCCAATGTGCATCAAGTTATGCTACTACTTGGGCTTCTGTGGGTGATGAGAATTCTTGTAGTTCTTGCCTCTAGTTAACATCACATGCAAATGAAGCTATTATAATTCATACTTTTAAGGCATATAAGTGGCAAATTAGCAACCACTACTTCAGGAAGAGATCGGACAGCCTTCCCACAGCTAGAACTGCGCTGGAAATTAGGGATGTGCATGTAAAAACAGAAGCTGGGAAGCTAAATTCCTTTAGGAATTGATTATATGAGTTCCATGGCTTTTCACTTCTGTGTCAGATGTGAATGCTGACTAGGGAATGGACTCTGTTTTCTGTGTCATGGCGGTAGCTCAGAAGACTGTATAGGCTTCCCATCAGTTCTTTCTCCTTGGAACAAAGAATGTTGAGCCAAATGGAAATTCTTTCACTGATTCTGTTGAGTCCTGTGAGCTTTGGGCTGTATAATGGTCATCTATGTGAAGTGCATATCCCCAACCTCTAAAGTGTGTCTCTTTAGAAGAGAATCCTGACTGAAGGGCCAAGCCTGAGGCAGTCTCTCTGTATCAGCATTTGGGTATGTCAGTGGAATAGAGTGTGGAAAAACAAGCAGTGTTCCCCGTGCTTTGGATTAATAAAGAATTTCCTGGGACTGGCAACGCAGTAAATTAAAACAAAAAACGAAAATAGCAACAACAAAAACACTTTATAATAAATTTCCATGTAAGAAATGCCTATCTGAATTCTGGTTTCATGCAGTTTGTTGCACTGGTCTATGTGTAGCATCCTCGTGTGTCATTGTCCTTGAAGATGGTTAGCATCTTTTATCCACAATCCTCAAAGTCACTCCAAAGCAGTAATGAATTAAACTGCACAGTGCCCCTGCTAGTTAGGTAAATGCCATTTCTGTTCTCACAGATGGGGAGAAATGAGGCACAAAGAGGTTAAATGCTTCACCTGAGGTCGTGCTCTAATGCATGGTTGTCCTTTTTCTGCATGGTGAGGGCTCTGTCCCCCCTGCCAGAAAAAATGCTCACACCTGTTCTTGGACTGTAAGCAGATCTGATGAATCCCATTCATACAGACAAAACTTGGGAGCCGGAATTATACTCTTGTCCTTCAGCTATCTAAAGTGAACTTCTGAAACTTGAATTAAAGGACATCTTTATTAGCTGCCTGTGCTGGTAGTAGGTAAAATTGATGAACACCTCTCTTAGCACCCCTCTTAACGCAGGGCTACGTGATCATAGTGTACGACAACCATGTAACAAAGCACAGTTTAGTCCTGGTTCTGTGATATGAAAAAGGTCTTACGGTGGCTTGAAGCTTTCTGCTTTCCATTTTGGGATGTTTGAGGGAGATAGCAGCACTCCTGAACACAGTAACGCTTGTTTCTGTATAGATTAAACTTTTACATACGCTTCCATCTTCACCAATTTGTCATTCCCCTCCTTTCTTTTACCCCCATAGTTTTGGGAAACAGCTGTCATCACCATCTTGCTGATGAGGACAAATGGTGGAAATGACAGAAATGTCATTGTGTTTGCAAACAAGATAAAAGCAAACCTGAAACTCAGATGCACTTTCAACCATCAAGTGGAGAAAACTGTCATCAGATCAAGACTTGATGGTAAAAGAATCCTCCCCTGTTCTTATTTTATATTCAGGCAGAGAAATGAAATGATGAGAACTAGAAAAAGCAAGTTCCAGGATCCAACACCCATAATCCCTAAGGGGTTGATAGGCTTTTTAATATATTTTTCTTTCTTTATCACAAGACCATCCGGGACATGTGAATGATCATATTCTCTTCCACTCCCAAGTGGCTTCAAATCTGTTGTTCACTCATGATCACAGACTCTGTATGAAAACACAGTGCCTCTAAATGTGTCAGCTGCAGGGGACAAGCCTGAGCTTATGAGACAAAGTTTTGTCGGCCAGCTGTCTTGTAAAAACTTTGTTTTTAATGTAAATATGACTTTCTTCAAAAATACCTGTAGAGAGCTGTGTTTTTCCTGTGTTGTTTCCACCTTATTACCTCGCTGACCAGTCAGCAGTTGAACGGCTGCCAAATTGCCTTCTCACATCTCTGTGGACTGTGTACCATTGCTTCCACCATCTCTGCTCTGGAGCTCTTGCATATACAGGTGGCAGTGCCAGACCCATAATAGTGAATGAAAGCTTCACTGAGGCTGGATGTTACTGATAGGAAGGGGATAACTCGTTCCTCACGTAAGCAGAACGAAGGGAAAGAGAGTGCTCTGCCTGCCTGGATTGTTCTATCTTATACTTCACACACCTACACTGGTGTGTATATGTGAGCATACATCATTCGTCTGCTCCTGCAATTGCTGCTTCTGAAATTCAACAGGTTTTTATTAGCTCTTTTTTTAATTATTATTTTTAGTTTTAGTTTGGATATCTGTTTGGCTAAAACTCTGTCCTTGCAACTTTGTCTAAAAAAAACCTGAGGTGTTTCTCAAATAGATCCTTTTCTCTCAATTTTTTGCAGTTAGGAGGGCAAGCTGCGTGCTGTTCTTGCACTGGTGTTCTTACTCTTTTGTATGTACCTTCTTCTGTCAAGGTCAGCTGGGGAGGTGGGGACGGAAGATGTCCTACAGCCTTTTTGAATCTGCATGTCACATATCATCAGTTATTTTTTGACAAGTTCAAGCAGTCAAACTCCATAATGAAATGCCATCCCCCAGGTAGCTGAGATGTACTGAAGGGTTCTAAAATAACTGCAGTAAGCAGAGATTCTCTTCTTTGGTCCTCCAAGCAACAGTTTTATGGTGCTGATGAAGTAGTTTCGTCAAGAATTCCTTCGACCTCTCAAAAGAGAAGATAAGTTCAAGCATGTAAATTACGTTTGATGGTATATAAATAGACCTTTATGCTTTACATACCATCTTTGTCCAGTGAGAAGGTCTTTATGCTAGAAGCTCAGCACTGACATCGGTTCTTTGTTGTTCAAGTTAATTACATGCTTTAGGGATACTGAATGAAGCTGCTTCCCCTGTAAGGCCAGTCTTACAAAACTGTGATTTTGTTTTAAATTCCTTAAGTTGCACTTTGTTAGAAGCAGACAGAGAAACTTTTGCAAATTCATAGGCATTCTGTCAATAAAATTTTCTGAATCAAAATAAAAGGAGGAAAATGTCCTTCATAAGAGCATTGGATGTACAGTGCACATACATTCCATGACCTGAAGTTGGTGGGACTTAGATAGCCAGATTCCTTTGAGTACTTAAACCCTAAGGGGGTGCAGGAAGGCAAAGTCCTGGAGTGGGGAAGAATAGAGAATACTCAGAGGTTTTGGTGCAGGGACAAGTATGGGAGGAATAGGGAATGCATTTCCTTTTGCTGGTTCTTTCGGTGCTGCTGACAACCTTCTTAAATATTTTAAAGTTTTTCTTCTTAATGCCTCAGAAGTTCACCTGCTTAGGAAAATCTGTTGGGCTGGGAACCTAAATTAACAACTATGTTGGTTCCTGGTGGAGGGAGATAAACAGTGCTGATTAATCAAACTCAAGGAAATGCTAATCATGTTGTTTTCTGAATCTCAGAGAAGTTGCAGAGTTTGTTTATAAGTAAGTGGTTCTTGCCCTAGTGTTTCTCCTTCTGCACTTAAAGTCTTATTAACCAGAATTATTCCTTTCTGGTTTTCATTCTTAAATTGATAGACAAACCAGAGAGAGACAGGACACAGATCAGGATAAAAAAAGAGAGATGAATGGTGAGGAGCCCTCTCTCAGCTGTTACAGATCCCATTCAACATCAGCACACAGAGTGTAGGAAATAAACCCTGAAAAAGTATCAGCATTGGTGGGACTATTGCCTTCTACATTGTTTCATAGAACAGGTAAAGAGTAGTAATAATAATATTTTAAAAAGTTAATTACTGGCTTTTTGCTGGTGGGAGCAGTAGGGTTTTGGATGAAACTGTAAGTTTCTGTTTAAGAAGACATTGACAAGTCCAAAACCAGAATTAGTGATACTTAAATCTTCTTGGGAAGCCTAGACATATGTTTCTGGTAGCATGAAGGAGTTTATTGCATTCAGGGAGAAATTCCAAAAGCAGAAATGTCACCCCAGTGGTATATCCTTCAGGTAGTACATCCAAAGAGTAAATGTTCATCCTTGATTACACTTTCTTGGTATATCACTTGTTCCTACCAGGGAGGAACTCCTCCTTAGCATATCACTGGGCCATATACTATATACATGAAATGGCCTCAGCTTGACTTTAGATGTGGGTGTTTCAGTTTTTTGGTATTTTTTTCCTTTTTTTTTTTTTTTTCCCCACGTACATAGCACGAATTAAAATCTTTCCTTTGTTAATGTTGCTAGTGTGAGGAGCTTGAAAAGGATTTTCATTGCTTTCTTTGCTACTTTCGTAGAAATTTTGGAGAAAAGTTGCAAAACTGTAGTTGTTCTTCTAATTTGTGACCAAGTGCCATGGTGTGTGTAGAGGGATCTGCAGGTATTGTAAAAGCAGCTGAAATTTTACCAGCAAAAAAGAAAGAATTTCTTCAGAGCAATATTCAGACTGGGAAAAAAAAAAAAAAAAATTCTCATTTAAAACTCCTTCCATTGGAAAGTGATTTTTTTTTTCTCTTTAAAATTCATTTTGAAGGAGAAGTGGAAATTCTCTTTTTGATGTTCGAGAGTGCAGCTTTAATTGTTCTTGTACAGAGCGACTTACTGTCGTGAAAACTTCCTTGAGTGATTTAAATTTTGAGGAAAAAGGAAAACTGACCTAGAGTAGATTTTTAGAACACCTGCTTTGGAAGAAGTTTCGCAGTCTCAATTTTCTGTTTTCGGTGCTTATCTCACACTGCTGCCTGAAGATCTAGAAAAGGTCTTTAAAGCAAGACATTTCTTTTTACAGTTCTACTGATTGTATTCACTTTCCTGTCCTACAAAAGGCCTTGTTACAAGCTCATGACATTCAAGGTTTGCTTGTAAGTGATTTTCAGAGCAACACTTTTCTACTAGTGAACCATGACAGTGACAGTATACAATGGCATTCTGGATGTATGTTCTCCATCCAGTGTTATTAACCCTGTAGCAGATGGTCTGCGTCCTGAATAAGCACTGTAACCCAAACCAGGTTATTTGTGTTCCAGCCTTTTGCCTTTGGGCTTGAGTAGGAGCCTTGAACATCCTCTCCATAAATATCTCTTGTAAAGTGGGTCATTAATTCTTTAAAATGTTTCACTGTCAAAATAGCAGTGTTAAGGCATGTTTGTTTTGTTCTCATGTTTTCTAGTAGTTTACAGAAAAGATCTTTCCTTTTTCTGGCTTTCAGCTTCAAAAGCTTTCCTGAGAAATTCAGTTGCCCACCTTGGGCAATGGCAAAAAGTTGGAAAGACAAATCCTGCCCTCGCCCATGTAACATCACTGCTGTAAATCCCTTCTTCCCTGGCACTAGAGCAGGCTGTGTTTTCAGGCTGAGTGCCTGTGTACAGCAGGAGGAGATGCGGGCCTTACATCTGATTACAGACAGTGCTTTTCAGAGGTGCAAATGGAAAGGAAGACATCAGTTACTGCTGTATGGCCATGCCTGGGTTTGCTACTTCAGTTTTATTATTCTTTTTTAAACAGCTCTGATGATGATGAACAAATAATGATAGCTGTGGCTCATTCAATCTAACTCTTCTGACACTCCAGGGCTGATTGAAAGAAGGAGCAGGGACAACTTTGGTCAGCAGAAACAACAAATTTTATTAAATCTTCTTGAAGGACAGGTCCATGATAGAAAAAGGAGCACATTTTGCAGGGCTGGTTTTTTTTTTTTTCCTCTTCAGAATCTTTAACACGCTTTATAAGATTAATTCCCAGCTAGCTCTAATTGGGAGATCTGCCATTGCCGGCAAGATTATTTGGGGGATATTAATCATTTCCTCAGCAGTCAGTAGGAGGAGGTACAGAGTTGACATCTCTGCTGCTTACCCGTGATTTGAGATAACCTATCAACTCTTCAGTCATGATGTGCAGAAGCATTTTTAATGCTCTTAATGCACTATTTTTTTTCACTCATTTGTGCTGATCCATGTGCAGCTCTTTCTCATTTGTTTGTATACCCATTTTTCTGTGTCTCTCTCTCTCTTGGTCTTTATCTCATTCTCCCATACATCCTTGTTGTTTTTTCATCATCCTTCTGCTTCATCTTTGTATTTACTCAGTCTCTGTTCTCTCTTTCTCTCTTGTTTTTCCTCTTTGTCAACTTGTTTTTCTTTAGTCTTTTCTTTTTTGTGTGTGTGCATGTCTCACTTCCTCTCTACTCTCCCTCCTCTACTCATCCTTTATCTCTTTCCCACTCTTTCTCTTTTTTCCAATTCCATTAGTGAAAGTAGATAATAACTTGTGAATTCAAGTGGAACTTCATTTCTGAAACCGTACACTCATGCTGGAACCCATTAAGCTCGATAGCGAGAAATGAGAGAAATCATAATTATCAGGCCAGTAAAATACATGAAACATAAAATTTGTCAGGGAAAGTAATTGAAATTATTGGAGCAGTTGGGTCCTGGTGCTGTGCAGACCCTCAATGATAATGGAAAGGTTACGGGCAATGTTTAGCAATGCTGATGAGGCCCAAGGTGACTCAACGCCACCACAGTCAGCAACTTTATGCTCTGCTTACATTAATTTGCTAATCCATCTTTGGAAATGGCCAGGCTGAGCAGTGCATTGGGGTTCGTAGAACCCTTGCCAAAGAGCCAGTATAGGCAATGTTGCAAAACTTTTGCTTTCGTTTTCCTATTACTTTACCTCCCTCTCTTCTGTTCCTTCTCACATCTCTGCTTCTTTCCTCCTGTCTGGGCTTCCCATCCGTTTCCCTCCACAGCCATTGCAGGATCTGTCTGTACAGTCACAATATGTTGATTATTTCAAGCTCATACTGTAG
This sequence comes from Phasianus colchicus, assembly GCF_987193195.1. Lineage (NCBI taxonomy): Eukaryota > Metazoa > Chordata > Aves > Galliformes > Phasianidae > Phasianus > Phasianus colchicus. Next base: position 83,847,002 of record NC_143436.1, read on the forward strand.
CAGTCCCATCCATTTCTCTAGTATCCCCCTCAGAGGGGTTGTGTTTAATTGCAAACTACCAGGGAAGTTTAGAAGCTGTTGCTGATGTTGCCATTCTCTCTTTTCGGCTGGGGAGGCTAAATCAAAGAAAACTGAAGCTGTCAGCATCCAAGCTGGACATAATACATTTATCTTTGGCCGTGCTCTCCCTTACCACTAGATGAGCCTTCGTCCACTTCTTGATTTAAGATATTGCTGGCACTGTTGGAGAGCAGTGCAGCCTTCAGTGCAGCTAGCTGACGCCGGTTCAGTGCATACTAAGTATCCTTTTGGGTTTGGGATTGTATAATGAAATGTTATTGCATTTGCTTCAGCAAGGCAGCCCTGAAAAATTGGCACAACCGTTGATCAGACAAGGTACAGAATCTACTCTCCCACTCTCATAAAGGCAAATGCTAATGAACTATTTGTTCTGCGCAGAGAGAATGATTTTGCAGGGCTCTTTGTATTTAAAAGAGGAAGGGAGAGAGAGAGAGGAAACAGCATCTGCTACTCTTTAGAGCCTGAAACAGCTTGTGAGAGTTACTGAATCATCCAGCCCTGTCTTTATTTCTGAAGGGTTGATGTGATCTGGAGGCAGTGGCACAGGAGCCTGCGCTTCGTCCTTAGGATTGCTGTGATCATGCAAGCCCTGATCTGAGCAGCCCATTACTATCTTTCTGTACCTGTCATAACCTTGCTGACCCATCCTCTGCCCATTGCGTTTAGAGGGGGGACTTTTTCACTCCCCTTGTGCTTGGGCCCAGCCACGTGCAGTGCTCAGAGTGCCCAGGGGCTGTGTTCAAGGGGATTGAGGTGCTCTCTGCTGGGCACCTGCTGTAGTCCTATCTGGCAGAGGTGGCATCAACCCATTCTTCTGAAAGGACCCCAAAGCCTGATGGGGCTCATTTACACAGCTTGGGCACAAAAGTAATTGTTGCATCTTAGAGGCCTTTTCCAACCGTAATAATTCTATGACTTTGTGAATCCACGTGAAAAGAGTGGTAGGGTCTGTTACGGTGCCCCTAATAACCTTTTTCTCTCTTTAGCCCAAACTGTTGTGTGCTTCCCTTGCTGAGGGACTGATGCTTTCCAGTAGCACTGCAATGTAAGCAGTTCTGTGGGCTGCATTGGCAGGAGGACTGTGTTCTCCAGCTAGGTGCACTGCTAAAAAAAAATGATAGGAAACCAGATAAAAACAAAAATACAAATTTTAATGAAGTGAAATCCCCTCTCCAGCAATTACTCCTAAGCTGTGGTGGCGAGCCTGTCATTTTCACAGCAGAATGCAGTTAGCTCTACTAGATTTCAGACCCCAGAAAAAAGGGTATTTAACGAGGTGTCCAAGCAGCCTCTTAGCAGCAACGGCGGGAGTAGCACAGCTTATTAAGGCTGATGCCTTGGTTCAAAGCAGGGCTCCTTATTATGAGGAATATGTTACACATAGCTTGTCTGAGGGGTCCAATTGTAGATGTATCTTCTATTAATATTTCTCTGATAGCGATTATGAAACCTCACTGCTGCAATTCAGGAATCTGTGGTTGTTTTTCTTGCACCCCCTCTCCCTCCCCAAAAAACCCTGTTGTGTGGATGCACTGGGTTTCAGAAGTCACTGCACAGTTCCGTCAGAGAAAAAAAGAAATCAACAGCTGTGGTGCCAGTGGATAATAGAGAAGTTATATGGCACCGGAAGAAAATGAGACATCATTACAAATGGCCTGGGAGCAAGAATTATCACCAGCTCTCACAATGGCTGGAATGCTCTTTCCCCCTGACACTTGGGAAGATAGCCTTCACGTTTCAGGGACTGGAGATTATATTGGTATTTCTGTCCCTGGGAGCCTAGCTTCTCTAAGTGGTTGAGAGAAGTTGTAAGCAAGCCCAGGGGAAGATGAAAGAGGGGATCGTTTTCTTCCTTGCTGAATTGTTTTTTTTTGCTTCTGGCAAAATCTGAGCCTGCTGTTCCCTGGCAGCGTGAGTGCTGCTCCTTCTGTGTTGGCTCAGCCCTGGAGGGTGAGCAATGGCTCACCAAGGCAGAAGGATGTAGCATCCACATTCATGTATTTGAACCCCCCATGAGGCAGTGCTCTGCCCTGAAGTGGTCTGGGAAGCATCTCCAGTGGTGCCAAATACCCTGCTCCATTCTCCAGCCTTGCAGTGTCTGTCAAGCAGCAGCTTTCTGTTGGTGTCGTGTTGCCAGACCCTGAATTTATGATGAGCCTTGTGAGCATCCTTCTTCCCTGAACAACTGCAGCAGCTGACAAGATTTTGTGAGAACTTCCGCCCTCTTTATTTGTTTGAAATACGCAAACTAAAAAATGGTTTCCTGCTGTTCTGGTTGCAGAAAAATATCTGGAAATACATGGAATGCAATTATAATCTCAATCCTGACGTCGCATTACAGAGGGAAAATTAGAAAGAAGTTGATTTTATTAAGTCGTGTTACAATTTTTAGGGCATGGTTAATATTTTTTTTACTTGACGACTATTTTTCTACATGAATGGAGCTTCAGAATGGTTGCTTCAAAATATAAGTCTCAGATGATTCCAATATTTAAAAGAAGCCTATAAACAGGAGGGGGGAATGGCAGTTTATGAGGGTGGATAGTGATAGGACAAGGGGGAATGATTTTAAACTGAGACGAGAGGTTTAGGTTAGATATTAGGAGGAAGTTTTTCACACAGAGGGTGGTGATGAACTGGAACAGGTTGCCCAAGGAGGCTGTGGATGCCCCATCCCTGGAGGCATTCAAGGCCAGGCTGGATGTGGCTCTGGGCAGCCTGGTCTGGTGGTTGGAGACCCTGCACATAGCAGGGGGGTTGAAACTAGATGATCATTGTGGTCCTTTTCAACCCAGGCCATTCTGTGATTCTATGATTCTGTGATGGTATTCATTCCTCTAAGATCGTTATGGGAACTGAAGTCCGATATTCTCTCTAAACTTGTGCTGTTGCTGTAGTTTCTGTTGAGGTTCTTAACTGGGGCAGTAAAGGTAGATGAGTTTGTTTCCCTGTAGCAAGCTATTTTCTCTCTTCTTCTGAGACCTTGTGTGTGCTAGCAGAATCAAGAGCAGTGTAGGTTGAAAATGCTACCAAATAACGTCTATGTTCAAGAAAAGATAATTATTCTTGTGATGATGAGATGAGGGGATGAGTAGTTCTGAAACTGCTTTTCTTCCAGTCGAAGTCCAAATAAGTTTTGGTGGCAGTGGTGAAGTTTCTTTGCTTCAAAACTTTTTTCTTCAGTTTTGAACTTTTAAAATTAATATCAAAGCTGCAGGGAAAGAAGACTCTTGAGTGGCTCAATCTGCGTATTTTCTCATTAAAAAAAGAAAAACATATAGTAGATTTCCATGTGATAATATGAATAGTCCAGATTTTTTTTTTTTTTAATGGACTTTAATTTTTAATGAGACTGATCCTTCAGCTCGGTTATTTATAACTCCCAGCGCTTAATTAAGTCCAGTGAGAAGAACTGACTAAGTGGGAGCATCTCAACCTGAGCTAGCAAATGGCAAGCAGAAAGTGATGGGATGGGCTGCTGAAGGGTTGCTTTCAGCATTCTGCTGTCCCTTTAAATCTCTCACTACACAAGCATGGCAATACGGCACAGCAAGCAGGGCTTCTGCTTCTGGTGCTCTGTTAAAATGTCAATTTTAAGAAAAAAATGTCTCTAGGTCAGCCTTTTGAGGTCTGGAAATGTGTCTGCTTGTGTGGGTGCTGCTGGCAAGCAGTTCGTAGACACCAGTGCATCAAAGTGTCTAAACAACAGGGCATAGCTGGGAGCAAGCCGGAAAATGAACTGCAAAGAGAAGGGCTGCCTAGTGCATATTAAACCAACTCACAGGCAGAAGTGATCAGAGAGAAAAGGAGCTGGTTGTGATCCATTTCAGCCTTCTGTAGTATGTGTGGGCTGAAGGAGTGAGTGTTAGAGGTGTCGTAGCTGCCTGAAGAAAAGTGACCTATGCCAAGGGAACATCCGCGCTCCATATACACAAGGCAGGGCTCAGGGGCAGGTGGTTTTGGAGCTGTTGCCATTGTATGCTCTCTTTTTAGCAGATGAGCAATGGATCTGGCTGGCATTTTTTTCAGATTTCAGCATGATGTTGTAATTAAAGCACCAAAGAGCTCTGGCACTGGGAGACGTGGATTGTGCCCCGACTCCTCTATGCATCCTCTGTGCAGTTGTCAAACCATTTAGCTCTGTGCCTGGGCAGGTAGTTGAGAATACTGCTGTAGCTGAAGTGCTTTGGGACTCTCTCATTTTTCAGGTTGCAATAAATTCCTATTAGAACAATATGGTGATTGCTTGTGCAGGCACGTATTACAATATTTCCGCTGTTTCCACAGAAAATGAGTATTTTACCCTAAGGTAAAACAAAGAAGCAATAATATTTTGGTGTTTGTAGTGAACCCAGTTGTTTTTATGTGGCAGAAGTAGGCCCAGTCAGCTAGAACCATAAAAAGATGGAATATCCTGAGTTGGAAGGAGCCTCGAAAGGTCATCGAGTTCAATTCATGGCGCCATGCAGGACCACCCAAAAATCAAACCAGATGTCTGATTCAAACTCTGTGGTAGCACAAAGGAAACCAAGTCATGTGGTGGTTAGTGATTGCTGAAGTACCTGGGTCCCCCCACCACAATCCTTTCCATCCTTCTGGTGTTGCTGGATAGATAACTGGAAAAGAAGTTCCAGAGCAGGGAGGTCATGGATGCTTCTAAATTGGAAATCTGGAGAGAAGGGATTTGCTTAGACCTTGCTGTCAGAACCACTTTGGAAAAGGTTCTATGTCACTCAGCTCTGGGCTTTAGCACAGCTGACACCTCTGAGTTCACAAAGTGAGATCCTGCCAATGGCATGAAAGCTTTAGTATTTGTCCAGTTTTCTGCAGGCTGGTAAGTTTATCTTGAGCAACATGGAGTTTGGTCTTTCTACATGAAGGTACAATATATATGCTTTCTTGTTGCAACTTCTTGGGGTCTGGCTTAGCTCTGTCTGTCTTAGTGGCAGTATAGGCATGTCCCAGAAGGTGGATGAGCTGCCCTGTAAAGTTGTCAGCAGCAAACAGCTTGCAAGATTGGGATGAAATTGTCTTTTTCTTGTTTTCCTTATTCCTCTTAGAGAATGAGTCAGTATGTGGTCGAACAAAGTCTCTGCCACACTTGGATTATTCTGCTTCTCTCTCTTATCACTATACAATGCAGTCATGTCTAAATCGGTTAAAGCAGTGGTATGACAAAAGCTGTTCCCATGCTGATGGACCAGACGCATGGCCAGAGAAAATACTTGTCTGTTGCAGAGCACTGCTGGCTTGGAAGTTAGTCTTTGGCCAAGCACTGAGCCTATTCAAACAGAGATAAATCTTCATAGATTTCAGTGGCCCTTCAGTACATTATTGAATGTAGTTTTCTAGTTACTACTTCATTTCAGAAGGCTGGGAATGCTTGTGGGGATCTGCCTTTTAGAGAGACATCGTGGTGTATGATGACCTCTCCCAGCCTGTCATTGTTGCCTGTTGTAGTTTGGATTTGTGAGAACCAGTGAATGAGGAGAATCAATTTGAAACGAGTCTAAGATTTTCTCGTTGTTGTTATTCAGACTACTTGCTAGCTAACATCTATAAACATATTACTGGCTTTGCAATAATCCTTAACTAATAATGTGTTTTCCATCAGTTCACTGAGTCATATTATACCTGCTGGTCACTGTAGTCCTAGATCACACAGCGATCTTGTTCTTGCAGTGAATATTGCATTTCTTTCATGCAGTTTTTAATGAATTCAGAAATTTCTTGTCTTCTCATGAAGTCACTTATCATGAAGACTCCAGTCACAGAATTCACTAGCTGGCGTTCTTGCTCAAAGTGAGCAGATGACTGAAGTTACTTAGTGTCACGTGCACGCGCTTGTGGAACACTGTTCTTGCACTAATCACTTAGATGCGTTGGTTTCCCTGCATGGTTGTGCCAGTTGTATAGTTCTGAAGCACCTACCTAATACATTGTAATAGCTTGTGCGTGTACAGAAGCTGTATTGCTGTGTAATGTGAAGAGCTATTGTTCAGAAGTGCAGAAGAATATGTTTAAAAAACAAAAACAAACAAACAAAAAATTGAGTTCCATCCTTGCAAATGTATCAGACTATTGGGAGGCAAAAATAAGCATCAGTAAATTAGCAATGCTGCTGCACAGCAATGATATCAAAATGAAGAGCATGCTAAAAACAATAAATACCTCATTCTTCTGAAAGCACTGAAACATAAAAAAAATGAGGTCTCTGACAGGTAGTCTATACTCCACCAAAGGTCTGCTTTCACCTTCAGAAGACTTTGTGCCTTCAGGTAATACATGTCAATGCAGGACAGGTCAGTACCCATGGCACTGAGTGTTGTGTTGTTCTACACGTGCTGCTACTTAGTCACATCCTGTAACTTTAACACTTGTGGTTGTGATGGGTGTTAAGTTGCTTGTGTTGTATTTTCCGTAGCTCCATTTCAGCTTACTAGTATTTGTTCCCTGTCCTGACCTTAAATTACCTGGAAAGTTCATGTTCTAAGTGCTGTTCTGTTATCACAACTGCTAAATAGGGAACCTCTCCCCAGTAGAAACAGAACAAACCAGAACAAAAATGCCAACAATACACAGAGGAAATGGAAGACATGAGTGCTCAGGGAGATCTGCGAATCATGGTGAGAATGAACCAGACAGGTTCCCCAAGGCTCAGTCACCTGGAGGCTCAGATGGAATCACTGATACTCGAAGCTCAGAGAAACTGAGCAGTAGGAACCTTTGCTACAGTAAGAATTCATAACATATCTTTATACATGCGAAGCCAGGGACGAGACGAAGCCTATTTATGGAAGAATGATATTCTGGTGAGAAATTTCATTCTGTTTCTGTTGAGTTGAATTGTTAAATGTAGAGGTCTGCACTGCTGTAGCTACACTTTTCTTGCTGACACACTAGTTTTGTTGGACTCTGAAGGACATGCACTTGTAGTGCAGCATGGCAGCATATGGTACTTCCATTTATTTAGGTACTGTGTGTTGAACTATGTGTTAGTGACAGCTACCTTACATAAGGATGCTAATTATGTAATTAAGGCAACAGGAGACAGGACTTACGGGTTCCGTTTCAGCTGCAGGCATGTACTTTTTGTGAGACCTTGGGAAAACATCGAAGTGCCTCTTGGATAAATAAGGTACAAGCTTACAAAGTAAAAAATAATTATTCTTCCTTTTCATCTTTTCCATGTGTTGCATTTTTAGATATATATTTTTTTCAGGTGGGCCTTAGTTTCTTACCGTAAGGACAAAGAATATCTAGTGCAATGGGGCTCAGCTTCTTCTTGAAGCAGGAGTGCCACAGCACCAGTCCTTATCTGCACAAGTACACAGCTCTTGTTGTCAATTATGAAGGTCATCTCTTTGCACATTGAAAATTTCCATGGATTCCAATGAGGAAGAAATGGGACGTTACTACAGTTAGATGGGAGAACATGAGGAAATGTATGAAGCATCAGGGCACAAAAACTAGACAAGCCATTGTGCCTTTCCAGTGAAAGGAAACTTTATTTTTTACTTAATTGTTTTCCAGTGAAATAACATGACAGTGCTGCCTGCCCCCACATGAGCTGTCTTAGTGACATGTGGGTTGTGAACACCTGCTCACACCTTATGCTGCACCATATCAAGAATGTGAAATTCCACAGAAAGAGCTCAAGCACACTGAAAGCATTGCTGCTCTGCTGCCCCCTCTTCTCCTTAGACTGGGGCCGTCCTGTGTACCAAAATTATCCTGTACATCTTCCAGCTGGTATGAGATTCTGAGAGTGCTTGTGAAAGCCCTTTTTCGAGTGCATCAACTGTTCTTCATGCAATTGCTCTGAGCTGTTGCTATACATCTGTTTAACATTCCTGACTTGTTTCAGATCTAAAGTTTTAGATATTTAATGCAAAACAATAAGGGGGAAAAAATACCCTCTCACCAGTCATTTGTCTTCATCACAAGAGGTGCTCATCCCTGGTTTCCATGGAGATCGTGCAACTCGGTGATTTGTTGAAGTTCACACCTCCCTCTCAGCTATGAGAGAGGAGATGCTAAAGGAGAGGCCAATGTAATTACTAACCTTACAGCTCTCCAGCAGCCCTGGGGCTTATCTGCTTCCATCAAGAGAGGGCTGTGCCTGAAGTATGGTAACCTGACAGTAAGAGGAGTTGCTTCATGGAAGGCTGAGGAGGGGACAGAGGAAGCCGAAGGTGAAAGGTTTGCTTACCTCTAGAAGATGCGTGAGGTACATGTGGGACATTTTGTACTGCATTAAGTGTCGCAGTTAGGAAGGTCCAAAAGATGATCCCACATATATTTTGTCTCACACTACACTCACGAGTACTCATATATAAGAGAGAATCTGGAATAGCTCCACCTGAAATAAGTGCTATTATACTTCTATAAAGCAAGGTGAGGTGGGAGGAAAATTGGTCCTTTTTGATTGTGGTTTGCAGCAATACTGCATTGTCAATACCTTTCCTATGAAGGTGTTTCTAGAGCAAGCAAATAAGAAGTTAAAGGAGAACTAAGAAAGCACTTTATCACTGTGAGCACTGTCATAGCACTATCATAGCTCCAAGTGGAAAGGTAGTGGGGTCACTTCACCTCTCAGCAAACAAGGTCTGGGTCCAAAAATCACCTCTTTGAATGTATACAGCAAAGTGAGACATTTGATGTCCGTACAATTGCTGATGGGCGTGCAAAACGAGCAAAAATAAGTAGGCAAGGGACCAAAGTGGAAGAAGTGCTTGAGACCACTCTTGAGAAAATTCTCGTTCCCAGTTAATCTCTCAGATGGTGTGAATGGTGTTGCATATCGATTGAAGAGAAGGAACTAGGAAGGAGAGGGGTTTGTTTATTGTAGCTCGCTGCTAGCACTTCTTCATTCTCTTTTCCTTAGCTGCACTATGGAAAAGAAAAAGAAAAAATAGGACAAAAATCCAATGAATTCTCTGTGGGCAAAAAAAACAGAAGCAGGAGGAGGGGTCTCAAGCTGTTTCCCCCTTCAGTTCTCTAGGAGCTACTCTGCACTGTAAATCCTCCTGAACGTTAAAGCTCTGCCTAGAGTTATTTCTGGACCTTCTTCCCATGACGGAGGGGGATGCTGAATGACTCTGAGCTCTCAGCCTCTGAGTAAAATTTACTATCACTTTTTGTCCTTGTTGTCTTTCCAAAGTGGTCATTTGGCTATAGCAACTATCTATGTATTTGTATTTGATTCCTGTGGCCCTGAAGATTTTTAGGAGGGAGAGAAGAAATCCGTGTAAATTCATTGGGTGTCAAAGACCTGCTTGTTTGCTTTAGATCTTGTAACAATCCTGCTCCGTTTCCCACTTTCCTTCTGTATTCTCTATTCAGCTTGAAAAATCCATGTATGAGCCAAAGGGGATTTACATGGCAATAGTTAACTTCAGCAGATAGTTTTGTTGTTGTTCTTTTTCCTTCAAGTTTTTTAAACAAATATATAGAATCAGAAGACTCTGGGAAATGTCATAAGATTCAGAGTTGCTTGAAGCAAATGAACAATGGTGTAAAGAAAAAAACTGTAAAGGAGGAACCCAAGCAGTACCAAAGACTGGTAATTCCATGTGAATAGTAATGAGTGTGGTGTAGCCCTTTTTAGATCCAGAGAGAAGCCATCAGCTGGGCAAAAGGATGAGAGTAGAGGCAACTTCACACACTTCTAAAGAGTTCAAATGCCTGCAGACTATCACTTGTATCTAAGACATTTGGTGTGTGCTCTCTTTGAAATGAGAACTGATTTGACCCAAGTCCTTTACTAAAAGCCATAACCAGAGCCATAATTTTCAGTAGGTTACATCTTTTAACACTATACTGCTTATTTCCTCAGCATCTCTTATCCCAGCTGATGTCTTTTATTTTAGTCTAGCAAAGTAAATCCAAAGAGTTTTAAGCAGTGGCATAACTGATGCATGTCCCACATCTCCATTGCCTGTGGACCATCTTTCCTTCCCAGAATTGTGTTTAAGACTGTTGAAGATTTTGTCATGCTAGGAACATTCCAGTTAAGTGTGAACTGGCTGTAGAACACTCAAGCCTGACAGACGTGGTGCTAAGAGCAGAAGTACCTTAGTTGTCAAGTATTAATATCATGGAAATTTTACCAAAATCTCCTGTATAAATCATTAGCTCCTGCCAGCCCTCCCTTCCCCCACACATACCAGTTTGTCTGTAGTCTTGGGCAGTTAGACAGCCACAGAGGAGGACTGCTTCCATCTTGTAACACAGTTAATTAATTATGAAGGTTATTTTAGGAACCTTGTTTCCTTCTAGCTTCCTGCAACCACGCAGTAGTGTACAAGAACAGTACATGCAAATGTTATCAGTCGTTCTGTTACTATTATGGCATTGAACCTTGTCACCCAAAAGTCATTGCACCGCTCATCGTGCGATCACAGCATTGAAATGTTTATGTATTGTCCGCTGCAATTTTTCTCAAAGTACTATAGAACCTGTAATTACTGCAGGGAGAATAACATTTTACCCATTAGGCCAGGAAGCACTCAGAAGCATTGTCTAGAGCATTGTCAACATTTGCAGGAAAATTGCTACTAGTTCAATTTAACCTAATATTGAAGCAGGTGGGTGACTGAGCAGATAAGGTTGTGGTGGCCAGACTTGGCATTTACTGCTATTCCATACAGTTTATACAGTGTTGGTCTCAACGAATGTAAATAAAAGGGTGGAATCCTTAGCTTAGTTTTCAAAGCACATTCCACTGTTGTATCTGACTGGACTAGGTTAGAGTTAATTAAGTTTGCTTCTTGCTTGTATCATAAATAAAAAAAGGTGAATTAAACTAAATCTGAGATTTAAGGACCACAGCATCTCACCTCACAACTAGGCAGAGGTTTTGGCCTAAGGGTAAAGCAGGAGTAAAACTAAAAGTCTGAGAAATAGAGGAATTGTAGAGGTAATCTATCTTCTCATCCTTATTTCTTTCTTGTGGGCCTGATTGCTTGATTCACCACCTGGAACTGCTAGTGGGGAGATGGAGGGTGCAAGCAGGGAGGCAGAGAAGAACAGCTTTATAGAAGCATCATCTGACTTGTGCAGAAATGAGGCAGGAATGCTCAGGTCCACGGGAATCCAGCATGAGCAGCTGTTTCACGCAGAGGCAGAGTATCTCTGACCCATGGCAAAAATGAGTTGATCAGAAATATATTCCTCATGCGAGCCCTCAGAGGCTGTGGGATTCTACTTGTAACACTCTCTGTAAACCAGGACATACTTGTTTTCATGCGAGGTGGAAATTTTCAAAGAGAACATTCTGTGAAAGGGGCTGTGTTGCCACCTGTTTGCTTGCACTTCATCTCTGCTTGTCTTGCCTTGCAGCAAGGTCTAGAGGAGTGTAGGTAGTTACAAAACAGGGCAAGAAAGATGTTTTTCTGCCAAGTTTACAGAGTAGCATGAAGTTCCAGGCCTGGAAGTGTTTCTTCTTTTGTTCCAGATAAACATATTCCTGTAAGGAATTCTTGTTAGTTGTGCTTTATTTTAACTTATCTAGTCTATGGGTCTTAGAGCTAGCCTCCCCTGCATCTGTAAACACGTACGTGTTCACAAATAACAAGTAGAGGTTGAGATGTGATCAAAATGAAGAAAGGCTGCAGACCCAACGAATAAATTCCTGTGGTCCATGGGAATGTATAAAACATTTGTGTCTTGATGGAAGAGAGGAGATTCAGAGGGCAGAAAAGGTGGGCACGGTGCTTTTCTTAGTGGGCATGCAAGTGTGTTCAAAAATATCAGAGCCTGAGAGGGGCAAAATGTGGGAGCTTGCAACTCTGTTTGGTCTTCTAGACTGGAGAGCACTGACTTATGCAGAGTTGTGTAAGGGAGAAGATCTAAAAGCAGTGTTCTGGTTGTTGGAGAAGCAGAATGCAGTGTTACCTTGGCAACCTGAGTTGTTCCATGTTCAAAGGGAGATAAGAGTTTTTAAAAGTCTGGAGAAAAGTCTTCACCAGAGTGGATATGCTGGCAAATGGCTCTTCAGAACAGCAGTCACCTGAGCGCAGGCACGATAAGACTTTGAGCAATAGTTGCAGTCTATCTGGAGTCTCCTGTGCATGAATGCTTAAATCTCTGGGGAAAAAAAAAAAAATTGTAAAGGCACGTGAGTTGTATATGAGTTGTAATCTTTCACTCTCTTCCGTTTAATCTTCTTTTTTTTCCTAGGTCTAAGGTACCTCCATTCACTCACTGAGGAAGGAATAGGTGCTTCTATAAAACATCCTTTTATTTCGAATCATGAAAAATTTACATTTAAAGTATCCTGTAGATAAATCTAATTCATTTTCAAATTCTGCGGTAGGCACTTTTTCTTAGGTGGAAAGGTGACCCTTTGCATTGCATTGCATCTGGAAATCCCCTCTGGAGCACTCCCTGTGTTTCGAGGAGGGCACAGTTTGGGGCACTTGTGGGTCTCGTGGATGATTGAAACTTTCATGAGAGCAGAGCTTAAATCAAGAGAGCGCTGCGCTCTCCATAAGTTTTCTAGTTTGAGGATTAAGCTGCTTGGGCCATTCTGACAGAAGTTTGTCTAACCTGAAAAAAAAAATCTCTTGGCAGAGAGATTGTATAACAGCCTGAGGTAGTGAACTTCTAGTTCTTATTCCTGCAGATAGAAATTTCTTTTGCATATCTTATCTAATTCTGTTCTGTTGCAAATTAAATTAATTACCTCCTGTTCAATCCTCAGCAGACACAGAGAACAATTGATCACCATCGTCTTTGCTACATTTTACATAATGAGAGACTGTTATCATGTCATACCTCAGGTTTTCCTAGACTAAACAAGCAGTTCTTGTTCTTTTTTTCTCCCTGTATTCTTACCACCTGTTTCTTGAACCTTGCACTTTTCCTAGTGCTATGCTTGTGACTCTTGTTTACCCAAGTCTTCAGGCACAAAAGCAGGTTCTGGGTGGGTGATGCTCAGAGATGATGGTACAGTCACGATGAGATGCTAAGTGTGATGATACCTTTTAGAAATAACATGACAATAAACATGAAATGGCAGTGATCATCAAATGTAACTCGTTTGATATAGCATTCTTGACAGCCAGCAGGAGTGGAGGCAGACTCCACATGCCTATATGGAGTCTGCTTCCATGAGTGCTCCACTGTATTAGGAGGGCAGGTTATTTTCTTTTCTTTTTTTTCAAAAACAAAACTATAGTGCTGCTCAGGAAGCACAGCCGCCACAGAAGTGCATGTATATTAATGGTGAAATGGGGCAACTGGGTCATTCTTTGCCCTCTCAGAAGGAACGGTAACATGTGGGGACGATGTGACCGGGCAGTGAGCACAGTAACCTTTCCAGCCTTGTAAAAATTGTCACTATGTCCAAATAGTAGAAGTGATTCTGGGTCAATGAAAAATTATTCAATGTTGTTTGCAGAGATACTGCTGCTGTTAGCTCTAACTGGTGCCCTACACAGACCCATGTTCCTGTTCCTTCTGGAAACACCACTGGAAGGTGTTTGCTTGGCTAATTGCAAAGATAGAACCCACAAATCAGCACCTTCTCCTGAAAAGAGGCCCTTCAAATGTTCATGTTTTAGATAGCATCTATGAGGCTGAGGCTAACTTTATTCACCAGGGTGTTTTGAGCAGCTTTGGATGAAGAATCTATCACAGGCTTACAAAACAAATGTTACTCTTCTTTCTCTCTGGGGGAGTTGTCTGTGAACATTATGTGATCTTCTTGAATAATTCAGCATTCAAAATCATTTGTCAAATAATTTCCATGAGTAATTTTTGACTTACAGCTTGTCCATGATCTATTTATTGTGAATATTTGAAATCAGATCTGACTGATGAGCTCTGATTGCACATGCTGGTTACCTAGAGTAGTGCTAGTCCCTGATGGGATGGGCCTAGGCCTTTGAAGCACATTTATGCAGTGAACGCTTATGATTAAGAATTTTAAATTCATTCTTCACAAATAATCTCCAATGGCTGCTAAAATTTGCTATTTCTGTGAACATTTCTGCCAGTAAACTCATTAGCTAGAATAATTGCACAAAAAAAACCAACAACAACAACAACAACGAAAACCCACAAAAGGAGAGGAAAGCAAGGCAGACCAATTTGTTTTCAAATCAGAACAAACATTGCTGAAATATTCCAATGTTCCCCTAGTCCTTTGGGACTTAGCTATGTGAGATCTTGATAGGCTTTCATTTTCCTGAAGCTTTAACAGCCCCTATTTAGTTGGTGGGTTCAGCCCCCCCCCCAGTTTCCTATTAGGCAGATAAAGCGAGGACTTAGAAACTGCAACATATGCTTTCTGCATAACCACAGAAATGCAGAGGGTTAAGCATGATATGTACAGATACAGTTCCAGCAGATTATTTGTACCTGGTTACCGTGCAGTGCTTTAAGACTTTTTGGTGAAACAGAGCAGGTACCTGAGTTCTAGGGATGCCACGGGTTCTGATTTTATTGCTCTCAGTTTCTTTTATGTTTCTGCAGAGGGAAAAGGAGAGAGAGCCTTGCCTTTATTTTTTGTTGAAACCAGGAGCCTGTTTTGGTGTTGGCTGATTACCTTCGGGTATTATGTTTAAGTAGATGCCTAGATATAAATTTGCCATCCTCCTGTCAACTTTGGTTCCCTTCGGTTTGGTCCCTTTCCTTCTTTTTCTCTTTTCCCCACTCACTCAGGACATAAACTTTAATGATGAGATTTCATGCTCAGTCAAGTTTTTGAAAGCCACTTATGAAGCATCAATCAGATTATATACCTGCCCTGGCTGGGTGGCTGCTTTTCCCTCCCTACAAGGGGTTGATGGTCAAAATACATAATGAGCTACCACTGACAGCCTATCAGATTTCCATCTCTTCCTGTCTTCTTCAGAAGCCTCTGCAAGTGATGGCTTAGTCCATCACCATGCAAACTGTTAGTACTTGACATTGCTCTGCAGAGTATGATTGTTTGCCTTGCTTCATAGAATCATAGAATCTTATAATCATAGAATCATTAGAGCTGGAAGGGATCTTAAAGGGTCTTCTACTCCACCTCCCCTGCAAAGAACAGGGACATACACAGCTAAATCAGATTGCCTGGGGCCTGATCCAGCCTCACCTTGAAAGTCTCCAGGGACGGGGCATCCACCACATCTATGGGCAACCTGTTCCAGTGCCTCACCACCCTCACTGTAAAAGACCTTTTCCTTATATCTAACTTAAATCTATCCCAGTTAAGCTTGAAAGCTTGTTCTGTCACCACAGACTCTGCTAAAGAGTTTGTCCTCTTCTTCCCTGTAGCTTTCTTTCAGATACTGAAAGGCTGCTATGAGGTCACATCGGAGACTTCTCCAGGCTGAACAGCCTCAGCTCTCTCAGCCTGTCCTTATTGGAGAGGTCTTCCATCCTTTGGATCATTTTTGTGGTCCTCTTCTGGATGCACTCCACAGGTTTGTGTCTCTCCTGTACTGAGGACCCCACATCTGGACACACTTCACCAGGTGAGGCCTCAGCAGCACAGAGTAGAGGGGCAGGATCACCTCCCTCACCCTGCTGGCCATGTTTCTTTTGATGCAACCCAAAATATAGTTGGCTTTCTGGGCCGTGAGGACACATTGCTGGCTCATGTCCAGCTGCCATCCACCAGTAACCCCAGGTCTTTTTCGGCAGGGCTGTTGTCAGTCCTTTCATCTACCATCTTGTATTGGTAGTGGGGATTACCTCGACCCAGGTGCAAGACCTTGCATTTGGATTTGTTGAACCTCATGAGCTTCACTTAGGCCCACTGCTCAAGCCTGTCTCGGTCCATCTGGATGGCATCCCATCCCTCTGGTGTGTTGACTGTACCCCCACAGCTTGGTGTCATCAGCCAACTTGCTGAGGGTACACTCAACCCTACTGCCAGCATCACTGATGAAGATATTAAACAGTATCAGTCCCAGTGCTGACCTCTGGGGATCATCGCTGATCACTGATCTCCATCCAAACACTGAGCCATTGACCACCACTCTCCGGACTTGGTCCTGCAGCCAGTACTTCATATCATACAATCATAGAATCACAAGGTTGGAAATGACCTATAAGATCATCTAGTCCAACTGTCTTCACACTACCACTACCACAAGCTGCTAGACCATATCTCGCGGCTCCTCGTCCAGATGCCTCTTGAACACTGCCAGAGATGGCGACTCCACCACCTCCCTTGGCAGGCCATTCCAGTGCCTGACCACTCTCTGAGAGAAGTTCTTCCTTAAGTCTAACCTAAACCTCCTCTGGTACAACTTGCAGCCATTTCCCCGGGTCCTGCTCGTTGCCTGGGAGAAGAGGCCAAACCCCTCTTCACCACAACCTCCCTTCAGTTGATGTGTTGAACAGATGTTGTCGGGTACTGTGACAAATGCCTTACTGAAGTCCAGATAGATGACATCAGTGGCTCTTCCCTTGTCCATTGTTGCATTGACACCATCATCATAAAAGGCCACTAGTTTGGTCAAGCAGAATGTGCCCTTGGTGAAGCCATGCTGGCTCTCCCATATCATCTCCCTACCTTCCATGTGCCTTAGCATAGCTTCCAGGAGGATCTGCTCCATGATCTTTCCCGGCACAGAGGTGACAGGTTGGTAACTCCTGGGATTGTCCTTTTTACCCTTCTTAAAAAGGGTGTGAAGTTACCTTATTTTCAATCAGCAGGGACTTTACCTGATTGCCATGACTTTTCAAATATCATTGAGAGTGGCTTGGAGTCTACATCAGCCTGCTCCTTTAGGACTCTCATTGAGACCCGCAGACTTGTGGGTGCTCAGGTTCCTCAAGTGGTCACAAACCCGATCTTTGCTTACAGTGGAAGGGACATTGCTTTGCCAACCCCCTCCTACCAAACCAAGCATCTGAGTGCTGTGTGATGAGCAGTTATCAAAGAAGACCAAGGCAAAAAAGTTGTTAAGTACCTCATCCTACTCCTTGTTTGTTGTTACTGGCTTGCCTGCATCAGTCTGTAGGGGGGATATGCCCTCCACACATTTATGCTGCCTCACACGTCCACTGACACATGAGCTCTCTTAACAGCATTTACAGAAAAGACCCATTCAATGTCTTTCTCCCTTTTTTTCCATACTTCTGCCACTGGCTTTGCATGGGATTTTGTGTTTCTCAGCACATTTTTCCCACAGCTGGGTCAAGAGTCTCGTTTTTCTGTTAGTCTTACTGCATGACCTCTGGTACTCTGGAGAAACACAGGAGAATATTCCCACAAGCAGTATAATTAATTCAGCCACACCGGGACTGGCACTGATAAAGGCCAGGGCCCAGCAGCTTCCAGTTCAATTTAGGTAACTATGGCTCCTAACTTGTAGTAAAAATGTTTGGAAACTGATGAAGACTTGCCTACACAAGGGCTTGAAGCTTTAGGGTTTTTACCGTTCTAGAGACATAACCTGCAGAAAATCCCTTTTTACACCTTTTCTTCCTGTGCTGGGCTCTGGTGCTAAGGCTTCCTGTCTTCAGCTGATGGGAACAAAAAGGCTGTGGTGGTGTGTGTGCTTGTGGAATGCCTGAGGTTAGTAAGTCCTAGCTCTAAGCTGAAGTCATTTCTATAAAATACTGTATTGCCCATCTTTGATACAGCGGCCTCTCTTTTCCTCCGGAGTGTTGTGCTGCATGAGCAGTTCTTCCAGACTGCCCTGCAGAGTTTCAGTTCTGAATGGCCAGTGGCTGCATGGCATTCACTCCTTGCCCCACAGTTGGTTACTGCCAGCAGATGGCAGAGAGGACGAAAGGAGACAGTAACTGCAACTAGATTTACTGAAGTTTGTTTTTCTAATTCCTGTGCCCAGGGAACAGCGTTCCCTAACTATATTCAGCTATGGATTTCTGAGGTCAGCCTTATCTACTGCACCGTGCTGCTTCACTCATTAGTCTGCAGAATATTGGCATTTAGTTGAGTCCTTCTGTCCACTCCATTTCCAGCTCAGCGTTATTATTTGTCAGATGCTGCCTACCCAACTGCTGTTTAAATGACCTTTCTAAATGCAAAAAGTATAATACATAAATACTGTCCACTGAATAAGAAAGTACAGATAATAGCTAAAAAAAGTCTCATTACCCAGTTCTGATGTAGGATATAACAGCTCTCATAACATTTTGACTTCTTCTAACAATATAAAACAGGAAATACAGAAAAAATCATTGTATGATTTCAAATGATGGAGAGAACTAACAGAGGGAAAGAGCTAATTACATTTAAGTTTGGTCAAGGAACTATGACACAGCTCTTGAAAAAGTGCCTCAGAAGTTATTAGTTTTGTAGCTGATATAAACAAATCTCCACTAACATTAGATGTACAGTCCAACCAACACTTAATGACTTTGAGGATGAAAATAATTCCCCTAAATAATGAACATTCTCATTGCCAAATGGATTTGGAATGTTTTTGCTGTTGTTCTGTTGGTTCTTCGAGGCAAACACAGTTCATTTTATTTGTAATCTCTTATATCCTTGGAATGTCATTGTTCTGTAAGGTCCACTGTAAATGAAGTGCTGATGGTTTGAGCTGTTCAGGCCTCTGCTTTCCTGCTTTAATTAGTTGCAGAGTGGAATTAACGCAGCAAGAGATGCAAGTGGCTCATGAAGGCTTTCCACTTCCGGGAGGCAAAAGCAGCAGTGTGATTAAGGCCTTTTCTGCATTGCTCTCCACCTGAAGCCTTATTGCACAACTGAGTGAAACACATGGCCATGAGCTTCCCTTTGTCTTTCTGCCGAGTCTGAATTCTGTAGCAATGTCTGTTTCCAGGGGTGAACAGTAACCTTTGCTCTGTAATGCTCCATCACACAAAAAGCTTATGTTCAGATGTGCCAGCACCATCAGAAAAGTCTCCTTCCTACACTGTCGTGTGCAAACTAGTATTCCATAGCATCCTTTAGCTGTGCAAATACAACCCTTCTGACATGCAGCTTGTGTTTTATGTAAGAAAGAACAAGATGAAACTTTCAACCGACATAATATGCAGCAGCTTGCACTGCGATCTCTTCAACACAAGCTTGGCCCCGCTTCAGGTCTTGAAATCAGAAACTGTTTTTATGCAGCAGAGGCTGCGGTCATACCCTCAGCTAATCCCATCCTTCTGTCCTCACCACCAACTCCTCTTTGCCTTTCACAGTTCTTCTGTGTAATAGGCCTCTGTCTATTTAATGAGTTGATGAGCTGTTTTCAGAGATCAAATACGCTCCTCGGTACACACGTACCTTCATCTGCTAAAGCAAATTCTATTGGCTTTAGGAAAGAAGGGTTGACAGTGTAGAGAAAAAAGACTGATGAAGGGAAAGGCTGCGCGATTGCTGAGCATTCAGATTTGGGAGGCAAGAGGGGCTGCTATTTTATTCCTCCAGTGTTCTGTGTATCCATCACTCAGACAGAATTCCTGTTAGTGGAAATCTAATTCTTCAGTCACTGGCCAAAGTTAATTAATTTGTAAATATATTTCATCTTGTAAGCAACAGCCTTTTCCAAGAGAGAAGCTGATAGAAAGAGCAAAGGTGTGAAGATGTTGCGTGACATACGTCCACCCTAGGAGACTGAGGTGTCACCAGGTAGTTCCATTTCCCTCATCAGAAGCCGGGCAGAGGTTTTCATTTTACTCTGTGCAGCAGTGCTGAGGCTGCACCAGGATAATGCATCCAGTTTGGACTTCCTGATTGTTTGGGGATTTTGAGAAACTGAGTCCAGTGGATGTCAACCAAGATAGCAAACAGGAGTGCATGGCTTGTGATGAATACTTGAGAGACTTTTGTTCATTTAGATTGGTGAACAGGAGACGCTGGGCTGAGCAGACACCAGCTGGCTGCTACTTGACAGAGTTGCAAAGGCAACTAAGCGAGACTCTTCCCAGTAGTGGCAAATGACAAAAAGCAGCGCAGTGAACACAAGTTGTAGGGTTTGAATGAGCTATGAAGAAAAACATATTCCCTGGTGAGTAATGTTATATAGGAAAAAGTACCCAGATTGTCTCAATCTCTCCCTTCCAGAGGATTCTCAAGACCTGGCTATACAAATCCACAGCTGGCTTGATGTAATATTGAGTGGGAGATGAGACTAAATGACCTCCACCAACAGTCCTGTTCCAACAACCATTTCTGTCATTCTGCCACCCTTTTGTTGAAGCTGTTCATTTAAATGTAAAGGATGACTAAAAAAGAAAAAACAAGCTGAAGTAGCCATATATAAAAAGCAGCCATCAAACCAAAGTTGTGCCATTTTGGAAAAGTGAACCTTCCAAAAATGAAATAAAGATCTTTCTGTGGAGCAACTGAAGGTTCTCTTGGACTCAGACCTGATCCCTTTGTGTTGTGAAACTCTGTTTTGGCAGAGAGGAAACTGTGCTTCAGCTTCATTTAAATGAGAAGTTTTCTGAATTAAATGTAATTAAATATGAAATTAATATATATGAGCAGTACCTTTCCTTATGTTTAGCTTATTTTGCTGTGTGGTTCCTTAACTAATAGTATGAGGCTATGACAGATGCTGAACCCAGGAGAGAAACAATAAATGGAGTATTTAAATAATCAGATGTGTAACACACGATTAGGGACGTTCACTGTTTTGGTAGTAGCAAAAAAGACTGTCTGAACGATTTCACTGGCTCTGCCTGCACTTTGTTCACTTGTTCTTTTTAAAGCTTTAAGGAGGAGGAACACACTTTCTAGAAGTTAAAAGTTTCCAGGTTCCAGGCATTGATCTGCATGAAATCTGAACGTGCTTATCAGTATTTTCTTAAATTCATTCTTCCATGAGGAAGTCTAAAAAGTGTTTTTGGTCTTTCTATGGCTTTATGTTTGACACTACTCACTGATGTTCTGGAATTACATTAGAGCATTAAGCAGAGGCTAACTTCTCTATGCAGAGATGAAATACATACTTCTTTTCTCTTGTCATCAATGCAGTGCATACACTGTGTATGCTATAAAATTTACTGCACCTTTAATTGTTTACTTTAGTGCTTCTCAGTGCTTGTAAACAAAGGAACAGGAGGTACTTACATGTCTTAGCAAGTTTAACAAGTTATGAAAAAAGTTTTTTATTATAGAACTTCACAGTTTATTTCCCTTTCAGTTTTCCCTCTTTCATTAGTAAGTGAAGACATAATTTGTTAAATTCTTAGTAAGTGGGATTGAAGGGTCACCAGATTGCTAAATTAAAGGAACAAATTAAATATCGATACTAAATTAAAGCATTGGCTGGGCTAGTGAGAACTGAAAAACAATATCTGTACTCTATTAGCGGCTTTGAAATTGTTGTGGAAAACTGTCAGCAAAACATGCAGTCTTCCATATATCATCCTCTATCTTTGCTATGGCGGGCAAAAGAATTCACCAATGACAGGTGCTGTCACAGAATATATTTATTCTGCAACTTTTTATTTTCTCCATCAGCTACAATGATGGACAATCATGTCTTGTTTTCTGAATGATGGCAATTTCTTAAAGATTCTACAATTGCTGCCCTTGACAACTGCCTGTTTCATGAACCAATGTCAAATTCTATCTATATGCCTTTACAAAACACTTATAACTGTGGTATTTAAGCACTCTACATGGATTAAAAATGAATAGTAAAGCTGCCTGGAGGATAGTTGGTAAAATCTACTTAAATTTTGGATTTTGTGATGTAATGTGATTTCATTGGGTTGACAGAGGTAAACAAATATCAGACACTTCACAAAAAATTCAGAAAAAGAGCTTTTCATATTTTTTAACTCAAAAAGAGATTGAAGTATTGAAAAAATTGAGAAGAAATTCTAGTTGTCAATGAGACTTAAATCTTGACATGCAAAAGAATCAGGGTTTTTTTAGTTACTATGTGATGATGGGAAGTGAGCGTTCAATCAGCCTGTGATAGGCTTTGCCATTAGATTTACACTTGGGTGAGAGAGAAACCTCTTTCTGTTCTATATTCGTTATTTCCCCATTGGGACATCAGTTGAGAATTAACAAAAAGTATGTTAAATGATGAGTTTAGAGTCCAGGTTCTTTGCTCTTCAAGCAGTACTTACTTCCATGGAGCTTACAGATTCCCGGAGCAAAGCTGCTTGACCTCTTTAGGAATGGCAGTTCCTTGGGCTCCCCAAAGACATAACCCTGCAACATGAAAGAGAGATTCTCAGCTAATGACTCGGCCAAGTTCCATCACCCCAGAAACTAAAATTTTGCCCTTCCACTGCAATCACTTTATTGTTTAAGAATTGCTTAGAAGGTTGTTCAAGCTTTGTACAAGTTCTGCATAGTCTGGGAGACCTTAGCTTTATACTGTAAACAATACATTTGATGCTGTGTACCTCTCATATATCTTTCTGTCAAACTGCAAAGTCCATTTTGTCTCCAGAGCACTTTTTGATTATAGTATGTTCAGCACCTCTAGCTTGATTGGAAAGCCTCCATACTGAGCTGAAGGATACAGGAAGAGGCAGGAAAAAATCATGCACTCTGCCAACACTGAAAATACAGGGATACCAGTATTTCCCATAGTGACAGAGCAGAGCTCACCACTGGTGAGTAGAACTTTATCAAGTTATTGGTTTCATCAAGATGGTGAAAGCAAGCCAGTAATTAAGGATAAGCTTGATAAGCTTTTGGAATTGATGAAGACAACTACAAATGGGAAGGGAAGGGAAGAAGATGTAAAAGGCATAGCTCTTGCCCTACCTCGAGAAGTTTCTTGTCCCTTAAAGAGGTTGGAGTAAGCTGAATAGGCTCAGGGAGTCGTGCAGGGACTGGGAGAATCAGCAAAGAAGCAGATGGTTCCCCTCTTCTGTTCCTAGAGCCCACATAATTACAGCATATTTTTGCAAAGAGCAAAAGTTTCCATTACCTACAGGAGTTATTGACTAATTCCAAATGTCTGTCTGAATAAAGTATCAGCAAAGTTCTGGCCTATACTCTCAAGAAAAGAAAGTGTGTACACGCAGCCAACCATCTCCTTGGCAGTGCACAGAAATAGCAGCAATTTGTGTTGCATTTGGCATCTTCTTAAAATGTCATTTTGGGATGATGGTGGATAAGCTAATACGGATACTTGTCACTGCCACGGAGTATGCAAATTCCCTGGGATATAAGGTAACCAGGAATATGGACAGATAGGTTTAAAAAAAGATTGTCAATAATATGCCTTCTTTAACAGAGCAAGGAAATGTGAGATTTACTGAATATATGACTTTGAATGGCTGTGTCAGCAACCTGAGATAATAGTTGCGTGAAGACACTCAGTAGAAATGGGATACACGTTCCTATGAACAGTTTGTGATAACAACTAGTGTCCAAGATGTTAACAGAGCAGTAGCAGGTAGTGTTAAATACAGAGCTACTAGAGCAGGCACTAGAGCATTTATCTATATAACTTGTTCAAAATGGGAGACCGATGACTTACGTGCCATAACTGCAGCAAAACCTGAATCTCAGTATATTCAAGTGGAGAAAGATGTCCTAGCTTACGGTTATGAAAAATTTCCTGGATGTATTTGTTGGAGGCCAGCATTAGCTGGAACTGACTGCAAGCCATTCATTGCAGTTTGCAAGATGCACTGGGCAGACACCCGCTGGGCACAGAGGGATTGTTTTTCTGTCCACCTGCAAACATATGATTTGCAAACTGAATGGTGGTAGAAGAGGTCTGGTGGCTGCAGTTACACTCCTAAGCATTTTTAAGGGTGGTTTACAGCAGACTACATGAGCAGCCAATCTGATTAAAGAAAAAACTCCGCCTTCCTAATCTCAAGAAAGAGTGAGGGATTCTCCTGATAATGTAATTAAAGAACGAACTTTTTAGCAAATCAGTGAAACTATTGGCCAGAAGTTTATGTGTCCACTCCCTTTTAGGATTAAGGAGAAGTTCTCAGCACTGTAAGGGATTTTGTTTAAGGGCAGTAGGATGTTGATCTGAAATGTGTTACAGGGAAATATGATTAAAATGATACATGAAGGTCATTTAGGGATTGAAAACTCTAAGAGAGGTCAGAGATGTTTTTCACTGCTCCTTAAATGAACAGTGATACCAAGGAAACTACTGAAGTGTCAGAAATAGAGGTCAGTGCACTGAATGAGACCATGCTGGTAGCACAGGAAAAAAATTGTCCTTGAGCAAAAGAGGGATAGATTCAAAGAAAAATGTGCTGGTTCCCTTTGAAAACTTAGTTGAGGATGGTGCAGCCAAACAGGTGTTTGCACATGTCAAATCAATTTTTGCTGGAAATAGCATATGTGATAGATTCTGAAAATGGAGGAATGATAGTGGCTCTAAAACGCAATGGTTCCCGCTCACAAAACAGAGGCAAATGTGTTACGTTCATCCAGTGCAGCAGTGTGAAGATTGGTTGTGACCCTGATCCTTCACAGCAGCATAACCCCCATTATTTGTACAAGTTTGTTGTGATCTCAGGGCATTACTGGCAGGGACTGTGTTGTTAGCTTCAGGTCTGAAGTAGAAATGCTATTAAGACATTTTAATGGAGGAAATGGACTACATACACATCTACCGAGAGGAAGGACTTTGGAGGTAGAATGTCCTGAGGTTTTGGAGTTGCCCGTATCTTGTGAATGTACAGACTGGATTAAGTCAGCAGTAGAGAAGGAAGTCATGAGTCAGGTGAGGAGGTTTTTGTTTTCAGAATTAGATTGCTAGGCTGGAAATCACATTTCATTTTCAGATCCCAGGGATTTCTCTAACAGTCCTTATGCTGTCGGAGTACAGGCCTTACGGTAATGATCTACATCTATTTCGAATTTTGAGGTGAAACATGATTTCATTCAGCACATACAGGAGCACTGAGGACTATAAGAAATAAGCAAACAGTTGGAAAATTCTGGAGAAAATCTTCTCTTCTTTCATTTAATATTATTCTGTATTTGTTTTTCTAGTCTTTATGGGTGCATTAAATGCAGAATTTCTAGACAGTTGCCAGTGTAATGTCACTCATTGCTTTGTCTCAAGCCTTGCTCTTCTCAATATAGACTGGGGGTAGAGGCAGCTGCCGTGAGGAGGCCATGCTAAACCTCTGCAGTGCTGACCAGCATACAGCCAGCAGGTTTAGCCCTTGAGCTCTCTGCCCACTCTAAATCCACTCCTGATCTTATCTAGATTAGCCATTTTATACTTTTCCCACTTGTCGACTTACAGTCTCATTTCAGGTCTTATCTCAGATTATCCCTCTGATTTTTTCCCACCTGTGCTACTTTGTCTTTCCTCTCCTATAGTCATTTATTATTGAACACTACACTGGGGTCATGCTTTGTTTTTAAACTCTGGAAAGCTGTTCCAAATGGCGCGCATGGAAAGAGCCGTGCAAGCACACTGTGTAATAACCATTTTCACCCCAGAAGATGGGTTTCACTACACACGGACTTCGTCCTACACGTTATCAGTTACCTCAGCACCAGAGAAATGGAGACGCAGCACCAAGTGTTCGCACCCATGCTGACAAGTTGCAAAAGCTTGAGTGGCTGCAGATGAGCAGTGGAACATGCTGACAAGCTTATACTCACTCTGTAGCTTTTTGATGGAACAAAATAGGGGTCACATCAATTCAAACCTTCCTTTCCAGAAACAGAGCAACTCAGTTAGTTATTAGCTGCGAATTAGAGTGGAATGCAGCTATTAGATCTTTGTGGAAAGGCTGCCAATTTTCATTATTTCAGACCAAAATGACAGCTCCTGGGGTATTCAGTATACTTTCTGCCTCTCTGTTCTTGGTATACTGCAATAATGTAAATTACACGTTAGGAATATGAAACCCCAGGTAGTGTGGGGAATGGCACAGCACAGCACAGGTATTCTCATAATATGGTTAATAAACAAACATCCTTTTGTATGTGTGCTTTCAAAAACTGTCAGTATTAGTGCTCAAGGAAACTTAAAAGGACAAGGGAGAACAAACAGTATTCAGTCTTAGTCTCAAGCCTACCTAAGTTAGGAAACAATGGATAGGCAGACACTGTAGTGAATCCTTAGATTGTCTTTATGGTCTTGGAGGAAGACCACATCATTTGCACTGATTAGCAATGAATCATTCCCACAGACAGCATTGGATCTCACCAATGGGCCGCAGAGGGTTTCCCCCTCTCTGTCTCCACTGCTTTGCATTCATCTCTTGGCACGGGCATTGCAGGGCGATGTGTGTTCAGATGGCTGTTCAAAAGGAAGTGTTTGCTAGTGGTGGATGATACAGCCAGCTTCTCAGTTAGCAAAACAGGTTGCCAAATATTTTAACAACTGCTGTGTTAAACATTTGCTACAAAAGAAGGTTGAAAACAAAATTAGAAGAGTTGTCTAAATTCATACAGAAACAAATGTTATCTTTGAACAGAAGTTCCCCCCCCAACACCTCTGTTAGCCCCTTCAGGGGTCAGTCCTTATGTAATCAGTCATGTCTGAGCATGTCAAAAGGCAGCAGTGTCATTTCTCCTGTTTCTGCCATTGTCCTTCTTGTTCCTCAGCTCTGGACCAGCCAGCCTCCCCACAGCACTTGCGCATGTCCTCAAGGTTGTGATGCCTGCCTGCATAGCCCTTCTTTCCTACATAATGCATCTGCTTTCCAGATGCAAGGGGAGTAGGTTGACTGATGCCTCTGTAGAGATGCTGAAGGTGCAGGGTACAGCTGTGGGAGATTTAATTTCCTCCTATTGTCAGGGAAAAAAATAATAAATTAGAAAAGGCTTACCCAGAAGCTAAAGGACTAGTCTAATATATGGGAGTCTAGGGCTCAACTACTTTCTTTGTTGCAGACTTTCAGTGTGACCATAGGGCAAGCCATTTTGTTTCTCCCTTTCCTAACTGTATAGGCTGGTGTTCTTTCCTTTGTAAGGATTTTCTGAGGCACAACGTAAATTAAGATCATGGAAACCTCAAATGCTCTGGTGACAGGTGTATGTTATTAAAGATTATGCATGCTAATTAAAGAATAGGAATAAATGTTTAACAGTGATGTACTGACACATTACGTATTTTGTTTTCCCTTTCTCTCTTTTAAAATGTCTTCAATTTACCGACTTCTTACCTGATTACTCTGATCTAAAAAGCTCTCAACTGACAAACCGCCCTTTGGATTTGTTTACCCTGTGGACTCTACAAAGGAAAATGAAAGAAAATTACTGCTAGGAGAAGTAATGAAAGCTTCAGCAGTGACTGGATCTCACCTCTTAAATCCATAGCATTTGACGAGCCATTCTGTTTCTATTGCAGAAGTTCATAGTCTCTTAAAGTTGCAGTTTAAATAAGTTCTGGTGCTGGACATCAGGAGAGGCTAGTGAGTGAGAGAGAGGCCAGTTTTCATGAGTGTTTCAGCCATAAAGCATACGTTTTTAAGGGCTATGTGGACCCCAGTGATCTGTGCTATTTTGTAGGGAGTAGCAGTGGCTGTTTTCAGTGTTGTTTAAAATTACAGATGGTTGGGAATGCTCCGTGGGAATGATTTTCTGCAAAAAGATTTTTTCCAAAATTGAAACTTTCTTTTGGGAAATCAAAATGAAAGACTTCATTTTATTGTCAGTTCAACCTGAATCATAAAACTTAATTTTATAGAAGTGAACCAAATGTTTTATTTTGAGTCAGTTCAATACATGTTTAATTTCAACATTTCAGCTTGCTAGGGACCAAAATGAATGTTGAAATGTCAATATTTCTCAGTGGATGGGAATTTCATTCAGCTGTATTTGAGCTGTAGTTGAAAAATTCTTCCATAGGCATCACAGGCCAAAACTGCTAATTCGGAGCCTATTTTCAGTCTATGCTTCTTTTGATGGGTGGTAAAGGAAGCAGGTAAGTCTAATAGTTACTTTCCTTAGTCAGTTGTAAATTAAAAAAAAAATGAATTAAGCTGGTGACATTTGGATGTTAAAGCTCAAGTTCATGCTGCTAGATTTGAAATCTCTTTTTTGCAGACAAACATGCAGATTATTGTAGTCACATTTTGCTCAGGCATTGCCGGCGGGGGAGGGTGGCCCATGCAGAGCTGGTCCAAACCACCTCCTATATGAGGTGTTTCTTCATTTCTGCTACAAGTGGTTTGGCTCTGCTTGTATGAATGATGTTTGGGAACACTTGTATAGTCAGAGTAACATGTAAGTGTGCTGTCCCACTCGAGGCAGAAGCAGCTATGGTATTTAACTGGTTCTCAAGCCAGCTCTAAATACATCCTGCTCCCTGCCGTCACTGCCAAGGATCATTTTTCCCTGCCTTCTCATGGTTTGTGTCTTAGTGTCTCAGCCCCACATATAGGGCCAGCGTTATTCCAAGAATGCTGCAAGCACAGAGAATCAAAAACTGTCTTTGCAAACACAAAAGTGGTCTCTCATTTGTACCACCAATAAATTAAAGAGTTTAAATAGCGTTGTGCTCTTCAGAATTGTCTGTGATCCATCCAAGACTAGCTTCCTCATACATCTGAGGGAATGAGGGGAATGTGTCTGTTTGGTGTTTCTGAGCCTTCTCTGTTCCCTCTTGCCTGCTAAGCCAGGAGTTGCCTTACCTCAGTCTGGGGGGGTCTGCTGTCACTGGGTGCTTGGTGGGTAGAGGAAAGGTGAAGAAGCAGCCCTGTTCCCTCAGCCCCAGTGGACTCATAGGGAGCGTTTACTTCTTGTTGGCATAATGCAGGCTGAGCTGAGCATCAGCTGTAATGGGAGCTAGGAATACAGAGGCTTGCTTGTTAGAACAGTAACCTGCAGGAAGGAAAACACCCTCTGCCTTCAGAGTTGTCTTAAAACATTCAAGTCAATTTGTTCTTATTAAACAAATGCGTCTGCTTCAATAGGATGTCAAAGGTGTCAGTCTCTTCCTTTTTCTTTGTGGTTGTCCTAAAAACAGGTGTTTGATCAAGATCATGTACTTTGTCAAGGGAGATCCTACTTTACACCCCCACCCCCGCCCTCGTCCCCTTCCTGCCCCTGAAGAAAGGTCCCTTTAATCAGCTCTAGAGTGCTGTACCAATTACCTCCCTACAGGGTGACCTTTTTATCTCGTAATGGCATTTTGGAATCCAGTCGCCCTAACCTCACTGGGAGTGTATGCATGTCACACTTCCAATCCTCTCTCTCTTCTTTCCCCCCGCTGTTGTTGGCACTGAATACGGCCTAATATATTCATGACCTAATTAGAGTAATTTTTGCATAATAACGACCTCCCGGGGGAAACTTTTTTGGGGTGTTTTTTATGCGTGTATGTGTGTGTGCATGCACACTCAGACTGTTCAGACACATTAACTGGAACAAGTGTTTCTTAATTTTCAAATGTTTCTCTGGTTATTAGAAGTATTTTTATGTCATTTAAAATGGAAACGATGCAAAAGGAAGCCCCAGAGGAAAGGGATTGTTTTACTTTCCTGCTCTGTGTTTCTCTCTGTTACTTTGAAGCTTATGTCTTCTCTTCTGAATGTCCAAGACAGCACCATGCTGCCTTGCTGTTATTGGATGCTCTCACTGCTTTCAAGGTTTCGCTCTCATCTTTGCCAGCTTCATCTTTCCCCTCTGTCACGCAGCTTCTTCGCCTCTCCCCTCATGTCCTTGTTTGACCTTCAGGAACATGTTGCCCAAGGAGGTTGTGGATGCCCCATCTCTGGAGGCATTCAAGGCCAGGCTGGATGTGGCTCTGGGCAGCCTGGTCTGCTGGTTGGCAACCCTGCACATAGCAGGGGGGTTGAAATAGATGATCATTGTGGTCCTTTTCAACCCAGGCTATTCTATGATTCTATGAATCCTTCATTTGCTGTGATGGTCACTTACTTGACCTTACCTTAGCCAAGGGCCATGCTCTCTTTCTCTGTTTCTGACATCTCAGTCCAAGTCTGTGTGGGCTCCTGTAAGTGGCGGCCCATCTTGGCAGACCATCTCAGCAGACCATCATGACCCTTACTCTGTTACTCTCTCACTTGTCTGGAACTTGACATGTCTTCATTTCCTTGCTGACCTTTCTGTTTTCCCTCACTCTGCAGTTTCCACTTTTTCCTCCTCCTCAGCTTCTACTGCTCATTGTTCCTGGAACACAGCTCCCACTGCCAGCCCTCTTTTCTTGAGCTCCAGTTGTTCTTTCTCTCGCAGTCCTCGCTGGCTCTCAGCTATTGTTCTGTTTTCAGCCTCCGCAAAAATGAAAATACAGCCCTTTCTGACAGAGGTCATGGTCCACCTTTCTCAGTGTTACGTTGTTATAAATAAAGTAAGTCTGTTGACCTTGACTGTGTTAGTAGCGATTTATACCAGCAGGACATGTTTATTTCTATAAGCATATTAATTGTGTTTTCCCCAAACTGCTGTTTAAAGAGCATTAAGGGGTGGTGTTCAGAGCACTTACTTGCTCTAAAATGACACATCAGGATGAGTTTGCTGAAAATGTTATTCATCTGTTTTCTGCTTTCTATATATTTACTTTAGTCTTAGTAAATAGCTCACTCAGGTTTTACATCAATAAGAAAAGACAAGCTTTCCATAGACAGCTGCTTTCTAGTGCTTACAGAACCTTCCGTGCCTTGAGCACTCCTGTTTCTTGGGCTCTTGTACCCAGCTCTGTTGACTTTGTACTGTACCACGGAACCACAGAATGGTTGATGTTGAAAAAGACCCTTCCTACAATTCCAAGTTTTTCCAGTTCCTTTGTGTGCAATCATCCATTACTTTGGCAAATGCCTCCAATGATTATTGACCTGAGCATATTACTGTGTGAAAGACAGGCTGTTCTGCTGCCCGAGTCTGCAGATCCATCTCCTGCCTTGGTTATAATCCTTCATCTTGTACCCAGCTTACATCATGCTTGGCTGACAGCATCCCCTGTATTTCAAGAATGGGTACACGTGCAAAAAGGGAATGGAAAATTAAACAGGTATGCTCAAAACATTTCCCAACAAAATCTTTGTTTTTTTAAAGGAGTCTGTGGGAATGGAACAGTCCACATTAAAAAGTGCCATGAAACATTCATCAGTAATCTTCACTATAACACTGTTTGTTTGGGGGTTAGCTGCAAGATACATTGGGCAAAAATAGGGTATGTATAAGGTTGTTTCACATCCTAGCATATCTGTGTCTTGACGTTGCTTTCTGCATTGTTTTTTCAAGTGCATACGCAAAAGTATATGCATATGATAAATGGGAACAACTTCAAATGTATGATGCAGTTAGAGAATTGTCCTTTGTTACTTTTAAAGCTGTAGTTCAAATGCACCTTACATTTCATAATCTTTGTGCGCTGTTTTCAGTAGGCATGTGGATTGAGCATTCATATACACAGATTGTGGGCAGTAGATTTATGAGTAAGAAGGTGCAGATGCTAAGGTCCCAAACGCTGCTTGATTAGTGTATTACACTTGAAGGTATCACAGGAACAGGTGGGCTTGGGTGTCAGGATGGAAGGCAGAAAAGGAGGGATGGATAGATTTGAGATAGTTCTGAATGTTTTCACAGCAGTTTGGCTCCAATGCTCCATCTGTGCTTGTGTGCCACACATAGTAGGGATGGCATATCTCTTTCAGATCACAGGAGGAAAGACCATTTTGAGGATTGTGATAATCCTTGAGCATGGTGAAGAATTCATAGCAAGAAGAGAAGAGACTATAAGAGCCTTTTGGGTCAATGCCAAATTACCATTGGTAACCTTTTCATTCCTGCTGCTGCTGTTGGTTTTTGTTTGTTTGTTTGTTGGTTGGTCTTTATTTCTTTCAGTAAGACAAAATTCCAACATGATTTGCTCTTTTCCATCTTGTAACACCTGAAGGTGGTCCAAAGAAGGAGGACCTCCTCAACCAAAACAGAAGAGCAGAGGGACAGAAGGGAAGAACACTGTGTTTAAATGAGAAGCAATAGATAACTGGAGGGCACTTATTTTGATACTTGGCCATCAAAACTGTATTCCTAACTTTACAGAAGTTGCTTAGGGACTGAAACTTTCATTCCCAAATTCTGCAACACTTCAGGGCTTCTGTTATGATGCCAGAATGAGAATGCTTTGAATCTGAGCTCTGACCACCTGTATTTGTGCATTTACATCTTTCACTATGGACTTC
Organism: Phasianus colchicus; assembly: GCF_987193195.1. Taxonomy (NCBI): domain Eukaryota; kingdom Metazoa; phylum Chordata; class Aves; order Galliformes; family Phasianidae; genus Phasianus; species Phasianus colchicus. Next base: position 83,879,078 of record NC_143436.1, read on the forward strand.
CTTAGGAGGTTGCTGCTATGTGCCACTGCTCTTCCCCCCTCCTGTAAAAGTCCCAGAAGTACTTCTGCGTATGAGATTGATGTGGATCAGCAAGTTAGGGTGATGGTGCTGGACACAGAAACAAGATCAAGAATTTGTGTTTAGTTTTTGTTGTTACGGTGACATTTATGGAGGTCTTTCATTAAATGCTGTCACTTGCTTTTGTCCTTGTCTCACTCTGATTTATAGGAGGGAATGGAGGTTCTTTTAATGTCTGTGTACCCGTCGTGAGATGAAGAAACAACAGTTCAAATGTTGGTCCGACCAGTTTATTACAGATCTTAATTAGGGAGATGAGGAAGGGGAGGAAGGACACTGTTATGAATTAGGGTAATGGGGAAGGGAAGGAGGCGATAGAAAAGATAGGAAAGAAGAAGCAACAAGTCTTTATAGGAAGCAAGAGGGAGATAATCACCACCATGGATCCAGTGTGGTTTGTAGTTCAGTCATTGATCTTCAGTAGTGGTGGGTTGTCTGGCAGTGTTGTTCTGTTGACAATGACGACAGCAACCATGGGATGATGGCCCCTTTTCAATGGTTTCAGAGTTATCGAGTCAGCTGTCTTTGGAGTAACAGCTCAAATCCAAAGTGGTTGAGTCAGCTCTCCTTGGAGTGGCAGCTTCTGGCTCTGGGATCCCAGCAGAAACTCCTTTGTTCTCACCTTCCGGGCCTTGCCAGCAGATAAGAGGGAGCAGGGATGCCAGTCTGCATCCTGTTTTTCACAGGACACAATGGTATCATTCCCCAGTTTTCCCATACCAAGCTAGAGCTATTTAGTCACAGGCCAGATCTTCCGCCAGTAAACACTCCTGAGCACTCTCTTCCAGAGGCAAGCAACTCTGGAGGAAGGGGCTTTCAAATGTTCCCAAAGTGATGTCGATTGTCACATAGTAGCACCCATCACTTGCCTCAACAAATCAATCAGAGTCTTATCACAAGAAATACCTCAAGAAGCAAGCTTTGAGCCAAAAAACAAAGGATTCTCAGAGTCTTCTCACAGTCCTTATGATGTCCATAAGAAGGGACATAATTTTTTTTTTTTTTTTTCTGAGGTTAGGTTGGGTTTCTTTATTCTTATGTAGGATTTTGATGAGTAAAGAATTGCAGGATATTCTTACTAGTGTCTCTTTAAATTTCTGAGTTGCTTTTGCCGCATCACAATCCAGTTGTTCTTATGCAATTTACATTTACTGGAGTAAAGGCATTTATTCATTAATTCTTCTGACCTACAAAAGTGGTGTTGGTAACAAAGCTGAGCATATATTAGAAATCAAGAGCTTTGGTTTCACCATGCTTTATAATGTAAAGAACTAGCAGCAACTCAGAATGTACAAATTAGGTTTTCCAAAGAATTTACTTCAGAAGTGCAAGGCTTGACATTTAGAGAACAATGAGAAATCCAAATCACTACCTACTGCTTCCTGACACCTTCTTGACACCAGGTGCATCTTCTTGTTGTACCTGAATGGAATAAATCTTGAATAGAAAAGGGGATGACACTCAAGAGCACTCAAGAGACTCTGGAGCTCCCAGAAGAAAGGAAAAAGAGGGGAACAAAAAATTGAACAGAAACAACTGTATTAAGCTGAATGGAGAAAAATCCTATTTAAATTCCCCTGACAGCTTTCTAATATTGCTCTTAGTGTGGTACTAGGAGAGCATGATAAAACTCTTTTGCAGATTTCCCCACTCCCTAAAAATCTTGAGGTGAATGAAGGTGCAAATGTAGAGAAGGCTTTTGTTCTTTTTGTTTAAGATTCCACAGATACATAATAAATCCTTCAATCTTGCATATTCGATTCTGCTCTGACTCTTATCATTTGGCATCCAGATTGTTTCATCTTCTTGAGGATTTCTGAAGGAACAAAACCTCAGCATGGAGAAAACTGATGGAGAAAAAAGCATGGAGAAAGCTGTATTCCTTTGTGTCATGTCACCCCCTTTCCTGACTAACCGCAGCAAGCATCTCAAAGAGAGAGGAGTCTGTGGTAGGGAAGGCTTCTTTAACAGCTGGACCAATGAAATGATTCTTCCAGATGCCCGTTTCCTTGATTGATCTGGTTGACGTTTTCCCTTTTCATCATCCTTTTCTTCTCTTGGCACTTCATTTTAATTCATCCATGAGTAATCCTCCTCCTCTCCAGATGCTTCTCAGTATTAAACTGCAGCCCTTCTTGGCCTATCCTTACCTTGTACCCTTATGCAAAAAAATCAAAACAAAACACAACAACATCACATTCTCATTAACTATCTTTTTTTCAGGCAAGATGGGGAACTGCACAATCCTGATCTTTATAGTGGCAGCCAAGCCTTAACCTGAGAAGTCCCAGCAGTTGTTTCCTTCTCCCCTTTCATCAAGGGAATGACAACTGCTTGCAAAGGCCATTGACTTTACTGACAGAACATTTCTCATTGGAAAGTGCCTTTTGCTGCTGCAGTATTTGTTTGCAATGTTGTTTTATCATTTCTGGATCAAAAAACAGTAAAAATGCCTTGATTTCAACTAAATGAAATGTTTCAATTGTTCTAGACCAAATGTTTGCACGTGTGTTAAAATTTTATTTCATAGGAAATGTCAGAGCTATTTGGCTTTGTTCTGACTCAGAACAAAAACAGATCTTGATGTTGCTTCCAGTATGGGGAAAAGGAAAGAGGGGGGGAAACAAACAAACAAACAAACAAACAAACAACTCTCAGCAGGAAAAGTCTCCAGGTCTCTAACCTATTTTATGAAAGTTAGTAGAAAGTTAGTATTCTTGTCTATGTTGGGATTTTCCTTCAAACTCCATTATAACACAAGTACTTCTGCTAGTCATGTAAATGGTTGATTGACCAGTTCAGAGAGAAGGCTTCAATATGGTACCAGGGCTCCCTATCATTTAGCATTATCTAAATGTGCTCTGCAGGCACAATACTAGGGATTGGGCTACAGGCACTTTGGAATATTGGAGCTGGGCTCATCCAAACTTAGGCAAAGGTAAAAGATATGAAGCAAAGCTCAGCAGTCACACAGCCAGACAGATATGCATATTTGATTTTGGTAGAAGAACCATCATCTTATTGCCAGAACTTCCTTGTTCATGTTTATGGAAGTGCCTCTGAGTTCCCAGAGAGATCTTGCTTTGTGAACAGGTATGAGACCTTTGTGTACTTTTTCATCTCTCTGGTTTGTTTGGGCAGCACAGGGCCGCGTTCACACATGCAGGCATCTACTGATCCAAGCTGACAACATTCCAACCCAAAAAGTATTTTGAAGAGAAACTGCCTCTAGATTTTCAGATTCATGAGTCTTCAAGGGGCACCTTTTGAGATAAACTTAATTAAGCAAGTCATTCTATTAATCAGTTCTAATTACTCATGCAAATCACAAGCACTCCGGCCTGTGGTTAAGTGAAACCTGATTTGATCCCAAGTGCAGCCAGGCTTAGCGAGTCCGGTGGGTATTTGCAGGAACGTGCCTTCTCTGATCTTCCTGCTTCTCTTCAGATGCAGTAATCTTCTGGAGACTGTAGTGTGAATTGATTAGTTGTCATGGGCAGAGTGCCATTACCTTAAACACTGGTGAGGATGGGGTGAGAAGCTTCCTCTGCATCTCTTTGGCACCCACCGTGTAGACATCAGAAGGGCAAAGGCTGTGGGTAAGAGGGGAGGCTAGCTAGGCACGCAGGTGAAAGAAGACAGTTGCCCCTTTCAAGGCAGAGATCTGTATGGCTGTTTCTGGAGAACCAGGGAGCCAAATCCGTCAAAAGGTGTATGGTGTGATCCGGCCTACCTTCAGGCCCCTAATGCCATTCTCCATCTTAATCCCACCGGGTAAGGCAGCTGTGAATAACTCAGTGTTAGGTCGGCAGCCAGTGCGGACAGCGGAGGTAAAGGAGTGAGTGATTGCTGACTTCACCTTGATTGATTTGCGTAACACAGCCCTGTTGGTTAAAGGGCTGAGAACACGGGTTTGTTCTTTCTCTTGCCTTTAAAGAGTCAGCAGCATAAATATTCATTAACGTAAGATTGGTGTTAACACTTCAAAAAAGGCTCCTATTTCACAGAATCTCTGCTGCAAGACCGAGGCCTTTGATTGCATCAGCATGGAGAAACTCCTTTTGCCTGACCTGGGATTTCCCTGGAACTGGGCTATAGTCAGCCATCCCCATGGGCTGCGTGAAGGAGTGCCCATGAAGCAGGGAACAGCGTGAAACCGAGGGCTATATCCATACATCTTCCTGGCAGCCAGCTCCTTGCTATGTGGTGGCACAGCTTCCCTAACATGAGCTGGGTGGAGCTCCAGCTGAGCTCTTCAGCAGGGAAGCCCAACACTCCATGGTTTATTATTATTATTTACTTGTCTTCTAGCACGCGTGCCAACCCTGCACGCACACGTCCATGTGCATTCTCCCTCCCTTTCACACTTCCTTGCATGGCTGGCAAAATGAGCTACAAGCAGATAAAAATTGAAACATAGAAGAGAGCAAATTACAACATGTTCAATTATCTTTTTCAAAATCATTCTTCATCTCTGCTGTAGTTGGTGGCTGGTAATGTTCTCTTAGCAATCTGACAAGGGCATTATTTTCTCCCTTGTTTTATCCCTTCTCTTGGGTGGTAGGTGGTCAACGAGCCGGGACTCGCTGGGAGAAGTTAAGCAGCGGGACCAGGCAATTCAGGTTGCATGAACCAGAGAGCCAAAAGACCAGACTTTTCTGGTCTCCATTCAGCAGCCTGTATAAGGAGTTGTCCCTCCATTAATTGCAAATGTTTCTTCTTGTTTCGTGCAAATCTGACATTGGCAAGCAGTGCTTCCCTCCCCACAGCTTTTTTTGCAGAGCTTTGCTTTGTTGCCATGCTTGCTGCTGTATTGCAACTGCCACCCACTGCCAGCTCGCTGCCGGCCTCACCGAGGGCTCTGCTAATTTGCTAATTAGCAGGCTCCCCCTCCTGGCTCCTCGCAGCAGCCCTGCGAGGTAAGAAGGGTTAGGGACTCCAGGTAGCTGCCTGCAGTTTTGTTTCTCCATTCCAGGGCGGGGGATTTGCTGCTTCATTGCAGATTCCTTGGAGCAGAATTTTAGTATTGCTTCTGGATTGACAGTGCTGGCGATTCAAGTTTTCTGCCTGTTTACAGGATGCTCCGGGGTGAGCGTCCTTCTGTACCCCTGAGACCAGCGCTGCGGGATCACCTTTTAGGTTGAGAGGAGATTTTGTTCTTTATGGTCTATTTAGCTCTTGGCCTCTCCGCTGAGAAACTGTCAGTGAATATAGTGTCAAGTGTGGTAGTGATAGTTTTAATAATGAGGACACCTGTCTGCTGTAAAATAAGATTACATCAAGACATTTTATGCAGTTCACATGTAAGTTAGGAATGACTTTTGGTGATGCCAGCAGGGATTGCATTAAAGGATTGAACAATAAATGCAACAAATTGCCCATTAAAATTGGGAGAAATTTCTTCAAGTAATGAAACATATTTAAACGTGTGTATTATAAAGGTGAAACGGTTGAGCAGTTTCCAAGCCATATTAGGTCTGGTAAAGAGCTTGATCAGCTTAAATCTGAAAGGGAATGTTTTGTGGCTTAAAGCAGAAGCAGATTTTTTTCTAATTGTTTCGTTATTAACATCGGTATGGCAGTGTGTGATTTTAATGGAGTGCTATTGTGAGGATAGTTAAGAAGAAGAGAGGGGCTGTAAACAAAATATAGTGCTTGTAATGCAGATCCCCAGGTAAAACAGAATGGCAAGAAGACTTGGTTTCATCCCTGTTTTCAGGAAGATTGTCCTGTTCACAGTTGCTCAAAAAGTTACTGGCAGAACTGGAAAGGTGGCTCATCTTTTGGGAGTCCTAGCTCAATATTCAGATCTAAACCAATGTTTTCTTTTGGTTACTTTTGTGAAGACAGTTTCCTGCGAAAACTTGAATGTAGCAACTTCATGGTCTTCAGTCATAACGACATTCTTAAGAGATCTGCTCAAAAACCCAAAGAAGAGAGCAGTGTATTGATACTGAAAAGCAAAGACAGCACTTAATGAGAAAGAAATTGTACTTATTAGTACATTGCAGACATTAAACCACTGGCCTACAAAACCAGAACAAGTAGGAATATACTTTCTTCTTATCTCCAATTAATATACAGGAAAATAGGGACATAGTAGAGCTATTGTTTAACCAGCATCACACACTAAACTGGGGATAACCTTTGAAAAATATATATGTGTTGTCAAATGCAGCATAATTGTTCAAACCAGTGCAAAATGCAGACAATCACGGTGTTGCATAACATACAGTTGAGATGCTCCAAAGTGGCCATCGGCTTCTGGGACAAGTTCAAGACACTTTTAACAAGAGGACTGAGAAACAGAGTCCCTAAATCAGTAGCCATTTTTACAGATGTAGGCCTAGGGTTCTTAAAATGCACTTCTAATAGTTTAAAGTGTCATCCAGGGAAGTAACATTTGGGTTTAAATTTATGGGGCCAATTGAATGTGTGATATAAATCTATATTATTTAGCAGTTTCCCCTGGAGTGAATCTTGGAGAGATTTTTATCTTGACAGTAGCCCTTTAAAGGAAAAGGAAGAGGAAGGCATTGAATTGGAACAAGCCAGCATCTCTCTGTGTTTGTCTTTGGTAAACACTGCAATTTATTTAAAGCACATGGAAGGCAGAAAGAATACGGTGAAGTTAAATCCCAACAAATTGTTTTATATTTACAAATGAATTAGATTATTTGCATTTGTTGTGTTTTTGGGTTTCTTTGAAACTGCAAATTAATGAGAAAAAATTATTTCCGAATCTTATTTTACTTAAAGGCGAGTTTAGCAAAGGCAATTTGCATGTAAATCAACATTTACCTGACGCGTGCAATTTCCACAGTTAGATAAACCATAACATGAAACAGATGAAAGACATGGGAACTGTATAAAAATTCTTTGAAAGATAATAGGCAGCAGTTTGCAATAAATATTCATTAAGTGAGAGGTTGCCCTGTTCTCTCTCTGCTGCTATCCGTGCAGCACTCACCTCTCTCCGACAGCCTCCTCGTTATATATCTTTGCTCTCCTATTTCTTCCTTATTTAATCTGTCTTCTTTCTTACAGTGTAGCATGGGTCACTTTCATTATGGGATGCCTTGTGCATTTCCATCATCATTCTGTACTTGTGGGATTCATAATGCAGACTAGAAAGGATGCATGTGATAAAGCAGGAGGGAGGTAAGGGCTGGTTCCAGGACAGAGCAAAGCAAGCGCCTGCTGGGCTCACAGGGTAGGAGGGCAGCTGTGGCCCTGCTGTCTGTTCTTTTTTTTTTTTTTTGTGAAAAGAGCTTTGCACTCATCCAGTCCTCTTCTCCCGAGCAGCATCATTTCATTTGGCCGATCCCAACATGTAAAGCTTTGAGCCAGCTTTCTAGGGCACACTACAAATAAAAGGATATTTGAAAGAAGTACAGACCAGAGAAAGTCCACAGGTGTGCCAAATCTTGCAAGCCTCTGAAAACCAATGCCCTGATCATAGAATCATAGAATGGCTTGGGTTGAAAGGGACCCCAAGGATCATCAAGTTCAAATCCCCTGCCACATGTAGGGCCACCAACCTCCATGGTGTAGGCCATCATCTCTTTGGCCATTTTGACATTCAGAGGTAACATCAGCATGCTGCCTGGGTCTTAGGAATTTTTTGGGACTTCTGCAAACGATTCAGCATGCTCAGAATTTCACCCAAATATCTGATACCTCGAGAGAGGTAGATCAGTCTGTTGTCACGCTAAGAATATGGCTGTCATTCTAAAAAACCTGCAGTTATAGGAGCAACTGGTGTGTGACCAGTTGAAAGATCAAATGTTCCGCGTTGCAGTGAATTCACGCTGCATTTTATTGTATGTGTCTTCAGCTACCATTATCACTATGGTGTCTGATCACGTGCCTGGAGAGCCATCAAAAGCTGTGTTGATGTATGGCCAGATTGTGGACTGGCAATATGCTGTGAAATTATAATAGCAGGAGGTTTGCAACATGTTTGTGAGGGCTGTGTTCCTGCTCCTGAAAATAAACTGTTTTCTCAAATGACTGATTTCATGTTTGAGAGGCCGTATGCTACTCACGTGCTGCACTGCGGGATTTCCACATGCACAATGAGCAAACTTGCTCAGGTGGCTCATGTAGAGCAGACCCTTAAGATGGTCTTTACTGATGCCCTTCTCTTCCCACTGCAGTGGGACTGTGTGCTGGTTGGATAGTGCTGTCCTTTGTACTGAAGTGCAGATCCTATTGCTTTTTTGATTGTATGTGTCATCTGTCACCTTCTTTTCCTAAATTTCATTTTGTTTCGTCCTGTCAACCTGTAGGACTCCAGCTAGTACATACCTCTGGGGCTTGGTCTGTCCTTGGGAGCAGTTGTCGTCTTTCCTGCCACTCGTGTTGTAGAGCTCTGTGATCATTTTCAAACACAAAGCCAACTCCATTCTCTCACACTCTCTATTTGCATTTAATATCCCTTAAATGATTAAAGCAAACATTCCTAATTAAATGTTAACGTGCTGTAAGTATCTGCAGCCAGAGTACTGGCCGCCCCTCTAATCTCATATATGTGGACATAGCACCTGGACTCGAGGAGAAAATTACTTTCAAAAAGTTTGATAGGGGAAGTACGAATGACTTATCCAGCCATTCCTGTTAAGTTTACTCTTTGCCCTTGGGAAGATCATTGTGCTGTTGAAGCCTGCAGGCGCCCAGAAGCTAAGGAGGCTGCTTTCTATATACTAGAGTCCAGCCTGCAGAGACACAGAGTGCTAGCCACCAAACAGTGGGCTGTGAAACATGGGGCAAATCACTCAGTATGTGGATTTGACATGGATTCAGGTGGTTATTTTAAAAATAAAATAAAATTTGCTTTTCAAAGAAACACTAACAATCATTCTTACACCAGGTGAGGTGGTTTGCATTTCTCGGTATGCTTTTAATTCGTATCTATTGGCAGAGTTTTGATGCTTTCCTTTTTCCTCCAAAAGGGTTTCCACCCTAGTTAGACTGTGTCAGCATGTCAGCACCGCTTCTGTGTCTCACTCCAGACTGCGGCACCCGTAGCTGTAGTCAGTGTATGGCTGAGAAGGGTGTCTCTGCGGTTGCACTCCCTCTGCTGACTGCTTCTGCAACGCCAGCATTGAGAGCTTGAAAGTGGACAGATTCACTACAGTGCCAGAGTACACGCAGCACATTAACTCTAATAGCACCACGTGGGCCCTCTGATTTGCTTTCATTCCTGAACCCTAGACTGACTGCAGTACTCACAGACACAAAACTGGTTCACTTGCCCATCTTCATGTTGCTTTCTGACATTCTTGTTTTAAAAAACTTGAAGTCTGCGTTCTGTTTTTGAATCCCTGACTTTAGACCCTCTGAGTTCACTGCTGTCTTTCTGAGACGTGCTTCTTGTTCTCGCTTTCTTTCATGGAGCATGACTTGTTCTTCAGATTTGTTGTTCCTTGAATGTTAAAGGTCAGTCTCCTGGAAATAATTGTTCTTTTTATGCAGACAAGACAGATGAGATTAAATTATGTTACTAGTCTAATATATGCTTTTCTCTAGAATTTTCCCATGCAGAATATTCTGGGTAATTCCTTTTAAGTTAATGTACGAAGTTTGGAAGAAGGGTGGGGACTGTGCATATTTTTGTCTCATGAGAGCATCTGAGCATCCTTAAAATCAGAAGCAGTAGTGACACAACTGTGTCCTTACATGGTTCAGTGCCAGTATGGCTCCAGTGAACTGCTGATTGTCAGTCTTTCAAATTGAAGATCCTAAAGCATTGAAGTATCTGCCATAAAAACTGTTGCAAGTCATTTCTGGACTAAAGAGCTGTTGAGGGAAGACAAGGCATGGTGACAGAAGTACTTTCTTCTGCTGTCATAGAGATCACTTTTGTGTCCTGCCTAAATCGCAGTTGTCATCTAAATCTCCTATCATCATGCTGGAGATGATGATGTTTCCTTGCTTCATGGCAGAGCGTACTTTGTTGGATTCCATTCACCTACAAGTTTCAAAGAAGCAGAAAAGGTCTCCTGATTTTTTTCAAGCCTGCTCTTTGAGATGTTAAACCTTTTATAGAAATAACTGTATGTGTTCAAGCTAGAAAAAATATTCATCAGGCTAGAAAAAAGAGTCTTTGTCTGTAGACTATTGGACATGCTACTCAGGTGCCTAAATGAAGGCACCTACTAGTGGCTGACCCCAAAAATCAGGTGGGACTCTACTGTAGCTCTAAATATAAAATACTGAGTCAAATACTTGTTAAACGCTCGCATGGTTGGCAAGGACCCATGGTTTCCCTGCTAGCTGATGACTCAGTATCCTAATCCCAGCTCTCCAGATGTGCCCGCGTCCTTGCAGACAACAAACTACATACAGTTGCCAAGCTAAACAGAAGTGAGCTCAATGAAGATTAAAAGCTGTGCTTCTTGGGTGCAAAACAAGGTTTGCTCAGTTTCCCTGTGACTGCATGCAGGTTCAGAGTTACTAGAAGTGCTATATTCATTGGTATCAAATGGCTCTTTTGGGGATCTTTTTAAAGAAGGGCGAGCAGGTTCCCTCAAGGCTTTGTTTTAGAGAGCTTACAAGGCAAGCTCTCAAGTCACCTTCATTCATGTCAGGTTCCCGCAGGAGAAAAAGCAGCACGAAACAGAAGCTGCAATTACAGCTTTTGTTTAAGAAGATGCTGTCAAGCCCTTTCAGTACAAATACCAAACATGTCTTCAAAGTTTTGAATTCTCTTGGGGACTGTGCTGTATATTCCACTACAGTAGTCTTGCTTTTTAAAACCAGTCCTCTGGTATTTACTAATCTGAAGAAAATACACGACCCTTTCAAGCAGAGATAAAAAACCTACTAACAGTTGATAGAAGGGAACGCTCTTCCAGTATTCTGGGCAGCAGCTTAATTTTTTGAGGTGCAATTCCTGATGCACGCGATTGTTTTTTTCAACAGCAGTTAACACGCACGCTGATTTTTCAACGCCTCGGTTCTCTATCTGTAAAATGGGACGATAGCTTTGTGAGGATAAACGCTTACAGCGTTGTGTAGAATTTACAACCTGAGATGACAGAGTTGTAAGCGAGCAACTAAAATTCTCCCGAGTGCAAGTCAAGGTTTCACATCGGTTCCTGCGTTCTTTACTGCTGCTGAACATTCGGGTGATTAAAGTTAAGTATTTGCATGCTGCTGTCAAGTTGTGATTAATGTAAAAATAGTTACTTGCACAAGGAAATAAAGTTCAAAAGAGGAGGTTTTTCATGTATGTTAGATCAGCCAGTTAGGAGACAGAAGCTGTGCTCTGTGGTTCAGGTGAGCGTTGCAAATCACTCCGAGTGTTGAACAGTTAACAGGATGTTTACTGCTGCTGGTTCCACAAAGGCACAGCACCTATATTTCGGCTGTGCTGGAGGAAAACACTGCTTCTGACTTTGTCTGAGGAGGTCACATGCAAGGTGCAAAAACTAAATTAGGGAGCGTGGTTTAAAGAGCTGAATAGATGACCTTGATAATTTCATCCAGAGGTCATATGACACTTTCAGATAAGTCCAGAGAGAAACATAAGTCCTTGTCTTTTCCTGCACCGTTTACAAATCAGTGCAACTGATAAGAATGTTTTGCAATGCACAGTTCATCCAATACCAGAAAATAGCACCCTTAGAAGTGTTATTTATACAACATTAAATATACTTTCACCGCATTTCATAAATTTTCAATTTTCACAATAGCTGATATTTTTTAAGTCCCACCTCAGAAGTCCTGTGATTATGCCATAATCATAGGTTTGTTATGTTTGAATGGGAAATACTCTTTTTCTTCTCGCGGTTGTGAAAAATAATTTGAAAGCATGACTCATAAGGACCCAAAACCTAAATTTCAGATTAAAAAGCCAACGTGTATGTTTTCAAATCTCAGGGTCTTTAAGCCAATCTAACAATTATTTTTTAGGCTTTACTCACTATTTTTGGCCGCTCGGGGTGGCAGTTCTGTAGATGAATGTTGAAGGCCTGCCTGGTTCCATTGTGCCTGTTCAGCTTTGTGTACATATACTGCAGTAGCTGAAGTAATGATTGCGGTTGTGATGGCCATGTTATTGTATGTCTGATATTTTCTCCACTTCACTGGGGATTCATATCTTTTCTGAAACAGATTTGAGTGGAATGCTCAGGGTATCTGTACCCTCAGAATATTCATACTGACTGGGATTGGGAATTGCAGCCAAGGGGCAAATATTAACATATCTTTGAATCTTATGAACCTCCTGAGAAATATTACAGCAATAACATCCAATATCCACCAAATTATTGAAAATTATATGACACCTATCAGTCACTTTGATGTTCATGGGACCTGAGCAGTCTGTCTGATTCACCTCTGCTTTGTGACCAATCTACAGAGTGCAAAGTGATCTGCTCCTCTGAATCTTCCTTGCTGATTGCAGCACATCCCTTTCATGAGTGTTTCCTTGGCAGGTCTTTTTCCTCTCACCAAGCTGCTACAGCTTAGCCTGGCTCTGCTCCCGTGCCTTATTCCCATCTTCAGTGGACAATTCTGTGACCCATGCTGGGTGTCAGAGCCCTGTCCCTATGAGTGGCTCCAGTGGCTTCAGAGTAGTTCATGTCTTTTGTGTTTGCTACCCTTTTGAGTTCCATAGAGGCAACTCAGGCAGTTCCTTGTTGCCTGTGTTGGGTTACCCACACCATAGAATGATAGAATCATAGAAACACAGAATTGCTCAGGTTGGAAAAGACCTTCAAGATCATCAAATCCAACTGCAACCTAACCATACTACCATAAAGTAACCTGCGTGATGAACAGCCAGGAACGCTGCCACTTCTCAGCTCTTTCTTGCCTGTGGTGTCCAGAAAATCTTTACATACTACCTTATGTGAAAGCCACTGGTTCAGCAGCATGTGCAGCAGGAGAGTTTCTGTATTTTAGGAAATCAATATGTCCACTTGATGTGACTGTAATTTTTCTGCTGTAGAGTGACCCTCGGTAATATATTACTAGGAGTAACAAAGGATTTTTTAACCTATTTGATATTTCTTTGAATCTTCATATTTCATTTTTAATCCAACTGATTAAAATCCACAATATTTTCTGTTACAAAAGTTTTGACAGCTTAAATCTAATTTTTGCATTTTCTTATATCATTAAACTGTTCTACTTTATGCTAATGTGTAGTAAAGAGGGTTATTAGCACTGAGGGTGAACCTTAAAAGGGTTGGAGGTTTGATTCATCTATGAAGCACCGACAAATTTGGATTAATTATTCAAATCTAATCCAAACCTCTCGAGCCTGCAAAATTGGACTGGAAGTCTCAAGAGAACAGGTTCGCTTGTGGAATTTCTGGTGCTGCCTGCCTAGCTTTCTGATGAGCCTTCATAACCAGTAAAACCTTTAAAATACACCACCTTTCTAAATTACATATATATTTTAGATTCAGCGCTGTTCAGGTGCATCTGGTGCATAAGCTATTGATCACGGGTGAGAAATGCTCTGCTATCGCAGTTCTCCGATTTGGTGCAATATGTGGCACTTCAATGGCATTGGGGGTCAGGAGCTTAATATGGCTGAGAGCAGGCAGCTAAGATTGCTGCCTTGAGAAAGAGATATCCGCAGCCATGTTTTTATATCACCAGAGGCGTAAATTGCTCGAAATATTCTGGGCTATTTTTTGTTGAGGAGTGATTCTGCTGTGAAAAGGTTAGCATTTATTTAGCTTGACAAATAGCTCTGAGTTTCCTAAGGCTCACCATTTAAAACTATGTACCTACTTAATATTTGATCTTAAATCCCAAGTTAAGTCCCTTGATGATTAGATGTTCTAGGACTGTAAGAAATAGTTCTGTGTCTGGGTAGAAATATATAGTCTGTCAGGATGAAAATTATGCTCGGAGGGACAAGCACTGAGCCTAGCTTTATATTTGCAGAGCAGCCAGCACAGCAGGGTCCCTATCTTGATTTGAGACCTCTAGGAACTACTATAAGATAAATATCAGATGATAACTCATGCCATTCTGCAAGAGGACTACAGATTTTCAAGGAACACCAGGGAGTTTTGATTTTTATGACCTCAAGAGGAATAGCACAGACTTTTCTCTCCATATAATGGACAGGGTTGGTTGGGCTTTCTTGTTCAGTGACAGGCCAGCAGGCAATGCCGACCCGTGTATCTGACCTGTTAGCAAAATTCCTCCATCTCCTCCAGTACCCTGATTGCAAAGCGATTGAAAGGAGGTTCAATGGCACTCTGTAAAAGGTAGGACATTCGTACCTGTTGCTGGGATGCAGGCAGAAAGCGTCACAGCTCATGAGTTCTGCAGTAAAAGGCAATTAATTATCACCTCGATGACCTCCTTTGCTATCAAATCGCTACTCAAATGATTTTACTACTATTTATGAGGCAAGATCCATACTATTTTATCCAGTGATTTCAGTGGAGGCTGATAGGTGCTCAGCACATTAGAAAACCTCGTATTTTATGGTTCTGCCACATGACTTCACAGATCTGCTTTTATACTTGTACATGAATTTTAGTGTTGCTCTCCTGCTTCTCTCTGCCTGTGTGTTATTTAGGAATCCTAGTGCTTAATGTGATCCAATGAATATAGGGCTCAGAACGGATCAGTATATTCTGATCTCCAGCTGTGTGGCTGGAGATCTGAGTAAAACCCTGCTTTTGTGCTCTCAAGCGCTTCTGGAAATCAGATGCATGTTTGTTTGTTTGTTTTCCATTTTCAAGGAAATCACTTATCCATTCCCCACCTCCCCAACCTCTCTGTCTAAAACACTCAGGTGGAAGTCAGAGTGCTGATAGGTACAGTATAAGGTTTGTAAAGCTCTAGTTCTTAACCTTGTAGGGTTCACCTCTGTGACGAGGTGTGGGACTATGAGCAGCAGCTTCACAGATTCCCTCCCTCTGCCCTCTCCTTTTCAGGAGAATAAAGCAATGCCCCTTCTACCAGGTTTCAGTGTCAGCTCCGAGCTCTCTGGAGCTTTGCGCACCCTGGAGAACCTTTTTGCTCCAGCTGCTCCTCCTGCCTCTGTTCCAAGTCCCAAGGCAGAAGAGTTTGAAAGGAGGGGAGAGCAGTCGCTCAGACCAAGGAATCCTGTTTCCCAGTGCACTTTAAGAGTAAGGGAAGAAGAGGAACAAAAAGCTGTGGGAAACACGGGTAAGAAAGCTGGCGACCCGGTGTCAGATTCAGGGGAGGAAGAAAGGACAAGAGAACAGAGAAAGGTTGGTTGCAGACATCTGGACAAGGCAGAAGAAATAATGCTCTCTCCAAAAAAGCTGGGAATCAAAAGATCCATTCCTGACAGTTGCATTTTGCCTATATCTGTGGCTGAAGCAAACAATTAGGGGGAAAAAAAACAACAACAACAACAAAATCTTAAACAAGTTTATAGCCTCATTGCAATGCAAGAAGAAGAAGAAAAAACTTGTAAGGGATGGAAGGAAGGCCACATGAGGGAAAGAGAGAAGACCTGTTCTATCTCTGCTAAGCTCATGCTCTGTATGAGCTACGGAGAAACCAAAATTGCGTTTTCTTTCCTGTTAGTGAAGTAGGGTCTGAAAGCAACATCTCCCCCAGTTGTTAGTGCTGCCAGTCTTCTGGTTTCTGTACCACCTGTAGTGGTTCAAGGTCTGCTTGCATGGTCTGGAGGAGAAGGTATATGCCCTAGTGAACATGCTTTGCCCACAGTCATCATTCTGTGATCTGTTGAGGAAGAAGATTTGGGTTCCATGGCTCCTTAGGTCATCAGCAGTCAAACAATAGAAAGCTCAAGTCAGTGTCACCTCTTGTGCAAGGAGCAGCCTTGACTGAAGTCCCAGCATCATTTCTATCTTTCTGCACTTTAAATGCACTTACTTTTTCTGTCAGATTTTCCCAGCCCTTCCAACTGTACCTGGTAGCTTTGTTAATGTTGGGTTGGGTTGAGAGAGCTCTCTGCATGGGGAATATGTATTCCTTCTTCAAATGTGATCTTGGTTTGGAGATTAGGGTTGGTTGGTTTGTTTTTCCATTTTCTGCGTTCCTGAGCTGTTGTAGTAGTCCCACTAACAGCTGTCAACCCCCTCAACAGAGAGACAGACAGAGCAACCAGAAAACAAACAACACACAAAAGGAAATTCAAAATGTGTTCAGAGAAACACACTACTTCAAAGGCAAGAGTAGAAGTCCCCCCGGAGCTCATTACTATAGTCAGTGGAGGGGAGGGGTTTGGGAGAGCACGGAATGGGAAACTGTGTGTATTCTTTCCCAGCAACTGCAGTGAACATCACAGCTTGCAGATATCCCCCCATCTCTTCCATCAGCCCATTCACCCTGGTTTTCTCTTCATCTTTGCACCTCTGTCTCTTCAGATCTTGGCTGACACAAATCCTCCTCCAGGTAAAGCGTGCTTCATGTAGACAGTCTTCTTCATGGGAGCTCTGCACCAGAAGCCTCACCACCAATAGGGGAGGACAGTGTCTGTGATCTTTTTGCTTCTTGGTCTGCCCGGGACTGCCAGCTTGGGAGATTAGGAAAGTCTGTGCTTGTAGATGGTGTGAGGGGGACCACTGGCAGCTGGGAGTTTGTTTGTGAGACCTGTCAAAATCTGAAACCTGTCCATTTCAGCCTAACTGCTGTCTTGGAAACGTAGACTTTCTCTGAGTTTCTTTAGCCAGTGAGCTCACAGGTTCCTCTCCAAAAACAGAGGTTATTCTAAAATGACCTGCATTTTTGTAACACTGCTGGCTCCTGTTTCATGACTCAAGACTGTCACTTCAGTCTGGCCAGTCTGTCTTTCATGACATCTCAAAAGGATGGTGAGGTAATGGGTCATCTCAGAAAAATTAGCTCTGATCACAGAATATCCTGCATTGGGAAGGGACCCAAAGGGACTGTTGAGTCCAACTCCTGGCTCCACACAGCACCACCCAAATCTAAACCCCATGTCTGAGAGTGGCATCCAAACGCCCCCTGAACTCTGGCACTCAGAGCCGTGCCCACTGCCCTGTGCAGCCCGTTCCATGCTCACCGCCCTGTGGTGCAGACCCTGTCCCCCATCTGCCCTCCCCTGACACAGCTCCATGCCGTTCCCTCGGGCCCTGTCGCTGTCACACAGAGCAGAGCTCAGCGCTGCCCCTCCGCTCCCCGTGAGGAGCTGCAGCCGCCATCAGGCCTCCCCTCAGCTCCTCTGCTCCAGTTCCTACTGAGGTAGTCATCTGACCGTACACAGAGGGAGTTTCAGCCACGTGAGGGCTCTGTGAGGGGTATACATTTTTTATTTATCAGACACGGAGGAGAGGGGACTTGCAGAAAGATAAGCTGTGCATGGACTGTGTGCCAGCATTGCAGCATGTTCCCTTTGGTCTTTGTTGGTTGCCTGGTATGCTGTACAGAGGTGGCTCTGAGGAGAATAATGAAATACTATTATTGGGATGCCGCAGAGAGACAGAAGAACAGTGGCATTGTAGGCAGGTTTTATTTACAGAGGGAGTGTTAATGGAGAGCATCTGAATTACTGCATGCAGAACTGTGCGAGCTGTTGGGACCTACAATAACAAAATAAATGTTTGTAGCACCGTGCTTAGGCTGTACGGTGCTGGGAAAGCAGGAGGATGGTAGCA
This sequence comes from Phasianus colchicus, assembly GCF_987193195.1. Classification (NCBI taxonomy): domain Eukaryota; kingdom Metazoa; phylum Chordata; class Aves; order Galliformes; family Phasianidae; genus Phasianus; species Phasianus colchicus. Next base: position 83,896,750 of record NC_143436.1, read on the forward strand.
CAGAAAGGCTATGTGATCTTGTGTGCTGTGGTGAGGCGGTGATAAGCATCTTGTATGCTAGAGCCTTTCCTCAGAGCTAGTGAGTAGATAGTGGGTGTGATAATGTGCACAGTGTGAGAAGTCAACACGCTTCCATACCACACAAAGCAGACAGTGTGAGGCTGTTCATCAGTGGAGAGATTACAACAGAGCCAGCCCATGTTTGAAGGCTTCCAAAAGCCTTCCCTTGACTTTGATCATTTGCAACTCATTCTCCCAGTACACAGCCAAGACCCACTGATCTGGGAAAGTATTGCAGCTGTTGCTGTAAACCTCCAGAAGGATCTAAAAAGCTAATTGCAACAGCCAAACCAGCTGTTAGAATAAGGGCTACATTCTCAGTCCTCAGATCCCAGCATGTCCCTGTGGGATGGAGTTTCTTCTTCAGCTCTAGGAAGCTGAGGGGAAGCAGCTGGGCTCTTTGCTGAACCTGCATTAACTAGGCTGGGAGAGACTTTTCTGCCAATCAGGAGACTAAAATCTTAACAGCTGCTGTCATTTTGGGCCAGAGTGTGGAAGCTTTTACAAGGGACAGGGTTTTTGTGTTCACTTGAGACATAGGGGAGTTTGTCTTTCTATTTCTTTTAACTGTTTCCTTCCTCAAACACAGTAGAGCTGACCTGACTGAACTCTCATGGGTTGTGCTATATGTTTCAGCTCCCATCTTTCCTTTCACAGCTGGTAAGGAATTTCTGCCTGCAGCATCCTGGCTTTGCTGCAGCCAGTCTGCTGAAGTGCCTGAGCAAGACAAGGGGGACGACAGAAAGCTTTTACAGGATAATACCAGTAATGGTGGGGAGTTTGATGCTCACTGTTGCGTTAAAACACTAGCTTGTGTATTTTTATGTAGTTTTTCCCAAGTGTGATAAACTGGGAGTGATTTTTTATCCCCGTTCCTTGGCAGAAGCGCTTTGTATGTTACAGGGGAATATTCTTTGTTACAGGGTGGAGGAAGAATGGTGAGCTAAGGATAGTGAACGATAGCACCCTGTTGTGTGGTCATCTCTGACAACAAGGCAATCACCTGCAATCTCTAGATTCAGTAGCAGATCTTGCTCTGCAGTCTGGTTAAAGCACAGAGTCCAAGTGAGTTTATTATGGAGGCACTGGAGTGTGTCTGCTCCACAGTCCCTAGGATGATCCACTTACTCAAATTATCCATTTTTTCCTCGTCCTGTAGGGCATCCCTGTTATCTTCCCTCCCTATTATCCAAGATAATAGAGAGCTGACTTGCAATAATGCAGTCACAATGGCTCCATAGTGTCTGAATGATTCCCATGTGATTGACATTTTGTGTCTGTCTGAAGCTTCCTGAAGAGCAATTCTCCATCAACACTTCTTTCATCAGTAGGCATTAGGCAGAACAGGGTCCTATAGCACAAGTCTATTAAAGCCAAAAAAGAAATCTATTTCACTACGACAAACAGGAGATGTGAATTATACAAATGGATAAGGCGCTGCTTAGAGTGTCAATTCTGTGTGTTTATATGACGTACTGTAGCTGGGCATCAAGGTCAAATAGAACCTGAGGGTCTCTGTTTCTGGAAGCCAGGTTTCCTCAGCTGCCCAGGCTTAACAAAGAATGCAGACAAGAAACGGGGGGAGTTGAAGCATCTCCATGTTTTCACGTCTGCTGTTAGGCATGAGCAGACTGTTCAAGTGGAAATGACAAAGTCCCAAACTATCATTACTCCATTGTGGGGTTTTCTTCAACATTTGGAGGTCCTAGCCCATACCAGATGTAGTGTTTAGGAAGATACAGCTTTTTAGTGCTTTTGTGAGTCAAGGTTTTATTTCTTATTGTATTTCTAGGCCAAGAAGCAGCTCTAAAAGTCTGTGAAAAAGACCAGATTACAAGCTTGGTTTTGCTAGCTCAGTGAGATGGGTATTTATCTCACAGAAATTTGAAGTTCTGGTTAGACAAGGCTTATGAGATTCAGCACCCTTAATCACAGTCCACTATCTGAAAAATCTGAATTCTTTATTTACCTCTCATGTTAAAGAGGGGGTGAACTCAAAGCCCTCCATGGTTTGCACAGCCATTCCAGCTTTTCGCTTTGCTTTGGTATAAGAGAAATATGAGCGATGGCCCATCTGCATTGAATACCCCTGTAGGTGGAGATTATTTATGAACCTGGAAATGCAGCCAAAGGCCAGCCCCCCAGCTGGCATAAATCTAAATGCTGTTGACAAAGGTACACTCAATTACACTGACTGACCTGATGGTTTCAAATTTCTTACCAATTCGATATACTTTGTTCTCAGCAAATGTTTTGTCACTAGACTTTGTTTCTCTGTAGGAATATTTTTGAAGTAACACCAAAGTAATTTCTCAGGCAGCAGGCTGTTTTAGCTTCGACTTCCTTTGCTTCGTCAAAGCATTTTGCAATATCCTTACCTTTATGTTGTGGCACTTGCTACTTACGTAGCATGTGATGATCTCTGTGGTGTGAATGGATGACTGAAACTTTTTTTTCCCTTTTTTTTTTTTTTTTTTTTTTTTTTTTAAGAAAGAAAAAAAAAAGAAAAAGAAAAAGAAAAAAGAAAAAGTGAATTATGCACTTTCCAGAACTAATCTTCAGGCACTTGATCTGTGCTAAAATGCATGAGGCTTTGGGGATTTGTGAACATTTTCATGAATAATAAGAACTTCACAAATAACAGGAAAGCAAGCTTACTGATCTTATTCCCAAATCTTTTATACGTAGAAGAGATATGAACAGTTTTCAGAAAGAGTATGGAGGCAGGTCACTTTTTTTTCTGAAGTGGAAAAAAAGGAGAAACAAAGACTGGGGCATGTGAGAAAAGAAAATGAACCACATTATTTGCAAGGTTCCCACATCCATGAGTATTCCTTAACTTTTATAGATTTTCAATAAATTAGCGTAACTACTGTATCCAGGGTTTCTTGTTGTTTTTCCTTTCCAATGTTGATGTGACTGAGAGGGAATCCGAATGCAACAGCTTAAGAGAAGAAGAGAGGAAATTATCATATTTAATATTTTTTATACAGAAACTGGTGTACTTTATCCAGTATCATCTGATTAACTCTTTTCAGCTCTGCAATGTGTGTGTATGAAAGCAGGGAGGAGAAATGAGAATTAGGCCATATTTTTCCTGGCATGAGGTACTGTTGCTGCAACACTTGTATGACTGGCAGCGTGAGACATAATATTACCTAGAAGAAAACCTTCAAGTGTTGAATTAATTTCCCACCATCTGCAATCTGTCTGTATGGAAATCTAGCTCTAGAGAGAGCGAGAAACTGGGGAACAGATCTGGATATTCAGCAATTAGGTTTGGAGAAATTAAAATTGTTTTCAGGAACTCTTTTCTTGTCAGCTGTTCGGTGGCTGGAAGGGCTCAGTCAGCTGGGGAGCTGGCTTTGGAAAAAGCTCTTTTGCTTAAGTGGCCTGGGAGCATTGGAAGAGAGGAGCAGTGCTGTTTCGCAGAGCTGCTGCCAGTTGCAATTAGGGACAGCCATGGGTGCTGGCAACCAGTCTCGGAGAAAGCATACATGGAAATTTAGCTAGTAGTTATGTCCAAATGGGATTTGCTCCAAAGGATGGTATTGGGTAGGGATGAAATCTTACTGTGATGCAGCTGTAGATGTTGGGAGAGGAAGGAATGGATGGTAGATCAACAGAAGGCACTGGAAGGAAGAGGGAGCAGCAGAAAGGAGGCTGTCAGGCACCTGTCATTTCTTTGACTGCTGCCTACATCAGTGAACCACGGAGAGAAAAACCCTCATGGGAGAAGATGAGTCACTGAATATTCAGTGGAACTGCCTTGTGCAGAGAGCCTGGAAAGGACGGCCCTGTCTAGGCTGCTACTCTTGCAGCCAGAGCATGACGAGCCCTTCCCAGCCTACAGAATGGCAGGGGGTAGGAGACAGAGTGAGGATGTAGTTGCTGGTGGGAGTTCTGTCTCCTGTAATATGCGTATGTTTCTGTGTTCTCTTCTAAGTAAGTGTATAAAGTGCTTTTGAATGGTTCTAAGGAGCTCTGGCTGATGCTGTACAGGCATCATTCTGGTTTTTTCAAGGAGGAGGAAAATATCAAACTCTCTGAAGTGGTAACATGATAACCTGTACAGCAGATGTGCCAGTGGTCGCTAAGGAGCAGAAGCATGCTGGGCCCATATCCCAGAGATTGATGGATGAAAACCATCTCTGCTAGGCTCTCATTTGATGGTTGGACTAGATGATCTTAGTGGTCTTTTCCAAATTTAATGGTTCTGTGATTCCATGATTCCATCTATCAGTGTGTTATTTGTATTTAGCTGTAACCCACAGCCTGTCAGAATCAATCCCCTTGATTCCATAGTGCAGCTTGCAGACCATGTCCTGCATCCCATTGTGTGCCACCTCTTGCTCAGTTTCCAGTCCTTCTGGGGGCCTCCTCAAAGAATTAGAGGGTGTTTTCTAGAAGAAGAGCTTAAATATCAGCCCAAAAGTATTTGTGACCTTTGCTGCTCTTTCTATCTTGAGATATTCTTGGATATTTGAGTGTTGTAGCAATCCATATAGTCAGTTCTCATAGCTTGCCACTTCAAGTGCAGAGAGCTCCCAGGACGAGGTTTTCTAAATTTCTCTTTCTCTGGCTGACTTTTCATTCACCCAGTGGGGGATTGTTTTGAGAACATAGTGACAACTAAGCAAAAGAAAATTCACAGTGACACTTGGGGCAAAGCTCCTTGGCAGTGAGATGAATTGAGCTTCTCAGGGGAAGTCCCAGCAACGCTGTTGTTTGAGACGTTCAAAACTCTGTAGGTCAGAAATCGCAGGGAACTGTTCTTTGCTGGCATATGGACATAGTGGTGGAGATGATGGGTCTGTCTCCTCTCTGACAGCTTTTATTTTTTGTTATTATTTATTGTTTTATCAGCTTCAGATCATTGATTTCACCTCTATTTCAGTCTTGCTGTATATACTACACAGTCCATAATAAGCATGGTACTAAATGATATGCTTTTGTGCTGATGTGGTGCTTGTTTGTTTCCCAGTGGAACAAGGTGATATAAGCACATACATTAAACATATTTATGACAAATTTCTCATCTATTACTTTTATTTAGAGTGGTTTTGAAGTAGTGCAGGTTGTGCTGGAAAACAAACATCTTTTTAGAGGTAGACAGCAAATCCAAAAGTGTATTTGCATCCTTACTCCTTTTTTTTTATTATTATTATTATTTTACACAGGCAACTACAAAGCTGCAAGGGAGAAAAAGAGCTCACTACTTTCATACAGTCAGGACAATAGATTCTGGCTCATCTCTACTTGCTGGAGAATCTCTCCTCAGTAAAGCAGAGACCACAGTAAACTGAGAACTGTGGCCATGTCCTTTCTTTGTTGCTTTGAGTTGGGACAGCTCCCCTGAAGCTGGAAAACTCTTTGGACCTATACCTTTAAAGGCGTAGTGTATAAAGCCAGCAAAGCAATTCACTATTCATGCACATGGCTGTTATTAAGCATTTGTTTTTTGTTTACAAATAGTCTCTATTCCAGCAAAAAGGGACTAGGGAAAATGAGCATGTTTCAGAGGCCAGGGAAAATGTGTTGGGAGGTAAAGGAAACTATCATTTGATTTCTGTGCCCTAGAAAGACCACAGAATATATGTACCTGTACGTGTCACCTGAGAGCTACAGGAGTGTGGTAAATGCTGAGCCCTTGTGTGTTTTAGGAAAGTGTGTCTCTAAAGTGCTTCATGAAAGGAAATTGATACTTACATTAGATAATGTCAAATAAGAGATCTCTCTTGAAGTTGAGTGCCTCCGTTCTTGGCAAGCCTGCTACTTCTTGTCCTGACTTACTTGAGGGAATATTCTTGCCTCCAGCTTTTTAATCTTCACTGATGTCTATCATTTTTCTAGTTTTCCTAGCCTCGTAGAAAGGCTTCAACTGGACTTAGCCTATAGGTTTCAAATGGGCTTATCTGGCTCAACCATGTAAAATGTAGCTCTGGTGTCCTGCTATTGGACCATGTCTATCAACATACTATGAAACTAAGATTCATAGGGAAGAAATGCTTTTCAGATGCACAATTCCTTCTTATAGATATAAATTAGTCTTATTATAATGAATGTTATTAGTCATTTTCTCTTACGCTTATCTTTCATATCTTCTTTAGCTCTGGTAACAACAGTTAAAATGGCAAAAAAAAACCCTGCTACTGGAAAATTGTTAGAATACCTTGAGCAAAATACCTTTGGTGCTCAATTTTTATTCTTTATTTTTTTTGCTAGCCAGATCTTTTTATACTTTTATTACAGTCCTTCTGAATCAGATATTTGGCTTGGATAGCTATTTCTGAACCTGTTTCCCCAAAGACTGTAATTACCAGGTTGTATGGGAATCCTGGGGCCTTCAGGAAGTCCTTTATCCTGATCTGTAATCTGCAGGAATTTAGTTAGTGTAATAATTTGTATCCACATTTGATGTAGTCAACTGACTTTATTTCTGATAGTGACCTTTGTAGGGAACTGAGCTGACATGTGGTGTTCATGTATGCAGTTTGAGGCAAGGCTCTGAGAAAGCAGCAGTATGGACCAGTCTTAAATCCCATATAGAGAAGTCAGATAAAAGAGTCATGAAGTAGCTTGGAAAATAGTGAACATTTATATACCGTAGTAAGAGCCAAAGGCTTGCAACCATGTTAGAAAATGCTTCCAAATTTGGTTACAAGAAGAATGAGAGATTGCAGGCTTTTGAGCTTTCTCTCTTCATTCATTTCCCACAGTATCCACCAATTCATTTACTTTTTCTCCTTTTTCTCTGGCATTTTTCTTTGCTTTCACATTCTGTTCTTTGATCTTCTGCCTCGAATGCTAAGTGACTCTTCTGCCCTGCATACTTCTGTGTGTTTGCAATTTTTTTAAATTTATAATAAAGCTGAGGCCTGATTGTCTTTGAAAGTAGATTCTAGCTGTGTTATTTATCAGCTATGTAGATTGCATTTCCTTAATCTAGTTAGCTATTTGGTTTATAAAGACATATTGCATGCAGTCAGTGGATAATGCAGTTATAAACTACATTGCATAGAATTTCCATTTCTTGTCTGCTGTTTTGGGAACAGATGTGAAAAATTTCATCCTGATCCAATGGCTTTCACTGTTGCTGCTTTCTCTTGAGTGTACTAGGCACTCTCCTCCCTATCTGGCTTTCTGTTTTCTAAATGTTCTTCTTCTATGGATTGGTTTAGTTAAATCCTCTGGTGAGTGGACCTGCCAGCATCGGCCCTCTTGAAGTCACTAAGATGAGCACAGTGATCCTGAGAATGAAGGGCTGTTTGCATTGGCAGGTAACACCAAACAGTTATGACTGAGTGCAGTATATAGTCTTACCCTAAATTATAGCAGCAGAGCCCCCTTAACACCTTCAAACTGAATTTAATTTGGTGATTACAGTCCAGCTTGTCTTCTAATATTTGCCAATTGTCATGTGAACTTGATAGTGATTTTGTTTAGTATTTAATACACTAACTCACTAAATCCCCAGAATGCATGAAGATCTCAGGAAGAGAAGATAAAATGTTTTGAGCTTCTTGCTATGTAATTATCAGTTTTGTCCAGTGCTGTCAACATTACCAATATAATGGGCTCGATGTGAGTCAAAAGGAGCCTAGTCTGTGGCACAGCATCAGAGCTTTTATGGGCCCCTAGAGAGGGTATTTTGAAACACTGGCAAGTCTCATCAGACGATGATATGCTGTCTTTCAAGTGCCTCTCTGCAGCGGTCTGTGTGCAGTGGTGGAACAAATCCAGTCAGCAGCTCTCTTGGTATTGTCCTTTCATCTGGTGATAAAGTAACAGTCTCCAGATGTCTGCCATGGTGGTGTTCAAGTAAGGAGGGAAAGGAACCAGTGGACAAGAGGACCTTTGATACAGAGATGCTAAACTTAGGAGTGGGACCTTCATTCTTGTCTCCTGGGCATGGGTCCAGGTAAGCACATGTAGGTGGAGCAGAATGCAAATGTGTCTGTGCAGGCAGAGCAATGATCCGGATCTGAGGTGATTTGGAGGAGGTGTGTTACAGCAGTTAAGCACAGGACATTTCTTTGCTGGGAGCTGACTTTGATCTTGGAACAGGACTTCTGTGTGAAATGAGTTCTGCTAGGTGCTGGTCTCTTTCCAATTGAGTGACTCCTGTATTTGTAGGTGAATGAGGTTGGAGTTCAGCCCACTTTGCAATTGGGTGCATGTTAACCTATGTCCTCTCTGTGAGACAGATTTGCCTGGCACTCAGGCTGTACCACCCAGTGCAACTGTGAAAGTGAGAAGAATTTGAGAATAAACCTAGAAACAGAGGGTATGCATAACTGACTGTAAAGGCACAATATCTGTCTGTTTGACTTGCAAGCTGAAGTTTCTTTCACAAATTTATTTCCTATAGTCTTGTATCCTCTTATTTCTCTGACATGTATGCTTACATTATAGGATGGGAAGTGATGGTATCTCTTCCCGTGTATCTGGTCCAAAAATGCCCCTCTACTTCTGTCTGCCTTGTGCCTTCAGGTATACACTTTTGGCTCACAAGTACAATAGATACCTCAGTTAAGTGGTCAGTCAGATAGAGAAATATCTGAGAATGCTTTTGACAAAAGTGTGAAATTTTCAAGTACTCCTCTGATGCTATAGTGACTGTAACGTGCCACACAAACTGCATTTATGTGGATTGAGCTGAATGGAAATACAGCCTCACCATAAATTAGAGGACAGGTGACTCTCTTTTCCCTCTGCATTCCTGCCAGCTTGACTGCCCTAGCTCTTCACTCTTTCTCTCATTGCTTGCCCTTTGAACACTGCTCAGGAGCATTGTATAGGATGCTGGGACTGGATGTTTGAGCTGGGCTATCCATGCCTCTGTTTTACAGATGAAGCCAGCCAGACTCCACAGCATGCTAGTAATGATGAGCTGCTCTGTTGTGAGAGGTTGTGCTGTGCAAAGTACCTGCTTCTCTCTGATCCAAGCCCCTGCAAACTGTTGTGCCCACCACAATGCCACTGCCAAGAACTCACAGCAAGGTCATTCTGTGCTTGCATTGTCCTCCAGGGAGATCCACATGCCGGCGGAGTTAATTACACTAACAGCCACAGAAATTATATTGGCCCACCACTGGCCTAGTGAGATGAATATCTCCATTTCTTAGTCACAGGGGGATGTTAATGGTATTTTTATTAACTGGTGACCTGTTGACTGCTATTAGAATATAGATTGTATGCATAAACCAGGTCAGGGTACTGAAGATATGATTATAGAGCAATTACTGTGTCAGCCAGTGTGGCTTCTAATCAGAGCTGGCAAAGAGTCTTTGGAAGCCTGAAAACTGTTTTTGGAGTCCAACAAGAAGAAACAGCTTTGAATCAAAGTCTGTATTGTGCCCTTACATCTTTCTGGAATTATATGTCTGATTTTCTGTGATTAGGATGGGCAGTCGAGGCAGAAAGAAGTCTAAGAAGGACAGCTTTAGTGGAACACAACAGATTAAGGGAGTTCAAAGTGTGAAAACTTTTTTTCTTTCTTTTTTTTTTTTTTATTATATGGTTTATGTTTATTCCTCTGAGCTGTCTGGGGATGCTAATTCTGCTCTTGCCCTTTAAAATGAACTGCAAGGTCATATGGCTGAGTGTCTGGGATGTCAGTAAAAACGATTACACTAATACATGCATCTCATTTGATGAGGGCCATAGCTACACAACCAGATTTAGAAACGCTCCACGTTTGTCAGAACCATTAAAGGAAAAAAGAAATGACAAAATGGAGAGCTTGTGCTTTAGATACAGAATCAGGGGCTGACTCTTTTCTTGAGATGCAGCTGCTCATTCAGAGGTTGAACCGGATGCCTCAGTTCCCAAAGAGTAGCGTTGTTCCACCAGCAGCATCGCTGATCCCAGTGAAACAATGGGAAGAGGCAGAAGAGCTGCTCTGCAGGAATGAGAATTTGAGGCTCACATGTGCCTGGGCTGACACCTGTAAACATATTTGTATTCTCCCATTCACGGACTAGACTTGAACACGCTTGAGGTCACCAGTGCACCTGCCAAATACATTTTATATTTCATGTTTTTCTGTGGTGAACATTGGCTTTACTGGAGGGTAGGGCGCAACAATATTTGTATGTTTATGATTATCCCATTTCCAAAAAAAAAAAAGCTCTAAGAACAGCTGAGATCTGAGCAGCTGAATAACATCATGGTAATCTGAGGCAGAAGCCAGATTTGTGTGTCTGGTTCCCAGGTTTATGAAAAGAACAAAGTTTTTGAGATTCAGGAAGAAACAAAATGGCTACAGATTTCATCTGATGATTAACCTATGGTATGTAGCTTAGAGGATAAGCTACTAGTTTGGAGCTGGAATTGAGCTTCTATAGAAAAAATAAAATTTGAATGGTGAGTCTGCTGCTAGACTTTCTGAGAGAGCTGAGTTGCATGCTGAACCTTGAGGAGGTATGTTTCTGTTTTTTCCATCAGATTTTCAATGATCTCTGCAGTTGCCATTGTAATCAATATGGCTAGTAAGTCCTGAGTATTCTTGAAAATTCATCCATTGATCTTTTGAGATTTGTTCCAATTCTGTCTCCTTTTTTAGCTTGTGAATGAAAAGGACGTATTCTGAGGGGACAAAAAGAGAAGGTGGGAAGAGCAAGAGATTAATGTGCTTCTTGAACCAAACTCCTCGTGAGAGTAAAGGGAAAAATGTTCTTTTGCTGCCGACATGAGCTTCAATCCACCATGAAATGGTGGCAATTCTTGACATACTTTTTTTTTTGTCTCAAAGTTTATTTTGTGCAGTGTCCTCATGAGAGTGTTTGCTTCTGCTTAATAAATAAATAAAAGGATATAATCATTTGTAATCTGAAACATAAACCATCAAGAATTAGAACGGCACTGAGAGGCCCAATAGCAGTTATTCTTGCAAGTGTTAAAATTTTTTCAGCTAATGTCATGGTTCTTTAGTGTTTGACTTATTATCTTTGAATACTGAAATATGCTACTAAGGCAGATTTTCTTTCTTAAACACTTTTTCTCTGACTAACTTCCCATTCCAGCAGCTTGGCATCTATTTAATACTCTGTGTGTCAGAAATTCCCATCTCGGAGATGACTCTATTTCCATCAAAGCAGCAGCCGTACTTTACAATTTCACTTATTAACAGCCTACTGAGATAATTGGGTCTGCCCAGCTCAGTAAAAGTAAAATATTGATGTTTTCTTAGGGTGGATGTAATTATCTTACCCCCCCAGGGAACAGCAGCATGAAGGAGGGAGGGTGTGGTCTAATACACATCCTGCTATGCACCTGCTTGTGCTTTGCAGCGGAGGAAATTAGGAACTCCTAGCACCGTTACATCATTAACAATAGGTGAAGATGGGGAAATGCAAGGAAAGATATTTTCTTTCTAACCTGAAAAACAAAAAACAAAATGACTTTTTCTTTTCTTTTTCTTTTTTTTTTTCTTTTTTTTCTTTTTAAATTTTATTTAAATCCTGGCTTTAGCAGAAGTGTGTCACAGTGTTTCTGTATGTGGTGGTTTCACGCTGATGGCAGCTCAGCACTACCACTCCTTTCTCTCATTCCCCCCTCTTCAGTGCAATGGGGAGAAAATATGATGACAAAAGGCTCAAGAGCTCCTGGGCTCCGCACAGCCACCCCACCAAAACCTTGCTGTATAAACCCAGTATACTAATTATAATACTATGCTATAGAATACTCTCTGTAATATACATCTGCAAACATTCCATTCTAGGGAGAGATGTCTCCTTTATCTCTCCTTCATGAGGAGCTGCAGTGGTGCAGGTTTTTCTTTACTGCCCCACTCACTGAGATTGATGGAGCCAGTTGTACAGGTAAAAAAACAACACTGTTCCAGCCTTTTATTTCTAAGGGTTTTTTTTCTCCAGCAGTTGTTGATGTCCTGATGCCTCTGTGGGACACTAGATAGGTCACTCTCAAATCCAGTAGTACTGGTTATCAAGTGTAATATTAGTAATGACTTATAGCTATCATAGGTCCACTGGTGAACCAGAAGCACTGAGATATGGATGTTCTTGTACTCCCTTGCCCTGAGTTTGCCTTGTCCAACTGCAATTGTGAGATGTTTCAGAGGTGCTGTACAGGCAGTGGACTTTATTTCCCATTGCTGAAAATGGACATGAAGGCATATCAGGATTTAAAAAAAAAAAAAAAAAAAAAAAAAAAAAAAAAGCACTTTTTCCTCCCCTTTTTTTTCTGGTTCTGGTTGTTTTAAATGAGTGGTAGAAGACAACTTCAAAAGAAGATCTGAAATATCATAGAACACCGAGTGTGACTTAGATGTTCCTATCTCATTGTCCTGTCTTTGGCACATAGAACCTCACCTCTAATTGAAAATGTGATAAAGGCTCCTAAGTCATTTTGGTTGCCAGTGAAGGTATTTTACATAGCTCACATACTTGGTTAAGAAAGTGTTGCAACATCCAAATCAGTGGAGACAAACTGCAGTTTTCAGGCCTGGCTATGGTTTGATCACATCAGTTTGTTTCACTTTCAAGAAGAGCTATACCAGCTTAAAAGCTGCAAAAATCTTGATGTGCTCTCTCTCCTGTTAGCAGCACTGCAGAGGCATTTTCTTGTTTTGGAGAAAGCCTCCTGTTCTGCTATGCCACAAATGATGTATACAGCTCTGCAAAATGGCTGGAGGCAGCATTATAATTTTTCAGGTTGCTTTTGCAGTCAACTCTGGAGTGCTTCGTATGGAGGTCAGTGATAGATGTCTCTTGAGCAAGAATTAGGAAAATGGTGTAAAACCAGCAGGGCTTGTTCCTCTTGTGCTTTAAGAGCGCACTGCCTCAGACTTCTAATACAAAGATGGGGCTCTGTCACCATCATTGTGACTTAAAAATCAGCCGCTTCCAGGATGCCAGCCAAAAAAGAGAGACTTTTAAGCAGGCCAGTTCCTGCTTAGGCAGACTGTGAAATAAGTGGTCATGTTTCTGAAAGAGCTCACCATGTTCTGGCAGTAACTGTCACAGTAGGAATTGCTGGGCCCTGGGCACTTTGGTATATCTGGCCTTTATTTGGATAATGGGAGCTGAGCAGTTTGGAAAAATCTGTCCCTAATTATTGGTGCAGAGCCCTTGAAAATCTGGCCCCAAGCTCTTCTCAAATAAAAAATCTGGCCTCATGGGCACAACACTGTCAGAAGCGGTGCCTGGCATAAAGTGCTTCTTATCCTTTTCAGTGATTCTGTCCTCCTGTGAAGTTTCTAATTTACTTTAATTGCTTTAAAACTTTTTAAATGAGGCTATTTAATGGCTAGGATTTTGACTTATGGATCGAAGCTTCACTGCACTCCACATTAAATGGCGTGCATTTCGTTATGCCTAAATTCTATTGTTATGCCTGCCCTTTGTGCTGCCTTTTCATTTTCCAGTTTGGGGGTAGTTACGTTTCTAGGGCTCCCATCTGTCATAATTTAGTGTTTCTTCAGCACTTTTTCTCATCTTAGGAAGCCATTCAGCATGTCCAAATATTGCTTTATGCCTGCATGGACAATGCTCTCTATCTTTGGAGGCGTCTGTTCTGTTTCACAAAGGGAAACATTGCCGTACATCTGAGTGTGGACCGAATGCAACGACATCTCTTTGAGCCACTGGGTTGTAAAGAGATGAACTCGCTGGCTGTCCTCTCTCAAAGCCTTTCATGAGCCTGACTGTTCCTGGGGGTTTCTTTGCATGGACCACAATTGAGCCTAGTTCTTCTTGTGATTGCTGTTTCACAGAGGGTAGCGCTACGCAGAGCTAAGAATGGAGTTTTGTTGCATTTAAATTCATGTCCCCGGTAGCCATTGGCTGGAGCTAAAAGGCTGAATCCGCGTCTTGTTAATTAAGTCCTCCTGTCTTTCTTGTGGGAACTGTTTTGAATGGCATTTCTCTTGGTCCTGTCTTCTACCTGGGGTAATAGTCTGCTCTGCTGTTCTTTGCAGCAGAAAGAAAGATCCCTTTGACAACACGCCTGTCAGAAAGTTGGGAAGGGGAATGGTGTCAAGAGAGCAAAGAGCTAAAAGTGTGATACAGGAAGCTAGAACTGGGCCAGGAGACTCATCATCTATCCTGGGTCTTGGAGAAAATGGTTGGAATCCCTAGCAGCTGAAGTTGGGACTTTTGCCTCTGTGCTTCAGAATGATAACACATCCAGTGAAACAATAACTACCCAAAGCCAAAAGTGAGAAAACATCCATTCCAGCAGCTGAGGCCACTGCTGTCGCAGAGTTTTTGTGCATCCCTTGATAGACTGTGGATCTGTTCCATGCCTTAATTTCTGTTTGTAGCACAGGAGCCACAAAGCCTGCCTGTCTTTCAGAGCCATTCTGAATGATTTTTGCAGCATTCTTTTCTCTTGTGGTTTTGTTTGTTTGTTTGTTTGTTCGTTTTTCCCTTGCATTTGTAAAATTAGCAGGGGCAATCTGGTAAGAAAGCAGCTTTCACAAGGACCTTCAGCTTTGTGTAGAAGATAGTATGATTTGCTTAATTATGAGAGCAGAGGCTTTCTTTATTGCATAGAAGTCAATTGAGACCTATACCTGGAGTTGTTTTAGCAAAAGTGCCACACATTGCCTGACCTGAGCTACTTCTTGTTTACTGGCCTGACCAGATGAGATTCCAGCACAGGTTTATGCTGCTGCAGAAACCAACACGCTGAATTTCTTGCTCCAGGGAAGTCAGCTGCTACATTCTTCAGTTTCAATGAAACTGAAGTTTCAAGTCAATTTCTAGGGAGAGATCCTTTGGGTTATATCTGCTTGTTTGTCAGATAGGTCCTTCTGTTGTTTTTGGTTTTGGTGAGGGATAGGTTTTCCCTTCTTGCACAGCCATTGTGTCACGAGTGGCAGAAGAGCAAATGCTCAGGGACTGAGGTACCAGTAATGCTTTGAAGCCAGTCAGAGGTGCACTGTAACACCTGGAGATGACTGAAATTTGGAAGAAGAGTGTGTGTGTCATTGAGGCAGAAGCGCTGTGTGCTTTCTGGAAAGATGGCTGTTAAGGAAGAGGGGTGTTCTTTGTATTTTCTCATTCAGTAGCAGTATACAGTCACTCATATCCACAATGGCAAGAAACCACAAGCAGAAAACAATCTGGAGATGTTTCTCTGGCAGCATCCTGGAATTTTTCCTGGGGAAACAAGGTTTGCATGCTAGGTGAAATTCAGACAGGTAGGTGGTTAGCAGCCCATGAGATGCATTCATCTCATCCTGCTGCTTTTATTTATTTATTTATTTTAAAGGCATCCCCTTCTCCCCTCACCATTTAAAATACAAAATAATAATTAAGAGTTTCTGCAGAGGCTCCAGATGGATTAGGGATGTCTCCCAAGAGGTTGGCTGACATTTCTGTTCTCTGAGTGTCTCTGCTCCACTCCCTCTTCAAGCAGCAAACCTCGAATCCAGCGGCCATCTGATTAAACAACAAAGCATCAGCAAGTACTAAAAGTCACTTCTCTTGGGCCAGGCTGCGCTGACAGCAAGGGCAGAAACAGAAAATGATGAAAGGGGAGGAAGTCTTTTGGTGCAAAACCTGTCTCTTGCTACTGCATGGAGAGCTGGAAGATGAAATGTTTTCCATCGTATGATCCTGGCTGGGCTGCTGCTTGCTGTGTCCTAATAGCCTGGATCCTGGCTGCAAGTAGACAGAGATTTGATTTGTATCCTGTGCACCACTGTGTGCGTTTGTGTGAGGTTGTGCAAATAAGGGTTATTAACTCCATGATTAGACTCAGTTATCCAAACATTTCTCCACATGAAACACTGTTTTACAGAATTTCCTCTGGAAGACATTACCACACCTCCCTGCACCATCCCTGCCCCATCTCTCTCTGACTGTCCTCTCTGACTGCAGGCTGCAGAGCGCTCAGTTCTCTGCCTCAGCTTGCACTACAGCCAAGCCAGTGCTCCCTTGCTGCTCTCCCAGGGCTCCCGACACACAGCTCTGCCTCGATGTGACACTGCCAGACACAGGCGTCACCAAAACAGGCACTGCTTTTCCACGCTTGAGCATTGCATGCTAAGGTGGTAATGCTGCTTTCACAACTGAATTAGCGTCCCTCCTAAGCAACGTGCTGGGGAGAGCAATATGGGACAGGGAGCAGAAATACCTGCTTGAGTTGGTTCTTGATGTGCCTGCCCTGTGTGACACGCAGCTCTGGTAATGTGACCAATTTTAGGGCTTTTATCAAGAGTGTTGTTATAGTTGGTATATTTCTTAAAGTCACAGCTCTTGGTGACATGCTATTACACGAAAATCCAACCTGCCGCTACTTTCTTTTCAAAGGAAGTTTCTAGTCCTTCAGGGTGAAAAGGTGGACAGAAGAGATTTATATAAAAAGGAAGGAGAGAGGAAAGAAAATCTGCAATGTTCTTTTTAAAAAGAAGTTATGCTTTTTAAGTCAAGCATCCTGCATTTGGAGGAATGTGATATATATAGTTTTTAATAATTAGAGCCCCCTATATTAAGGTAGCTTTACCATTTCATCAAGCCCACAGTAGTCATTTATTTTGTGCTACATCTTGCAGCAATTGCCACCAAAATGTGTATGCCACTGTATTTAGTCCTTACTGATGCTAGATGGCTCTGGTTCAGGTATTAAACTGTCTTGACTTTCGGTTTTGTAACCCTCAGAGCAGGAAACACTTCTTAAGCCACAAGTGAGAGCCCACTCTTTGCTTATGGGAGGCAGTTACAGCCTTTGCCGGGGGGGCTTTGGTCGGCAGACTGAGCAAGCACAGTTGCTCTGCTCCTTCTGCTCTCACATTTGACTTTTAATTTTTGCATCTGAATTATGAAATGCCACCTCCACTAGCCGCTGCCAGGAGCAAGGAGCATTAATATTGATGTTGGAAGGCCCTGCTGCAGAGCAGTAAGGTGATTTAAGGGTGAGAATTATCAGGGATAGCATCAGAGTAAATAAATTCAAGGTCCAATTTATTTTTTCTTTCATCTAGCTCTGTGTTTTTATTCTTTTCTTTCTTTCTTTTTTTTTTTTTTTTTGTCAAGGCAGATTTAATAAAATAAAATAATTTAAAAGATGGAAGAAAAAGTGTATCGACAGATTGTGTAAGCTGCTGACTCGATTGGTTTGTAATGCTTGTGCCTTGTTCTTCCCATTGCTTGTCAGGAGGGAGGCAGCCCCACAGAGCCCAGTGGCCAGAATCTGCCTGTTACTTTTTCTTTGTCAGAAAATGGAGTGTACTGGGCTCATTCTGGGCATTGTGGTGGAGGCTGTCACGTCTACTGCTATTACCTCTTCTGGTAAACAGGTTGAAGCAAGGCTTCTAAGCTTCCAGCTGTGACAGAGACGGTGACATGTCCCTTGTGCTTTGCCTGTGCTGTGGTACAAGGCCCGAGCTGGGCAGTGAGGTGCAGGGCGGGATAGGCGGTGTGGTGCCCACAACACAGCCACACTGCTCTGCAGGCAGGCAGAGCTGTCAGGCCAGCAGCTTTTACTTGTCTCTCCCCAGGGACCTCACTGAGTCATCCCCTTTCCATGCCAAGCTGAAGAGTGAAGCGACTGCAGGACCCGCAGTGCTTTGTTTTTGCAGTGAAGTGTGCAGACGGGGCAGCATGATGACACACTGTTCTGTAGAGTTAATGGCTCGTTTTGTTGCTGGTGACTGATGCCAACACTGGGACGTTTTCCTGCAGGGAAGCTCTAGAGTAGTCAGGGCTCACCACCACAGTGCAGACCAGTGACATGCTCATGGGCCTGCAGGAAATAAATATGACTCAGGTAGGAGGGACTGTTTTTTCCTTTTTTCCCACAGCAAATGCCAAGAATACATAGAATCATAGGATAATGCAAGTTGAAGGGACCCACAAGGACCATCAAGTCTGACTCCTGGCTCCACACAGCACCACATGATGCAATTTCCATTCATATTTTCTTCCCTTAGAAACCAGAGATTGCAACTGTGGTTCCCTAAGACGCTCCTCTTTTCCAGAGGCCATCACACAGCCATTCCCTGACCTTCCTACGTGGTAGCAGTAACTACAAAAGGATTGGAAATGACAGTTCATGGGGGATGCAGATATGCAAACTTGTTTTCCATGGCACTGTCCAGTTTGATATCAAGGCTTTTGCAGCTCTTGGGGAGTTTTACCTTTTTTCCTTCTTAAGAAAACTGTGCTTGCTACTGTGCCTGCCTCTAGCATCTCCCTTCCCTCTGAAGCTTGAGTTCTTTTGCCTTCCACAGCTAGGGCATCTCTGCCTCAGATGTTGCTTTTGATGGGATTTTTTTTCCCTTACCCATCTTAGTTTCTTCTGACCCCTATTCTGTTTTTATAATGAGGCCATGTTAATTCATGCTGAGTGCTTATGAGTTTTCTTTAAGCACAGAGAGAGGTCACTGAGAAATGGCTGGGGGTGTTTCTTTCTTCCCATGGCTGCTGTTCAGAAGGTCTGATCAATTTATTTCCCTATCACCATCAAACCATTTCCTGGCACAATTAACAGCAGTGCCTTGTGCAGGCATTGCGAAGGGAGGGGAAGAAGGGAGCAAATAAACTGACAGAGGAGATACGGATAGGAAGATAGGGTCTAGGAGAAGATAGGTCTGCACCAACAAAGGTCTTTCTACACAAATACCAGCTGCTAAGTTGTTGTGTGGCAGAGGCCAATGATTTTGCATAGTGTAACTGGTAAGGGAAAAGCAAATTAAACAGTTATTAGAGAGAGAGGCAAGTGGTTGGTACCTTGCAGCGGCCTATAAGCAGATCTGTCAATCTTCTTCATTAATTGAAGACAGGCCTTAAGGGGAGCACTTTTTCAGGATGTTTACTTAGTTACATAGAAGGTCCTGTCCCTTAGCGAGAGCCTTATCATCCTTATTAGTGGTAACACAATAATAATAACGCTGACAAATATTACTTCCTCTTGAATGAATCCTCTTGGAGTTGTTTTTATTATTATTATTGTTATAAAAAAAAATCAGCCTCCTCATGCTGGGCTATAATTACCATTTTTATGAGAACTGTGTATTCTCTTTTTTTTTCTGCGTGGAAAAAGATTTGTTTATCAAGAATTTCTCTTCCTGTACTGCATTTTTTAAGTATTCTTCTTCAACCTAGGCAATAGGTGTTGGGATTTCAGGCTGAATGAGAGACCTGGTATGGATGGAAAGGTGAAAGATCAGATGCCTGGTTAGATTGAATTGGTACACATCCAGGAGAGGTTCTGGTGCTGCACTGCTTCCTGCCATTTGAAACTTTCACACAAATGGAGAAAAAGAGAGTGAAACAGTTAATCCCTGTGAAGCATTTATCCAGACTCAGCAACAAACATCTCACTCTGATTTGGGGAACTGTTTTGTAAATGAAAAATAAAACAAGCTCTTTTAGTCACCCTCTAACCTGAACTTTCCGTGCCTTGGCTTATTCAAGCAGAGCAGTTCAAATCAGAACAAAACCAGAGAAATCTCTCATGAAAGTGGGTAACCAGAACTATAACTTCTTTCAGATGAGATCTGCCCAGCGTTTTCTGTAATGACATCTCCATTTCTTTGTCAGTACAGTTGCCCCATGAGGCATGGGCATACCATGAGGTACTCCCAGCTCTGTCTTCTCCATTGTTCTTTCCTACTAACAAGCTCCCCACTTGCATGACAAACTTCAGCTGTAGTTCTTGACCTTGCACTTCATTCTTTTCCCATTTTTGTTTGTCCAGGCCTCAAGGTCAGGTGGTTCATTGTTTATATGTCTCAGTCTCCCTCTGCGCTGACAGTGTTTTCCAACTATGTGTCATCCGTTGACTTCAATAGCACGCTCTTACTTTTATGCTAAGATCAATCATGAAAATATTAAATAAAGTTGGTCTCAGTCCTTGAGGAGCTCTATTAATAAATTCCCCTTTCTGCCTGACCAGTTGTCATCTCTTTCATCAATTTCTTATTTGCCTTACAGTTCTTTACTAATGCCATCATCTGCATCATAACTAATAATTCTCTTTAAGACGTTGGATCCAATGTTTTACTTAAACTGTGATAGATTAGTCTACTACATTTCTTTTGTCTAAAAAATCAGTTATCAGAAAAGGCAGTTGGTTTGTTTAGAGCTTTCACAGAAACTGTACAGCATTTTATCCTATTTTCCGCTCACCTTGATGTCTTTAATTACTTCAGCTTGTATTCCAAAGCCTTGCATACTGTCAAGATTGTGTAAATAAATCTGTAGTTGCCCAAATCACTTTCTCTTTTTTTCTTGCTTTTATGTTTTAAATTGAGTATTTTGCAGTAACATAAGACCCTTCAATTTTGATCGGTGTGCTGAGATCCTTGCAGTTCACCCTGCAATGTTCCCTATCAGTTCTTCATATGTTCTGGGGTGAAAGTTCTTTATTCCACCTACGTGTATGTGCTATGAACTCAGAGTTTTCCTCCACTCCAGGAATTATTATTTCCATTTTCTCATTCCCATTAGCTATATTGCCCTTGTCCTGTACTCGGTATCACCATTCGTATTAAAACAATAAGCCAAGTCTTCATTTATTTTTTGGCATACACACAGATCTTCCTCATTCTCTACACTATGCTGACTGCATAGAACTCCTGCTTAGTTTTTCTTTGCTGTCCTTTTATTAATATGACCAAGGAGTCTTTCTACTACTACTGTTAATATTATTTGTGAGGTCTTAGCATACCCTGACTTTTGACAATCATCACTTTATTTGTGTGCTTCTGGACCACAAGGAAAATTCATTTGTTGATTCTTTCTTCTTTTCTTTGCAGGTTTTACCCCTGCACCAATATCCTTTTTACAGGGATTTCTTGTTCCTAGAGCTGTGCTCTATCATTCGTGAGAGAGAACATACAAAGTTTGCACAATACATCAGTGCCTGAGTATATTAAAATAAAATTGCTAATTCCCATCACCTTTTCATTACTTCCATTTCACATGTTTTAAAAAGAGGGCATAAACTTCCATATTTTAATAAGCAAGTTTAAACCATAGGTTCAAATTCAGCCTCTACATCTGAAATGTAGAGAAACTTCCATCAAAATTCCCAACACAAAAGCTTGGATTTGTGTGTATTTTGAGCATTTGTTTGTGGACTCAATGATATAGAAATAAATTTTGCCTTTGCTGCTCCAGTAATAGGTGGGTGGAATTGTCTCATTGTGAATGATGCTTCCTGGGACAGATTATAGCTATTGAGGTAGCGAAGGATCAGGAGACCTCGGGATGTGAACAGGTGAGATCAATCCAGACTTCAGTAGTACTGGCACTGTGGTGTGCTTGCTCTCCTTCCATACGAAATGAGAGCAAGGAAGGTGCCTCCCAGATTACTGCTCAGTGAAGATTAGACAAGATGGAGTTTGCTTGGATTTGAGCTTATTTGTATTCATTGGAGTCCTCGACGCCCACCTCAATTCCAGCAACCTAAAAAATAATGGTTGCGTTAAAGCTTTCCAGCAAATGCCCACAACACAGATCATTATCATCTGAGTGACAGAAGGGAAAGAGATGAGGGGGAGGAGAGGCAAAGGGAAGCAGTACCCTGCTGCTGCTGCCTGGATTCACATTGTGCAGCACCCCAATAGTCACAAACGGGGAGTGTTTTTTCCAATAGAAATTGCATGCATCTGCCCTAATAGTGAAAGCAGGGACTTGCAGCTCCACGCAAACGTTCAGGTGTTCACAAACACTGAATTTAATAGAACAGCACACAACTACCACAGAATCTGCAGTCACTGTTGTGTCTAGCAATCATCCAGACACCCTCATGCAATTAAAATAAAAATTATTATAACAAAACAAAACCGTATTTTCACATCTATTGCCTATGGGCTAACCATTTAAAAAATATATATATATGAAAAAAAAAACCCAAATCCTCAAGAACAGAAAGATTTAGCATCAGTACAGGATACATGCACAAGAGCTGAACCTTACATCTCATCTCCCCAAATAGTTTTCCTTTCTTTAATTCTTCATGGTCTGTTCTTTGCTCTTCCATGACTTGTAGTAACTTGAGGCTGTGTATTAGATGAGTACAGGGTCAGCTAGAGAGCTGTGCCTTTTGAATTACTGAGGGTTATCTATCTGAGTTGTAAGCTGTAATGTGAAATAGTACATGGACAATTGTGCACTGATCGATATGAATCCAACTGGGCATACAAAGTTTCTTCTGTCCTTCACCCTGAACCCAAAGTCTTATGCAATGCTAAGTTTAATGGTAGCTATTCCCCTCTCTTGTCCTTAGTTAACAAAAGGTAGGTGTAGGATATCCATGACAAAGAGGCGTATTCTGGTGCTTGTCTACTGAAAGGGTCAGTACCTACATGGCTGGGTTGCCTATGTATGGGTAGCTATGGGTTTATGCTCTTGTGTATGTGACGTATGCACTGAAGGCTGCACATGGAACATAGGACTTATGCCCTTCAGGAGAGCCAGGCAGTGTACACTAGGGTCCCTCAGATGGCATCAGCTGCCTGTATTTAGGAAACTGAATCACACCCTGTTTGATTCACGGGAAGACAATGTAACGGTTTACTATTAGATTTCAACAAAGCCTGAGTACTCTGCCATGAAAAATGTTTTATAGGGTTAATAGCTGATATCTGTGCTTGCACAGAGACAGACGTATAACTGCAATAAAAGCCAACCAAACAGGCAGCACATGAAGGCTAATTATCTAAATGCATTTTCTCTTTCTCTGTTTTTATTTGCTACGCTTTCAAATAGCAGAGAGAAAAACTGTACATAGAGCAGTTGTTTTGACCAGGTTTTGTATCTTCCAGATTTGAGCAAGTTGGGCTTTATAGCAATGCTATTTCATTGTCTCAAGCTTCAGTGGCAGTTTATTTGCTTTGCTACACATTTGGAGGGGCTTTTCTTCTTAATCTCAGAGGCAGTGTGTGTGTTGTTGTAGGTAACAGTGCCAGGGGACCTTTCCAGCTGCCCCTGGATGTAGCAGTGACAAAACAGTTACTTGCTACTTGATGTTAGCATGTTTTTAAGAGATTTGAGGAGATTTATGCACATATGCATGAAATTGTTTGAATGTCTTTTGGCAGTTTGGGGAATGAGAAGTCACAAACTAGATGTGAGATGCAGACTCCTTGGCACAACTCATATCGCTTCAGGGGTGCTTGCTCTGCTTTTGTATGGCACCAGCCCATCAATGACTTTTTAAATGGGAAGAATGAGATGTAGGAAAAGTTGAGCTATCCCACCAAAAATGGGAATTGATGTGTAGTATTTCTGAGAAATGTTCTTTGTTGAGAAAAAGGCTAATTAACAGCAGGCCCATGACATTCATTGCTAGAACATCCATGAGGACTGACATTCCTCCCACTGTGTAACTTCTGAGGGATGGACACAGGAAAGAATTCAGGTCTTTGGAGCATCATTTACACAGGTAGTTTTTTTGTTTGTTTGTTGGGTTGGTTTTTTTTTTAGGGCTTTTTGTTTGTTTCTTTGCTTCTTTTCTGAAAGAGCTCCTGCAGTGTCTCTTAAAAGCAGTTTTGCCCTGGTTGCTGTCACCTCTGCCCACCACCAGCAGAGTGTGTGTGGTGGAGTGAACAAGTGCTCTTCCATCGTCTGTCCCTCAAGAGGGATGGTGCAGTCCTTAACTCCAGCTGGAACAGCAAGGTTCTTTAGCTCTCTTTGCTCTAGGAGGTCCTTGATTCAGCCTCAATCAATTGGCCATTTTGTAGTAATTTTTAAGACAGATGACTCTAACCTGTCTTATGACTGAACTTGAACATAATTTCATAGCCTCTGAAGGTGGAAAGCAGGAACATTTAAAACTGATCTTACAAGATGTAGTTCAGGGAATTTCCCTTGAGAAAGGGAGGGAGGGAGAAGGGTAGAACATACAGTAAGATCATGACAAAAGGAAGTGGGGCTTCTCTTTTGCTGAATAAGACTCTGGTAGTTAGTCTTTCCCTCATAATGGCAATGTGAAGGAAGTGACGCTTATCAACAAGTACATGCTGTTAGCTATGTTTGGCAAACTTCAATGTAGATAACAAATGCAAGAGAGGATAGCAGATTTTCTTCAAAGAGGACAATGTGTGTGTTTGTATGTATATCTTAGGATATCTCCTCTCAGTACATATTGTTCTCTTCAACATCAAGAACATCATTTTCAGTGAGAGTTTATTGAAGGCATGAGAGTGCAAGGGAAGCAGCACAGTCATAATGCTGATGTCAGCAGCAGGTCTGCCATTGTTCCGATGCCTGCCCTTCCTAAGCACCTGTTCAGGCATCAATGGAAATTAGAGTCTTTGATTTGACTGCATTTCTTTACGTGACATCTCTTCCTGTTACTGTTATCTTATACAAACATCTAAGATCCCAGCAGTGTGAGACTACCCTGTACTGTTGAATGTACACAGTGCCCCCACAGTTTGACTGGAACGGCTATCCCGATTTATAATTGGGATGCTCCAGTCAAGGAGTTAAAAGAGTAATGATATGCCTTTGTCTATATAAGCAATATTGCAGACCTATTGGAGAAGATCTGTAGAATGAAACGTCGGGACCTGTCTGCAAAAATTCCGAGGTCAGGAAATGTGTTTTGAATTAGATCTGCCTGTAAATTAAATACCTACTAGCATCTGCATCTTATTTTCAGCAGAAGGAAATCCAGTCTGTGCACTCCTAGAGTACTTTGCAGTCCAGACTCAGGGAATGGGGATGACCTAGACATGCACTTCAAAATCTCATTTATGCCATGAACTGAAATACTGCTTCCTTGAAATCCTGGGAGATCTTTCCATTCAAGAAGAATATGGGGAAAGCTGGCCCCTGGAAAGGGGAAGTTCTTCAGTAGTATTGTTATTCCTGTATTGGCATTCGTCACTATCAGTAAATACGTTTCTTGGCATTATAAATTTAATTAGAGATTTCTAGTGATGGTGACCAGGTTTCTTGGGTTTCAGAGGAGACGTAGTACTTGAAATTAATGGCCCCACTGGATTTCACTTCATCACTAATGATGAGTTCGTGATGATCTGTTTGGAAATAAACTCGGTGTAGATAGTGTTGTAAAACTACCCAAATTGGATCCATCTGCAGTGATCAAGCCTGGAACTTCAAACCTAAGTGGCTGTGAACTTTAGAGCTTTATTTTACAGTTTGAATAAATACCTGCCAAGTTTTGGAAGACTGTATTCTCGCTGAGCTTTTGAGTTGCAAGCATAGGTCAGTGTATGCTTCCATAAAGTATTCACTGGCAGTTCTCCTGGGATAGTATTGTATTATCAAGCCTGTCAGCGTTTGGATAATGCCCTCCTTAACATGCTTTAGCTTTTGGTTGGACCTGAAGTGGACAGACGTTTGCACTTGATGGTCTATGTAGATCCCTTCCAACTGAACTATTCCGTTTTTTATCTTCTCACAGCTTGGATGAGGCACTACCATAACCAGGTTCATCACTGCAGAAAGTAATGCCAGGAT
Organism: Phasianus colchicus; assembly: GCF_987193195.1. NCBI lineage: Eukaryota > Metazoa > Chordata > Aves > Galliformes > Phasianidae > Phasianus > Phasianus colchicus. The sequence goes on from NC_143436.1 coordinate 83,922,219, forward strand.
GGCCTGATTTGCTGTGCTGTGTTTCTTCCTGAGATGGTGATATAGTATACCACCATGGTGTGGTAAAAGGGAGTCATAGTGCTACTTAGTGAGACAGCGCTGTGTAAAATCACAAAGTAATGTGATATAGATTACGTGCTTTTCACGTAAAAGTGAGATCTGGTCATGGATGCGCCTGTTCACAAGAATTAAAGATGTGAGGATGCACCATCCTCAATATTCCTTAATTAAATCTACCTGAAAGAGGCACCAGAGCCACACCATAAATTTTGCTCCTTATAAAACTTTGGTCATGAGACCAAAGTGAATAAAAATACAAAAGGGTCCCACCTCTTAATTCCTCTTGGTGGCTTTCACCACAGCTGTCCTTTCAGCTTCCGTTAGAGGGATTTGGGGGAGCATTTAGTACAGGTACGTGTACCAAAGAGATGGAATAAAACTCAGTTTAAGACATGCATAGATTGCAAGATTTGTCTCCTATGCTGTATTTTCTACCACTCTAATTGCAAAAGCATGTAGAAAGTCATGTTGCTGTAATGAAGGATAAATATCTTACAACTGGAAGCACAGATTTTTAGCTGTAGTATTCCAGCAGCAAAATTTCAGCTTAGAAATTTACTCTTCTTGAACTCTTCTAAAAATTTTTAGTAGATACAGAGGTCATCTGCACAATTTCCTGTAATAAGCTTCTCCTATGAGGTGACCCTTAAAAAAACCACTGACATCCCACCCCAAAGATGACTGCATTTTAGCAGCAGGTGTAAGGAAATGCCAGTATTCTACAGTGTGTATTTAAATCTTCTGAATCCTTCACGATAAAGTGCAATATAAATGTCTGATGATAATAGGGTTTGGAAACATTGTCCTTGCTCTATACCTTGTAGCTGGTTGAATGATTTACTGACTAATTATCTGATAGCAGGTAGCAGTAACTTACCCCCAAAGCACGTATTAGTGATGTTGATAAAAAAGACAGCCTTAGCCAACATGGTTCACCATGATACCTACAAGGTGGGGATCCTTTTGAAATAATGCTATCAGCCAACATAACTCTAAAGGCAGGAAGAATCCACACTTCATGTAGTTTGGGAACAAAACTGTGAGAGTCTAAAGAAGGAGAGATCTTCCCAGTGTTACATTTATACCTATCTGGCATTAGATGTGGTACTATCTAGTATTATTTAAGTGCTGTATTTGATGAGAAAAAAAGGCATCAGAGTCACAAAACTGATGTTTCATCAAATCAGATTTGGGGAGCAGGAGGGACCTTGAAATGCCTATTTAGGGCTCTCTGATTCCTTTCTGCCACTGTTTTTGAAGCTGTGCCAGGCACTTCCATTAATGATGCAGCACACAGGTCAGGAATGCTGAAGGAAAATGTGGGACAGTTGTTGAAAGGGCAGGAACCTGTGGCCAAGTGAGTTGGAAAAGGAACTCAATACTTTCTTCACCTCAGTCTTTGCTGGTAAGATTTGCTTTTGGGAATCCCATGCCTCTGAGACCAGTAGAAGATACTAGCACAGTGAAGAAAGGATTGGTAGAGGAGGTTTGAGGACGTTTAAACAAACCAGAGACAAACTAGTCTGTGAGACCTGACAAAATACATCCTGTAGTGCTGAAGGAGCTGGCTGATGTCCTTGTGAAGCCATTCTTTATTGCTTTTGAAAGGAGTTGGTATTTGGGGGCGGTTCCTGAAGACCGGGGAGAAAAAACTGTCATACTCATCTTCAAGAAGGGCAAGAAGGGATACTCATAGAACTATGGGCTGGTGAACTACACCTCAGTCTCTGGGAAGGTAAAGTAGGAAATTATCCTGCAAACCCTTTCTAGATGCCGCTTTGGAGTTGTCAAGGCAGATTTGCAAAGAAAAGACTAGTTCAGTGTGTGAGTGCATACTGGGGATTTTGACAGTTGATATTGTTTGATATTGTTTGGTTTTATTTTAGAAAGGCTTTTGATGCTGTCTCTTCATTGACAAACTGGTTAAATACAGACTGGTAAGTGTGCAGAAGAGTGGATTAAAAACTGGAACCAGTCTTCTCTGTGACAACCAGTGAAGGTATAAGAGATGACAGCCACAAGCTGCAATACAAGAAATTCCATTTAATTACAAGAACAAAAAGAACTTTTTAACTGCAGAAGTGCACAAACACTGTAACAGGCTGCCCAGAGAGTTGTTGGAGACATTAAAAATTACACATGGCTCTGAGCAACCTGCTCAAGTTAACCTTGCTCCAGTTAACCTAGCAGATGAACTTTCCAATCTCAATGACTATCCTGGGAATCTGAATGTTTATGTTTGATGGACAGTATCTGTTAGGTTCAGAGCTGTAAACAGGGAATGAAGATGGTTGGTCAGCATCCTGTATGTGAAAGAAAACTGATGTACACTTCCACTTTTCTTTTGGAAGTTATCTTGAACTCACTTAAAAATGTCTGAACAGCATCTCTTGGCTACTCACTTTTCCAAACTTCTTTGGCATGAAAGAACTGCAGTCACATAACAATCAAATAAACTCTTGCATTTTGGTAAGACTTCCTACTTATCTTGCCAAGCATTGATGTCAGCACAGAATCTCATTTTTTTTAAGAAGTTTCACTCCCATTTGAAAAGGTGGAATTATGTGTTGGCAGAATGGACAGTGAAGAGAGTATGCAAAGATGCTCACTTTCCCTTTGAATCTTGGATTGATGACTGTATATTGACCCATTTGTGTAACGCAAAAGCAGTCCTGAGAAGGAATGCAAAAAGAATAATTATTGTAATTCATGCCATACAGATCCTTCTGAGGTATTCTGGTGATTCATTTGCACACTGAAACAATCCTCCTGATCTTTAATTGGTAACTTGCTCTTGTGTGTTTTGGAATTAAATCTGCTGGCTAGGGCAACAATGTGAAGGTAAAAAGAAGAACCAGTACAGCTGTAGGAAAAGCTAAACACTTATGAGCAGGTGAGGGCAATTTGTCAACAGGTTCCATGCAAATGCTAAATATTCCAGGAAAGAAAAGGTCCACCTTGGTTAATGCTGAAGACAATTTTTTGGCTTTGGCAGTCAGGAGAGGAGCAAACATGTAGTTGTTTCATTTATAAACAGAGCCTGTTTGTTGTTAAGCCACTGCAGAACAATAAACTTCCTGTCTAAATAATTGTCTATTCCCACCACAGCCCTTGTATGCTGAAGAGATACAGGAACTCAAGGTTCTGATAGAAAATATTGATCTTTTGGTTGAGGTCAGCTAGTGGTGATGAGAAAGGAAGGGAGAAGGATGGGAAAGTGTGAGCTCTCTACGTGTTGTTGTTGTTGGTTTTTTTTTCCCCAAGAGCATCCACTTGAAGAAACCACAGGAAATGTCCTTGTTTCATTAGTTCATTGTAAAGCTCTCCCCTTTGCAATTGAGACATTCAGCCTCTTGGGAAAGACAGCTAAACAGAAATCCATTTACCTTTCACGTGTTTTTCATAATTTCCCCTGCTACTTTGGTTAATTAATTATCACCGCTATTTGTGTTTAAACAAGGGGTCTGCCTCCCTCCCTCCTTCAAAGCCCATCTGCTCTTCCATGACCTTGCTGTGAAGTCATCGCACGCTGACTTTGTGAAAGCACAAACACTCGCATGGCAACAGACAGCTGTGTGACACAACCAGAGCTATGACCTCACAGCAGGAGGGGCCAGGCAGCTTCTGGGGAGAGATTTCTCCCTCAAACACCGAAGCTTTTGATGATCGCGTGGAGGAAGGCAAGACGTTACATCCTGAACAAATGATCTTGCTGTCTGAGTGTTTCTGCTTTAGAAGTTGTCCATCGCTTTAAATCCTCTTCTTCAAAGAGGCTTTTTTGACTTGCGTGTTTCTCATGCAAGGGGAATGGCTTCTTGCTCAGATTTCATCTCAGAAGACGTCATCAGGAGGAAAAAGGGCATGGATGTAATCACAGAGATGGGCCTGGGTTTCTAAAAAAGCCTTGTAGGTATATGGATCCAAATTTTCATCTGTTCAGCTTGGGCAAACAAACCTAACTCTTGAGAGGCGGTCTGAGCTTTATTCTGATTGCACATGGATTTCTATCTTTGTCTGCCCCCACCCAAAAAGCCTGTCTTATGAATGAGATCAGATGTTCCTGTATAGAGCAATCTAGCGATGAAAGCTTTTCTCCATAAACATATTTGCATGACTGGATGGGAAGTGGAAATTGAGTCTCATGATCACAAAGCATTTTTAATGTAGATACAGCAAGACACATCAAAGCTGAATAACATATAAGTGGTACTTCACAAGCAATCTGCAGAAACTGCCTCAGTATGAGTTGATTGTGAGGGTACAGAAGATGTGGCTTGATCAGTCTGTTGCTATCTTCATCCTTGGCTGATTGCTTGGTTGTTCCATGAAATGGCAGTCTTCAAATCTGCACACCTCCTTTGTTAACTAAAAGTAGCCAGTGTTTCAATATCATTCATTACTGTTTATTGCCTGAGAACAATTTATAGTGCGGTTTGCTGCTGTGATGGGCTAATCGTATTGAACTAACTCTCCCCTTTGGATCTAATATACGATAATGCCATGCTTACTTAGAGCATGCATGATGGGGCCCCACTGATCTGACCCACAGCTAACTTTACTTTTTTGGAGCCCGTTTTCTTTCATGATAGCACCTACGTAACACCTTGCCTTCGTCACAGCCATAGGCAGGTAGGAGTCAGCGTTCTCAGCAACCCCATTTTGCAAATAATGATACTGAGTCACAGTGAGTGGAAGCAATTTCTTACCGTTCTTCTATCAGTTCCCAAACTAAGGGAAAAAAAACCAAAAAACTGCACAGACTGCATGTTTGTTATCCAAATGCCAAACTGCCACCTTCAACTTTTGATATTATTTGGGGGACTGGGGAATTGGTAGGAGAGAGAGAACAGAAGATTGAAAGGGGAGATGTCAGTTTACATTGGGATTGTTTTTCAACATTTTAGGAAAATGAAAGGACTTACTACAAATTTTAAAGATTTGTCTAGTCAATAGGTGGAGGCTGAATCTAAGGGAAAATCAAACCCTTTGTGTCCCATTGAATGGCTCTCACCCAAGCATCGTTTTACTTCATGTCTGATTTGTCCTTGGCATCCCCTCCAGCTGCTGCAGCTGTTTGCTTTGAGTCCCATCTGATTCCCTCTTTATGTCTTCTCATCTGGATCACTTCTTATGTGCTGCTTGAGAATGAACCATTTCCCATCATTTGCCAGCATCCTGATGTATGTGACCTCTCCTCCATACACAGACTTTCCTTTCCATGTTGGCTTTGCTTACTTGGATGTTTGGACATATGTACATGCATAACACATAGAAAATATTGATTTTTTTTGCCTGAGGTCAACTAGTGATAATGAGAAACGAAGGGAAGTATCTCTCCAGGTGTTAAAGCAGGCATTTCTGTTTTGCACTAACAGTGCATTTGTTTTTGTTGAATTTATCTTCTTGCAAAAGTAGTTTTCTTGGACTCCAGCACCCTACATAGTATGGAAAGATTATTGCTCTCAGATCAGGAGATCTAAGACTTTCTTATCATTGTAATAGAATAACTGGTGGAATCCTGTAAGAAACTGGCCTTTCTGTTTTGACATGCAGTCCGTCTGCAGGTTGTTCCTTTGTTCTGGTGTCATATTCAGCAGAGTTCTATGGAGAGGCTTGTTGGGGGACAGCAGTAATGTTATACTTAAGTATGCTTTAAAAAAAGAAAAAGGGCAAGAAGTTTCTTTAGTTTGGCATCTTCTATCAGAGGCAAGATAATAGAATTTCTAAACCCATTGATTTTATGGCATTAAGAATCTGCTTGATAAGTCAGTCTCTGTACACTGGTGATCACTATCTCCAGCTGTATAAGCAGTACTGTCCCCATTTCATTTTCAATAAGAAATTGAGGGAGACTTAGCTTTGCTGAAAACTATGGAGAAAATAAGTAGCATAAAATCTCTGTGCAGTTGGGCTACGGCACAGCATTTATTATTAAATACTGCAGGGGTCAGAGAGAAACAGTGTTGGAGGAAGCATGAGCAAAGAATTCTTAACGGAGCCCCAGGCAGTGCTGGGGCTTTGGGGCAGCAGCAGTGCTGGTGGTGCTCCAGCTGCACCTTTCCAGTGGCAACCTCCCAGGGATGGGCAGCGGGTTTTTGCATGAAGGTGTAGCAGGGAAAGGGGCAGGAACTGGGGCGGTGGGGAGGTCCCTGCAGTCCTGCAGGTGTGAAGCTTCTACAGTATTGAAGCTCCAGGAAAAAAGGATTGTGTTCCCCAACCCCCTTGCCAAGGCTCTGAAAAAGAAAGGGAATAAATGAGGGTGAGTGGAGTTGCAAGAAGGCCCACGGCGTTGCCAGGTACCTTGGCCGGATAGATGCACAACATCCCGTTCCAAATGCTGCCTCCCTCCATGGGGCTGTCCAAGTCTGTTTTCTACTTGGCTGGTTGTGCTATTGAGTCCCATTTGGAAGGATTCACATGTGACTTAAGACTGTCCTCTAGATGTCTGACTCTGTCCTCTACAACATAAATAATGCAAAAACAAACATGCCAAACAGTAACCTTCACTTGTCTCCCTGACACTGCTGGAGGGAGGGAGGGAAGGAAGGAGCGAGTGTGAGCAAGTGAACTAGTAAACTGCATGCTAGGCAGGCAGGAGACTGGCAAGGAGAGGCAAGGTACGGCACAAGGAACTGTGAGAGCAATTAGATCCATTCTGCAGCCCAGCTCCACTCTTTTTGATGATGCTGCCTGCTGAAGCAGTGTACTTGGCAGATGAGGGCCAGGGAAGCATCCATTCCCAGGCTGGTGCGGAGCAGCCCTTCTCCCTGTGCAGGATATAGGGGAAGATTCAGCAGCCTCCCTCCTGCTCATTTCTGTTCTCTGCTGACCATGGCTAGAGCTGGGTGAAGGCACTCGTATTTCGTGAGTTCAAGTCTTCGTTGTACAGCTTGGCTGCCCTGCTAGCCTCCAGCAAGTTAGTTAACATTGCACAGTGTGTGCTCCCTTCCTTGTGCCCTCTCCCAAAGCCCCAGTTCTCTAAAGTGGAGAAGAGATTCCCTTTTTCTTATTGAATGTACTTGTGATGCAAGTATTCATTAATTGCAGATACAGTCATACGCAGCTCGCATGCTAAAGTACTATCAGCTTTGTGTGGAAGACAAATGCATACAGACTTAAAAAGCTGAGATTTTTATCTCTCTCTCCTCGCATGGAAAATATGCAGCAAGTTGTCCTCGTCCAGGGACTTGGTAATGAAGGAAAAAAACTTCCATCTATCTCTGTTTCATGAGATAGGAGGAGGTAGGGAAGTGGCCTGCATACTCCTTCCAAAGAAGAGGGCTTCCCCATTCCAGCAGTGTAATGCTTCTGTCAGGCTGAAAACTATGCAACTTTCTCCATTTGTACATGGAAGAAAAGCAGAGGCATTTTTCTTCTTTTTCGTCTGGTGCCTTGCAACTTCACAGGGGAGGGTTCTAGGGAAGAATGTCAAAAATAAAGGTTTTGGACAGAGAGAAAGTATTCCCTCTGTGTAAATAAAATACTCTACCATGGAAATGTGGGTAAGTGGAGTCTTGAGGATCTCCTAAAAGATGAGTGCTTTGGTGGGCACCTAGGGAGTGCACACGCTGAGGTGATCGTGGAATGAAAGCTTGCCTTTCAAAGAATGAAAGCACAGTGATTCATTCAGGTTGGCACGGGCTTGAACCTGATGGATTGGAACGGGACATGTGGGATGGTCTCTTGCTGCAAGGGAGCCACCTGGACAGATGGTGGAAGCCAGGCCTCCGTTCGACTTCTGATCAGAGTCCAGCAGCCAGGCAGGTAGCCCTCTCCAAACCAACTGTGAGGCAGGCAGGAGGAGAGGATGGCACACAGGGAAATGCTGAGAAGGGCTTCAGCCTGAGAATCTTGGCATCAAGGAGTCTTTAGAGAGGGGCTGTCCTGCTCCCAGTGGACTCTAGGCTGAAGGAAATCCAAGTTTCTGAGCATTTGCTAATCAGATGGCACTGCTTAAGCATAAAACCGGAAGCCTTTTGTTTTGAGGGAGTGCAGAAGACAACACTGCAGGAACAAAGCAGGTGAGACTGCTGGCATGCAGGAGCACTGGGTAACTAGCTGCTTTAGAAGCGAGCTATTGTGGGCTGATTCCCTGGGTACCGCTGCCCCTATTCTGCTGAGCTGTGTTTGCATAGAGCCGGTTCCAAGACGTCATCTTTGCACTCAGAACCTGCCTCCCCATCTGCTCACCTGCCGTCCATCACTGCCTACATTCTGGGATTAATGTTCCCAGCCCTGCATGCCAGCAGTCTGACTCCTTCAAGCTTTTGTAGCTTATTTTCTTGAGGATCAGAGCAACTATTCTCCTATCCCACTGTTCAGTACACACCAACTCAATCTCTGTCATATTGGCACGCTCTTGTGCATACATGCATGCGCACGCACGTACACACACACACACACTTAAGCTAAAAAACTTTTGCTTGTTGTGTCGCTCACAGCATTAAAAGAGTGTTTGCTTCAGCAATGTGATTATCCCATGTGTAAGGAATTTTCTCTTCATTTTTCTTCCTTGGTTGGAGGAAGGCAATTCTATGCAGAGCTTGCAAAAATTTGTTTGCGTCTTTATTAATGGGGAGCGGAATGTTGTCTCTAGTGTGTGACAGGAGAGCCTGAGCCATTATTTTAAATTTTTATTTAAAAGGCAACAACAGTCACGGAAACCTCACAATGGAATGTCTGCTTCTTACCAACATAGATCATCATCATCTTATAGCTATATGCAGAATAATCTGTTTCCCCTCAGTCCTGTGCCCTGATGGGATGTAGTTCCTAAAGAAATGGGATTTACAATTCATGCAGGTTTTTAATATACCATCAGAATGCTGCTTCGTCTGAAAAGCCGTGAGACTTACTTTGGATCCCAGCAGACCTTCTCACCAATATTCACTTGCAGATGAAAACTACCACGTGCCATTAAAATAAAGGAAGATGCTGAGCTTTGTCATCATACAGTTGCAGGACAGAAGCATTAGGCTGTACCACAGCAATGGTGGCAGGGGATTTATAAGCCTGGCAGTGTCTTCAGGCCTCTGATTCCTCCTTGGCTGGACAGAAGATGTTTGTGTGCAAAGCAGGGGTCAGTGCATGGCATAAGCCTGTGTCACTGGTGCATGCAATTAGGCAGAGTGTGCACTGCTAAGCATATTCCATGCTGGGGTGTTTAAATAAATAGCTTTGATGCAAATTTAGTGAAGGGCTCAGACCCATGGTTAAATGACCATGGTTTTACTATTGGCTGTAGTTTTCTCATTTCCCACATAAACACTCTTAGCTAGAGCTGAGAGAGAAAATGGAGAAGTGCTGCATGTGACTGAACTAAGGTCTGATTTTTAGCTTTTGCAGCATTTTAATAATACCTCTTTTCAGCCTTGGAAACAAAACAGAACTTAATCACCATCTTTGACTTAACTGCAGGTCCAAGACAGATGTTTCTGATAAACTGTTTTCAGTGTCCAGGATGGGTTAGAAATGACAAAGATAATTAAGGTGGAGTATACATGAATTAAGAAATAATATGGAGAGAAAGGAATCTATATGCACGTAAGATACAAATGTGTGGGAGAGTGCAAATAGCCACTGCTCTCTCTGTGACTGCATTTGTTGTCTTCTTGGGTTAATGAGCTGCTTTGCCTTAGGAAGCCACTCAGCACTGCCCTTATGTGCTTACATTCCTGCCCTAGGGGAACTTGATCCAAAGTGGTAGAGTTAAATTGGGCTTTAGTCCCTTGCATTTGCTAAGATTATGCCCACAGAGTTGTACAACTTCAGCACAGTCAACTGATTATTTGTGTCAAAGCTATTTATTTTAGTCTTTTATCTAGTTCTTTTCTTGTTCCCATTGTTGCTGCAAAATGAAAGATGTTTGAATTTTTCAAGCTGACCACAGATAGTGCTCCAGGACCTTTATATCAAAGTGAAGAAGCAGGAGGAGATTGTAAAGGGAAGCTGATAGCATCCCTCCTCACAGTTGGCTGCTGGGGCTCAGCGCCAACTTCAAGACTGTGTAGCTGAGGCTGGCCCCCCTTTTTTTGGTGGCCTTAGACCAAAAATCCCAGTCAGCTCTGCAAAAAGCCTCCCCAGGGCCAGTCCCTCTTCCACGTGAGCTGCTTTTAAACTGAAACTCTACAGTTCAGTCCTTGTCTGAGCTACGTTGTACTAGGAGTGCCTGTCTCCTGCTCAGCCACAGCTATGCGTGGCCATGCACACCTGCATCCAGCCCCATCCCCAGGATCCATGCCTGATGCTGGATACTCTCACCAGGCTGGATCCTGCTTCCTTTCTTCAGGGTGCCTGAACACAGAGATATCAAGGCCTAAGATGCACATTGACGCTGGACCAGAATGAAAAAAATAGATTAAATTATATATGTGACAGTAAGTATGCTGAGGCAAGCTCACAGCTGCACTCTCCAAACACAGCTGTCTGTCCTGTATCTTGCTGTGTTGAGGACTGTGCAAGAGAGGTACAGGGATAGGTTGGCTGACTCTCTCACAGATGAGAGCCAGGCTCACTGTGAGCACTCTGCATCGCTTGCTATAGGATAAGAAACATATCGTAGCACATACGATCATTCCAACTGGACAGAGGACTGATAGTCAGCTGTATGAGATCATGAGGAACATATGTAATGGCTACCTGGACCTTGAGTTCTGTGAGAGATGTAATGTTGTGGCATGGATTTCATTGAAGAGTAAGCTGATGAAAAGCTCTGAAGATGCTTCTTATGGAAGTGCTAACATCTGAGCAGGCATCTTTCTTCCCAGTCAAGACAAGCAACACGGAATAAACAAACATGTCTTTAAACGATGAATATTCTGATGAAGGAATGAGGAAAAATATGAAAGCTTGCTTCAGGTCAGATATCCCAGCCTCTTCAGGGCCTCACAGAAGCCTACCACACGCTTGTTCTCCCCTCAGGGCTTCATACCCCATCGGACTACATCTTCCATAAAGCATTAGAACTTTATCTTTAGTCTAAGTTAACAGAGAAAACATTTTTATTTCATTGAAACTTCATTTTCCAAAGGAAAAATGTTGTGGTCAAACTTAGTCATGATTATGCAGCCAAGCACAAGGATTATAAACAAAACAAAATGTATTTTCAGTATGCATAGCTTTTCATTCTAGATTAAAGCAAACAACCAGAAAGAATATTGGTCTCCCATGAGAGAGCAATATATTGTTGAATCTATGGTAAGAATATGCAGCAACTCTGAGAATAAAATGGCTGCTGGGGAGAATTTTGGAAACATTTTTAAGAGGAAATACACAGAAAGCAAAGAAGCAAGAATTTCATGCTTCTTCCACCAATAATAATAATGTTTTGCCCAGTGCGTATGCTTTACTACTCACTGCAGCCAAGAGCGAAATTCCCTGCCCGCCAAACAAAATCAGCAAAAGGCAAGACTGGCTTTGCAGGCAGGAAAACTTCACAAGTGCATCCATCAAATCCTGCAATGGGACCAGTGAAGCACACAGGCTGCAAGGCATCAGTAATGAGAACAGGAGAATAAAAAACCCTCAGCAGTACGGGCTCAATAATTAATCAAAGCTGAAAATCTTTCTAACGAAGGCAGCAACCCCAGCAAAACAAAAAGAGAGCATTTAAGGAGTTAAGGGTCTGAAATAGAAAGGAGTTCTCACAAAAGTTATCAGTAAATGGGGAAAGAATGGCTGCAGCACTTCTCTTCCTGAAATTCTGGAGAATGCAGTGAAGCTGGTATAGCAATAGATAGGAATCTCCTTGATTTTCCATGATCTGATCCATATGAGTGCCTTTACCAGTACCTCGCTACTTGCATAAGAAGGAGGTCATTCTGCAAAAGAAGAGTTCTGTTCTAGGAGCCTGCATCCTAGAGATGTCTCTAGTTTTCAGGGTGACACTATAAATGTGTTTCTTAAAGTCCCTATTCTAATGCATAAAGTTGTCTGGCAAAATTCCCAGCTTGAGTCTCAGGACTTACTTAATTATGAATCAAAGCCTTAGTATATACCTTGCGCTTCTACCTCTTTCAAACTGAGGACCTCAGGTTACTCCTTGCACCAGAGGAGGGAAGCGTTTCATACAGTTGGCTGTTAGGGGTAGATGCACTGTAGTTGTAGCAAATGTAAAATAGGAGCCTTGTCATCCTGACAGAATCACAGAATGGCCCGGGATGGAAGGAACCTCAAGAATCATGAATCTCCAATCCCCCTGCCACAGGCAGGGCCACGAACCTCCCCATTTAATACTAGACCAGGCTGCCCAGGGCCCCATCCAACCTGGCCTTGAACACCTCCAGGGACGTGGCATCCACAACCTCTCTGGGCAGCCTGTTCCAGCACCTCACCACTCTCTCTGTAAAGAACTTCTCCCTGACATCCAACCTAAATCTCCCCTCCCTCAGCTTAAAACCATTTCCCCTTGTCCTGCATTTATCTACCCTTTCAAAGAGTTGATTCCCCTCCTGTTTGTAGGCTCCCTTTAGTTACTGAAAGGCTGCAATGAGGTCACCCTGCAGCCTTCTGTTCTCCAAACTGAACAAGCCCAGCTCCCTCAGCCTGTCTTCGTAGGGGAGGTGCTCCAGTCCCCTGATCATCTTCGTGACCCTCCTCTGGACCCTCTCCAACAGCTCTCTGTCTTTCTTGTATTGGGGGCTCCAGACCTGGACGCAGTACTCCAGATGGGGCCTCACAAGAGCAGAGTAGAGGGGAACAATCACCTCCCTGTCCCTGCTGGCCACCCCTCTTTTGATGGAGCCCAGGATACCATTTGCTTTCCGAGCTGCAAGAGCACACTGCTGGCTCACGTTAAGCTTTTCATCCATCAAGACCCCCAGGTCCTTCTCCGCAGGGCTGCTCTCAAGGACTGCTCCTTCCAGTCTGTATGGATGCCTGAGATTCCTCTGGCCCAAGTACAAAACCTTGCACTTTGCTGTGCTAAGCCTCATTATGTTCACCCAGGCCCACCTTTCAAGTCTGTTGAGGTCTCTCTGAATGGCATCCCTTCCTTCCACTGTGTCAACCACACCACTCAGCTTGGTGTCATCAGCAAACTTGCTGAGGGTAGCTTGCTGACTCCCATGCAGTTTGTGAGCCACAGGGCTTCTAAGGCCATAGAAAAACAAGCTGATAGTCACAGCTGAGTTTTCACTAAGCACTTGAAACTTTTCTTCCCTATGCTTTGATGCTTCTTGAAGGTATAGACCAAGATAATATAGAGATGGCTGCTGTGTAGAAGCCAAGCAAGTGAAGTAGGTGTTTTAGCAAGAATGCTTTTCTGTGACAATGAAAATATTTGTCCAGCTGCCTGCACTGCACTCTTGTTTTTGTTATGCACATGCCAAGGGGACTGCAGTTCCCTTTATGGTAATGAGCCCTTATGACTGAAGAAGCACCCATTGGTTGAGAAATTGGCAGCAAACCTGCTCAGGAAAACAAGTCTCGAGGGACACATTACCGTTATCTACCACTCTCTACTGCAGCTGTCTCTGGGACACATGGCCCATCTCAAAGTCTTTGATCAAAATCCTGAGAGATCTACTAGTTTCTCTGTGAGGTTATATCATTTCTATATGTAGCCTTGTGATACAGTGATCAGGTAGAGTGACACAGGCACAGCAGTCTCACTAACTGAATCCGTATTGGAGTTCTCTGCTGCATAAAGAGAAGATCACTAAATCATTGGTCTGCCAAAGCTAACTGTGGCATCTGTGTCTTTGTGTCATCTCCTCACAGTGGGACCTTTGCATTTAATCTTCTATCTCTGTCCTGAAAAGCACATCACTTCTTTTTCCCCAGCAGAAGAAAACATCATTGTTGTTGTTTACACTGACTAGAAACAAGCAAATAAAAGTGGGGATGCGGTCAAATTAGAACTGATAGATAAAATAGATTGGGAAGATAGATGGAAACCAAATTAGCTGTGAAGCCAGTGTCAAATAGAATAGAAAATCATTTCCACCCAATAGCCAGCTGAAAGATTTAGCAAGACAAGAAGGAAATAATCAAGATTGCCTAATTGCCAAGTAACCTTTCGGTCTTTCTTTTACTCCCTTTCTTCTCTGATACAATCTGTCTCAGATTCCTCTATTAAAATGGAGGAAAACATCTTTTGATGTGGTCTGCAATGTGAACTGCAAGACAGGCTCACAGAAACTCCTTCTGAAAGAAGGGTCCTTTATGTAAAGCTATCTCTAATGTGCCATACAGCTGCCTCATGAGATTTTTGGCTAAAGGAAAGAAAAGACAACATGCCAGCAAATACTATGTATGCTGTTCCCTTCTGGGTTGGCTCTGTTATCTAGCATGTCACATACAAAGTTTGATATGCAAACAGTGGGTGAAGAATTAAGTAAATAGCAGGGATATATGGGGTGCACTTTCTCTCCATGAATTGCTGATAATCCCTTCCTGGGGGTGGAAAGGGAGAGCTTTGAGGAGCTGAAGAACAGCTTTGTAATTAGTGGGAGCCTCTGGCCACATTGAGAGGTAGTGTTCAACAGCAGTGTTCTTGGAGAAAGCAAAATTTATACAGGGTTGCTGTGATGGAAATCTGTTCCTACAAGCCTGGCAAAAGAGGGTCTATCCATTTTTTTTCTAAAGGACTTAAAGGTATGTAAAGGCTATAATATATTCCGTTGGTAGAAGAAGTAGGTAAAGAGGTGTGTGTCAGGAGATTGATAATAGCCTGCCTGGATTTTCCTGCAGGTGACTTGTTCAAACCTCAAGTAGGAAAAATTGTTAGAGGTGCCTCTCAGAATCAAGCTTAGTTTTCCTTGCAGTGCATACTGAACATTAGTGTTAAAGACCCTCAGAAGCAGGCTCTCTAGGTTCCTGCAATCTGTGAAGATACCAGGTGATGCTAATAGGAATCAGGCACCATCTAGATGTTGAGTGCCCATACATTTTCCGTTATCTATGTACTTTTTTTCCTCCCAGCCTGTTAGGTGAGGGAAAACCGCCTGGCTGGTGGTCGCTTTTTGCTGGTTCAAAGCACAATACCAGGAAAAGCCAGACTTGAAAAGCCAGACGTGAATGCTGAGCACTGATGAGAGCTGTGCATATTGGGTTACAGCTCCATCTGGGAAGGCTTTCCACATTTTCCAGCTTCAGTGGGATGATGACCGCCTGCTCTCCACAGAGGAGGAGACTCTGGCCACAGACTCTCAGGTGGAGGAGGAGCAAGTCTGGAGCTCTTGCTGGGTTTCTGTGTAAATGCCAAATGTTATTTGTGATTGACTGAATGCTTCCTTTGAAGTAGGGAAGAGGGGAAAACTTTATGTTGTCTCCGAGGCAGACATCTATGATATTTTCATTTCTTTTTCCTAAATTAAAAAGAATAGAAGGCTCCCTTGAGAACATCTTGGTTGTGTTCAGGGCTGAGATTAGTTTTTAAATCTTTCTTCATTACTGAAAACAATAACAACACCTTGACAAAAGGCATGATGTTACCAAATGTGGTAAATAGAAAGTTAAAATAAATCTCCCTGGTTCAGACCTGAGTGCCTCTGAAAGGCACTGAGCTGAAGACATAGTGCTTGGCCTTTTCAGCAAGGCTGGAACAAGGATTCGGCAATGAATGCTTCCCAGTCAGCACTGCTCTAAGTCCTGTCAGAGCTCAGTCTTCATGGCAGTTGTCTAAGCAGGTTTTTTTTGCTGGGATTGTAGAGCAGACTGGTTCTTAGAGGCCTACGCCATCCCAGTTCACCAGTTTGCAGAACTGTGTGATGATTCATCACTGCTATGAAAGTCTATAAACCCATTTGTTTACAGTGGCCTTTACATCAAACAGAACTACATGAAAATGTTGACATTTTCACTCAAATTTTACTCAGGTTGACAATGAGACAGTAGTGGTGGCCAAGGGGATAGCAGTAGGGCCTTGATTGGACCTCCTTGAAATGCTTTCTCTGAGCCCCCCAGGACAGGGCCAGAAAACAGAAAAGCTGCTGCACATCAACCAACCATGTTTCCCAAAAGTGAAGCAGGTGAGGGAGGCATCTGTGCTGATAGTAAAGGCAGCCTGTGAAGTAGTGCTGTGTTTCTGCCAGGAGCCAGAAAGGCCTATTCTTAAAGTAAGTACCTGTTCTGAGAACGTGGTTTAATTTTTCCCCCCTCAGGGAGGTTGCTTTGAAGAAGAGAAAAGTGCTTTTACAGCAGAGTTGCAAGCGAATCCTTTCCCTTCAGTGTCATTTCCTACTTGTTGAGAAAGAGAGAGCAGTTCTGGGGAAAGGAACATTGAAATCATCTTCTAAATCACTTTGGTTATGGATCTCTTCGGTATTGTATGAAAACCTGGTGTAAATACACCATTAAGAACAGGTCTGGTTGCAAACAGGCCACACATAGCCAATGTATTCAGATCAAATGGGTATAGCGAAAGCTCTAAGTAAGTAGCAGATAAAGGGGGAAAATGCCTATTAAATAAATAAGCACACATACAAAGACACGTACAAAGCAAGCAAGAGAAAAATCTCGTGTGACTCTCATGGGAAATAATAGCATTACTGTAGGAGACTAGGCAGAGGAATGAGGCTAATAAATGAGAAATATCTAGTATATCAATTCTATACCCCAGCAGTGAATTGTGCTGTTTTATACTGCAACTAGGGCTCTGGATTTTATTTATTTATTAACATAAAGAGTCAAAATAAATACTGAAGATTCAGGGAGAAGGTGTGAGCTGAATCCATTTCTTCGAAGTTATACTAACACATATGTGTGGAGAATGGCAAGTGCTGGTGACTGTCGGATCTACAGAAGATCTTTCCACTTCAAGCTTTATGCCATGCAGTGTGACAGTAATGTGAGAAAACCTGCCTCAGTTTTCCAAGAGTGTAGGTCTGAGTGATGCAGTAGAAGTATAGCAGTGTCAAGGGCACCTTTGCCAGACAGAATAACTAGTTTGTATAAGCTTTTTTTTTTTTTTTTTTTTTTTTCTTTTTTCCTGAGATCCCATTTACTGCCTATATGTTGTTCTAACTTGGCCAGGAAACAGTTATAAGTGGCAATATAATGCATCTGCTATCTGATAAGGACACAGTGAATTCAGTTTGCACAACGCAGAGTCAAGCAAGGCAGCTAAAAACTATCAAGAGGTTGAAAAATAAAGTAGCGGAATGCTTTTTTTCTTCAACCTTACAGACATCCTAGGATTTGTCTAGTTCTTATTTTCCTGCTAGAGGGCTCGTGTCACCTACCATTGTTCACATCAGGTACATAAATTAGATCTACCTAAATGATCGCTGAAAGAAATGGCAGGATTTGCACATTTTTTACATTTTGCAGCTTAGCTTAGATGAAATTCACAAATTAAGAATGACTATTTAGTTTAAACTCGTCTTTCTTGTAAACATGCATTATAATAAAGCCCTTAAAGGCAGTATAATAACATATCCATTCTGAAGTAACACCACGCAAGACATTCATATTTTTTCCGTGAGCTTTGACAAATGTGTAGGATCTTGCAGCTGTTCAGTATTCTGGTTATTTCAAACAAACAGAGCTTAATGATGGTTTCTTATGAGAAAAGTATCTGAACAATGCATCATAGATGAAGAGGTATTATACAGAAAAGCGTGTTATGTTCTAATGCATACGGACTTATGCAGATATGTTGCAAAATCAACTTCTGACAAACCCAGGTAAAGTCTTCCTCCCATTGCTGTCCCTATCACTTTTAGCTGTTAATTTCAAAAAACATGGCCCTATAACTTGATATTTTTCTCCATCTATGTATTCCAGAGTGATTTTGCTACTGGCACTTAATGCAATTAAATGCTTTGGATTTCCATGGTTTAGCGCAGAACTTAAATGTAAAAAACTGCTCTTCGAGAGACCGTTGCTGGAAGGCTGTCTGCTTTTGACTGCCTCTTCTAGGACTTGTTACATTCCTATTCCTCTTCTGATCTAACACTTGTTCAATCTAAAATTTCACATATCAACTTTTTACTGTCTCTTAGCTGCTGATTTTACCACTATGAAACCAGGCTCTGGCCTATGATAATTGTGTAACCTAGGGAGTTTTTGGATTCTTTTCTGTTCATAGTTATGTCCTAGCCTCTTCAAGCAAAAATCTTGTGCATTTATACAAGTGAACAAAACATTGTGCGAAAAAAAAGACTGTAATTCGTGAGCTTTTTATATGAATATGTCTAACCTGAAATCATGTATTTTATAAAGGGGACTTCAGAAAACCTGTCTTGTGACAGATTCTGAAGTCTGTTCCTTTTATCAAGAAAATTGTCTTCCTATTTTTGGTGAATTGCATTCTGCTTTTGCTGTGATGGATCTTTCTCTGCTAAAGATTTTATTATGCTTAAAGAAATTGACTGAGACCAGCATGAGCTGAGGGTCAGCCAGGACCAAGTATAACAGTCCCTGCATAATCCTTTGGTATTTGAGGTTAAGTCACCTCATCTACCGTATTACCTTTCCCTTCCTAGAAACAGCCGTCTTTGAGTTAAATCAACATATGCATTCAGAAAATGTCATAAAGATAATCAGTCTTTCATGCTGTGTGCACAAATTATTTCAGGCTACTTGAAATTTGTCACAGGCTTCTTGCTTTCAATACATTTAGAGAAGGCCCACCTCTCTCCTTCCTACCCTCAGTGTCAAGAGGACTGAGGATGGGGGACAGAAGCAAGGACAAGTTTTTGGATAAAACTGTATTAATTTGTTGAAAGTAGCAGTAAGAGAAACTTCGGAAACCTGTGAATGCAGATAGCTTCGGCAACGCGTATTGAGCCCCAGGGCTGAAATCTATGATTCAGGGGACGCAAGGAAGCAGAATATTACTAGCAATTTGAAAAGAAATAGTTGATGTTGTTTTGCTTTGGTTTGGATGTATCGCACGCATAGATAAAAGCTAGCTAGAGTTTGTTGATAGAGTTTGATAACAAATTGCATGTAAGGCTCAAATCAGTTTATGCTTCTGCACAAAAAGGTTGGCAAGATGTCACAAACCATACACACTTAATACAACTCTGTGCATCTGTTAATCTAGCTGGTAGCTTGTGAAATTCTACAGTAATAAATTGCTATTGTGAAAATCTACAGTAATAAATTACTACTCAGAAGTGTTTGTAGTCTCCAGAGAGAAAAAAAAAAAAAGAAACTAAATCTTTTGTTTAAAATATAATGCACAGTGCAGGCAAAATTATTATAATACATCCCTTAAAAAGAAGGTAATTTACTGTTAAAATCTGTCAATTATTACAGTCAAGCATACAAGTATAATAAAACAAGCACAACTGTCAAACAAAAAAAAAGAAACTCATGGAAAGGGCAGCTACACATTTGAAGTCTTAGGAAAAAACATCAGATACATTTGAAAAATCATTCCTGCTGGTTGTTTAAGGCAGTGATTAAAAAAACGCATACACAAGTAGAGAATTAAGGCAATATTGCTTAGTTCTAACAGGCACTTTGTGGTGGCAGTGGGGCTTATTTTTTCTTTTTCTTGCTTGACTATGCACATGTCTAGCTGATTTATGCATCTCCATCTCTGAACCCTATACAGAGGCGGGGAGAAGCATTACAGTCATGTTGCAGATGGCATAAATAGAACTGCTTACAATTACAAACCAGATCAGCAGCAGAGCCAAGAAGAGGAGCCAGACTTTCTTTCTTCTTTACTTTGAATCCTGTGTCCAATTTAGTGAAGACTGTGGTTCTAAAGTTATATTAAATTAGGTCTCTGATCCCCATCTCCCCTGACCTGTGTAAAAATAATAATCCAGACCCTCAGCTGCTAAAATCACTGCAGCTCCATCTGGCCCATTAATGTGTGTGTACATGCCAGTGGACAAGATTGCAAGTTGTTACCTACTCCCTGCCTAACAAACCTGGCAAAAAAACAAGAGTAATAAACACAAAAACTGTCATTAAATTTCCAGCTTAGGTGGCAGAGATTTCTCCCTCTGCAGCACAATGGTAAAGATAATAGGCAAAAATCCACCATTTAATACTCTATCAAGAAATGACTATTCTTCTGGTGAATGTTGAGTGGAATTCTGCGAGCCTGGGATAAGTAGCCTATGTACATATAATTGTTTTCTGAGAGAGACAGAGAGAAAAATCTGTTGGGCTTTATGCAGGTAGTAGGCTCCTAATCTCTTGTCTCTATAATTTTAATAATGGAATTAATGATAAGACTATCACAGCCTCATCGAGATGATCTCTCATGTGAAACCAACAGTGTCATGGCAAAGGGCTGGTCAGCAGGGATGCATGATGATAACTTTTTTTCTGGTTTTTTTTTTGTTGTTGTTTGTTTGTTTTTGTTCTTTTTTGTTTTTTAATTGGGTGTGGGGAAGCAGAGAAAGGGCACTGTTCTTGATAGCCTTGGCTCTGTGTTCATGAAAGGGCTTGCACCAGTCGGCCTCTCTTGTGGGACAGCTCTAGGCTCTGATGGCAAGATTGGCTTCCTGTGTCCCAGCAACAGAAGGGATGTTGAGACCCAGCAGGCAGCAAGCCTCCCTGCTGCACCTCTGCATGGTGAATATGATGAATGGCTGTATGAATCCAGCATTTCTATCAGGATCTCTTCCTCCAAGCCAATGAGGAGTAGGGCCCAGATGATGCTGTGCACCAGCATGTTTATCTGCGGCTGTGCTGCTCATCCCTCCGTGGGATGTCCCAGCTGCCTGATCCCAGTAGGGTCAAGTAGCACGAGTGGCTCTGAGCTGGGTACTGAGAGCTGCAGTAGCAGCAACCAGAGCACATTACAGCACTAAGGCTCACCCAGTCCACACTCCAGTCCTCACATATGCTCAGATAGAGGCCAGGCAGAAACTGCTGAGCTGAGCTGCTGCAACCATATTAAAGCAGTGTTGGCCACACAGTCACAATCCGTCACCTGGGGATGTTACAAACCATCACTTGGTCACATTGCAAAGCATCACCTTCACTCAACCTTGACTAGGGGACTTCAGCACCTGTCTCACCCAGATGTCACAGTCCATTGCTGAGTCATCACAGTGAGCCATTCTTACCTGCAGCACGTGCATCAGCAGCACTCCAGACCCAGCACAAGTTCTCCAACACTACTGCCCACTCCATTCCCTGCATATCATGTGCTTGGCATCAGTGTTTCACACCAACCACCAAGGCCTTGGCCGTGTCTTCCCATGGGCCCCATTAGGTCACTCTGGCCATGGCACTCAGATCCAGGTATGTACAACAAAAGGTTTTTTTCAGTATAACCTCATGCTTCCCTCTGAAGTCTGTAGCCTCAATGCCTGGGATTTGGCAATATTCAGAAGTGTTTTGCCATGTGGGAAATTAAAATCTGCAAGTACAAAATTGCTTATTTAAAAACAAAGAACAGCAACAAAACCCATGTTAGTTCAATTAAAGGGTCAGTCCAAGGAAGCCAAAATAGATTTTTTATTTGCTAAGAAGCAAGGGACTGGAAAAAGATACATCTATGTAGCAGGTATTTCTAATTAACCAATGAGAGTAAAGGCACTTGTTCCACTTAATCAGGAAGCAACAAAAAGGAAAACAGCCCTTCTCAGCTTAAGAATATGCTCTGAAAAACAACCCAGGATGGAGAAGCTTGTGGCAATTCAAGAATATGTTCTACTTCCCTTCTTCTTCACCTTGTAAACATGACTGCTTCAGTCTAAACAGGTATCTATTTTTAGTTTTGTTTTAGGACTGGCTTAGTGGTTTGTGGTGAGCAGATGGGAATTTGATGTTACATTTTGTTTCAATTGTCTTTCACTGAAATTAATTGAAATAATGATCCTCCTTATTGATATAACTCCTGTTTTTAGAAGTGTCCTACTGTAAGAGCATTAGAATCTAAATTCAGAATCATGTATCTCAATACAGGATTAACACAAGAGATGGTCCTTGAAAAACGTCTCGGATTCAGGCAGCGTGATACTTGAGAACTCAAGCAAAATTTTATGTCTCTTAGGTCTTGCTGCCACATCAATAGAGCTATCGGGTTATCTGTTTTGGGTCTCCTATGTTGTGCCTAAAGGTTCTTGAATTTTGGGCTGCTTTCTAGGAATCTCCTATCTGATGTAGTCCCTGTGCCCTCTTCCATGTTGTACACACCTTGTCATCTTTGTACGTATCAAGAGGATGGAGATGGATTCCAGTTCCTATTAGCAGTTTGATGGGGTAGCAAAATGGCGCCGATGCTGGCATGCATACCTCTATGGAGCTCCAGCAAGACCTGTGTTTTATATCCTGCCTCAAAACCAAACAGGGAAAACTGCTTTTTAATTCACCAGTTTTATCTCTCTGAGCTTAGTGAATTCTGTGCTCATAAAAAGTGAGAGACAGCTATTGCAGGCTAAAGGCTAGCACAGCGCAAGTTTCATGCATACATACCACTCTGCTAAATACACCTTAGTGCTGACCCTGTGGCATGTCCTACTCTAATAATTCATCCTCCCCTGGTCCCCATCACTCCCTTCACCGGTTCATTCTTGGCATTTCTGTTGTGCCTTGCACTTCCCTTTTAATATTGCAGGCTTGGATGCCTCCTGATTAGTGACTGAAACTTATGCTGAGCTCTGCAGCAAGTTTTGTGAAGGGTCTAGGGTGAAACCTTCTGAATTCATTTTCACTCTTGATAGAAACCAGACAGTGAACTTTAGTTTTCAGATGAGGTAATGATTCGCCAACTGATCCCTTGTGCTCCTTTCTGATTTAGGATCTTCCTCTGGGGAGATGCTCGTACATTTAGGAATGAAGTCACTTTTATGGCACACTGTCCTGAATTGGAAATCATAAGCACAGGCCTCTCTGAGCCTGTTTTCTTTGCGCTAACTGGGAATGTGTTCTCCAAATGAGAAAATCCTCTCTTCAGCAGATGGTTCTTTTTTGCTTTTCTTTCCTTTTTAAAAACACAATGAAACTCTAAAGACTGGAAAAGGTCAAATATTTTAGTGAGCTTTATTCAAGGAGGAGGAAGAGATCTATCACAGGAGAGCATACTGAGACCCCTGAAATGTCAAATAAGCAGATTATTTGGTTACCAGAATTGGGACAGCTGGTCCCAGGTGAGGACAGTGTCACAACTTCTTAGCAGTCTTTTTCAACACTTAGCTTTAAGATTTCTCCGACTCAGATAGAAAAAAAAAAAAAAATCAACAAACTATTTTTTTTCATATCGAAGAGAATTTCAGACAGAGAATAAAATCCCAGCCCTCTTTAGATCAGACGGATGTAGCCATTCTGTTCAAGGGGCATGGATTTCACCTGAAGAACAATCACCTGTGTGTCTCCTTTGATGATGTAAAGTGACACATTTTGAAAGACAAGAGAGAAAAAATAAGCATTCATTAAGGTGTGGGCACAGAACAACTAGCAGATCTGCATCTCATCTGTAGGATAGACATGACAGCCATAGGTCTTAAATCATCCTGTATGGACTTGTTGATACAGTCTGGAGAGGCTATAGCCTCTAACAGTGGTGGGCATTATGTCCGAGTGCAGGGATCATTGACACAGAAAACTAAAAGGATTTAATAAATATCTACCCTTTATAAAATGTTTTCCCTCCACAAATCTCCAAGCACTTTATGCAGGAGGTAAGCATCGTTATCCCCATTAATGGGTTTTTCAGATTTTTCCTGCAGACATTTCTGGTTGGGTAAAGCCAGGTTGGCTGAGAGAGAAAGTGACGCTGTTAATGATCCCCTCACGCTTCATGAAGACCTAACTGACTGCTGCTGTAGGCCAAGTTGCAGCATGGGCAGCTCCAGGTTTTACCTTGCTTTGCCACATGTGAAATGAAAAACAAGTAAGAACAAATCACCGTGATGTTTTCGTGTGGTTCCAGTAGGTTTCTTCCAGAGGTCAAGAGTTTCCACGTAACCCTCCTTTATCTTTGAGTCTAGGGTGACAGTTTAGGGTAATTGAAATTCAGTGATGGATTTTGATCACGCTTTCCTTATAATAGCAGATAAAATCCTTGTATCCTGTCTTAGACCTGTTACTTCACAGTGCTGAAGTGGGTCTGTGCAACACAATGCAGAAGATCATATAGATGACTCTATACTGTGTCAAGTTTCGGATATACGTGGTGTGGAGAGTGCTGGTGGACCTGTGGGTGGGTGCTTTGCTGCATGGTGCTAAGCATGCTTTGGATGCAGAGGAATTCTTGTGGTTTTTTTTATTATTATTATTTTTATTTTTTTCAGGAGTGTTACAGCTGAGTTAGCTCACAATATTCTTCCAATTTACTGCCTGGACAGCCACCTAAAAGAAAGTCTTTGCCTCCTCCTGGCAAAGGTTTCTTCACTCATTTTCCATGCTCAGTCTGTTGAATTTTGTAAATAAGATTCGTTGGCTCTAAGTGGTTGGAATTATATTTATTTCTCTGACTTCTATGACATTCACAAGGTGAATGTATAAGCCTAGCATGCCTCTCTTGCTAGACTCTAGATGAAAGAGTGGCAGCTATGGTGTCATTCTTTTTTAATATCAGAGACATTCTTAGAGTGAGTTGACCATTCTTAAACACCTTAAAGGGTCGAGAAGTCCTTGTCAAATGCTATATTTCACTATCATCAAGCCATCATTCTTCTAGCTTTATGGGGAAAAAATACTGATAGGCTTTGCCTGAAAAATTCCAGTTACACTAAGACCTACAGTATTCATGCTTTTGACCTTTTGGTTGCTTAAAGTATACTGGACAGCACGTTTCATTTTTATACATCAGTAACAACTATGGAGATGTTCTTGTTGAATATTATATCTAATATACTGAAGCTGTGAGGCCAGGGAGTTACTCCAAAATGTATTGTTATCTCAGCTCTCTCTTACCATGTGATCTCTGTGTTCTTTGCTTAAGATGGAAAGTAGCCTCGTTCCAAATGCAGTAATAAGCTGGCAAGTAGAAGAAAAACAAAACAACAAAAGTAAAAACAGAAGATAGGAGTGGGCAAGGCACCACAGGCAGGAGTTGTGGGCAGGGAATGGATGTGGTTTCTAATGATACCAAATGGCATCCCTCAGAGGAAAATGTGGAGCCTGCCTGAAAAGGACCTGGAGCCCATTGGCACCTGTGGCCTCAAGAAGCACAGTCAGTTGACAGTATTTTCTCTGTGCTTTTTTAGAGAGTGTCTCTGGAGTTCAGTGACTCAGATTCTCCTAGCTGACCACCATGAATGAAGCAGAGAACTGTCATCACTCATCTCTTGGCTCTTTGCAGGAGCTGATAGCCCTACGGACCCACCACCAGCCTTGGTGTATCTCCTATTTGCTGCCATGTGAAAGTCAGTCTTTGTGCAAAGCTCTGTTTCTCCATGGCTTCCCCAAATAAAACTCTTCATGGGAGGATCTTGCTACCTCCGGTGAGCTCTGCTCACTGCCAGTCACCGATGGCATTTTTATTTTTTGCTTTACCAAACAGAAAGGATTCATGAAAAAAACAAAGTTCATAAGAGTAAGAGCAGTTAAGAATAATGAGAAAGCAGAGCAGAAATCCCAGCCAAACATACCTTCTTTAGTGGAGGAGAGAGGGGAAGCCTAGAGCCGCAGCACAAATACTGATTATTCCTGTCAAGGATTTGCTGCTGTTGCTATGTTACTGGCCTCTTTGGAAAAACCTTGAAGTATGGGGTACATTAGGAGCTCATTAGGGTCCCGGGGACTTGTGCTAAATGTACAATGTGTCTTTGTGCAAAACACACGTCAGAAATAACAACATAAACTTTCTGCGCTAAGGTTTGGTTACTTCCCTTGTTGGGTTCTCTGCTCTCTCTCACTCCTGCATCGCTCCAGTTGTTCTTCCCTGGCAGCTGCACTGTTTGACAGGACGGCAGAGGTTACCTGGATAGAAGAAGATGAGCTCTGTTTCACTTCGTGAAGTTTTCGGCCTTTCATGCAAGTTCCCCTGTGGGGGGAATGCAGGAAAGGAGGGAGCGTGATTGGAGACGCATCTCAGATCTGTTCAGAGTAGAGGTTTAATGACACTCTGGGGATTTTGTGTCAAGTAGGCAGAGCAAAGATGCCTGAACCTTAGGAAATCATGGGTGCACGAAGGAAAGGCCCATTTCAGTCGGAGGTGCTGGAACACAGAGCAGAGCAAGCAACCTGGAGCTGGCTGCTCAGGTGTGATGGAGGGAGCCCAGCACGCCGACAGCTGGTGGGAGGACTCAGGGCTGTTCTCAGGGGAACCTCGGCAGCGTGCCTGCATCCGGAGATAGCGCACGTGGGCTCTGCAGGGAGTTAGCAACGTGCCTGGGCTGAACAGAAAATGTGTATCTTCGCTGTTTTACATAATATTTAATGAATGATATATTAGTAGCCCCAACAGGATTTTAGTTTTATTTAATGTAATTTATAAATTAAACAGTCCAGACTGGGCGGAGAAAATTAACCGGCAGGCTTACTAGAAACAAGCTGCCGGTCTTAGAAACAGACAGCAGTTCCATTACATGGATCATGTGCCATTTAGCTAACTAGGCATGAATTAAGCAGAGAAATACTCTTTTAGATTGCAGAATCATCAGTTTCCATAACTCATCAACCTGGAATCTACATTTGAATTGGGAGCAAACCTCAGACTGTTTGTTTAGGGAGCATTTTGAAGAAAGAAAGAAAAACAAAAGAGTTTTGTCTGCACAGACCAAAACAGATGCACAGGGGATCAGCCAACAATTTTCCAGACGGGTTCTTAGAATTCAAGCATAAGGGTAGCACTCAAAGACATGAGAGAGCTGTTGTGATCTTAGCATCTTCAAATCTGGTGGCTGAGATGCCGAAAATATTTCTAGCTGAGAAAGCAGTAACCAGCAACGTACCTGATCAGAGGGTCAAGGCTAGGGCTGTGCTGTGACTTGCACATACAGGCTCATTGGCTGTTGCCAGCTTTGTGATTCCTGTCTGCAATGGAGGAAGCCAACTCAAGGCAGCGTGCTTGTATGAACCCTGTCTGGCTACCTCTCACAGCTCAGCCATTTCAGAGATCTAGGTAAGACCTCTATAGCTAGACGGGAACCGCATTCCTAGGTTGTGTTTTATATTTCTTTTTGTCATATTCTTTCTGTTTATTTTATTTTGGTTTTGGCTCTGACTTGTAACTTAAAAGCCTGACATGTTAAGTGCTGCTAAGTGAACTTTTCCTTTGACCTAAATATTAAGTTTATCCTGTGCTGATAGGATGGGAAAGCAGTGACTGAGGTAAAACAGACAAACTTGAAGTGAGCATTATATACAGAGGCTGTGAATCAGAGTAAAACACTTACGTGCAGGCAGTCCTCAAGGAATGGCACCTTGTGGTATCTTTAATGAGCATGGAGGCAGGGACAGTTTTCATCACTATGCAGAGAAGTAAACTGGTGGGGTGGCTTTTTTTTTTTTTTTTTTTTTTTTTTTTTTGCAAGCCAATTCCCCTTGGTGAGCAGGAACAGGTGTCCCTCTGCAAAACTCAAACAGTTGAGAATAAGCATCCTCCATGCCCTGGCCCTGAGCAAACCTGAAACCTCCTGCAAGTTTTCCCATGTGTTGCATGGAGGAAGTTAAGGACCTCAAAATGGCACTCACCCAAATAAGTGCCCTGGACAGATATGCTTAAATAAACCTCTTCTGTTTCTAGACTGAGAAGGACAGTACCTGACCTTCTTGTTTTCACTTTGTGAGATTATTTGACAATTTAGAAGCTCATGACTATTTTTGTCTAAGAGAGCAGACAAAACCAGCACTTATGCCACCTTCATACTGAGCTTGTAAATTGCCTGCAGAGTCCAAAAGCACTTCCTCCCCATCTGCAGAAAAAGAAAGTGGTGTGTTTTTTTTTTTTCCTGGGAGAAAAAAAAACAACAAAAACCAAACCAAAACAACAACAAAAAAAAAACACCATAGATTTTTCCCCTTTTTAATTGATGTAGTTTCATGTAGTTTCAAAGAAAACTTTCAAGCATGTAGTGAGCCTAATTAACATAATATCTGCCTGAAGCAGTTTCACTGAGGTAGATTTGATCTATCTCCAGTCATTTGTATTTGATGTTAACCCTGAAACCTAATGTCTCTACCTGCTCTTCATGCTAGCAAAATCTTTGCAGGGTCATGGCTTACCCACATCTGCTCTGATGGCTGGCATCAAACAAGTGGACATTTGTGGAGTCTTTCTTACATGGAGGAGTTCAAATCTGTGTCCTTCAGTTTTTAATCTGTATTCAGTGGCACCTCATTGCTAAATAGGATCCTGGGACCAGAGTATTTAACTGTTCTGCTGAAAACCTGCCTTACCCATGGTTCTCTAGTAATGCAGGCCCACAGTTTCCATAGGGAAATCTATTGCATGTCAAGAAGGCAAGAGCTATAGAAAATAACTGGAATATAATGCTGAAATAAATAACAGCAGAAATTCAGTACTGGATGCATTATTAATTATATGAGTAACGAGGACATAATATTCAACTGGCATCCTTAGAAGTGCCCCTAAATCTGCTGTAGCGCTGGAGGTTGCTGTAACTAGGGGCCCTCCTCTGAGCTTCAGTCTATTTTCCTGTCTGCACAGGGCTCTGGCTCCCCTGCTTTGCTGGTAGGTTAGGGGGGACTAATGAACTGGCGTTTGTAAAGCCCTTAAAAGATAGGCATTTTGCCTTTCTGAGTGATGAAGCCCACTGGAATAGCTGTTTGGGAGTACCTGGTCTCTTCTGCCTACTGATTAGGAGTGATTAGAGCAGCTTCACCTCAAGGTATCTGTCCAGCCACATCCCCTTAAAAAGCTGCAACCTCAATTGTAGTATCCCTTAAAAGCCAGAATCATTTCCATTTCTTGCTTATGTATGCTGACGGGCAGCGACAGCAACAGCCTTGAGCATTTTGGCTATAGTGGGAACTATAACAGTCGTTCACTTTGATGAGCATAAAATTCTCGCAGAATTAAAACCAACAGATACCTTGAGAGCCCCAGCTCTGCTCTCAGGGTGGGTGAGTGAATGGATGCTGCCATCTAGCAGCTGATCTGGGCTCCTGCCGGAGCTCCTCGCCTTCCTTGCCAGGTCTCCTGCCTTGAAGCGAGTTTGTTGACTATTAATTAGTTTCACAGGTGAAGGGCTTTTCTTTTTCCGTTTACATCATCATCACAGCATGTTGGACTAAACACATTGAGTGGTCCTTGCTGAAAACAGCAGTGCAAAGCTAGGAAGCTGTGTGTGCATCTGTGAATCCTGGCATCTGTGTTTGTATGAACGTGTGCTTGCATGTGCTTGCATGTGAATTTATGTGCACCCGGCATTTCTAGGAGTGAGAGATGCCTTTCAGGGGATGGCCATCGTTGTGCAAGAGGCAACTGCCAAGTCCAATAGGCCTCAGGTGAAAAAAAAAAGAGACAGCCGACTTCACGATTTGCAGGAATAATACAAGATCACAGGAAATTCAGAGGGAAAATAGCTGTGCTGCTAGATTGACCTTTATAAGAGTAAATGTAGTCTCTGTAGATCAGGCTATCTGATGCAGAGTGGACACTTGACCTTAGAGATGAGGACTGAGAGATGCTGATGGTGCGGGTGGAACACAATTCTTTTTCAAAAACCTGAATGATCTTGACAAGGGTCCAGCCTCTGCTGTACCAGGCACGTCCCAAAACTATGGTCTCTGCTTTAAAAAGCTTTGGCCAAATTTCAAAGGATTGGAAGGTAAAGGACTCAGTGAACTCTTCAAAGAAGCAGTTGGAATAGTCAGAAAGTGAAATTTCAGATTCACGTGAAAGGCTCTATCCTGTTAAAATGTGAGTGTTAGGGATGGCATGAGCAGTGCACTGCTCTAAGTTGTATATACCATTTTAATGCTGGAATGGTTTATTCTGGGGAGGCTAGGAGAAATTAGGAGATTCATGTTCTGTCTTCTCCTTGCAGTCCTGCTAGAAGTATCATGTAAAGCACTTAGAGCATGCATGCTCTCCCAATGCCAAGTAGTTTAACAGTATCACCACACACTTCTAAGCCACACACTTTCTTAGTTTCACTATCTAACCATCTCTGCTTTTACCTCCATTATTACTGCTGTTTTGCTTTGCTTTTGCCTGTGGCTTTGTGTATAAAATAAGCAGTTTTCCATCCTAACCTCCAGAGTTTCTTCTTGTGTTGGGTTTGCCGTCTTGTCCATCTGCACCCCCTTTATGCTGGCCTCTGCTGCTGTGCTGTGAGACCTCGTGGATGATCATCCACCCGCTCTCTCAGACTCTTTAACAAGTCCTTCTGCTTCCTTCAGTGCACATTCCCACCCTAAGCTGCCTCTGCCTCTGCTTCTCACTCTGGTGCCACATGGTCATAGTTCCTGCTCTTTGCCTTACCTCCTCACATCTTTTCAGTACCTGCTGTTCTTGCCTCACCACACCTCCAACCTATCACCTTTTTTTCCCATTTGTGATGCAGAAGAGCAGAATTTTTGTACTCACCTACCATGGAGCAGAGAGCCAGGAGAAGACCTGTAGCTGCTGCCTCTATTGAGTAGTAGAAAGGAAAAACCACTGCAACAACAGAGGAAAGGGTGTGCTGGTCTGTGCTTCAGTTAGTTTTGCCATGGCCTCATTTTTTCTTTCACTGGATGGGTGAATGATGCAAGTGCAAGTGGTACAGACTCCATCCTACTTTCAGGAGATTTCTTTACTGCTTCCATGCAGAGATTCTATTTTGGTCACGTTTCCACCAATGCTGACCACCTGAGTGACAACCATGAAGTTAGTAGGTGGTGATCACAAAGCTGTAATAGAAAAATTTCTTACTCCACAAGATGCCTCTATTTGGGATCTAACTGCTATTCTGAACCTCTGTATGTCCACAAATTGCTCAAGCAATGACATGTTTACACTTGAATTTCAATTGCTTGGAGTGCATATCTGTTTGGAGAGCAGAATTCTCCCAGGAAATGAGGGCAGAATGGTATGGGAAATTGCTCGTCTGTATCAAACTAATGGCCCATCCAGTCCAGTATTCTGTCCTACCATTGCCAGTGCTGGATACTTTAGAGAGAGAGACTTGTAACAACCCCCTAGTGTGCCCAGTTTTACAACACAACATAATAGGGAGACATTGCTTTCTGACCCCTACTTGCGATCATTTTATACCCTGAAGTGGGAAGACTAATAACCCATATGGTTTTTATTCTAGCAAGCCTAGCTGCAGATGCTATTCTTGTAAGGTCTAATCCTTTTCTGAATCTTGCTAATCTGTTTTTCTCTATAATATCCTCTGGCAACAAGTTTCACAGGTTAATTATACGCTGATTGCAGAGACTTTCCAATCATAGGCACAGCTCTTTTGTACCTCATCCGTGTATTTTTAAGTCTCTTTCAGCACCCAGAAGTGCCTGCAAATTTCTTTCTGCAGAAAAATAATGAAAGAAACTCACTTTATACCGAATTCTGCATGCATAGGCCTCAAGTTACTGATATTATCTCAGTTTCCTTTGAATTCAGAGCATGCTTCTTTCCAAGTAATCTATCTGGTGTAGCTATAAAGAACTTCTCCCTGGGGTTCTGTCCTGCAGCTCATGCCTCTAAAATTCACTCTCCCATGTCATCTATAACATAACCCACTCTCGAGTCATAGGTGAGTCATCTAGTTAAACTACAGCCAAACCAAATCGTGCCTGTATGTGTTTGTATTCCATTTCTCCTGCTTCCTGGTCTTCACAGCTCACTAGATGCTACACACTAGGACTTTCTGCATGCCTGGGACTTTCTGCATACCAGCCCCTTCCAACCAGCCTGTATTCCCCTGTGGTCCCAGTATCTTTCAAGAGAGAGTAGGTGATTACTCCAAAGAGTATAAGTAATGCCAAAGGTGCATTTCCCTGTGGGAGCAGAAAGAATTCCCTGAGTTAAATGTATCTGCTCTGTGCCCAAGCGCAACTCTTCTTCTAGAAGCTCATGATCTGCTGGCTGCACTCTGTCCCCAGAATTCCTTGGCTTCCTGACCGAAGCTGTATTTGCAGTATGTCTCGCAGATTTGAGTATGTGCAGATTTGAGTGATGAGCTGTATCTACACTCTTTCCCTGTCTGTATCATCCAGATGACTGTATAGCAGGAGCTGAAGGGTGCTTTAATCTCCCACATCAGTATTAGCCAGCGTGGTATGATTGCCCAGTATTGTGAGGTCATGCCTTTATCCCATTCAAAGCGATACTGCATTGTCAGACTGTTTTCTAGGCAGCACACTTTTTGACAGCGTTAGGTGCAGAGCAATTTAGGGTTTCCAAGTATATCCAGTACCAGTGATGGAAGGCAGACCGCACTTGGCCCTTGCAGCCTCCCTCTTGCCATTCCTCAACTATACTCCCTGTTGTGTAAGGATCAGCTGAGTGAGTGTCCCATTCAGATCCCTTTACATACTGATTACACCTGTCAGACAAGGTAATCATTAAGGATCTCAGCTAAAGGGAATAGGAAAGTGAGGCAAAGAGAGGTTTAATTACTTGCCTGAGGTCATCTTGTTTCTCAGCCTAACATCCAGCTCTTGTCACATCTCAACTACTGGGCCAGTTTTCCTGCTGACATGCAATTGAAATGTTGCTGTGACTCTCACACATCTCTGTTAAATGGCTGCTCTATAAATAAATTTTCCATTGAAAACAGCACATTAGAAAAATGCTACTGCATAATTATTATTTCGTGTTGTGAGGGTTTTAGTCATCACAGAGAGAACTCTCCACCTCAAAAGTCAGCTGCCATAGCCATTCCTCTTTACTGTTCAAGGAAAAGTGCTTACATGTAACATGAGCCAAATTAAACGTACCGATGCAGACAAGAAGATGCAGAGGGGAATAACTGAGACAGTCCTTCATGGATTCTCCTTCAGTACAGGCTAGAAAGCCATTTTCTTCTCACCTGATGAGATCTAGTAAGCTTAACTTCTCCACTGTAACACATGGAAGTGGGCACATGAGGGAAGTGGCCATAACATGGGCAAGGCTCTGGAGTATGTCCTGAGAAGGGCAACAAAGCTGTGCAGGATCTGGAACACAAGTCTTACGAGGATGGTCTGAGGGAACTGGGATTATGTTCAGGGAGAAGAAGAGGCTCAGGGGAGACCTAAGCGCTCTCTACAGCAACCTGAAAGGAGGTTGTGGCAAGGTAGGGATCGGCTGCTTCTCCCAGGTAACAGCGATAAGACGAGAGGGAATGGCCTCAAACTGCACCAGAGGAGGTTCAGGCTGGTTATTAGGAAAAATTTGTTCTCTAGAAGAGTGGTGAGGCATTGGAATAGGCTGCCCAGGGTGGTGTTCAAAAAACATGCAGATGTGGTACTAAGAAAAATGGTTTAGTTGCAGTATTGGTGGTAGGTGGATGGTTGGACTAGATGGTCTCAGAGATCTTTTCTAACCATAACGATTCTAAGATTCTAAGAGCATTGGAAAGGGAAGTCTAGCATCTTTGTGTAAATGGGAAGACATAAGACAGGGGGAAGATAGGCTCACCATTTCATTTTTACAAGCTGTCTGCTGAAGTTTTTGTTGAAGTCATTCTAATCAGATATTTTCCACTAGCTATTAAAGTATTAATACCTTCTCTGCTGGAAATTTCCTTATTTTCTATACTGTGCCCAAAAATCCAGGTAGCCCATAAAGAAAAGTCTGGTTACAGAAGAGGCTGGAAGTTTGAAAAAAGTAGCATGAGGCCATTACATTGGCAATTAGAGTCTGTCTTATTAGAAGGACGTGTAGCATGGCAAATCTTGGAGCTGTTCTTTCCTGGTTTGATTTTCATGGGGCCTCTGATGGGGTGGATGGACACAAACCTCATCTTCCCATCTGCAGCATGGTCCTACTGCTTCATAGTGTGCTGGAGGCATGCATGGAGGCAGGAGGGACTCAGCAAGCACAAACTGCTTTTCAAAGCCTGTTGGCAGACACCAGGGATTCATGCCTCTCTTCTCCCCCGTGGTAATGAACTCCCACAGAGAACGTACCAAGTATTCTGTCTTCCTTCAGTCCATCTGTGTGGTGAGGTTTTTATGGTCCCTTCCCTCTGTCTGGGAAACAGGGAATTTAACAGCTTCTTCCCAGCAAGTCTAACCCCTCCAAATGAACGCCGACACTACAAAAGGAAGTGGCCACCTGGTTCTGTGGCTCCCTACTGGCAGGCGGTGAGTCCTAATGAACCTCTCAGGGGGAGCACCCACAGAGGGAGGCTGATGAGCCTAATAAACACTTTGGTCCCTGGAACTGAGAGGCATCAACAGCAGCAGGGATGGTGATTGGGAGGGAAGAGATGAAGGGCTGATGTCTTGCCTCTCAGCATTAAAGGGCTGACGAGCCTTCACGCCATCATGCCTTTCAGCATTAAGCTTCCGGCATATGGTGGCTAGTGATGTGTGAAAGTGGGGATGTGTAGCTGGCACAGTGGGACTCATCATTTCAGAACTGCTTTTCCTTCCTGCTTGCCCTTCCCCCTGTGCCCATGTGCTGCCCTTGCTGATGACTCTCATCAGCTGCTCCATAGGTACCTCATCAGCTTAAGAAACACCTGGGAAAGCTGGGGTGTCTCTATGGCTAACCAACTTATAAGCCAGGAAAAGCAGAAAGGTGCCTGATATAGAAGCATCTGCCCTTGTTACGTCTCTAGGCATATATAAGCGTTTCTTTTTTAAGTTATTTACTGGTTGCTGGCCTAGCTACATGCAAAGCTCCATCAGTCAGCTAACCCCTTTCAGAGGGAGACTAAGGACTGTGGATAGTGTCGGAAATAAATGATGCTTTCTCCCTCTGTCTGTATCGTAGAAGATCTTTAGAAGAGGTGTACTTAATGGAAAAACCTCTTTCCACATTTATTAAGGGTCTGCCATTTCCCAGTAAGATTATTTACGGTGTTCTAACCTGATACTGTGAAACACCTGAATTTTGAGAGTTAGAGAAGGAACTATTGCTTTTTGTTTTTATTTTTTTTACATTCTGCAAAATGATGTGGCAGTGGTTTATAATCTGTAATGAGTGTGATCGGTCCTGTTTATACCAGTGCAGTGATACCAAGAGTGCTTGAATAACATGATGATGGATATTGCACAGGAAACCAGAGAACAGGGTAAATACTATGATCCAGGTAAATATCCTGGCTTCAAAACACACTCATCTAATGTGCAACATCTGCCACTATCAGGCTGAAAATTGCCTCAAGGATTTTGGAAATTAGGTCATAACAGGGAATAAATTTCCATATCTTGGTAGCGTTTTATTGCCATATGGAATTCATGAGACGCATTGCTTTTTGCTTTTGGGAAGGATTGGTGGACAAGGTTTGCAGTAGAGTTTCAGCCCCAAAAGCAGCTAAAATGCTAGGAAAGCTAAACCTTAGCAGAAAGCCTTCAGGATCTTTTGAGCACTCTTCCTCTG
Organism: Phasianus colchicus; assembly: GCF_987193195.1. Taxonomy (NCBI): domain Eukaryota; kingdom Metazoa; phylum Chordata; class Aves; order Galliformes; family Phasianidae; genus Phasianus; species Phasianus colchicus. Next base: position 83,957,572 of record NC_143436.1, read on the forward strand.
TCAAAAATATATTTAGGTTTCTGCACAGTTTCTTGTGTAAGAGGGGAAGGGGGACTCCTAAATCTCTCTTCGAGCAGCCATTCTCTCTCCCTCTTGCCCTACAATTGCTTGAAGAAAAGTGGCCCTATGTTATGGGTGGATGGGAAATGCTACTTTGCCACTTAATTTCTGTGACCTTGTTAGATCCCTTTGTCCTTCCTTGTCCTGTTTTCCCTTCTGTGATGGGAGTCTTATGTTGGGAAGTTCTGTGCTTTTCTTGTTGATTTGGGTTTTTAAGCACAGTGAATAATGCAAAGTGAAAAGCAATAATATTTTTTTGTTTTAGTATTTTAATGTTATCACTCTTCATATCACCCACACTTGTGTAAGATGAAGGATAATCAAGTCAGTGTAAACTCTGCTTTCTGGACAGAACTTCTCCATTTACAAAGCTCCAAGGTCTCTTGGGTTTTTTGCTGGTTTTTTGTTTTTTTGGTTTTTTTTTACAAGACTTCTTCATGGCTCCCATTGGTCCCAAGGTTGAAAAGAGCATGCTGTAAATGAATCTTACCCCTAGAACAATTACGAAAGCAATAAGAAATTCCTCCTCTTTAAGAAGCCAGATCTTCAGCTTCCATAATCCATTCCTGAGCATTTTGAGCATTTTAGCTACTTGAATTTTCTACAGTGTAAGAAATCCTCTTGAGAGTGCCATGACCTTTTAGGTTTGGTATGCTTGGAGTGAAGACACTATCAGTCCTTGCAAACAGCTGATCTCTTTTCCCTAAGTCATTTTGTTTGGAAAGTGAACTGTCTGCTCATCAAGGAGATCATTGCAATGTTGTTTTCCAGGCATTTGTCTCCCATGTTATAAATGGTATTAAAATTACCAAGGGCAAAAAGGAAATTGAAGTCCTGGCTGTGAATACATATGGCTTCCTGCATTTGAGTACAAACTTTCTATGCAGCAGTCACTGGATGCAGAACTCAGCTGTTATATGGAAGCCTCTGTGAAGTTTTTGAAAGCTTAGATCTGTGTCCAAGGCCTATCTATAACAAATATTTTCAAACAGTCCTACATAAAGATAATTTGTTAACTGTTAGAAGCTGTCAGGAATCCTAGATCACTCAAAGTGGACTTAAGTGTATTCACCCGATTAATTAAAACTGAGCATGTGGGCTCAGACATGTGGTGGTTGATTTGCAGAGAAGGAAGATGTATTAGAGTAAGATTCTAACCATCTGCTGTAGCAAAGGAGACCCTGGCTGACAAGACAGAGTTGAACAAAATGAGTATCCAGTGAGCCCAAATAAAAATATTTGATCAGATTCTTAGAGTTTAAGAGAAACCTGAGATTTAGAATTCAAGGCCTTTCCTGGTTATAAAGGCTGACTGAAAGGCAGGAACCACTTTAAAAGATTGCACAGCCCAAACTGTTCTTGTCTCACAGAACAGAATCATTTTCTATTCATTTTTATACCCCTACAGTGGAAGAAAATAAAGAGAGCTAATGGCTGATTGGTTTTCTGCCACCACATAATTTCACTGTTTTTCTCCAGGCAAAAGAAGGCAGAGTCTCTTACTGATTGTCCTTCTAGTTTTTATTGTATTGCATCCATGTGGCATTGCATTTCTGGATGCATGTGCCAGGGAAGAAGTCTGTAAGATTTTCATACTGGACTTACGAGGATCAGTTGATAGAAGTCTCTGTTCTGAATTTAAGATGTGACACCTACAGTTTATGAAACTGGTAGGAGCTTGAATCAGTGCCTCATGGTCAGGATATGCAATTTGAGTTTAGAGGAATTGACCAAGCTTTTAGTAATGAAGAAGCATACGATGAAAAAACATGAAATGTATTTACAGTGTGAAGATTCAGTGTATGCTACAGAACATTTTCTAGATTTTCACAGCATTTGTAATCTGTAGACTGAGAAATTTGTATTGTTCAGCAAGATTCAGGAGTAGAGACCTACTCACGCTTAAGCCAACGAGCATCTGTCCAAGTAACTAATATAAACAAGTTCCTTGCTTTGTCAATGTGCAGGTAGAGAAGCATGCGCTAAACAAGAGGTCGCTGGTACAGGAGATGACATAATGCTTACAAACCAGATCAGGCCTCAGGCAACCTGAGTTGTAGTCATAGATCTGCCGTGAATGTTTTGTGCGACGTCTAGCAAGCGTCTTAAGTCTGTCTTAATAAATTAATTGTACCTTGCAGCATTTCCTGACAGTAAAGCCAAGTGGCATGGGATGGCCCAGATCAATGGTAGTAAAACACTACTAAAGTACCCCAAAGAGTGTGGCGCTGAGCAGCCCTTCCAGCTTACAGGTGTTTCCCTGGGCCATTCATTTCTGGGAATTGTTTAGGGTAGGTGCAAATTTTAGTAGGGTAAATCTATGCAAGCAAACTTGCTTACAGTTTATATTGTTTATTAATGTTACTGTATCTGGGATTGTTCTTGGGCACATTTAAATTTACTAATAGAGCACAGTCTTAGCTGCTGTAGTCAACTGCTGGTCTGGGAAAGTGTTCAAGGAGCTGCTGGGGCAAGAAGCTGGATCCACCACCTCCTGTTCTCCTTCACAGTTCTTTGTTTTGTTGGGAAGGAACCTTAGCTATTTGGGTTGATGGGAGCTATGGAAACTCCATCCGGGTCTTACACTTACACTTACACTAGGACAATCAAGGGACCAGGCAAAGCATTGGGCAAACCACTGTGCACCACTCAGTCCTCTTTCTATAAAATGAGGGTAATAGAATTTCCTGACTTAGAAAATATGATTTAAGGCAGCACAGTAATAGTCGAGGTTAAAATACTCTGCTATATAATTGCTATGCTAGCCAAGCACTCTTTTTGCCTTAAATTGCTCCTGGGTTTTTGGAATCATTTGTTATGGGCAGGTTTTTCTAAAACTGCCCATGGCGTGTTTCTCTTACAGTCAGTTCTCAATTACAAAAAGTAATAGGAGGTAGTATATCTGCGTCCTTTGCTTCATCCAAGCTAATACAAGCTTGGATGGCAGCCAGATGAACCATTCACTCATCCACTATAACAATTTCTATGCCTTTATCATTCGTAAGGATTGCATGGTATTTCAGACAGCTGTAGAAAAGCAAATAGTAGGTATAATCCAAGTATCTAGATTTTCAAGACTTAATTGGTCTTACCTTATTTAGATTGTACCTTACTACTAACTATAAGAAAAAAAAAAAGAAAAAAAAAAGATATTTAAATTCTTTTTCCAGCAGCTGCATATGTATTATTGGAGCTCTTCAAAAGCTGCCTGGACATGGTCTGGGCACCCTGCTCTGGGTGTCCCTGCTGGAGCAGTGGTTAAGCCATATGGACCCAGTGGGCTCTTCCACGATGTGATTCTGTGCTTTGCTGTGGGTCAAAATAAACTCTAATGTGCCAGTCATCTTCATCTCTTACACACTCCCTGTGGGAGCACAGTGTTGAGAGTTTTCAGCAATTACCTTTGGTGGTCACATTAAATAGATAAATGAAACCTCCATTGTTTCCAGTGAAAAGGCAATAGTGTAAAATGTCCATTCATGGGGTTTGGCACAGCTGATTCGACACCCACCAACAGTACTGTTTATTTTATTTTTGTCTTATCAGCAGGTGAGTGGCTTTTCTTTCTTTTTTGTTTTATTTTTTCAGTGATGCTCTTTGCCTTAGCAATTTTTGAGAAACATCCTTTGCAAAGCTGAAAAAAAAATCTTAATGTGCACTTTGTAATATGGAATTATAACTTCACATTTGCAAAATCAGCTTCTCCTTTTAAGATTCCCTTATTTTGGATTACTCAGGACTGTGATATGAATGCAGCCCTGCTGAGTGGGAAATTGATGTAACCCTTCCCCACCTCTCGTCATTTCTGGCTGTCACTCTCACCCCATTTCCACCATGTAGGTTAAAGCTATACGCTGCTGTATCTCTTAAAGGCTCTCTGGTATGGCTAGTCAAAGTAATTTTAAAATAAAGCACTGCTGCTTGAGTCACAAAGGATATTTCCAGGACCTTTGGCTATTCTGCCAGCTAGACTCCTAGAATGTGGCTGACTTCCCTGATGCTTGAGATCCTAAAGACCTGAAACTCTATGAATGTGAAAGGAAGCTGCAGTGAAATTCAACTGTAAATGATCTTTTTCTGATGGACAGATCTATGCTGCGCAGAGGAGCATTTTCCTATATCTTACTTAAAGGTAGCTGTTCTTTGTTTTTTGTTTTTTGGTGGTTTTTTTTTCACAGTAGCATAATGCTCTCTCTTCCACTCATCAGTTTTGGTAACTGCTGTCTTGTTTACTCTGCTTCTTCATGGGCCTTTGCCAAAGTCCTGACAACACAGTGGCAAAACAGCATTGTGTACCCTTCCATTCTATATGTGTACTCTCAATGAGCTCTTTGCTCATTTTTGCCTCCCACCAGAGTTCAGTGTTCCTTTGCCCTCATCTGTAAGAATGAACAAATTAAAATAATTTGTCAAGATGAATACAGTATGAAGGAGGCTCCCCTGAAATGAAGTTGTTAATAATACCCTTATTGATAGCAGAGAAAGTCATCTCTAGTGTAAAAAAAATTCCCTATCTCATCGTATTTCCTATCTTCAAGTCAGTAGCATCCTCTTTCCTCCATCTAAATTGTTAAATAAAGGTTTGCATTTCTTACATTAACATTCTGGCCCTGAAGCTTGCTCTTCTTTGTAATCATGTTGTCAGGGAGGTTTGCTGGAATCCCACACCATGTCTGTTCCAGCCCCAGCTCGGTAATTGTGTTTCTTGGTTTCCTTTTGTATCAAATAAAACTGTTTTCCTGAGTAAACAAACGGTACTTCCACTCCCATTTCTTTATTGGTGTATACCTTGTTTCAAAAAAACTTCTTTGAAATCTGCATAAATGCCGTGTTTACTGTAAAAAATACATTGGCCAGAATAACGATCATTTGCATGTTAATAGCTCCATCTCAGTAGGTGGCTGTTAGTTATTGCCGGTCTTGCTTGTTACAAAGGATGTGAATCCTTTTAAAGTCCTAATCTTAATTGCAAAATGATTGTAGTTTTCCATAATTCCCTATATTTCAATAATTTTAATCTGTATCAAATAAGATTTCTTGACATGCTATCACCTGCTCTGTATGTTATGCCTGAGCTCTGCACGTCTTCCAATAGACATGCTCACTGCCAGGCTGTTTGGGGTTTGAACTGCAAATAGGCTGTTAGCCAATTCTTTCCCACTGAACTTCCGTAAAGAATGGATTGAGACCTGAACTTGTGCATTGTGTCTTGACTCCATTTCATTCTCTTTGCTCTTCATTTCTTTCGCTGTATTTGACAAGAGAAATGACTGACACGGCAGCGTGCTGCTGGCATCATTTCCACTGGGGGAGTGGGGTTACGGGGGTGGATGGCTCAATGTCATTGTCAGTTTATGTGGCCTTTGTAGCACCAAATAGTTGGTGTTTAGTGCGCACAGAAATGTGGACTCTGTGTTTTAAAGGGGCTGAAGACAAGTGTTTACAAGAACTTCTATGAACGCACCAGTGGAGATCTGCAGTGCACAAAGCTGAAATGGCTCAGCATGGAGGACAGCTTAGGCACAACAAGGCTATGTGATGATGTGCTTTCCTATATAATGGGCAATCTTACCTCCAGATGGCTTGCATCTGGAGATATTACAGGTCTATGTGAAGTGCTCGTGTGCTTTTCCTGCACTGTATAGGAAAAGCGAAATGTAAAGGAACATTACTCAGGAAAGTCTGAGTGCAGAAGAGAAAGCCTCTTAAAGTAGTTGCTGGGTATGCTAAGCAAAGCAGTATGGTTTTTACCCTAGGCCTCTTAGAGGCTTAGCTATTCCTGCTCTTAATTCCTGGTTTTGAACTTGAACATCCCAAGATAATACGAATCTGCTCTGTGACTTATCTTCTATCCAATGATGGAAGCTCTTTTCAGGTTGGTTTTGTATCCATTGTAGAAGTCAATATTCTCCTGAGCTGTACGTAGGCGCTCTAGAGGTGCAGAAATGGTGTGTGGTGGGGTGTTATGCTTTAAAATAATCCTTCCATTTTGGCCTGTAGCTCACTGAATTCTTGTAAAATTATTGGAGCTAGCTTTTTCCAGCAGATTTTCTCAAGTTCTGTCCCAGGTCTGCAAAGAGGAGATCATCTGTCTAATGCAGAGCTTTCCAAAATGCATCCTAGTTTCATGGCTCTTGCAGGGAACAACAATCCTCACAAACAGACATGCTTGTGGAGGTTAGGCATTAGTGTACACACTAGCATATGCATCTTATGCATTCATTCTGCTTTAACGTCAGAATTCAAGAACATATTCAGGAACTAGAGTGAGTTTAGTGGAGGCAATTAATGTGGTGGTTGGGGCCTATGGTACAACCTAAAAAAAAAAGAAGGATCCAGGCTTATTTAATGTAGTCAAGAGTACTTGAAATATGATTACAAAGAGAACAGAACCAAGTTCTACTAAATAACAACAGACAGTAAAACAAGGAGCAGCAGCCACAAGCTGTGGCTTGGAAGGTTCAGATGGGACATAGGGAAAAGCCTTTCACTGGGAAGGTGGTGCAGCACTGGCAGAGGTATTCTGTAAGTTCTGAAGTTGTCTGTGTTGGGGCTTTGGGGACCAGCAACAGCAAGCTAGCTTGGGAGCAGGCAGCTCAACTACTTGGTCTCCCTTGCAGTGAGCAGGGACTGAATCTAGCAGAAGGTGTATTCTTGACGCTCATTCTGAAATTATTTTTTTAATGACAGGAAAGCTTACTTTAGCTCTTTGTAAGGTCATCTTTTCTTGACTTGCCTGTGCCTTTTAAGGTGATCTTCTTTCTGTCTTTATCGAGTGACTGTCTTGAGAGCAGCATCCCTGTGAGCATTTGTGGGGGTATAGCTGTCGTCGCTGTTTTAGTGCAGTTGTTGAAAAAGATTGGAACAGATTGGTGCTGTGTGAAACTCACGTCACATGCTTTTATCGAATACACTCATAGTGGGATCTAAAAGTTTTAGCAGCATGAATTTGGGAGGGTTGTTTCCTTTATGGCTGGGGAAGTGGAAAATGAAAAGCGCACATAAAAACTTCTTTAATTCTTTCCCTAAGTCTGTCTCAAAACTTCTGTTATTCACAGAGGATTGTTTCTGCAATTACAGAAGTGATGGAAGAGGGGGACAGATCTCTAGTCCTCTGGAAAGTCCTTATGGAGAAATGATGAAGCAAGAATGGAGAGGGAAAATAATCACAAAGAAATTATGCTGGGAAGAGATCAATAGCCAGAAAATTGCTCTCGTCACTCGACACTGGGACAGATGTGTTTAAAAACCTTCTCTTTATAGAGGAATAGCCTTGAAATTGACCCATTCTATCCAGTCTATTCTTTTCATGTTAAAGCAACAAAGAAATTATTGAAAATGCAATGCTGCTTTCTTTCCAGCATAAAAGATGCAACTGCCTTCCTTCCCCAGGTATGCAGACTGATTCCACTAACTGCGTTAGGAAGGGTTTGGAAAGACCTGCCAGGGGTCTTCATCATATAACCACCAAATAGAGCTCATCTGTATGGGGAATGATCTAAAAAATGAACCCCATACACCCTTCAAAGTGTGATCACAGGGAACATTTCCAGAGGTAAAGACATACAGGCACATAAACATGGTTTTGTTACCATGTGAGGTAACACACCTCAGCGATACCGCTGGTGTACAGATAAACAGTGAAAGAAAGGGGCAAGCAGATTGGGAGAAGTGGAAATGGAGAACTATGAAACAGTTCCTGTGATGGGGACCTGTGGTTGGAGATGGCAGTATCCTTCCCAATGGATGGTTAAGAGGATTGTGAGAAGGGACATAGCTAATCAGTACACTCAGTGTGGAGCCCACACAGCATTAGAGAAGTGAACAAGCAGGGAGACTTGTTTTTAAATTTTGAGAGATGCTACTTTGTGATAAACCTTTTTCCTTTTCCACCTTCAGTCTCACCAACTTGTTTGTTTCAGAAGAAACTGCATTGTGCTGCAGAGCTTGGAATAGCACAAAAGGGTGATAGAAGCCAAGGACACATGCCAAGTGATGGCGAGGGATTGCCCTGGATTTCCAAGCTCAACTGATGAGATGCCAGGCAATTTTATTTTAATTCCATAACAATGAATTACAGCCTGCTCATAGTCTGTTCTATTCCTTCTCCAGCTCATTTCTTTGTGGAAGGATAATTAAAGAGTGGCACATCTAAAATTTCAGTTATCTACGGTTCCACCTGTGTTAAGCAGTTTGATTTATTTATACCTATTGTTACACATTTAAATTGATATTTATTTTGCTTAGTATAAGACAGTAAGAGTTGAATTCTGTGCACTGCTAAGTGTGTAATGTTTGCAAATATAAAGCTACTGTTTCTGAATATGACTCAGTTCAGTTAAAGCTGGTTGTATCTTGCAGGAATGCCTTCCAGTCATGTTCTTATTCTGTGCCTGGCTTTTATATAGGTCAGTATTTCAGTTGCAGTTGGGTTTGAGTTCTGCCAGATTCACATTGTTCTTGTTTAAATGAAACCTGTAGTTTTCAATTTCACTCCAATTCTCATTAAGAAAATGTGAAGCTTTCAGCACTTGTTAAAGCATAAGCTGTACAGCACCAATAGTATCCAACTCTTATGTCCATCAAGAATAGGAACGGAGCATTCATAAGTAGCTTCTGAGGTCCTACAGATCTGTTAATAGCTCCAAAATTTCCAGGCAAAATATGGTTGTATTTTCGAATAAGGCAAATATGGCATCTGAGGTTACACTTGTTCTTCAGAAAAGATTTTTATGTTGAGAGTCTTTTGATTTATGCTTCTAGTTGCCTAGTTGTCTTTCTTGAAATGGGAGAGAGGCCAAGGGCTAGATTTTCAAAGGTATTCAGATATTTCATGATGCAGGTAGATACGTAGTGAGATGCTTAAAAAAAAAATAAATTAGGTTGCTCACCTTTCAATTAAACCACTGAGGATTAGATATTCATGTGCCTTTGAGAACCCTGCTTTGTGATTACCCCCATCATTAGACATCATTTAAGTCTTTTCACAAGCATCATCTGTACTTTCATTTCTACTCTGTGCAATTCAGACAATAGCTTTTCTTTCCCTTACAATCCTGTTCAGAACATCAGTGTGTTATAAACAGGGTCATATAAAGTCCCTTAAATGAAAGAGCAATAAAAGCCTCTCTGTAGCAGCTTAGAGAACTGCCTACTGGGCTGAAGAGTATTGCAGAGAAGATGCAGAAAGTAGTCAATAGTACTGGATGGGGCAGCTGAAAAATGAGAAAGGACAAGCATATTCTAGACCATCTGTTCCTTTGGAGAACGGAGCTCTTACAAGTTAACACCTGCTCTTGTGTACTCAACACGATGCTAAACATCTCTTCCGTGGTTTTTGACTGAATGACATCCTTAGTGCATTTGCTTTTTCTGATTATATTGAAATGTTAAAATGAAGCAAATATTGTGTTTTTCCTTCACTTCAGCTGCAAGTAAAGAGGAACCAGTAGCATTGTACAGGCCTTCTGAACCTACTAGTGTTCAAGACCTGCTGCTGTGCCAGCATTAACTGTGATGTTAGCCCTTCGACATGCAAAAGGATCTATTTCCACTGTCAGTGGAGTTGCCCTAATGAGGGATTTTCATCACACAAGGATGCAAAAAGGTTGATGCCTGAGTTCTTAACTAGCAGGCATTCTATAAATACTCACTGTTTATATATAGATATGTTGAATATTTAATAATAGATTTATAAGTTAAATACAAATATGGGATTTGCAGCAGAGAGAACAAATGAGAAGGCCAGAAACAGGCTGCAGTCCTAAATTTACTTGAATGGATTATAAGAATAGGGCAGTTGATACAGAGATGTCTTATACTTGGATGCACCGCCTACATCTGGTTTCAGGGCAACTTGTAAAAAGCTAGAGCAGGCCTATCTTACATCCTAGGTAAAAAAGACCATTTCTTCAAGTAGAACCAACTTCATAGCACCTTTGTCCCAGTTCAGCTTGCTTCCAGCCAGTTGTGACACTGCCACATAAATAAATCATTTTACAGTATCACAAATCCCATCACACACTTCTGGTAATGAAAATTAACCTGCCTAGATGCATGTGATTTTGGAAACTAATGATCAGTGTTCTTTCCTGGCTGCTGCATGGTCCAAAGAGCCAGTGTGAGAGGTACACTAAGAGCAACAAAGACTTGGATCAACAGGAGAAAACACCAAAATTACCATGAACATTAAAAACAGAAAAATGAAGCCTTATGGATAAAAACAGAGGCATGTATGCTCCTCTTGATTCCACAGTAAAGATGGGAAATCCTAGTTTGCCTTTAGGCAAATTGTAATATGGCAACAGTCATGTCTATTGCAGTATGCCTTGAGTGCAATTAAATATGTGATGAGAGATGGGTATGATCTAATCTTTGAGTCCTAAATCCCTCAACTTTTTGGAAAGCTAGATACAGATCAGAACCAGCCTACTTTGCCATTTGGCCTCCTTTGAAGGTGTTTGGTAAGAGCCACACTGATGGAATTAAACTTGAGATAGCTGTAATCTTTGCAAAAATGTGAGTCTTTTGAGACGTCTGTCTTTAGAAGCTGAAATGTCAGGGACTTGAATTCAAACTCTGATTCAGCCTCAACCTCATGTACCTTCCTAAATCAAATGCTATTGACTTGACCTCTCCTTCCATTTGACCCAGGCCTATGAGTGTTCTTGCAGAGTATATACTCAACGGATTTACTGCATACAGTTAACCGAGTATTGAGTATTATTAAATGTTTAGAATCGGGTGAGGCAATGGTGCAGAGTCCTGCATGCATGTGAACTCCATCTAATACTGCTCAGTGTTTTTATTAACATTTTCACTGGAGACTGGAATGGAGAGTATGCTAATCAAATTCATATGCAAAACAAAGCTGGAAGCAATCGCCAATGCATCGGAGAATAGGATTAGCCCAGAGACTGACTATGATGAATTCAAGAAGTGAGCTGAAATCAATAAGCTGAGATTCAATAAGCACAAATGTAAAGTAGTTCACATAGGAAGGCATAATTAAATGCAAAAATGGAAAATGGGGCTGTCTGTAGGCGGCTAATATGGACGGAGAGACAAAGAGGTTTTGCTCCTTAAACCAAATCTAGGAAGACAAGGAATCATTTTTATTCCTGGTAGTGAACAGCCAATAGCTCCAAAAATTAGCTTCATGTCCGGATCTAGCTTTTAGCTCCACATGAGCTTGTCACTGATGATGCATAATTAAAGGTGAAAAAAAATCCATCCTAAAATCATTAGCTCAGCATTTTCTGCTCTCCACAGAAGAGGTTAGCTCTTAAGTAAGGAATTTTCAAGATTTTGTTGTTCCTTCCTCAGCTCTCTGCAATCCCTTATCAGAATCTCTCTTTCTATTCTCCACACCTCATGCAGACTGTCAGAGATGCAGATTTGCAGAACTGGGTCGACAGCTATTTTGCCATGGACAACGACTGTGACCAGTGTCATAACCTACCATACACAGCTCCTGTTGGCTGTTTTATGTCAAAAAGAAGCACATAATTTCTTATAATTATTGATCTTTGCACCTGAGTTTCTAGATTGACACAGGCTTGTTAATGAGAAGAAAAGGTGTCAGTAGGCTGCAGTGCTTAAAGCTGAGTCTTGGTATCCTGAGCTGAGATAGATGAGCAGATCTCTGTACAGCCCCTGCAAACTTTGATAGAAAAGGATTGCATGGGTCAGTACTCCCTGGAGAGAACACAGATTGTGTAGGGATGAGATTAAGAGAATTCAGTTCCGCTTCAGGCAGGTTTGAGCTGTAAAGCATAATGAGGTGAACCAGACCATGGCTTGCAGGGAAGGTCTGGGGACACCACGTTGAGTGGCCCTTGCCCATAGCATGCCTATTTTGTCCACAGTCTGTCCAGGCCTACCAAGCAAACACTTCACTAGAAGTTCCATTTTCTTTGCAGGAAAAATAATATGTACCATTGTATGAAAGGAAGTTTGTTTGTTTATTTTCAACAATAGAGTAAACTCCTTCTATTAACTTAATTGGGCTATCGGAGTCAAAACAAAACCTAGCCCATATGCCCTGAAGGAGATTTTTTTCAAGCGCTGATCAGGCAGAAGTAGAGTGTTGGTTCAATCAGCTGCTACTGTCATGGGAGGGACTAAGTAGAGATCATTGAGGACTGCTACTGCATCATACCAAAGGTCAAAAGCTGCCTTTGTTTAAGCCAGAAACTGGGATCTTCTGAGACCCACTAATGCTCACATTCTCTTATTAAATCCATCCAGGCTCTTTTGCTGAGAGGACTCTTCTCTAGCTAAGCGTTGATTTTATTTTCCAATCTCCTGATCTTTCTCTTGTTGATCTTGGGCTAGAGATTTCTGTTTTGAAAATGCACTTCAAGGAATCACAGTTCTCAAAGGGCCTTTTGAGAAGCAAAAACAAAATGATGTTTTGTGTGCTTGAGGCTGTTAAAGAAGAGTATTTTTTATTTGTGAGGCCAAGAGAGCATCTTTAAGTGAGGTGACAGCTAAGAGATTAGCTGGGGCTGTCAGTGGGCTACATGCATTTAGAGATTGCAGGGTTTCCAATGGGGGAACAACAAATTGCATGTAGAGAGGTGTTAGATACTATGGGTTGCCTGGACTTGAAATTTTGGCTTCAGGATTTGTCTCAACAGAAACCCCGTTGTGGCAGAACTGCTTCTGATGAGAGCTGTTGTCATGTTAAGAGTTTTCTGTTGAGTAAAATTTGCCTGAGTGGGGCAATGTACTTTCATAATGACTCACATCTGTGTGTGCTTTCTGTCCCCCTTCAACATTCCCAAACTTACCACTGTAATGGAAACGCTAAGTCATGGATTGAACTAGAGATTGAGCACCTGGTAGGAAGCCAGGGCTAACGCAAGGGAGCTCAGGTGCATGCATGTGATTGACTGTAAGGGGTGGAGCAAGGATCCACTCCTTCCCAGATCTCATTTAAGGGTTGGCAGTGGAGGTAAGGGTTTCTTACTGGAGATCTCTGTGTACTTGAGGCATTCGGAGGGTAAGTAGTTTCTTTTCTTTGTTGTTGTGCTTGTGGCTGTTCCATTTGAGCAAATCTTGCTACTCTGCAGATACAACAGCAAACAAATTGAGAGGTATTAGCACATTTTTGCGGGATGCTGTGTTCCTCCTTCCCATGTAAAGTGTCATCCGTGGTGTTTTTAAAACTAAGTTTTAGGGGTGATTGGCTTAGGATGATCTTTAAATGGTTTAGTACCAGTTTGATACAGCTGGTAGGATATTAGGGTATAGGAAAGAACTCTGGAATGTGTTTATTTCCAGGTATGTCCTTCTCATGTAATAGCCTTGAAAGACCATTATAATGTAACTCCTGAAGTCAGGAACAACTAGCAATTGCTTTGGGCTACTTTCTGTACCCAGCAATTCTTGTGTATGGCTGAGGATGCTCCATGCTGATAAGGCCACAGCTGCAATAAGAGTTCAGGGTCTGGATGCTTCAAGCAAATTGAGCCAATGCAGCAAATAGCGCCTAGAGAAGATATTATTTTGCTGTGATCACTTAGGACTGGATGCAGTAAGAAGGAAGCATAGGACCCATTCATTGATGAGAATAGGTTTGGCATAACTGACTTGATTGGTGGGATAAAGCACTTGATTATAATGTTTAAAATGTGGCATTTGCCATTAAATAGTGAGAGGAAAAAATAGCAGTTGAAGTGGCACCCTGCATAGAACTGCTCTTAACTTTTCACAGTTACTGACAAGTCAAAATTTCAGTTTTGATAATGACAAGCCATGCCTGTGAACACAGCCTAGGAGGAGGACAACATGTGAGAGTATGTCTGTGTTAATTGTGCACAGGTGTATTGCTGTGCACTGAGTACAGCTGGGGCAGAGCAGCTGTTCCCATGCTGATGAACACTCTTTCCATTGAAAGCAGGGTGGCTGGATACAGACTGCATGTGGAGAATGGTCTCAGGAATGCTCTAGTTTCCAAGCTGTGCCTCAGAGTTTCTTGAGAGAGTACTTCCCAAGCTATGCTGGGGCTGTGCTGGCTGCCCAACAGTGCAACTGATTATTTTGCTCTTTCCAGGACCACCCGAAGGCAATGTTTATCTTATGAATGTTGATGCAGTCTGACTGCCCCAATCACACCAGAAAAGTGTGATTGGCTGCTCCCTAGTGTGTGCTCCTCCGAATGAATGTGAAGCAATTGAAACGTTAGTAGAGATGTTAGCGTTGACCACCGGCTGAATGTCTCAGACAGTCATTATGCCTTCTAAAAAAGCCTGGACTATATATTTTAACTAAATGTATGGGAAGAAACACAGAAATCCACAGATGAGAAGGTGGAAAGAATAAGAGTTAGTATTATTGCTCAGCACGAGAGAGCTATGCGAGCACCTCGAGCCTTGCTGTCATCATATAAACACTGTGGCTTTAGCACTGAGCTGTAAGCAGGACAATGAAACAACTTTGCAGAATTTAGAAGAGGAAGCTCAAAAGTGCTGTTGAAAACATTTCAAGTTGGGTAACGCTGCCTGTCAGACATGGGAGCTAACCTTTCGTTAGGGATTCAGAGGTGATGCTCGGATAAGGGTAAGCCATAAAACCTTGACAGCGAAGATGGACAGTTTGTGTTTCCTTAAATAGAGGAGGAGCTGAAAGAAACAGGGTGAGAATACAACATACTGCAGACAACAGGGAGGGAATGTGACCTTTGTCTTTCTGCACTGATTTGAGCCTGGCAGGTTTGAAGTAGTAAGGCCAGGAAAGGGATGTTGTAGTAATGAAAAGGCAAGCTAACATGAGCCTGGGCAGCTGTTTTAGCTGCATGGAGAAAGGGTCAGGTATTTGTGCCTTAGATGTTTTCTAGCAGCAGCCTTCAATTTTCCATACGAAGCCCAAATGCAAGGACCTAGAAGGAGGTCTGAAGGAACAATAATGCCTTGGTTGGAAGAGAATGATGGCTTGCCAGGGTGATGGTAGACCTTGCAGGGATGGGAGAAGCAGGTGGGCAAAGAGAGAACCTCCCTCTGAAACATGTTGAACAATCCCTTGTGTTCACCACTGGATTGAAGCTCAGCAGCACCTTCATTTGCATGTCTTTTAATGAAGTGTGAAAAAAAAATGTGCATCATGTTCATGTAAAGCGAGCTCCTTCCTAGATGTTCCATATGGGGCGTTTCTGAGGTGTGAAAGGAAGTTACTGGAGTGTGCTGATATCCCAAATGTGGAATATTGCTCAGAAGCTGTTGCAGGTAGTTTAGGCTGCAGTTACCAGGCATGGTAACTGTTCCTCTGTTTATGAAGTTGACAAGGCATTTTTCACTTCATTAATAGTTATGATGGATGTTAGGCAATGCTTAATAAGGGTAGACATTTGAAATCCACGGGCTCTGGTAAATTGTGCCACAGAGCTCACAAAAGTTGATTGAGGTGATCTCCAGATCACAAATGTTAATTTTAAATCTTTGTGGGAGAATAATCGTAGAAGAATGTTAATGTTGTGCTGGATTCGAAGCAAAACAACCAGGATCAGTTGAGCCAACAATAGGGCAGTTATTTTGACACTGCTCCAGAATAAAAGTGGAAATGATGATATAGAATCCAGCAGCTAAAGAATTAGATGGTAAGAATGTCATTAGCACTAGTCAACACAGATTTAAGGAAAATAGGCTTTTTCAAACAAATCTGCTCTTTTCTGTGGTATTAGAAGTCTGGCTCATAAAAATGACTTCATATTTGGATTTTTGTAACATGATATAATACCTCATGGCATTCTGATAAAATGTTAACACTGTGCAATTACCAATAAAGCAGAGATTAAGTGAGTTGAGAGAAAGCTAAATGATAGATCTCACAAAGCAGTTGTCAATAGGGAATCATCAAATGGGAGCATTCCTGAGTAGCTTCTGAGAAGTCAGTACAAAGCCCCACTTTATTCAGCATTTTTATCGATGATCTGGGAATAAGTATGCTGTTGGGGGGGGTAGGGGAGGGGGAAGGATGACACAAAGATTAGCAGATGGATACAAAAAATGACAGCAAAAACCTCACGCTTGGATTATTTGAAGGCTGCATCCTTTCTTGCCAAAATTTTTAGGATACCCAAAATTAATTCAGATATTTAGAGAGATACAACAGCGAATCATGCTTTCAGCTAGCAGCACTGTA
The DNA here is from genome assembly GCF_987193195.1 of Phasianus colchicus. Classification (NCBI taxonomy): domain Eukaryota; kingdom Metazoa; phylum Chordata; class Aves; order Galliformes; family Phasianidae; genus Phasianus; species Phasianus colchicus. Next base: position 83,973,775 of record NC_143436.1, read on the forward strand.
TCTTGAAAAGAGGAGTAAAGTGTTGCACAAGTGGAGCTTCGATTTTCAAACGGTGTGGTAGTAAAAAGGGTGTTAATGAGGATAGATCTATAAACACCACAACAATGAACTGTGGTAGAAACTGGTTTTCTCTCTCGTGGCATTGGTGAGTCCAGTTCTGATACAAGACACCCTTTTCTAGTTTCCACGTTTTCAGAGCATGTTGTGTATTAAACAGGCACACAAAAAGAGCATTCAACATGACTTTGTGGGGTGGCGAAAGTGACTTGCAGTGAGACTTCAAGATCAGTCTGTTTTAATTTATTTGAAAAGATTGAAGGGGGCTTGATTACAGGGCATAAGTATCTTCATAAAGAAAAATATGTGCTATGAAATGCTTTAATCTGGTGGAGAAAGGCATAGCAAGGACCAAGACATGGAAATTGATGTCGGGCCAATTCAAATGAGAAATTAGGCCCACCCTTTCAACAGTGAAGCTGATCAAATGCTGGAACAAACTCCTTTAGGACATGGTAACTCTTCATCACCTTCAAGCCAAGACTGTGACATATAGAAGGCTAGAGGGAATTGTTTCAACCTCTGTTCTGGCCTTAAAACATACAAATCTACCAAACCTGATCTCTCTTGGCAATGCTTTGCTTGTTCCTTGCATTTTTCTTCTGCCATCACACACAGGAGTGAATTGCACAGAAACTTGCAAATGGCAAACAGAGGCAAGCAACACCTTTAGATGGATCTGAAGCTTCTTTACATCTGCTGCCCTTCTCTTTACCTCTTTCTGTGAACATTGATGGAGAAAGTTCTGTTTCCTGATGCTGAAGTGTCATCTTTTCTTTTTAGTCTATTTTTGAGAAGAACTTTGTTTACTCTGGTGTATTGGTTGTTATTATCAGGAAAATGAATAGGAAGCATTTGTACCCCAGGTGATAATCCAAGCAGCTGAGAGAAGAGTCTAACTGAAGATGTAAAAATAAGCGGTGGATTGCATGAAGTATATCAAGGTAGAACATTGGTAACTACAGTCACAGCAGGAGCAGTTCTCTTGGATGGGGAAGAGTTCAAGAGATTCCAGTAGATTGGAGAGTTGTGTGGTCATCAGTGGCATATAGTTCCACAAAGGAAATGGCTGTTTCTGGACCTGGTATGCAGTAATGCCAGACAAACTGCTAAAGAGCACCTCAGCAGGGAGAGACTTAGGAGTGATGGTAACAGTAGGCTCAGCAGGAGCCAGCATTGTGCCCTGCCTGTCAAGGGGCAAACCACTCTTTGGGGTGCATTAAACAGCTTAGCTTTCAGTTAGCCCTGAAGTGGCCAGGACTTGATTTTTTTCAAGGTCCCTTCCAACTATTCTGTTCTCTTTCAAACCTTTGGTCAAAGCATAGCAATTTGTGCTTGAGGATCTATTGAACTCAGCAAGCTAAAGCCTTGAGATGAACTAAAATAGGGATACTAAACTCTGCATGACTTGTTCTCGTGATAGTTTTTGAGTATGTGAGCTAGCTTATTTAATATTACCTTTACAGAGCCTAAATGTAGTATATTCTGTGTTAGCTAAGTATCAGAGGATGTTTCTGCACTTAAACACAAATCCAGATGCAAAATATATGATATCAATCATACAAGTTTTGGGTCTGGGGACAAGAAGTCATTCATATCAGTGCAGGTACTCCTCCTGTCCTTGCTGTATGACTTGAGAGCCTCAATATTAATGTTAACTCACTTAAAAATTCAAAGACCTAAGTCTCATTTCATGTACTCTTAAGACAGTCCTGTCAGTGAGGAGGCAGCCTGTTTGGGACACTGGAATGTGTCAACTTAGCATAAGCCTCTGTGCAAACAGAAGGCTAGTGCTGTAGTTCAAAGATGATAGTTGAACAAGATTTGCAAGTCAGAGGCTTGAAATTCCACAAAGGAAAGATCAAACAGCCTCTTCCTTTTAACAAGCATTTCATTTCTTTAGGGGACTGGACAGTTTTCATCCAGAAAATAAATGCAGAAATTTCATGCAGAAATTAAATGCCACTATTGATATATATAACAAAATGTTATCCCTGACACACACATTGTCAACTGCCAGCTCATCAGCATATCTGGGAATCCATAGAGATGGTCCCTAACTAGCTGGATTCAGAGCTGTTGTCAGCAGAGATCATACTTGCACCCTGTCTCTCTGTGAAGTACACATCCTGAGTTTTACAGATAATTTTAGAAGTGTCTCCAAGCCTGTGCATTATCCCTTTAACAGCCCAGACTACAAACTTAGGCACGAGCACCTCTGAACCCTGTGGCATTTGAATTTCAAATCTCCTTTCTGTGTATTACTCTGTTTCCATTGCTGATTTTAAAATGCAACACCCCCTCCGCACCAGCCTTCCCCAACCTCCTGAAAGTGGTGCAGGCTGGAGAATGCTAATTCTGTTTCATGACAAGTTACGAGTTTCTGAATTTCGTTTCTTTTTGATCCATGTTGGATTACACCCAAAACTTTTCAAGCATTTTAATGAAGGAGAACTGTGTTAAAATGTCTACTCTGCCTTTGGAATGGAAATAAGTATTGTGATTTAGGTCTCTCTGTCATCCTATGGAAGTATTTGGCTAGTCTGCCCTAGACTTGAAATGTTTTGGCTTTCACTAAGCATCGCATTTTGACCAGAAAACATTTAGTTGGTAGTGCTCCACCAACTTAACTTGAAATTCTGCTGTGGTAGTAGAGCTCTCAGCACATCTCATTGTTAAATGAACAGCCGATACTGACCTCCACAAGCAAGCAAATAGATGCTGAGATGGCTTCTGCCATTACTGATGTCACAGCAGATACCATGGTGACACATTGCTGTGGGCTTGCAGTGGTAACTGTGTCTTTTCAGAAACATTCCAGCCTGTGTAGGTATGTGTATACATTGCTGGTTAGGGGTTGTAGCTCCTCTCTTCAGAATGTTTGGTTAGTCACACCAGGAGCATTTTGATAGTTATTATCATAGAATCATTAAGGTTGGAAAAGATCACTGAGATATCTAGTCCAATGATTGACCTGTCCCCACCGTGCCCACTAAGCCATGTCCCTGAGTGCTGCATCTACACCATTCTTGAGCATCTCCAGGGACAGTGACTCCACCACCTCCCTGGGCAGCCCATGCCACTGCCTCAACCACTCTTTCTGAGAATAAATGTTTCCTAATGACCAGCCTGAACATCCCCGGCACAACTTCAGGCCATTCCCTCTTGGTATATTGTTATTATCTGGGAGAAAAAAATGATCCTCACCTTGCTACAACCTCCTTTCAGGGAGTTATAGACAGCAATAAGAGCTCCCCTGGGCCTCCTCCGGACTGAACAACCCCAGCTCTTTCAGCCCCTCCCTGTAAGACTTGTGCTCCATACATAATGCCAGCTTCATTGGGCCCTTGTCTGGACATGCTCCAGGGCCTCAATGTCTTCCTTGAAATGAGGGGCCCAAAACTAAATGTTCAAGGAGCCATTGGTCTTCCGCACCATGCCAGATACAACAGTCAGCCTATTCTACATCAGTCTAAAATGATGCTTGGGGAATATGTGGCAGATCAGAAATATTACACAAGTTGTTAGAAAGGAGATGTATATAGAATGGTAGAAAAATGGACAAAAAAGGGTCTTCATAGAAAAGGACTGAATATTGTGACCTGACTTTATCAGAAATAGAGTAAAAGATTTGTCAGGTGCTTAAGGTTTTCTTATATAAGCCTTAAAATACCTTTGGTCTCTGTTTTCAAGCTCTTGCTGGTTCTGGTTTTGTCCTATAACTTTGATTACTATCCAGATGCACCTTAAAACCAGCTATGGATTTGTAGTCTAACCTGTATGTGGGAGACTGAGGATAAAATGTCAAATCAGTCAGAGGTTGATTCATGGCAATGTGCTCACTACCACTTTCAGCTTTTTTTAAAGGCTTCTCTTGGTTCAATCTGCTTAGCTGATCTAGCTGATGTCCTTGCAGAATGGAAGCAGGTGGAGGGTGCTTAACTTGGCACAGTTGGTATGATGGCAGAAAGGTGCCATGTGTTGGGAGACTGTGTGCTGCATCCTCCTGCATGGCTGGTGTGCAGCTGTGCCCAAAGCCTCCAGCTGCAGTCTGCCTACAGCTGTGGTTCAGGTTGCTGAGCTCTGTGCTCAGCAGTGGGAGGACAGAACGGAGCACAGGTGCAATGCTGCCAAAGGGCCTCCTGTGATGGAAGAAAGCAGGGGAATGTTTAAGCAGCCTCCATCCAAGCAGGATGAGTGCTGTCAAGTAGTTCTCTCAATTCCTTCACCAATTCATCTTGATTGCATTGACACTCTCTTGGCATCCACATCCTGTCATTATTCTAGTGAGCACATTCATGATGAGGAAGGTTTGTGGAAAGAGTGGATTTCAGGTAAAGCTCTGTGACAACAAATTCTGAATTCACAATTGGCAATATTGGCGCTCAAATCTGATTTTGAGAAGTGAGGTTCTGTCAGGCGAGGGAGGGAACAAATGTGCCAAGGGATGCAGGAGGCCAGTCCCAGCTGTTTGTGCTTTTACAGTGTGCACCTTGCTGGGAGGCTCTGGCATTTAAGCAGTGTGCTAGAAGCTACTGATGGAGATTACAGGCAAATAAGTTTAAATCTGGTCTAATTTTAGCTAGCATAGTCTGTTTCCAGTTTGTGAGTGGAAGTATTTGATGACAGTTTGTTTCTTTCATTCTGTGCCTCTAAAAAAGAATGGAAATTAGTTTAAAAAAACCCAGACCCTGAAATATAATGGAATCACTTGCAGCTGTAATTCCATTTAGCCTCTCTCCCTTTGCTCATGTTACTTATCTCAGAGCTAACTAATTTGCAGTGCACCTGAGTAACTGAAGGGGTAGATCCAAGATCCATTCCCAGACCACACTGAAGGGTTGGCAGTGGAGGTGAGGGCATCTCTTGCTGGAGATCCCTGCCTACCTGAGGCCTTTCAAAGGTAAGCAGCTCTTTTCCTTCATTTCTACGTCTGCAGCTGCTGCATTTGGGCTTGTTCTCATTTGCTGTAGCCAAAGATTTTGCCACCCTGCTATTATCATCCCATTATAGTGTTACACCTGCTTTCTTAATAATGTGGTTTAGGCAGGATAGACATTCACAACACCAGTTCCCATCAGTAGGATTCACAAGAACTAATTTCACAGATCTCCCCTTCAGTTGCACAGATGTGGGTACTTAGCAAATCCCAAAGCCAGCTTCTTCACTGTGGAGCATCAGTTGTCCATGGTGGACTTCAGTCATCTGACTCTTGTTTTCCTTTGTCCTGGGGAAGATTTAACTCGCTCTGAATTTCCTTGTTCCTTAGTGTGATGCGTGAGCTAGTGGTTATAATACATGTGAGGATGAGGGGCTTTTTGCTCATTCCATCCCAAACTTACTGATGTGGTTTTTTTACTTGTCTGTAAAATGGAAGCACAGAGTGCCATACAGAGTTGTTAAATTAACTCATAGGCTTAATGCATTATAGTATGTGAAGCACCTAGAAGTCAAAGGGCCCCCAAACTCATAAAAGTAGAGTTTCATTCCATTCTAGCATTTGGCAGAGTAGTGGGAAGTACATGCTCTGCAAGGGGAATGACTTCTAATTTAAGTATCACTGATCCTGATTTAATCAGACACTGTCAGTGAGACAAGACTGAGCTTAGGCAGAGACAAAGGGGTCCTTTCCAAGGGACCCTGTGTGGTCATAAGGGACCCTGCAACTGCAGGATGCAGGTTACAAGGCTGCAGAGCACCATTACTTGCATGGTTCCTTAATTCAGTGTGAACAAAACAATACAAACCCTTGCATCCTGACCTTATTTCCAAGGAATGGCTTTATTTTTTTTTCTTCCCTGTTCAGTGGAATTCTGTGTTCAGGCTCCTTTCCACACTGTTGTATTGAGGTTGGTGAACCCTAATAAGCAGGTGCCCAGGGGTGGGTGCTGTCCTAGTGTGGCACTCAGCTCACTTGTTCTTAACATTTTGGGATCTTTCCGGCTGCTGAGTGCTGTGTAAATGTCGTGCATCATTATCAATTAAACTATGTCACCTCATAAGTTAACTTCTAATTACACAATTACTTTATGTGGCATTAATAAAAAGTAATGTGAAATTTTTCAGCAAACTCTAATTTTAAGTAAATAATATTTTTTGAGACCAAGTGATTTATTAAATTAATTTTTTATTAGACCTAATTTAGACTTCAAGCCATTTTCACTGGTGCTACCACATAATTTTATTACGTAATTAGTAATACAGTTGTCATACTTATAAGTAATGGTTTTACTTAGAACAAATTAAAAAGAATTAGATTTTTTTAAGAGAGTATAGGGTCTCAGGGGTAATAATAATAAAGGATAGCTTACATAGGAGAGGTGTAATGAAGTTTGATCATCCTTTGGAAGCATGATTTTTATGGAGGTCACCTCAGCAGCTATTCTTCCCGCACAACAGCTATTTCTGGGGTGGAACATGCCGTGTATTTTGTGCCTTCACTCAGAAGTTAATGAAGTTTGTGGGGGTGGAAGTGGTTTCAGCTTCAGATGTTCTCACCCCACAGCAGGGACAGCTCATGAAGCAGCCCCTTTCCCAGCACAGTTTTACAGGCAGCTGAGCAGGCTCAGCTGATGTGTGTGATTATGATAATTGAGTGAGCTTCCAGGTGCAGCAGCTGGCCCAGAAGTTTGGTTGGCCCATAGGTGAGAGCTGCAAGCACTGGGAGGGAGGCTTGATGGCAAGCTGCACACCCTCAGCCATCCCAACTGTTGTTAGATTCAACAGCTTTGCATCCTGTGACGAGTAGTGTTCAGAGTTGTTGCCATTAAGCATTGATACCATTTGGTGATGGAAGGTGTCTAGAAGAGCAACATAGTGCTAGGCCAGAGTCTAGCTTCCCCTCGGAGGGATTGTAATTCCACTTGGGTTCTTTCAGGCCTGAACTCTGGGATGTTTTTGCAGCCAGGCCTGCTGACGTTAGGTCCTTTACTGCTTTGCTTTGAGAAATTAAAACTTCTTCCCCGTGAAAAGTTGTATAACAGAATACAAAATGCAGAATCTGAGCAAAAAGAGAAAGCTCTGGGCAGAACAACCCCTGGGAAGCCCTTGCCCCAGGGAGAGACTGGCATCACCAGGGAAGGCCAAAGCCTGTGGCAGAACAGGCAGGGAGAGCAGGGGAGAGCACCTGGAGTTGCAGCCACCCACACCTTCCCTATTATTCCCATTGTAAATAAATTGTGTTTATCATTACTGGCACCCTTTGTCTCCAGGCTTCTGAGGTGTTGAAAGCTCTGGTTAAATGGATTGCCCAAAGAAAACACTGTCACATTTGCATAATATTTTCATAGACACTGAGCTCAACCTGAGCCTGAAGGGAGACAGGGATGTTCCCTGCATATTTTATATTCCCTTCCTCAATTCCCACTAAAGCTAGCTCTAAATTGTGGCACGGATATGGTACATGTATGAGAGAGGGAGAGAGAAAGACGGATGAGAGGTCTGAATCTGTCTGGGGTATTTCCAGACACTCAACTTAAGGAGCTACTTACACCCCATGGAAAACTCTGAAATAGTGCTATTTAGAAACAAAGCTGCTCACATTTCACTTTTTTTTTTTTTTCCCCAGTATTCTTCATTCTTCATTACTAGGGACCTCTGTATAAAAACTGTCTTTTTTTTTTTTTAAATCTTGGGAATTCATCTGCCTCTGCTGATTATCCCCTCCCTCCCCTCTCCTTCTGAAGTCATTATCTTCTGATTGCATTACATTTGCAGTCGTCCCACCGCAGGCGCTCTTCTCATCAAGATTCTCAAGTTACACAGGGAAAAGAATAGGTCAGCTCATAGAAATGGAACCTTAAGGAAAGTCTGGCCTGGGCAGAAGTGGGGTGCTTGGGTTCAGTCTGGGTCACTGCCTCTCTCAGCCATGGCTGTGCTTGACCACTGTTACTTCTGTTAGGATGCAGTGAACCCAGTCAAGAGTTTTCCACAGACAGTGTCTGATCAAAAGTTGGGGGAGGTATTTTTTTTACAAGATTTATATTTGCAGCAAGATGCAATGTCATTCACGTTGCCTACTCTGCAGATGTTGGTAAGCTTGGATTCATTTAAGGAAACTGTTTCATTGCAGGAGGGGGGGGGGGAGCAACAGGAAATGCAAAATGCCATTCATTTCCTTCAAACCACAACTGTAAGCTTGCTGTAGGGTGACATTCTGTCTGACCACATAATATTTATCTGAAGTGAAAAAGCCTCCTTACGAAAGCATAGGTTAGAACCTTCTCAGCACACATACGAACTACAGTTTGTAATCTTGGAGTCAGAAAGTGAATTTTATCACGGGTCTGCTGTGTCCTGCTGCAGCAGCAGTTGTGGTAATCAGTCTTCCTGGGTGCTAGGAAAAAAAAAGCCTTTTGTCTTTCTAAATCCCTTAACAGAATTAGCAAGGGGTGAAATTATCCTGTTGAGTGTAATTTCACTGGATTAGGAACAAAGCTGAGGTCACAAAACAAGCTGATGCGCAAGCTGAACCCAACTCCCAGGTGTTCAGCTACATCTATCAGATACCCCCCTTCAAAAATTATCCTGCAGCATATTTCACTAAGCCCATCTAGAGGCTTAAAAGCAAATTCATACATGCAGCATTATTAATATTCCTCTTTCTCTGTCCTAGCTTCCTTCCTCCACGAGAGGAGGATCCAAAATAGCAATGATAAAAATTATATCTTAAAGGATGAAGTTAAAAATTCTTCATGGGGTTCTATATAGAATGTAGTGGCTTTGGGAAACAGCTCTGTTGGCATATCTTTGTGCAGTTGACCCATCGGAAAACTGTTACCGTTGTTCTCTACTCTGCTCTTAACCACATGTAAGTGGTGTCATAGAAGCATTGTTTGTTTCCACTGTTCAACCTCAGTACCTTCACATAATTTTGTTTTTCTTAAAAAAGGGTAATAGGTCCCTTTTACTTTCTGATAGCAAAACTCATGTATGCTTAAGGCAGCAAGAGGGCAATAGCAGTAATGCAATCCAAGAGGCAGCAGAGTTTGTAAACAACTTTGTACAGGGTGAGAATGACAATCCTTTCTTCTCAGATAGATGCATAAGCTGTTCTGGTTTGCCCCAGGAGGCACTGGAAAGGTAATTCTAAATAAGAGCTCCCATACATGTGTTTGCTTTGTATCTCTGAGTAAGGGATGCCAGCAAATATTGAATTTACTTCTTGAATTAAGTGACCATGCAGCAGCACATTATTGCATTTAACTCTACTTTGGTACTGCAAAGAGTATCAGTGATAGAAATCAGTTTAAATGCAGGATGATCTGATTTCCTACTATCCCATTACAGCTGGTAGCTCTGCAGTGTTATTGCACAGGCTTGGCATCTGCGGCTGATGGGTGCTTCTGCCTCTGGACATATTTGCAAAAGAATAGGCAGTATGATGGGTGGTTTGATCAAGTGTTGGTTCCTTAAGGATATGTGAGGGATGAGACTATGATCTTTTTTTCCATTTAAAATCATCTAGGTGAATCAATATCCAGCAAGTTGTGGATTTGTTTTTGAGTTTTTTCTCCAAAAACAGCATTAGGCAGGTAGAGTTCTGTAAGCAGAAGAGACTGCTCAACTAGAAACCAAGTAATTATGCAGAATGAATATCCCTATGGATACTTCCCAGGGCTGATCCATACTTAAAGATGATAAGGGAGTTGGTTAAGTTGCTCCCAGTTGTGTATCCTTTGGGGAGATGAGGCAGAAAATAAGTCTCAGGCCAGCAACAGCACAGCATCTGGTGAGCCCAGCACGTATCCAGCTTTGTGTGCTATGTACGTCTTATTAAAAAAAAAAAAGGCAACAGAGGAATTCACATTGTTGAAGTTAATCGCTGGATTAAATTGCCATTTGTCAATAGCAATGTAATTTGTATTATAAATTACAGCAGCCTAGCTCTTGGACACATTTTATCAATGTGCTTCAAATTATTTAATAACAATATTTTTTCAGAAAATAAGCAATGCCATTTCTTTTCACCCCACCCCTTTTCACATCAGCCCATTCTGAGGGTTTCCATCAGCGTAAAAGCCAGCTCTGCAAAAACTCCTGCTAAATAAATTATCACCAGGAGTCTCAAAATCCATTACCATAAACAAAGCCATTTTCCCCTCCCCGATCGAAGGCCTGCTGTGTTGCTGCTAATGGGACGGTACACACATGTTGCACAGAAAGGAATTCATTTGCAAGTTCATCAGATTTTTTTGTTCGTTTTTCTTGATGGAGAGGGGAAAGGAGGGGAATATTGTTGGAAGATTTAGAAAACATCTTAGTGAACTCCACATGTCGTGCAGAGGATAAGTCCTTCAGTCTGCAGTAAGGGACACACGGACTTGCACTCTGGGAGAGAGTTTTGTGCTAATGTAGGGCAAAATGGGAGAAGCAAAAAATGGGAAGGAAGCTCCAGAGGACGTGACTGCTGTCTTTATTTGGGATGTTGTTTTTGGCAAGCAAAACATCCATGTATTCTGCTGTTGGTTTACAAATGTATCTGAATTGTTTCTTGTTATATCCTTCTCTGTTTCAGCCCTGTCTTTATCCTGCAGTTCTGCCGTGGTGCTTGCAGGCTGATTTCCTGCTCTTGCACCCCACACGCAGTCTGCAGGTGCACTGCAGTCATTTTATTCTCTCTTATTTTGGACTGAGCACACTTTTCTTCTTAAAAGTGAATAATCATTGATGTTCCTTTCTCTTTTTCTTTACAGGTAAGTGGCCGTTCCTGTTTTTATAAGACCGCTGAACAATCAGCAAACCTCAGCTCTCTAAGGTACTCTTTGTGGTATGGTTTCTTCGTAAGCACCTTGAAGTATTTTCCTTGTCTGCATTTGTACAGCGCCTCAGCAGGAGGTTCGCGATAGATGAACTGGGATTTAACCTTAACCAAACAATAATTCCTCTTCTTTGATTTCTGAGGTTTAGTCGAGCCTTACCAAGGTGCCCAGAAATAAGGAGCTAACGGTACAGTGGTGGGAGAGATTGTGTGTGGCTCTTTCAGCTGCCGGGTACAAACACATGAAAAGCTGTTAGCACAGTGGGAGGCACGCTGTGCGAAGCTCTCCCAAACATCAGGTCAGCTTATGCAGGTGCACTGCCTCTTGCATATTCCAATTCCTTTTGCACTGTTCTCAATGGGTGCCTATTAGAGGAATGCTACCAAGCCTGAGGTGCACACCCGAGCTCAAGTGCTCCAAGTGTTTCTCTAGATATTGCTAAATCTGGCAGGGCTGGTTGCTAGCTAGCAAGCAGCCAACTGTATCTTCTGCTGCTCCTTCTCCTGGGAGGGTGTTGCACAACAGTGCCAATGGGATGACAGGAAAAGACATGTGTAAGTCCCCAGAACCATACAGCTGTCTGCAATTGCTGCAAAGTTGTTAAATCATATATTTTTAATTGACGCTTTTGGTATTGGGAATCCAGAGCGTTTTCTGTCTTTCTTTTTCACCCCTTCTGTAATGTGAAGGTGTTCAAAGTGATTAAAAAGGAAGTAATGACACCAGTATTTATTTTCAAGAGTGTGGAAGTTGAGTCATTAGGGGAAAAAAATAATACAGCAGTGATAAAGTCATGACACAAAGCAGTACCAATCACTGGACAGAATGCTGGCACATCTTAAGACTGATTTTACTTCAAACACAGGGAATTTCCATGGGAAAAATAAACCAGATATTAAATAGTTCAAATGCAGAGAACCTTAGTTCCCTGAAACATGGGATGACGTTCAAGTCCTCTGATTAGTTGCACAATAGTTTTTGGTGCTGAATGGACAATTATTTTGTGGTGTGACTAAACTATTATCTCAAATGGGTTGGACACAGCTCTGAGCATTACCAAGAAATGAAAGTCTGGAACGCATTAAATATCAATATTAATTAATGAGTCTTGGACACATACAGGAAATTGCCTTAAACCTCCAACCTTCTGAAAATATCTTCAAGTGGGATTACTGACATGAAGGATTTGATCTAATTATCAGTGCTAATTTCTTTTATGATGGTGGTAGCAACACTGTTGTTAAAAAGGCACAGTCAAGATTAGTCACCTACAGTATTAATGTTAATCCCTTATCCTTAATACTAATATTTTAAAACTAAATCTTTTAGAAATTATCACCACCAGTGCTGCTTCACAGTTTTATTCAGTGTAGGCGATTAGGTAGTTTAATTTTCTCATCCTGATGTGCTGGTTTGGGGCTTTATTTCTTGGAGCCTTCTTCGCCTGAAATTGACATTATTGGTTACACTTTCCAGCCTTTGTGTGATTTGAAATGCTAGCTGTACACTGTAAGGGTAGGAGGCAGGTGGATAGATTGAAATGATTTAGCAAGATTATGTGTTTTTCCCTCTGGCTTAGCCATTAGAGGTAAGCAAACTCTGTGAAATAAACAAAATCAAGAAAATTGTGATGAGGGGCAGGAGAATAACAAGAAAAGGAATCCGTGCGAGATAGAGGACCTCCATCTCCCCTTTCCTTTCCTTTTTTTTTTTTTTTTAATGAGAAACCTGAGCTCAAAGCCTAGGACTACTTACTGGGATGCGGCAGAGAGGTCTTGTGGTGGCACTGGGAACCGTATGCATGGCTCTGTTGGCTACCAGGTACTCTTAGGCTGTCAGTCATTGTGCCTTAGTAAGCCAAATGCTCCCAGAAGAAACCTCATGAAAGCTTGGTTGCTTCGTGAGCCCAGTGTCTGCCAAAAGAGTTTGTAGATGAGGGAGGGCTCTGAGGGAACTGACCAGCTGAGTTGCCTGAGAGCCTTCATCCTTGGGGACAAAGAGAATGCAGTTGAAAACCTGCTGTCTCCAGCACTGACACAGAGAAATGCTACATATCTGTGCAGTTCATTATCTATTACTTGGATCTTAGCGAATAAAGTTGCTGCTGAAGAAATCCCATAGTCACTAGTGTCATAACAGACAGCACACCGCGCTATCAGCTCTTAAATGTCCAACCCATCAACACAAATTGGTTCTTCTGAACAGCAATCCCACACAGAGATCAGGTTTCCCTTGACACTCCTTTTTTTCCTCCTGTCCTGGTTTCCTTTCTCAAATACTTTGAATGGTCAAGTGATCTCTTCTTGCATATATCTTGGAGTATTTTAATTGGCACACAGTCCTCAGCTGGAAATGAATGTATTGAATTGGTGCTTTGTTTTGTTTCTAGTGCTGTTTTATTGACATCTCTTTCTGGGTAATGATCCAGACCTCTGCAGTGCTTTTATATAAACACGTGATGCTTTGATAGGGAATAGCAGGCTGGGACAGGGCTATGTAGCTGGCAGGCTTTGATTCAGCCATTGTGCCAACGGGTACAGGACTTATTACCTGCTCCTGAGCAGACAGCAATTAAAAAAATGCCACTTTTTAGGGGGCTGTCTCATTGCTGTGCATCAAAACAATTGAGCAATAAAGGGCAATGCACAAGAGAAATGTGAGAAAACCTGGCAAATTCCTGTGTGACAGTGACACTCATTCATAGTTCTGCAAATTAGCAAATAAAGATGATAACAATAATAATAAAAAAGAATAAAGACGGTGAATCACATAATACTCTTGATTCACATAGTTTGAAAATTGCTAATTGTCTATACTTTTCTAATGCTCTGGATCAGATTTCACAGGAGTGATAAACTTTTGGTAATGTATTACCACTCCCCCTGCAAATGTCAATCTTTGCTGAGCAGAGCAATATTATTGTAGGTGGGAATCTGTGTGCAATGTACTAATTAATCTTGTACGTGTTAAAAGAGGAGGTAGAGAGGAAAGGAGGAAGAAAGTTTCTTTCAGTGACATAGTTGCTATGTGCAGCTGAACAGAGCACCAAGATTTAAAGGATATGCAGGCTGTGGAAAATGATAAAGGATGCAAATCTGTGCAGTTGTCCTCTGTGACCTGGAAAAGAAAGAATTAATTAAATGGGGGTAGTCACAAATGTTCATGTTTACATGTGTATGCATGCATATATTTAACACTTGTAAGCTCATATATGTGTATGCAAACAGGTATATCTGTCTCAGTCTCTGGCAAGTGACCACATATGGTTGAGGTAGGACTCTGTGTCTTCTGCTTTGTACATCCGGAAAGCTGGGTGTAACTAGTTTTCAAAGATCACCCAAGCAGGTGAATAGGACTGACTTCGAGTGCTCATCCCAACGCAATACCCGCTGTAACATTCTGCCAGCTCATCTAGCATCTCTGCATCACAGCTGGCGAGAGGACAGTAATCCTAACTAACATGAGAAAAGCATGAAGGGTTTGCCAGGGTTCTAACACATACGTCTTTTCCTCTGCCCTCCAAATGCCCCAGAATGAAACAACTCCTCTAAAAAAATTCTCCATGTGGAAAAACAACTCTACTGATCTAGCTATGTTTTGAAAACTTCACAGGGAAAAAGGGCTAGAGCGCTACTGCTTTTTTTTTTTATTATTTATTTAGGCTTTTAAATGAATGCACAGTTCTTCAGGAGTAGTTTGGCACCTTCTTTGAAAACCTGACGCCCTCTTCTGATGTTTCTAACTCATTTGTTGACTCACTTCTCAAGTTTTCTTTTTGCCTTTTCAAAATCAGTCCCATATTGCTGGAATTCACCGATCTCTTTGAAAGAAACTGCAAGCTGCTTTCATGATAGGGTGTTGGTAAGAATCACTGGAAGCGTTTTCCAAATGTTGTACATCATCTATATGCTGCTGAGTGCTGCATTTCAAAAATGGCTTGCCTGAATCTCCCTACAAAATACTCTCCATGGATTTAGGCAAGCAGTTCTTTCTAGCTACAGGCAGTGTAAGCTTATGAAGTGGAAACCACCTTGTTGGAGAAAGTTATATAGGAGCAGCCTGACTCTCTAGTATGAATATGATGGAGTATCATTTTCTTCAAGGGAACAGTAAGTTGTGTTTATCTTTGTATAACCGGTTCTGGTCACAGCTTTATTTGTGAGTGGGCTGTAACCACCTTGCTCGAGGCTGGCTGTCCCAGGAAGATTATCAGTGTTGTGCCATTTACCTGAGGAGCTGAGGGTGAGCAAAGCAGTGCCCACCAATTGCATCTGCAGCATCCTCAGAGCTTGAGCATCGTGCAGAGGGATTCATTTCACATGCTGTACAATATTGGTGGTCCCTCAGCTGGCAGGGTTGGTTATTTGTTTCCATCCTACCCAGTTTGTTGCTTTCCCTGTTTTTGACCCAGCTAGCATGCCAGTCTCCTGACAAGCCCCTGGCTGGCCAGTGTTCAGCTGAGCGGCACGGGTGCTCGGGAGCCTGCCATGGATGGTCTGTAAATCAGTTTGTGCTGTGCAGCAAGGCTCTGGCTTAACGATGAGTCAGAAGAAAAATGTTATTAATATTTAATGCGCGAGCTGAATGTCTGGCGTGCTGTTATTAGTTACACATCATGAGGGGTGCAGTATCGGCTACCAGTCAATGCAGGTCGCTTCCTCCAATGTTCTCATTCTGCAGACTTAATTTGTACTGTATTTTTCCATTCACTGAGACAAATATCTGCTCCATTTAAAGGGGCTTTGTCAAAATCTTCCAGCTAAATCTTTAAATTGGTGTGCCTAGCTTTCAAGACCCCTTTCTGTGAGACGCTTGATTACTTCTGAGAGCAATTCCTCAAGCTGTAGGGCACTGCTGACTTCCAAAGGGGTTCTGTGCTACATCCTGGCTGTGAGACCCCATGTGGCAGATGGCCCTTTGAGGGTGAGCCATAGGAGGCATGGAGAGCAGATCTGAGTTGTCTGAACCTGTTTTTCAACAGTCTACTGCTTGCAAACTCCTTAAGGACAACATCTAAGCCAGGGCTGTGTTGTTTAGCCAGTAATGGTGTTCTGCTGGTGAAGAGCACTGTACAATCCACATCTGAACTCCTCCTCAAAGCCTTTCTTCAGCCAGCTTCCCAGCATGGAGAATGCAGGGATGTGCTGCTAGGATTTCTGATCTCCACACATCAAGTGAGGATAGATAGCTGTCCCTGGCTTGGGCTCTTCTTGTGCTGTAGCAGCCACTGAGCCTTCAGGAGGATGAGGTTTTATTTCTGGATAGAAGTAAAGCTGCACAGGGGGAGAACAGGAGTCCACGCCAGTAATTTGTATGCAATTAGTGTAAAAATTATGCTTTCTCAGAAAAGCATCTGGCCAGTTTCTGCAGTCTGTTCCCCTTCTATTCCCCCGCCATACACTGTCATTGGACTGGGGTACATTTTTTACTTGTTTTCAAGTCTCTTCACGGCCCTCTTGTTCATAGAGTTGTTGTTTTTTATTTTTTTAAACCTGCTCTAAAACTACATGCTAAAGAAGACTTAAAAAAAAAAAAAAAAAAAAAAAAGAAAGAAAAGGAAGGAAAAAAGACAAGGAAAAGAAAACCAGCTACAGTATTGCCCCCAAAAAAGATAAGTGGTTTACAAAGAAATGATTTTTCTCTTCCTAGTTACTTAATACTTTGTGGGAGAATTTGCAGCTTCAGGCGTAGGTTGGCTTCTTCTGACAGTGAGACTTAAGGGGACCCCTTCTCATTTCACAGTGTTTCAATGCAAAGGTCTCTGCTCTTTGCTTCTGGTCATGTTTAAAAAGAGGAGTGGCCAGCAGGGAGAGGGAGGTGATTGTTACCCTGTACTCCCTTCTTGTGAGGCCCCATCTGTGTCCAGGCCTGGGGCCTCCAGCACAAGAAAGATGTGGAGCTTTTGGAATGGGTCTAGAGGAGGGCTGCTGAGATGATCAGAGGGCTGGAGCACCTCTCCTATGAGGAAAGATTGAGGGAACTGGGCTTGTTTAGCTTGGAGAAGAGAAGGCTCTGGGGAGACCTCATTGTGATCTTCCAATATTTGAAAGGAGCATAGGCAGGAGGGGGAATAGCTGTTCATGAGGGTGGATAGTGATAGAACAAGGGAGAATTGATTTAAACTGAGACAGGGGAGGTTTAGGTTAGATGTTAGGAGGAAGTTTTTCACACAGAGGGTGCTGACACACTGGAACAGGTTGCCCAAGGAGGCTGTGGATGCCCCATCCCTGGAGGCATTCAAAGCCAGGCTGGATGTGGCTCTGGGCAGCCTGGTCTGGTGGCTGGTGACCCTGCACGTAGCAGGGGGGTTGAAACTAGATGATCCTTTTCAACCCAGGCCATTCTATGATTCTGTGTTATCCCTGAATCCCAGCAACACAGCTTATATTGAATTCAGAGCTCACCCTTCAGAGCTTCAGCATCATTCATTCCTCTTGCACTAAATTGACCAACTCTTGAAGTCCTGCTTGCTTGGAGTCAGCACCAATAAGAAGATTAAATGAAGCAAAACAGTTGTATTTATAAAGCATGTATCTTCTTATGGCATATGGGGGGAGGCATGTATAGTTCCTCTTTCTCTATTCTTTTTACAAGATATACCCAATTCCTGTTCATTTTGGGGGGGAAAAAAAAATCACAGGAAAAGCAACAAAGCCATGCACAGGTAATAACGCTTTAGGAGTGGCTGTTGGACAAAAAAATGGTGTATTGCTCCCAGCAGAAGCAGTTGCTTTCCTTGGGTGTATTAACCCATTCCCCTCCGAGTACCTTTAATTTCTCATTCCCAGCTGTTTATATTTTTATGCTAGAGTATTTCTTCAAAGCACTTGACTGGGGCAATCTATTATCAAATTGAGGTCACTTACTGTAGGGCTCCTCATTCAGCTATTGGGCTCATCTCTAGCACTTCACATGGGAAGAGAAAAGTTATCTCAGTAAGTGAAGACTGAGAATGAGATCTGACCTGCAAATTCTTATTTTAAGACTATTCTGACTCTGCTTAACCAGCTTATTTTGACCACATATGATATTATTAAAAGATTAAAAGTTCAGCTCCACAGTGTCATAATTTTGTTATTTTTAAATTTTAGCATGCGTGCTGCAAATGCATTAAGGATAATAAATGTCTGTACACACAGTAATTTTTTCCATTTAAAAAAAAAAAAATAAACAAAAGTAATTTTGGTGCAGTAGACCAAAACCAACCCAATAAAATCATTGTGTGAAGTAGCAGGGTGGGGATGGATAGACACAGAATGTGTTTTGAATGAATTTATTAACGCTATTATTAATAGTTTTTAAAATAGCTTACTTTCAGAAAGTTCCAGGGACATAATCCTTCAGTCTGTGACCCACTGGTGTCAATGTCACCAACTGGTGTCAGTAGATTATATATTTAAAAAAAAAAAGAAAAAAAAAGATTTTAAAATATAGTAATTATTCTCAATTGAATAAAAATAAAATATTCTTTTGCATTGGAATCAAGGCCATGGTAGTATAGGATCCTGGAGCATTCTTACCCACTTCAGAGTATTAGTCTGGAGAGAGGCAGAATTCCAGTTAGGAATAATTGCATTTATTCTTGCTTTGCTCTTTTTCTTCTTTTCCACTTCATATCTCCCTGTCCTTCCTGTAAATTGGCTGTGTTTCAGTAAATTGAAGTTTTTTTGTTTGTGGAGTTTGCAAAACATTCAGTGATTTCTTGTGGAAGAAGCATTAATAACTAGCGTATTGGTGGTGCTAATAAGTTGTGTGCTTTTTTTTTTTTTTAAATCACAATCAGAGTATGAAGATTTGCTGTGAATTGTAAAATTAGCCAAAGCCGCCTGGCATGTCGCTGCTGCACTTTTTCTCTTCCACATGACATATTCTTAACTAAGTCAATCATTTACATGGGCTTTAAATTTAATTTAAATGTAATGAATTTAAATTGGGCTTTGCTCTATTTCAAGGTTGTTGGGTTACTTTTCTGTAAGTTAACATTCAGCGCAAGGGATTCAACTCTAGGTCTGCAGTTTCAGTTACACTTCTTCCCTCTCCTACTCCCTCCTTTTTTTTCCCCCCTTTCCCTCCTTCCCAAATCAAATCCAGTCCCACCGCCTGGTGGCCCAGGAAATGTGTGGGAAGGAGAAAGGGGCAATGCAGTGGCATGCGACGCTAGGAATGTGAGGATTGGCAGCAACAGAAAAGCATTATGAGAAAATCAAACACACGTTTTCAGGAGGAACCGCGCGATTCTCCCTGCGCATTAGTGCCTATCTCAGTAATCATTCTTTTCCTCGATCGGGAGCCCTCTTAATCCTCCACCCCATCGTCCTCCTCTATCAAATCTCCAATATTTCTGAAACAAATCAAATCAAGAATTAACCTTTCAGCCGTGAAACATTCCTTTGCTATGGTATGTGTGTCCCCTGTTAATCACTGTGCTGCAAAAGCATGAGGCAGAGAGTATGTACTCCATCAGAGTTACTGGACTTCTGTGTTTTCTATATTTGCCCTTGTAGAAGTCCCTTGGTCCATCTCAGCAAGAATCTCGTGATGCCTTTTCCCAAATGTTGCACTGGGGAGATACTGGTCTGATGTGGCCCTAAACTGGAAGTAGTTCTGGAAAGCCACTCTGCTCAGAGGTCATTGTGCATCTTTGGGGATCATTGCCACGTAGGGAGTGTATGAACAGGAAGGGAAACAGCTGCCTATGAGGGTGAATAGTGATAGAACAAGGGGAATGCTTTTAAACTGAGATGGGAGGTTTAGGTTAGATATCAGGAGGAAGTTTTTCACACAGAAGTGGTGACACACTGGAACAGGTTGCCCAAGGAGGCTGTGGATGCCCCATCCCTGGAGGCATTCAAGGCCAGGCTGGATGTGGCTCTGGGCAGCCTGGTCTGCTGGTTGGCGACCCTGCACATAGCAGAGGGTTGAAACTAGGTGATCATTGTGGTCCTTTTCATCCCAGGCCATTCTGTGATTGCCATGGTACTGCTCATTCATTTAGGGAAGGTTTTCTTTATTGTACTTGGAAAGGGAGTACAAGGAGAGCTTACTCAAAGGCAAAGATTTGAAATGAGCAACGTGGAGACAAATTCTAGGCTAAGGAGAGGTGAAGCAGAGTGGCTTGAATTTGAAAGGACTCAAGAGTGAGCGAGAGGGCAGTTTTGCATAGCTTCTGGACAATGCCTCCCAGAGCCTGATTCCAGCATCTGCCTTGCAGACATGGAACATGCAAACAGGATGTCTCGGATACTTTGCTTATTTCTGTGATACCTTAGTATTTTCTTGGTCGTTTCTGCCATATCCTGTGCATTTAAACCAGGCTACCCACTGTCCATGTACGCCAAATAATTCTAGACAGTGATGGGAAAGACCATCCACGTTGCACTTCAGTGCACAGTACCTTCTGTGGAAATGCTTTTCTCTGGTTCTTTTTTTTTCCCATGTCAATATCAGGTTACATTTTCTTTTACCTATCTGACAATGGTATAAATTGCTACCATTCTGTTTTCCCTCATCTGCATGTCTTCCCCCTAAAATAAGGTCAGTGGACTGCAAATATGGTAGTGCATTCAGTCTCTTCCCATCTTCAGCTAAAAACTGGGGTGCTACTTCCACAAGACTTAGTATTAACTCTCTTACAGTGGCTGCGGGTTCCCCAGGGGTTAACAGAGTGCTGGTTGCAAAGTGCAGAAAAAATATAGCAGCTCAATAGTAATGAAGTAACAATGTACTAACATAGCAAAAAATTGAGTGAAAATTAGAGCATAGCTGATTCATCACTGTGTTATTCTACTTAAACCAGTAGTGAATCAGAGCCAGCAGCTTGGGGAGAGATTGTTAGAGTCTTTATGAAGTTTAGAGCCATTTACCAGCATACAGTCAAATTCATTTTGTTTCATTACGGTTATGATAACCTTACATATTTGGGGACAGTGAGTAAATTTTGTTTTGTTTTGGGTCTGTATATTGTTTTGTCTCTTGAAGGACAAATCTGTCGCTGAAGTTTCTCTGTGTTCCTGCCTAATAAGAGCCAGGCTGTAAACCTGTAGTAAAACAGTTGTAGCATCAAGGGGTATGCATAGTAACTATTTAAGTGGTATATCATTTCTGTACACTTATAAATACAGCCATTCTAGCTACTGTTGTTCTTGCCTTATAATTAGACATACTTAGAGTCTTGATGTAATATTTCTGAGGGTTAGGTAAATAATTTATAGGGTACTCTTCACAAATGGATACAATGTGAATTCAGAGCTAATCTGCTCCTCTGGAGGTACATAAAATTATCAAGCTTATACAAGAGCAAGCTAATTAGGAAGCAATCATCATCAACAGCAGCTGTTCATAGCTCACTGAAGGGCGGAGGCTTCTCTAACACTGTCCACTCATCCATTTCCTCTCCCCAGCTTTCTGAGACACAAAAGCATCTCCAGAGCTACTCCCATACAGCCATTCCTGCCAGTTGCTCCCAGCTCAGTGGTCTGTCTGTGCTGGCAGTGGGTTCATTTCTGCAGCACGTTATTGCCATCGCACTGAGGATGGATGCATATCTGGGTCATGGTTGGAAGGGGAAAGATGGGGAATGTGTCCAAAGTGTCTTTCATCCCACCACCCCAGAAGAAGGATTTTGACCACAAGATTTTGGTCTTTTTTATTTTATATATATAAAAAAATTGTAATATTTCAGTGAGGTTGAAAACTGTGGTAAATGCACAATAAATAAATAAAAAAAAAAGTAATAGTTTATGTGACAGTACTGTTAAGAAGTAATGTTTGGAAATGGTGCAGTCACTTCCCTTTCCTGACTTCACCTTTGTTCCTTTTAACCCCATCATGGGCAGTGTTTGACCCACTGGGTGGGAGAAGGTGTCCATCAACTTGTACCTCAAAAGTGAAGTCATAAACCCTACAACATAAAGCATCCGTGAACTTGGCAGAGACCCTCTTGCCCTGTAGTCACCATGTGGCACTTAATGGAAAGCCAAGAAACTTACTCACTGTGGCTTTCTCAGTGCACATTGAAGTACCTTCTATTAGCAAATTTGTTGTGCTGGTAGAGTGGAGAGGTATGAATTAGCTCTGGAAGATCTGTGAAGAGAGAGTGGGTAGAGAGGTTTTCAGGATCACTCAGCTCCAACTCCCTCCTTGTCCCCCCAGTGATTAGAAGATCCTTGCCAAAGCGTCATGAAGCTTTGGATGGTGAGGTGATCTGTTGGCAGCAGGGCTTGGGGGCACGTGCTGCTGGAGGCAGACTTTATTTTCAGGAATGAATGATGGAGAGGTTTTTTTTTTTTTAGAAGGATAGGGTGGCCTCAAAACATTACATTGCTTTTCTGCTTTGTGTGAAGGATTCATCAGAGAAGCCTTCAGCTGCCAAAGTTCTGACCCTGGAGAAGGCCAGACTCTCCCACAGAGAACTGAGAGTTGCTGGTGGTCTTCTTAATTTCATTTTGCTCTCCTCTCTGCAAAACACAGAAGAGCTGAGAGGAAGGGAGAAGCTGATCATCAGTGGAAATGCTTTGAGAGACCTCAGTAAGGAGAGGCTCTCCTGAGCAGATGATACTGTGTGAGTTGCAAAGGAAAGACTAGGTTTGGGGTGAGGAAATATGGGTATCAGAAGAGGAATTCAGGGTTGGCAAAGCTGTGACAGCTTTATAGATTAAACTGCTGCCAGATGTTAATTGTTTTCTGTGTAGTTTTCAATTGATCTGTAATTTGACTGTAGATTCCAGGCTTTTATAATAAATTGTGTACAAAGCTAGCCACTTAAGGTGATAATAAAGACTCAAAGGCAGACAGAGTCATAAATTTGGACTTATCCAAGAGTAAGAGATGAGTTAGGGCCTCCCTGGGAGTGTTTTCTTTTTCTTCTCCTTCCTGCATTTTTGTTGTGTAGAGAAATAGGAAGGAACTGGAGTTTTTCTGCTCTGGAGACAGGAGCAAGGCAGAAGGTTGGATCCTAGCTGTGCTGCAGGCACATTCCTTTCAGTGGATGATGCCCCAGCATCCATTTAACCTGGCAGATTAAAACTCCCATTTGCTCTGATAGGGCAGGAGCTTTTTCGGTGCTCAGGTGTTCTCCTCTGTCTTTGTTCATTTATGTGCATCCACATTCACTGGTGTGTATATCCATCTACTATTTTGGCTTTTCACTGTGACAGCTGTTGGCTTGGCTTGTTGTGGTGAAAGCCCTGCTGGAGGTGATAACCTGCAGACCTTACATCCTGGTGTGGTGTCTTGCACTTAGTTTCAGAAGTGTTAAGACTGCCTGTGGACAGATACTTCTGTCTCCATCTCTGGCAACTGCTAGGAAGCACCTGTCAAGCCTCAGATGATAAAAATTGGCTTGGATGGAGCACATCAGGATTTCTGCTCTTTCTGTCACTCTGTGAATGGGGCACAGAGGTTTGGTCTCAAAGATTTATGGTAGTGAGTATCTGATCATGGTTTGTAGCATGCAGTGCTATGGCACTGAGGTGTGTGGCAGAAGTTGGCCTCAGCAGAATGACAATGTTTTCTACTTGAAAATAGTTTTTGTCTCCCTACCAAAATGTTCTGCTGCATTCTTGCAGGAAAATGGAGTGATATGTGGATTACTTAGGGCTTCGTAGTAGGGTAGTGTCAAGTGTACACACGGAACCCTCCCAGAGGAATATTGAACAGGATTCACAACTGGGCCACTATGATTTTGGCTCTGCTCCTGGACACAGGGGACAAGAGCTCATGCATCAGATAGTGGGAACTGGAATTGTTCTGGTGGCTTCAGCAAAACTAAACTGATTAGCATCACCTGATTGCATGGCCCTTTCCCATCGTTTTTTGCAAAGGCTGACAGTGCGATAATTTGCAAACTGCTGAGGACAGCTGCTGTGCTGTTGGACAGTTCAGGGGACTCTGCAGGAGTCAGGAGCACCACAGGCCTGAAACACTGGAAACAGAAAGCACCAGGTTTTCCTCATCCTTTCCCTATGGGGGCATCTCTGCAGCAAGTGGCCAAGGCTGTTTGGAGTCTGCCCACGTTGGTTTCTGATAACACCAGAGCTGCTGAGAGCATTCTCTTCTCCTAGTGCCATGCCTGCCTCTGCTGTTGCTGCTGCTTCCATTCGAAGTCACCCCTCTGTCTCCTTCCAGCTGCTGCCACACAAGCCTGTGCATTTTGATTATTCTTTGAGCTCCTGTTTCAAAGGAGTGTCCTTACACAATTCTTCCCAGAGTGCAACCCCTTTGTTTCAAGTTAATGCTGCTGTGTGACAGTAAACCAAACAAGGGGCTGTAAGTCACTGCGCTGTGACAAAACCACTTGTGTGCCCGTATCTCCCACTGAACATGTGCATTGTTTCATTGTCCTATGTGTGAGCTGCCACAAATAGTGTGCACGTGTGGTGTATGCTATAGGTTCTGAGGATTTTCTTGTCTGGCACGCTCTGGTGTCTCACTGATGTGTGTGTTTTTTGCATGCTCTCCTGCCCTGTGATAGTAGCACCCTCTGAGAGCCAGCTGCTGGCTCATAATTTGGTGTGGACTCTCTGTCGCATGGAATTAGCTTTTCTGATGTAGTTTTCTATGACAAGCTTTCCTTTTGAAGGCATAGAATTGAAGCTGAATGCATGCAAAGCAGCGCTGTGCAAGGTGACGGGCTCTTGTATGTGCATACCTGGAGTCGTGCCTTTTGTTCTGTGATGCTTAATATGAAATCCTGAGTGAGTTCTCCTTAGACAAGTATATCTGAGGAGTTCTGCCCTGTATAAAAGGTCTTAGGATTGGACTTCTATATCAGGATCTACTGACTTGCAGAAGAGGCTGCTGAGAGAACTGAACAGCAAGAACAGTGTTTAATGCCTTATCTAGGGAGTGGTCAGAGATGGGAGAGCCCAGTGTGGAGAACTGTGCTGTTAATTTACTCTGGTCTCCCCTTTGGTGGAACAATAAATCCTCTCATCCCACAGTCAGTGCATCCTGCTGAGAGCTAAAGCAATGACATGGTGTATGCCCTGCAAGCACCCATCTGCCTGGGGATCCAAGCCCTCCTTCTGCCCCCCTCCTTTCCTTCTCTGCCCTGCACAACCAACCACTTTATGACCTAAGAAAATGGTTCCTCTAAAGGCTGAAAGGCACCCAGCTTGCTAGCATTTAGAGAACTGTGGGACTTTCCCCTTTTCAACTGGTCTTTGCCACTTGAAACTAATTCATGGGATCCATGTTCCTTTTCTCACCGTGTGATCCTTAGAAGCAGAAGGCAAATGAGAAAGGCACACTCCCTTTCTACCCGCAGATGCAGCAGAAGCAGACAGCAGTTGCAGTTGAGGAGTTTCTTGCCTCTGTGCCTGTTTTTACTTTCTTTTTTTCTCCCCTGCTGCTGTCTTCCTTCAGGGTACCTTGCACTTATCACTGTGCTAAGTCACTTGTAGCCCTATGACTCTCGATTGCCCTGTAGAGAGGGGTGGGCTGTTAAGTGGAAAGGGTTGGTGTGTTGTTACTTCTTCCTCAGCAGAACTATCTGAGAAAGAAATAATATCTCAAGGACATCTCTCCTCCCACTTTGGAATCGCTCAGCCAGCTGGAGAGGAGCTTGAAATATGTCCAGTTCAGCCGAGTCCTGTGATGGGACTTTTATTGCTGCTAACGAGGCAGGTCACCGTGCAGTACCTGCCTGAGGAGCTTCAGAGCGGCTCCCCTTCCCTGCAGCAGAGATGCTGCTCGCCCTCTGACCTGCTCCTCTCCCAGAGGCATCGCACTGTCCATGCTGTCATTGGACAGGTTGCCCTTCCCCAGAATCTGCTCCACGCCCTGTTTTAATTAAACAACCTAATCTTTTAAGTGACCCTATGCCGTGACAGCTGCTGTAGGACCTGCGGAGTCCGGACGAGCGTAATTACTCACTTTGGAGATGCTGTGCTCAGCCATCCAAGTGACAGGCCTTCATCTTCCTATTCGTGCTTTCCAGTACAGTTTCTCCTGCGGTGCCAGACCCAACCTCCAGCAGGTGGTACTTGCCCCAGGCACTCCTGCCTGGCTCTTATTTAAACTACCTTCTGCCTGCAGTCCTTTGTGCAAAAACTCACTCACGCCTCCGTCCTTTCCACCAGCACTAGCTCTGAGTTCTTGACTGAGAGCTACAGCTGGAGACACAGCAGTGATTTCAAGTGATTCCTCTCATTCAGTGGGAGATTTTGAAGGCCTGAATGGCCTGACTTTGGACTTTTGGCCTGCAGTTCATCAGTGGAAAGTTAGAAGCCCCACAGCTGAAGGTGTGGAGTCTTCCACAGAGCAGAATGCAGGAGAAGGGGATGCAACCAGGTCTGGCTATCTGCTTCTCCGTGTTCGGGGGAATCACATGCCTCACCTGAAAGGCTTCAACTACTGAGCACGTATCTTTATATATGTCAGTTGATTCTGTGTTGTAGCTCAAGGGCATTTGAAGGACTCACTGCAAACTGGGAGAAAGGGATGGGTCTTACAGGTGGAAGGAGGAGGAGCTGCCATTTGTTTTGTCACTGGAAATTGTCTGATCCTGGCTGGATTCCTCCTGTTTCCCTTGGCAGAGGAGAATGTGGAGGGAGGAGGAAAACCTGTCTCTTTAATCCGGAGAGTTGAAAAGGCCCAAATAAATAAAAAAATAAATAAGCTGCTTCTCTTAATATTCTGGGCTGAATCTCTCTGAAGGGAAAATGAAAGGGGAGAATGAGAAAATCATAGTTTGTCCTGTGCAGCGAGAATGTGTCATCACACCCATGCTTCTAGGTGGTGGGTTTGCTCATGAAATGTCCTTATTTACTCTCCCACGCTTTGCTAAAGTGTTTTTGCGGAGCAGAGTTGAAGCATTTTTTTAAGAAGAGTTTGCTTCTCTCGAGCGCTCTGTAGATGGCACCGCTGTGTCCTTTTCCAGGAACGGGATCTGAGATGCTAACGTGAAGTACCGTTGCCATCTGCTGGCAAAGTGGAGTTTGTCTTCTCGTGAAGTTTTGTTCTTCCTGGCTTGAATGCAGCAGGGTAGCTGCAGACTGTTCTATTTCGGGTGTTTGAGTAGTGGCGTGTGAGCAGTAGGGCTTCTAATTTGGATTAATTTGTTTGTACATAGAGATCTCGTAGCCCTGGCTTCTCGCTGCAGGGCTGGCAATGCAGCCCTTGCCTGGTGGTAGCGTTCCCATTCCACAGAACACTGAAGGGCTTTGTGGAGATCCCACAGACTGCTATGTCCAGATGGGATGGAAGATGCTGCCTCACAAAGCCTTGTGGAAATGAGCTTTGCAACCTCACATAAAAGTACTGCAGAAAGGACTGTATTCCTCTCTTCAAGGAAGAGTTTGGATGGTGTGCGCTATGAAGATCTTTCTCAGATGCACACATCCATCCCTGTCCTGGCAGAGCTCAGCAGGCCAACTTGACGTTGAACACCTCCAGTGATGGGGCATCCACAGCTTTTCTGGGTAGCTTGTGCTGATGCACCATCCGCATAGTGAAGAATTTCCTCCTAACAACTAATCAACATCTCTCTTATTTTAGTTTAATGTCTTTTATCTTGTCCTATTGCTCTCAGACTGTTTAAGAAGTTGGTCTCTGTCTTATTTATAATACGCTTCCCTTACTGGAAGGCCTCAATGAGGTCTCCCCAGAGCTTTCTTTTTTCTGAGCTGAACAAGCCCAGCTCCCTCAACCTGCCTTTTTAGGAGCAATGCTTCAGCCCTCTGATCATCTGGTCCAGCAGTGCTGACCATTCTCATTGCACTGGTTGCAGGAGGTGAGAGAGGGTCAGCCCTGCTCTTCTTACCCCAGAAAAGTAAAGGCATCGCTGATGACCTTTTTCACAGCCTCAGTCTTCATCTCTAACTCTGAAGGGGGAATGAAGGTGAGGGGATCACCCACCATAGCACAGCAATTATTCTGCACAGCTGGGAGTGAAACTCTGAACCACCCCTTCACTTATGTGTTGGTACTAACACAGCTTCAGGCCTTGGTTAAAGCTGACGACCAGGATCCCCTTTGTCTCTCTTTAAGATCTCTGTACAGATTGTGACTGATTACACTGGAAGCAGGTATTTGATCCTGGGCTGGAAATAAGCAAGGTCCGTATTAGGGTGTGTGTGGATTCCTTCAGAGCTTCAGAAACGGTTGTGGTGATTGGGAGAGGTGAAAGGATAAATTGGGAGATATGTTTACCTTCATGGAAAATGCTTTTTGTGAAGATAACCAGTGAAAGTGTGGCACAACTTTTCTGAGAAAGGTCTCTCAAATTCCAGAGGGAATTTTTGGTGTAGGAAGGATAAGGAAACAGCAAAGACTGAATGGTATCCTGAAGACAAAAAGCAACATTTATCTCTGCTCCTCCTCTCGTGTTTTTCACTCTGTTTCCCCCCCCCCCCCCCCCCACAGATGTTTTATGTTTTCCAGTATTCGTAGGCTGGTTGTGGTTTTGGTTTTCTTTTTTTTTTTTCTTTTTTTTTTTTTTTTCCCCAGAACAGTCTCAGAACACATTCTTAAGGTTCAGGTTGGATATTAGGAAAATATCCAAAATATATTAGAAAAAAAATCTCAGAAAAAGCTGTGAGGTCTTGGCACAGGCTGCCCAGGGAGGTGATGGAGTCACTGTCTCTGGAGCTCTTCAAGAAACCTGTAGATGTGGAGGGATGTGTTAGTGGGCATGGTGGAGATGGGCTGACAGTGGTCTTTTCCAACCTTAATGATTCTGTGATTTTCTGAAGTTGGTGACTCACAGCTGGAAGTGCATGGGCCTCATAGGTGAGAGCTTTCTAGACGAGAGTATGACTCTTCTGTAGACAGCCAAAGGCTGAAGCACTGCTTTGATGGCTTCTGGCACTGCAGAACAGTGTCCTCTTTTTTTCCATTGTTTCTGCCCATCATTAAAGCTCCCAGTGCCACTTCATGAGCAAATGCTGCACTTCCCTCATCAGCTTCCCATCCCTTGTGCTACCCACATGCTTCAGGTAGAGCGCTGCTAAGCAGAGACTGCGCTGCAGACACTGCCAATGAGAGCTAAAGAGCAAGGATGTGGGAGTTGCTAGGGAAAAATGGAAGAGAAAAAGTGGAACATGTGGGTAGGGTAGGGGAATAGAGTTGCATGATCTAGATTTCTTTTTTCTGTTTTGTATTTGGTTGTGAATGTAGCAGTTTCATAGTCAGCAATAGCTGAATCTTCTTTGGCCAACATATGGAATAAAACTCGTGCACTTTCACTCTTAACAACCTCATATAACAATGCAAGGAAGCTGCAAACGCTTTCCAAATCCTTGCTTGTTGTGTAACGCCTTTTAAAGGATCCCCCTGGATATAAGTGACAGTGGCAGCATGTGAAGCCGTTTTTCTGTTCTCTGTGCTGCAGCCAACAGAGAGCAGCATCGTTACACGTCTGCTCACACAGACAGGCGGTGAGGAGAAGCTGGTATGAGCCACTGCAGTGCCTTGCCTCAAGAGGGAAGAGAGATTAGGAGCTTTCTTTGGGAGTGGTAGCGTTGGTCCAGGAGGCACTGAAGCATCAACAGACATTTGTGAGCAGTGCCAGGCCAGGCTCTGACTGAGATTTGGGCAGAAAACATGGATAATAAACTGTAAAGCTTGTTGGTTTGTTTTAATCAAACTTGGCAGCAGACTGTCAAAACGTTTACCATCTCTTGTATTAGGGAACTAAGCTAGGTAGCACAAGGCTGTGCTCTGAAACACATTTCCCACCTGAGAGAGAGAAGTCTGGGCTTCTCGCCCTTTTTGTAGGATAGGGCTTGCAGCACTACCTCTTGAGGGTGTTGTGTGGATGCAGCATGGATGCCTGCTGACCGTGGAGTGGGGAAGCAGGAGGTAATGGTCCTGAGAGCAATACACTCCTCAGCCCTGGGGGTAAGTTGAGTCAGATCTGGATTGCAATTTGGTGCGTATGTGTGTGAAGGGCTGCAGCAGGCTGTTATCTAAGAAAAGGCAGCATTTATCTATCTGGGCAGCACAAGATACCTATCTGTACAACATCTTATCTGCTAGAATTAGTGGCTAAAGCCACACTGGTAAATCTTCTTTAAATGCACACGCAGCTAAAGGGGCTAGGGTGGGCAGGACCCACTTCCAAAATAGCAGATTCTTCCCCCGTGGCTGCAGGTGCTGCCTCAATAGGGAAGCATGCTGTGGCTTGCTGCTAACCCACCCATGCACAAGCCACAGAGAATTAGCCAGATGGTTTCACTTGAAAAAATCAAAAGTGCAGAGCCATCTGCTCTCCTGTCCAGATGATCGTGAACTTGACTTCTTGTCTACCAGTCTAAATTGAATCTCCCAGAGGGCAGGAATGTGTGTGTGTGCCCAGGTTAGAAATCATTGAGCCTGATGGGGGCAAGAGGACTGGAAACAGCTCTATCACTCGAGTTTCTTGTGGGCAGAAGTTTCCAGCATGTGTTGCGGCAACCTTTCTGCAGTGAGACAAATGCCAGCAAAACAGCTATTAGTCAGGGGAAAACATCAGCTGGGAAGGCTGCAGAGTGCTGGCTGGCTCTGCCTGCCTGCAGCCCAGGGAACGGCAGAGGGAGTGCTCGCATCACTCTTAGGGATACGTCTGCATCTCTTCCCAACCAGGTATGAGGGAGAGCTGCTCAGGGAATGGGTTAGATGCTCCTGAAGATGCTCATGGCTCAAGATGCTCGTGATTGAGCTGATGGACGAATGACACTGTCAGAGCATGCAAGCCTTCAGACAAGGATAAGAGAGAAATGCTTGCAGAGAGGACAGTTGCTACTGAATGTAAATTGGAAAGATCTGGAGGACAAAAAATTAGATCCTATATAGGGACTAAATAGAGCTTAGGAGCCCAACTCCTTCCTCCAGCAATAGCTAGAAAGCCTGGTTTGGCTCTGGTTCTATTCTCCCCTTTTAGATTTGTGTGACTTTGTTTGGAAAGAAGTTCACTCGCTGGAACTGTTGTAGAAATCACGGCAGTTAATTCATCATTGCAAATAAATGTTTGTATGACTAGAGCATACTTGTGTACTTGCCAGCACTCACGTTCTGTCGTGAGCTGTGTAGTATTCTCCATGTTCCCAAAGGCCTTAATGTTGAAGTCACAATAATTTGTCTTTCACATTTCTGGCCCTCATGCTTTAGACAAACAGAATGGGCCTGAAAAGTTGAAAAGAAAGGAGGGGAATGAAAAGAACACAACATTTATTTATTGGAAAAAAATTGAAAGCCTGTGATTTTGTATATTCAGGGGTCTGACTCCTGATTTTATTATTATTGTTTGTTTGTTTGTTTATTTGTAATGTGGTATTCGTAACGTGGCACTGAGGAAATGTTGTGAATTTTGCTGGTTTCCTTGGAAGTTAAATTCTCTGGAAGCTGTTTTCATCCACTTGAGAATACGCAAAGCTACCACGTGACTCTTGCAGTCACTCAGGAAAGATAGGTGCAAAATCCCAATTCACTGCTAACAAGTAAGGTGAAAATAAAAGATAGCTCGCAGAAAAAAAGGAACAAGATTCATCAAGACGAGCTCTGTTCAGCAAAAGCTTGAAAGTACAAGCTTACTTTTCTGCAAAGAAATTATCCTGCTGACTTCAGTGGATTTTATTGTGTTCATATCCAAATGATTTTGAAGAGAAAATAGGCTGGAGGAAGCTGGGAAGCACTAGTGGACAGTTCATGAATTGGAGGAGGTAGAATTAAGCTAATAAATGATTCATTCAGAATTGTTTACCCAGCTTTAGCTAGCATCAGGAGGGAAAGAATGCAAATGGGGCTGATTATCCAGCTTCACTTTGTGCCACTGAGTTGTTCTTGGCTCAGGAACTCTTCCTACAAAGGGAAGGCTTGCACACACTATCATTTGAGAACATTTATCACAGAATTGGACAAAGGTCTGAGAATGCACAGCAGGAAATCCTTGTGGCAGAGCAGAGGGCTGGATTCCCCAGGTGCTCTTTCCTTATCTGCCACAATGCTTTAGTGTTGGTAACCATGCACATTGCTAGCAGAATTGCCTGAATGAAATTGCGATGAGGGAACTCTCCCCTAAGAGTTGAACACAATAAGGATTGCTAATAAAGGTACAGCAGACATCCTTGTCAAGTTGCTCACTTTTTCTTGCAGAGGAAATAGCAAAGCTAAACTAAAAACACCTGGCTGATTCCCTGCAAAATCTACAGTCAGCCCTCTGTCTCAGGATTTTGGAGCGGGATCCACCCACCAGCTCCATGACGAGCAGCAGGAAAGCCAAGGCAGGCCTCATACTGATGGTGTTGCTCAAGATGACTGTGTCTGCTGTTCCTCAGTGCCCCTGAACAAGCAACCCACACACAGAGATGCAGGAGGCAGGCCTGCTTATTTTGTGATCTACTCCAAGCAGAAACTGCTGGCCAAAGAGAGGGCAGAGGAGTCTCTTGGTGGATGTGATACCTGTCATTAGGTGGCCTTCCCTTGAGAACAAGTTCATCTGACAGGCATAGGACAAAGGACTGAGATGCACAAAAGTTCTCATAACAATTTCTTGGGGGTTAGGGATGTATGGGAGACAGCAGGAAAATGCCCAGTGCTGTTTAAAATGTTAATGAAGTTGCCAGCAAAGCCATAATGATGTTCCAGAGGAGAGGGTCGGGGAAGACGTGGGCTCTCCTCTACTGGGAGTTTACAGGATAGCATGGACAAACGTCTGTCAGGAATGATTTTAATGTAGTTGATGTTTTGGGGGGAAGAGGATGTCCAAGTGATTCATCAGTAGTCTCCCAGCTTTATTTTATGGGATTCTAGTAGTATGGATTGTGGGGCAGGGCTGCGTAGTGCCCAAAGTGACTGCAGATGGTCAAGAACTCTGCTTTACAGGTGGTTCTTGTCAGTGTCACTCCGGGACATGGGGACTAATGATGTTGTAGAAGGAATGACAGCCACTCACTCATGAACTCGGCCGCCTTCAGCACCTTAAGTTGTCTTTGGAGGTCTCCCATCCACGAATCTGAATTAATGCTCCTCTGGAACAGGGAGAGAGAGACAGAAGGAGATTTATGGTGGTTTGCAAGCCCGAGAGAGACACCATGACTAACAAGCTAATTAGCCCCTCAAAAGCTGGTAGACAAATGGAGAAGAGCCTCTGTCTAACCCGCAGCCATACATTTTGCACACTGCAAAGGCAACTTGCCTGCAGGGGCCAGCAGAGTTTGCTAAGAAAGAGACTTCATGTGCATCTGCTTCCCATCTCGCCCCCTGCACCTCACCGTGGTGACAGTAATTCACAAGGTTTCCTTCCAAACAAGATGTCTGAGGTGTAGGTGAAGGAGACTTTGGTGTTGGAGCTGGGGTAACTGAGGCGTGAGCCTGGTGGTGGAGGGGCCCTATGTTTCTTGAGGCTCCTGCCTTGTGAGTTTCAGAGGGAGGGAGCAGCCCACTCCACCTCCATCTCTGTGAAATGGATGGAACGTAAGAAACGTTTTAAATAATTGAGTAATGAAATGAATATATTAATGCTCAGAGAGCGAGAGAGGGCTCCTGGGTTGGACTCATTCAGGCAAACAGCCCCTGACAAGCCAGGAGAGAAGTAGGGTCAGCATTTATTCCTCTGGAGGGGATTGTTCAGTGGCTCTCCACAGAGCCCTCCTTTTTCTCTCCCATTTCTTTGTTCAATGATTGCAGCTGATTTTCTATCTTCAGGTTGTCTATTCAGCCCTGCTCTCATACTTTGCTATCTCTGCATCTTCTTTATCTTCCTATAGCTTTACACTGTTTAATCCTCCAAAACACAGGCATCCTTCTCATCCTATCCATCTCCAAGATATATGTTCACCCTTATTCTGTAGCCACTTTGCTTCTTAGAGCATTTAATTACAGGTGAGATTCATCTTCTCTCCAGATATGCTGCCTCTTGTTCAGGAGACGAGTAAGTGTTGAACACCAAGTGCACTTTGTTTCTGGGAACACTTGCACGGCTGGCAGCTGAGGTTGGCGGTCCAAACCATCCATTTGCTTATGTAGGAGCACAAACACA
The DNA here is from genome assembly GCF_987193195.1 of Phasianus colchicus. Taxonomy (NCBI): domain Eukaryota; kingdom Metazoa; phylum Chordata; class Aves; order Galliformes; family Phasianidae; genus Phasianus; species Phasianus colchicus. The sequence continues at coordinate 84,007,549 of NC_143436.1, forward strand.
GAAAAGCGTTGGGTTTGGTAAGTCATGCAGTAAATGGCACAGGAGCTGGCATTAAGAAGTGCTGAACTGTGATTCTAGTGAAAAACAGGGAGCAATCAAGCTGGCTGCAAACAGCTGCTGCAGTGTTTGTTACACCCTGCTCTGCCCACACCCCTCCTTCCTGCAGACCCCAGGCTCGGGCTGCTCATAGCAGCTCTGCTGGTGCCCCTATCCACCCTGCCAGCTCCCTGCCCTCTCCCCACTACTTCAGAACTTAATTCCTCTTTGTGGAGTCTGCCAGTGTTGCTGATGCATGTGGCGATTTGTCAAAACGACCGTTCAATTCCAGAATATTATGACAAAACCCGCTGATTCCTATCAAGTGTAACCTGAGTCATATTTCAAATCCTAAATCCAAAGTGCTTAAGGAATCACCCAGCCATTTTTTGTTTGTAAATGTAAATGCAAATCATCCAGATACTAGCTTTGCTCTGCTTGAGCACTTCTTTTTCCCACTCAGATCTTCCTGTTTGGATTATGTGGGGAGCAGAACCTTCGGAGTTCTTGTAGCCCTGACGCTGAAGTCAGCAGGGCCCTGCTGCCTATGCTAAACACAACAGTTGCGCTGCTGCTGTGTTTTACTGAAGGTGCAGGGTTTTGTGTTGAAACCTAGGGTGAAATGGACAAGTCTAAGTCAGAGCAGGAATGGGTTCAGAAGCGCGTGAGAAGAGATGAGCTGGCAGAAGCCGGGAGCTGGAGGCACTACTGGAAACTTAATTTTCCTCTTTCAGTGATGAGAAGATTCCACAGATCAACATAAATGACTAGCTTATATAAAAGAGAACATGTAAAATACATCTACAAGATACTTATATAATAGTTATGGAAGTGGAATCTGGGTAGGGATCAGAGCAGCAGCTGGTGAGGAGAGGAGATGCTGATGGAGAGAGACAGATGATTTCTGGGTGCTGCATGCAGGGACGGGTGGGGAGGAGGAGAGCACCGGCAGTTGAAAAGTGGCAGCTCTCTCCTTCATCTGAAAAGTTATTTCTTATGCAGAATGAGTGTAACCCTCCAATGCGTCTTCCAGTTAGTGACACCCAGGAAATGTTTTATGGATGAGACTCCATCACCCGTTAGCATGAAGAGGAGAAGGCAGAGCCATCGGTGATGGATGATCCTCTGGAAACTGCACTGTGTCCTCTGCACCTCCCGCTCTGTGCCTCTTTATCATGCATCATCGCAGCAGCATCCACCTGTGGCTGCCAGGAAACTCCCAGTTCCCAGCTCCTCTCCCGCTTAACTTCCAAGATGTTCTGACATCTCCTTCTCTGAATCTGCCTTTCTGAGTCAGGATGGATGAACTGTGGCCATTCCTGGAGGTGACAAAGGGATTGTTCTTCTCTGGACACGTTGTGTAGAATGTTACTTGTTAACCCTCACTTTCTCACTGAGCATCCTAGCATAAATCAGATGGTTTTGTGGCTTCGGGGAGAAAGGAGAAAGATTTTGCAGAGGATTTATTTTGAATGGTAGTGGGTACGTGCTTACCAGTTTGAAATCTTTGTGTGCAGTATTTTTTGTTTCTTTTAGTAAATATTTTCTTTTACTGCATCTATGTCACTGTAAACTACAGTTGTTAATGACGCAGGGAATGGCAGAAAATAACTGTGATGTGTATTGGAAACCCCTGGTTCCCGAACCAGATTATGGTGAGAGATGAAGTAAGGAGAGAGCTTCAGAGGTGACAGGCCAGTCCCGCTGATACTGCTCGTTTGCTGAGCAGCCTCAAAATCCAAACACTTGTCAGAACCTCATTTAATAAAAGTCATTTTCTATATACATTTGGAAAATACAGACAGATCCTAGGTACTGGCCACTGTTTCAGCGTGTCTGTTCTTGGATGATGCAGTATCAATTAAACCTTCCTCTTCAGTCCCTAGCCATCAGGAGCTCCCTTCTGTGCCTGCCAAACCCAGTTTGCAGAAGCAGGTCTCTGACTGTGAGCTGTGTTATTGCCATGCCAACCCTTTCTTCTTTCCTGAGTCCCTGAGTCCCATCTTTGTTTTTGCTTCCTGCAGGAAGCCTCCTGCTAACTCCTCATTAATCAGCCGGCAGTTCACTTCAGCGCATCACTTAGTCTCATCTACGTGGTGCCCAAGCCTCCCCATCTTTTCTATTCCTCTGCAAACCAGAGATGGTTTCAGTGTATGAGAGTCCTAGAGAAGAAGCGTAGTGCTGGTACACTGCAGGCTGGGAGCAAAACCCTTGATTCAAGCATGCAGTTCTGGCTCCAGTTTGGGTAGCAAGGGCAGTGTAGGTAAATTCCTTGAAGCTCTGCTACCTGCCTCCCCAGTTGCTTCCCAACAGGCAAGCCCAAGCGATGCAGAGGGGCCTGGGACCAAGCTATGCCTGCATTGCCTCTGCATGTAGCATATGCAGTGTCCCATAGAGTAAAGGAAGCATCAGGCTACGAGGCTGAGGCTATCCTGAATGCCTGCCCCAGCTCTCATCCATCACACCCACACCCACATGGTGCACGTACAGCAGGCCTGATAGCAGGGGAAGATGAATGCCAAGGAATGTTGCTGTGGTAATCGCCCACCCCAAGAGGCAGAACTTGTCCTGATTGCCAGCGAGCTGGGGATACAGCCTAATAATGGGTCCTCGGGAGCAAATTTATTTTAGTTTTATTCCTCCTCACCCCCCACCCCTTCCTTCGCCTGAGTGTTTAGCTCTGAAAAGAATAATTTATCAAATCATTTTTCTTCAACTTCGGAGGAGGAAGAAAAAGGATGGAGGGGAAAAAAGGGCCCTTTGCTGTTTTAATTGCTTTGCGGTGTACTTGTGAGAGCGGAGCCGAGCTTATCAAAGCTGGTGCAGCTGAGTCCCTGCCACTCACTAATGAGAGCTGCCACGTGAGCAGCCACGCTCCTCCGATGGAGCAGATAGTGCTCTGACCAGGCAGGGCTCAAACACTCGGCGTGTTCGCTTAAATGAGGAGCTATGGAGTTGAAAGGGGGGGGGGGGGGCCTGGGGAAGCTTGTTTTACAAGGACTCGGAAATCAAATTAAGGGGGTTGTTTATCTTTTTTTTAAAAAAAAGGCAAAATGAGGCGTACAGCCTAGGATGTTGTTGGACTTGTTTTTCTGATGATTCATTTCTGAGTCAGGTGTCAGAGTCTAGGAAGAAAAAGGAGTTTTGTTTGTTTGGTTGGTTTGTTTTTGTTTTTCCTGGAGTGAATAAAACACAAGGAACCAGCTGCATTCCTGGCGCTCATTTGTTTCTCTCTGTGCATCTTTCAAGAGTTGGGTGCTGTGGCCACTCCTAAGAGCTACTATGGAGGCTAGGGAGATCTATTTGCACGGTTGGAAGGGCTGATTAATTGGTCGTAGCTCTTCAGTACCCAGGAACAGTCCTGAACCTCTGGCTCAGGATCATTCCTGCTTTGTCTTAATCTCTTAGTACAGTTTTATGTCATTTCTGCTAAGTTTAAACTCACTGCAAGCCAGTTTCCGGCAGGTGAACATTTACCCTAGCTGCCAAGGTTCATGGGTTATATCACAACTAGCATCCTGACCTTCAGCATCTCTATGTATATAGGATTGGGTTTTGCTATGGCATTTTAGTCATGGACACCTTGCAGCTGTTCTTCATGTGGCTGCACCAAAAACTTTCAACACAGCTGCCACTCCTTGTGCAACCCAAATGAACTAGGTAGCCAGCAGCTAGCCCAGTTTTGAGTGGCAAGTTGGATCAGGTGTCATCCTGAAGTCCTTTCTGGCTTTAATTATTTTAGGGTTCTGTGGTTATGTGCTCCTGCTTTGCTGAGGATGAGTCTAGGGTCCCCCCAAGTGAAGTGCATCCAGGATTGTACCCATCAGTGAGATGACTTCTCCCAGCACAGGGTTCAGTGCAGCATTGCAGGCAGGAACACAGGGTGTGAAGGAGGAGGCTAATATCTCCTATTTAAGTTCCTTTTCTATAAAATTGCTCTTGTCCCTCCTGGCTGTCAGCACATTTAGGTTTCACATTTTTAATTAAAAACTCCACAGCCAAAATTTCCGTAATATTGTGAAAGCAGAAACTGAATTCTACCTGACTGCTTGTCAGTTTCTTCCAATGAAGAAACAATGTCAGTTCTCTAAAATATCAAACGTGAATAAAATATGTTCCCTTTTTCTTTTTTTTTTTTTAATCTTTACTTAAAAAAAATAGTTTCATAAAAAGCTCTCTTGAAAGCAATGATGGGACAATCTATTATTAAATGAAACAAATCAATATTAATGCAATCTGATGGCTGAGATTTGCTTGAGTAGTATTTTATATTCATGTGTATGCTGTTAACTCTGCCTTATTAGATATCTGCAACATGGGTGAGTTAAGGTTGCTGTGGGAACCATCATTTTTTAACTTTCCTGACTTTTACGCAGGTGAAGTCAACCCCAAGCTAGCTTGCATTAATATCGTGTAATTTCCTTGATTGAAAAAAAGTGTTGGAGTACTTTATTGTCTGTGTTCCTGCATTCGATTGTGTGTTCAGTCCAAAAGACTTCAATTCATATCCCCACAGCAAAGAATCAGAGCATTTGAGATTGAGCTCTCTTTTCACAGACACAGAGGAAGAATAGAGATTTTTTATGTTTTTTTTTTCCAGAAAGCACTACTTCAGGAAGAGTGCAGAATTCTGCACTGTGTCAACATCCGAAATGGTGGGAAAATGATGTCAGGTGTGGGCTGTGCGTGTCACCAAGTGAATGGAATGCTAGTATGAGGCTTCATTATGCTCTTTGCTGTTCCAATACATCTTCCTTTCACTATGTCTTTTCCTGAGCATCAAGCTTATTCAGGAGGAGTGAATCTAGTGGATGGGGGTTCCACAGCAGGGGTTTTGAACTGGATGGTCTTGAAGGTCTCTTCCAACCCAAGCCATTCTATGACTCTATGATGATTCTATGAAATTGCCTATTACTAATTATCTACAACTTAACAACATTAGTATCTATAACTATATTGGCTGAAGGCTCTTTATAGTCAGTGGAGAGAGGTAGCCAGTTAGGAGACTGTTTATCTGACATTTTCATCTCATGTCCTCAACAGGATGGGATGCTGTTTTCATACAGAGCCTTTGTTTCTGGTACCAAAACTGGCTTGCAGCTCTCTGCAAAGCTCTGCTTTGTATCATGGAGATATGGCCTCAAAGCTGTTTCTTTTACTGGATATGGTTTGCAATGTTCAGTGTATTTTCAACTACTTCTAATCAGCACGTGAAATTTTACCATCAATATGAGTTTAGCTAAAGCTGGAGCATAAAGGGAAAATAGCAGCTCATCTGTTGTAACTTTTGGATAAGGACATGTAAATCTGGGAATAGATGTGAAAAAGAAGAACCTGGAGCTGGCATCCCACGTTGATCTACTTGGGAGGTATTGGAAATAGCAAATCAAGCCTCTCTGTGTGGGAAGTAACCAATCTTTAAGACTTGGTTGGCCTCTTTTGACTAATAATGCTAGTCAAAATGAGTGGTGTTATTGATAGCAGTCATTTTGTGTAGCAGCTGAAAAGAATGCGTTTAAGGCATATGTTGTAACTCTACTTATGCAAGGGGATAACTGTTTCAATGGTTAACTGAACTCCTGCAGTAAGTCGTTTTGGCTGTTTAGCAGAGATAGGACCATGCACACTATTATGGTGTGTTATAGAACTACATAATTTATTATCTTGTGCCTTTGTTGGATGGTGATGCTTTTTGCAATGATTTGTGTTTCAGAAAGACAACTTTAAGTCACTCAATATGATCCTTTCAATCCAGAGGCGGAATTTCCTTGGGGCCAAAGCAGTTAATAAAAGTTAAGCCATTGCATAACAGGACAGGAAAAAATGCCATGTGACTGAGATGGCCAATTAGACATCATGAATATTCAGAATACTCTAATCGAATGAAAGCTCATTACAAACACTCAGACTGAAATTTACTCATGTAAAATATTCATTGAACAATTTTGCATAAATAAATAATAAACAATAATAAATGCATAAAATATTTGTTCATAGACCATCTATCACCAAGGGAACAAAAAGGATAGAATCTGCTAAATAAACTGAATGTAATGAGTAATCTGCCTGCTGCGAGTTCTCCCATGGTAGGTCTGTTGGGGAGATCTGACATGGGCATCTCTCTGAGAAGATATGAATGAGTCTGAAATTTCTCTTAACATGTGAACTGGAGAAAACTTACAGGAGCAGAGTGAGATTCAAACCCATTTCTGCCTGTGAGCAAAAGCAGCCTCTTGTCCAGCCAGCCGAGGTTTACAAAACTCCTCCCGATGCAGAGGATATGCTCAGCTTCACCTGTTGTGGCAGAGGGATGCTGAGTGAGGACAAAATTGAAACTGTAGTGTGTGTGAGGTGCAAGGGAATGCATATTGCTGGACACATGCAAACAGACTGTAAACAAACAGAAAAAGGTCAAAGCTGTCCCAGAGCTGCATATGAAATAAATGCAAATGACCGCATCCTCTCCGCCTACCTGCTTGGTTAGCAGGGCCAGGGAGAGGAGGGGAAGAGCAATCAGAATGCTGTTCCAGTAAAATGTGAAAGCCAAAATCAAGAGCTGTTGGGAGAGAAATACCAAGGAAAGGGTGCTCTGCTCTGATTGGAGATGGCTGCAAGTGGAAAGGGCTTATGCTCTGATCATACTGTAGGGATGCCCATCTGTGTAGCATCTGGCTCTTCGGAGGTCTGTGAGACAGCCTGACCTATTGAGCGTGGGCTAGACAGGAGCTGCGTCTTCAGGGCAACTTCAGTTGTTTGCTTGAACAGATGCTAGAATAGCAGCTGCCTGCTCTCCAGTTGTGCCTCATCATGGGAGCAGTGAGCGGGACAGTGTTAGGGACACACAGTGATTGCATAGCCCTTTGTGCTACCCAGTAACTAGGATGTAAAGGTGGTTTGCAAGGGTGAATTTAGTGAGATTGCTTACATTCCCTCTGCTTACCCTGAGCTGAGGTCTTGGGCTGTTCAGGGGTGCCACCTGTTTTCCTTGTCCTTCAGGAGGCATTCAGCATCCCTGCTGAATGGCAAGGAAAGCAGTGGGCTTTTATCTGCTGTCATGCCATGTGTCCAGTTCCCAGCAGGTGAATGTGTGATGCTAGCATGAAAAAAAAACATCCCCCATTGTAAAAGATGATTTCTGAAACCCGGGATTTTCTACTGAAGTGGATGATTTTGTGTCTTTCAGTCTGGAGTTTTGAGCTTTCTTGGTTGGATTTTGGTTAGTTGGAGAGAATCCTCCTTTTTTAACTGTTTGCAAATCCCTACCCTGTTATCACAAGACAGTTAACTGTCTAATCACATGGTTTTATTGCATGCTTAGCCATGAAACACCCCATCCTGCCAGATGCTCTAACAGACTGTATTAGGGAAATAATAACAAGGCAATTCAGAAGACTCGTCTCATAGCTGCTGGGTAATTTAGTGACCAGGCTGTTCTGTAATTTTGTTGTCACTATGGCTCTGTGGATTTGGCTGGGAAAAACTGTGTCAACACATGTGCCATTTTCCATGATGGACTGTGTGTTCTCCGGCCACACTGCATGGGAGGAGTTGGTATATGTGACAATTGGGGGTGTGCTCATTTCTCTTTATTGCTAGTCAGGGCGGACCTCTGCAAGGGGGCTGATCATTGCTTTCCTTGCTAGCTGCTTTATTGGAGAGATCAAACACAGAAATTGTAGTGTGAGTTGGTATTTCTCCTCATTCCTACAACTGGTATTTCTAGGAGAGGACTGGTGAACGTGGACAGCGTGAGGAGAATGGAAAATATGGGATGGGAACTCTTTATCTGTTCAGGACAAAAAGTTATCCCTGGGGCTCTGTCAGATTAACATTTCTGCAAGCACCAGGATTTATCGAAAAGAGGAAGGCAGAGAATATATTAAACCATCTGTTTCCCTATTGAAACACGCTGTAAGGCAGGACAGAGATGAGTGTGTCTCCTTGTTCACGGCTGCTACGTAACCGTGAGAGATGGGAGATTGAGTGCTGGCAGGAGACATTTAAAGACAAGTAGCATTCGGTAGAAGCCTCAGTAAATTCATATTTACTAGCAAAGGAGGAATAGCAGCGTATGAGCAATGTGCAAGTGAGAAATTTCTGTTCCATCAATCCTTGTCTGTGCTTTGTGCCTCAGCATGAGCTCAGACATGGTCACCAGCTTTCTTCAGCCCCAGTCTGTCTGGACAAGGCTTGCTTTGAACAATCCCTCTTTTCCTTGAACCCGGGTTGTAACCCCTCCGTAAAAGCACAGCTCTCTCCAGACAGTGATCAGAAACCCACCTCCTCCAGCCATGCTACTCATTCATAACTCATGCCTCAAATAGACTGCTAAACAAATGAGAGTGTGGATGCTTCACCTTGTCCTTGTGCCACAGCAGATGGCTGAGCAGCACATCCTGCCAAGCAGAGGGTGGCAGAAGCTCAGCCCTAGTGCTGGGCAGAAAGAAGAAAAGGGTGTCCAATAAAGGGAGCAGTCCTCTCAGCTTTATTGAGCTGTACTGGAAGAAGCGTCTGTTTTGCAGCACCTATTCCTCTCCCAAAACGATCATAAAGATTATTGCTTAGTTGTATTTTTATCTCTCTGTTCTCACATTTCCTTCATCTGGACAGCAGAAGAGAGGAAAGGCATCAAAGCAGGCCTCCAACACTACCCAAATATCAGATGAGGGGTATTTGTGTTTGGGAGTGCTCAGATCTTGAAGATAAATATTGCTTGTGCTGTGTTCAGTGAAGACTGCAGGGGGAAAGCATCCACATTTACAGAGGAAATGAACTGCCCGGTCACTATGTATAAAGTGAATGGAAGGTGCTCGAAGGAAGAGGTGGCAATTAGGAGGCTTGTTTGGCATTTGAGAGATGAAAGTTCAATTCCCTGCTGTGTCATACACGACCCATTTGTCAGGCAGGTCATTTAGCCTTCTACTCCCTGAGTTCACTATTGCAATATGACAGTGGCATCCACCTTACAGAAGCATTATGAATGCAAATATGCTACCCCGAGGTACTGAGATACCATAGAAAGAAAACTAGAAAACACAGGTACCTAGAATGAAATATGGCCCCATAATGGACCCTAGCAATGTCAGAAACCATGCAGTGACAGAGGTCCAGCCGACGGTCTAGCAACAAGACTGCAGGCAGTTAAACAGGGGCTGTTTCTTGCTCAGAGCTTTGACAATGCTTAGCATATTACAGAGTGTTCTTGGTTGCTTCCTAGACGTTACCATATTATTAAATAATCATCTACTGAAATTCCTATAATAAAAGTGAATGAGCTGGGATTTTTCTCCTTCTGTTTCTGCTGCAAAAGCACAGTCTAGCATAAACCAAGATGTGCCCCATACTGATGTCACGGAGAGCAGATCTTGCACAGAATTAAGGAATTCTAATGCCTGCTTGTCAATGAAGCTGCTGCTCAAAGGTGGAATGAGGTGGCATGTCCCTGTGCCACTTCTTTAGTGCACTGATAACTATGCCATCGTTTTTAGAGAAAACAGTTCCGTTCATAGAGCTCTGATGTGGCAAGTGCTGCCACTGCTGCTGGGTTTCTGCAAGCTTTTGCTGATTTAGGAACTGTTTCTTCTCTGGAATGCAAGTTACAACTCATCCTCTGGCTGGCCCAATCTTCTGTGACTGGTCTTCAGCATTGCGGCTCCTAGAGAGCTCAGCAGGAGCAGGGATGCTTGATGGGCAGATCAGTGGAAAGCTGTCTCCTGGCTACTAGCAACTGCTCTATCATAGCAGCCCACAATGTGGGCACAGCTAGGGCTGTGCTGTAACTCCCTGCACCGCTTGAGTCAGCACAGGGCTCCCTTATGATTCACTAGCTCAACATAGAGGCAAGATTGTGTGGGGTGCAGCCACTTGTGCACACGTGAATTGAAGTCCTGCGCAGTAGGACGAATGGGGGCTCCCTATTCACCCCCACATGAATGGGGACTCGATACAATGTGATGCAGAGATCTGTCTTCATATCCAGAAGGGAGCATGCCCACCCACAGAAACACTATACCTTTGTCATTTTGAGTTCTGGACAAGCAAATGAGAGCAGTGCTGAAAGTCAGGAGCTGAGGATACTGCTAGGTGATCAGAGCAGAGAGTTTAAAATCCCTGTTTGCAAGCAAACATCTCAGGAAATCTTTGGGAAAAATAAGATGGATGTCCGTGGGAGACTTCTATCCAAGCACTGACCTGTAGACTGGTTACTCATCCCATCTTCAGCATGACCAGCGGTAGATCAGAGGCAGCTGTCAGTCACTTACATTGCACCAACTTTGGGCTATGCAGTCAAACGAAGGCATTTTTCAACTTGTCTTTCATACCATGTGCAAATATAGTATATATTCTGAACTGCTCGTAACTGTATCTTAGGTTCTTTCATCTCCCCATTAATCATTTTTAGACTTTTTTTTTTTTTTTTTTTTTTTTAATTCAGATTTTGAAAGTTTCTCATGTTAGCTTAAGAAAATATGGGTTTTGGTACTTGCTGTTCTACTACCATGGAACAGTGAGTTCCACAGGTTCTCCGGTAGGCACAGTGTGACACAGAAGTGCAATTAGTGAAACTACACTGAGTGCTTTCCTATTCCTCTCTTTTGGGTCATTGAACAGTGGCATACCATTCATACTTGAGATGCTAGAGGTAGTCCTGGTTTTGAAATGGCAAAGAGCAATAGCATGTTCCCAGCAGCTTAGCAATACAGAGAGATACATTCTCTTCTCTCACTTCAGGGTATTTAAAGCTGCTTTCCTGTTATGCTTCTGCAGTCAGAAATGGACCTCAGTGCCTTTCTCCTTCCTCCTAGCTCTCCCCACTTCCCTCTTTATAGCTGTAATAGCTTCAATGAGGTTTGAATTGAAGCTTTCAATATTCCATGACCAAACCTCTGCAGGTAGCATGGCGAATTGGTTTCCATGCCTGAGATGCCTGCTTTCATAGAGCACGTTGAGTCATTGTGCCAAGGGAGGAAATAGAGCAGCCTCAAACTAACCTGGGCATATCGGCCGACTCCAGAGCTCTTGTGGAGGAAGCAAGGAGGGCTGGCAGAAGCCCTGATTAGTTACCCTACTGGATTTTAAACTGGTTTTTGGAGGAAGAATTTACTGGGAACTCTGTGTCCTGGACTTTGTGCAAATCAAACTACAAGTGAGGCCAGCTTCAGAATTATTGGAGCGCTGAATAAATTGTGTTGCAGTGGCTGCAAGTGAGCACATAAGTCTAAGTGCTTGGCACCCAGTTGTTAGGAGCAACAGCAACTAAACACGGCAGTGAGAAGAGGAAAGAGTTTAGGGTGAAACTGCATGATACCCAGTGTGTGAATTCTGGCTGTAGCATCCAACATGGACACACATGCACAGGTCTTACAGCTGATAAGCGTGCAGTCCTGCCTGGCAGATGATGCAGTCAGTGTGCACATGCTCCTCACATCTCTTCAGGTGGCTTTCCCAGCTTAGTGCTCCTGTGGGTCCCGCAGGGTTCTTTCCAACCCCTCTACAATGCTTTGTGGGCAAGCTGGCCCTGAGAGAGCATTCCAGGGACCACACAGGAGACCACTGGGATGGATTAGCCAAACATTTTCCTATGGATTGCCTTGCCATGGAGCCAGTCTGTATCCATGACAGGTTTACTCTACTAGCAAACCCTCAAGGGACTTGCATGACCACTTAGACTATAAATCTGCCTCTTTAATACATTTAGTCTGCAGCTAGTCATTTCTCTCCTGTGATGTTTCTCATCTCTTTTCTTCACTTCTCTGCTTCAGAGTTGCTATTAGTACTGCCTTTTTCCCCCCTCTAATTTCTTTCCCTCCTCCTTTCTTTCTCCTCTGGTGACAGAGTCCACTGAGCAGTATGATTGCCACACTGGGGTTCAGGTCCTGCTGTAGGGTGGACATATTGCCTTGCCTTTTCTCCTTACCTGCTACCTCATTTTAAGATGCTTCCATAGGCACAAAATGGAGCATCATGACTAGACAGATGCATTCTAAACCTATTTATTAACCACCTCTGCGGCAGTCCTCGTTTCCCTTGCAGGAATGAAGTATGTGTCCATTTCTCTTTTCTAGCAGTTTGTCTTATTTTGCATCTTTCTTCACGCCTGCAAGCAAGTTAAAATGCCCTTGTGCTGAAAGTGTTGGGGAGAATCCTTCACAATTCAAGCACAGGAGATGCTGGCACCTTGTTTTTGCAAACAGTTTGTAATGTTTTTTTACCAAGCATCCAAAAAGTAGGCCATACTGATGGGTTCAGAGTCCTGGAGAAAACATCTCTGCCTAACATTCTACTTCTCTTCCGCCTGTTCAAAAAGCACTGCAAATATAATTTTACAGCCCTTCTACCCCATAGGTATGCAAGAATTCACTTGGCAAGGGCAGAAATGTCTTGCTTCCTAAGGCCTGCACATTTAATCCATCCGAATAGGGAGGTTAAATCTCTTTATATGTCATGGATGTGTATGTATGCATATATGCCAACACATAGAAACAACCCAATACCTACATGGCTAAACAGACAGGAGTGTTTAGGGGAGAATGACCTGACCCTATTGGGGCTGCAGAGGTACGGTGAGGGAGGAAGCCCCTCTCCTCTGCTTGCTAGTGGAAATGATATGTCTGGAAAGGGAGGGGAGGTGGCAGCCTTGTGCTGTCTGTGCCAGTGAAGCAGCTTCCATTGAAGCCAGAGCGCTGCTGGGGGTAAGCCTGAGCCCATTGAAGAATCCCTGCTGCAGTGTGAACCTCTCTCCTCAGTGCAGGACATTGCATAAAGCTGCCATCTGTCCTAATGTGATGTGTGTTTTTAACAGCACCAGCATCCACAGTGAATTTATAGTGATTTTTCATTTAATCCCCTTGGCATGGCTTGCTAGTTGTTCTGCCTTCAAATAACATAGCAAAAGGAAATTTCCTCCATGTTCTCTGTCGCTGGTCCTGATTTGGATCTGACATTCACACCATTTGGAGAGGAGTGAGAGAAGAGAGTAATTTTCCAGTTCTACTGCTGCTTTTTTTTTTTTTTTTTTTTTTTGGTAAGAGGCAGGTGCTGGGGGATTGTCATACCTGGATCACTGTGTTCAGGAGTGAGTTACTGGTCTAATAACACCTCCTTTGGCATTGGCCAGAGGAGGCTATTTCAGTAAAGCAGAGAATGGCAGTCATTCTATGCAGAGAAAGCAGTAAATTGCAGCATTGCTTGAAGAAAGAGAAGTGAGACCTCCAGGCTGAACTGGCACAGTAGCATTTTGCAGGACCTGCTGTTTTTAGCAGCAAGTCTCAGCTTTTGACTTAGAGGGCTACAGGGCAGGTTGTACGCAGAAGAAATTGAATCTGGGATCATGAAGCCTGACTTAGCAAGCACAACTTTTCTGGGCTCCACTGGCTTGCTTTGTCAGAGTGTTAGTTTGCCTCTCATGGAATATCTTTCAGCTCTTTACTTACACCCTTTGGGAAGCAAAAATATAGATTACATATATTGCACAGAGAGTGGAAAAAAAGAAAAAATCTTCATGCAACCCAGTCGTCTTCTCCACATCAAAACATCTTGTTTGCAAAGCTTGTCAATAGCTTTTGTCATTCTCTCTGGGCAAAAACACACTTTTGTCTTTCAGAATGAGATAAAGCTCTCATGTCTAGCCAGCTTGGTGAGAAATATTGAGTACATACAGATGGTTTCAGTTCTGCCTAAATTCTTGTGTTTTTCCATAGCTGGCTCTAGCTTTCTCAATGTTCACACCCAGAAGTGTCAACAAGGGGTCATTAGTAGAATCAAGACTGTTCAAATTTGCCCCCTCATCCTTGAGTTTTTGATTCAGTGGTAACACACTGCAGGTACAGGGCTGTATCTTGGCTATCCTAGCCAAAGTAACTGGGAAAGGGAAGGGTACAGCAAGACTAAAAAGTTGTTCCAGCCTTTATATTTTTCAGAAAGTTTGCAGAATAGTCTAAAAGCAATGAAATACCAAATATTGTTAACAGGAACAGCTCTTTTCTGAATCTGTGAAAAACATGTGGTTGCCTGTTGATCATTATCATAAATTGCATTATATTCTACTTCTCAGTCTTTTTCATTAGGAGATCCCAGGGCTCAGCTGCGAATGTAATGCCCACATCTGCAAAACGCTAAGCAGCCCATCTGTATTCACAAGCTGGTATCTGTTGTTTCATCTCTGTTACATTGCCTTTATACAGTTTCCATAGGTTGTTCCATGCCAGACTGCTGCTGTTGCATCCAGACATCCTGGCTTCAAGTAGCCATAAGCTTCTCTTGGCCTGCACAGGCTGTTTGTCTCACTTTTTTTTTTTTTTTTTTTTTTTTCTTCCCCTGCCCTGTTTCAAGTACTTTTTTCCCCTTCCATAGAAGCTGGCCTTATGCTCTGTGTGCTGTAAGCACTGGAGCTAGTCCTCACTGCTCTGGAGCAGGGCACACCTTTTATTAGAGCTCCAGCTTTGTAGGCAGGGTGAGTTTATAGACCCTTTCCTCAGGGATCCATCATACTTAAAGTGAAAATTATGCACAGAGATATTGTAAAGATTCGGAAATCCCAGACATTCTTTACCTTTACTAGCATGAGTATGTGCGAGGCATGGAAAATCAAACATGGCAGTTACCTTCCCCTGCTGGCCCCTAAGGACACTGTGTTCCTGTGCCCATCAGAGACCTCACAGACTTTGTGTTTCCACCTTCAGTGGCTGAGGGAATGCTCTGGCTTTTATAAGAACTGGCTACCTCCACAGTGTGTCCCCGTCAATGCCGTGCACTGCTAGGTGCTCTGCTTTTCCTTCCTTCCCACTTCCAGCCTTAGTTTCAGCTTGGAAAACCAGCTTGCCCTAGGCAGCAGCCAGCTGGTTTTCTTTTGTGCTCCGTTTGAGTGGATGCCATCAAAGTTTAACAGGCCTATTCTGTTATCATTGTCACCTCCTGTGGATTTTAGTTCAACTTAGAGGCAGAAAACCTCAGAAAAGAAAATACAGAAAAAAAAAAAAAAGAAGAGAAAAAAGAGCCACAGAGAAGGTATGAGAGCCTTTCAGATCTTGGAGTCCTCTACTAATACTGGAGCCCCCAGTATCAAACAGAATTCATAAGCTTCCCTCAGACACATTATCCACGTAGTCATGGCAGCTCACCATCCGCTGGCACTGGTATGACTTGATCTGGGGTACAAACACTCATTGGCACTCCCAGAAAGGGGAAAGCGTGTGTGCAGCGGGTGCCAATGCAAGCAGCATCCTTTGGAGAAATGACTGTGGAGCCGCCTGTGGTCATGGAAACCACTCCTGCCTTCCCTCCCCTTCCAGCACAGCGAGACAGAACGGTTTGTTCTTGCCATAGCTGCCTTGTGCACAGCCCGAGCTCCTGGGAAGCCGAATGCGGGCAGCGTTTTGTGCTGCGCCGTGCTTTCAGCGGCAGGCCACATACAGTTAACAGTCCTCCCCGCACCCCACCAACGCCCCTTCAAAGAGAAAATTAGATCAAAGTTTTATCAGTTCGCTGTGTTTGAGAGTAACACATGCCAGGATTAATAGTTCTCAATTTTTCAGAAATATTAAAATTTGCTCTCTATTGTCAGGACAATAAATCTTTTAGCCTGCAAGTTCATCTTGCTCTGAGAACGACCAAGCGATTACTGACCCCAATTACACAATTAAATCTTTGAAATAATACTGTTTGATATTAAACAATTACATTTCTCATATGAAAATATCACCATTCTCTTGCCAGCTAAGAGAGTATTAATAATGTATCTACACAGATTCTATTGTGTGTTAATAATGAATGTCTACAAAACCTTATAGGACGTTAATACTGCATGTACCCACAAAGCTCTATAGGATGCTAATATCCACCCACAAGGCCCTAGGAAATGCAAATAGTGAATGCAGAGCAAGGAAATGGGATTCCCTATCCATTCTAGTCTTTAATACAGCTCTGAGCTGTGTGAGCAGTGTAACATCACAGAAAGACAGGAGGAAGGTGCGGTCAGATGCTCATGAGGATGAGGAAAAGGGCCATGTGTATAAGATGTGAGTGGTAACCATCAAAAGTGATGTTTGAGATCTAATAAGAACTGGGGGCTTCTGGCATTGACTTCGCTGGGATTTGGAGTGGAGAGTACGAGAATATGTGGGGCATAACCAGGTCTAGTCATAGAGCAAAATGGAAATGTGGAAGGTGTTGGTATGCTGAGCAGGAAACCCTTAACGCACTTGCAAAACACAAGCATGGCAGTCTGTTCTGGTCTCTGGATGTAATTAATAATTGAAAGCAACAATATTGCACAGGGAAAGGAAAGATGGAAGCTGTCTCAAAGAACTTAAATGTGGAGATGTGAAATAATACCTGAAAAGATGGAGCAGGAGTCTTATTGCTGGCAGCAGTTACAACCAGCATGGATTAAGTTGTAGGAAAAAAACACAGAAAGGAACGATAAGGGCCTGGCTCCACTGGTGCTGGGCTAGGTGACTGAAATGGTTACTGCTGCCTGTGCTGTCGCTGGTTATGCCATGGCTGCATGCACTCACAAATCCTAGTAGCAGCGAATGCTGGTTAACAAGCATCCACAGAATTTTCACAGAAATATTTACCACCCAGTTGCTCCAGGATATTGAAATACATCTCTGAACCTGATGTAAAAATAAGCAACTGCAGCATCTTGTCGGATCACAATAACGTGCCTCTGCAATCCCACGCCAGAAGCTAATAATTCAAAGCCACAAAATGGAGGTTGCTTAGTAGTTATGGAAAGGTGTACTTTCTTTTTTTATACTAGATCCTGAGCACCGCAAGCAGAAAAACGTCTCTCTTTAGTGCCAAACAATATTTTAAAGTTGCACTGCAGGAAAGCTGCCCTACAAATTGAATTGTGTTAGAGCAGGCAAGGTGTCCTGTTGCCACATGTTCATTCCTATAGACAGCACTTTCTGCTCATCAAGCAAGCAGGACCTGCCTGGCAGGGCTCTTGGTTGTGCCATTTGGCAGGCTGGCAGCATTATGGTTGGTTGGTGTACACCTCTGCGTCCCATGCTGGATGGGGCCCTGCAAGACTGGCTGCCAAATGCACACAGAGTATTCAGGGCACAGCATTGTTTGTATGAGAAGTGACTTTAGAGAACATAACCCCTGACCGATAAGAGTCAGAATAGCAAAACAAAACAGAAGAATGAAACGAAATGAACCTTCAGACAGGTCCCTTAGGAATAGAGTGGGGCAGTGGTTAACAAAAGAACTATTTGTTTCCACGATAAAACACTCCTTTTGTGTTCTCTTCTGTGTGTATTGTAGTGAGTATATTGACTGGCAGGAATGTTCATGGGAGCACTGAATTTTATGTAAATATTGGAGACTATTTGCAGGAGGCAAATTTTGAACTCATAAAAAGTAGTATTCTCTATGGAAGCTTGATCCTAAAGGTTACTCAAAAAACAAAAACATACAGTGGGATTTATTGAATATATTTCACAGAAATGTATCTAACTCAGCTCTGATTTTGAATATCGACTATCTGGGGACAGTTTGTGGACAAACAATATACTGAGAATTATTTACTGAGACAAGTCAGCAAATAATTGCAAATGACAAATAAATTTGAGAAAATTACAAACTGCTTGTGGACAGTTCATGAACAGAAGTGGGGCAAAATTAATCAGATAAATTATTCACAATGAATGAATCTCTCAGCTCTAATTAAAACTCTGTAGGGTATTAATAATACATGCTCACAGAACCACAAACAGAATCTTATAACCAAAAGGATCCATCTGTGTCTGCCTTGCAGACCTTCCCATCCTAGAAGGGCAAGCTGCTGTTACCATCATGTCTCAGTATCTTGTTGTGTTTGCATGCTGATGCTGCTTGCTGCTGATAAAAGCCCTCTTTGCAGGCGGAATGTGTGGTTAGTGTGGTAGGTTTCCCACAGATGTTTGTGGTGCAGAGGATCTGTTCCTTCAGAGTTCTTTTTGCTCTTCCAGCCCTAGGGGAATTCCTGGGGAATATGCATAGTATCACCACTGCTTATCTGAAGTCCTTAAGGTTTTTCTTTCATGAGTGTTGCAAATGATTTTGAAAATGATTTAGAAAATGTTTTTGTTTTTTTTTTTTTTTCCCAAGTTTTGGATACAAATAAAGACCTAAAGGCTTAATCCTGAAGATTCACACAGTGGGAACTTGGCTGGCCCAGAGTTCCCTGCACCAACTCTATCAGTGCCCCCAGTGGCTCACAGCCCTTTGTATTGCAAATTGGGACTCCCTGCACATAGGTCTGCTGTGACCTAGTGTGTGTGCTGCCTGCTTAAAGCAAGCCTTATCCTAACAGGAATATTTTGAGGGGCTTGGTCACTGTGCATAGCAGGATTCTCTGCCATGGGCAAGGAGCAGGAGCCCAAGGCATTGGGCTGACTGATGGTTGTTCTGCCTGTTGAAAAAATGCCAGCAAAATAAGGAGACTTGCTCTTCCTCCCTCCCAGACTTGTGTTATTTAGCTCTGTTTTTGGTATAACTGCATCTTCATACTCTGAGGAACTTCCCAAACCCATTCCCCCTGCCCTGATTCCCTGTTTTGCAGTCAAGACCTAGTCAATCAGAAAATTGTTTAATACTTCTTTTATTCCCAAGAGTTCTCCTCGCCTTCTGTGTTCCCACTCATCAGCTTCTTTTCTACCAGCCCTCCTGTGTCTTTTATCTGTCCAAACCCAATCACTCTTTCCCTCTTTTCACTTGTCAAAAGGAATCAGAATTCAATAAGAGCAAGCTGCAAAATATCAGCATTAATCCCCTTGTTCTCATGGGGCCAGTGCCATGAGTCCCTGGGTCACTTATCGGCACCAAACTGTATTTCACCAGCTAGAACCCTTCTGATAGCATAAATACCTGCCATGCAGGTGTCTCCAGCTGACAAGATAACACATTATCAATCATATATCCCCAATTTATGCAAAAAGCCCATCTTCCTTCTGTTTATTTCATCTCATGGTGGATGAAGAGCTGGCGAAGGGAGGGGCCGAAAAATTAAATCCTTTCTGTTCCCATACACTCTTAGAGCCAAATGACACATCTCTTGCCTATCCACAGCAAAGGCCTTTCTTTCCTGTAATTCACTTATTAGCAGTTATGCAGTGATGGTGGCTCAGAAAAGTGCTTAAGCAGTAATTGTCAGTGGAATCACATTCAGCTTTGTAATAATGCATGGTTCAAAGTGGGCACTGCAGAAACTCCTCCATCAGAATTACCTGCTGGAGTGTTGCTTTCACTCATCATAGACTATTCCAAGCTGGGAGGGATCTATAAGGATCATCAATCTAACACCCAGCTCCACAAAGGACCACTTCAAATCCAAACCCTATGTCTGAGAGTGATGTCCAAAACACATATTGCATTCCGGTACTCAGGGTCGTGCCCGCTGCCCTGGGCAGCCCGTTCCATGCCCACTGCCCTGTGGTGCAGACCCTGTCCCCAATCCTAGCTGCCCTCCCCTGACACAGCTCCATGCCGTTCCCTCGGGCCCTGTCGCTGTCACACAGAGCAGAGCTCAGCGCTGCCCTTCTGCTCCCTGTCAGGAGCTGCAGCTGCCATCAGGCCTCCCCTCAGCTCCTCTACTCTGGGCTGAGCACAGACGGGACCTCAGCTGCCCCTCACACACCTTGCTCTCCAGACCTTTCACCATGTTTGTTGTCACGCTCTTTATGTCCTGGTGTTGTGGCACCCAAAGCTGCACCCAGCACTTAAGGTGAGCCACACAGCACAGAGCAGAGCAGGACATCCCACCCATGCCTGGCTGGCATTGCTGGGCCTGGCACACCCCAGGGTATGGTTGGCCCTTTGGGCTGCTGGGGCATGCTGCCGACTCACATTGAGCTTTCCATCAAACCCCTTTCCATGGCACTGATCTTCACCCTCTCATCCCTCAGTCTGTATACAGATTCAAGGTTACCCCATCCCAGGTGCAGAATCATGCACTCGCTTTTGTTAAGACTTCACGGGGTTGGTCATTTCCCATCCCTGCAATTTGTCAAGATCTCTCTGCAAGGCCTCTCTGCCCTCCAAGGAGGGCACATCCTCCCATTTAGTGTCACCTGCAAACTTAGTATACCTTCAAGTCCTTTATCCAAGTCATTGATGAAAACATTAAAGAGAACTGGCCCTGAAAAGGAGCCCTGTGGAGACCTACCAGTGACTGGCCACGAGTCTGATGTAACTCCATTAATTACAAACTTTGAATCTGACCTGTCAGCCAGCCGTTCACCCATTGTATTAGGTTTTTGTCTGTCTGTACGCTTGCTGTATGTTTGTCCAAAAGGATACTGTGAAAAACAGTATGGGAAGTTTTGCTGAAACCCCCAAAGATTACATCAGCTGGCCTCTCTTGTTCAACCAGACTGGTAACCTTCTTATAAAGGAGGTTCAGTTGGTTAAACAGGATTTTCCTCTTGTGAACTTATGCTGGCTGTGACCAATGACTGTGTTGTCTTTCAAGTGTTTTTCAGTAACTTCCAGAATAATCTTCTCCATAATTTCGCAAGGCAACAAAGAGAGTGACAGACCTGATGCAGGAGGCAGAAGATGTTAGGGTACATCTTGCTCTTCACTGGCCATCTTAGGTGCCCACTACAGTCATAAAGGAGGGCATGACCTTGCCTCTGTGAATCATAGAATCACAGAATGGCTAGGATTGGAAGGGACCCCAAGGATCATCAAGTTCTAACCCCCCTGCCACAGGCAGGGCCACCAACTTCCATATCTAATACTAGACCAGGTTGCCCAAGGCCCCATCCAGCCTAGTGTTGAACACCTCCAGGGATGGGGGCATTCACAGTCTCTCTGGGCAGCCTTTTCCAGCACCTCGCCACTCTCTCTTTAAAGAACTTACCCCTGACATCCAATCTAAACCTTCCCTCCTTGAGCTTAAAGCCATTCCCCCTTGTCCTATCACTATCTACCCGAGTAAAAAGTTGATTCTCCTCCTTTTATAAATACTCCCCCTTATAAATAGTGGAAGGCTGCAATGAGGTCTTCTTGCAGCCTTCTCTTCTCCAGGCTGAACAAGCCCAGATCCCTCAGCCTGTCTTTGTAGAGGAGGTGCTCCAGCCCTCTGATCATCTTCATGGCTCTCCTCTGGACCCTCTCCAGCAGCTCCCTGTCTTTCTTGTATTGGGCACCCCAGCCCTGGACACAGTACTCCAAAGGGGGCTTCAGAAGAGTAGAGTAGAGAGGGACAATCACCTCCCTCTCTCTGCTGGACACCCCTCTAAACACATGGCTGGCTCATCTTTAAGTTGTGAAAGCACTCTGTGCTGGCAGCTCGCTTTCCTCCTGTGACAGCCCCAAGTGGCTATTGCCTGCTGGGGCTCATTGGCAAGTAGGACAAGAAAGATTGGCTTCAATTCACAACTCTTTTAGTTGTGTCCTCCAACACAATTCAGCCTTGTCAGCAAAGTAGGTATAGTGTGGGATGTGCATGAAATAGCTTTCTTTAGTTCATGCTGCAGAGCAGAGTAGGACTAAAATCGATCTTAGGTGAGAGGGCTGAGCAAGGGATATGCAGCTGTGATATGCAGTCTGTGGCATTGGGGGTTTTTACACCTTTGGTTATGTTTTCTGGACTCTGTAAAGTTAATGGCACAACTTCCATGTCTGTAACAGGTATTGGTATAAAAATGCCTTTAACCGGTCTAGTTTGTTTTGTTTACTGTAGGGAACTATGCTTTTATGGTAAAAGGAGCCAGTACAGGTCTAACAGTTACTTTGGTTGAAATGCTTGGATAAGATTTCACTGACTGAAATAGTCAGACCTGTACACAGTACTGAGTTGACCAGCTTGACCTTCCACTGAAGTCTGATCTCAGTGGTAGTCATCATATGCAAAGATCCAGTTTAAAAGTCCTAAAAAAAAAAAAAAAAGAATGAATGATAGTAAGTAAAGGAATGGAGATGCAGTACCATTTCCATTCCTGCAAGGTGGCATTTTCTCTGCTCCACAGCACCCTTGGTTCACAGAGTGGCTGATGATGTGTGGGGAAGGAAATAAGCAGCAAGAGCAAATGACCTCATAGACAGTGAAGAGCTTGGTTCCCATTGCAAATGCCTTTATTAGGATGGAAAAAGGTAGGAAACAAAACAAAACAAAACAAAACAAAAAAGGCAGAAAGCACACAGCAGAAAAATACCTGGAAAAGATGTCTTTTCAGTTGTTTCCACAGCATCTGTTCCTAAAAGGGGTTGTGGTTCCTTAATCATTTATTTAACCCTATTCTCACAAGTCTTCTCTGTTCACTAATAAAGAAAGATTCTAAAAACAACAGTGAGCCCAGGTGTATCACAGGGCAGTATTTATCTTGGTCTCTAATCTGTACTTGAATTGTAATGTGCTTGGAGCAGTGACTGTATCCTTGCTCTTTGTGTGTGCAATACTTATCAGAGTGGATTTCTGTTCCGCAGATGCAGCTCCCATGTGCTGCCTCAATACAGAAAATTAGTGATGGTAATAAATCACAGCCAGTACTGATTCTGGAAAGACCAGTTGTGTAGGAGAGGAAAAGAACAGTGGCTGTTAAACCTAAATCATAGATGTTTCTGTACCCTCTTAAAGTCTTTGTCCCCTTTCAGTGTCTGCCCTTGCTACTTATTAAAAAGTAAAATGACTCCTTTAGAATGAAGGCTTGTTCTGTTGGTACTGAAGATCCCAGCTTTAAGCTCTAGGGACAGGTGTGGTGTCTGCCATCACTCACGGTGCCCGGAAATCAAAATGCTTATGCCTGTTATGTCAGTGAGAGTGTCTGCCTCTCGCTGACAAGGGAGTCAGTTGACTGGTGGACTTGCTATAATGAATTAGCTAGCTGAGCCAGTGTCCCTTTTCTAACCATCACGGGTAATTAGTATTCTGTACCATTCCAGTCCTTCCAGATGCAGGAGTCCCCACCTTTGCACTGAGGTACTATGGGGAGATCATCTCTATCTCTGGACCCTCCAATTTTCCACGTAACAGCTGATATCACTCTCCAGACCTCTACCTCCCTTTCACCCTTGGGACCTCTCCATAAAGACACCTGTCTTATTTGATTCAGACTGTTCCCTGTGGGGACGTGGAGATGTATGGATCATGTCTACTGCAGTTTCCATCTCCAAACTATGACATGTCATTGATCAGCATCTTCCTGCTCTTGTGTCTCCTCTCTCAGTCATTAATGACCTTGATGGACACTTTACGTTGTACTGCCATGTTTTCCCAGCGCTGAAAAACGTGCTGGTGATGCAATCAGAAGCCTTCTGTTTCTTCTCCTTCACTGAAGTTTATGTTATATCCACACTGAGAGAGAACA
Organism: Phasianus colchicus; assembly: GCF_987193195.1. NCBI lineage: Eukaryota > Metazoa > Chordata > Aves > Galliformes > Phasianidae > Phasianus > Phasianus colchicus. Next base: position 84,030,888 of record NC_143436.1, read on the forward strand.
TTAGCATGAATGAACATGATGGAGGGCTATAAAGTTTTTATTATCACAGTTTTAGGCTGTTCATCTTATAAGTGGCAAACTAACTCCTTGGGAGGGAAGAGTGTTGGGAAGCACTTGCAGAGCAGTTTGGGGAGGAATCCCAGTGGGGATGGAAGAAATGAAGGACAAGGGAATTTGTGTTGTTCATGAAAGCAAAATGAAGGTAGTTTGCAATAATCAGCCCTCAGCTACATGCAGGTAGCGTGAAATTGTCGTCTTGAAGTGGCCTAACTTTATGCAATGGAGAATCATATTCAGCCTCTTACATGCACTACTTTGGTCTGGCTAATACAATTAATAAAAAGTTGCTTGCATAGTGCCCAGGACAGCTGCCATAAGCGTGTGGATGTTCTCTGGGCCTGTGTATGAATATACTCTGGATGTGTAAGCACTTTTCTCTTATTTACTCCTCTCACCCTCCTCCCCTTTTAAAAAAGACAATTTCTGTGCATCTTTCCCTGGTCTCTGGACTGTGACTTTCAGACAGTTTTCGATAAGTCTGTGTGGGTGTGGGTTGTTTTGTCACTTATTACCTGGGCACTGCAGAGCTCGCTGAGTTTAAATTTATGTGTTCCGGCTTTTATTGCCGTGCCACTTGGCTCTTTTGAATTATCTCAGTCACCAAATGAATTTTATAGTCCACTGGGGGCTGTCCATGCTTGTTAAGGTGATATTTCCATCTCCAGCGTGCTGTGGAATCTCATCTGCCACACAGCGATCGCTTCTGTCGCCAGCTGCCTATCACTTCTTCAAGAAGCACCCCCTGCTCCTCGGAGACTCAGGCAGTGACTGGACGAGTTGTAGCAGGGCCTCTGGGAAAATGCACAACTCACAGCAGGACACTGCTTTTGCTCAGGAAGGAGGTGTTTGATGCTGTTGCGTTGTTGGGTCATACCAGCTGCTTGCCCCTGAGCCCTATTTCAGGTATATCCCCCAGTAAAGAAGGATTATCAAGCAGAGGAGGTGGTCCCAAGGTTCGAGATCCATCCTTTTGTTTTGCCGTAAATTGTTTTTTCTCCCTCTTCTGGAAGAGGGTCTGATATTATGAACCCCATTGTCACTTTAGTAAAGTTGTCAAAGTTTCAGGGGCATTTTGAGAGTTTGCCATGCCTTGCATCAGGTCTCGTAGCACAGCAGATCTGTATGGTGGCAAAGGTATGAGAGTAAGTGAGGAATTTATTACTCTGCAGTGATGAATGCTGTGGGTTTGATACAGTGCTGAAGTGTGAGGAGTTGTCCAAGGACAGACCTAATGGCTTTTACTCCTAGCAGGGATCACAACATTCTCCCTCTTCATCTCTGCATCCAGAAGACTCTCTTTCCCAGGAGACTTCACCTCTTCCCGGTGCCTCCCCAAGGCCACCACAAGCACTTGCCGTGTCTGTTTAGATGTTCCAAACGACTGTTTCTGTCTTGGAACCTTTGACCTGTTTTCTCAGGGACCATTGGCAAAAAGCAATTTGTATGTCCCTTGTGTCATTTGTTGGCATGGCTGATAAGCAGCCCATGTATGGCTTTGCCAGGAGCCTGCAGCTAGAGAGATCAGCTCTGTTTTTCTGCTACAGTATGTTATCCATCACGGTGGCAATACAATGATTGTTCTTCAGATGATGTGGAGTTCTTGCATTTTTGCCCTGATCCCCTTAACAGAGCTCCCAGTCGAGTCAACCACTAGAAGATAACTTGCTGCTTTCGTTTTCCTGCACAAAGGGCTCTTTGATGGTATTTCTCAGTGATTCTCTGATGGACTCTATGTGATGTTGTTTCCTTTCTCCACTCCTCTATTGTAACCTACCAATCAGTGATATATTGCAGCTGTTTTCATGATTCATTTTCTTAAGCCTGTCGTAAGGCTAATTGGTTTTCAGTTTAAGTCCTGGATCTTGCAAATTACAGTGTGTGGGCACTTTGCAGGATCCAGGCCCCAAATTTTCATTCCCTATTGCCATTAGCTGTGCTAGACTCTGCGTTAATCCCTCTCCAGCTAACTGTCTTCATACAGCAATTTAACTGCTTCATATTAACCTAGTGTACCTCTTCCTGCTGATTGTGCTGCGTTTCTATGTCACCCTTGTGAGCATCCCCTGTATTCCTCCTACTGAGTGCAAATAAAAGCAAATTATAAACAAAATAAAGCTTAAAGCTACACTTCTCCTCCCTTTCTCCCCGTTCTGTCCCTCCAAAAAAAAAACAGCTAACCAAACCAAAACATTCCTGTAAGGAGTTATCATGTCCATCATTTAACTAAACTGTACATATCTAGTGTTTTTAATCTCCCCTCATAAATCAATCCCTCCAGGTCCTTATCTAGTTCAGCCGTCTGGAAATTAAAAAATAAAACAGATGTCACAATAGGACAACTCTGAAATGTCTTTTCTGGGGAGGGATTGAGTGGTAGCAAATAATACTTCGTATTTTATAACCCCTTCCATCTAAAGATCTTGATGTACTTTGCAAACAAGAGTGACTTAAGGGGTCACTGTGTCCCCCGTGAGGCTGGAAAGTCTTGTCACAAATCTGTGTCAGCTAGCACCTGTCTTTATGAAGCACGTGCAGCTGCTGGAATTGCTCAGCCTCTGCAGGGATTGAAGTCATTTTTTCCTGCTGCAGGAAATGAGCTTCTACCTGCTTCAGTTGCAAGTGAAGAGGAGACTTCCCATTAGGAGCAGAAGGCCTCTTAGGGAGATGTGAAATACCGACTTCTTTTAGTAAAGCTAACAGGATTAAATGTGTACGCATTTAATAAGCTGTGTATTTTAGAGGCAGGAAAAGTCAGATACAGAAAGACAAAGTGATATGTTCGGCATCATGCAGTGAACCAGAGACAGAGTGAGGGAATCTTCATCCATTTTTTTAACTGCAGAACCATTCCCTTTTCTGCAAATAGCAGGAAATTCTGTCTACTTGTGGCCAGCAGCATGAAATTTGGGCTATACATCTAGGGATTCAACAGAATGGCTTTATCAGAAACTCCAGATTTGCTTACAGGCGCCAAGGGAACAGTCTTTCTCAGGAGATTTCCACTGCTTCCTGCTTCAAGGAAGATTGTTTTCAAGGAATAGAAGAGCAGCTGTCTTTCTGGTGGTATCTTGCCATTCCACACTGTCCTCACAGCCCCCAGAAGGCACACTGGCCTGCCCTCAGATGAGATAGCAGTAGGTACCAGGTCTTTTTCAGGTTTGACTGAATTTCTGAATGTAGGCTTGCATTTTTTCTTCTCTTGCCCTTACTGCTCCAACCCATCCCCAATAATTATCTCTCAGATTCATCCTTTCCCTCCATCCCGATTCTCCTTAACTGCTCATTGAGATTAGGAAACATCCTTTTAGTCTCTCTCTCTCATCCTCATTAAATCTCCTTTTTATTTTTTTTTTCTTTATCTTCATCTTCTCTTTCCTAGACTGTCACTAAATTAAAAAAGAAAAAAAGTAAAGAAAAGCTCTTTAATGTGTTTAAAAAAAAAACTCTTTGAAAATGATACCGTCTGTGTCGCTTCTCTCTCTGTCTCTCTTGCTGTATGCGCTTATTTATTTATTTTTACAGACTGAACTAAAACTGGCTTATTGATAAAAGCCACAGTGGCTGCTGTTTGCTGATAATTAGATGCAAAGAAGAGGCCTTTCCATGCTCAGATAGGTAAATATGTAAAAGATGTTATTTAAATTGAAAGAACAGGATGATAGTGTGCATTCCTCCTCACTCCACCACCACATGTCACAGGCACAGATGTCTAGGAAAAAGACTGGACTGGAATCCAAAGATAAAAGCAGAGTTTGCCCACAAATGTGCACTTAACCCCAGGCACTGATTGCAGAAACTGCTGATGTCTCCAAGCCCTTGAGAGATGTTCCTCTTACTAGCAGACTGCAAATTACAGCATATCAACCCTCATGGTTTCCATTAGTCAGCCCTAGAAAGGAAATGGTACAGAAGAGCAGCTTCTTACCCAATGCGAGCAGGATCAGGATGTTCTCTTTCAAAAAGAAAACAACAAAAAAAAAAGTAACACTTCACTGTTTGAAATACTTGAGGACCAGTCCTAAACATCTTCTCACAATACCCTTAAGTTTGGAAATTTGTAATCTGAATCAATGTGCTAATAGTCAGAAAAGACTACTAATTCATCTTCACTCTAATTTGAATGTGTTACTATATGAGCATGCGTCCAGGTTATCTTTGTTCTCTCTCTCTCAAATACTAGGAACAATGAAACTGCAGGAGCTTTTGTGTTAGCTACATGCACTTCTCCAGAGCTATGCGCCCATAGCAAGTCAAAGTTGTGCTCTTTGTGCTCTTTGCAAATCTAGAGCTGTTGGCAAACAACTTGCTGCAGGTAGCTTGCTGCAGTCACACTTCTGGTATTGGTAATGAGGTTGGTAACTCCTGGTTGCGGAGCTCCAGACCATCTGTGTGTGCCAGCTGCCTGGGCACTGACATGAAAGATCTGGGTGTGATGGTGGCACATAGAATCACAGAAGTGTTGGTTGGAGGGGACGACTCATTGGGCCTCCAGTCTCCAGTCCAAACATCTCTCAGAGGGCCATGTGTCAGGATCAAAAGTGCTATATCTCAGTAGGTTGATTTCCACTTTCCCCCTCCTTCTCCTGCCTCATCACTGCTGCTACCTCCTCAACACCCTGCCAGCACCAAGGCAGCCTTGGCTGCCTATCCAAGTCTCAATTCCAGAGGCACATGAGGTGGCCTGTTGCAGAGCCAGCGTAGATCCAGATTTGCTAAGGCTTTTTAGTTCAGCTGTAACGTGCTTTTGGCTTATGAGCAGAACCTGCTTCAACCGTTGGGTAGCACTGCTGTAGAAGGCAAGGAATGGGTCCAGTGCACTATGGGGCCTTTTCTATGTCCATGCAAAGGCTCTATGGTGGAAGGTGTGTGTGGGGAAAAAGAAGAGAGCCTTTGGATAGTTGGGAAACATGACAAACTCTTATTCTTCTAGTCAGTCCATTCTGATGGACAACATGACTGAAGAGTTGATGTCACAAATAAAAAGGTACATAGTGGTTTGACGAGAGCTGGCCTAGCAGAACATCACTGCCTAGAGCAGACAGCAGCGAAGGTCTTTCATCTGGCCTGTGCTCGAACACATCAAAAATGATTTTAGAAGTAGAAAAAGAGAAAGAAAAACTACAAATTAATAAAATCAAGAACTCAAACTGAAAGAGCAAAGTAGTAAAAAGACACAGGTACCAGAAAGGAGAAACTCTGCATCATGGGGAAGGTCAATATGATTTATTTTCATGAGCATGATCTAGACTTGGAAAGGTGGTTTGCATTTTTTTTCCCATGTGGTTACCTATAAGGAGGCATCTGGGTGAATCTATAATAACAAGTGTCAATTTTGCTGCGTTTAATGAGTGATGTGGTTTGTACTGGAAGAAATCATGTAATATACAAGCTCGCGTTGCTGCACTGATCCGAGGAACTCAGTGATACTTTTTAGTTTGCCCTTCAGAGTGAGTAGGACTGGATTCTTGACAACATCAACAAAATGTTCTTGAGAATACAGCAAAGGTGCAAATGGAGAAGAGGAGAAGGGTTTCTGCCAGACCCGTGACCTGATTACTGCTGGTGGCATTTTGTTCAGAGATAGACATCAGCCTTACTTTTGTAGTGGAGCCAAACAAAACTCACAGCATATCCATCTGCATTTCAAACTGTATCATTATGAAATTGCCTTTGAATTTTCCAGTTGTGTGTGATCCTGCTGCCCTTGACTCCTGTGGTAGAAAAATATCAGTTTATATAACCAAGGGCTATACCCTGTGCCTTGCTGTCTGGAGTTACCTCAAAAAAGCCACAAGGCCCAGTGAAAACATGCATCCTATATCTTATGTCTTGGAAATGCTGCAGGCATTTACCAGATCATTCTCTGATTCTTCAGTGCTTAGTCACTAATTGTTATTCACTGCTCCCACAGAGCATTTTGTTTTTTTATGACGTGTGTAAATGGCACACTTATTACCAAACAAGGTTTGAGAGTGAGAACAAATCTAGTTTATTCTAATAAAGTGAAAATTAAAACAGTGGGCTACACTATTGGAAATGGGAGTGATGCAAAATGAGACAGCAAAATGGACTGTCAGTTATCTATGTGACACTTTTCTTCTCTTCCCTGTTTTCTTTATTGAGGAGCTCTCTCCCAGACTGGGACTCCTTGAACTGAGAATGAATGCCAGGAGTTATTCTTCCTGCGTGAATAGCTTACATGGCGTACGGCCTACCAGTATATAACCTTCCACCTTTAAGGAACCATGGCATGAATGTGCCTTTTCAAAGTAGCTCCTTACCTCACTATTCTCTCTTGTAAGTTTTTTACTTATAACGGAGAGCATTCACTAATAGCATCCTTTCCCTTTCTGTTATACTGTTCAGATGATTTCTGAGAGGGAAAGGGAGAGGGAGAGGAGAAGTAGTTGGAAGGGACCTACAAAGATCAAGTAGCACAACTGCCTGGCCACTTCAGGGCTAAAAAAAGGTGAAAGATCGACAGAAGTATGGAGCATCCTCTAGGGGGTTTGATGACTTCCAAGAAAAAAGGGAAAATGAATCATTCTCAGGTTTGTATCTCGTGTGCAGGCATCAAGCCCTTCACTTCCTTTAATACCACTCCTGGTGGTCCCCAAGCAGAGCTGTCAAATGGTAAGATGGTGGGACAGCCATCGTCAGGCTGATGGCAGTCCTCATACAGAGGGGCTGTTCGCCCCTGTGCTGTAACTAACAGTAGTGAGGAACACCAGGAAGGATCTCTGTTGGGTTTCTCCCAGTCATTCCACATGAGAGGTTAAAAAAAGATGTTTCCAGTGTTTCCTTCCTACATGCCTAGAGGCTGCTTCTGCTCCTGACTCTCCAGCTTTTTGGCTGTTTTTCTTTATATTCTTTTGCTGTCTTGCTTGTTTGAATGGGAATCTCTGAGGGACTGTGATAGTCTCTATCCCTGTATGCCCATAAAAGATCCAGCAGTTAGGGGCTTCACCATTACTGGGGCAGGTGAGCCTAAAAATAACCAAGCGTAGTGGTCGGGTATTTGCTAGGGGGAAGTTCACATCACAGTGTTAGTGTTCACATCCTCAGACCTAGAAAGTGATCAAATAAAGAAGAAAAAATGCTTAATTAAATTAACGTGAATAAACCTGAAAGTGTCAAAAAAACTGAAGGCAGTGATGCCAGACCCCCTGGCACATGGCAGAGCAGCCTGTCTCCCCTTGCTACAAACGCAGCCTGTCACTTCAGAGGGACGTATGGCCCTTTCATTTCTCTGGCTGTCACCACAAGAGCAGAAAGACCACCCTGGAAGCCACCATCCCTACTGTTGCCCTCCCATTCTGAGCAGGAGAAGGGACTACCTGCCATACTGTACCTTTTATCTCCTGGGGAAGGGAAATTGAGGGAAGTTATCAATTTTTCCACAGTTGGGGCATGGTCACAATACACAGAACAGCACCAGCAGGGGCTGGCCATGGTTGGAGATGTGCAGCACGTCACCTGCTGTGAAGGCCTTGGGGGCCCCTCTGCTACGTGCCACTGGGATTGAAGCACTTTATTCTTTTATCAAAGAGAATTTAGATTGGACATCTAAGTCCCTTTAAAAACAGAGAAGTCTTGATGTTCTGTGTTCCCAGTGTTTGATGTGGGAGTATTGCAAGGGGTAGGTAACATTGGTTTCCTGGCCCCATCTTGCATTGCACAAGTTCTATGGCATGGTGGGGCAGAAGAGCCCAAGACATACTGTGAGGAGCAGGTCCTTACAGTGACCTTCAGCTGGACGGATGGGGTGTGCTTTCAGTTGTCAGAAAGATGAATGAGTACGTAAAGGCTTCTTTAGATCTCTTAAAGGACTGTAGTGAGCCTTTTCCCATGGGAAGACATTATGAAAGCTTGAGCATTGAGTTATGGAGTTTGGCTTTTATGCTTCTGGTGACTGATGACTCATATCTTTGGCTTAGAAAGCCTTGCTGTCCATTTGCCTGCCACAACTTCCCTCAGTTTGAGCAGCAGTGCATCATTTGATATTCCTTTTTATGTACAGGTAATACGCTCCGTTATGTATAAGTACAGAAGGCACAATCACAAACTTGAAAGGCATTGGGTTTGCAGAGTGCTGTGGGAGGACCAGGAGGGTGACCGAGTGTCAGTAGCTCTATTTTCATAGCGTAGAGGGGAGATTTTTAAAGGGTTGCAGTGTGCCGCTGGGAATTTGGTGCTCAAGTTCCAGGTTTTTAAACATGCTGGTGTCTCAGTAGGTTTAAGCAGTATAGAAAGATGAAGGTAGCAGCTCTGGCAGTGCAGACTTAAAGACATGATCCCATATGCTGGAGGTGGCAGGGAAAGAGGCAGTGGGATGTGACTGGAGGGGAAATGTGGAGGAAGCTCAAGTGTGGTATCACTGGTAGAGTAGAGGAGGAGGCTGAGCTCAGGGTGAGTTCAAACAGGTTAAAAGGACAGACACGCTGAAATTGCTGTAGGTTTTGTGAGAAGTGAGAAGAAGAAATTGAAAACTCAAGAAACTGAAACTCAATCTGGTGGACACTTCAGAAACAACAGAGGGATGAAGTGGGATAGATGTGCTGTGACAGGATTTTGGGGCGAGGAGAGAGAATGCTAATGGCTATATTGTATACGCTTTGTGTGTCAGAAAAGCTAGGAAGAAATTGCAGTGTATGGAAGTGAGCAGGAACGAGCAGCCAGGCATGTCTCCCAGCTGTCAGGACAAAAAAGAAGGGCTTGGGTGCTGGCTATGTTGCAGACTTGTCATCATCCCAAGGGACTGCCATCTGAAAGCCTCTCCGTGGGAGGTTTGCTATTTCCACTCTCAGTACTGCAGTCTCTCATTCTGTACACTGAAAAAGTGGCCCCCAGGACTCAAGAGACCAGGCTGGGTCATAGTGGCTTCATTCCTCTTCCAGGCCTACCACCTTTCCAAAGGCTTCTGCTTTTCTGCACTCTGGGGAAATGAACTTGCTGGAGAGAAAGGGCACAGATATTGTGAAAACTATTTCAGTGGAGTTGTTTAATTGCAAAGGAGGAAAAACAATTTGTAAGTTAAATGAAGTACCCTGTTTACAATTAAGAAGTGTAAAGAATGATCTGAGAGGAAACTGACATTTTGGCAGTCTGATGGCACAGTCAAAGCCACAGGAGATACAGCTGAGCATCTCAAAGTAGCAAAGGAAGCAATGGCTTTTAGAGCAACAGGAAGGCAATTAGCTTTGTTTTCTTCATCCCGTGCTCTGCTAGGCAACATGCACGCAGAGGGTCACAGAAACTTGAGGGGCAGCTGAGAACGGCTACAGTATTACCACCTATAAACTGAATTGCATCATCTAGTCTAGCACCTGCTCCCACCCTAACCAGATGAATGGGAAGGGTTTTCACATGAGGTAGTTAACATGTTTGCTTGTCTTTGGGCCTGTATATTGCAGCAGAGATGTGCAGCAGAGGCTAGGTATTCCTTGTAGTGGTAGAGCTGGGGTTGCTTTTGCTGTGTATGTTTGTAGTATAGCCTCCAGGCTCTCCCCTGGGTGGTGTGAGGCTTCCGAAAAGTGGTCAGAAGGAGCTGGAATCTATGAAGCAGTCACACTTGGTAAGATGTTGGCAGCAGTAGCTGTCTAGTCAGTTGCTTAACTATTAAATAGTATGTCTGTACTCTCCTAGGACGTTTCTGCAGTAAAAATTAATAGTGATTACATAGTGATTATACAGTGGTTCTGATAATAGTCATATCAGCCTGTATGTAAAGAGATAAGAGCCAATACTATAAATGCAGTAATATCTACGTGGAGAGTAGTCTTAAGAACATTGCATATAATAAATGCAGCTATAGTATTTGTAATGAACAGTGTAGTTCTCTGCCTATAAACTCTTCACAGTTTTCTTGCAATTAACTTCCCTCATTTTATTCCTTTTTTCCTCTCTCTCTGCACTTGTAACTGCATAAGGACGCTTCAAGATTTTTTGCTTCTGACTAAAGTAAGAAACTATGCTGAGCTGAGTAGGTGCCTGTTAATATTCATGCTAAACTTTAGAGCAGAGACTAAGGCAACAGGCAAGTTCTCAGGACAGCCTCGTGCTCAGAGCTTGGAAGGCTTTTCTGGATTTCCACTTCCATTAGTCTTTCTTTTTCTTGTACTGTGCCATGAGAAAGCACGTGAGGAAATGGATGAAAGCTTTTTAAGCTGACTCAGTAAGGTTAAGGTGCCTTGTTACTCATTGTATGCGCACTTAGAAGATTTACAACAGCTGTGTGAAGAATTCCAGCATCCTCTGAGAAAGTGAAGTGAGCACAGAGATAGCAGAAAAACCCTTCTGTATGCCACACGCTTGTGCCTCCTGCCTCTGGCTTCAGGGAAGAACTTCGAGCTGTTCTGTACTTCCTCAGGGCTTAATCCCAAGATATCCATGAATTCTTTGAGTGCCAGCAACCAAGGATGGAAGCAGGATACTCTGAGGTTAGTGCTATCATAAGCTTTTTGTTTGTTTGTTTGTTCTAAAAAAAAGGAAATGGGGGTGTCAGTGGAGGGAAGACCTTCTAAGCAGGTGCTGCCAGGGTTAGAGAAGTGGGTTACTATTTCAGGACATTCCTTATCACTAGAAACACAGGAGGGAGACTTTTAGATTCAGAAATCCTATTAGAAGTGACCTGTGCTAACTGAAAATAGCTAGCTTTCTGTGGATTGCAATGTGTGGAGGGCACTAAGGTTTTCTCAGATCCAGGTGGTTATGCTTTGAAAAAGATGGCACAGCATGTAGTAAGCTAACTGGTAATCAGCACGGTGTGCAGGGATGATAAGAAGGGCAAGGTATCCTCAGTGAGAGGGAATTAGTTCCCAGGAGTGTGAGGAATTGTACAGCCCGGACCCTGCTGGTGGTGCTTTCTACATAGAGGTAGCTCCCCAAAAGCTTGGTCTTCTTCTTGGCCTAACAATGAGATGTGCTTGTTGGGTGGCACTAACTGCAGATGCTGCCTGTGGACCCAAAACTTCTCCAGACTTATGAAATTCATGCTAAAAGACATTGGCCACGGTGCTGGTCAGAAACCCAAAAAGATCCTGATAGCACAGACAGCTGCTGTGCTCACCTGCAGGGCAGCAGTGATAGAGCAATATTTTTGAGTGGATAATGGGGACAGAAGTGGTGTGGGGGATGGTGAGAGAAACAGGCCACACACCTGCTCTAGGAACTTTCTAGAGGTGATCAGGATGACTGTCAGGTGTGGTCTATTCAGCTGGTTGCTGTGCTGATGATAGTGGGTAAGGTGGTTTCCTTAATTTATGTTTACAACACCATTTTCAGCTGATACAAATGTGTTACTTGCAAAATTTAAAATGGTATGTATAGAGTTGCAATCAGACATTAAACTCAAAAATCTGACCATGTCTCTTTACCAAAGACTTTCATAGAATCATAGAATGGTATGGGTTGGAAGGGACCTTCCTTCAAGATCATCTAGATCCAACCCCTTGCTTTAGGCAGGGACACCTCCCTCTAGACTAGGTTGCTCAGAGCTCCACCCAGTCTGACCTTGTACACCTCTAGGAAGGGGGCATCCAAGCCTCTCTAGGCAACCTGTTCCAGTGTCTCACCACCCTCACAGTAAAGAATTTCTTCCTAATCTGACATGGAAGTGTGTATGAAGCAAAGATCTCAGAATCGTGAATACCCATGCATTACTGCAGATCTCTCAGGACTCATGGCTCTCTGATTGCTATCCAGTATAGTGTTCTTTTTTTTTTTTTTATCATGTTGACGGTGATGAAGTAGCAAAAGGAGGTCAAAGGACAATTGAAAGGGAATTCAGGATCTTGATAATATGATATGTGAACAATTAGCTGGTGGATTGGGCTCTATGTGTTACAGAAATGGGGTTACATCAAACTGGTGTCCAGTCAGCGATGGTGTTCCATATTAGATCTAATTCTCTTCAGTGTTTTCATGAATATATTAGGTGTAGGACTCAAAGGTATACTAAGTGTGTTTGTAGACAATGTTAAATTAGGAGGAGCTGCCGACTCCCTTGAGACCTTGCAGAGAGATCTTAGCAAACTGGTGAGCTGGGCAATTGCCAACCCTGTGAAGTTCAGCAAGAGCTAGTGTGTGATTCTGCACCAGAGAAGAGGCGTGAGTCTGTGCCCCTATATGTGTATCTATATACAGACTGGTGGATGAGAGGCTGGAGAGCAGCCACACATAAAGGGATCAGGGGGTTCTGGCTGACAGTAAGTTGAATGTGAGTCAGCGGTGTGCCCTGGCAGCCCAAAAGGCCATCAGTACCCTGTGGTGCATCAGGCCCAGCACTACCAGCTGGGTAGGGGGAAGGGTCATCTTGCTTTGCTCTATATTGCTGCAGCCTCATCACTAGAAGAAAATGGGGGAGGTCAACAAGCAGGGGCCTGGAAGGAGAGAGAAATAGAAATTACAGTCTCATTTTTTTCTCTCCCTATCTTCCCATTTCTCAGTCTCCTCTGTTTGAGACTTCATGTCAAAAACCTCTGTGCGTGTTCCCCTCCCCGCTCCCAAATCTCATCTCTCTTCAGAGCCTTGGCTTTAAATACGCACACATATATATGCAATTAAATGCAGGCTTTGACTTTTCGCCTGGGAAACTGGAGGGATAAGGTGAGCTAAGCTTTTAATTACGAGTACCCATTCTGGGAGGCAGGGAATTCAAGCTGACAGTAGATGCTGCAATGCTGTGCTTAATCCCGTCTTACAGGGAAGGGAGGGAAAAAAAACATGAATTTGCTGGAGAAAAGATTTCCTGAGTATATAAAGAAAATATTGTTTCTTTTCGCTTTCCCTTTTGAACATTTTTTTTTTCAACGTCAAGTAGAAATTAGGCATTAAATACTGAGAATTTGATTATGGCTTTTATTAAGGTGAAAGCATTAATGTGCCATGCTGACCTCTAGCATCATGCTGTTTGTGCTAGAATGGGTCACGTTCATCCAGGCTTCTTGCACTAACTTGGCTGGAGTCACAGACACTTTTCTTTTTGTTTGAGCGATTATCTTGGTGGAGAGATAAACAGTGTTAAGAGTTCAGTGGCACTGCTTCCAAAACAAGCACATTTGAGGATGCTTGGGGAAAAAACAAGAAGTGTTCATTTACATCCTACAAAGAAACCACTAGTGAGTTTTCCAGTGTTACAAAAAGTAAAAGTTGTTCTCTGCTGTTTGCCAGGTATGATGCATGGTCCAGTCTCATTCATGCCTCTCTTCTTTTTTTTTCCCCTATTCCTTCCAGTTATTTGTCCATGTTGGTTTAGGATTGGTAAACTGTCTCCTTGCTTAAGAGGTGGTGAGCCTACAAAAGGAAGTAGGATCAGGCCTGGAGCCAGGATAGTGGGTGCAAGTCGCAGGTGAAGACTTGACTGAAGAAGAAAAACAGAATAAAAAGTGAAATGTGCTCACATAGCATCTCTGCTGAAATGCTGGGAGGCATCGGATTTATCTTGTCTCTGTGTCCTCCTTCTCCCAGCCTATGCTACAGCTTTGTCAGTCAAACTCTGTGCTCTTTGCAGCTGTCCACGTGCTATTTTCTGTAGTGTGTTTTTCTGCAGCTTGTGCTGGAGCCTCTGACCAACCAGCCTTAGTTCAGGCTGGAGCTCTTGTTGCCACTACTAGCTATTACGAGCCCTTCCAATATTTTTCCTTCTCCCTCCTTTTTTCTCTAGATTAAGTAGGTGCAGGTCTGTGTGAAACCATTGCATTTGAGTATGTCTGTGAAAGAGGAAGAGAGATCTTTACCTTCCATATAGGAGTGTCAGTTATTCCTTTAGGAAACTTCTTGCAGAAGGATATAGGATGCCACGTACAGGGGCATAACATTCTTATAAAGGGTTTTTAGATCAAGAGAATGTATTAAGGGCCACGTTTAGTAGGAGCCTGTTGAAGAATGAGGTCTGAGCATTCAGAGAGCTGGTTAGTCAATGGCACAGTGGAGTTCTTGTTTTCTTGTTTCCATGCTTTGGAAGGAGCTGGGCTAACATCGATATTTCAGATGGGATTTTTCTTAATTTGAGTTCTTTTATCTGAACTTATGCAGAAAAAGTACTGTAAGAATGAGTTTTCTGCTATAGTCTGTGACCCTCTATGCAGCATAATAGCCGAGGCCTTTGCCTAGCCTGTTGTTAACTGGAAAACCTGACTGTCTTACTGATATGAAAAATCTCAAAATTTCACTACTGCCTCTGAACATCTTCTGTAATTCCATCATGCCTCCTGATTAATTTCCATAATGCAGTTTTGCCAGGTAGACCTCTGTAACCTTCTAGCTGACCTCCCTAACCTGCTGTTCCTCACAGGTTCCCGCTATTAAGAGCTGAATAATCCAGCCAAACCTACTGCCTTCAAACAGATTAATGGAGTAGCCTGACATTTATATAAGACGGATTCTCTTCTCCAAAGATATCATCTGTACAAAACCTTTATTTCTTGGCCTCAGCTCTACTTTTTTTTTTTTTTTTTTAAGATGCCTCTTTTTCTTTGCTTCAATTCTTCAACTTAGAAAACTGAGTTGTATTTACACGTGTGTATTTACACAACTACAGTGTGTTACTTGTGATAAAGGAAACCTGTCCCAAACTAGCCAGCATTCAGTTTAGGATTTAACAGTCTGTATTAGATTCACTGCTCTAGGTAGATTTTTCTGTGCCACTTCAGTCAAAGTGGAAAGTGTGACAATGAATTTGGTGGTTGCCTAATGAAGCAAGATCCATGGGGATCTGACAGCCAACTTGTGCATAGGCAAAGAAAGCACTTGAAAAATTAAGACATTTCTTAGCTTAAAACTAATAGTGTGTGCATGCATGTATGTATGGGGGGGCATCTCAAAAATGCTTAGAATCCCAACAAGCCTAGTTGCAAATTTTGTGAGTCTTCTGATGTTTGGCTTGCAGAAAATTGTGAATCCCTTCGGTGAATAATGTTCTCAGTCTTCAGGATTGCCTTATTTTTCATGCCTTGAACACTGGCAGTGTTGCCCAGCTTCACAGAACACATTAAAGATGAATGCATGGAGGCTCTGTGATACTGGGCTAGTGTGGTGACTAGGAAGGGGGAGAGAAAGGCACAGACTGGTCTTGGAGAGGTTCCCTAAAGCAGCACAGGTAAATTTGGAGGTTGGTTTTACTTGTAGGGAGGGTATTTTTGTTAATTTTTTTCAAGGGTTTGTTTCCTATTGCCTCCTTGACCTGCCTTTTGGCAGATGGAAGGAATCTCAGCCCGGATTGAAATTTTCTTTTTTCACTTGGCTGTGCTGGTCCTGAAGGAAGGGTTCTACAAACAAGCAGCAGGAATAAATGTGCAGAGTGTCTTGGTGCCCTGCTTTGTGTGATGCTTGAAAGCTCTGAGTCATCACTGGGGCAGAGTTGAGATACAGAGTGGGACTGTGGGGGTCTGAGCTGAGGACCTCAGTCTGTTGGTTGCCTCTCCCCCCACTTCTCCACCTCCGCCATGGCATCCCCTTCTGAGAGGCTCTTGTAAAGGAGCTCAGCATGGCCATGCTGGATTCAGCCTTCTGACTACTATCATAACCTGCATTTCAAACCACCTTCATAGCACAAAGCAGATCTGGAGAAGGCTTGTGTGAAAACCTTTTGGGAATGGGTTTGTGGAAAGAGGGAAGACAAAGAAGTGGGATGTAATAAGCACACTGGGGAAGGAAGGAGCAAAAGAGAAGGGAGCTCTCTGATCTGTTGTCTGCTCAAAGTACCTTGGCCATGGGCTTGCCCCTAAGCTGATGCTAGGGAGGTGAGACTGAATGCGCAGTTGGTATGTCAGGAGGATATGTCTGAGAGAAGCGTTTATTTAAGACAATCGTGATCAAATATTCATCACCTCTCACTCCCTCCATCCCACTACAGCTTCTTTCTTGCTTCTCTCAGCTGGAAAAGACTTCAGAGTAAAAGAGGGAGCAGCACTTAAATGCTTATTTATGTTGTCATTTCTAGGCATTTTATCAGGTTTCTAATGAAATAGATTTTCTCTCAAGAGGTGCATATTTTCTGAGCCAGAGGGGGAGAACACTACAGATTGCTGAAAAAACTGCCCACATTCAATACATTTGTTGCATTATTAATGATGATAAAAGCAAGAGGTTATAAACATTTTCTTTTCTAAGTACTAATTGTAGCTGACCTTAGCTTTAAAAAAAAAAAAAAAAGTACAAACAAACGCAGTAAGCCTAAAATGTAACTGTCAGGGCAAAACTCTCTTCTTGACAATCCCCAATGCTTTCACATATATCATTTCTAAGAGTGCTGCCAGAGCCAAACCATTTGGGACTAGAATTATAGCAGAGATTAGCAGGATTCTGTTCCAAGAATATCTTTATGGTGATCACTTGTCACTTGTCATTACAAATAAATCCTATTGGTCTTCTTTCCTCGGTCTCATCCTTGGCTTACTTACACTTGAGAAATCATTCTTCTCCTCTCTTTTACCAGCAAGCAAAATTCAGGTTGCTTCTTCAAGTGGCTGCTGGTTTATCCTGACTCAACACAGCCATCAGCCCTGTTGGGGGGGGGGGGGGGAACCTGAAGAGGAGTTTTTCAAGCTTGTGTTGTCCTGTAGCTGGTATAATGTATTTTAGTTGGTTTTGTTGGAATATTTCACATAGCACAAAGGAACAGACAGGTGACCCTGCATCCCATTTCCTAAGACAAAATGGAGGTGCTTTTTGAGCCATGACTGACTCTCAAGGGCACCTGGAGTGTTCCAACAGGACAAGTTTCTTTTCATGCTGTATTGTTCACGTGCACACAGGAGAGGCCATCTGAGTAAAACAGCAGAAAACAAGTACATGAAGAAATAAAACAGGCCTTTCATTTTCTTGCACCAGTTTAGTGGGCTAGCCAGCTGATGAGAGAGCCCAGGTGTTGTGAATTTTGTAGTGCAGTCCCACCTCGAGAACTGCATACCTTCTCTTGGATGCTGATGCATGCAGGGCTCTGGACAGGGCAGCTAATAACTAGACTGTCTACTTCAGCGATGCTGCTGGTGCTCTTGTTCAAGGCAGCATGAGGCAAATTTTGCTGGCTGAATTCTCTGCAGCTGTCATGAAACCCACTGAGTTTTTATGGGTGATGCTGAGACATCCTAACTCTAAGCAGCAGAAATGGAATATGAAGCAATTAAGGAAGATATTGCACTGTTACATGAGCAAATCAAGTTAGTTATCCATATGAGTGTTCAGAAGGGTTGAGAGTTGAATAGTTACTCACTGACTTGTGTTGCTTTCTCTGGAGCTTTAAAAAAGACATTGTGTGTTAACATCGGAGCTTAGGCTGGTGTTTGAATATGCTTTAAAAAACCAAACACATTCACTGATATGTTGGCTTTGTTTGCAACAGAATGCCTTATTTCTATTTATTATTTCAGTCATTTATTATTTATGTTACAGCAACAGCTAGAAGCCTCTTTTTGCTAGGTGTCATATGGATTCATTGTAAGGGGAAAGTTTGTCTTGTCTGCTTGAGATGAGTGCATGCATTCAGAGAAAGGAGAAAACTAATTGCAGAAAATGGGAAGGGCTCAGATCTATTGGATTCTGGCTTCTCAATGTAAGCAGTGGCCCTCACAAAGAGCTGTATGAAACAAAGCTGTTGCCCTTATTTCATATGAAACCTTTAATTTGAACTGACACTGGATGGGGAGCCTTTAAGGATATCATACAACTAGCTCCGCTTGGATGGGATGTCTTCCTGAATTGTATTGCACAGCTGAAGAGGACTGCATTACCTGAAACTGGTGGCCTCTGTGTTTTTTTCTGGAGCATAAGCTGGTTTTTCATGTGCTTTCCAGAGGCTGAAAATTAGAGGTCTTGCTTAGTAGAACACATTGTCCACATTGCTCAAGGAACCTGGGGAATCTTCCCCAGATGTGCATGCTAAAAACTAAATGTTTTGATGGCTGCTGGTCTCTGAGTTTAAAAGCAGTCAGTCGGAAAGGGACCAAACCCTTGGGGATTCATATTTGCTTTAGTTAGGATAATTAAAGAGCAGAATAAGCAGAACAGACAGACTTCCCCATTTTAAGATGCAAATGAGGGATTCTGTGAATGGTATTTTGGATCGAGTTTTCTTTCACGCTATGTGAAGAAATGAAATTCCAGCAAGAAGAGAGTGGGGTGACTTGAGAATCTTGTTTTTTGTCTTGTTTTTTTGATGCATTTTCTATCAGTACTTGAATATGAGACATAGATGATCTCCTGATCTTCGTAGAAGTAGAGTTATTCACAGGAGTGAATCTCCCAAAGGATTTTCTTGGTTATTTGTTTCTCTTGAAGAAGAAAACTAAAGCTGGCTTTGCGGAAGAAACTTCAGAAGTGTTTCAGTAGAATGACAAAGTGGTTGTAAGGGGAAAGAGATGGAAGTCGTGTGGGAATGGGTTTCAGTGTGAGAGGGAGGAATATTAAATGGAAAAGACATGTAGATGCAGCACTATAAGACTTGGTTTAGTGATGGTTGAACTTCATGATCTTGAAGGTTTCTTTCAACCTAGATGATTCTGTGATTCTCTGTTTCCCAAGTGGCCAATTTCATGTATTTATTCTCCTTTGGTGGACATGTATAGCAGTACAGCTGGCTTCAGTGGTGTTCTGTGAATGCAGCCATACAGTCAATCTGCCACTGTGTGGATGACCGTGGAGGAAATCATAGAATCATTAAGATTGGAAATGACCACTACGGTAATGCAGTCCAACCATCAACCCATTACTACCATGCACAAATGAGCTGCTTTCCTGGTTCCAGTGCAGTATGTGAACTTGACAGATAAATCACCTGCTTCTTCCCCTGTACCACAGCAAGGATAAGCAGCTGAAAGCATGCCTTCCAAAAGTCTTTGAAACGGTGGTACTTTCTTTGTGAGTAGGTGCTGTAATGGAAAGAGTTGTGGTTGTGTTCTTCAATGGAGTGTTCTTGAAATCTCCTTTCCTTATCTGGGTAGTATTCTTGTCCTTTAACAGACAGAACATCAACTTTGTACCTTTTGCTAATATTCTGGCATATCTACTCGTTTATTTGTGTCATTATTTCTGGCATCAACCTTGCTTTCCCCTCCATCCCCCCCCTCATGACACAGCTAGGCCAAATATCAAACAGATGCCTTTTCCTCAGGGATGTCACTGAACTCATTTCTGACAGACAGGGCTATTTTCTTATTAATAATTTAGTCAGTTTCTTTGAGGAGATCTAGGCCCTTTCAAAAGCACTTTCTGGTTTTCTTCCAGTGCATTGGAGCTGCGTGTACACGGTGGTACCGTGCCACACATGTGAGCAGTGTCCCTATCTCTGAGTCGGCTCTTGTTCAAGGAGTAAACTTGCTCTTCCCAGCGGTTCTGGTGTCATTACTTTTGCTTCTGCCCATGGGACAGGTGCCAGAGGGCACGTGTGGGGAGGGAGTGACTCCATGAAGACTACGCACAAAGCTAAGCAAGTAAAAAAATAATTACAGGAGTCTGCCCTTCACCTTTTATTTTGTAAACACTCAAGTATTAAATATAAATGAATCTTTCAAGGATGTGTGTTTTCTTCAGGGATGCCTGTTTGCTACATCACTGTTATAGGAAAGCTTGTTTCTTTGGGGTCTAAAAAGCAAAAAAGATATCATCTTCTCTCCTCTATCCCCACTCTCTCCTCCTACTCCCACACAGTCTTCCTTATTTTTCTTTCTTCCTTCACTGGATAATAGGAGAGCAGTGAACACTGCAAAGCAAGCATGCCCTTACATAAACTACCCAACCAAAATCTTAAGCATGTTATAAACCTCAGCAGCCATCTTCTTCACATAGCTTTGCCTCTGGACCATGTTTATTTAACCTGTGTCACTCACTGGAGCAGCTACCCTGCTTCTAGTGCTGGATGCCAACGTGTTCAGCAGAGCACAAAGGCTGCAGTCAGAGCTTACAAGTCATTGTCCATCTTCTGCAGACCAGCATGAGCAGCCCTGGTATGTATTTTTGATAGCAACCCACTTGTTGCTTCAGATTAAAATGTTTTTCTACAGTTATTTCAGATCAGTGCTGCAAATTAAAACAAGTAGCTGGAGATATCACCTTGTTGGTTGCTTTATTTTGTTATAAGTTAAGTTGCCTTGTAGTAGAAGCAAGCTATCATTGGCTAAACTGCAAGAACATTACTGAATGTATTAACTTAATTACATCACATGAGCGTCATGTCCACTGCAAAGTATCAGTGAGATAATCCTAAACCACACCGGCTGTCAGCAAGAGGAGAAGAGGCAGGTTAGGGATGCATTTAATTTTTGTCCTTTTAGCTGTTTTGCATAAACAAGCCAGTGCATCAGTATTAGTTTGAAAAACATGCAGATTAATTATTGTACATTTACTAGCAGAACTACTTTTTTTTTTTTTTAAAAAAAAAAGGCTCTGCTGGCATCTGGAATGTAACATGGTACTATTGTTTTGTTTGTTTTTTTTTTCTTCAGTGGGGAACTCACAGCGACTCCCCTCATAACCTCTTGCAGCAGGGAGCAGGCAGAAGCAGCAGCTGTAGTATGCTCTGGTCCCAGCTGGATGAAGCACATATGCCACAGTATGAAAGCTGCGTCGCTAGGGAAGTGATCAAAGCTTCACTACTTATAACTATTGCATTCAGAGTTTCCTTCTGCCTTAGACCCAGGAGTACAGCTCTTCCCCATCCCAGCTTCTTCCAGGGGAAGGTACAGTTTCTGTGTAATTGTAGAAAATAGCTGGCAACTACAGCCAGTTCCTCCAGTCTCCTTCCAGTGCCTTCCAGTTCTCTGCATGTGTGGTGTCAGCAAATGAACAGCAGTTCTGCTTGCAAATGAGATTGGGCAAAATAAATGAGCTGAAACTCTGCAAGGGGATTATTCATCTTAGCAGAAGCTTGAGCTGCCACAGTATTTGTCTTCTGTAGTGCCTTTGTTATCAGTTCCATTACCAAGGCCAGCACATGTCATGGGTTAAAAGTCAAACCACTACAGAGGGGTCATTCCCTTCCACTTTGGTAACTAAGAGTCAAGGGTAGAGGTGAGTAACATTACATTTGGGAAAAGGCACTCCAGGTCATGGTTAGGAGCATTTCTTTCTTCGGGGATTACTAATTTTACTCTAGCGGGTGAGCTTTTTCCCCATTTCTTTCCTTTACTCCAGTGAATAGAGGTGAGGTTTGGAGTTCTTTCCCAACCTCTTTCTTTATTTGCTCCCTCCTCTATAAAGACAGAAGAGTTGCATCCATCTTTTGGGTAAGAAGAGAAACGTGAGAGAGTCATAAGTTAATGGAGGACAGGCTGAATGACTGATAACCTCCCTGTCCTTCTTACATATTTCCTCTTCACCTCTTTCAGTCATTCGTGTGCTCTATCACTTACTCTCACAAAACATATGCAGACTGGCATCTAAACTCTGACTGTTTTTGTGCCCTGCCCTTTTCTCTTCATATTTGTTAGTTTACACTGTTCCATGTTCTGGTCCAAAGATGGGCAACAAGGCTTGTGAAGGGCTTGGAGAATATGCCCTATAAGGAGCGACTGAAGGAACTGGGGCTGTTCAGTCTGGGGAAAGGAGCTGAGGGGAGACCTTACTGTTCTCTTCCAATATCTGAAAGGTGATTGCAGCAAGAGCAGGGCTGGTCTCTTCTCACTGGTGACAGGATGAGGGGAAATGGCTTCAAGTTGTGCCAGGGGAGTTCTTAGGTTGGATATCAGGAAGAGCTTCTTTACAGAAGGGGTTGTAAAGCACTGCAATAGGCTCCCCAGGGAGATGGTTGAGTCACCATCCCTGGATGCGTTTAAAAACCATTTGGATGTGATGCTCAGGGCCATGATTTAGTGGTGAGTTGTTAGAGTTAGGGTAGTGTGGTTAGAATGTGGTTGGACTTGATGATCTTGAAGGTCTCTTCAACCTGAGCAATTCTATGTATTTAAGGGGAGATCAAAAAACACAGCATGGGAAGGTATAGCAGTAGGTATGGCCAGCAGTAATATGAGATGACATGAAGGAGGAGAGGAAATTCAGACAAACATGCCAAGCCTTGAAAGCTCCGCTGCTTCTTGGCTCTCCTGAGGGCCATGTCTTTGCATGAGAAGGAACAGCCTTAAGGCTGTTCTTCCTCGTAGCAGTGCATCAGTTGCTCCACAGCTCTTCGTGATTCCCGTGGCACCTGTGTTCTGGCCCCAAGAAAAGCTCTGAAAGTTATCCTCTTACTTCTCAGTCATTGTGCCACAAGGGAAAGAGACTGGATAGCTGTATGGAGGTGGCCTATAATTTTGGATGCTTTGCTGAGTATCTCTGATGACACTGCTTTCCTTCAACATCCATGTGCATGCAGGCTTACTCAGAGTAGGGTCTGTAGGGGGAAGTGTGGCTTTTTTGTGATTTCTGCAACCTGTCCTGTGTCTGGAGCTCCCTATGAGGAGCTCCCTCTTCTTTTCAAGTTGCCCTTTGTAGGCTAAAGGAGAATGGGGACCAAAGAAGTGAAAGGTATGTGCAAGCAGGCGGGCTACTGAGGGCCTGTTTGTATTAGGGCCATGTTCTGATTCCTCACTTTAAAGACGTTTTATCTTCACTTCCAAGGGAGGTCTGTCCTTTGTCCCTTTTTCCTAAGTAACTAAAATTCATCAGATAACCTCTTAAGGCCAGGCCTAAGGCAAAATCAGTCTCCAAAGGAAGCAGCAATTGCTGTAGCTTAGACAGCTAGCAGAATGTGAAATCCATATTGGTTTATTAAAAGCACAGGCTTTGTCTCGCTTATCTCTAATGATGACAAGCAGCAATTATTTTTATTACATACACATGTGGACATATGAAATACAGACTGTGCTAAAGGCAGGAGCTTCCTGGGGGACCTTGTAGTGATCCTCACTTTACTGCTGAGGGCAGCTGAATCCTTTCTTGAGCAATGTCCTGTGTCAGTGTTTGAATCAAGTACCCTGATTGATCTGTTTTCCTCTGGAGTTTATTAACTGCTCTGTTTCCCTAGAAGAGCTGGGTTTGGAGGAGAGATGCACGGCAGTGAGATGAGCGTGCACTGTGGCCCTACCAGCTGGGGCTCTGATGGAGAACCAGGGGGTTTTAAATGTCAGTGAGTTAATAGCATCCAACTGGTCCCTGAAAAGGAGGATGCTGCAAGCAGAGACTTTCTTCTGGGCAGGCTGGAAGGCTCCTAATTACTAGAAATCAAGAGAAGAGTCAGTCAGGCGTGAGATAGAAACCTCACAGTGGGGAAACACCACACTGGGAAATGCCTAGTGAGCAGACAAAGTTTCTTAGCTCTTCACAAATGTAGAAGATGATTACCGTCAAATTTCTTTCTCTTCCTTGCTCTCCTGCTTCCCTGTGGAAAGAAAAACAAGCTCTGTCTCACAAGCTGTGCCTCTCCCTGTCAGTCCTTCTGGGGTCCCCACAGTCATGCAGGGCACCTCCCCGCTGCTGCACACTTTCAGCTGGCAGCCAGCAGGACCTCTGCAGCCCAGGGTAGGGTTAATGAGCTGAGGAGGCTACACCGTGCTCCACTCCTTGCTTTCATTATGCTTCTCACTTCAAGCTTGCCCTTCTTCTTCCCCTATCCCTCCCCAACTCGTATGTTTACACTCAAGATCAACCTGGATGTGTGAGTAGATCATACGGTGCCTTGCTTTGGGCTGCTGAATGAGCCCAGAGAGCTCTGGTTAACGTGAAAAACTGGTGTCAGGTAAAACCAGGACATTGTGTGCTCACTCTGCAAGAGCTGATTGCTTGTGAACACAAATTGAAGGGAATGGTAAGGTGAATTAACTCCCTGATAGGATTGGGGAGGACCAGTCAGCCACTGCCTTGACAAATCTGCCTTGTCATTGTGTTTTCCTGTCCCCATTTGTCTCTGTGAAGATTTCCTTCTCCCTGTAGTTTCTCCCCTGCGGTTCACACATAGGCTTGGGAGCCAGGAACTCTGTTTGTCCTAGATTCCTCACAATTTCTTGGAGTCGCTGAATTATTAGGGCCAAAACAATCTGAGTATCTTGTGTTGCTTGGAGGGGAACTGCTCTTGCTTTTTTTGTGCCTGCCTTATAGAGCTGCTTTTCTTTATACAGCTTTGACTCAAAATGTGATGCTCGAAAGTTTCCTTCCTTCTGTTCTGCAGCAGTGGGGGTCACCCAGTAAGATATGAGTCTCATGGAGGTGAGGAAGGTTGAGTGAGGAAAGCAGGAAGGCATGCGTGTTGTGCTTGGTTTCTAGGAAGTTTGTTGGAAGCTGTTTGTGTCACTTCAGACCTTTGTGTCTCTCCCATAGCCTGCAGCTATGTGTGCTACTGCTGATCTTCTGCTTGGTTTTTGTCAGAAACAAGAAGTCAGGTTTTCTGTGAGAATGTGTCACTGTCCTTTGGCTGGGTCATAGCATCTTGTAATCATGGATACTGTGACACTGTGCTGAACTCTCTGCCCTGTTAAGTCTGTAGCTCTTTGTGTTAGCAGCAGTGTTGAGGACAGACCTGTCTTGCAGAGTTCCTTTGAAACTTGACTTCGGGCTTGGACTCTTCCATGCTACTGGTTTGCCCTATGCAGGAGCCCACTGGGTGGGAAGGGATGGCCATTTCTGGCTACTGCAGGAAAACAACCATGTATCCTTGCTTTTTTGGAAGCGCTGGGAGAGGGAGGAGGGAGAAAAGTATGAAAAGCTCAGCAAGTGATCACTCAGTCGCAGAGCTGTGACTCAGCCTTAGCTCTCCCTGGAAACTCTGATCACATCTCCTGAATGTGCATGGAAAACAGTGCTGAGGCAGGGAAGCGTAAGTCTGGGGTCAAAGAATTAACAAATGGATGTTTCAGCTGAAAGCACAACGAGGTCTCTGCTGCTGGAGCTCAAATCAGTTTGCATCTTTATAATATGAACAACCCTGTTACTAACATACAACTTGTGTGCTGAGGTGTTTTTTCCCTCTTCTGCTCCAGAGGAATGGAATTCCCCTAATCCCTGTTTTATAGATGACATGAGGCAGGTGAAGCAGTCAGCAACCTAGCCAGAGATGCAGCATTTTCCCTGGGATCTATAATACATTTGTATAATACCTGGGCTCTTCATCTTAGTGTTCAAGGCTATCTTTATAGGAGAGGGACTTGTTTGGGTCGGGGCTGACACTTCTCCCATGGAAGTAAATGTGCCTGCTCCTTTTCCAACCATCCTTACCACCTGCTGTTTCTGCAGTGATTCACTGCCCACTGAGTTATGCACTGTCATCTTGTGCATGGGCAAATCTATGCAACTTGTTTGGGATTCTTTGAGCCTGTGAGGTTACTCCTAAGAGGATGTCCCTGTAATAGTCTCTTTGTCTGTTTTGGATATTAATTATAAGGCACAGGTATGCTAACGTAGAATAAACTTGTTCTTTATTGCATACAGCCATCTTAGCCTCAGGAGGTCGCTGAAGCCAATTATTGTAAAAGGATTTTAGAAAAGGCCTGGATAATTTTATGACCATTTGTAATTTTATATTAAGAAGGGGATAATCAAATCTTACTCTTTGTGGCAGAAGATGATAACCATGGGGAACTATGAAATGGCTCATTTTCTCTCCCATGCCTTAGCTGACCATTAGGCTGGAGGTTTCACCTGCCTCTCTATCACTTTAAATTAATTGCTGCTGAGCACAGGAGACTGAAGGCTCTTAATCTTCTGATTTCATCTGGCAGGTTGAAAGCTGTTAGACTTTGGTCTGCTTCTCCTGTCTTCTTGTTGGGGAGAAGCAAGTGGAGATATTTCCAGCGGAAATCATGGGGTGCAGGAGCAGCCCCAGCTGCCCTGTGCATTCCTGGACAGGCCAAGCTCACAGGTGTGCTCCTGTGTGCAGTGGCACAGCATCACAGGTACATGGTGAGTGGCTTCTGGCCCCAGCAACTCAACCAGAGCAGCTGTCACATTGCCTGGCCCCCAGGCAGCATTTGTATGAGCAACCTGTCTTGGCAAATGATTACATTGGATTTTGGATGAGAAAAAAGTCTTCTAATTTGTTCCAGGCTTCAGCTGCATTGCTTTCATTGGCTCATCTTTAGGATGTTCCTTGGGCAGGGGATGCCAAACTGACGGGATTGAGAAGTGAGGGTAATACAGGGAGTTTTTCATTCTGTGGCTCTGCTGTGCTGGCTCCATCGTGATCCATGGCTGTCTGCTGCGTTTGTTCTGTAAGGTGCTGAAAATGGATGAAATGTTTCACTGAATAATGAATTGTGGCCTTTGAGGCAGCCGTCTGTGGAGATGCTTCAAACCATTTTCAATTGTGAAGAAAGTGATGTTCTTGCCAGTGGCCTCTCCAGCTTGCAGAATTCCTCGTGCAGTTTCCTCATCAGCTTTCCGTATAAAATGGAAATTTCAGCTGCATCAGTTTTCAGTCACTACTAAACAAACCGTTTTCCCTCCCCAGTCTTTTAACCTCGTTGCCTGTAGGCAGAGGCCAGAATGCAGGTTGTCAAAGATACGCCATAGGTGAATAAAGTAAAGTTAACTGGATATTTTATCTAAACACTCTGTATTTTAGCCCTCTGTATCTAAAGGATCCTGTGCAGATGCACTCTGGGGAATGCATCTCTTCTGAGGCTGGATGTGGTAGCAACTTCTACGCTGCAATGTTAACTGTTGGTTGAGATCATAAAATATAGAAAGAGCTCTGTATCCAGTTAAGGAAGATGGAAATGATATCCCTCTATCTTATCCTAGCTAGAAGACAGCAAACATCTGTGCAGCTGTACGTGAGAGTCTCTTCAAGTCTCTTGCTTCAGTCAGTAACGCTCTGAACTGGCAAATCCACTGCCTTGGCATGCTGTTTTGTAGTGTTACACTGTCCATCTCTTACAGATGGGAATCCTAAATACTTGATGGAGAGGAATGAGATCAAAAGTAGAAAAACTGCAGGATTGTTGGCAAAGGAGAATAAGAGATGCTGTCAAGAGAGGAACTGAACTGGGAAGGGGAGTAAATGAGGCAGATCGATGCAAGAAGGCTGTTCAAAAGGCAGGACGCAGAGCAGAGGCTTTCAGAGCAACAGCAGTGAAAGCTCCACCACATGAGATGGTGCACAATGAGGAGAGCAGTGGTTAGATAACACAAGAACTCCATCTGTCAAGGTTTACATCTCGACATCCATCAGATCCTTCTCCTTGCAATCAGTGTTCCCATCTCATTCCAGCCCTCCATACTTTGCTTTGTGCCGTGCTGCTTCCTTGCCATTCCACAGGCTTCAAGCTGTGAGTGTTTCTCCCAGCTGCCACAGGCTAGTCGAGGTGATCTCATGACACTTCAGGCCGGATTTTTCTTTACCTATAATTAAAAAAGAAAAACAAAAAAATGTTCCTTCTCAGTCTGGTGGCTCTGCAGCAAATCTATCAGCATGTGCATCCTGATGCTCGATGTTCTCCCACAAATTGGGCACTGCTGTCCTCGGGTCATAGGGCTGTATGCTTTTTACTGAGCTTGGTCTTCTCATTATCTGCTATAATTGGGGAAAACTTTAACTTCATGGGACAGAAGCTGTCAAAACTATTTCTCTGGTATGTCTGTAACTGCAGGAATTTGTAAAAATAGAGCCAGAGCAGCATAGCGCTGATTGGAGCTTGCAGCAGTTTACCAACAACCACTAATTGCCAGCTCTGTTCGGGTGAATTGGAAATGACCGAGATAATGCAAATTAAGAAGATGTTCTCTTAGCAGGGTTTTAGCAGCTTCTGGGAGCAGGAGAAGTCATGCAGCTCTCTGTGATCCTGAGAGCAGAGTTCAATTTATGGCGTCTTCCTTAGGCCAGGAGTAAACCTGGGAGCCCCCCTGGACCTGGGCTGCCTCCAGGGCTGTGCTGGTAGCTAATGCCATGCAGAGCCAGGGTTTCTCTCAGTCTATTTTGGTCTGCCTATGTAGCTTTTAATGAAATATTTTCAAACTTTATCAGTAAGATTTGACACCGTGAGTTTTTTATGCGTTGTTTTTTTCCTGAATGTAGTAGTGATGCATTGGGAAACTCTGTACCTGAGAGAATACAGATATGGGATCAGTTGTGTAAGAGATTCCTGAGATTCCCTTGTCCTCTTTGTTCACTTGTTCTGCAGTTTTGTTTCATAAATCTATGAGTGCAGGTGGAGCAGAGCCTGATTATTGTGGGAGGGCGGAGGGGAAGCCTCCCCGCTCTCTGATCCCTTCCATCCCATTCAAGAAATGTGCCTATGGGGAGAGAGCCCTCACACATGTGCCCTGTGTTTAAGGCAATGGAAAGAACTGTGTATTTTAACAGTTTGTGTTTCTGGTGGTCTGCTGTGGTAGGCAGGTAGAGATCCTTCAGCTTTTGCAAATTAAGTAATTTCACCTTTTTTTTCCTACCTCTTACAAATGGGTGTTGTTTGTTTGTTTGTTTGTTTCGGTGGGAGAAAGTAGCTTGCTCTGAATAAGGAGCAAACAGAAGTCAGATCCCTGCCAAGCAGAGGGAAGTTGGATAATGTAAGTACAACAGCACAGCTTCAGCAAGGAGCAACCTGTAGCAAGCATGGGGCTTCCTCTTGACAAAGGGCATAGGGCACTGGATGGATTTAACCTGGCCCTAACAGAGAGTAGCTGTCATCGCATACTTCCAGGGGTAGCAAATAATGGTGAACCTGACAAATATTGTGTTGGAAATTGTCATCACCAGATGGAAGTCTGCCCAGATGTCTCTGCTGATTTGAAACTTGCTGGCTATTATCTGGGTGGTTGCCCAATCACAAAACAACTTGTACAAAAATGGCTTGAGGTTTTGGGTGCCATTCCTACCTTTTCACTGTGGGAATAAAATCAGAGGAGCAGGCTGCCTATAGACTCTGTCATTTGCTTTCTGGTGCTTGTCCTATGACAGTGGATGTTTCCAGGAACAAGCTTGTTAGTTTGTCTTCTTTCCGTGAATGTTCTTGTGGGCACACTGGGGTGTGAACACTGCTAAAGTACAGATGGTTTTAAAAGTTAAAAAAAATAAAAATAAATAAAATTGTGGAAAAAACGTATTTTATTTCCTACTTTTCTTTGGAAAATGAGATTGATAGGAATGTGTTTGCATGTGCATAAGGTAAGGTAATGATGTTCGGAGTGGCTAGTGTGAGTGCATTTAATAGTACATAGAGAGGGAGCAACTTGAGACTGATGGTGTAATTGTTTCAAATTAAGCTTTTTTTTCAGAGTGAAGGCTGAATGAAAGTTGAGGATGACTGCCACGGTGCAGGAGGTGCAGAGGAAGGGCTTTAACACTGGTTGCAGAGGAGAGTGCCAGCATTGAAAGAATCCAGAGGTTCAGACGTGCTTCTGCACTTCCCCTCTCTAAGTGGTGCGCTTATGTTAAGCAATTCTCATTCACAATGAAATCTGGTGTACTTTATTTAATAACTGTGTCAGGGGGCTCCTCTGGGATCCAGAGTGCCAGAATTGGTTGGCTTTTTAATGGGGCCTGTCAAGGGAATTGTCTACAGATGGGGAAATGAGACGCGTTCACTCATCTCTGGTTTTAACCTCCCAGCTCTGGAGTAGAGGGTGGGTTTTGTTAAGTGCACTTTGTGGCTCTTTCTCCTCTGTAACAGCCATCTACTTAATGCAAAATGCTGCTTCTCAGCTTTAACTCAGCAAGGCAAAGTGCAGTGTTACAAAAGCACTGTGGGAGGGGAGAGGACAGGGAGGAAGTACGCATGTTTATTTGCTCCCATTACAACACTGCTGTTATGAACACAGATCGAAGCTTTCCTTCCAAAAGGCCCCTTGGCACATGTTATTTGCACATAAATGGCTGCAGGTGATTTATTTATCTGCCGCAACTGGGTTCTGCAAAAGAAACTGTGGGCTCTACTTCCAATACATTAATACCATTCCTGCAGTGCTCAGAGGGCACATGGAATTTGCTTTGCTGTGGGAGGCCGTGGACTTAACGAGCATGTCTGAAATTTTCAAAAATCTAGGGTAATTTTCTAGATGCCCTGTCTGCTTGCTGGTATAACTTTTTTGAGCATGGCACTAACTAGCACATAGGGATTTCGATGCTCTGGTACAAGGGAAAGGAAGATTGTTAGGAAAGGAGTTAGGAAGGGGAGGTTTGCATTGCCTAACTAGGTTAGTGTGTTATGCCACTGTAGAGGAAAGCAGAGTTTGATTATAGGGGAACAAGAAGGGGACTGTTGTGGGCTTGTTCATTAGGTAGAATTGATTTTAGTGATGAATGAATGCTATAGAGCTAGGTGGTCTTGAAGGTCTCTTCCAACCTAATCCATTTCTATGTAGTCATACAAAAATGATTCCTTAATATGAGGGTGTATTATACCTCTATCTGAATTAGCTATATACGTGACTGAATCTAGATTTTGATGACTGAGTGTTGTACAGGTTAGGGGCTGACCTGCTGGAGAGGAGCTCTGTAGAGAAGGATCTGGTGAACAACAGGCTGGCCATGAGCCAGCAGTGTGCCCTTGTATCCTGGGGTGCATTAAAAAGAGTGTGGACAGCAGGTTGAGGGAGGTGATCCTTTCCCTCTAACTCTCAAAGTGGTGAAGTCACATTTAGAATACTGTGTCCAGTTCTGGGCTTCCCAGTTCAAAAAAGGCAGGGATCTCCAAGAAGGAAGTCCAGCAGAGGGTTACAAAGATGAGGAAGGGCCTGGAGCATCTCCTGTATGAGGAAAGGCTGGGTAACCTGGGTCTGTTCAGCCTGGGGAAAAGAAGACTGAGAGGGGATCTAGTAAGTGTCTAAAGGGTTGTGGGAGGTAAATGGATGAGGCCAGGCTCCTCTTGGTGGTGCACAGTGATAGGACAAGGAGTAGTGGCCTAAAACTTGAACGTAGTAAGTTCCATACAAAGATGCAGAAGAACTTCTTTGCAATGAAGGTGACAGAGCACTGGGACAGATTGCCCAGAGATGTTGTGGAGTCTTCTTCTATGGAGATATTCAAGACCCATCTGGACGTCTACCTGTGTGACCTACTATAGGGAACCTGCTTTAGCAGGGGAGTTGGACTCTTGAGGTCCCTTCCAACCCTGCAATTCTGTGATCCTAGTGGTCTTCCCAACCTTAATGATTGTATGATTCTTAATAATTCTGTGATCTATCACTACTGATTTTTAAGGTGAAAAAGACTTTCCAGGTAGAGTACCTGGATCCTAAAAGTTGAGTACTAAGAAGTAACTGAGTTGCTGGGGGAGGGGTATGGTGGGGAAGGGACTGCAGGGATTAAATGGTTATATACATCAATAGGGTGAAGAGAGGATGCTGTGGAATTTGTTTTAGAAAGCACCTTGTAAAAATTGGGGTCCTCAGAGCCATCTGTAGAGAAAGCGGTCTGAAAATCTCTCACATCTAACTTCAAAGGTGCCCAAAGACTTTCAAGTGCAAATATTTAGAAGCTTGAGCATCAGTTGAGAGCAGAGGGGATGGCTTGTTTTCCCTCTTGCTATTTTTTTTTTCCCCTGAAGGGAATTATCAGCGGTTATTTCCATAAAAGTTTTCCACAAGGGAAACCTGTTTCCATCAGAGTGTATTTACATGAAAGGCCAAAAAGCCAAAACCCTACAGTACTAGAACTCCAAAGCGCTTACGTCTTTAGACATCTTTCTTCAGTGAAAACATTAATTGTTTTTCTCTGACCTAACTCATTGCCTCTGAGCTGGGACTTGCCATAGAAAATCTCAAGATGGAGAGGCTCATGTTTGGATTGGTTTAAAACTTGGCATCCACTAATCAAACGAGAGGAGCTGAAGAGAAAGGTACACTGAATGTTTAGGCACCTGTATTGTTGACCAGCTGGAGCCAAGAGTATAGGGTGTTTGTCTTATCATAGTATGCAGAATTTTGTATAGTATGGTGGTCAGGGCATGAATTAAAGGTTGAAGGAGCTGGCTCCATATGCTGTCAGCTAGCTCTTAGACAAGTCCTTCAGTCTTTTAGTCCTCTAGCTCGCTGCCTGCAAAAATGAGGGTTGTAACATTGTCTTAAATCAGAAGCCTTGCAAACATATATATGTTACAGATGTTCTAGTTCTGAAGACTGTATGAATGCATTCCTTTTGAATCAGAGCTTCAACAATTAAGATAAGCCAGGGATTGAAGGGTATGGAAGGTAATTGGGTTTAAGTTCTGTTCTGAGCTTACTTTCCTGCAGGCTGTACGTAAGAACTTGAAATGAGTCTTCTGGAACCTGACATCTAATTCCTTCCCAACTCTAGAGGAGTAGAAAATACCATCCAGAATGTGTACTTAGGAAGTCAGTATATGTTGATTTTTAAAAGGGCTGAGGTTATTTAATCTTTGCTAGTTTTAGGTGACTCCAGATTTTCTTCAATGCCATTAGAGGAAATAGGATAATTTCCTTTTTTTCCTCTTTCTCTCTTATGACCCTATCTGCTTAGGGTTAGCTCTCTTATGAAATTTTTCTTTTAACAAATCCAGTAATACAAAAATGTTGTGTGAAATCCTTCTCTCCCATTACAGAACAATAGATCTAAATGTAGAAGCTGGAGTTCTCTGTGGAAAAGGTCTCTCTCTCTCTATATATATATATATTTAAATTTTATTTCAAATTCTCTTTTGTTTTCTCCCTGTCTCTACCCCTGGAAAAAAAGAAGTCCTCATGTAAAGTAAATCAGCTTCAGTTTTCTTGAGGTGACAGAGCAACTTCTATTTATACCAATTTAAAAGTCTTGGATGCAGGATCAAAATGCGAATGCAGACAATGTCCAGCTATTTCTTAAGTGACCGTAGTTTTGAGCTTTCCCATTGTTTGACAGCTTGTTTGAAGAAGGGCGGTGGGAGTGATGGTCTGGCATAGTAAAGAGTGTAGAAAGGCCTGGAGAACAAAAAAGGAGTCAAGATCTCACTGGGCTAGCTGACTCACAAGGAAGATAACACTGTCAGAGAAAGCCTGAGTCAACCCTGCAGTGGAAGGTTGAAAAAGATCTAAATATATCCAATTTCTGTTCGTGCTATGACAGCTTATAATATTCTTAACCTAATATTCATCATATTCCTACTGTTCGAATGCAACCCTGGTGCAAGCACACTGTGAGTCTGGCACTTGCGTAGCATTTGGCTCCATGCTTTGCCAGAGTCATCCTAGGTGACCTTGGGTAAGTCACGAAAGGAGAAATGAATGTTGTGAAATCCCTTTACAACTTGTGTGCTTCCCTCAAAGTTCACCATTATATCTTACCCCAGGAATCTATCAGAGTTCTTAAGCCAGATATGCCCTTTCTTTTTTTCAAGAACATGGGAAAGTCTATGTGCAGGTTGGGGGACAACAGCAAGGTTCTCTTGCTTGCCCTCCATTCCTTCCTCTTGCTGAATAGCTCAGGTCTGCATGTTCCTTGAGATGTGGGCTTAAGTCCTTACTGGTAGTTGAGTAAAGGAAGGATTTGCATGAGTGTGCTCTGTACTAGATTGTAGCTTTGAAAAGTGCTGGTATGTTGAAAATGGGGTCCTCCTTGTCTTCAAAAAGAAAGAGAAGAGGAAGACGGGGATGTGTTAGGGCAGTGGAAAATATGCTGTGTGTAAGACCCAGATGATGAGGCAGTGAGGGAGTATCTAGCACATCAATTCAGCCAGAGCATGGCTGTGAAGGAGGGTTTTGAATGTCTGCCAGGTTTAAGTGGTTATACACATGTTTAATTGCAGAAATATAGATGTCTCAATAATGGATGAGCATAAAGATTACCCACAGAATTACCTCAGGTGCCTCCAGGGCATTGAACAGAAGCCAGGAGGAGGTTTGGTGCGTGGCCAGTAGCACCTACGTGTTCAAGGGCTGTTTAAAGATCCTGCACTTGGCTCTCCAATAATGCCAGCTCAGCTCTGCCTGCCAGAAGTGTCATGGGGATTCTTACCCAAAGTACAGAAGTGCTGTGACACCATGGGCATGTGGTGCTTATCAGTGCCTACAAAATGTGATCAGGTTGGCTCCTCAAGGGCGCATCTGCAAAGGTGAGAGTGGAATTCAAATCTTATTAGTTCTCTGCTGCAGGTTTTTGCCAGCTTGGTGTAGCTGGAGATGAAGGAGCAGATTTTGACCCTGAGGCCTGTGCAGGCCCTGAAGAATGGACGGGAGTGCTGCTCTTAGTTTGCAGGTGAGCTGACATGGGAGTTGGAACACTGCTGGCAGAAAATGCAGCAGGAGGGGCCATAACCTGGCAGCAGCAAAGCTCTTAGCCTTTGAGTTTTGCTCAAGCCTGAAAAGCTGTAAAGGTCAAGGCAAATTGTGGACTTCCTCACAGTCTTCCTGCAGCTCTGCTCCAGGTGTCTTGGTGCTTTTGTTGTTTTTCGTTTTGTCTCTTCATAATGTTGTTTCTCTCCTTCGTTTTGCTTGTGTGCGTTTCTTGCAGTTTATAAGGAATCAGAAGTGAGGGGGGAGGAAGAGGGGGACTTTCAGCATTAGGGAAAAATAGCCAATGCACCTCATGCCCACATGGCTCTCGCACACACACTTCCTGCGTTTGACAGCAAAATCAATTAATCATTAGGAATCTCCTCCTGGTATCAGCACTGAAAGATTTCTTCGCTGCAGAAGAGAAAAAGAGTGCAGGAAAAAGGCAGAAAATGTAAAAAAAAAAAAAAAAAAAAAAAAAAAAAAAAAAAAAAAAAAAAACCCACAACATTTTCCATCTAAATGTTCTCTCTCTCCTGTTTTCCTTTCACATAGCCACACGCTCACACCTGCAGATGTTGACACAGCGGTCTGGCTGGCTGGAGCTGCCACTCAGTACAAGCACTGTGGGAGGGCAGAAAATAACACTCTGAGGAATAAATGTGCCCCTGTTGGTCCCGCTTGGGAGGGTTGTATTGTGTGGGTCTCCTCTTTATCCCCTGCTCTCTTTCCTCGGTTGAGTGGGAGCATGGCCATAGGACTCCTTTTGAATTTCCAAAGAGATACATTTGCCCCTTTCTGCCTGTTTCTTGCAGGGAAAAATGTGTAGAATGCTGTCTCTGAAAACTTCACCAAGAGGTTTTCTGCTCTGATGGAGATTGTTAGTCCCCTCCTTATCTTCTGGGATACTTGTCCCCTGTGCCAGTGTTTGCTTCTGATTTAATGCAGTGCTGAGAACAAGCTGTATTCCCAAGCTGCTGTGTAGAAAGAAGGGCAAATATGTCATCTCTGCCAGCTGAAATCTTCAAGGTGAGAGGAGGGATCAAGGATAACGCAGGAGAAGCTCACATGAAGGTGACCTGGAGGCTGTGGGGTTTTAGTTTTGTTTGCAGAGAAACCATATGGGTATCTGTGCATACTGCTGTAGGGAAAGCAATGGCCCTGCAGAATAAAAAATGACATTCATGGTGCTTTGATCCTATATGTCACTAATGCAGCTTCAGCACAGGCTGCTGTTAATCAAATGCAATTGCTCTTAGCAGGCCACCCAGCATTTCCAGCAGGAGGAGTGCATGGGCTCGCACTTCTTCCTCTGCAGCCAGGGCCAGCTCCATGCAGTCTCAGTCCTTGTAGGGATTACTGGCAGCAGGTCTCTCCCTGGTGTCCTCAATAGGCACCGACCAGAGGGCTTCCTGGTCTACCCTTAGAACATGAAATCACCTGATGAGACAATGTGGAGATTAAATGAGGAAAGCTTAGGTTGTGAAGGTGACTGGGAGCTCACTGCAGCACAGAGAGACATCTCTGCTCTGCAGGCAAGATGGAGGTTTTTTTTGCCTATTGGGTTGTTTTGTCCTCCTCCAGACAGCAGAATTCACATTCACAGCATCACAGTTCCTCCTGCTTACTCCACACCACACTCTACCATCACTAACTCCTTGGCCTAAGCTGTGGATGTTGGGACCCTACTCCTGTTTGTCTGGTGACGAGCATGCATTTCTGTGTCCCACCCTGTGAGACAGTATCATCCATGGGGGTGAAAGGGAGCACAGCCAGTCTCCTTTTTTTCCTTTCTCTCCATGCACTCAGTGTCCTTAGTACTGTAACCACTACTAGTTCACTAAGATGCATAAATGAAAATTCCAGTTGGCCCCCACCTTTGTAAGACTTCTCAAGTTCATGACCCCAGTTTCTTTTAAAACAAACACACACACCCCGCAAACATTTTAAGGAGACGTTTGCTGATATAAGCATTAAAATTCAATGGCCTTAACTGCAGGATGTTTGAATTGGAAATTATTTGCTTTCTCTAATCCACCAAATAAGCCAAATAAACCCAAACTGCCTCGCTGCGAAGGTGACTCGCTTTTTTGTGCATTTGGAGTTTGCTGTGATGATCCTGAGTATTTCTCCATAACCAAAAGGAAATAAAACCCATCCATCTGTGCCGGCAGCTCTAAAAGATTCTGGTTTGTTCGGGCGGGAGTTATGTGAGGAAAGGACCGTGGCTGAAAGCACCGCAGGGAATTAGGAACGCTGAGGCACGATTCTACTTCTGTCTTGGTGAGTGATATTAGTCGAGTTATGAAAACTTGGATATTTTCCCCCTTCATTCAAGCCTAACTCAAAGGCATACTGCATAAAAAGGCTCACTGGTGCCAATTTTTCACTCTGCCTGGCATCTGCGGCTGGGGATGGTGTTAACAAAGAAGCTAGTGGTTGGCTCTGTGGCTTAGAAGTCAATTGTATGCTAACCTCCATGTATAATTTAAGAGCAGCCTGAGGGAATACTAGTCCATGAGTTCCTTTAAACTCTACCATCTGGCCAGGACCCCTGGTGACAAAGACACGGAGTCAGAGAGCAGTAGTGTTCCAGCTGCACCCCGTATTGCCTTCCATGTTCCCCGTACCAGGAGAGCTGCAGTGGGAACCCCTTGCCATCAGCTTCAGCTTCACACCAGCTGGGAGCATCCTTTTGGGGAAGGTCTTCTCTCTCAGAAGACAGTGGGTAAACCACTGTCCTACTGTCATGGCCTAATTCTGTTTTGAGAAAAGTTTTAGAGGGAAAGCATGGATATTCTCAAGATGAATTTTTCAAGTCAATGCCACAATGAAAATACTGTTTTTGTTGTTAAACTAGTTCCTGTTTGTTGTTGTTGTTGTTGTTATATATGATTGTCTCCGGAGAAATCATCTCCATTTGAATTTCAGGGAAGATTATTTTTATTTTCTGTAAGTCCAAAATGTGCAAGTTTATAAATCAGTAAAGACAGCGCTCGATCTCAGTTCTGCCTGGTCCCCATGTAAAACTGTGCACTCTGATTTAATACAAGAGTTGTCTGTCACTGACAATGGATGACTCTACCTAACAGAACTGTTGACGCACAGAAGTTATTTCCATCACATCTACAAGCTTAAAGAATGTGTTTTGCCGATGCAATTAATTTGAAACAAACCCTGTGTATCCTGTAGAAAAATTAGGACGCAGCAAATCCTGGCAAAAGAATGGCAGCTCAACCTCTTCCCCTGTCAGAAGTGCAGGCAGAGCAGAATAGTTCAAGGCAGCTGGGACTGCCCCAGCCACACGATTACAATAGCTATTAGAAGATGTAGGGATGCACCTTCTGTTGCATGGAATCGCATCAGCTTGGATGAGTCAAAAACAGCATGTGGAGGTGGCCTACTGTCTTGCAGACCTTAAAGGGCAGTATATTGCATGATTTTTCATTTTTATTTTTTAATTTTTATGTCTCCTCTGGGAAGGTGGGAAGGTAGAAAGCCCTGACGTAGTCTGTGGCTTGGTCTTCATAAAGGTCAATGAGTGCTGAGCTCTGACCGATTTGAATGTTAGAAGTGATGCCTGGCTGAGTCTTGTGTTATCAGGAGACTGGATTTAGGAGTGCTGGGGCTTAACATGTCAGGATGTTTGGCAGCAAGTTCAGGCAGTGCCAAAGCATATGGTATGTTTTATTAAATACCTGCTCGCAATTTAGCCAAGAAACTTGGCAGCCAGCATGTGGTGTCCAATTGAACATGTGGAAGCATCGAACCACTGAGGCTGATCTCCAGCCCTTGGACAAACAGGAAAGCATTATGAAAAGTTAGTAAAAACGGGCACCACATTTTCCATTGAGACCCAGCCATTGGTGTGCAGTACATGTCCAATGGCAGGACAGTCACGCAGTGTCTGTAATGCTTTTTGACAATGCAGTATCAAAGGTTTCTGTACCAATGTGTTCGCTATTAGGTTTCCTCATTCATGCTCCCACCTTTCTTGGCTTCTCCTCAGAGCTGGAGTGGGAGGACACCGTCAATTATTCTATTTGTGCTCCATCCACAATCTGAAACTGTGCCCATTATTCTAGGGCAGACAGCTGTTTTTGTTGAAATGAATGGCTGGAAACAAGTTAACAATGCCGACAGTTAAATTGACATAATTAGACTTCAGAGTTAATACCCACAGAGACCTTTGAGAGGAGCTGGTATTTATCATAGCTGTTGTTCTTTTGCGAAGGGATAAGATGGATCTGTATTAAGGAATAAAAATAGTATTAAAGAAAAAATTACAAACTTTTTTTTTTTTTTTAAATCACAAAGGTTATCACTTTGCTAAATGCAGAACTGAAGGATCCCATAGTCTGTATTGAGTGCTTCTAGATGTTGTATTCCAGTTCATTGTTAGGTGCATATGCAGTCTGAGTCTTAATTTTGCTTTCTGAAATATTTTTTGCGTTACTTCTTGGTTTAGTTGTTGCATGTTTTGACATATAGCCCATTTAGTTTTTCTGTATTCAGTCTTGTTCTCTATTTCAACTTTCAACTTCTCTGTTGCAACTCTTTCCCTCTGTTACACATACTAGCTTGTCATGATGCAAAATTTTAGGTCCAAGCAGGCAAACCTATATCTTCTTACATTAAATCTGCAGGTGTGTCCTTTGTGCCTTCCACTGTTCTTACAGAGTGCCCATATAGCGTGTTACTGTGCTATGCCCTGAGCACATCTTGTGTTATTGAGTGATAATTTTGCTTAGAACGCATAAAGTAGAACAAAAAATGAGTTGCCATAAAGGGAAAGGGAGCATCTTTTTAATGAACTTATTTGTTCCCTTACCTGGAAACAGCTCTGAGCAGCCCAATACTCGCAGAGGTGCTTGAATTTTTTTGCTCCTGTGCAGCAATTGTGCAGTGTAGAAGACCAAGCTGTCTGCCTCCATTTGTGTAATGAGACCACTGGAGGTAGGAGCTGAGACTCAGACTGAAATGCACATAGAAGATCCTGAAATGCTCTTTAAAACAGATGTACAATTACACTACTTCATATTTTCCTGGAACACTGGCTTTGTGCTATTAGTTTCCTGACAAGGAAGTTTGTTTAATGTTTGATTTGTTTTTTTTGTTTTGTTTTGTTTGTTTTTATTTTTTATTTTTTATTTGCACTGCTGGAGCCAGAGCATAGTATATCCAGAAGCAATAGAGCTTTTATAGGAATCTGTGCCTTTCAAGCTGGCATTTGCCCTTTCACAAGCAAAAAAGAAGAAGAAAAAAAT
The DNA here is from genome assembly GCF_987193195.1 of Phasianus colchicus. Lineage (NCBI taxonomy): Eukaryota > Metazoa > Chordata > Aves > Galliformes > Phasianidae > Phasianus > Phasianus colchicus. The sequence goes on from NC_143436.1 coordinate 84,070,277, forward strand.
AATAAGAAAGGCTGAAGTTTTTACAGTGCCTAGTGAATCCCCCAGGTCAGCCACAGAAGTCTGAAGGCCGGCAGCACGAGGTGCACTGTAGGCCCCGGCTCTCCTCCAGGAGCATTGTTTGAACACAATGAAAAGGGCTTCAGTTGCAGAAGTCAGAAAAAAAAACAGTGCTCTGCAAAGACAAAGGATACCAAAGGATGCTTGTGTTGGGAGCTGCCCTGAAATGAGGAGATGCGGGTGAGATTTGGCTTTGCCTCTCCCTGCAGTTCCAGGTTGTTTGGATCCTAGCCTCTGTGGTTGGCTTTGGTTCTTCCAAAAAACCATAAAATGTCTTCTATTTTAAGGGAAACAGAAAAAGCTAGAATAAAAAGTCAGTGAGTGAGGAGGAGAAAAGCAGTAAGGGAATCATAGAAGTGCTGCATGCAGCTTCCCTAAGGCCTCTCTGCAGCCCCCATTTCCTTAGGCAGCCTGTCCAGATCCCAGGCAAGCTTGAAACTTCCTCTGCCTTTATAATGGAGTGCTTTTCCAGAGTTCCTGATCTGAGTCTCGGTACCCAGTTCTCCAGGGCTGTTTGCTACATGTCTGGCTAACGAGCAGAGGTGGGCTCCGTGAGGGCACTCTACCATGCTGACCTCTCCTGTATCCTTGCTCAGAATGAGGACTTTCAGTCCAAAACGGCATTTATTGCAGATGAAAAAAAGGGAAAAATTTCAGAAGGTTGGACTAGATGATCCCTAGAGGTCCCTTCCAAACCCGACAATTCTGTGATTCCATGAGAGAGCACGGTTCACTGAGTGTTTTTAACATGAGAAATGATTCCAACCTCTCGCAAATTAACAAACTCAGTATATAGACTAAAAAGGTTGGCTGGCTTTCAAAGAAAAAGAGGAGAAAATGTCCAGGAAAGAGAAACCATTCATTACTGTTTGCCCATGAAGACAAAGAATATTTTAAGTCTCTGTCCTCCCAGTTGTTCTAGACCTGTTTTTAAAAATAAAAATTCATGGTTTTGTGGTGGCTTGGCTACGAGGAGCTGTTAGGATTTGATGCAGACCCAACAGTGAGCAAAGCCTTTGTGTATGGGATAAAATATGGCTTTCTTCCTACTGTACTCCATAGCTGAGCTTCAGAATTTTGCCAACTTTGTTACTTTAGGCATAAAATTAGGGTACCTGATTTAGGAGGATGATCTTTTAAAGTGACTTTGATGGTAACAATCACCCTGCAATTTGTCTGTCTGTCTCTTCATTCTTGAATCATCCAAGGTGCCTAGACTCTTAGTATGGCATCTTTGATGAGATAAGCCTGCATATAAATCCTAGACATTCCCCGTGCTTTTGTCTTGTAGGGAGGGAGGGTGTTCTTGGCATTAGCATAAAATTAATGTACCTAGCACTCTGGCTTACATGACATTGTCTGAATATCACAGATGGCTGTAGTAGACCTTCTAGGGATGCCTAATACCCTCATGGCCCCCTGCAGTAATGGCTGCTCAGGGACATTATTGGAGGACATACCAGAATACTTGAATACCTGCTAAGTTCAGCATCTCTGTGCAACTGTTAAGTGAACTCAAATGACAGATGCCCCATTCCTGTACCCTACAATTGGGGTGCAAATTTTTAGTTCTTGGATGAAGTGGCTGGACAGAGAAAACAAGCTGGCTGGGAGCTGAACATGAGCAAGGGGCCAGACCACAGTATTCTGAGAATCACAGCTACCTCCACTCAATTAGAACTGAAAAACATCCTTGTCATCATTAGCCTCTGGTCTGTCAGTTTGAAAAGTGCCTCTGTAGAGCTAAATTTTCATGTATTAGCACTGTTCTGTAACAATGTAGAAAATGATCAGCTTCTTTTCTGCCCCCCCACCCCAAAAGAACAAGTTTCCAGAACAAGATGTGTTGTGTTTTTTTTTTTTTTTTCCCTCAGACACAGAGGTAAGCTGATCAACTTGTACAGGAAAAGCAAATATCAAATCACAATTAAGGGCTTGGTGTTTGTCCTGAAAGCTGACCCAAGTGTATTAGGTGACTGCCAAAATGATAAGTGCAAGCTGTGTCTAATCTCTCTGGATCTCGGGCAGAGCAGATCTTCCTCCTGTGAGTTCAGAGTTGGGCTGGGATATGAGATGGTTTGTTAGTCAACAGCCATGGGATGAATGGCTATCACAAATCTCACAGGCTTCTATTCCAGGTGTAACATACGCTTCCTTTGCCTTTCCTTTTTCATTGTAAGTGCTATTTGCATGTACACAATCAGCGAAGAACATTCAGGCTACTAGAAAAATAAATTCTCCATCTCCCCCACACTCAAATGTGCAGCAGTTGATGTGCAGGAACAAATGATGAGAAAAAAATGATTTGTGGCAGATGCTATATCATTACCTCACTACTGGAAGTTATTTTGAAGATGCAGAGAAGAACCAGCACAGACTACTCTTAAACTAAAGCATGTTTACATTTTAGATATTGAATGCTTATGAGCCATAATGTATACCACAGACGTGGAGAGTAAGCATTTTCTTGATACGTAAGTCAAAATGCCAGCTCAGAAAGAAAACAACCAGATGTCTATTAGGCTATTTTTGTCAGGGTTGCTTTGAACTTCATGCCGTGTTTAAGAATGTCAAGTGCTTTTCAGTATCAGACTTCTTCACATACATTTTGAAATTAATTTTTAATGGCTGTGAAAGATGAGTGGCTATCATCCTCGCTTTCTATTTGAAGAAGACTATTGATGTGATGTGCTGAAAGTGCTGAGAGGAGTGGGTAAGCCTTCTGTTTTGGCTAGTTGGACTGGTATTTCTTTGAAGTCTTACAGCACAGGTGAATCGGATGAAGAATCTGTTTTTTGTTGGCTGTCAAGATCGCAGTTTTGTTAGTCTAGTAGGCAGCACATAGCCTCTCATAGAGGTGGTACAACTGGGATCCGTGCTGTTGATAATCTCTAAAGAAGGCCTGGGAAGACTCTCTGCCAAAAGCACCAGTGCTGGCATTTTGCTCAGTGTTATCCTTGGCTTCTTTTTCACTGTTTATGAATGGAAAAAGAAAACAAGTTGTCATCTCAAAAAATTAATAATAATAATATCTTTAAGAATTGTTAATGGCTAATGCTCAAGCAGACAGCAGAAAAGACTTCTTAATTCCCAGAAACCTTGTAATGGACTAATGCCATATGTTTAGAACATATGGACTGATCAAATAAAATGCTTCTGGAGGGAAGCATTTACACCTTTCTTGACAGCGTTTGAAACCAAAATGTAAAAACCATGGTGGATCAGCCCTACCTGCACTGCAGACACTCTAATGAGGCAAGTGGAGAGCTAATGGACTACTGATTAAACATGTTTTAGATATCCATTTAACTGAAGGAAATATTATTGGGCTTTGCTTACCCAGGAGGTCAGAGATTTCACAGCTTAAAACTGCAAGAAGAATCCCTGAGGGTTATTAAGACATAGCCCCTCAGATCTCTCAGGAATGAGCATTCAGCAGTGCACCATTAGTTTATGAGATCACATGGTCTTATCACCCTCCTTTCCTTCAATTTTTGCTACATTCACCTGCTGGATCTTGTCTCAAATTAGGCTGCGAGCTCTTCCTGGCTTTCTTTGTATTTGCATAGAGACGAGTACAATGGGGTCCTGATACTGAATGAGGCTTTTGGGTCCTACTATAATACCAATATATGAGTAATGAATAGCTAATAATAATAATAATAGCGTCTGCTTTGTGTATGAGCTGCTGCTGCTTTTTTTTTTTCTTTCTTTTTTTTTTTTTTTTTTTACCTTCTTGCTCTTATTCTTATGAGCTACCTCAGCCTCAGTGGCTTGAGCCCACAATTTCTTTTCTTATTTTGCTTTTGTAAAGTGGAGTGTCTCCAGCCTAGCAAGCAGACATACACTGATGTACTGGAGAAGAGCGCAAGTGGAAGAGGGCATGTGACAGGTAGCATAGATGTTCAGTCAGGTCAAATAACAGTGTTATACCTTGGGTCTTAAGCTGTGTCCCAGCTGTCTTTGCCAATGTTTCAGTACTGTCTCTCCTGTGGTTTATTCTGATTCTTGTGACCTTTTCCAGCTCCCTTTCTTGCTTCACAGTTACAGAAGCAGGATGCCAAGGGCAGCTCTGTGTAGAAGCCCAGCCTGTAAACAGGGATGGCTTCTCTGAGTGGAAATTGCCTCTGCTCAGAAGAAATATCTCTAGGGACAGACCACCTTTCCCTCAGAGGGAAAAGGCTGGGTAAGCGCAGAAGGCAGCCTATGCAAAATGAAAAATAAATCTCCCCCAGAATAGTATATGTCAGAGTTAAAATATAAAAGAAAGAATAAGGTACAGTTATTTACCTGTGAGCTGCCATCATCTAGCAGTGACTACAAGTTCAACTTGGTCACTTTTAATGGCTGCCTATTCTGGCACTGTCTTGATTACCTAACCCTTTACATTTGAGAGAGACACATTTCTTCAGTAATCATTTTTTAGTGATAAAGTGGATGCTTACCTTGTTTATCTTCACACACCTTCCCTTAAAGTTAGCAGTTACTCTTAGATTTCAGTATTGTCTGTTCAGACTTCATCTTTCCATCCTTGAGACCCTTGAGCAGATACGGCTAATGAAGAGTCAGTCTTCACTTCAGCTTGTAATTGCCAGACCAAGTGAAAACATTGGTGCACTGGGGTCTTTGAAGGGGATTTTACACCATCCCCTTGCATCATGTTCTGATGACTGGCTTTGGGGCCAGAGGCATCCCCAGCATTCACTTAGTTAACCGGTTGAAGCTGAAAGAAAGGGAATGATGCCAAAAGGAAACTTGCTCCCCATATACACGTGCATCCACTGTGGAGCAGAATGGGATCTCAGGGAAGCAGCATGGACTTGGCTTTTAAAGAGCTGCGTGCATGGGCGTGTGCCCTGTTTGAAGGGGAAAACGATGATTTGGGAACGCTGTAGTCTTCCAGAACCAAAAAAGCTGTGCAGCGCATTGCCACCTCCTGTTTTCAGATGTGTGTATGCTCTGTTGACTGACTTGGAGTATATTCAGGAGATAACCAGGAATCTGTCTGCCTGTCTGTCTGCAGGGGGTATAGTGTAAGGGTGGGTCTTTTCCACTATAGTTTTTGGTTGGAAGGAGACTCTGAGAGGGGTGTAGAAAAGGAAGGAGATAACCCCCAGGAAAGTCAAACTATCTATTTATTTAGTTATGTGTTTTGGGTTGCGTTTTGCATTAATCGCTGCCACACACAGGAGCCCTGTAATTTATTATTGGTGATAAGTGTGGACAGTAGCTATTATTTTTGCTCCCTGTTCTAAAACGTGGCAAGCAGGGACACTTAGATTTATGGAACATGCATTATTCAAATCTCAAGGCCCGATGGCTCAGCATGAACAACCCCTGCTATTTCCAGAATCTCTCAGTCCTTCCTCCTTTGTTCCTCCTTGTTTTTCCTTTCCCGTATGTTTTCTTGCTGTTTTGTTATGTTGGGTGGAATTTGTTCAGACTGGTATAGCTCCAGTAAAACCCACAAGTGACAGAATCATTCTCATGGGGAGCTGTGGTTGGATAGATACCTAACTGTTGGAAAGGTGCTGATGTGGCAAAGTGTAAAAGTTGAGCAGTTTCTTCAGTCTTCTTTAGTTAGCTTTTAATATTTGACCTCACTGAGACTGTTATAAGGCTGGAACAAAGGGTGTATGTCTTCTTGCCTGCCCCTGCTAGCACTTCAGGCACTATACCTACAAGACCTTATATGTCTTTAGACATATGTCTTTAGACATACTCTGTCTCTAAATATGCCTGAAATCACTTTCATGTCTACAATCAACATGTTAACAGGTAAATGTCATGCGAGCAGAGGATTTAGATGTCTTCATTCTCTTCTTTGGGTATACAAATTGTGGTAGCTGGGAGAGTTCTCTTGGCAGAAGTTCCCTCTAGCCCGAGCTTGGATTTGGCTAGTTTCTCTCTCCAGCTGGTTGTGACTGCTGTTTAATGAACAGTAAAGAATTTCTGGGGAATGGCAGAGAAATCGGTTTCTTGGAAACTCCTATTTGCAGTTAGAGGCCAAAGGGAGAAAAAAATAAATAATCAGGTGTGGAGCCATGGGAAAGCCAGTAAATTTTAAGGAGCCTTCAGACCGGGAGATAAAACCTGATGTTGGTAGCAAAACTGAAAATGAAGTCTTTATCACTGAAGAATAATGTATGGAGGCCCAAACAGGGCCACAGTTTAGAAATACAAGAATAGTCAAGTAGTAATTCAAGTAGTAATTCACAAGGAGTAATATTTGAGCAAAAAGAAATTCAGTGACTTAATACCACCTGAAGTGGTCTCAATAACACCTAGTTCACACACATCTTCTGAAGTGTTACAAGTCTCCAAGTGTGAGCACTTCTGTGCTGTCAGGGATATGTTTTAATTGAAATGCTGCTCTTTGTGTTATGTAATGTAGTGGTTTTATCCTATGAGCCCACAGCAGATGTAACTACATCTTCGCACACATTACCCTTGTCTTGAATTGTATATTGCCTTTTAAAAATACTTTTGGAAATAGGTCATTGGGAACCTGCAAAACAGGATATGGTAGAGAACTGAGTAAGAGTGACATGCTATGGGGGATCAGAAAACTGGAATGTGAGGGTTTATTTCCCATGCATCAGTTCACACAGATTTTATCTGCCATCCTGTTAAAATTGTGGAGAACTGGGGGGATCTAGTTATACCTACAGAAATACAATATGTGGATAGCAATCTTCAACTTTACCCAATGCAGCTGTATCTTCTCAGCCCATTTGCATACCTGATGTTGAGCCCTGGTGTTCTTGTTATTTCCATGTTATATTACAGCAGAAGAAAACTTTCTCTTCTTTCTTTGGAGACTCTTAGGATCTGCTCCTAGGGTGAAGTATCTCTTAAAAAAATAAATGTGAGGCACGATGAGTGAAAAACAGATAAATATACAACAGAGAAAATAGCAGTTTTGAATTAACATTAATAGGGAAAAAATCGATGAGTTACAATAAAATCTGTGTGTGTGTGGAAAAATGAGGTAAGGTCCCAGACGAGCATTCTGTGTAGGTTTGTTTAGACTCTGCCAAAATACCATTTCTGATAGAGCCTTTGGAGAGACAGATTTCAGGTCTCAAAGACATAAGCATGTTAACTGTTTCTCAGCCTCTGAAATACCATGACCAGGAGAAACTCGAAGTCATGCTTTTGATACTTTAGGAAAGAACTGTAATCTGTACTAATTCAGAATTGAACTGAAGTTAGAAATCCCAATTCCGAGAGCCGCTGAACTTTGACATGTCATCTGGAACAGAACTTTGTGCCTGGTGCCTCTCTATAATAGGATTACTCTGAATTATCCAAACTGAAATTGAGCACACGCAGCAGCGTCACATGGACTGGGGAAACAGGTTATCAGGCTCAAGCAAATGTTGTTTATAGCAGCTAATTTCTTGAATGCACAAGGAGTGCTAACTCCCATTTTAGGCACTCTGGACGTTAATTCTGAAACTGAATATTGTATCTGGTTGGAATATTTTCTCTGAGGAAAAAAAAAAAAATCATCGTATTTAATGTTGTTAACATAGTATAAAAATAAAATGGAGTCACAAATCAGGATGGCAAGGCAAGAGCAAACTGCTGATGGAAAATTAATTTCTAAGAAAATTTCAGAGGAAATTGAGCATGATACAGTCCAGAGCTTTGCTGAGATTGACACATACCTGCAGAATACTTTGATTTCCACAAACTGGCAGTCCTTGCAACACTTTTTTTCTAAGAGACATTTTTCCAACCAGTGTTGCTTATTGTGGTTCAATCATTATGAGTGACTTGAATGGACCAAATATGTTGTCCTCCCAGGAGAATCACTTGAAGAGTGACACGACACAAAACTTCAAGTAAGTAGATTATTAAAAACTCAGATGATAGTTTTAAGAGCCTAAAGGGAAAAATAAGGATATTAGAAATCCTTAGAATGCTTTGTATGTTATTTATGGTGTTAGGATAATGCCTACAGGTGAAATACAATTCCTGTCCCAAATTCTGCATGTTCTAAATCAAGAATGCTTGAAAGTCTGTTATCAGGCTGCTATCAAGTATCTGCAAAGTATTTTGTCTGCTTCTGAACAGAGATGAGAAATGAAACACAGGGAACAGTGGACATATAAGAAGTAGTCTTTAAGAACAGGCTAGCTAGAATGCTCAGAAAGTTTAAATGGGCTTAAAATCTGGAACCAAATAGTGCAGGTCATGCTTGTATGAAAAAGATAAAGGCAACACAATTGAGGACAATCATACACTAAGTGCATCAGCAGTGCCAGTGGCACATGCCAGAGGTTTTTGGCAATACGCATAAAGGAGACATTAATTGAACTGTCAGGAAATAATAATTAGTGAAGTGTATAAAGACAATTAATGTATTATTTATAATGTTGTTCTTCTCTGAAAAGTGTCTGGAAAATGTAAATACATTGGTAGGTCCTAGTAGGCATACGTGAGGGTTGAAATTGATCTTTCAGGTAGTGGGGTATGGTGAAGGCCACGCTATTTCCAGCAGCATCTGGGGAATCCTCTAGTATGTGCTGCATGTTCCTTGAAAGCACAGCCCAGGTTTTTAGGCATGTGTTACTTTAATTAAGCATCTCAGTCTTCACCCCAAATCCTAACTGCTGTGCTTTCAAGATCTGTTCCTCCCCATGTCTAACATTTCTGATCCTCAAATTCACCAGGATGCCTGTATCTGTGAAGAATAAGAATCGTTCAAAAAGAGATGATTAGCTTTTACCTTCAAATACACCAGAATTAGGTCTTGACTTTCCATAGCTTCCCTTTTCCCACTTGTTTCTGATGTTTAAATGCTGTAGCAAGTGTCTTCTTTTCCAGTTATAAGTGACGTTGGTAGGGTAAAGTTTCTTTCTTGCATCCCTTTTTCTTATCCTAACTCTCAAGACATTGCTGTTCTTAATTCCAGCCTAATCCAAGAGTCACCGTTTTTTTAGTGGATCCTTTAGTAGACTATTCTAAAGGCCTTTATCCCCAGTAAGTCTTAGTAGGGTCTAGCAGGCAACATGCAATGGATTTGGGGCTTCACTGTCTTGATAGTTATGAATTATTTCACCTATCACTGCCTGCTTATCCACTTTTAAAATGACTGTAATCTAAGCTTACCTAAAGCAGTAGTTGGAGTGCAGACAGTCTTAAAGAGGGGATGCTGGCAGATATGGAAAGGACATGCTGGATGCTGAATCAAAGAATATGTATCATTTTAAGTTTTTCTCAGAATCTCTCTCTGATTGCTCTAGGGATCTTCTTGTTTTCATACTGAACAGTGAATAGTAGAGTTCCAATCTAGTGCATTTACATTTTTGCAAGCACCGCTGCTAAACATCTGCTATTTCAGACAAGTGTTGTGATCCTTCCTGTGCTAATTTCTTAAGAAATGTCCAGGTAGAATGAGGGAAAGAGCTGTCTTATTTAGTAATCTGCCAATTATTTGTTTTGTTTAGAATACTTGCACTTACCCAGGTGGCTAGATCATTGTAGCAGCGTCAATGGACTTCTCTAGAATGAAGGACAGAGGATGAAATGCTTCTGTAACACAAGTGCCTTGTACATGAATAACTCAGGCATATGTAATAAAAGCATCTTAATAGGCAGTTGCATGAGTCCTGCATTACACTCCTGCTCACTGCATATAGTCTATACAGAAGTTCTCCACAGAAAGTCAGTCAGTCACTTCAGGTTTTAGCTCTATTGTTTGCTTTAATGGTTCTGATGCTATTAAATATGACAGTGCTGTATGTTCTTATATCTGCAAGAAGCTGGTTTAGTGCCATGATTTTATCTAGAAATTCTTAACTATTGTGAGTTGCATTGTGTTATGAAACTGAGTAGGATTCAGCAGAAACACAGTGGGAGTTCCACCATATGTGCCTGGATCAAACATGGCAAAAGAGGCAGATACTGTTCTATAGATCTTACCAAAAATGTTTTGTGGGGCATAACTTATACTTACTGCACTACACCTGATCTTAGCCAAAAGGCCAGGTAGTAATACAAGCTATTCAAATTAGATGAGCTCCTAAAAGAAACTGCGACAAAAGAGATCGATGAACCTCTATAAGGTGGATACTAACCAACTGCAGCTTGTCTTTCTCCTTCCTGAAAGCAGCACCATGACTGCTCTTCAGATCTTTGTGAGCAGTCAACATTTGGAATAAAACCTCTGGCTAAAGCTGGGCTTCACCAAGGAGGCAGCTGCGCCAGCAAGAACCATGCTCCCACAGTATTGCCTTAGTATTCACTTGGGCTTGGAGAGGAAGGGAAGTTGCACTGTGCTGCTTTGCAGCAGAAGGCCTGAAGGAAATAAGAGGATCAGAGAAGTCAAACAGGTTGGTATGTTTGTCAGTAGATGAGAAGATCTCCCTTTGAAGTTGTCCCAGGACCTGCCTGAATAACAAGGCCTGTCATGAGTAGACCGATAAAGACCAAGTGCCTGACAGTGACAACAATAACATTTTATCATTGGTACCATTCTGGTGGCAGCTGGACTTAAAAGAGAGCTGGGAACAGAGGCTATCTTAGTTCTATGTGACCGAAAGCCTGCTTTAGAAGTAATGCTGCAATGAGGAATTAATGTTTCCACTGTGTTTTTTAAAAGGAGGGAACCTTTTCTGATGCTTTGCCCTTTTCAGAGTCTGTATGTGTTTGTCAGCTTCACTTGAGCTTTTAAAGAAGAATTTTACACCAGCATCTCAATGGAAACTAGAGGATGCTGGGTGTGCTTGAGTATCTATCTGTCAGGTACAGGTTGTTTGCTCTCGTCACCAAGTGGAGAATGCAGTTTGGGATTGCTGGGCACCTCTTCTTTGGGAGAGCCTGGAACTGGGAGACCAGCGGGAGCGACATGTCAGCTCTGAGATTTGTCAGGACAACTCATGGGGCCTTCTGACTACAAGAGCAGCTGGTGTGAGAGGTGGAAATGAAAATGTACTTGCAAGGCTCTTGCTCAGAGGGGAATAGCAGGCATTACAGAAATCCTCCTGTTCATAGTTGGAGCAGCTGTCTGAATGTGTAGAGGGACACAGCTATCCAAAATTTAAATGTTATTTTTTTAATCACATTATACATGTGGCCAGTATACATTTAATTTTTTTTTTTTTTCTGAAACTTTTCTTTCAACCATGTTCTCCCTGTATTTGTTGTGGAGACCTCTTCTTTCTGATTTAAACCTTTATGAAACATAGTCTCTTTTTACCCTTCAGAAAGCCTTTAATTATGGATGCTGCTTTCCTGCAGTAAATGTTGAACTTAAACCTTCCAGCATGTGGTACAGCTGGCAGATCCACAGACATTTTTGAACTAAGTGTGTAGAGTTCAAAAATTTGTTCTTCTTGACCATAGGGTCTTCTAAATCATGGTAAAAGTCCATGGTTTGCTGGACTCAGAGTGACTACTTCACAGATCCCAACCTATTGTAGCAGTTGGGTTAAGAGCTGCTAGGTTTCTGATGAACAAAACAAATGAACATTTTTATTCTATCCATGTCTTTCGTGAATTGATCTTTATAACCATTGCAGTCCATTGATGTTGTTGAAGATCAGGCTCTTGCACTAGCAGTGTGAAGGCAAATGATTTCACTGTCTCTAACTTCCAGCCAACCATTGCTGCTATTGAGATAACGTATGTTTTTGTTGCTCAAATGTTTTTCTTGCCATTCAGTCAGGGCTCAAAGGTGATGGAAAAAGCAGATTGTCCTTTAGTTTAATAGGTTGCCCTGCTGTTTTCTGATGCTGAGATCCTTGGCTTAATTTATTGCTGCAATGGATTGCTTCCAAATAAGGATAATCCTCCTCATGCTGTTTCTTCACTTGGTTACCTCCAAGTTCTTTTCACTGGCAGCATCAGCCTCTGCAGTTCTGATTTATTCTTGCCAGGAGACTCTTATTCATTTGCTGTGTTTATTGTAGTTATGGTCCTAAACCCGGTATCTTCAGTAGCTTAAAACTTTCCAAGACAATTGCTTCAGGGCCTTGAACTTTTTCCTCATGTTTTCAACGTGAAGTAAGTTCCAGAAGAAGAATTTCCTTGGCTGTGTTGGTAGACATGATTTTAAAGTCATGACTTTTTTCTTTTCCTGGCTAAACGCATTGAAATTAACAACTTTGTGCTAGGTCAATTCCTGATTGCATAAGGGAGAGAAAGTGCCAGGAGTTTGCTATCACCAAATTCCTTCAAGAATGCTGCGTACAATGCAATGGCATCTCTCACATCTGCTCTTTAATAAATAAGATGTTTAATCTGGCTTAGTGAATCTTCTTGGCTCTTAAAGCTGAAGCCTGGCTTTCACCAGGATGCCTGTATCTGTGAAGAATAAGAATGGTTCAAAAAGAGATGATGAGCTTTTACCTTCAAAACGTCAAGTCCTCTCAGGTCTGAAGTGGCTTTGGCACTCTGCACACTTCTGTCCCACTGCTACAGTCCTCTGTACTCACATGACTGTGGACAAGAAGATACTAGAGAGAAGAGGGGTAAAACTTGTATCACGTAGTCCAGCAAAGCCTGATTTTGATCCTAATTTCCTGCAAAGACAGAAAAAATAGCATGCAATTGTCTCTTCTCCCCTCCAATTTGTTGGGCTTTTACATCCTTTTTTCTTTCCCCTCTCTTTTCTTTCTTTTTTAGGGAGTGTGAACGTGCGGAGGTGCACAGAGGGAAATAAGTTATCCTTGCAACATGCAGATTCTGGTTGACTGGCAGAAATCAAATAGGACTTCTCCAGGCAACCTTTTTCCATGTTCACAACGTAATAGGCAATGATTCTCACCAGCAGTCTATAACTCTTTTTGTAGCACTGGGAAAGAGCACTGTTACTTCATTTTAACTCTGTGCAAATTTAATTAACAGCAGAAATTCATTTATGGTAGTAATTTTCGACAAGAAGCTCTTCTTCCAAATAGAAGCTGAAAAGAGAGCATGAGAATGCATTTAAGACAGGCAGATAGCTTGCTGTCTAACCTCGAGAAATGCTCGTATTCAAACACCTCATGCACATGGAGCGTCATGCTCCAGCAGACCCTTCACCTCCCTCCGCAAGGGGCCTGAGATAAGGTTGCTCTGTGAACCTCGGAAGAATGAATTTCTCAGCTCCTGCAAGATTCACATCTCAGCCAGAAAGTTGCATCAACAGACTATTTGCTGCTAGACTAATTACTGGATATCGACAAGGGGGGTAGATGTTTTTGCATGCTCAACCTCAGCTAACTGCATTAACACAACAGTCAGCTTTCCTGCTTTAAAGCCAGTGAAGGGCGTTCTGCCTCAGACCTGTGCCCTGCTTGTTGGAGTGCTGCAGGGGAGAGCTGAAGGCTTGATTGAAATTTGAAGTTGTGCTCTTCCTGCTCAGTCTTTTGATGAAATGGTTTTTAAATCTGAACGTTGCCCTGTCACGGAGGCACAGCACAAGGTTGCAGCAGGCCCTGGATAAGAAAGCACTGAGGAATGGGAAGTTGGCTACTCACCTGTAGTGCAAAACAACCTCATTGATACGCAGGAGACTTCAGTCTCGGTGACTTTCAATGTCTTCCACAGCATCAAACTGATATTTCAAAGAGATTAAGAACTGAAGGGAACATATGATATCCATTTAAAGCCAAGACTTCAGATTTAATGAAGGCTGTATCAGAATGAGATATGATTCAGATATCAAATTACATTTGTTTAGCCCAACACAGCTTAATAAATCACAGCAACATTTAATAAATATTTATCTTCTTTTAATCACCCGTTAGTGCTTTTTCTGATCTCCCCATTCCCTTAATGGCTCACTCCTGTATTTATGAAATGTGATTTCCATTTCTCTAATAATCAATACATCTTTTTATTTTTTATAATTTGGGCAGCTTTACTGAACTTTTGTGAGATTTAATTAAGATTAAGGTTTAATCTTTAATTTCAATATATAAATTACCCCGTGTTTGCTATTAAGTCATTATTTGGTAGCCTCATTGGATATGAAGTCTTGACTGGAAATGTGGCAAGCTCAACAGTCATTACAGTATAAATGTTAATGAACTTCAGGGGAATCTTTGGATTGGAGGAAGATCTTGGCTGCAGTTATATCTCTCTAGCTGATGTGTGTAATTAATAATGCGAAATGTGAACTAAGGAAGGTAGGTTGTGCGTGGCTGTCAAAGCTTCTGTTTGCATGGGTGTCTGGTGCAGCAGTGGAATTCAGGGTGAGGTCAATTGGAAAACAGCAGCTTGTGGAAATAACACTTGTACATGATGACTCAGCTGCCAGCACAGCATGCAACACGCGAGGAGGCTGTGAGTAGGTGCGAGTCTCATGGGGTATTTCCTACACCATGCTGAGCCGCTTTGGACTCAGAGATTGAGCCGTGCCCAGCCATCTGAAGGGAGATCCAGGTGCTGCCAGCAGAGTGACTCTCAGCAAGACCTTGACTGCTGCCTGAATCTCCTTGAAGGTGGTGCTGTGCAGCTGTTCCGTGCTACCTTCCCCATCATCACTGGCTCCCAAACTCAAAATAATAATCTGTGAAGCTCTGTAGGTGGTTGTCAAAGTCTAATTTAAATTTCAGGGCACATGCATTCTGCAGCCCTTTGCTAATCCCAGGCACACTATGGCTCTCATCTGCTTACTTGCCTGGTTGTCCTTCCTATGAGAAAAAAAAAAAAAAAAGTGAACTAACAAAAAAATCAGAGGGAAGCAAAATGGTATGTTATTACCTTGTCACAGCTTGGGCAGGTGCCTGCATTCTGGGGAATGCTCTTAGCTTCCACCATGCAGGTAGAACCCATCTTTCAGAAAACTCTCACAGGTAGTTAAGTTAGACATATTTGAGTCTGTCCGTGAGTTCATATCGTTTAATGACATTAGCATTGCCTTCGTCTTCTATTTGGCACTGGAAAATTTCTGTTGAGTCCCCTTCAGGGTCTTCTGCTATGTGAAGAAAACTTTGGTTTACCTACAGAGCCACAGAAATAATGGCTAAAAAATATCCATAAGGATGCATGTAATATTTATAAAGTTAATGCACTCTTCTTTGAATATTCCATGCTTCCATAACATCTGTCACATATCAGTATAATAGTCTCTGAATTTTATATGACTCCAGAACATCACATCTGCTATGGTCTTGTTTGGCAATCTGCTGTCTAAAAGGGTCATAGTGCTTCTTTTCCCTTTCCCACATTTAATATAAACCCCATACATAGGACAAGGGCCTTATGGATTTCAGTGGGGGTATCACTTTTGCCCAAAATGTTGCAGACTCGATTCAGAATTTTCAGGTAACTGCTGGACAAATTTTTTAATACTTATAAAATTATCTAGTCCTTAAATTCTGCTCAATCAGTTGTTAATTGGGCTTAATGCTTTCAGGCTTTGCTCTCCGTGTCTTGTTGATGGTCCCTTCTCTAACCATATGAATGTTGCAAACTAAAATACATACTCTGATGCTTCTGTTTATAGGTTTGAACAATGAAACCATTTTATATCTTATCTGAGAAGCAGCCACTGCTGTAAATTAGTGAAGAGCTATCTCCTCTCTCTGGTTCTGTCAATGTGACTACTGCAACATATCTCTTTATTTGAGCCTACTTCAACTGTGGCTCCCTTTTTGGGACCCTTTTACTTCCAAATAACTACTGGAAGTAAAGGAGATTATCTAAGGAACCTTTTTTTTTTTTTTTTTTTTTTTCCTGTTAGGTGGCCACAGCCATTTGCCCATATTGGAATGTACAGAGATATACTTTGGATTGGAAACAGAGGTTGAGAATAGTAGACTGGGACAAGGGATGAATCCTCAGTGTTTGCTGCATTTGTTCACAAAGCACATCTGGTGAATGGCATTCCAAACTACCTCTTCTGTTGGCTCTCCCACCAGAATGCTGTAGTGTACCTACTGTGGTAACACGAGGAAGGAACAGGATTTGTTTCCTTTCTCCTCTGAGCCTTCTGCTTGCCACCTATCAAATGTTTTGAAAACATCTGTGAGGAAATTGCTTGCAGTTGCAAGGAGCTGGACTTGGTCAGCAGGTAATTTATAGACCAAAGTAGGTTTAGACTGAATAAGATGCTTCTCTTTAGTGTAGTCAGCATGACTGCAATCAGTTGGGGTGGAAAATAAACATATAGTTTATCAGATTCAACAGATGAGGTGCATTAATCCAAGATGCATGGCAATGCTTGTGTTGAATATCCTTAGTAACAGTTCTTCTTGGACTGCTTTTGCCTTCTACTTTTTGTCTGCCTTGAGACTGAGTCCTCAGTGGTGTCTTGCAGTGAGTAAGGAGTTTGAAGGGTTTGAAGAAAGCTATGTTTGATATGTGTTAGCTGAGCAGCAGATTGAATACTTGTATCAAATCTACAATACCCACATTAAGGTTCTTTGTTAATGGCACCTAACCTCGATTGTTTGAAGGAGATTCTCTGGCAAACTTAGAAGCCTGATCCAGCAATAGTGCTAATACAGAGCACAAAACTCTTTTGCTCTTACACCAAAATGTCTTTTGTTTTTGGGTAGGTCTGTTTGTAACCTGGCAGCAATAGCTCTGGTTTGAGTTTCTCTGTTGCCTTCCTTTGGTTTACCTCTGTGGACCATAAAGACTGCGAGTCCCTTTAGTTTCAAGGTTGCTAGAGGAACTGTAAGTTACGGCATGGTAAATGCCCCTTTTGCTAACATATCCCCAAATTATTAGTACTCATCACTTTGAAAATAAGTCCTTGGAGGGAAGAAGGGAAGGAGATTGACAGGCTGACGTCTGTCCTCTGGCATCAGCGTGTGCTGTGATGTCTCAGGGAGCTTTGGTCTAGATTGTATAGGCCAGGCAGTTCAGGGAAAATCTAAAATGCTGAAGAGGAGAAGATGGATACTTATATGGGGGAAAGCATTAATTGCAATTAATGTACAGGAGGAGTAGTTCATCAACAATAAAGCAGGCGAAGTCCTGACTGGCCAGCCTGCTGCCTACATCTATCACTGCTCAGCACCTGCAGGCAGACATTTTGTTGTGCTTATTCTGCAGCCACCCAGCACTGACAGGAGGATACCCAGGGAGGAGGGGAGACAGAGAACTGCAGACACTTGAAAGGAATTTTGCATAGGCACAGGAAGAGATCACACCTTCTGCCAAAGCTGAAAAGTGAAGTGGGAACACCTGTGGCTGGGCAGGGGGAAGAAACTTCTTCCCCAGTAGATCACTAGGAGAGGAAAGACAAATAGCTAAACTGCTGGAGCATTGTCCTTCCCTTCTCCAACTCTGTGCCTTGTTGAGGATGAATACCCTTGCCTTCTACGTCTTGTAAGGGTGATTGCTGCTATGCCATGCTGATTGCATGGTTGCCAGCTTTTTCTGATTTTTATGTAATGAATGGCAAAGCCATACTGACTTGTTGTTTCATGGAGCTTGCCAGAGACCACATTAAAATGTTTCTGGCTTTTGCTCCAGAGCACTAGTTTGTACCATCAGTCATTTTGACAATGGGTTTCCAAAATTGAGTCCAGATGCTAATTTCTTTAATGGAAGCTGCAGATTCTGTAAAGGCCTCCTTCCACCTTGCCCTTGGATCCTCCTTCCCTGGGAAGAGGTGCATACTGTTTTGACAGACAGTTCCTGTTTGCAGTGGAGCATGCAAGAACATCTGGGGAAAGAAGGGAACTTCACAGTTGCCTGTGGCTGAGAAGAAAAAGTCATCTTAGCACAGCAGATTTGGATGCCTTTGGCTGACAGATATCATGTGAGTTGTGCCTCTTAGAGGCAGAACAGCTCGGTGTCTTCAAAGCACACCAAATCCGTAGGAGTCACTTTCCTGGATGTACCGCTGTTACTCTGCTTCTTGTTATTAGTGTGTCAGCCTCAGCAGGAAAGCTGGATTTGAGATAAGGCCACAGTTGGAAATATTTGGGTTGGGCATGCTGGTTGTGTAAGGGAGGTGCTCACAGCCAAGGCTGTGCCTGCCTGGGAGGAATTTAGAGTGAAGCAGCTCGAATCATATTATGCTAAGGCTGTACCAAGGGAAGAGTTCTGCACACGCATGTGCAATGGATAAAAATAGGCTTTTGTTGTATTTTGTGCCCTCCTTGGTTCCCACAAGTAAGGGTCTCTCTCTCTTAAGGTAAAGGAGAAACTGCTCAGCGTGGAGGGGGTGTGCTTGAATCACTGGAACAAAACATACCCCCTCAGTATCAGAGAAAACCCACCCCCACCATCAGGATCCTCGAGTCTGTGTGTCTTAGCTAGATGATAACACATTCATGCTTTCCAGGTGCAATTATGTGCCATACACAAAGGCAGTCAGTCTCATCTCCGCTACAAACTCTGGGACAGGGAAGTCCTGTTTTGTTCTCTCACTCAGTTGGTTTGACGTAGCAACTGGCAAGAAAAGACTCTGTTTTGTAACCACAGAGTGCTGCTGCTGTCCATCTGTTGAGATGCTGACAGTGACGTGTAAACCCAAAGAACCCACTGACATCAGTGGAGTCCTTTCCACCCCAATGAGGTACAGGGATTGAAGTTGGCTGTGACTTTGGACCAGTTTATTTCCTCGTGCCTCAGTTTCCCTAGTTGTGAACACATTGATTACATGCTTTCATCACCTTACCTAGAGTGTTTGAGATTTCTGGGTTGTCTGCAGAGGTTGCTGTAATCTTCAGATGTTGTAGGAGTGGGAAGGATTATCATCATTATTTCTGACAGGCAACTATAATTCATCTTTGCTTACCAGACCCCTATGGTAGTCTTATTGTGAAATGAGTAAAGGTTGCTTCAGCGTGGGATTCATGTGAGTTTATTTGTCATTGAGCCTGGTAATAAATTGGCCCCAGACAGTGTTACCCGAGCTGTGCAAACAGAGAAAATTTTATGATTCTTAATTTAATTTGTATTCTCCATTTCTCACTATTTGTATTCTCTCAAAGTCTGAAAAAAGCTTCTTCGCCATTTGATCTGGACGTTTCCTGTGTGATGAATACTGATTATTTCTTTCTCCTCCTCCTGAGATATTTTTATTATTTATTTTTTATAAAGTAGAAAATGATGACTTAATTAAGTCATGTGTCTCTTGAAAGTAAAGCTTTTTTAGTTATTTTAAGCTCCCTCCACTGGAGGCTTCTGCAACAGCATTGGAGAATGGAACAACCTCAGATAAATACAACCCGACTTAGTTTTATACAGGGCCATTCTATAAGAAGCGTGTGAAGGTAGAGTCATAGAATATCTTGAGTTGAAAGAGACCCATGGAGATCATTGTGTCCAACTCCTGGGTGTTCTTCCTATGTCTGTGATGAGCATTTTGTGAGGGAATCTTAAGGCATTTGACGTAACACTAATTTCTTAACCCTTATGATGACAGACCTTTGGGAAGCAAGTAGAGTGCTTTCAGAGCAAAATATATGGCTGCCATTAAAAAGCAGTCTTAAGGAATGTACTGAGGGGTGGGGTGGGGTTGTGCTAAGAGCTGTGAGAAGGTTCTTGGGACATGTTGAAAGGACAGTGAATGTAGTAGCTCCCAGAGAGAGCAACTGCACCAGAAACAGAGCAAAACACCACCCAGCCCTCACCCAAGAGCAATAGGAGCACAGGGCAGACAGAATTATTTTCCCACCACCAGCAAATCCACCTGTCTTGTAGTCACATAGATAAAGTTGTTTCACGTAGGTACTAGAGAGCATTCAAGCTTGCTATGCATTTCCGAGCTTGCTTAATCAGAAAATAAAATCAGGCTGTATATGTGAAAGCATTTCATTTTCAAATGTTTCAACAGAACAGCAGGCAGTCGGTGGGATAGCATTAGGATCACTGAGCCACTTTTTGGTAGGCTTTAATTTGCCTGACTGTTTGGCTTTTGTTGAGAAGAAGGGAAAATGATTCTCTGCTTCAGATCACTCTGCTGGGACAGTGGCTTTTTCTTTATCTGGTCCTTCTTCTGGCCTTAAGTTGCACCATAGGAAGTTCAGGTTGGATATTAGGAAAAATGTCTTCTCAGGAGTGGTGAGGCAGTTGCACAGCTGCCCAGGGAGGTGGTGGAGTCACCGTCCTGATGATGTTCAAAAATATCAGATGTGGCACTGAGAGACATGGTTAGTGAGCATGGTGGGGATGGACTGGGGTTGACTTGATAATCCTAGTGGTCTTTTCCAACCTTAATGATTCTGTGATTCTGTAAAGGGAGATAATATTGCTCAAGCCGAGAAAACCCTGAGTGGAGTTGAGGAGAAGGCTGGCAGGATTGACTGAAACAAGCTTTTGGAGTGAAAACTGTACAAGTATTCTTCCCACTGCCTTTGCTGTGAAGTGTCACCACGCTCTCTTCCCTCCCATTCCTCCTGCTCAGAACCACTGTTTATGGATGCTGTCGTATGCTCACCACAGCCACACCATTCTCAGAAGCGCTGCCTGGAGCGCTGCCTGCTGCAGTCAATGCATGTTACCCTGCCCCTCCTCAGCAGCACACAACCCTTAAGAAGCTCGTTCTTATGGGGAGGCCCTGTGCATACCACTTTGCAGAGGTAGGGGATGACAGCACAGAGAGAAAGCTGCTTGGAATGGTGGTTTTTCTTCATTTTTGCATACAGCTCTTTAATTGCTGTGTAATAAACCAGTATTGATGAAAGAGGCCATTTACCATCAACTTATTTGGTTTTCTGCAATGAGCTAATGTTTAATTAATGTGCAATAACTTTTGCAACCGAATGTATCCCGTTAGATTTACTATAGGGGACAGTTTGAACATCAACTTAAGCGGCCAATGACTGCAAATGTATTTATTAAGGTTTAAACATGTGTAAATGAGTTCGTGTCTATTTGCAGAGCTGTTAAACTACAGTAAATATGTTCTTTGTCAATTGGTGGTTAATTAACATCCATTAGTTCTCCATTAAGAGCACAGTTTGGTGTCTGAATTTCCTTGCTTAGTACTAACTTTGAATTAGGGCTGCATTTTTACCTCCTTCTACAGAACAGTGTTTCCAAAATCCACTTTCTCCATAGGGCTGGAGCGCTGGGAGCAAAAAGACGTGCCAGTTTTTGGAATGTGCTTTGCAAGGCAGGAGGTTCATGAAGGGACAAGTGGAATCTTACTGCTAGGCCTCACAGCTCGTATTTGTAAGCTGAGAAGCTTCCCTCCTCTCGCAGCTCTGCCTCCTGAATGTTTGTAGGCACTGCAAGTTACGGAGCTGGCTCACGTGTTCAATGCCTGCTCACCTCTGAGCATTTTGGGATTTGGAAGTGCAAACACTGCTAACACCTGCATGGAGGGGGCACGCAGAGCAGATCATAGAGGATCTGTTTACTCCAAAGGAAATATTTAAGGTGGGCATTTCCGAGCAAAGGCTGTGTGGGGCAAGATCACAGAATTGTAGGGGTTGGAAAGGATCTCTGGAGATCATCATCGAGTCCAACCCCCCTGTCAAGGCAGGCTCCCTACAGCAGGCTGCATTGGTAGGTGTCCAGGCAGGTCTTGAACATCTCCAGAAAAGGAGACTCCACAGCCTCCCTGGGCAGCCTGTTCCAGTGCCCCGTCACCCTTACTGTGAAGAATTCCCTCCGTATACCAGTGCAGAACTTTCTATGCTCAAGCTTACGGCCGTTTCCCTTTGTCCTGTCCCCACAGACAGCTGAAAAGAGAGGTTGGCCGTGTCCCTTCGATGGAAGGGGTGTTAGGCACCTTGTCTCCACGCTCGGTTGGCCGCTATGTCAGCAAACAACCACAAGGTGACACTGTCCCAGTACGTTATTTATGTTTTGACAGGGGAGTGTAGATTACATTTGGCATAAAAGGGTGTTCTGGGCATCCGGATCTGTTTCCTGCTTCTTAACTGGGAGCTAGGTATGATGCCGACATCATGCACTTGTTAGATCTAGAAATAAAAAGCATTTTCAAATTGCCAACTCTCCATGCAAGCGCTGCCTTTTTACAGAATGAGTAGCCGAAAGAGAGTGACATTCAGTACTGCTCACACGGTTGTCTGAGAATTTCATCCAGCAACTGAGGAATGCCTGACCAATCACATTACCATCCCAAGCCATCACAAACGTTTTGTCTTTCTCCTCCTTTTCTCTGCAGCTGTCAGAATTTGAGGTGATAGAGCTTATTGCTTATGGGTGAGGATGGGAAGAGTCCTATTGCTTTTTGCAGTTGTGCGAATATACAGTATACTAGCTGTGCAGATATAGCAGTGAAGGGAAACATGGGCTGCTGAGGCCAATATTTCAGGAGCTGGGTTTTTTACCCAAGGTACTCCAGTGTCCTTATGCTAGAGTTTGGTTTCTTTGTTGTTTTACAAGAATGCTTCAGTTCTTTGCTGCAACTGGTCTTGGTTGGAAATGCTGAGTGAAGGTGAGATGTGCTACAGGCATAAATTGTGTGTTGAGGTAATAAGCAGTGATGTAGATTAGAGATATTTGTGAACGGTTAATATGATAAAAATAAGGTACTACAGCATGTGTCATGTTTTACAGTCAGACACAGTATCAGAAGCAGCTGAGATAAAACACATTTGTAAGGTACATGGAAGTACAGGTAAAAGATATGCTCGGAAGGGTGGCCTTTGGACCTGTTTGCCCAGTTGTGATGTTAGGTTACCTGTGGCCATCTTGTTTAACCGGATCAGATTTAAAGAGCTGACTGCGTTGTTTGTGTGGTCGTGAGTAACAGGCTGAACCTGATACTGTTCTTTTGCCTCATGCTCTGCGCCTGCAAGCATCTACTTTGGTTTTAATAACATTAGCTAAATTGGTAGCACTGTTAACTACTTCCCCTTGATTTCTCCCTCATGAGCCTGCATGCCTCCCTGCATTTTGCTATCCTGAGATTATTAAAGGAACAGGCAGAGAAAAGAACAAAACTTTGATCAGCTGTAGTCAACAAAGCCTTCCTCAGTCTCCCAGTAATGGGGATCATTGAAAGAAATAGACCTAATTTATTTCTAGGGGTGGGGGCAAGAGGAGCTTTGAACTGAATAGGAAAGGCAGTAAATGGGCTTTCCCAGAGAAGCAGATAGGATTGCACAGAATCATGGAATGGCCTGGGTTGAAAAAGACCACAATGATCATTTAGTTTCAACCCCTCTCCTATGTCCAGGGTCGCCAACCACTAGACCAGTGGTTGCCCAGAGCCACATCCAGCCTGGCCTTGAATGCCTCCAGGGATGGGGCATCCACAACCTCCTTGGGAAGATTTTTCAGGTTCATCCTGGTTCCCTGCATCATTCCACGAAGAGAAAGCTTTTTGTGGTTCATGATTTGGTAGTGGAGAAGAGCCCTATGCTGCCACCAGTATTAAAACTGTGCGTCCTGCCCATTGGTAATAATTTGCATGCATGCCATTATGAGTTTCTGTCAAGTTAAATTAGCAGCATTGGTTTGAGGCACGACTGTAAGTAGCAATCATGACTTGCCCTTCTTTTTTCCCACCAATTCTAGACAGGCAGGTCCTTGAAAGAACAAATCTGGAAGCTGTGAGCAAGTGGACATGGTGGTCATACCAGCTGTAGGCACAAAGCCAAGGCAGCAGCAGCAGAAACTTGCTCTTTCAGCTCCTTGGACACAGGCTCGATCTGAAAGAACTCATCCCAGAAGAGCAGTAATCCAAAAAGTGGTATCTATTGTAGGGTGCTTTGCTGACTTATAGGAGGAGAGCCAGACTGAATTCTAAAGCGTGAAATTATCCATTGGGGCTGTTGGGTTTTGTCTCCTTCCCTAAATTATCCATTTCTCTGTGCTGCAGTCAGTGCTGCCCAGTCACAGCCTCTGCAGGGGCGGGGGGATGCTTTGGGGATGTTTTTCTGCAGAGCCTTAGGACAGGCAGTTGCAGCCTTAGGGGAGGATGGGGACACACAGTGCCTGACCAATAGTTACGTGCTCAGTGGAAGACCTGAACTACAACTCCCATGAGGCATTCCATTCCCAGAGGCAGATGCACTGTACTGCTGGGAGACTCAAAGCAAAATGCACTAAATTCAGAGTGCCAAAACGTTTTGGCTCATTGTAAAATGCTGAAATTTCCCAATTAGCCTCTATATTTCAGAATTTTTAAAATATATATATATTAATATTAATATTTCAGTCCTTAGCTTGAATTTGGGATGAAAATCAGTGATGAAGCTGTTGGAATTTTCCATAAGGAAAACATTCTGATTTGTTTTTTCTTTTTTTCTTCTGAGCACAGCTTTAAAAAGAGGTAGCTGCACTTGTTTCTGTGAAGTGCTTTGATATACGCGGATGAAAAGAGCTATAGAAGTGCTAATTATTGTCACACCGGTTTTAATTATTCTGTCAGGCTGAGGAGCAGCTGCCAGTTTTCAGCCAGCAGTGGGTTTTTCAAGATGTCCTGTCCACAGTTCTCATAGAAACAATCAGATACTTATTTTTAATTGTTTTAAAAAAGAAATCTCTCTGTGCTCAGCAGATGCTACAGCTCTCTGATGGAAGTTCAAATCCACCTGTGTGTGGGATGTTGGTATCAGGACAGTAATTAAGGGAGGAGATGGAAAGCTCCATTTGCTAGCTAATAGGGAGCAATCCCATGGGGGAGGAGGAGGAGGAAGTGGTTGCCAGCCAGGGTGAGATGCTCTGAAATTTGCTGTGCACAACATTTTAAAACGGAAACCACCACGTCCAACATTTGGGAGAGGAGTGATTTTTACCTCTTTTCTATTTGTCGCTGCAGTTATTTATTTACGTTACGTTTTGTTCTGTCTCTGGGAAGACCTAAACGAAGCACTGCATCTTCAGTCAGCTCAGAGAAGCTCAGCGGAGCCGCGCAGCTCAGCCAGTTTCTAGATAAACTTTGTTTACCCGGCAGTATTGCCAGCTCTCAGGGGAGCTGGAGTTGGAAGGCCTCTGCTCTTGCTTTGCTTTTCAGCCATTCCGCCCGGCTGTGCTGCCTCATCTGAGGCAGGCGGTGTGTCATTGGAATCCTAAGGCTATGCTGGCTGTGTGTGTTTGTCCCTGCAAAATGATCCGACAGAAATCTGGGGGATTTACCTATGGTACTCCAGCAAAGACAGCCTGCCTGGTATAAAGAAGCCTACTGCGTGTCCCAGGGGAGAGATTAGGACCAGGGAACTGATAGGCACAGGGCTCTTTAGGGTGTTGTGTTCTCACAGCAGAAGTATCAGTGCTGTGAGTTAATGGAAGGAAAGGACCAGAAGTGACCTAAGAATGCACCCAGACATATCAGGAAATAGGCTACAAGTATTCATGTTAGGGGGCCATCTCCAATGGAAATGCAAGATGCCACATAGAAGGGACATCGGTGGCCATGAGCGGATAGCTAAGCTCTGGGAAAGCTGCCTTCTAGCGCAGGCTCTTCTGTCTGTGAGATTTATAGAAATAAGATGAAATTTTTCATGATCTTTCGAAATTGCATTATGTTTTCAGAAGAAGAAACATTCGCAGAAGGCACAAGTGGCACTGACAGGTCACTCCCTCACTGTCATGGTTCTGTGCATCCCTCTGTCAACAAACTGGTGTCTAGGGCATGCAGCGACTCTTCAGTACTGTCAGTTGGCAATTGGTCTCCATTAAAGGATAACAATGATATTTCTTTGGAGAAGAGACTTTCTCTTCTGTTCTGGTGAATGATGTGTCAGGCTGTTAAATCACAGAGGTGGTTTTATTCTTCCCCATTTGATCTGTTTGCTTTCTTTCTATGTATTTCCGGTGTCTAGTTCCTCAAGGCCGGCATGGTGTGCTATATGTAAATATAAGAAGCTTAAAAATCCAAGTCCTTCCACGCGTGTGTTCTCCTTCTGAGGGGAGAAGTTCTGCTATATAAAACCCCATGACACGATAAGAAGTAACGTGGCATTGATTTCGATCAATATGAAGCAGAAGGATTTGCCCCATTGCTGCGGCTCCTACTCAGTTGTTGCCTAAGGATTAGGAGGATTTTAAAGAGATAACACACAGCTATTCTTCCTGTCCTGGAGAGAGCTTGGTGCCTCTTCATGTGACTCAGCTGTAAAGCAGAGGAGACAGACACACAAGGAAAATGTGTCACCAGGACCTCGAGAAACCTCTTTTAGACTCTGTGATGCTGGCCCAGTAACACCCATGTGACTGTTCTGCCTGAGCAAGGAAAAGGGCAGAGGGAAGAACATCATTTCTTCAGAGAGTTGCACAGAGAAGCAGCGCAAGGGAGTGAAGTCTGTACTCTGAAGGGATGGTGGATAATTTCAAGTTTTATCATATAGTAGAGGCAGGAAATGAGGGTGTGGGTTTTGTTTTGTTTTGTTTTTTGAATTAATGTTGAAAATGTAATGTGGAGTTATCTAAAAGCAGCTTGCACGTTTGGGGAAATCCTACCAGATGTTTTCATTTAGGAAAGAAAAGTCCAGCTGAATTCACACAGGTACTGGGGCAAGTAGTGCTTTCTTTTCTCCTCTGTAGTCAGCACACTTCAGCCAAAGCCAGGCAGCGTCAGGACAAGCTTCAGTTTGTCCAAATTGCCTTGCAGCAGCTGAATTTCTGCCAGCCTTCCAGCAAGCCTCCATTTCCCTGTGTCCAGGATCAGGCCCACACTGTAGGTTTTGTTCCAGAGCAAAGGTTCTGTGGCCCTGTAAGCTTCTTGCCAGGAGTGTTTATTGAGGAGTGAAGAGATAGGAAGTACGTTGCAGCAGTGTCAGCATTATGTAAACTTCAGCTGGGTTGGCCAGCAGAGCTCAACCTTTCTATCTTTCTCAAGGGAGCTTTGAGGTGAAGCTGTCTTTGGGGCATGTATTAACAGCCTAATGAAAACAAGGCAAGCTGACTCCAACATCTGGTAAGCACAATGGTAGGAAGTAGTTTAAGGTTTAACTCATTTTTTGTACAGCATAGAAACATACTGCTGTATTTGTGATAAGCTGGTAAGACATATTAGCTAGTTAAATGTGTATTCTTTGCATTTCCTAAATCCTGCTATGGACAGCGTGTGAGTAATTTTCTCAACAGATCATCTGTACCAAGTTAAAATCCTAAATGCGGTCCTTTTTCCTTTCTTTTGAAGAAGGTAAATCTGACTCTGAGATTCCTCTGTTTCCTTTAGAGGAAGGCTAGTGAGGCAATAAAAATAATATTTTATATTGTTTTTCTTTTTTTATTCCTCATTGCTTATATTCCAGATCTTGTCAAAAAATCAGAAAGCATTAATCATTTCTCTAGCTGATCTAAGACAAAGGCAGAGAATCTTCTTTTGTAGGCTCTCTGAATAATGCTTCGTGTTTTGTTTTGCTTTCTGAAACACTTTCTGGTCTTAAACTTTATTACCCTTTACCTTAACTTTCCAAAGTCTTCTATTCTGACTTACTATTAATGTGACTTAATTGCTGTGGTTGCCATATGAGTCGTCAAAACAGCTTTGCATCTTTCTGGGGGATGCTAGAATTTGACATTCTCTTTTGTGCTGGCAAAATCGTCAGGGGAGATGAGAGCTATAACCTGCTGGGGAAAGTTATCCTTAACTGCTGGATTCAGGGAATCAGACAAAGTTGAGCAGCTTGCACATTGTTTTGGGGCTTGCCATTAGAGCTTCATTAGCTCCATAATCATATTCCAATTACAAAATATGTCTCTCTGTATACTCAATCCCATCCATCTCCCATACAGCTATCCAAACACATGGCAGCTTTATGGAAAGATATTACAGGAGCCAGAAACATGCAACCTCGGTTTCACTTTGTGAAAACTCTAGAGTCAACTGTCAGGAGCTAAGGGTCATCTGCCCAGTCGTGGTGACATCCTCAGTCTTTCTGTTACATGTAGTAAACTAAAAGCAAAATGCCTTGTTCCCCAGTCATCAAAACATTGACTCTTTCCCGGCCAACATGCTCAAACAGTGAATTTTTAAGATTGGCTCTTGGGGTTAAGGAGATCTTTCAAGAGCTTCAGAATCATTCTGGATGTTATAAGGAAAAACTTGCTGTCTGAGTGAAACACCTTTTTTCTGTCCCTTCTGTCTTCTGATTTATTTGGTTTCCTTATTGCAAACACTATTCTCTATTAAAAAAAAAAAAAAAAAAGTGAGACTATATATGATGGGAAGCACAATGACAGCAGAGCAGTAAGGTCTCAGGCTGCAGGGAGTGTTGCCGCTCTCGATGAAACAACACGGATTCGATGAAACACAACAGCCATGGACACAGAAATAAGGGAACCTTCCTGAACAGGACTCTTCTCCAGTGGAGCGACCATTATCTCTTCTTGCATATCACTGTGATAATGTCACCAGGCCTAGGATCTTCTGGAGCTTTACTTTCAACAGTGACAGACTAATCCTCTGGATGAGATAGGTGGCCCATTGTACCACTGTCTGTGCTTTGGCCACTCCTGCTTCAGGAAGGTGGACCAGGTCTTTCACCCACCCCTGAATTGGCAAGGACATCTTAACTAAAACTATTTGGGTTAGCAGATCTGCTGCCTGTAATGTGGAGTAGGTAGCCAGTAACTGTTTTCAGTCATACTATCTCTTCTGCTCCAAACCAGACCCGAGATGAGAACCCAACTGGGGTTTGAATGGTTGGGCTGCTATAGGCCCAAGCTGAACCTGGCCTGAGTTACATGTGCATCAAGTTCAGCTGGAAAGGTAGGATTGCATACACCTAGTGCCTGTGCCTGTTAAAACTAGTTTAACAGCTAGTTAGGCTGGAAGGCCTCCTGTTCCATTCTCCCCCTGTCCCATATTTGGCCTTTCTTTGTGAGTGGGTATAAAAGCCTCAGCAGATGTGCTAAGTGGGGTATAAAGGAACACCAATATTCCAGTATACCCAAAAAATCTTGCAGCTGCTTTGGCACAGTAGGAACTGGAAATGCCTGAACCTTGTCTGTTTATTGCACTGGGTAGTACTTTGGTCTTTCCCAAGAAAACTACAGCCAGGAATTTCACAAGTAGGCCTGGTCCTTGCAACCTTCCGTGGGTTTATAGCCCACCATTTCTCTTGCATATAGGTAGGGAATTAATCTACTGCCTTTCCTAATGCTTCAGACATCAGCATGAGATCATCAGTATAGTGATAGAGTTTGATGTTATTGGGTTTATTCCAATCTGCTAGGTCATGCACTACTAGGTTATGACAGAACCCTTGTAGCAGGACCTGAAAGGTCCACTGCCTGCTTCCCCAC
Source organism: Phasianus colchicus (assembly GCF_987193195.1). NCBI lineage: Eukaryota > Metazoa > Chordata > Aves > Galliformes > Phasianidae > Phasianus > Phasianus colchicus. The sequence goes on from NC_143436.1 coordinate 84,099,410, forward strand.
TTAAATGCAAACTGATCTTACGATTCTTTATGGATGGGAATACTGAAGAATGTATTTGCCAAGTCTAGGACACAGTGGTATGTTTCTATCTCCCTATTCAATTTTTCTGTAAGAGAGGAAATATTGAGTACAGCTCAATGAACAGGCAGCATGACCTTATTCACTTCTCTGTAATCCACTGTCATTCTCCACATTCCATCTGACTTTCGTACTGGCCATATGGGGGAATTATACAGGCTATGTACAGGTCTTATGATTCCTTATTTTTTGAGTTTCTGCACCATTCTTGAGATTTCCTCTTGCACCCCTGGGCTTCTGTACTGTTTAGTGTTAGTAATCTGATGCAGCTCTGGCAGGCAAAAAGGTTCGTGTTTCATATGGCCTCCTAATATCTCTTGCACTGCCTGGATAACAATACATCTCTTTCTCAATCTGAACTCTCCCACAGTTGTCTGGAGAATCAGACCCCATAGTATATCTATGCCCAGTATATACTCTGGGACTGGAGCAATAGACACTTTATACTACTGGGGTGGGAGCCACCCAACCCCCAACTTCGACCTTGTCTGGGTTACAGGGATAGTCTGTCCCCCAAACCCACCAATCATCACCCTAATCTCCACGGAATTTAGTGGGCTCACCATGAATAATTGATGTTTCTGATGTGTCTACTAATGCCATCACTTGTATGTTCTTCCAGGACTGAAAAATACTTAATTCAACATAGGGCCTCCAGTCCATCTGGGAGTCAGAATCCCTCATCACACAAGTAACTGTTCAATTGCCAATTCTTTTTCCTCAGGTGGCTCAGGAATAGTGGCTCAGGTCACTTGGAAAGGCTTTTTCCTCTTTTTAGAAACGAGAAATCGTCCAGATTCCATATTCTTGTTGGCACTTGTTCAGTAATTCCTGTCCCTGTTTTTGGGGGGGTTTTTTTGAATTTTTTTATTTTTCTCCAGCTGTTCCCATAGCTGGAGGAAAACAGGACTGGGCTAGCGATCAATTTTTGCAAATTGAACCCCAGAATGGATTAAATCATTAAACATCTGGTTTTGGGATACCTGTATGGGTCCCAGTCAAGATGTCCACAGGGTGGATCTCCTAGTTTTAGTTTCAGAGAGGACCTCTTTCCCTTCTAATGTCCCAGTATTGTGCCTGGTCTGTAGGCACTTTGCTTCTCCTAGATCAGTCACCAACTGGGAGGTTTGTTGAATGATGGTTTCCAAGGCCACTAAAGGGTTTAAATATGGACACTAGTATGCCATTATGGTGGGGAGGCATGAAGTCCCTCATTCCTGCTGAGAACTTAACTGGACCCAGATTCTCAAAAGCACCATCATAAATCGCCTCCTTCATTCCTAGTTCTCTGATATAATTTTGAAGTTTCTTCTATCGAAGTCCATAGACCAGTGTTTATTGGGACATCGCATTTATTTGGCCACATGATTCTACATGCAGCCATTATCCATTGAATTAGAGAATAATTTTTGTCATTATGCATTATAGACACATATGATCTTTGTCTGAGGGCCAGATGCGTGGTAATGAATGCAAGTTTAGAAATCTCTGATTCATTAATATCCACTCTTTTGGCCCCCATGTCCCCTAATCTTAAGAGCCAAGCTGGCTCTTGGTTTCTGTTTGTTGTATCTATGAGTTCAACAGCCATGTACAGACGCACTGTCACATGTAATGTAGTGTGGGCAGGGGGCAACTCTTCCCATGGCAACCCTACCAAACTATCTTGGACTTTCTTAGGTTTTTTGAGTTATTATCGGTCTTATTTCTAATTGGACTTTAGTCTTGTTGAGTTTCTTTTTATTTTTAGATTCAACCATGATCCAAAGATCCTAGATCTGAGTCCTTTTCCCCTTCTAATGATATAGCTCTTAATTTTAGAGGGGAAGTGGATTTTGAATATGAGGCAGTTTGCCTTATCAGAAGTGTAATTTTATTTTTCCAATCATTTGATATGAGCTTTTAAAAACTTATTTTCCTCCTTTAGTTCTTCCTTCGGAGGAACAATATGCATTAATAGTTAATAGTAGCAACCATGCTACAGTGGATTTTGCTCCTATTCTTTCTTCTTTGTTAGGAAAATTTGTTCTAATTTATTCAAAAGTTCTACCATCTTGGAAGGGGATTTAATAATGGTACCATTGTCCATTATGGGTCTCCATTCTTAAATGATTCGAGCAGCATTCAGCCAGGGGGATCCCAGGAATCCCAGGGTTTCCCCCAGGAGTTCCTCCTTTGGAGTATTAGAGGTCCCGATGACCAGCCAATGCTTTATCCTTTTAAGATAATCCATCCTAAGTATATATGCTGCTGTCACTCCTGCCTGGTTAGTGTAACATGATGGAAAGCACAATAGTGACAGCAGAGTGGCAAGATCCCAGGCTGCAACAAGTGAGGATTCACTCAAATGCAACAGCAGTTAGCACAGAAACAAGAGAAAGAAGCTGCTTATCTTCAGAAGGCCTTACATATGCAGAGATCTCCAGGGAAATTACCTCCACTGCCAACCCTTAGTAGAGGTCTGGGAAGGGGTGGATCGTGGCTCTGCCTCTTCAGTCACTCAGGTGCCCTGCACGCACCTGAGCTCCCCTGAGTTGGCCCTGCCTTCCTACCAAGTGCTTAGTCACTGGTTCAAGCCCTGACTTAGCATTTCCACTACAAAGACCATATAGCTTAAAACTTTGTGGTTGTTTTTTTTTTCTTCTTCTTCTTCAGTTATCTCAGTAGGTTGGAATGTCATATATGCTGGTCTTACCTCATAGAGCATGATGATGTCATAGGCCCCCTTCCACAACAAAGTGTACCCTGCCCCTCCCTCCTCCAAGTTTCTTTCCTTATGTACTTACAGTGCCTGGGGTGTCACCCACAACTCTGTTGTGCTGGGTTAGTTAGAGTGGGGAGTGTTTTCTCTCTAGTGAAATTCAAATCTTGTAAGCAATTCTCTGTGCCATCAAGAGCAAGCAACCTTTTCAGTCCAAAGATTTAAGCCCTGACACATTACCTATCACCCTATATGTAAAATAGAACTTCAGCTTTTTGGAGCTTTCTTACTGCCAAACATTGAAGGATGTAACCACATTATATATATCAAGTATTGATTTCTTCCAGTTTCCTTTGGATACTTTTGAGTCCTCATGGTCTTTCTATGCTTTGGTCAACAGTGCTTCATTTGTACAGTGGCATAGAGGGGGCTGTGCGCTGTGAATGCTTTATCAGAGTCCACCTTAGAAGGACATAAAGGCAGCAGAGGCTATTTTGAGGCTTTTCATTACCTCTGTAAACATCTGCATGACTGCTGTTTTGCTGATAAAATTATACTTTTCATTTGCAGCAATATATGTATGGATATAAAACAGTGATTTAACAAAGCTTAATTGTAAATAAGACAGCATCTCAGTAAGACTTAAGATGGTAAGGACAGGGTTAAACATACTTATCCAGGAAGTCCCTTCTGTTGAGTCACGAGGTTTGGAGTGAGCCACTTTGCCTCTGAACTCCTTGAACCAAATCAAGAAGGAGTATATGTATGGTTGATAACACTCCTAGTCCCAGACTTTGTCATTATTTTATGTCTAAAGGATTATATGTTCACAGTTAATCTAAGATACCATCGTAGCAAAACTTAAAAAGTTCTGCAAGCTATTAGTCACTTACTGAAGACCTGTCATAGCAAGGATTCTCTTGATGTCAAGGCATAGGGAATCTCTTCAGTAGACATAACCTCAAGAGGCATTCCTACTCAAGGGGAGGTTGTATAGGAGAGCTCAGTGTGCTTCTGGGCTGCTCACTGTTTATGAGGTAAGATGATTGACTCATAGTCATATTTGCATACTGAATGCAGATCTTAGTTTCTTCCAAATTTGGCTTGAGTGACACATTGACCTGCACCGTGGTCAGGTGAGTGCATTGCTCAAGTTAGCCCTTAATTATTGTGTTGTTACTTGTCTTCCCCAAATCCCCATTGAGTGGAATGCAACCATTTGTGGTTCCCTTAACTTTTGTGATAACTGTGCAAATGTGTTTTACATGATGGCTTACAGTATGGAGGCATGTGTCTGGTAGCATAAGCAATGTGACTCAACTGGCAATTGTGTTTGCAGATATCCCTTACTCACAGGTATCTCAGTCCCTCAGCCATGGAAATGAGGCTGAACATTTCTGTTTGTATCAACAGTGCATCCTCAGTCCCATCATAGTTATAATGTGAATGAGGCATCAGCTTTTCATGAAGCACTCATCAAACATCAATAAGGGACAGATTTGTTTTGGAAGTTCTTGAGTAATAATGGAGATAATCTGCATGACCTACATTGCTTTTGGCTAGGAGCTTTAATAGTTTGCCTCTTGGTGTTTCCTTATTGACCGAGTTACAGCAATAAGACATGACAGTTCATAATTATAGCATGTTTAGCTACCAAACATATTTCACTGTGAAATAATTTCATGTACCGTGTATGTCAGGGACATGAGGAGAGTTTGTTTGAAGTCAATGGGAGAAACTTTGCAAAAACCTATACTCTGTTGTGTCCTTTAGTAGAGAAGAGAAATAGAAAATACCTGGAATTCATCCAGACAGCCAAATCTGTCTCAACCTCCTCTTTCCTATTAGCTCAGAATTTCCTTTCTCCTTGGTGGATGCTTAACAGATCTTCTTGTAAGGTCCTCGTTTGCTTCTTGGCACTGGAGGATCGGCCCAGATGGTGACAGGACAGACAGAGCGTGTAAGCACTGTTTATGGCATTAGATTTCTCAGGTGGTTCCTTGGTATGTCCCGAGCATGCACTCAGTACAGAAATAATGCAAGGTTTGGGAGCATGGGAACCGTAGAACTAGCTTCACCCTCGTCCTACTAGCAGCTGCCTTTTGCTTTTGGAACATAGTCCTTTTCCTGTCATCCTCTGAGAATTTTTATTTACTAAATACCAGCAGAGACCTAAAATATAGGTCCTTCTGTGGCATATTACATCCTTAGATTCAAGTTTCTTACTGACACCCATACAATTGCTTTGGGTGTTGGGAAGTATTTGGAGGGGAATGGATATGTTTTTATAGCATTATATGCAAGAGGACTGGCCCTACGGTCCCCACTAGGCTCTCACGTCATGCAATTCCCTGCAGACACACATGGGCAGAGAGGTGCTGTAAGGCCATCGCTTCCCGCTGGCATTGGTCCTGGCATTCTTCTTTGCAGAAAGCATTTCTTGAATAAGGGACCTTATTCTGAATACTGCTTTCAGTTCGTATTGTGTTCTAATAATATCACACAAGAGACATGAAATGGCTTTGATCATAGGGAGTAAATGCCACCAAATATTCTTCTTCCTGAAGGAGAAGCCTTTTCCTTGCATCATTAAAAATTCATGACAATAGCAGCTTCATCTTTTCAGGACTTAGCTACATTAGCAGATGAGGAGAGTGGGCAGGGATAACAGGGGATGCTGATGGACAGAATAGGGGTGTCCTGCCAGAGATGGAAGCAGCAGAAATATGCACTTCATCTGCTTATGCCAGGTCTGTCAGAGGCTAGTCAGATTCACTGTTTGTTCCCCATTTTGATGAGCGATGAATTTACTGGAAAATTGTTGTAATTCAGTCAAATGAATTTGAATTTGAAGGTATGCCTTAATTTCCATATTTGCTTTGCTCTTTCTGTGTTGTGATCATTCTCTAGCCAAGAGGAATTTACAGGGAACAGGGTGAGAGGTGGACTCGTGAGGTGAATTTACAGCCCCGGTGAAATTAGTGGCAAAGCTCCGTGCGATTCTATCAGGGCCAGGACTCCTCCAGAGGGCCTTTGCCTGTCAAGATTGCTTTTGATATTTCAGAAACTCTTAGAAATTTCAAACGAGGAAAATGGGTGGGCTTTAGGCTTCTTCTCCTTCTAACCCTCATCAGATCAGTATGTTTCGAGGACTAGGACTTGTGAGGATAACTCCCTGCTTTTGGCAGCATTTTCTTACCATGCCAAGCCCGTGACAGGCTTTCCTGCCAGCTGCTTTGTAGTAAGCACTCACCACGCAGAAAGTACCTCTGCTAAAAGGATTTTTGCATTCTTCCACATGTCTTTATGTGAAAGTGTTTGTCCTACCAACAGTCAAGGTGAAAACTATCCATTTCACAAATTTAGGCCCTCCTTGGGTTCTCACTTCTATCTGGCAATCGCAGGGCAATTCCTTGCAGACAGAAAGAATAAGGTGAAAAGGTCTTATGGGCAACGTCTTTGACTTACAAGTAATCAGTGATAGGTATCCCCCAAGGGCACCTGAGGCAACCTCACCTACAAATGCTATCAGTCTGGTATCTGGGGTTTGTTTGCTAGTCTGTCTGTGTGTCAGTGGTTAAGCAATGAACAATGGAAATGGCCTGCTTAGAGCTCCTTCTCATCATCAGAGAGGTTTTGGGGGGGCTGCTTATTTCATTATCCTGCTCCAGTCAGATCCAACTGAAGGGCTGTTTGCACATCAACAGCCTCTGTCCAGGCAGCTGCCAGGGTGCTCTGTCCGACCTGCTCTTTGTCCTCCCCTGATCTCTGCCCACAGAAAGAAGCTGGCAGGCTCATTGTGTTATTTAAAAACTACCTGTGTGTTGTATAAATTAGGAAGGTAATGAAGTGTTGCTGAAGGCCAGGGCTTATGCACAAATCCTCAGGGGTTGCACGGGAAGCAACGCTTCCGTTCCTCTTTGGGCTCTCTTCTTTTTGTTCACTCAGCAAGCTGTTGGATCTAACAGGTTTCTTCAGAGGAATAGATTGTTAGAAGGGGTGTTTGCTGGCAGTATGGGGACAGGTTGAGTACCTACAGCTGCCTCTGCCCCGTAAAGAGAGCGCTCACCTGTTCTCATACTGGAAACCTTCAGAAATGCTTCCAGGTCTCTGTTTTAAGGAGGTGTTTCAAGATGCGTGGGTCACTCCTCCAGCCCAGTTTTAGCAGTGCTGTAAGATGGGCTTCAGAGAAGAATTTCTGTTCCCTCTGTGGATACTTGCTTGTCTCGTAGGTATTGCTTCACCTGAGCAGTTTTCAAGTATGCCCACCCTGGGGTTACTTTTGTTTATTCAAATTGATGAGTTTGAATGAGATTAAATCAGGGTGGTTGAGACAGACTGCCGCTGCCTCAAGCAGTGACGCCTGTGGGCAAAGCAGCTGTGCTGGTGCTACATCCCATCTCAGGACTATGCCGGAAGCAGAGCGGAGCTGTCTGACAGGACCAGCTGTTGGAAATGCCACCAGCAAAATCCCTCATCCCCCGGGGAGCCACCTTATTCCTGCAGCTCTCAGTGAGAGGGTTCTCCTTCCCCCTTCCACTGCTATGTCTCCTTACCCCATCCTTGGGCTTGGACTCTAAGTTCTCACTCCAGGCCCTATCTGCATGCAGTCTGACCCTCGTAGCCAGCATGGGAATCTGGTGTCTGCCAGCTCTTGTGGAGGCTGCTGAGAGCACCCTATTTCCCTCCCTGGCACCAGGTGTTGGGGATGCATGGCAGTGTGTTTGACTGGGATCCAAATTGGTACAAAGTGAGACTCAAACAGGTACAACACTATTCTTAGGGGAGAGGGTTTCTAACTACGGATTTAGTCTAAGCAGATAAACACATGATTGGACTCAGTGGCTGGATTGTAAAGAAAATAAGTTGGTGCTTAAAATAACATAAGAAATTCTTGACTTGGGGGGGATCATTAATTAATAAAACCACTGATCTAAGATAGATCTCTGCAACTGGAGGTGCGTAAACCAAAGCTGGGAGCGTCTCTTTAACAAGGTCCTCTGGCATCTTGGCACAACCAATGGTTGTGGCTTCTTGCCAAGAGAAGTGGGTGAGTTTCCATGGCTTGGGGCAGGCAGCTGGACAGGGCTTTAAAACCTATAAATAGGGCTGTCCCTGACAGAAACAGGACGTGGATGCAACTTAGAAAAAAGAAAGACACTTAAAAATATCAGGATGAGGAGACGGGAGGAAAGAGCAGAAAAGAAGTGATGCAGAGGTATCCCTGATTTGCAGCTTGTAAGAATGGTATTGAGTCTATGGGATGGTTCTCCTGGCTCGTCATCTTGAAAATCTGGACCAGTTTAGGAATATGTTTTCCTTCTTTTCATATCTGAATGCAGTGAAATGATGTCAAGTGTTTTCAGAAGCATGAATTTCAGGCAGATTGTAATTTCAGAGGGACCCTTCTCCAAATTTCTGCATTCAAATTTATCTCCTTGCTTGTTGTCTGTGAGGTTTTCTGACAGTACCTGCTGTCCTGATGGCATCACAAATCTTGAGAATCTTTCTTGTCTCGCTGAAGGCCTCAGTTTAAGTTTCATAAAAACTATGTGGGAGCTTCTGTCATGGACAAGAAAAAGCATGGCACAACAGCCTGCTGCACTCTATTCATCACAATAAAATTAATTCTCTGGTGATGATGAATGTATAGCATGTATCATTTCAGAAAAGCTTGGGAGCTCTGTTCCGAATCATCACTGTCAGAATGATTATTCTCATCCATTAGTATTGTGTGGAGAGTTCCATGCTGGAACAGGTCATTGAATTTAGAGCAAGGCTCAGCAGAATGGGTTTTACCACTTCTTAGTTGTACAGGATTCCTGTCTGCTGTGATCACAACACCTTTGGCAGTGGCCACACAGTCATTTGGGGGCCTGTTAACGAGTGTGTTAAGAAACACAGCACAAACTTGCCCCGCGTGTTCTGTAGATCGTGGCTTGTGGAGACTTTTTTATTGCATTGTCAGATCTTCTTGCACTCTGTGGTGCTTCACCCTTTGAATACTAGAGATTTACATGGATCTCCATTGCCAGGCCAGAAATTATGACATGCCCCACAAGATACGACATTTTTAAATGGTTAAATTAGGCGTCTGCTCTGAAGTGTCCTCAAGAGAAGATTATCTCTCGGAGGTCAAAGGGAGACAAGAGAGATTAGCCTTTTAGCTTTTGTGAATTCCTCATTAAGTGATTTACTCAAAGTCACTGAGCAAACAGGGGCTGGAGGCCTCCCAAGTCCTAGAACCTCCCAACCTCAGGGTCATCTCTGCTTATATGTTGGATGGGACTTTCAACTACTTTAGCATCCTTTTGTGAAGCCAATCTTAGTTACTTCTGCTGGGGCTATAGATCTTCACTAGCACTGGGAAGGATGTTCCAGGAAGACACAGAGCCTACACAGATAGAGCTGCTGCCTTTCCACGCATTTCTACAGGAAGTGAAGCATGTCAGGCTCCACTTGACTCATCAAGTGTTACTTGACAGTTGTAAAGCAACGATTTCCCTCCCAAAGCAAAGACAACACATCGCGTCCCTTTGAGAAATGCCGGAGCTGGGCTCTGCTCTCTCCCTGCTTCCTAAGCCATGAACAGGAGAGTGTCTTGGGAGGACAGTGCAGGCTGCTGCCCAGTAGGTCTGCAGACTCTGTGTGCAGGTAGGGTTTAACTGAACAACTTCTAACACAAATGGAAGCTCTCCTAGTTTCTCATTCCTCAGAAGTAGGAAGGACCTCTTACCAATGACTTTGTAGTTCTGAAAGTACTTGCTGTGGTAGCAACCAGTAGTTAAGGCCACAAACCAGTTGTGATGTTAATTCTTTAATGCCACTGAATCATATCCTGCTGAGAAAAGGCTGCTGTTCTCTTGTCTAAGCTTTGGATTTGGTCTTTAAGGGTGAATCTGAGCATGAGTACAAATCCATTTAGCCAGTTGAACAAGATTTTTTCTTTCAATGATGATAACAGTTTTCAACCCAGGCAGTGCAGAAGCAAAGGAACTTCCAAACTCAAGACCTCACATTTAGCTGGTGGAAATCAGGATAGCTTTTCAGCTGTGGGGGTGACATATCAACTTAGGGCAACTCAGAACCTGGATCTTGGCCTCTAAATTGTCCACGTGGAAGTGATCAGTTGTGAAGCCAGATCGATGGCACAGTAAAGAGGTTACAAATTGGTGAAAATCACTACTGCTCTGATACAGGAGGAGGTTATGTTACAGCTCAGTGACCGCACTTAGAGGTGTTGTGCATGCGCATGTTATCATCCACAGTTATGACCTATCTGTGACTGCTCTTGATGTGCTAAATCCTTCTATCTGATGAGGTCCTTAGTTCAGAGGAAGCTTGTTCTAGTTACAATACATGTCCTGGTGTGTGTCTCAGGCCTAAGCTTGCTGATTTTCAGATTCAAAAGCCAGACTGATTTATAGATTTGCAAAACAGTCATAACAAGCCAGTTTTTCTTAAAATAAAGCACATGCTGAAAGTGTTATTACTAGTATTTGAGCTATCATGCACTTACATTTCCTCATATTGCAGAATGTTTCCATATAACCTGTCTTCTCTAAGTGCTTTGGGGATATGAGTAAGTGACATTAATGCTCCAGTCCCCATAGGATGAAGATGGGTAGACAGCATCTTGCCCTCAGATTTTCTTCTTTTCAGTTTCCTCATGGAAATGTCCTCTCTTTCCAACACGCTTTTTGGCCTGCTATAGATGGAATCCACTGTATCTGGCAGGTACAGCTGGAAGAATGGTTCAAGTGCAGCCTAGAGGAACTCTCTTTAAGTGTGAGGAAAAAGGTGTTTAACATTCAAAATTCATTTTGTCCTCAGCTTGCCTGTAGATGCACCTGCTGCATTCACAAGCTTTTCCCCTTCTCTTTTAGTCTTGCTTCTCCTCCTGCTCCTTCTCTTCTTCTACTCTTTTGGCTCCCCATAGGCCAGAAAGAAAAGGAGAGTTGAACATAGCTGCTTAATTAAATGGATACAGCCCTTTGCCATCATGGCAGAAATGTATGCAAGGAGGATCTGCAGGCACAGGAAGCAGAGATCACCACTGCCCTGACACGGTTCCTTAATCTTCCTCCACATGAAAGCCCTTTGCCACTTCCCCATTCATCTCCGTAACTTCTCTGCCAGTGCAACACAACTGTATTTTCTCTGCATGGCTGAAAAGCTTTGAGTAGGCTCTGCTGCTGAGTACAGCAGTGTATCTTGACTAAACATGTCATAGCTCACAAAACATCGTATGTTTTCACTCACCACTGTAGATACCCTAAATAAAGTCCCTAGGTGCTTGGATTTGACTTGCAGAGCAGTTATGCTGTCCCCTTGCAGCAATCATGTGTGTCATGAAAGACTCTGAAGGCTTCTGTGAGCAGTTCTTTGCCTTTAGACACTTCAAATGCAGGAAAGTCCATCCCTGTTTGTGTCCGAAGTCCATGATTTTAGTTTCTGCTGGCTTTCCATCAGAAGCAGATGGAGGAAGGTGATGTGGTACCTATGGGACTGGGCTCATGCTGCCCATTCCATTCCTGTACTACAGCATATTAAAAAAATTTTGGCTCATCAGGCCAGAACTGACAGTTCTGCACCTACCGAGCATTGGTAAGTGGCATTAAAAAGTGGCCGTGTGCATTCATCGTGCACTTGGTCTGATTGTTTACCTGAATTTTCCCTCAAGATTTTAGAAGGTAGCAAAGTCAGAAGGCAGTCCTGCTGCTTTCATTATCAGCTTCCAGCAGGGGGAGATGAGCCTAGAGAGTTATTTCTTCCGGGAGCACACACCAAAAAACCCACGTTATTTATTTTGCTCATGAGGCTTTCTCCTAGGATCTGTGTGATTCTTGCTTGTTTGGACTTTTACACCCAGGCAACTTCTTCCTTTTACTTCTGTATGTCTCTAAAAGCAAATAAGACAAATTTCAGTGTTTTCCCAAGATTTACAAGACCCTCAGGGGAATTTAATCCTTATCTCTCTGTTTATTATGATGATTATTATTAAGTAGTTATGCTAGAGTGGTTCTAATGAGGATTGCATAAATGTCTGAGAAGATGAAGGCTTCGCTCATATTCGCACATATCCAGTGGAGAGGGGTCTCCAATTCTGCTGTGATGCAACTGTGTTATTGGGAGGCATAGCCAAGTGCAGTCCCACCTCAAGTCAGGGTGTTAGGGGGGTCTGGGGACAGGATTCTTGCCTTATCCCTCTCTGAACCCTCCTCTGTCACTGTCTATATAAAACATATTGGTGTCACTTTCCACGAAGTATATTTAACTAAGCATTAAATTTAGATTTAACTGGATAGTTATTGCCTCCTAAGTAAATACTCTGAGATAAGGAAATATTTAGTGAGCTCTAGCAGTTGGGTGGCAGATGCTTCTTGCATTACATAATAGTTAATCTTTGACAAATATGTTTTCCTTACTCCACTGGCATTTAATTTACATACAATAGTTCTTATTAAATGTAGATGGAACATATGTGGGAGGCCCTTGTAAAATAGATCCATGCAAAGTTTTGATTTGCAAAGAGGAGTGCTATCTCACTGGGACTGGGGCTTGTACTCAAACTGTCACAAGACCCCATAGGCATCTTCCTGATGCTCATCGTACCACGCCTGGGATGCCACCAGAGTGATGGCATCTCTATCCCTTGTGCATAGGGCAGTGGCTCTGAGTCGCTCAGCAGCATGGGCTTCTTCAGTTGTGTCTCTGCAGCAGCTCAGAAACACTCAGTGTGTGGATGAACTGCCAAGCTCTTTCTCGTTGCTCCCCTTCTCTGTTGCCATCCATACCAAGTCTCTTGTAGGGAACTATCTGCATCTGCTCATTCCCTTGGCTTGAATACAAAGCAGCCATCTCTTTTGCTACTGCTTGCATGACACTGGAGAAGTGGTGTCGTGACCTTAGCCCTTAATTTGTGGGCTTTTAACACATGCAGAGATTGTTTAAGCACCCACAGACAGCACGGCCTTTCCATACCGAGACTGCAGCGGTTGGTTCCTAGGGGTTCAGAGAGGACTGGATGCATTCCTGGAAGAAGAAAATCAATAGAGGGCCATGAACTACAAAGACATTGCCACTGGCTTGGGACATGCCGTAGACACAGATCATTGGGAACTGGGGAAACGCTCAGGGGCAATCACTGCATTCTCGCCTTGAGCTTGTGATTGGCTCAGCAACAGGATGCAGGGCTGGCTGGACCTCTGCTCTGATCCTGAGCCTCCATTTGAATGGCTTACATCTCCCTAATTTGGGTCTGCCGTGTCCCCAGGAGTCCTCAAACTACCTCTCCCCTCCGTTTTGGCCACAGAAGTGTTATGCTGGCCGAGCATTCCTAGGAGCCGTTCTCCATCCCTCCCTCCCTCCCTCACACGGAGGGGAGCGGGATGGGGAAGCAGCAAGCCGGCGACAGCAGTAAGACACACGGCTTATTCCTCTCCATTAATTTCACCTTTTTTTTTTTTTTTTTTTTTCCTCTCGCTCCGGTGCAGGGCCGCTGTGTGCTCCGGGAGCTTTCCCGGCGGGCAGCGCTGCTGCAGGGCTCGGGGCTCAGCTGCGGCTGCTGGCACGCGGGGAGGACAGGCTGAGCATTCACACTGCGGGCAGCTCAATACCAGCATTGTCCGCCCTCCGTCCCTCAAGGGCTGGGAAAAGAGGGGGGGAGGGAAGGACCGAGCGAGCGGGAAGAGCTGGGGGGGAGGCGGAGGGAGCGATGTGCCACTGTTTATTTGGGGAGAGAAAGTCTGAGAAGGGAAAAAGCGCTGCTTGGGGCTGCAGGGGCAGTTGCCAGCATTGCTCCTCCTCGTATCGGCGGGCTCAAAGCCAAGTTGTTTGCACTTTTGGCCGTGCTGCTTTGAACACACAGCCCCCTTCTCTCAGTATTTACTCCTGTGACCGTTCACCGTAGCGTCCTCCATCCTCCGTACCCCGCTCCTGGGGCCTCCCTCCATTTGCCTCCCGCAGCCACCCCCGCCTGCCCTCAGCCTCTCCACCTCCCTTCCCGGCTCCCCCATCCCTCCTTCCTCTCTCCAATCCTGCCTCCATCCTCCGTTTCCCTCCTGTCCCCATCCTTCCTCCTTCCTCTTCCCAGTCTCCCAGCTCGCCATCGCCTTTCCCCTTCCCGGGCTCACGCACACACACTCGCGCATCCCCGGCCAGTCCCATCGCGGAGGCCCGGTCCCGGGGATCAGTGGGGCTGAGGGCATGGGGCCGGGGATGCAGCCGCTCCTCGCCGCTCCCTTCCCGCTCTCGCTCCAGCCGTGCGGCCGAGCCGCCGTCCTCATCTCACGAGTGCGGCTCCCTCCCTCCTCCTCTTCTCCCTCCTCCTCCTCCTCTCCCTCCTCCCTCGCTCGCTCCGCCTGGGAAAGTGGGTTAGGAAGGGAGCTGGGAGCTGCACAGCCACGCACCGAAGCAGGACCGGCCAGGCGCGCAGCCGGCGGCACGGGAGCTGCGCTTTTCTTTTCTTTTTTTTTTTTTTCCATCTCTTCTCCATCGCTCCAGACGGGTTGATTTAATTGTTGCTGGGTTTTGCCGCCTGACTTTTGCGTCGTTTTGATCTGCCTTTCTGACACGCGCACGCTCCTCTTTTTTTCCCTCTCTTTTCCTCCGCTGAAGGTTGTGCTCAGACTTTTTTTGGAAGGAGGGGGGGAAGAAGCCGGCGAGAGACCGAAAAGAGCACAAGAAAGTGGCAGCTGAGGGCTGTGAAATCACCTCCCCTTTCCGGGGCTGTCTGTCAGAGCGAGAGTTGTACATTATTATTACTGTTTTTCTTCATCCATCCATCCATCCACCCATCCACATACACGCGCAGAGAGAGACGAGTGCAGGCAGCGAAACTCACCGAGACCAGCCATGGTAGCGAGGGCTCAGCCTGATCGGAAACAATTACCACTGGTCCTACTGAGATTGCTCTGCCTTCTCCCCACAGGGCTGCCAGTCCGCAGCGTGGATTTTACCCGCGGCACCGATAACATCACCGTGAGGCAGGGGGACACAGCCATCCTCAGGTAGGGCGTTCTGCCAACTTTTCCTTTTCCGTATGCGTGTCTGTGCTGCCGTGCTTGCGATGCATAGATGTAATGCTGTGTGCGTGCCTCTGTGAGTGTTATTTTGCCTCTCCGACTGCGGTAACGGTAGCTGCTGCAAGCAGGCTCCGCGTGTGTGTTTGTGCCTTCGTATCAAAACATTTGCAAAGCCTTTGAAAGCCTCTCGTAGTGCTCTGGATCAAAAGAATTTCAGCGGGGAAAGATGTGTTTGTGTGAGTCTGCTCTCGCCAGTGCGCGTTCGCCACCAGCCCAGTGGTATCAATGGAGAGAGTGAAAGGGATCCAGCTGTGCTTGCCAGATGTTCCATTGATTATCCCGTGCCTCTTGTCGTACCGTTGCAAAAACTTTATCCCTGGTGCTGTGGGAACTCTCGGACAAGTTCTTGCGGGAAACTCTGGTTTTTCATTTTATTTATTTATTTTCTGTGCCCGGAAGGGAGGGCAAATGGATACAGAAGTGGGAAGGATGGAGAATAAACAGCGGGAGAGCTTTGGTGTCCCCGCAGCTCACATCTCATTCACTGCGCTGGGTCCTTCGCAGGGCTCGGTGGGTGGGTGTTTGCTGTGCCTGAGCAGCTGGGAGGAGGAGGGTGTCTTTGCACACCAAGCTGTGTTTTGCTGGCAGTGTTGAGCACTGTATTTCCTTATCCGCCGTGTGGGTTTTCCAGCAGTAGTTCTGTGGCTTCGCAGGCTTTTGGTTCAGAGCATCTCAAATAGCTGAAAGCCGCTCATCTCTTTCCTGTGGGTTTGTTTTTCAAATTCTGCCTTGCTCAACTTACCTGCAGTAGGTTCCCTACTGAAGGAAAATGCTGTGTGTGTGCATGTGCTGTATATTATGGCTATAAAACTACTGGACGTAACGTGAAATAAAGTCTGTAATCTGTGTGAGGAGCTGATAGTGCACAAACCCTGAAGGACCAAGGGAGCAATTCCCTAGCAAAGCGAGCAGCAGCCACAAAGTTTTCTTTCTCTTCCTCTGAAATAAATCCTGCTAGATGCCACCAAACAGCCTGCAACATGATCCCCTGTGCCCTGCATCCCTCCCAGTTAATGACAGAGGGTGTGTGAGCCAGCAAGATGGGATCGGGGACGGAGGATGCTAGGAGAGGGATGTATGTGTGTGTCTGCGTATCGCTTCCCTCAGCCCCCGTGTGCTGGCTTGTTTTGATCCTGGAATATCCGTTCACAGCTTCCATTCCCCAGCTCTCCAGACTTGTTAACTCGCGTGTAAGATTTATCCACACGGGGTAATAGGATTTACAGAGTAATTCATCTGCCTTGCATACGCGATGGAAGGGGTTTAGAGGCGACGTGGTAAACACCTAACAAGGGGTGTTGCCTCTGACTCCGGGCTCCTCTCCCTTCCACTCAGTAGCAATTCATATATCCCATTAACCTTTTTCTGGTGGAACTCTTGGCCGACCCATCCCATTTTTTAAAGGCAAATCCCTTCCATCAATCCTTTGCCTTGGTCAGGCAGATGCTTGCTGGCATATGTTTGGGACAACAGCTGCAGACAAGTCATTAAGCTCACTTGCCCAGCCAGGGGTCACTGGATTTCCATTTCCCACTTAGCCTTGGAGCTCTGAAGTTTATCTTAACACTGTGTGCTGAAACTACTTTTGCAGCAGAACAAGCTGAAGGGATGGTGGGGACGCTGCCTGCATGTGTTGCCTGCAAAAAGTTCTGTCAGCAAGCCAAGCAGGGTGAGAGGGAGTGTGCCTGGGAGAGTGGTTTTGGGGTACATATGTGTGCACGGAGAGTGCGGCTTGCCAGTGTTAAGTCAGGCACTAAAATACAACATCTGAATAACGAGACCCAGCTGTGTCAGCCAGATGTGTGCCAAGTGGCACAGTTGGTGGGAGCTGTGCACCTCCCAGCCCTGAAACTGCAGCACCAGGTAGCACGGTGCCCCTAGCAGGATATGCTTCTGTCACAGGTCAGCATGGACCTCCCCCGGCTGCCTCACTAAGCTCTTTAAGCAGCTCTGGCAGGGTGTGCGCATCTCCTGTTTCTGAGGAAGGGAGGTTGTCTCCCTCCCTTTCCCAGGGACTAACCCCATGTTTCTGGGACATTTTGGTCCTTGCTTCAGAGGAGGGGCTGCAGCTGGGAGACGGGATGTCAGGCTGCAAAGGGAGAGGGTTCCCTCGGCCTTGAGGTCCTGCACAATGACTTTCATTCCCTCAATTTTAAAGGCAGACTCTGTTTGCTAGCTCCCCCCTCACCGTCTTCCCTGCTGCTCCGAAACATAACTCATCATGACAGCCTTGTGTTTGGAAAACTCCCAGCATCTCGCTCTCAGTGCCTACAGACCCACTGGTGACAACACAAGGGGAAGAGCTAGATAGGGAAAAACTATTAGATGGTCTGTTCTGACCGTGCCCTGAGCAGATCTTTACTTCCACAGAGAGATAGGTAAGAGATTTCTGTACAGAAATCGTATCACCTCTTATATCTTTGTTACACATCTACTTCAGAGCGAGCATGCAGCAGCAGTTTACCAGTGCACAGTATCTCCTGCCTCTAGCTTGAAAGGAAAATGTAGGAGGGAATGAAAATGGTATGCAGTTGGAGAGAATTGAAGGCAATGTACATAATGATAATATTAGTAAAAACATTCTGTTCCTCCAAATTGTGGTGCGGAACATTCAGCGTGGCATGGAAGACAAGGTATTCTCAGTGCATCTGCTCCTCGGGGGCCTTGCCCATTTATATTTGCTGTTGCACTGGTAGGCGGAAGAATGGGCGGATGGACTCATCTATGAAGGGGAGAAAAATATTTTCCTATTGTAAGCCCTAATGTTCCTGAAGGAAGCCACTCCTCTGGAGCTTCATCTACAGCTTGTTAGAATGGAATTATTCTGGGAAGTTTGAGTATGAGTTTTTAAAGCCATGGCATTTAAATACTCCCCTGCTACGGACATTAGAAAAATGTTCTGAACGCTATACTGGCTCATCTCCTAAATGACCTGGCAGCAGGTTTGATTCATCTGTTGGCCTTGCTGAAGGTTGATGACTTTTAGCGATATTTTGGCATGGGGAAGTTAGTCAGGGAATTGCAGAGAGGGAGAATAAAAATAGCTTGTGATGGACTATCCACAGGGAAAAGGCTAATGATCGGCTCCTCAGAGTAGGGCTGGAAAGGGAGGAGGGGGCTGAAAGCTGTAAGAGGTGAGAAGGGCTGAGCAGAGCTGCTGGGGTTTGTCTTCGACCAGGAAGATGGAATGGGATGTTTAGGAGATGATGCAGTTCATCAGAGGCCCTGTCAGATTTAAGAGTTCATTTTTAACTCTGTCTTCAGCAAGTGAAGGGGAACACTGAACCTTAATTTGAGTCTTGAGAGGGAATCGTGTAATTCCTGCCAATGCAAGATCAATTCCTGCCTGCAAGATCACGGTCACGAGGTTTTCAGGTTTTGTATGCAACCTCCCTACTTGATGTTAAAAAAAATCTCCAAGCAACGAACACACAAAATATCCCCCACAATCAATTAAAACATGAAAAGAAAAACACAGCCCTCCTTTCTGTTTGCTCACTTCCACCTCATTTTTCCTGCAAGCATCGAGTGAGCAAAGGCAGGGGCCCAGTGCTAGGGAGGGGATGAGAAACAGGAGGACCTTGGTTCAGCTGTGACACATGTGGTAGTGCAGGGAAGCTGCTGCAAACTGAGGAAGCAGGGGACCGTGTCACTGTGTTGCATTTGGCCTTCAGGTAGAGTTGCAAGCAATTTAGTGATGGAGTCTGTGCTGTACGATCACCACCAGAGTACCTTTACAGCACTGTTCTGGGGCCATCAGCAGGACTTGCAGCTTGCCCAGTGCTTTTGGTAGTCCTGGTACAGCGACTAATTTGGTCTTTTCTGAAATGGAACTCGTTGCTAGCGGGAAACAAAATGGGTCCCATTCCCATTCCCACCCACTCATTGATACTAGGAGAAATCCACCAGAGCTGAAGGGCACTGCCAGAAATACCTCCTTTGTCTTTGGAGCAGTTTCCTGGGGGCTGCCAGTGAAAAGACACAAGTGACTCACACAGGGCCTAAGCTGCCAGGTGCTTCTCAGGTGATGCTGAGCCCTGTGGGGAGCTGGGACCTGGCAGAATCTAGAATCTGGTTCATGGTGTTTGAGTTTTTCCAAGTGTCAGCTTTTTGTCAATCTGCTTCTGAGGCGCTACTGAAAACTAACATTTAGCTACGTGTCCAGTTTCCATTTTGACTAGGTATTTTTCAACAGTAGGCTGACAGCATGAATGGGAACTTTCATCCTAATGGGCAGTTTCTTAAAGTTCCATGTGGCAGGATGGCCTGGCATTCAGTGACTAGCAGTAGCGATGGCACTGTTTGTGTGATCCTGTGGTATGAGCAATTTCTGCTAACTCTGTTAGTGACTGAACTGTGTTTTGCTGATGTTCCACGTGTAGAGCTGTATGGAGGATAAAGGCACTTCAGGCCAAGTAGCAGCACAGCATCATGACAAAGCTTATGCCCTATACATCCATTTTAAAATAAAAGGAAAAGCTCTTCAGATTATACTTATAATTAGCATATGATTTATAACAGGGAGCACCGAGTTGAGCCCTTTACTAGAAATGAGAATAGGCACGTTCAAAGGTATAATGCTACATAATAATACAGTCTCGGCGGTAAAATTGTAACCTTGCTTATTAGTGGTATTGTTGTGGCACTTAAGGCCACTGCTAAGTCAAGGCATCCTTTGTGTTAAGTGCTGTGTGAGAGAAAGTGAGTCCCTGGCTATTAACTGGGATGGGCAGTGGCTGAGGGAGAGGGGGTGGCCCAGGGTGACAGGCCTGGCCCCAGGGCGACAGCCCAGCAACATCTCTATTAGGCTCAGCCACATTCTACAGCCCAGTAGATGTGACAAGCAAGGCTTCCCATCCTGTTCTTCTCTGCCTTTGTGATCAAATATGGTGTGTGCACGTCGAGAGGGCGTGTTGGGGTCTGTGTGAAAGGGTCTGTACTTTGCTGATACTTCCCTTCCAAAAAAAAAAAAAAAAGGATTAAACTATAAAAAGAAGTATATAAATGCAGTAACAGATGATGTTGCAAAACTTCCAGGTCTGGCAGCAGATGGTGCCATTATATGAAGGCACACACGCGTACATAGATGTCTGTGTGTATACATATGATAAAGGGAATTGCGATACGTACGGGAGATCGACATCTCTCCTTCTCACGCATGCACGTGCATACGCACAGCGTTACACACAGAGCACCCGGTGGGGAGCTTGTCATAAGGCTTTTACCCCAAACAGGGATAAACCCATTACAAGCAAAGGTTGGCTGGAAATTAGGAAAAGATTCTTCTTTTGGTGGAATTACGTGTGTTGAATAACACTGTACGTACGAGTTGCATTCAGAAAGATGGAGGAGGAGAGGCAGTATCAGACTGTATGGCTTTAACCTCTTCTCCTGAGCCTGCACGCGCACTTCAGCTTGCAGCTGAGCACCATATGCTTTCCTACATAGTTGACATTAAAATTTATATAGTGGGATGTGTTACCTTGGAGTGTCTCGGAGCCGGTACCTCTTCCACACCGCTCCCCTCCTCTGCAGGTCACAAGGAGAGATTGAGCCTTTTAAAATAGCTTGCAGTTACCGGAATTTGCAGTCTCATAACTATAAGTTTTCAAAATATATATTAGACGTACCTGCCCTTTCCTTCCAGACCCATAGGCTTCCCATTCTGACAGAGCTGCAGGGCCACCGCTTGCTGTGACGCAGCTGCAGGGCTCCAGCAGGCGCATTGCAAGGCTGGATGTAGCCATTTGCACCTCCTTGTGTTGTCCATCAAAATTCACTCTGGTTTGTGTGAACTCCTGGAGTAAGAGCAATGGAGGGCACAAAGGTGAAGTCGGGAATTTACTGAGTTTTCTTTTTACTCTTCTCTGGCTCAAGAAGAAACGAATGTGATTTTCAGCTGAATCTGACACCAAAGCATTTGCTTCAGGCTTCAGGCACATCTAACATGTCTGGTTTTATGGTAAGTAATGGGAACTAATAACGTTGAGTTTCACCTCTGCCTAGAAAGCAGCTATTTCAAAATAATCCCAGCAGCCAGCCTCCTCGGTGCACGCCTCATTCTGCAGATCTTGTTATTAGGAGCAACTCGGTTGTGTGGGAGAGGCCTGCTCTGACCCCCAGGTGCCCCCGTTGTGCAGGGAGGGGAGAATCAACCCTGCTGCAGCCCGGCTGAATGCACCGGGGATGGGCTTCTCTAGCGTGATGGAGCTCTCTGCTGTCCCTCACTCTCTCTGTCCCAGGATGGCTGTTTGCTCTCAGCGAGAGACCGAGCCTCACAGCTGCCTGTCCGCTTGGGTTTTGGTGCTTTGCTGTGCAACCAAAACCCATGAAACCCACCAGCAGGCAGCACTCATGATTTTGAATAGTAAATACAAATCTCTCCTCTCCCTCTGTGTCTCTTTCTCTGTTATTAAGCTGACAGGCACTTAGCCAATTACCCAGTCGTAGTCTCAGCTGTATTTATGGAGGGGAAAGAGACAACGTGCACAGCTCCTGTCTTCAGGGCTTCAGCTGAGCCTCCCTTGCGTGCTGTAGAGTTTTCCCTTATGTGAGCTGCTTAAGACGCTTGGGGAAAGAAACCAGTGACAAAGATGAGTTACGGGAGGGGAACGTGGAAAGCAAGGAAGGGGGCTGCTCCCCTAAACCAGAGGCGTGGGCAGAACTTTCAATGTTTGCCATTAGTTTTGTGTTTAAATTTGGCAGAACCGCGAGTGCCTTTGTTGAAAGAGGTCGCGTTGGGTGTGGAATGCGATGGCTACGGGGACACACTCTGTCTTTTTGGCTGTGACAGGGCTGAGAGTCAGAAACTGCAGCGACAGACTGTGAATCTGTGCCTTGAAGTACGGGGCTGTGTGTACGTGGGGGATGTAGTGTGAATCTGTAACTCGGAGCCAAGAGCCACCCCTAATCCCTGATGCATTGCGCCTAGAACATACAGCCTGCGCCAGCTCAAGTGTTTACTCCAAACAGCAAAATTTAGGCGAATAGAGCTGAAGTGTTCTGTGAATATTTTCATGAATGTTAAAAATGAATTCACTTTGGCTGCAGCTGTGCTTCCTTTGTGTGTGCTCATGCATCCTTTTTTGTTTTCCTCTCTCCCCCGTGTATAATCTGAGTGGATGAGTTTTCTTTGCCCCAGCGTTCATGTACAGAACATTTTAAACAGGTTTGTAGATGAGGAAACAAGGTTCTAGCTGCAACTTCGGCAGCTGGCAGCCCATGGCTGTGCAGATCTGCAGGCACGTGCCCTTCTCTCCCCAGGCACTAACTCGGTGCATATGCTGTGATGCTCTTGATATGTATTTATATAGGATGTTGCTTGGGGAGCATTGGACATGGTCCTTGCAACACCTCATCAGAGCCTGAGCGTAAAAGCAGTGGAACAAGCAAGATGTGGAGCTGATCGCAGCTTGAGCCACAATAATTTATGTGCATGTGACAACAGAAAATTACCTTTAAACTCTGCACCCAACCAATCAATCTTGCAGCAGCCTGTTTTTGCTAGGAAAGGTGCCTCAGGCCAAGCCTATCAAGCTCAGAAAAAGAAAGGTTAAAATGTTCTACCATCATAATCTCTTTTCGTTTGGAGGAGAGGAGCCACAGTGACAAAGCCAGGCTGACTCCTTCACGATGAGCCCCTTCCCACCCCCCAGCTCAGATTCCCAAAAGGAGTCAGCAGGAATTTCTGTGGTCTGATCCCAACTTCATCTTCTCAGGGAACAGAAAGCATGTGATGGAGGGGACCAAGCACCAACAGGCTTGCTGGAATTAGAAAGCGCTTGAGAGAGGAAAAGCATCACCACGGCAAGGCAGCAACCCTACCGGATGGCTGCAGGTAGCACAGGGACTTCAGGAAACCCCTTTGGATCCAGGCTGTCCTCTGAGCCTGCAGCAGAGGGACGTGGGAAGCGATTAATCCCTGCAAATTACTGTCCCCTCCTTGCCAAATACAATATAACATGATCCGTAGTCTCCCCCTCTGCAGCTATGGAGCACGGAGCCTGCGCCAGCTGCAGCAGTTGTTTATTGGAGCCCAGTGGTATTCAGGCCCCCTCCTTGTGTGAGCTGTGGCATGTGTGGTTTGCTGGAGCCTTGGTCCCTTGAGAGCAGGCGCATTTATTAACAGTTCCCTTGGGCTAAAGGACAGTGAAGATGGGCAGGGAATGCTGCACCCTCCTTTCCTTATCTCCTTCCCCTTCTTGTTTGCAGCTTGCTATTTCTCAGATGGACTCTATCCTCTGTGGGTTTGCTGGAGGACGTAGCCCATTTTGAAAGCTTGGCAAATGCAGCCCCTTGTAATGGCTTTCCCCCTCAATTTTCCCACTGCAGGCTGTTTTCTGGAATGGATCACCTCAGAGTGAACAGAACCATGCCTGTTTATTTAAAGCCAAAAAGGCAGAAAGTATAAACATTGAAAAGTGTGCATAGTCTGATCCTTTCTCACTTGTATGCTACATAAAGCAGCCATGGTTTTGGACAGCAAATAATTCAGGGCAGTATGCTTTAAAGTGTGCGAAGTCTGTGCAGCAGTAACAGGTGCTCCTATCCTAATGAGGGACAGAAAAGGAGTTGCCTCCTTCACCAGCTGAATTCACTCTTTAGGGCCTTCTGCTATTATACCTACTGCTTGCTGACACTTGGAGTGTGCGAAGAGCAGATGCAGCACCTCATCTGCTTCCTTCCACTGCCATCCTTGGGTGTCTTCTGTATCCAGGACAGGGGGAAGGGGCAAGCATGTATACAAATGTTTGTCAGGTGGGACAGGAAGGATGGGCAAGTTCATCGGGGGACAGAGGTGGCATATCTTCATCTGTTTCCCCTCATGAATCCTGTACACAGCTCCCTCTATTTGGCATGCTCCCCGACCCAGCCTGTGACCTTGATGAAGCTGTCTGTCACATCTCTTCCATGCTTTCTCCACCTCCCCTCCCTCTCCTTTGCTTTTTCTCTCTGTCAATCCATCTCTTTCTCACCCTTTGCCCTTCCTCAAGACACGCTTTTACTCCTGACTCGAGCCACTTCTTTCTCTTCTTTGTCTTCCTCTCTCTTTGCTCAGTTGTCATCTCCTTCAGACTTCCTTCTTCCTGGACCTGGGTGCAAGACTGGGGAACTGGGGGAGAAGCAGGGGAGAATGGGGGAACAGCATGGAGGCTGTGATGCTCTGGTCTCTTCTGCTTTAGATGACAGACTGAGCTCTGAGCTCTTTCGTGGAGCCCAGCCACTCAGTTAGCCACTGGTCTTCAGGCTGCGCCTGCGGAATATTCCCAGGGCATTTATTTTCTGCTCCAGCGCAGAATGCCTGATGCCTGTTTGTCCTCAGAGTGAGAGTAGAGGCTGTGTCACGAATAAAGCTCCTTATTTTCCTAACAGGAATGTAGTCACATCCCAGTGATCTGCTGCCCCTGCTTTCAATTGCAACCCAAGTTGGAAATGAGTGGAAGAATGGGGCGGCTGACAGGCAAGAACTGAGTCTGCAGGCTTGCGTGAAAGCAGCTTTGCTGCAGTCTGCAGAAGACCACATTGCTCTGCTTCTTTCACGTGCTCTGTGGTTCTGCTGGTAGAAGATAAAAGGGTGCAGAAGGTTTGATTTTTTCCATCCCGTCATGTCCTTCTTGGGTGAGAAATCTGACACTTCTGCATGATGCTGATTTGGGGAGACCCAGATTGGTGCTGGGGTACAGACCTGACCTTACACAAGCGGCAAGGAAGACAGATGCACTTAAATAACAGCAGCAGTGCAATGCTGTGGAAAGTCCTCAGTGTTTAAAGTGCCAAACCTCTCTGGCCATGAAGAGAAGCAGTTTGTCTTTAGCTATTGAGTTATGATAATCTCAGACAGATTTGTCCATTGTAGGAGAGGCTTTGCAGAAACTCTGGAGGCACCTCCACACATTTGGCAGAGAACCACAAGATGCTAAGAACTAAAGCCAGCTGCTGATGCTTTGCATGCATGGCCCTCAGTGCTAGTAACCCTTTTTTATCCTGCGGTACCTCTGTTTTGTGGGACTGGGTCTCCAAAGCCTTTGTGGCAACAAATTCAACCTGGCTGCCTTTACACTTAAGGGAAACCTGAGCCTGGCATCCATAATCAGGAGCAGAAGGTGCTGCCGGCAATCTGTCTTCCGAGCACTGCATTAAACCCATTTTAGCTCTTTCAGCTAAATATCAAATTATCTGTCCACCCACACATCCTCCCCCCTGCATCGACTGTGCTTAGCGATGGGCCATCTGTAGGACTTCCACCAGGACAAGGGGGTCCACAGGGGTTCTTGCGTAATGTACTTTGTGCGTGTTTGTTGGCCTTTAGAGTGGCATTTCTTCCCTTCCTATTACTCTGGCTGCTCTCCAGTACTGGCGATGAATCAGAGGCATGCAGGTCTATCCATTTGAAAAGTGTGTCCCAAGGTGGAGCAACACACAGCTTCCTTCTCACTTGTGTTAGGAAGAGGTGCTTAGATGCAGGCCATGTGGGTCAAGGACCTTGAGCATAATTGGGACAGTCAACCTTTTAACTGACCTCTTTTTTCCTTGCTTAATTCAAAGCAGGACCTGTTAGGCCTAAGGAAGAGAGATCTAAGCATGAGGTGTCATTAATGACATGTAAGCATGTAAGATGCAAAAAGAAAGGAATAATGTTTTCTGCAGGAGAATGCAATGAGGAATGGTTTTAGACTGCAGCAAGAGAGATGGGCAGAATGTCAGTAAGAACTTTACTTGCAGTAAAGACAGCAAAACATTGGATCAGATTGCTTTGGGAAGCTGTAGCTCCATCACTGGAGGGCTGTAAGGACAGACTAGACATGTACAAAGAGTGACAGATGCCACAAATGACGAAGTAGAACTGATCCATCCTTCACATAGAGGAACAGACTGGATGGTTCCTTTGGGTCTCTTCCCCTCTGCTTCTCTGTGCATAGCCTTTGGGCTCAGAGGATGGCAGGAGCTCAGCAGAAAAAGATCTGAAGGAGGAGAGGAGCTTCCTCCTCTGGAAGGAGCCTTGTAAACCTGGCCAGGAGGTCCTTGTCCATTTCTCCTGCTGCAGCTGCCCTTCTCCTTTCCATCCCAGGAGCACAACATGCTCCGAGCCATCAGTAGTTGGTGCCTCTCCAGTCCATGCATGTTACACTAAAACTGTCTGGCAGAAGGGGCAAGAATCAATATCAAGACTGTTCTTAAAACCAATTTTCTGTTGGAGGGATACATATCTGTTCCTCATCTGCTGCCCTGGGAGAACTGTGGGACCTAGAGGATATTCTACTACAGATGTGACGGGAAAAATGAGTTGGAAGTTGCTTCTTAGTGGAGAAGTTTGAAGTTGTCACTGAATGTTCACCTCATAAAGCTTTGTCATGTTCTGCTAATGAATTGGCGCCTTTCCCTGCTGTGAAGTCATCTCTGTGCTCTGGGATCTGAACATGTGAGACTCAGGGTCTGCCTGAGGGGTGGTTGTGATAGTGTTATGAGTGCTGCTGGGGCCTTTCACTATGGGGGAGGTAGCATGTGACGTAAGGCACAAAGTCTTGCATCCACTGCCGTGCCTCAAGGCAGAGATTTGGGTGGCTTCCAGGGACATCTCAAGCAACCAGAAGGCTCAGTGCAATGGGGATGCAAGGGAGCACAGGAAAGGATGTTTGGGGAGAGAGAGGAGCAAGTTAAGAGAGGAAGAACTATCCAAGAGTGGGAGGAACAAAGTGAAACAAATCTTGAGGGCCTGCTGTAAAGCTTGGATGGATGTCCTTTGTTTTAATCTTTCTCCAGCTGTAGTGACCAGGTTGTTACAAACCTGGTCAGGCAGGCTGCCAGAGGCAGTCTCCATTGCTCACCCATCGTCCGCTCTCGTCCCGTCTCCGACTCGTGTTTTCTTGTCAGCATTTCTTTCCTACAAATCGATCCCTTCTTGGCTCATCCCAGTGATTTTTAAGCATAGAGAGAAACTTCCTCTTGGCGAGTGAGAGATAATCAAGCTGAATATTACCCATCTCTGAAGTGCAGGCAGTCTGTGAGCAGAACCAATGTCAATATCTTGGCAGATGCTGTTTTGCATTGATTTATTTTCTCTTGGAGTAGGCTGGATGGCCTCAAAGAAGGCAGCACGGTCTCCTGGCCAAGCCCCAAAACATTTGCAGGCAACATTAGCCTGCTTGATTCAGGATCAAGGAGCTGCTCTCCTCACTGTCTGGGGGTAGAAGACTGTGGTGTCAAACTCACAAATCCGTCCTTTACTCTGGTGTTCACACCGGTGCTACTTCTTGTGCCGAGACAGATCTTGGGCTCTGAGCAGCAGCTCAGGGTGCTGAGCTAAGCCAGCCTCATCTGCTGGCTTAATGGAGCAAGAAAAGAGCCGTCTGTGCTGCTGCTGGGGCAGGGAAGAGCAGCAGGGGACCTGCCCAGGGGGAGCTTGCAGCACCGGGGGTTTTCCCTTGTGGGAAACCTGGATGTGTTGAGGAAAAGGGAGAGGAAACTTCTCTGTGAGCAGGGAGGGCCTCCAGCAGAGCAGGCAAGGGGGCTTTCAAAACCACAGCTAAAGAGAAACCATGTGTATGATCTCAAGTAGCAGACAGCTGTGTACAAAACCCGGCCCCTCTGGCACCATCCCCTTTCCTCAGCTCCCTCCCAGCCCCTCAGCTCCCAGCCCGGCTGAGCCCATCACAGCTCCTCTCCCCCCACCTTGCTGCTTTCATGCTAGAGCAGCACTGACACATCTCCAGCTCTGCAGTCTCCCTGAGGGCCTGGCCAGATGCTGATTGTCTTCATGCCCAGTTGGGGACAGCAGGAATTGTTATAAAATAGCATCGATTCCTTGTGCAGTGCAGAGAAAACTTTCCCATACAAGTCCATGCCTTTGCTCCCGGGACTCGCTGGGATGTCTCTCAAATGTCACAGTACGTTTGCAACGGAGAGTACCTCTGGAGGCTTCCTGTGGGCTCAGGTCTTGATCCAGATGGAAAATGGAACGAGCTGGCTGAATCTTTCCTCGCAACCTAATTCTTTCTGTTTCTCCTTGTCATTTTTACGTGAACGGAAGAGGCTTGGGACTGAGATAGGAGAAGCTGCAGAAGTGAGCGGTTCAGATGCAGGAGAATGCTGTGCTGGGGGGAAGGAGAGAGGCCTGGAGCAATGGCTGAGCTGGGGAGCACAGGGCAGGGGCAGAACTGGGCTGAGGAGCTGGGGGCTACAGGTCTGCCATACTGTCATGTGAGGGTGGCACGTTAAGGGAGGACAAGCATTTCTACAAGACAGCAATATGTTTTTCCAGCTCCTTCTCCCCTTATGTTGCTTTGCTGTGGCAGGAATCCGTGCTACATTGAGGAGCCCAGAGGAACCTGTGCAGAACCCAGCTCCTGGCCCCCGGCTCCCTGCCCATAGGCACAGCTGAGCACGCAGCACCTGTGGGCAGATGGAGCCCTTTCTATTTCTCTAGCTGACGCCAGCTCCGTTTGTCCCCTGCTTCAGCTCTGTTTCAGCCCTAGGCACTGCGTGCTGCTGCTGGGGCTGGTGTTGGCACCAGCACATGTTCCTTCACTTGAGGGCCTGAGGCCACGGGACTGGTGCTGTGCTTGTACCATGCATTATGCCATCCGCTTCTGTTTGTGATTTCTGCCCTGTCCTTGCTTGTTCTCTGGTTTCCTTTGTGTTTATTATTCTAATTTATTGAGTTACCTGAAGTGTTGCTGCAGACACCAAGGCTGCTTTGCAGAAATTAACGATTGTGCATTCTGCATGGTGGTGCCTCCTGTAGACTTGGTTTTTATGTGATGGAGCTTAAAATATGCTCAGGGAAAATGAAAATGTTCACCTCTTATAAGCACGCGTAGATAAGTTGTTGTCAGATCTATGCCAGAGCACGTGGAATTACTTTAAGACTGTCTTGCTCAGTAGTCCCTGCCATTTCTGAACCTCAAAATACTTTAATTAATTTACCCTTTGTAACAAGTCACAGTTGGTCACTCCATTCTGCAGTGGGAGAAACTGAGGCTCAAAAATGAGATGTGCTTGAGCAAATTAGTGGCTGGCCAAAGACAGCTTGATTTATAGGCGCTCTTCAGGGTTGTGCTAGGTAACAGGCTGCTGCACCAAGATACTGCATGAAAGTCTCCTAGTATGTTCTGGGCTGCATTAAAAGAGGAGTGGCCAGCAGGGAGAGAGAGGTGATTGTCCCCCTATACTCAGCTCTTGTGAGGCCCCATCTGGAGTACTGCGTCCAGGCCTGGGGCCCCCAGAACAAGAGCTCTTGGAATAGGTCCAGAAGAGGGCCACTAAGAAGATCAGAGAGCTGGAGCACCTCTCCTATGAGGAAAAGTTGAGGGAACTGGGCTTGTTTAGCTTGGAGAACAGAAGACTCTGAGGGAGACCTCACTGTGGCCTTCCAGTACTTAAAGGAAGCTTATAAACAGGAGGGGGAATGGCTGTTTATGATGGTGAATAGTGACAGGACAAGGGGGATGGTTTTAAACTAAGACAGGGGATTTAGGTTAGACATTAGGAGGAAGTTTTTCACACAGAGGGTGGTGACGCACTGGAGCAGGTTGCCCAGAAAGGCTGTGGATGCCCCATCCCTGGAGGCATTCATGGCCAGGCTGGATGTGGCTCTGGGCAGCCTGGTCTGCTGGTTGGTGACACTCCCTGTGGCAGGAAGGTTGAAACTAGATGATTACTGTGGTCCTTTTCAACCCAGGCCATTCTGTGATTCTATGATAATATAACAGAAAAGTGGGGGATGCTCTCTTCTCAGTTGTAGTCAGAAAAGCCCAAGCTGGCAGTTCCAGTTCACTGGCAATGAAGGTAGATGCAGGGAACATGCTGCCTCTTTTGTGTTCCTGAGAAAGTCGCTGATAACGGCTCACACTCAGCTCCCAGTGCATGAAATGGAGATTCTGGTCCAAAGGATGAGCAGGATGGTGCAGAATGAGCCTGCATTCATGCATCTCTGTAAAGGATACAAAAGATAAAGATAGCAGTGTGGACTGTTGTGTTGTTTTAGATGTTCTTATTTGCTTTTCTGGTAAGGAATAAAGAATACCTAAAGAAATGGTTGTGCAGTGCCTAGCAGCTTGCTGGGCTCTGCTGGGAAGATCTAGATGAGGCCATAGGAGATGACAGACCTAAGTGTCATGGAGGTGTGCAGCAGGTCCTTTCAGGGGCTGTAAGTCAGTTGCGTGTGCCCTCCCAGCTCACTGGGAACAAGTCAGTTCCTTGATGTGTCCATGCCATATTCGGTGGCTCTTAGAGATCACTCAAAGGGGGAATGTATGATGCAGGGGGGAAATTTTAGCTGCTGGGACATAAGCCACTTGCATAGTGTGGTCTCTCCCTCTCTTGCCTGAATGCTTAAAAATCCTGCAGAGAGAGTACTTTTCAAACAGACTCTTAATTAACGTATGTGAATTTCCTCCCAAACAGAAGAATTTAGGAAATATCAGGTGATAGCAGAAGTCTTTTACAGCACTATCTTGCATTTCTTAATCGGCATTGTGTAAGAAAATAGAAAACCATCCTAAGTGGGCAAATATGCAAAATGACTTGCTGATATGAGAAATTTCTTCTGTGCCTTAGGCGGATTGTCTCCTGCATATGGTTAGAAACAAGAGGATTTGTATCACGGATGTTGGGGGAAGAGGTTGTGAAGAGGAGTTTTCTCATCACATATCAAGCAAACATTGGTATTGCAATTCACATAACTGCCTTGCACTCCTTTTGTGAACAGTGTTTGGCCTTGGTAATACATAGGTGGCTCCAAAAGTAGTGCTTCTTATTTATTCCCCTGGAAACTATAACAAAGAGCACAATAATGCTATTCAACAGAGCAAATTCTTAGCTACAGAAATCTATTTTTCTAAACAGTCTCCATTAGCTACGAATTTTCAGTTAGTGATGAACGAGAGCTGTACTTGTAAAAATCTGCATGACAGACATGACCCACTGTTTCACAGCTGCTTTGACAGCTTTGTTGCTATCAGAATGTTGCCCACGCAGTCCATCTTTCATTGACCCAAGCAGATGGAAATCAGAAGATGCAAAATCTGTACTATACAGTGGGTGTAGTAGGACAGTCCAGCCAAGACTGGCAACGTGTTCCACGGTCTTCCAAGCGCTATGGGGCTTGGTGTTATTGTGTTGCAAGAGAAAGACTGTTGTCTTCTCTGACCTGACCCTGGAAGGTTGAGCCTTCAGCTCACTCGGTGTCACAATGTAGTGGTTAGAGTTGATGGTTTGTCCATGTTCCAAGAAATGCAGCATAGTCACTCCTTAGTTATCGCAAAAAACAGCGCACATCACTTTACCCACCAAGGCCCGCGTCTCGAACATTTTCTTCAATGAAGAATTCACACATTGCCATTCCACGGACTGTGCCTTTACAGGGCATTTGCTTTCTCTGTGCTCTCCATTATTTTGTTTATTGCTGGGCTATCTACTCTGATTTGTTTCCTCCCGATAGCAGAAGGCCCCAGTCTTTTCAATCTCCCTTCTCACAGAAATTTTGCCAGGCCTCTAACTCAATGCTGTCACCTGTCCCTGAACCTCATTTATTTCTATTGCATCTTGCGCGGATATGGTGACCTGATGTGGAATATCGTATTTTGGGACAGCACTCTGCATGGCCTTGGTTTTTCTCTCAATCTCCGTGCAAATTGTCATCGTGTTTAGGTTTTTTGCCAGTTCCAAGCAGAGGATTTTCAGGACTTTTCCATATACATCTGGAGAAATCTTCTTTTCTGAATGATTGCAATTCATGTAGAAGCCAACAAGATATCTCAGATTATTTTTTCCAGAGTGTGCATCACTCTGTGTCCTGTTCCTAGTCAGAGCTCTTGCATAAGGCAACACGTGTCTGAGCAGAATATCTTTTTTTTTCAGTTTTTTGTAAGCCAAGTTGCTGCACTGCCTGCTTGCACTCGTGTTTGATGGAGTCAGAGTCTACTCTTCTGTTTTTTTCCTTAAAATTCACTGTTTTTTTTTTAGCAGTCTTCTTGCCATCCCTGCAGGAAGGGTCCTGCTGCAGGGCATAATGCTCCTCTCATCACTCAGGCAGTTGCCTCTGAGGCAGAACCTGGCAATTATCAAAAGACACGTGGCAGACAAGAAGTGAAGAAGAAGAAGGATGTATCCAATTGAGACTGCAAGTGGAGTTTGGGATGGCAGATTGTAATTAAACTAATCAGAATTCAGACATGACTGCCATCTTCGCACCCGGCACTATTGAGAAGTGTCAAGCAATCTTTGATTATAAACGGTCTCTTCCTTTATACTCTTATCATACTAAAGATGTTGTCCAAGAATGCAGTGTCTCATGTATTAAGTCCTATGAGGCTAAAAGGTACTAAATAGCTTCTTTTGCCAGAGAACCAAAGCCACCTGTACAAACCCTCTGTGGGTGAGCACAATAACATCCCTAGAACTCTGCTTTTCTGCAGTTTTTCTGTATTTTTCAGAGGCCATTACTTTTTTTTTCAGATGGAAGTAGGAAGCAGCAATATTCAGGTGGAAGAAGCAGGCATGGAGGCTGCTGAATGAGGCGTAGCCATAGAAATCAAGAGATAGAAAAGGAGAGGTATCAATACAAGCTTCCTTACCGCAAATGCTTTTAGGCTTGCCTGTTACTTGATCACTTCTTGTATGTAATTACTTCAATCGAACTTTCTTTGAGCTGTGTTATTTCATACAGAACAAGAAATCCATTTGCCTTGTAAGAAACTTCTGAAACCATGTGGCTGACCTCAGTTCCCAAAAGAGTCCAGTGGAGAATTCAAACATACAAAGGAAAAACGCTTGCGCAAAGTACAAGAAAATTGCTTGGCATGGTTGTGACCTGAAATACGCCCTAATAAGATGCTGGTTGCAAAAGCTGAGATCACGTGATACTCAATAGTAATCCAGCTGTGAATAGTTGATTCACTGTTTTTTCCTCTATTTAAACTGGGAGAAAAAGTAAGGACATTCTTAGTATGTGTTAGTGAAGAGCAATAGATTTAGGTATGGCTCTGTAGGAAGAGCCCCTAGTGCTTTTGCTCTCCTCTCCCAGCCTGTTGTGTTTTAGTACAGGAAATGCATGTTGGTATATGCTCTCCCAAATCTTTAAAATCTGATAGGTTGGCAATAGTAGCAGACTTCAAGAACTCTCTCTGACCTTTTGGGAAGAAATCAGTCTCCTGTATGACCAAGGCACTACGTTCTTCCTTCTTTCTGGAAGAGTGCAGTTGCAGAGTCCTTTTGGATAATCAAGGCTCCAGCTCTTGATGAAATAAAACAGCTTTTTATAACAACAGCACCTCTTCCCACATCTCCTTTCCTCCCAGAGAGCAGTTTACCTCCCACCACGTCTCTGTAAGTTCCGTGTTTGTTCCTCCAAAACATTTTACAACTCTTTAATGAGACACGTATCTCCAATTTACTACTATTTAAAAGGGTAAGCAGTTAATGTCATAAGACTGAGAATGCCTGGTAATTAATTATTAACTCCAAGGACCTAGCTATCTCTCTAACCAGCCTTGTCTCAAATAGCATCTCTCTCCGTTAAAACCTCTGTTCACAGTAATTAATTAGGAAGGAGGAGGAGCATTGTGGAGTCTGCCCAGCCAAGTCTAGCTAACACCAAGTGCAGCTCTGCCAGGCTGCCCTTTCATCTGACTGTCTAGCACAGGCATCATGGGAAAACAAATTTGCGTGGCCCCTCATGCACTCCAGCTTTGTCTAACAGCGACTTCTGCAAATAACTCAACAGGATCCCCTCTACTCCCTGCTGCCAAAGTACGAAGCTGGTTGGGATTGTCCCCATCTCTGGAAGGGCAGCCTGTCCTGGGAAAACTGCAGCCATCAGCCATCAGTACTCCTGCTGTGCTCCCCGAGAGTGCAGCATTCAGAGCTGGAAGCAGGTTTGCATGACTGGCCCTCAGCACCTATGCAGCATCCTGTAGCACTTGGCTCAGGTTCTGCTCTTTAAACAGCATTTAGCCTAGAGTTTTGGAAGCAGAAATGATAGTGTGTTGGGAACAGATGTTTGTTAAGCATTATGCAGTGCCTTATGCAGAGATACAGAGCAAGATGATTGAGGTGAGAGCCTGTGGTTTGCAACGGGAATGTGCTGAAAGCATTAGCAGTGGGTTTACAACTTCAGGTCGAGCTGGCTGGATACAGGACTCTCACCTCCTCAGTGAGAAGTTTTAAATACAGACAAATCCAGATGCAGCAGGCCCAAAGATAACACCAGAGATGGCATGACACATGGGAGAGCAAGAGTGGGAAACCCATGGTGTGTTTTCTACACTGCTGACTCACTGTGTGAGAGTTTTGGCATCCTTTTTCCACTTTCTAGACTTCCCTTTCCTTATCTACTCTTTGACAGGGATAAAGATGCTTAACACCTTCCAAAACTGCCTTCAGCGCTGTGAAGGAAAAGTGCTAAATAGCACTGGGGAAAAGCAGGGTTGCTTCATTGTCTCACGGCCAGATTTCACTTTGTTTAGCTACTTAATTGCCTCTGTATTTTCAGCTAGAAGAGGTATTCTTCAGAGCTTCCTTAAACTGTCTTGTGGTGCATCTGTGCACTGCTAACAAGCGAGGCTTTTCAAGTCTAAAGGGAGATGCCCTTCTGTGATGACTGAAGTGATCGCTCATTGTTCCTTTCCCATCTCCCAAAGGTGCTGCCAGGCTTTAATGAACTATTCATCAAGTGCTTTGAGATCTTTTGATGGAAGCAGTCCAGGCTAGTACATGATTCTCACTGCCAGGGAGAGGATGACATCCAGCCATTTGCTGATTGCCTTCATCTGCAGTCAGTAGCCCCTTTCTTTGGATGGGGGAATCCAGCAGCACAAACCCTGCTGCAGACTTAACATGTGAACAAATAGGAAGCCGTAACTCTGTCAGGTTCTTTTATTGCAATGTTTTTAATTGGCTAGATCTGTGGAAAGGACAGGCAGGTTGGGTCTGAGATTTCTGTGGGTTTTTTTGGTGCGTGGTTGTTTGTTTGTTTGTTTGAGTCAGGGCTTGCCTTCCTGTTGTGGCTCTACTGCACAGAATAGGCTGTTTCGCCAACTGCTCCGAGTCTGATGCTGAGTTGATCAGAACTGAGCTTTTGTATGCATGGCTGTCTTCTGTGCAGTCCTTGTAATTTTACCTCTGTAATAAAGTTCTGTGCATAGTGAGACTCGAGTGCATCTGCTGTGCCAATAAATCCTGTGGCCTCAGCATGGGATCCCTTGTCTCTGTGTGACGATGAATGGTGAAGCAAGTAGAGATGGACACATCAGTGAGGGGGAAGTCTGAACATCATGCAGATGTCTGCCCTGCCTGGACATACATCTACCTGTTTCATAGTGCCACGTTATTTCTGTGTCACATTTTGAAAAGGCTGAACCTCAAGCAAGACAATACATTTCACTCCTGCTGTCACATACTCCTTCCCTCCCCCTGCTCCAAGCAGCCTGTTTCTGTGTGCTGGAGGAGCCTCTCCTTGCTCTCTCACTCCACATAGCCCTGTTTCTTCTTTCCTCCTTTTTGCTTCTCTTTCTAATTATCCTTTTCATCTTCAATTTCCTTTGTTTGTTTAACCTCTCCCATCTCATTCAGAGAAACACATTCTATTTCTCTCTCCTCCTGGCAGTGCCATTTCTGTACTCGTGTGCACAAGTTTCCCCAACCTCATGGGCTTCAGTTACCCTTCTCCCATAGCTGTCTTCTTTGTAAAGTGCTTTGAGGTTCCTTTTTTCCTGCCACGGCCATACCTTGTGAGTCAGAGCTACGAATCCTTATCCCTTTTGGCTGGGCCCTGAGTCCAAAGAACAAAAGGGAGAATCTTCCTTCAAGGAGCTTATGCTCTGAACAGCAGGGATAAGAGGTGAGAGCAGGCAGCGAGTGCACAGAAAGCACGAGATACTGCAGGTCAGCGTGATACTGACAGCCAGGCCCTACAGAAGTGCCTAAATGATATTATTCCCACTTCCTTTTCTCCTTCTGCTCTCTTTTCTATCCTTTTAATCACCTCTGGGTTGTCTTTTTCTTCTGTCCTAGAGATTATAGGGCTTTGTCATTTTGTCTCCAAGCAAAAGCAAAGGGAGAGAGCGCAGAGTGTTTTCATTAGGCCAGGGGCTGGAGGGAAGGAGCAAGCCGTGGTATATGCTAGCTTTAATCTTTATGGTAATACTTTGGTAAATATCTGCTGTTCTTTCTCTCCTGTCAGTGTGGCAGCCTGTGAATGATATGGAGTTGAGATGAGGGGAAGAAGAGGGAACTGCCGAGAGGATTAGAAGGTTAAGATAGGATTACGAGGTCAGAATGGAGAAAAAAAGAGAGAGAGAGGGAAAAGAAATAGCAAAAGAAAGGAAAAGAAAATGAAGTGTAGTAGTTGCGATAGTGGAAAGTAAGGCAAGTATACAGGGTACTGGAGAAGATGAGACTTTTATGAATGGGTCGATGAATTCAGAGGTCCTGGAGTCAATAGTCTCTCTAAAATGATTTATTGAACAGAAAATCATTTGTTCCATGTTGCTCCACAAAGGCTTTTCTTCTTCTTCGCTCTGGAGAAGGGGTCTGGCAGGGATATACAGACACCACAGTGCCCGGCAGCCCTGCTCAGCCAGGAGGACATAGCAGGAGTGATTGTCAGGAGAGGTGCGTGAGCCACCACAGCTACACCGGAGGAGCTGGAACTGGGAAAGTCCTTGCTCAACTCTGACAGCCTGCCTCCTTCCCTCGTGGTCCTGCTGTTCGGTGCCCTAGTTTTAGGCAGCCTCCTGCTGAGAGTGATGGAAAGAAAGTGAAAAAGGTGCAAGTGCCTGCTTCCTTGAACTGCTCTGTTCAAGGAACAGATTTGGGACTTTGAAGGTCAGGGCAGTTTCACTCCTGCTTTTGGTTGGTGTAATCAAAAGGAGAGAATGGGTGAACCATGTCTGGACTCAGAAGGAAGTGACCCAGACCATTGCACACATTTAATAAGTTTGGATGAATTAAACCAAACAGGTCAAATGTCTGATCTGCCTCTTCTCCTCTAAAAAATAATGAAACGAGAAGCTAAAAGGAATGCGGCATTGGGTTTGGTAATGAAGCTCTTGGAGTCAGGGCAAAATGAAGGCCTCCCTCGCTCTGCGTAAACTCAGCAATGCATCCAAAGCATTCACACCTCCAGCGATGCTAGTGGAAGTGTGAGTGTTCCATCTCTTTTTGCATGTCACACAACATAAAGATGTGGAAGCTGCAAAATGGCTTCCAACCCCTGGTCAGCAAGTGGGATGCAGCAGGTGGGGAGCTGAGTGCAGTCTGTGCACACACGTGGTTTCCCAAGCAGTCTGTGGGGCCTGGTGTGTAGTCTGCCCTGTAGGCTCTGCTGCTACATTAGCAGGAGTTCTGAAGAAGGCATGGATGCCTTTCTAGAGACAGGGACTAGAAGGGAACACACCACTTTCTCTGCTGTAGGCTCAGTGATTTTCACAACTGAAGGCAGCCTGTAGCCTTTACGTTATTTTGTATGATGCTGTTGTTTGACACTGCCTGGACATGTAACACTTCCCAGCACTCGAGAAACAGAGAGGTGTAGTCCTCCTTCAGTTCTCTCTGTGGGCAAAAGTGAGGTGGTCAGGGTGGTCAGTGTGGGTCTGTGAGGAGCGTTTCTCCTCTCTTTCTGTTTTCTTCCCCTGAAACAGGTTCTACTCCTTTCAGGGCATGTGGTCACTGCTTGTCTCTCTCCCCAAAAGGAGTGAAAGCTCATTACAGCTTTTTGCCTCTTTTCAACCTTCCTTCTGCATTCGCTCTTTGGAAAGCTTGAGGCAGCAAGTCCTGTGCTCTCTTACATCTCTGATACAACTCAGTCTTTCTGTGGAGCAGGGTAAGATGCCTGCTGTCAGCAAAAGTTGGGATGCTCATAAAATCCGGGCACCTTTTCTCTCTACATTCACAGCCCTTCTGACCATCCCTTTCCCTCTGCCTCTGAGCCCTTCCAGTCCTTCATTTGTGCCCTTGCTTTCTGAAGTCACTCTGTAATGTGTCACTTTTTGGAGGTAATGCTGAGTGCAGCCTCACTGAAGCAGGGGCTTTTGCTTTCTTGGACTGTGTTCTCTCAACTGGTTAAGATCTTCAGAGGTGCTCATGGGCTTTTATGTAATTTCCATCTGCATTCAGACAGCCAGACTTCGTTTCGTTTTATTTTCATTTAACAATAAGCTGCTTTTCCTTAGCTCTAAGTTGCAAATTATCAAAAGTCATCAAACTCTATCCATTGAAATTAAATATATAGTCCCTAATCAAATCCAGGTCAGTTAATCTGACTGGCTGCAGAATGGTCCCAGGGCAGGACTAGGACAACTGCTGTATATACAGGGGTAGGAAATTCTTTGATGTATTTCACTAGGGGCCACACAAGACATTTCTGATATAATGTGATTGTTCAGACGAATGCCTAAGCTGCCTTGGCTCTGTATATTCATCTTTAATTACTAAAATAGGACAGATAATTCATAACCCTTGAGGTCTTTATTTTCTGACAGTGAAATTCAATGTATGCTTGGCCAAGGGGGAGAAAGGTAGATTCCAAGAGCAAAAGAACAAAGTGAGAGGAGAGGATGAAGAAAGCGAAAAAAAGAGATATTAAAATAAAAAGCATTCTGGAAATACGAGGGAGAATGAGAAGTAAATGAAGAGGCAGCATAGAACAGCCTAATGGTTAGTTGTACATCCTTTACTGTGAGGAACAGGACTACATTAAACATTATCATGTTGTTGCTTGTTATCAAATGCAACTAGATGCACTGATCTTGATGGTTCTTCCACTTCTGTGTTTTGGGGAGAGGTGTAATGACAATTTTAAGATAGGCACTTTATATAGGGGGAATGAGTGACAGTCCTTCCTCCAACAATCTTGAATTGTGTATGTGGTTGCATCTTACTAGCAGAGCCAGTTGTCAAATAATAGCATCTTTGAGGATGTGTTTTCACAGAGTTTGGAGGACGAGGTTCAGAGGAGATGAGGGATGGAAGGGAGAAAATAAAAGCAGACAGAAGAAGAAAATACAGATAAGGAGGAGAGACTGAAATCACAAACTGACTGCAGTAAAGTCAGAGGGAATTAAGACAGACCACCAGGTAACAGCAGAAGGATAGACATCTAGATCCCAGCAAGTTGAGAGGCAGTAATGTTGATGTCCTATTGCTAGGTCACTGCCAGTCAGTATAAATGCTGCTGTACATTCGCAGCCAAAGGGGCTTAGCAAAGCTAATGAGCAAGGAAAGAATGAGGGACTGGGGAAGGAGAATTTCTCTCTTAAAACTGGCTGAAGAGGATGTCTCTGTGCGAAAGGATTTGCAAGGCAAAACAGCACACACTAGTGCAATAAATAAGCCGAGCTAGGGAGACAGTGAAGAGAGGAACGGGAAATCAGGTTGTAGTAAGGAAAAGGGAGACCTGGCATATTTGCCCTGTCTAAATCTGCTCGGTCCTAGTAATTAGAAAGAACATACTGAGAGTGCTCATCAGAGTTGCAAGTTTAATGACTCAAAATTACAGCAGCCTGACATCCATTAAGCCAAAGCATTTGTTTTGGAAGTGTCATTTTTCATGAGGGAGCACTGTCAAAGTGCTGCCCAGTCTTATGCTGGCAAAGCTTTTAATGGCAACCCAAGACTGATGTGTCAGGAGCATACAGGGCAGGAACTAGGCAGAGCCAAGTTTGAGAAACTGAGGGGTGAACGAGTAGAGATGCAGCAGCGCAGGAGAGGGATTGGTAGGATTAGGCAAAAGCATACCTTATACGTTCCCCTACTTGGGCATTGCTGTTTGTGAGTGTTACATGCATCTACGTTTTTCATTTAAGGGAAGTGTAGTTTCTGCTTTGTTTCACTGTGCTTGGATGATGGCGTGAATTCTGTCACACTTAGGGGCTGCAGAGAAATATCTGTCCTTAGCCATGAGGAGCAAAGAAGGACCTGCTTTGTTTCTTGCCAGGGGTGGTGGTCATTTCTGGGCACAGAGGGGTTATGGCAGGAATCTACTAGCAGTGTTGTTCTGCCAGTCCCCAGCAAACAGCCATGTGCTTGCTCCCTGCCTTAGTTCCTCCCTGCAGCAGTGTGCAGGCAGCAGGATCTGTCCATTTCACAGGAAGGCTAATTCATGTGCGTGTATGTTAGTGAAGATGACTAACAATATTGCAGAAAAGCAAAGTCTTTAGAACAAGTCCGTGTGCTTTGAGTGACAGTACTTCTAACTGAGGTATGCTTGCAGACTGTGGCAGGGAGTAAACTGTTTCAATCAAAAACTAAGCCATGGTGAAAAACTCGCTGAGCTTCAGGTTGTGCAAAGACACAGGAAAATCCATCTACATTTTTCATCTCAATTTATCTCAAGCACTGAAGCATCATCAAGTCAGAAAACCACAAAATACTTTATGTGAGAGCCCGTGACCTGTCAGCATGAACCTGCAGAGCACATTGGGCATTTCAGCAGTGCTGGCTCTTGACAGCGAACTTGGAAGGACATCAGGTAAATTCATTAGAAACCAGTAGTTCCATTAGTGTTATAAGGAAACCTGTTTTCTGTGCCTCACATATCACAGCACTGTTGGGTACTGATGATGCACAAACAGTTTAAGTGCTTCTAGTAGGCGGATTTTATACCTTTCCTGCTGAGTACTTCCTTTGGTACTTGTTATGTTCCTCGGGTGCATAGCAATGTCAGTGTTTTAATACTAGCAACAGCAGTAGCTTACGTTTAACTTTTATCACTTAATCATTGATTTCTGAAATACGTTTCTGAATGTCAAAACTGTGGATTCCAGATCTGCTGTTTCAACCAAACCGAGGAAGTAGGTTTGGTTTTCAGTTGCTAGAGTTCAGGACCAGTCTTTTGACCAAGGACCTCCACCACTTGTTCCATGACCTAAGCCAGTAAGCAGGGGTAGCAGCTGCAGTCACTCTAACCAGTACTGATTATGCCAGTAAGTTAGTGAGAGAGAAGGAACCAAAAGGCTTGTGCGAGTTCACCTCATGTAGAGAAAGCATTCACTGCAAAATTTAGTGCCAATTCTGAACTTTTTCTGTATGTTTCTGAGTATTTCAACACTGGATTTATTCAGTCTGCTGCTGCCAAGTGTGTGCAAATTTTGTTCTACACACTAAGGGCTCATGTCACATCCCTGATGTCTGTATGTGTGGAGTTGTTAGAGCAAAAGACTCGTGATAATGCCTTAGGGCAGGAAGCGACAGCATGAGCAAAAAGTTTTGGAAGGCTGGCACAGGAGCTGAGGATTGGCCAAATTCTGCCTGCATCCCTACGAAGTGTTAAGTGACTGAGAGACAGCTTCTGCATTTCACCGAATCACAGAATTGCAGGGGGTGGAAGGGGCCTCAGGAGATCATAGAGTCCAACCGCTGTGCTGAAGCTGGTTCCCTACAATAGATTGCACAGGTAGGCATCCAGATGGGTCTTGAATATCTCCATAGAAGGAGACTCCACAGCCTCTTTGGGTAATCTATCCCAGTGCTCCATCACCTTTACTGTAATGCTCTTCTGCATGTTTGTATGGAGCTTCTGTGTTCAGGTTTTAGGCCATTACTCCACTATGCACCACCACAAAGAGCCTGGCCTCGTTCATTTGCCTCCCATCTCCCTTTAGATATTTATAAACATCAGATCCCCTCTCAGTCTTCTTTTCCCCAGGCTGAACAGACCCAGGTTACTCAGCCTTTCCTCATACAGGAGATGCTCCAGGCCCCTCCTCATCTTTCTGGCCTTCCACTGGGCTCCTTTCAGCCTCCAAGGAGCTCCAAATCTTTGGTTCCTATGGGACTGGGACCATGGCACCTGACTTCATTCCAAACAGAGGCAATCTTGCCTTACTTCTTTAATCACCTTCCTACTGAAGGTTGGCTGCTTTTTGGATAGGTTTGTATCCCATATATTTTCTCTCTGCGCCATCTGTTCACAGACTGGATTACAGTTGCTGCCAGTTAAAAAGCAGATTGCCTTGGCCCAAGGTCAGGATCGCAGCCCCAGTGCCCTGCCTGCCTCCCGTGGATTTACACGCTGCACAGAGGCAGCCTGGCTGCTGCTTGCCCGAAGTTCCCACCTACTACTACGGAGGGATATTCAGGTCCTTCCTCTTGTACCTTGCTGCCATCCTCCTGGCCTCTGTCCTCCTATATGCCCTACACTTGGCTCACTTTAAAGGCCAGGGAAAGAGAGGAGAAGGTAAAAGTACTGGCTGTCAGCCTTGATTTACCTCCAGTGACACACCGTGCTCAGACTTGTCAGCGCGCCAGCCTCAGCATATATCAGCTCTGCTTGCCAAATCATTTTGGTGACTTCTGAGAGATATTTGGGCCCTGCTCTGCCCTGCTGGTAATTCAGAGGCTGGCCTACTTCAAGGAATGGTGAGGAGGTGCTGAGCAATAGTGTATCTGTCACACCATCCTGCGTTTTATCTGACTGGCAGAAAAGAGAAGAGGGATTTGCAGTAGTGTGGTATTCCTCAGCCATGGTTGTGCCCTTCACAAAAAAAAAAGGGGCCAGTGCATTTGTTTATCAGGGCACAGTGGTATCCAGAGGGTCCTGGTGAATAGCAAGGAGATTCTCTGATCAATATTTATCTGAGGAGAGCAATGGAGCCACTGGCAGGCCTAACCCCAGATGCACCTGAACCATAGTATTGTACTTATGGCTGTACAGAAACTGGATGCACAAATCTCCACATTTCTTTTCCCTTTCCCTTTCCCTTTCCTTTTTCCTTTCCCTTCCCCTTCCCCTTCCCCTTCCCCTTCCCCTTCCCCTTCCCCTTCCCCTTTCCATTTCCCCTTCCCTTCCTTCTGATTGTATAGACTCTTTGCAATCTCTTCTTGATATTCTCTTCTTCCACCTCAGACCATCTGTAATTTGTTCTCTGTGTTTTGAGGGTGGTGCTGGGCCTCAATTGGCCTCTTTGTGGCAAATTGCAGGGCTGTGCTCCCTTGTTTGACATAGCACATTCCCTTATTCTACTTTCTTCTTCCAACTTTAAGTCACACGTAGTGTCAGTGCCACATCCTCCTGAGCTCTGTGAATCTCAAAGGGCTTTGTCCTTTCTAGATGCTCACATTGCCATATTCAGGTTCAACCACCCAAAGCGACTTCTAGACCTCCTGCACCCTGACCCGTCAC
The DNA here is from genome assembly GCF_987193195.1 of Phasianus colchicus. Classification (NCBI taxonomy): domain Eukaryota; kingdom Metazoa; phylum Chordata; class Aves; order Galliformes; family Phasianidae; genus Phasianus; species Phasianus colchicus. The sequence continues at coordinate 84,142,392 of NC_143436.1, forward strand.
ACTCTATCTCTACACCTCTTAGTCAACAAGGGCTCACAGCTCAGGCTGTTGTTGAAAAGCTGCTTGCTTTTCCCTTTCAATTCTATTCACTCCAGTCTTTTTATTACTCCTAATGATGAAAAAATCCTCCCAGTCACATACTCTTGTAATATGGAGGCTAGTTATTTTCTCCCTTGTATTATCCCCAGTCTGTTTCTTCCTCTGCCACATACAGAAAATCTATCTCTTTTTTTCTCTCAATGTTTCTAACACTTCTTCGTGTCTTAATCCTCCTTAGTCTTGATTATTTTAAGATTTGCTTCCATACTTCCTTGAAAGTCTTTCCCCTTTCTTTGGTCACCACAAAGTGGGCTTGCTGAAATCTCCCCTTTTCCTCTGCTAGTGAGAACTCATTCTGTTTGTGTGACTCATCCTGATGTCCTTTGGACTCGAAGTTCCTTGTCTTTGCCTTCATGATCCTACAAAATCCTGCTGGTGTTTCTAACTGAACTCTCACATTCCCTTTTTATAACAGTGGTATTGTCCCAATCATTTACCAACAGTATTTCTCAGATACAGCAACACATCACACTTCTGAGACCATTTCTTCTTTGTATTTTTACCTAACACTCCAAAGTGTTTCTCTTCTGCACTTTCTCAGTGTCAAAGGAGTAACCTTTCCTGCCTCCTTCACTCTGTGCCTTATCTTAGCCACTTCCCTTGGCACTAAGGGATTGCGTGCTCTGCCCTCAGCATTGCTGGATGGTGCTCAGTGACTTGCACACCCATTCAGTTGCCCTTTAATCCAACCATACTTGCCAAAACTTTAGTTTCTACTACCTCAGTAATCCACCCTGCTTATTTCAGCCCCTGCAAGAAGCTGGGGATGCCAGGCTGGGAGGTATGTGCCCCAGATTTGGGTCTCAGTGCTGGACGTGGCTGGATTAGGGATACTGTGGCAGTTGTGTAATAGCACTAAGAGGATTGCTGTTACCTTCCCAAGCGTGACTCAACTGAAACTTATTTTGGACGTAGGTGGGCAGGTGATGTGTCTCAAGAGGAATGGGAGGAAACAGATTCCTCATCTTTTTTTTTTGTTTTTGTTTTTTGTTTTTTTTTGGTTTGGTTGTTCTTGTTGCTAGCAACAAAGCACAGCATCCAATTTCTGGAGCAGAAACAATCCTGTTGGCCTGTCCTGCTGCAAGGCTGATGCAGGGCTGGGTGGGGAGCAGGAGGCACAGAGCTTGGCCCTCAGTGCAGGGCAGGCTCTGGCAGGGAGCAGGCTGTTCCCTCCATTAGCAATATAATTCAGGAGGCGACCAGGATGACCTGGATGGATTAATGAGGTGATTCCTCTGCACCTCATATGGCTTTGAGCTCTTGTCATTCAGCCTCAGCCCAAGAGGCCTGGCTCTGTGCTGAGGGGTTGGGGAGCACGGGGAGACCTGCTGCTGGTTGGAGTGGGGCTGGAGAAAGCCAATACTCTAATGAACCAGCAATGGCACCTAATCAATGTGTGAAAAATGGGTAATTCTTCCTAATGCCCTGTTAATGTTCTCGTAATGATCTGTCAGGGAACTCTGGCTAATTATCGTCATGGTAATTTGGCACAGGTTAGCCTGGGATAATGTGGCCCGAGTGACCAGGAGCACGTATTTGCACCCATGGCCTGGTGCTCTACTGCTCTCTCCATTTCCTCCCGCTCTTCCCCTGCTATCTCCCTTTCCTGATCACTGTTGTAATTAGGCAATTAGTTGATTGATTAGTTAATGTTTGTACAACACTTCAAACACGCATAATCCCAATTCAGCGATCTTTGTTACTGCTCCTTTGCTTCTGTCTTTTTTCTTGCTTTTATGATGCGGTTGTCCCTCTTTCTTCTTCCCCTCCTATTCCTCCTTCTCCTGGAGGTTCAGGACAGATTTGTTTCTGGTGTTTTTCACGCTAGCCTGAGGACCACATCGAATCCCTATTTCTTCAGCCTTACCACCACGCCAGGGCACTGCTTTCTTTTACCACAACTTCGGTCTTGCTGTCCCATCACAGTCCACCACTGCCTGGTGCACAGAAATCTGAAATCTGTGCCGTGTGATGCTGGAATACCAATCCTGTTTTACTGGCTAGTAAGTTGTTGACCCCGAGTCGAATTTTAATTCATGTAATTTTTTAGGGAGCTTAGAGAAAGGGAAGAGTACATTGTGCCTTTGAAAGTCTTCTTGTTTCCCTGCGGTGCTAAATCAGGAATACCAACGACTTACATTTAAGCTCTTGCTACAGTTAGCTTGAAGCTAGCTAGAAAGGAAGTGAGTGGGAGGGCAAGTGGAGAGCGACCTATTTGCACATTAATGTATGATACGCCTCATTGTATTATATAAAGGCCTGGTTTGCATGTGTTTACATAGCTTTTCAAAAGGGGAAACCCAGTCATTGGAAACCCTCAGGATGAGCATATGGCTATAGAATGGCTGTACATTTACAGAGGAGCTTTCTTCTCCTAGCTGACATTTATGCAGCACTTATTTGTGTCATCCAGAAGGATCCCAAACCACTTAGCTCACTGCTGAAAGGCAGCCAATTCCGAAGTGAAACAAGCTCACCATTCTTGCAGAGACATTTCCCTGCAGTGAAAGTTTAGGATGGGATCTGGAGATCCTTTCTGTGGCAGAATATGCATGCAGGACCTTTGCTTAGGAAGCTAAGGGTGCAGCATTATGCCGATGCCACTATGGTCTATTGGGACTTCTGGGATTTCTTAGTGACAGGCCATGGCCAGTCTGAATAATTCTGCCTCCTACAACCGTGTGCTCTTTAATAATAAAATCACCTTTGTATATAGCCAAACCTCAGCTCCCTCACTATCAGAAGACCTAAAAGGTCCTCTACTTCTTCTGAGGGAGTGGAGCAAAGCTTTGTGTCTGATTGGGTTTCTTGTCCGGGCAACACAGCTTCCCTCCTGACTAGTAGCATCACCGGTTCTCTCCCTTTGGTTCTACAACAACAGCTTTGCCATCCCCTAAAGACTGTGAAGATGTCACTTTTGCTTAATATTAACAACTGTAATTTTTCCCTCACTTGTCTCTGGCTTGGCTTGGCTCTTGAGAATGCCTTGCTCTAATCTTCAGCCTTCTTGTCTATTTGCTACATCACTGCTGCAAAGTGGAGATGCTTTTGTAGTTTGGAAGCAAATGCAGAATGTCAGTCTGCTGAGAGCTGGATAAATCCTGTCCAAATGTAAAGTGTTGATAGTCAACATACTTGTTTCTAAAAATCCTTCCTCCAGTAAGTGACCTAGAGCTGACCCATGTTTATTTTGATATCATTCAACTCAAGTCTGAATTAGGCCTAGGGACACATTTTGTCTGTTGTTGTTTTTTTTGTTTTTTGTTTTTTCCAGGAAAGAGTAATTGTGAAAATGGAGATACTTCTTCTCTTTTACCACTCTGAACCACTCTGTGTTTTGTTCTAACCCTTTTAGAAGCTGTTAATTTACTGAGCTGTGTTCGCTCAATGTTTCCAGAGAGAAGAAAACAAGTACCAGTGTTCCTGCCGTGTGAGTGGCTTGAATAGCAATATAGGAAGAGAGAGCACAACAGACAGAAGAATACTCTGGTACAAGATTAGGCAGTTGAGATTTAGTACTGAAATGTATAAACTAGAGGGCATATCTGTATGTCTCATCTGTTTACTGATCAGTCTCCATGCCTATTCCCCCTTTCCTGCTCCCTCCCTTACCCATTCAGATACAGTGGCCAGCACTGGGAAGGAGTGTATCTTTCCTTGCAGAAGTGTGTTTCCAATTACAGGCCCTTCAGGCACTCATTCCGATGAGAGATTAGAAAATGACTTTCCCTCTGCTGCTCATTCCCTCTCTTAATCTACCTGCTCCTATCCGTGTGCATGGAAGTTTGATGTGCTGCTTCCCTTACTTCTGGGTCTCCCAACAAGGAGATATAGAGTAGGCTAAACTCTGGCTTTGAGAAAAGACAGAGGGCAAATTATGACAAATGCTTATAAAATTCTGAATGTCATGGAGGAGGTGTCACTGAGTATTTATAGTGCAAGAACTAGTAGCAGGTTCAGCACTGACTGAAGAGGAGTTCCTTTTTCAAACACGGGATGTTTTGTGTAGAACTCATAGGAGTTAGCATCCAGAGCCATGTTCAAAAAGGCTTAATTAATCTGCTATAGTAGCAGCCTGTGGATTGCCACCCTTACTCATGCATTTACTTCTGCCTGTACTGGCAGGAACTGTACTGTCCTGCCATTTGTCACCCTCGGTTTCCCCTTTGTGGGATTAACCGTGGTTATGGGGTTAATCATAGAATCATAGAATGGCCTGGGTTGAAAAGGACCACAATGATCATCTAGATTCAACCCTTCTGCCACAGGCAAGATCTCCAACCAGCAGACCAGGCTGCCCAGAGCCAAATCCAGCCTGGCCTTGAATGCCTCCAAGGAAGGAGCATCCACAACCTCCTTGGGCAACCTGTTCCAGTGCGTCACCACCTCTGTGTGAAAAACTTCCTCCTAATATCTAACCTAAACTTCCCCTGTCTCAGTTTAAAACCATTCCCCCTTGTCCTATCACTATCCACTCTCGTAAACAGCCATTCCCCCTCCTGTTTATAAGCTCCCTTCAAGTACTGGAAGGCCACAGTGAGGTCTCCGCAGAGCCTTCTGTTCTCCAAGCTAATCAAGCCCAGTTCCCTCAACTTTTCCTCATAGGAGAGGTGCTCCAGCCTTCTGATCATCTTAGTGGCCCTCCTCTGGACTTGATACTTAAACCTTGGTACTTAAAATGTTCCTTAGCCTTGTCCAATTTATCCCCCCTCCCCCCCCTTTTTTTTTAATGTGGTAATTTTTAGCCTGTAAAAAGAGAAATATGGCATCAGTTAATCTCAAATTCTTCTACTAATTATACAGGTGATTCATGCCCTCTAATGCAATGCTTTGTCACCTCTTAATAGACATTAGTGAATATGCATAGGGGTCTGTTTGCAGGACGCACGTTCTCAGAACCTCAAGTTACACTTGTTCAGTTTCTTAGAAGTACTACCTTGCTTGTTCCTTCTTTAAACAGTTTCCATTTTGTATGACCCTTTCCAGCCCGAGGGCTTTCCAGGACTCTAACATTTGCATTGTCCGTATCTGCTACTCTCACTCATTTTTTAGAAAAGTACTGGAGCTGACCAGCCACAGTATTCCAGCTGAAGGCTCGGCTTGACATACGCAGTGGCATTAATACTTTTCTCAGTGGGTGAGATTCACCCACCCCTGAGAGAAATGACTCACACGAAGTCTAGGCACCACTTAAATCCAACGTAAGCTGTATTTTGTTGGCTTAGATGAGATTTTGCTGGAGCTTTGGCCTTGCACTGAGCCTCTGCACAGGAATGATTTTTCACCAAGTATTATTTTTGCGTCTTAACGTTCCATTTACTTTGGGTCTACTATTGAGGTACGCCGGAGAAAAGTCTTCATTGATCTGCCTACAGTAACACATTTTTTTTTCTCATCAAATCATACTTAATTTTACAACCCAGGGAGATATCTGAGGAGTATAGATTATTTTTCTGAGTACACATTGCCTGTGTCAAGACCGAAGCTCTTTTTGTGGTCTGTCCAGCTGCTATGTATCAGCTTGACTCTTTGAGAATCCACAGAGTCCAGGATTGATCATTTTATATTAGCAGTAGATGTTGGTCTCTTGTAATTTCCTTCTCCCTCTCAGTGCATTAGCTGATGTATTGCGTATATATGCAAGTCGTACAAAATTCTCAGCAGCACCCTGCTGTTTTCACCATATTAAAAGAAGATCCATCATTCTTTCTTTTCTGCTTTTTGTCTTGTAGAGACATGTTCTCCACGAGAGAACTTTACATCTTCAACGCAGTATTCCTTAGTTTCTGTAACAGATTTTTCATAAAATGCTCTGCCAAAGACTTTTTGAAAGGCAATTTACAAGAATATCCATGTGTGCCTATCTTTTGCAGGGAAACAAAAGTCAGAAGTGAAAAACACTCAAAAAAACAAATGAAAGGAATAGCTGTTGTATACGGAACTGTTAAAGATGGGGCTCTGTTGGAGTGTAAACACCACTAAGGATCCCTGTGGTCAAGACTGCAAAACCAGAGCAAAACAGTCGGGGCAGCTCTTTTACTATGACCTTAGCTGAACCTCACATACTTCATCAATTCAGCAGGCCCACTGAATTCTCCCAAAAGAGGGCCAAAGTAATGAGCATTTATGTGCGTCTCTTCAGCAGTAAAGGGCAAAGAGAATTAATATCAGTTATTATTTTCCAGTGATGCCAGGCCTCAAGGCTTGTTGTCACAGTGATGTTCTAGCACATGGCAGATTTCAAGCAGCATGTTATTTGCAGACACACTTAGCAAAACTAAGAGGATAGGGGAAAGTTGGCCTTCCTTTGTTTCTTCAAGAAAGATTTTCTTCTTCATCTTATTTTTTGTCACCTGATTAAACAGGCCTCCCTTCAGGTGAAGGTGCGATCCTAGGGAAGCTGACACTGGAATGCCTGTGAAGGGTACCCTCTGAAAAGCTGTCGGGGTGGTTTTGTTTTCATTCTATTTATTATTGTCCTTGATGGCTTCAGAAGAACAAAATGTATTTCCAAAGTCATGCATGAGCATGGGCTCTTGGAAGGACATAGCCAGATATTGTACAACAGTTAACAGATGGAGACAGGAGCACATCCTGGGGACATGGAATGAGGTTGCCCTCCAGTTTGCATTTCTCCTGTGCCCTCTTCCACCTTCATCATATTTGTGCACTACAGACGTGCTAAAGGTGTGGTAGTATATCTTTGCTGGAACAGGATGAAAAATCATCTTGCTTTTCACTTTCCCCTCTTTTGCATTCCTTTCTCTCCTCTTTCTCCTCCTTCTCTTCCTCCTCATCCTCCTCTTTCTCCTCTTCCTTCTCCATCTTGTCTTCTTCAAAGACACACTCAGATGCCTGCACGCACACAGCCACACGTGTGGATGCACACATTCCTTCCCTTGCAGTAGCTGTCCCTTCAAATCACGTGCTGATCTCTGTGGGGACATCTCTTGGCACAACAGAGGAAAATAGATCTTGTCTGTAAGAATATCTTAGGAAAAAAAGCCACACAAAGACGAACCTCTGAGTAACAGAGTGAGTGAAGCTGAGAGAAAGCTGTCTTGTTACATATAATTGAATCCCTCAGCACCCTTAAGTGACACCTTTCTTGCTTACACATACAGGAAATATACTGCACAAATCCTATTAAGCTGCAGCTAAACTAATTTAGCTGGTGGAGTGGGTGGACAAAATCCTTCTTCCTTTAAGAAATTGTGTACCACTGATTGCCTGATAAATGTGCACGAAGCACCCCTGTTTAAAGAAGATGCAGGGACTGACACGGTACCCAGGCTCACAGCTGGAGTAGAACGGGGCAGGTATTTCACATCAGTCAATTACTTTACAATGGAAAAAAACATGCACAGACCCTTCCCTTTTGCAGTGAAGGGGCAAACTCATGGCAGCAGAGAGCAATTACACTGCTGGGAGCTGCTGGGTACCAGCAGCTCTTAGACGTCAGTGCTCATGACAAGAAGTGGCCAGGCCCTTGTGCTTAGGTTTTAGCCATTAAAGTGGTTGTTGCATTTCGCACCTGCCGTACAGCACATTGATCTTGTTACATCTAGCCCTCACTTAAATCCATCAGGATTCTGTATGCAGAGGCAGACAGGCAAAACCTGGAATTTGTCATAAGCTCTAGAAGAGGAAGGCAGTGGTTAGGGACTGGTGAACAGTGCCTTTATGGCCACCCAGAGCTGTAAGAATGAGTTAATGGGCTGTTGTCACGAAGGCTGGCAACATCTCATTGTAGCATCTCATGAAGAGCAGGTGAATAAATTCAATTCTCACCGTATCTCTGGCTAGCAGGCTGCTGAGTACTGCTCATTCACATGAAGAAAATCAGTGATATTCCTGTACTTTGTGGTAACCTGCTGTAGGGGCCCAGCTCTCACATGAGTTGATTGGGGAAATGATCCTAGTGCTGGAAGCTAGGTAATGTTTCTTTCCATTATTATGAATTTATTATGCCACTGTTTGATACTTTTGGAACCTTTTAAGATCTTAGCCTCAGTTATTTAAGGGAAACTAGTACAGCTGCAAATAGAAACTGACCTGTTGTGATGTTATTAAGTTCCTGATCCTGAACTCTGGGCATCTTCCATGTACAACATTAGCCATGCAGCAGTGAAGTTAGGATTTCTGAACTGTGGCCATGTAGACATCTTCATTTGCATCTCCAAGGCAAAAAACTTGGGATGGGATTACCCAGCTCCCTTCCAATGACTGTGCTCCATTGAGGAGCCAGAACAGTAGCTCTTAGGATGATTCTCATTTTGAATGAAACTTAGGTCAGATGAGATTATACAGCAAGGAGGTAGAAATGTTGTGTAGTGGAGAATCTCCTTAGGGCCTTTGCCTGATGTATACTTCCAGAAGAAGTTGATGTGTGGCCAGTGGTCTCATGTGCTGCTTGCAGTGCATCTCTTTTCTGATAGTTGTTAGTCAGTGAGCTATCTTAAGCAGATATGTGGCCTTCATTGCCCTACTATACGAGTACCTCTCAATCTTTTTAATGCATTGTCAGAGCACCTCAGGCGTGCAAGGAAGTAAAATTACTCTATTTCACAGATGGGAAACAGGGAAATTGATGGTGAAACTCTTAGAAAGATACAGATACCAAAGTCTTGCCCAACTGCCAGTCTTGACTCTTAAATCCTAATGTGCTTCTTCACTGATGCTCATTTCTATATAATAGATGCACATTTGTGTTGTTTACCATCATTTCTATTCAGGTACTTCCATTGTGTTTCTGTACAAGCCCAGGAGAACCCTAGTCCTATTAAGACTAAGCAGCTTAGCAGCTTGGCTTCAGAGCAGAGGCTTTGGGGCAGAGGTGGGAGTGCCTTGCTCCATAGGCTATGCATGGTCCTTCCTTTCTCAGGCCCAGTGCATTCTTATGGTAGATTTAGGAGGAAGGAACTAGTATCTTCTCAACACCGGTGGGGATTATGGGAATTCCTCTGGGAAATAGAAGAGTATGATCTGAACCTCCTCAGACAGAAACCAGAATTAGACCTACATCCCTAATGAATTTTCAAGCTGCTGAGATAAAACATGAAGGGGAGCTGGTAGCAATCATTTCTTTCTTCACCCTCTTTTCTGGAAACATTTTTCCAGGAGAGGGCAGATTTTTACCCAAGTGGTTCAGCTATAGAGACAGGTAGGATTTAGCAGTCTAACAGGCACTGCACCCCACTCCCACCCCCTTTCCTCCATTACCATCTGTGCAGCATCCCTTCCTAGTCATATGATTATATGACTTATATGCAGGAGCTACTGCAGAGCTCTACTGGAGGACAGGGTGTCCAAAGACTGACTTTTAAACATGCAAGGCAGCAGGTTGCAAGAAAGGATTGACACTCTAAGAATCTTTGGCAAAAGTGGTGACGCAACTGGTAATTTAATAGCTGCTAACTGAAGCAGATCAGTGTGGTACAACAGGAACACCGTGTGGTATAGCTCCTACACTCACTGATTATCATTCAATCCACTCTGTCCCTTTGGCTCCTTCAGCATCAGAGAACTCAAAAAGGTGCAGAGAAGAAGGGCCGAAAATATGATGTGAGAGGCTGCAAGTCCTGAGCTAACAGGACTGGCTAAAAATAAAAGAAGGTCTTTATAGTCTATGAAGAAAATAAAGAAGTAGAAGCTGTTAAGAGAGGATTTAACTAAGTGTAAAATCCTAAATGGGACAGATAATGCCATGGCATGTTACTGTTCACAGACTGGCTCAGGGAGAGGACAGGCACCTGCAAATGAAATGAGTTCAGCTCAGCTGATTTGACAGGGCTTATTCACACAAAACCTACAGATGCCTGTGCCAGAGAGAAGTGAGAGGAAGTAGCTTCAGGATAGCTCAGGTAGAAAGGCATCCCAAGGGGAACAGGAGATCCTAAGTGTCTTAGTTAGAAAAAGAGATGGATGGTCTAGCATCAAGCAGGAGACGGTCTGGTGACCAGCTAGGAGCTTCCTGGCCTAGACCGTAGAGGTAAAGGTGTGGCACAAGTAGGAAGATCTCTTTTGTCTCAAACTGGGTAAAGCTGCTGAGGTAGCATTAAGACCTTGACAAGACTAGTTAAAGAACAGCATGACCCATACTGTATATTTTACTTCTCTGAGTGGCATTCTCAGAGCATAAAATCTGATCTTCCCAATGCACTTCAAGAACAATGGCAAATATCTTCAGAGGCACAGAGAAAGCTTTGTCCTGTCCATTCCCCTATAATGAATTTGTAGGAGAATCACATTTGCTGCATGCAATAGAGTGTTGTTCTTGATACATCTTACAATGTCAGAAACCTGCCCTGGGATTGCCTCTGCCTATGTTTCCAAATGTTTTGTTGGGGACAGGGGAAGAAGCAGTTTAGAAATTCAAAGTCTCTGTGGTCAGTAACTCTTTCTAGTGCATGTTTATCATAGTATATTGTCCGCTGCCAGTATTATACTGGATCTCATTTGAAGTTTTAATTAAAGTGTAAGCATGAGAAATATGTCTAAGGAAGGAATTTCCATCCTTTAAGTTTCATTTCCTCTAAGAAAACCTAGAAATATCACCAAAAATAAACTAAAGGCTCAGAAGCATCTTCTTCATTTCTTTCTCCTCCTTCTTCCCACCTTCCCCACTTGTATTTTTTCTGTAGTTCAAGCTGGCAGTATTGCTGATAAATTCCTTATGACATGGTCGCTGCTCTGAAGGTTACACTGAATAGGGGAAATATCATTAAAGCCAGGATAGCGCTTCAAATGGAAGATTTTCAGTACTAATGGTGAGAATAAGGAGGGGAGAGGGCTGCAGGGAGGAACTGAGGAAGGAGAGAACGTATTCATTAAATGAGATCTGAGAAATTAGTGCAGTGCCTCCTCTTTGCCATGATGAGAACAATTTATGTTTTATGGAGGTAGAATGCAGTTGGTTTTGCAATACCACTGAAAAATGATTTCCAGAAATACGATTCATTGTGCAAAAGTTTGCCAAATTTTCCATTTAGAAAAGAATAATATTATGAGTAAAATATTTAGCTAATGAAAACTGTAGACAGACAAACAAAACCGTCCTCAAATACCGTTTAGCTGTTGCACATCTCCTGGGAATTAGCTACTGCTTTCAGTCTGGTTTTACCTGCTATTGCTCTAAGCTAAACTTTCCATTTATATGAGAAAAACTGGAGTCAGGAGGATTACAAGCACCTCCGCTTTTGATTTTTAATAAAAAGCGAACATTTACTTCTCAACAGTAGCAGCAAGAAAGGGAATTAAACCTGAGGAGAGCGGGCTGACCTCTGGGAGCATGAGCATGTGCACACACGGATTCGCCCTGTCTCTCTTCTTATTGCCCAGTCCTTCTGCTGGCATGCACTGTGCTGTGTGCACACCAAGGTGTGTACGTGTGCCTGTCGTGCTGTGTGCTCTTGCACACTTGATTCCTCACAGGTGACCCCATGTGAAGATGCACATGTGGCCACTTCATTCATTCTCCTCCAGCTGTGTGTATGCACAGGCCTTCATCCCCTTTTTCTTATAGCAAGCCCCTTACAGCATCTCTAAAACCATTCTGTAGAATTGTACTCAGCTATTCAAAGGCAGGAATCTGATCCATGAAAGTGGATTTTAAAATAGCAAATGCAAGAATATATTTGAAGTCTGTCTTTTTGTTCCCTGCTTTGATAGCGCACATTTACAAGTTTTTATTTGAATCCCTAACAGCTAGAAACTTGGTATTTGTATTTGAAAGAAAAGCTGCAAGGCCTTTGGTTGGCCATCCGGCTTCAGAAGCTGGGACTTTGGGGGAAAAAAAACATAACTACGTAGTCACAGAGCACTGATAAAATCGCAAAGGTAGGCAGTATCAAATGAAAGTGAGATTACAGGAGAGTTGGCCAGGAAATCCCCACCGTTGCTTTTTCTGTTGTGTTTTCTAACCCTGCTCTGGTTAGTGCTTCCTGACCCAGCAGCAGGAAGGGAAAAAAAAAACCCTCTCTCTCTCTTCACTGAATATTTATGCTCCTGTGACAGCTATCACTGTGCCAATGCTGTCCTGGTAGCAAAGCAGTAGAGGAGGGTTTTCCAAGAAAGAATAATGCAGGCGGGGCCGAAGAAGCAGATGTACATTATTTGTATTGGCAGAAGGTGAAAAACAACCCAACCCCCCTCCCCACCGAAAAGCACACTTATAATTAAAACCCAACAGATTTATTGCCTTGACTCATTCTGGAATTTATCAAAGTATCGCTGTGTGGCACAGAAATGTATGGCATGATTTACAGTGAAAAGGCACGGCAGCGATTCCCTCCAGGAGAACAGAGGGAGCTTTGTTGCCGCTGTGATAGGACCAGACGTGGTGGGAGAACCTGGGGAAGCGAGTGCTTTGTCAAAGCCAACCTCTTGCCTCCTCCGTGTGTGTGTGCACAAATCTAGTCACTCCAATCACATCAGGTGCTTTAATCGTTTTGACATTATGTATGGAGAAGCAGGCACTCATAGAGCACAAGCTACTTTCTTCGTCATCATCGTCTAGTTGCTTTTTTGGGTTTTGTTTTTTTTTTTAACCTTCTGATGAAGAAAACACGCTGGAAATTGACAGCAGGGATAATGAACACAAGAAGGTGTTATAGATGGTGGCAAACTAGGAGACAGGTTTCTGAACTTCCTAACTTGTGTTCATTTAAACAAATGGATTTATGTTTGCATGCGGCGTTCAGTAGTACATAATTTTTGCATTTCAGAACACCAGGGGAGACCCTCTGTAGGCAATATAAGAGCAGTAAATTGTAGACCTGGCAAGTGGGCTGCATGAGCCTTGTCATGAATGCAGAGCTTGCCTCAAATTGTAAAGATGTAAGTTCAAATCCCTCTGGGGGTTCTGTTTTTATTAGTAATACTTCATAACTTTAATTCTAGATGTCAAATGGATCACTACACGTTCAGTACTTAATTATCTCCATCATCCAAAAATACCCTGCCTCTAATAAAAATATTTAAACAGCTCTTCCAGGAGCATAGCGTGATAAAGGGCCCTCCCCATTCCTCAGAATGTCCCAGTTCTGCTTGATTATGTTTGTTAGGTGGAGCAGTCAAAAGCATCAAAGTGGCTGAAGCGTTTTTGTCTAAGAGGGGTGAGGTGTGTGACTGAAGCCTGGGTAGCTCTGTCCCACCCAATTTTAACTTCAGATAAACCAGTAGTAGTGGGATGTCAGCAAACCAGACTAAGTATCCAGTGTCACAGGATCATAGAGGTTGGAAGGGACCTCTGAAGGTCGTCAAATCCAACCTCCACTAAAGCAGGTTCCTTACAGTAGTTTGCACAGGAAAGCATCCAGGCAGGTTTTGAATATCTCCAGAGATGGAGATTCCACTACTTCTCCATGCACTTGTTCAAGTGCTCTTTCACCCTCTAATGAATGGTTAATTGTTGCTGTGCCATCGTGCCTTGGGGCTGCTGTAGGAAATGGCTCCAGTTAGTTTACACGTCAGATAAATCACAATCCTGTTCCCTATCACAGTTTGTACACATTGCTAGTATGAGTCCTTGAGTTTCGCAAGGAAAGTGAGAAAAAGCAGACCCCAGATATAGTGAAGTGCTCTGTAATTATGGCCCTGTGGTATGTTTTTTCAGATGAGAGGAGTTATTTATTTCTTGCGGTGAATGACTGTGAGCCCTGTTATTGCTAATGCTCATGAAGAATTTGTGCTTCACTTTCCACACGGAGGCTTCCTCTCACTGTTACAAGCAGCATGCATGGTAAAATAAATTATTTCTTACAGTGTAGAGTACAATAACTGCTGCTTCCATTCACTCTTGGGCACTAAGAAGCCCAGAGATTCTGTCACCTTGCTGTCAGACTGTTATTGTTTCCTCTGACAATGGGCAGAGAAAAGGGCATTTCCAGAGCAATTTTTGAATGATTTCAGTCTTACCACTGTGTTACTAATACTGTTTTGTTCTTGTTACTAAATGGTGTGGCTTTCAGTTTGTGCAACAGCATTTATTTTCAAGGATTGCATTCTGCTTATTACATTATTATATTCTGATTCTCAGATTGTACCAACATTCTCATCCAGTCATAACATGGAAGCATCATTGATAGTTTTGCTTCAAACTGGGGATCAGTTTCATTCAGAATGTTTGAAAGCCCTCTAATGAATCTGAGCAGAGTTTCAACCCAGTGACAGACGGATGTATTCATTCAGCTTATGCCTGGTTTTGCATTTTGTATTTCAAATGTTACACATGGCAGTAACAAAGTTCTGCTAATCCTTGATGCCAGACAGAGCTGGTCAAAATGAGGATAAAACTGCTGGCGAAGTGTCTATGTTAAAATAATTCTGTTTGTTTATTTATTTATTTTCCTCCAGTTTTGGAAACTCTTGGTGTTTTGCAGAGCGATTTTGCAAGAAATGATCTGGCAACTTTTGGATTTTTTCAACACTTACAGAAGAGTGTTGAGTTTTTTGCCTGACATGAATTGGCAGGAAGGGCTGTGTGTACAGCCTCCACTGAAAAATGCCAATTAAGTAATGTACTACTTGTTGAATAATTAAAGCATCAGCCAGCGTACTCATTAAGTGTTCTCAGCAGCTGATCCAAGTGGTTGCACTGGGTGGTTGGGCACTTTCTGTGCTTGTTGACAAGGTTTGTTTTTTTTTTTTCGAGATACAAACTGTCATTCTAAAAAATCTGCAGTTGTGGCTGGGATAAACACATTCACAGTGTGGTCTTCAGCCTGTGCATTTCAGCAGGGCATTCAGACAGGCTGGGGGTGTTTAAAAGCACCCATCCTACTGACAGTAGCAAAGTTTGATCATGGTAATGAAATCCATATGGTACGTGCATGATATGAAAGGCTTTCTTTGGGTATGGGGTGCCGGGCTCTAAATGCCAGTAATTTCCCTCCCACCGTGTTGTCCTTGCTTTGTTCATCAGTTTGCCTCATTGTACTTTCCTCTTCCTCCTCCCCAGCCTGCCCCACCACTGCCTACAGTCCCAAGTTTCTGCTGTGTCTTCATTTCCTCCTTGTAGATCAATTCAGCCTGTCCTGGCCAATTTGCACTGCTGACTGGCCTCAGCAGCCTACGTCCTTGTCACTGCCGTGCTGAATTAGAAATTAAACCATGTCGGATGAGAGCCACGGAGAGGCCTTCTACAGGTTATCGACAGAGTCTGTTGACAGTTTCCCAAGCCTCAATCTTGCATCCCAGCCAACAGCAGCAAAAGAAACTGGGTCATTCCAGACAGAAGCCTGACTGTTCTTGTCCAGCAGTGACATCAGGAGTGGTTTTTACTCATCTGTAGGATAGCAGCGTGTGGCAAGCACTCGTACAGAGGTGCATGCAAGCATCTTGTGAGTCTGTTTGATCACAGGCCTGCTCCAATCTCACATTAGGCTTTTATAGTTTTAATTAGCTGAGAAACAGTCTTCAGCTTTGCTTCATTGCCAGCTGCTCCTAATGTCTCTCCCTAAGTGCTTTCTGCAAACACAGGTCACTGCATAACTGCATGGTCAGCGCTGGTTGAGGTGCAGGTACTCGTTTCTATAGTGGGAGTTCAGGACAGGGTAAGTTAGCATAGGAAAAGTGTCTCACAGGTCTGAGGTGGCAAATAGCAGCTAACCTAGGTGAGGCTGGGACTCAGTTTCGCAATCTAAAGCTATGCCTTTTGGCACAGCAATCTCCTTAGCCCTCATGCTTTCAACAGATGTGTTCAGCACAAACCCTCCCTTGCTGCTGTGACACCAAATTCAGCTGCACAGAGCAGGAGGCCCACAGGCCCTGAGCCCCAGCCAGGCTGGGACAGCTGAGTGCTGCCTGCAGGAAGCCAGCCCACTTCCCCTGGCAGTCCAGTGTGAATTTGACCAAAAAGAACATTTCTCCATTAAACTTGCAGCAGTGGAGTTCAACATCTTCAGGTGCCTTTGCTTCTAAAAATTAAAGAAGAAAAGTAACAGGGAGAAAGTCCTGTTTGAGAAAATAAAGATATTTTATGTGATGTACAGTTTGACCTTAAGATGTTGTTACCAGTGCATCTGAGGAAAGAACAGATGCTTCTAGATGGACCAAGGATTTTCTTTCCCTTATCAGAAGGTTAAAATAAATGCTTTTTCCCTGCTGCTCCTTTTCCCGCGGTCCTCTGGCTGATAAGAGGGAGATCAGTGTTATCAGACAAGGAGGCAGAGTAATCCCCAAGGAGGGGGCCATAGCCCAGGAAGGCGGTAGGGCTGTGGAAGGGAAGGCTCTGCATGCCCTGGGGAGGAGAGGGACTGAGTCCCATCCTTGCTCCAGGGCAGGAGGCAGCACAGCCCGTTTACTCAAAGTGAGAGCTGGGCCCAGCTCTCTGATTCAGTCATGGTATCAACTGTCTTTCCCTGAATTTTCGAGGGAAGTTGTACTGATGTGATGCAAGCCCTGCTCTGCAATTCAAAGGCAGGTTGGGAAATCTTTGCATCTGAGAGCCAAGCTGGACTCTTTGCTAAGGTGCTGCTGCAGCTGGAGCTTCTGTAACTCTGGTTCTGCTGACCAAACAGGAGGTTCTAGCTCCTGCTTCGGGGGCTGTGCTGCCTGTCAGGAGAAAAAAGCAGTGAATGCTTATTTTAGTCAAGAAAGTGAGTGGTGCTCTCCCTGATCAGCCCAGGGGAGAGATTGAGTGTGCAGAAACCCAGTGTTCTTGCACAGTCACTTCTCCATCCCGAGCTGCGTTTTGAGGATGCAGAGCTCTGCCTGGCGTGGGAGGAACTAAGCTTTGTGCTGCTGCCTCAGCATTTGTGCCATCCGCTTGTGCCGAGCAGAATTTTTTTTTCTTCTCTCTTTTTTTTTTTTTTGGAGTGCTCCATGAAATTGTAGTGACTCTTTAATTATCTTGGGAGCTCCATGAGCTATTTTGATGTGTTGCCTCTCTGGCTTTGGCACATGCTCTGGGCTGATGACACATGGTCACCATTCTCCATCTCCGCATCACTCTGTCACCGCTGAATTTCAGATGTCGCCCTTGGATTTGACACATAGGGATCTGGCCAGACTTTAAAAATCCTCTCCTACCTTCAGACAACGGTGCAGGTAATAAAAGGGATTTATCAGCCTGCACTTCTCTGTGCCTGTGGGAATGAGCAAGGTGTAAATTCATACTGAGTTCTCAGGAGACCAGTTTGCCTCTTTCTCTCAAAATACTCTACAGCACAACGTTATTGTCTTGGGATTTTATTTATTTATTTTTTTTTTTGCAAATTGTATCTCAAGTTCTTACAAAGCAAAACAACTCACAACAATGGGTAAATGAGGAGTTGAGAGCTGGCAGTCAGAGGGGCCAAGAGCAGAACAGCAGAGGGAGCGGGGCCCCTCTGGAGGATGGGGAGATGTGAGCTGTGAGGGAGAGCAGCAGGGATGGCTGAGCTGGCAGGAGAGCTGCTGTGCACAGCGGGAGCAGAGGAGGAGCCGGCTGCTGAGCCAAGCTGTGCGCAGAGGGAAGAAGAAGAGGTGGGTGCGGGAGAAGGGACATGGCAGGGAGGTCAGCTGGGTCCGCTGCAGGGAAGATTGCACGATGGGGGCGAGTGGTTTTCAGAAGTACACGTTGTTGGAGCAGCATTGTATGAGTTCTGATACGGAAAGATATAAGTAGGCATGTACCAACACACATGATGGAACCTGGAGAGCCACATATCAGGGGAAAAAAGATATTTCTTCTCCACAGCTGTGCAGTGCAAAAGCGTGGAGACAGCTTTGGGATCAGTGCCCTTCAGTGGTGATTGGTTCAGAAGTGCTCCCTGTTGGGGTTGCTCCTGCTGGGGCTTGCCAGCAGCGTTCCTCTGTCTCCCGAGTCCTTGGTTGTGCAGGCCAGCCACTAGTCACTTGTTTTCTTCTACCTCTCTTTGCTAAATTGGTTTGATCAAAACATACCCAGGACCTGGGAGTCTAAATAATGGTCTTGCACTTCCCGTGTGGAGCTCGGTAATATTTACTGAGCCCGACGGCTTCATTCTCCTTGGCTCTGACTGCATTAATGGCTGGCTGCAGGGAGGGAGGGCAGGGATGAAGGATAGCTGAGAGGGGTCCAGGCGACACGGCTAACGGATGGCCTTATTAGAGACACTTTCCTGGGGCCTAAGTGGAGCTTTTTTGTCTGAGTCGGCAAGAAGTGGGTCATTTTGCTGGGCTGTCAGGTCCCAGCTCTCACTGGAGAGAGGATGCGGTGAATGCAGCAGCATGCTGGCTTTTGGATGCTGCACCTGGCTGGGGGTGAGGAGCAGAGACCTGCCTGGAAACTGCCCTTAGGGACCCCTTTTTGGGGAAAAGCAGACCCAAAACACTGCCAAATCCCATCCGATTAGCAAGTAAAATGCAGAAGGAAGCTGGTAGGGAAGTAATGCAGCTGATCCCACTGCAGAACACTCCTCTCCCAGCTTTTATTACTACCTCTCTCTGCAGTTCTCTGGAGAGGCGGTGGTGGCTGACGAGGGACTGGCTCAAGCTGCTATCCATCTAATCTGGCAGCAGTTTTAGAGACCTAGTGACAGCTAGGTCTCATTGGTCCTGCGTCGAGTCTGACCTGCAGGGATCTGAGACTGCTACAGCCATGCAGGGAGAGTCCCAGCTCCATCTTAAGCTCTTGCTGCTGGTGGCTTTAGCTCTGCAGATGCCTGCTTCTCTCTGTGGTACTGGCCCAGTCTTGGGGATGTTGCATACTTACTCCCTCCTCCCATCCTTGCCATCATAAATGTGTTGATGGATCACCTGAAAAAAGCAGTATCAGAAGCAAACGAGCCAGAGTACGCTGCAAGAGACTGCTCTGAGGGTATTTCCAGCTCAGCAGGAAACCCAGTCCTAAGAATTTATAGCTCAAGATTGCCAGAGTTGAAGTCTGAGATAGTCTCCAGTAAGATTTACATTTCTTTCGGCACTTTCCCAAATGCAGCTGGTGATCCCTGTGATGCTCACCAGTACTAGGAACACAGATTGCTACCAGAGGCAATACTGGGCTTATCCCAGCATATCTTCCTGAGGAGGACCTGATTAAAAAAGAGCAAATGTACTGTCAGCTCTGTCCTAGAGGAGCTGAGAAATGGAGGAAATGACCTGGGGAGTCCTTTTTTGTTAACGGGGAGGGCTTGGTGCTGCATTGCATTGGCTTCTATGTGAACTGGTGTTATGTGAGGAGTAGCGGAAAAGGATGGTACAGTTGGGGTAAAAAATTTCCTGTTTCCAGAAGTGATATTTGGGTTAAGTACCTCTGGCTCAGCATGCTGGAGAAGGGCTGCTGTGAGATATTTTGGAGGAAAAACATGGCCAGGTGAAATGCTATCGTAGGAGACAGGAGTAAAGAGGAACATTTGTTACAAACAGGCCTGATCTTCCTTTCTGTAATGAGGGAGGTGAGAAGAAGGGCTCAGCTCCTGACCTTCCCTATGCTCCACCCTCAGTTACGTTGTTTTTTGAGGTCATCTTCTGCACAGACTGAACTGTACGAGCCCTCAGAGTAAACTCTGCTTACATTCCCGTGAGGCAGGAAGCAATGTAAAAGTTCAGTTTAGTATGGATTTACTGCCACCCACCCTGTTTTTGTACTCCTAGGAACCCACCACATTCTGAGCGTACACCATTGGGCAGGATGAGAAACCAAACCACAGGCATTGCTCTGACCTTGTCCAGCTCTTCAGAGATGTGCTGCATATAGCTCTTATAGAGTTGCTGGTGTGGGTGAGAGAGATGTAATAGCTGGTCTCTGGGATTGTCACGTGATTTGGAAAGGTGCAAGCAGCTTGTACCACACCGTGGCTGAATTACCTATTCACAGCAGACATTTTCTTCCTGATTGAATGAGGTTAATGAACATCTTATGCCTGCCAGCATGAGGGTATGTAGTCCTTTATCAAACGTAGGCAATGATTCTGTTGTTGCTATAAAAGCTTGGCTCTTTATTTATTTATTTTTTTTTCTTGTTTTTAAATCCTCCTCTTTAATTTGCAGCAATAAGTTCCAAAAGTTGAGTTTATGTAACAGGAAAAAAAAAAACAACACTGCCTTTGGACAAAAATATTTTGAGTCCTTTTACCGTGAGCTCTGTAGTGTGTCCATATATATGTTACAACTGGGAAGGATGGTCATTGTTTAAAAAGAAAAGAAATCCGATATGAATGATCAATTACTTGATTCCCCCAAACAATCAACAGCCCATGGCAGATTGCCGTATCCTGTGGCAGTAATGAATTAATGATTACCTTTAGATTAGGCTTGTACTGCATGCGTGAGACCCCGAGAGCATGGCTAAATTGGCTCGGATGGAGCTGGGATTGCTGAGTCTGTATCAAGCCTCCTTGGGCTGTGATCTTGTCAGAACTCATACACTGAGCTGAAGAGTTTGATTAGGCGGCCGGGCCTGTGGGGAGGAAGCGGGAAGAGTCTGGACTCTTTGATAATGAAGACTTGAGCTCACATACCTGCAGCAGGCTTTGAAAGGCATCAGGCCCCATGTGCAGACCCAGGCAGGCGAGCAGGCTCTCAGGGAGCTCCAGCATCACCATGGGGCTTATTCCATCCCCAGAGCATGGCTTGGATCCCAGTGCACCGTGCACAGCCAACATGCCGGCCTCCCTCCCTTCTCTTCCCTGGCCCGTGGGACCTCCCTCGGCAGCTGACATGATCCAACCAGTCATAGCTTTTGACGTGGGCAAGATCTGTCTTTCTGGCATTAGGGCCTCAATTAGCCTCTTCTATTTCTAATGCTCTAAATTTGCGTGGTGAGAGCTGGGATTAAGGACAGGCAGTCTTAGCGCAGCTCCTATTAATAAATAAGGAAGATTAGGAGCTTTGTCAGATAGACAGTGCTTCCTCCTTCATTTAATTATTCAAGAACACCTCGTGTTTAACCCTCCACCCTCTGAATGAAGTAAATAAAAAAGAGCGAGATTATTAAAGATAACATTTAAATTAACTTTCTGTATTGTTGGTCAGGTAAGAAAATTCATCCTCCTGTAATTGAATGATCCTGGTGCTGGCTTCTGCGGGTTTTTAAAGAAGTCTTTTGCTCCCTTTTTTGCATAAATACATTTTTCTGTCAGTTTGGGAATATTTCTGTCTGTGCTTGGGGACTGCTGTTCCTACTTACAAAGCACAAGTAGCAGCAGGGCAAATTTCTTCCCTACCAGCAGGCCACAGTTCATCTCCAGAGGGACCACATTTGGAATTAAACTAGGAGTGAAATTTTTGTGGCCCACTTTTCCTCTCTGATACTGCCAGAAAGAAGGATGTCTAATGGACTTTTTGAGGTTATCTGAGGTTTTCATCTTACCGACACCTTCTAACTCATTTCATAGTTGGTCCTCTAAGAGGCATTAGTACCCAAGAAACAACCTGCTCCCAAGGATGCATTCAGGTTGCAGTGACCTGGAGGTAAAAAGTACTTCATCCCATTCCTATGCAGCTAAATCCCCTCGGGATGTGTATCTCAAAGTGTGACTACAACAGTTTCCAGATGTTTCATATCTTCTCATGCTCTATAAAGAATGATGACTAAATTGCAGTTTAGTGACCTTAGAGATATAAAAAGGGGGAGGGAGAGAGGTGGCTGTCTAGCAGAGAGCTTTACGGTAATGGGATCTTTGCCAGTATCATTCATGCTTGAGTCAAGGACTTTCATTTCCCAAAAAGAACTGGGGATTACTGCAGCTTCTGCAGCTGCCCTGCAAGCAGGTACGTCCTATCCAAGGATGTGAGTGTGTGCAAAGGCATCCTGGTGTCACCTCACCTCGTAATAGGAACAAACGTAGCAGAGATCGGGATGCTTAGTTTCAAAAATCCTGAAGGAAGAGATGGCAGCTATTAGCCCTGATATAATCTGTTTGTCTTCCATGCCTCTGGCCACAGCAGGCTCTGCAAAGCTACCTTGTGCATGCTGTGAGCCCTGATGCAGGCTGGAAGGGCTGACTCAGTGCATTCTTCTTCCATCTCAAGTTGCAGGGCATGATTCCTGAACAGCTAATGTGGATTAATTGTTTCAGGATTTATGCATTTTTTATCTCTCAGGGGGTCTTTGGATTCATTCTTATTTGTAACAGTGAGCTACAGAGGGGCAGATGAGAACCCTGAGATCACCATCGTTTGGCTTTGAGCCTTCTCATCGTCTTTTGCTGATTGCTCTTGTCCCATGTACATCATTTTGGAATATAAGACATGATGCTTCCCGGCATGGGCCATTTCTTTTTTCTGATGACCTAAGATCAATAGGCTGCTGTTGTTTCTAAGCAAACTGCTGCTAAACAGCTCTCTGATTACATCTCCTGTTTTTGTTCCTAAGCAGGCCTGCAAATTTCTGGGCATGTAAAGGCACATTCACTTTGAGGAAAACTTGTTCTACATCGCCTGTTTCAGAGCAATTTTCATCTAGGAGATTAGCAGAGCAGCACAGGGACATCTTAATGTACACTTACGAAACTCGGAGTTGGTTTTTCAGAGCATCTATTCTTTCCAAGTTTAGAAGGTGCTTTCAGCAAATATTCTCTGCTCTTCACTTAGCATTGACTGTTTCTGTAAATGCTCTGGCAGTGAACTTATTCAGTAGAATAGTCCCAGAAAGGGATATGACTGAAGTCACCTAAATAAATAATGTAGGGGAATATTCACTGATTTCTCTGCCCAGCATCTTGTACAGTGCTGTGTGCTGTTCCTGTCCGTGTAATGGATTACCTTGTTCTCCATAAAACACGTGATGGGGATGGATTTTTGCCATTGAAAAAGCTTCCAGTGGCAGAAAGGAAGAACTCGAGATGAGCAATGTACTTCCCTCTCCATATTTCCTCAGCCTTTACAAACTCTTCCTGCTGCTTTCCTCCCAGGAGCCATGAAGGTCAGGATGCTGACACTGACTCTGAAGCATGAGGAGGCACCTTCCCTCCCATGGAGGGCGATGGACCAATATTTTTCTGACAGTGTTTCTCCCAGCTGCTGGCCTGCCGAGCCCTAGATCAAGCTGTGAATTAAATGTCCCTTGTCCACAGACCAGGCCTTCCAGCAGCCCTGCTTGGATGTCCACTGGAACTGCAGTTCAGCCAGCATCTTTTTGAAGCTCAGGGCTAAAGACTCAGGGTGCGGAGCCCAGGTAAAATTAGGATAGTTTCTTAAGCCCAAATTGTAATTATGTGGTCACTGTGGAGCTCCTCCTTTGTTCTAACACCCCCCTGGTCCCCAAGGAGTGACTCAAACCCAGCTGAAGCAAGGAGGGAACTCCCTTTGGGAAGGAAAATGATGACTTTTCCTTCATTTGGAGAACGCTATCTGTAGGTGGGTAACAGTTGTTTTGGAATAACTGAGAGCGTAACAAAGAAGGGGGCTGGGAATGCTTTTCCATTTTCGCAGAAGTGTGATGATGATAGGACTGCTCGCTGTGAGACTCCATTCTGTAGAGTGAAACTATTTAGAGAAGCCACACTCACACACAGCGTCCTTTGCTCTGCCTGCACCTGCGCTCTGTGTGTGCTGCTGCAGATGGAGGGCATTAGTTGTGTTTTGCTCCACTTCAAACGCATCTCCCTTTCACTCCCTCTTTGTCTTTGGAGAATATTATGGCACTGAGCTGAGCAGGCTGACAGTGCCACGTATCCTTTGTATGCACATGCAGAGGCTTGGGAGTAAGCATCCCTGGTGCAGCCTAGAAGCTTTCTCTTTGTAATAGAATGCACGCACATAGTGAGAGGGAAGAGGAATCCTCAGTGTGCTCTCCATACCTTTTGTTTGACATGGGGGCTGTGTGCATTAAATTAAGACTTGTGCTTGGGGAGTGCATCCTTTTATATAAGAGGGTCATCTCATAAGTGGGGCAGGTCAAAGCATCTCGCGTCCCACACTAAGCAGCTTTGACCCATGTAATGCACATTAGACTATCACTCTTAATTTGATAAACTGAACACTAGATTGATAATCCTGCCTTGTTTTTCCCTCTTCTCCTCTTTCTAAATATATCTGTACCTCTCTGTCCCTTAACTGTGAACTTGTATCTACCTCTCTCCATAGATTAATCATAAATATGGATATAGATGACAGAAGGTTGAGGGCATGGTGGGAAGGCAAAGCTATCTACCTCATTTATCATTGCTACAGTGGATGTTTGGGTGGTGCCTCACCTGTCCAAGGTCCGCGCTTTTCAAGCAGGGTCAAGAGCAAAGGTATTGGAACAAACAGGTCACAGACTAGCTAATTTTAGTCTTCTGCTCTGTGTGGTTAGCTCTCTCTGAGCAAATGAATCTCAGGCCCTTGGTGCGCTCTTGAGTGACTAGAAAAATTATGCCTGGTAATTTTCAGTCAGCTTGAGCAGATTTACACTGAGGCACGGAAAGTCAGACCCCTCGATTGCAGTATATTAAAAGGATGAACAAGGGCTTTTGAAAGGGTCAGAAAATGAAAGGGATCAGTTGTTGGCAAATATTTGTAGACAAGCATTCAAATCAGCACAAGGGTTTTGTAAAATTCTAAAGATTGAAGGTCATGATGGTGGGAATTGAGGATTGGGGACTTTCTTTTTGGCACTGAGCAAACTAATTGAAACATTAATTAAAAGTATTTTTAAAACTACCAATATCATTAAAAGCACCAAGTTAAAGATGAACCAAAAATGTCCCTCTGTCCTTTCAGGCCACACTGACAAGCGTGTTGTGTGCAGTGATGCAGCAGGGAAATAATCAGCTGTACCCAGCACTGATGCACTATCTGCTGACGTGCTGCATGCAGTTTTGGGCAACATGCCTTAAGGAATAGGTAAACAAGCAGGAGAGAACCCAGAGGGGAGCAGGTTTTCCAAGAGGCTTTGAAAACACGACCTGTGTCGGAAGGTTAAAAGGACTAGAATCATAAAAGTTTCACTTTTCTAAATGGGAAAGGCAAAGAGAAATGTTAAGAGTCTTTGTTCTTATAAATTGTTCTTTTAAAGGTGGTATTGATCTGTTGTGCTCTGAATCCCAAGATGCGAAGTTGAATACTACGAAGGCTTTCTAACTATGGGAATAGCAATGTGCTGGAAGGGGTTAGAATCACAGAATCATAGATAGGCCTGAGTTGAAAAGGACCACAGTAATCATCTAGTTTCAACCCCCCTGCTATGTGCAGGGTCTCCAACCAGCAGACCAGGCTGCCCAGAGCCACATCCAGCCTGGCCTTGAATGCCTCCAGGGATGGGGCATCCACAGCCTTTCTGGGCAATCTGTTCCAGTGTGTCACCGCCTCTGTGTGAAAAACTTCCTCCTTATCTCTAACCTAAACCTCTCCTGTCTGAGTTTAAAACCATTCCCCCTTGTCCTATCACTATCCACCCTTGTAAACAGCCATTCCCTCTCTCTATTTATAAGCTCCCTTCAAATACTGGAAGGCCACAATGAGGTCTCCACACAGCCTTCTGTTCTCCAAGCTAAACAAGCCCAGTTCCCTCAGCGTTTCTTCATTGGAGAGGTGCTCCAGCCCTCTGATCATCTTAGTTAACATAGGTGGGAGAATGCAGAGCCTCCTTCATTGGCACTTCAAGTCATGTAGGCTGATGATACTCTTCAGGAGTGGAGTTAGAGGTATATTTGATCCTGTCTCGGTGTGGTAGGCTGGACCAGATGATGTTCTTGAGGTCCTGGCTGGTTTTACCTTGCTGCAATTGCTGTGATTCGACATGGTCAAACCAATCTGACTTCCATATAAGCCAGCTGTCTTTTCTTTACCCTACTAAAATTACTCCCGTCTGAAACAGATGAGATACCAAGAAATGAGTACATTTCATGTAAGCAAACTTTTCTAAATGCCTTTAGGTTTGCTTTTTTACTCAGTCTCTTACAGGAGATTATTAAGGAACAAGCTTGTCACTGGGTAAGAGATAAAGCTGTATCACAAATAAAGTAATAAGAAAAACAAAATTTACTGAATAAATGCAGAGGGAATATATTGCTGGTTCTCATCATGAAAAGATGCCTCAGCTCAGTGAATGTGTCACCAAACAGTGTTATTACTTGTGTTTAATATGGATTAATAACCCCAAAAAGGGAATATTGCTTGGGAGGAGATGTGTGTAGATAATACAGCAATATTTCGGTTGCCCAAGCCTACGAAAGACACTGAGGAGCTCTGGCAACGAGCTCGCTGAGGTGGTTTACAAGCGTCATGAGAGTAAATGAAATTCAGTGTGGCAGAGGCAAGGTGATGCACTCAGGAAACAACACATTAGAATTAGTCATGCTCGTTTCTGGGTTCTAAAATAATTGTAACCACTCAAAAGAAAAGAACAAACAAACAAACAAAAAGAGACACGGCTGTGAGCAGCTCTGTGAAAACATTTGTTCAGCCTGTAGTGATGGTGAAATAAAAGCATGGAAGATGAGAGAGTGCATTAAGAAAGGGGTAGAGAATAATAGATAAAATAATACAGTACCATTATATAAATTGATGGTACGTGCTCTCCTTGTACACTCTATTCAGTTTGCTCACCTCATCGCACAAAAGGAAATAACAGAAATAGATGAATGACCAGAGAAAGGGAACAAAAATGACTGGAGTCTTTTAATAGCTTTCTTCATAAAGAATGATTAAAAAGAGCAACACTGTTGTCTCGAGGGAAGACAAATAAGAAGCACTGTGACAAAGGTACAGAAATAGTCACCGCAAAAAATAAGTTCACTCAGCCATTCCTATTTACTTTGCCTTTATTAGAAGAAAACAGGAGAAGCAATTACATGAAAAGGAAAACGATTTAAACCTGAGAAGAGGAAATGCTCTTTTACAAAATGGCTAATTAACATATGGAACTTAGTGCCACGAGATACCACCCAAAATCAGAAACAGAGCAAGAACTCAATGAGATTCCAGACTGACTCAAGTGTGCGTGCTGCTAAGACTCAAAGGCCACCAGCAAAGCTAAGAAGAAACACTGGACAAGGGAATACGTAAGACAGGAGAGTGCAAGGGGTCTTGAATCTTCCTGTTCCTTAGTAACAAACAAAAAATCTGTTGGCTTGAGAGCAGGAGAGGATCTTCCTCTCCAACACACTGGTGCGTACGTGGACAGTGTGGGAGTACTTTGGTAACTTATTCTAGAGCAAGCCATTTGTAGAGATGGGATGTGATTGAGGCGAATTATTAGTTTCCTGTTTTCTGTCTTTTGAACTGTGGCATTTTTAAGAGTTTGGCAAGAGAGCAGTCGGTTTCTAATTCTGCCATGGAATCATTTCTGGGTATTTCACATCTCCTCTTCTTCCTCAGTTTTCCTGTCTGTACATAAGGTAGCTGTATTGGTGCAGCCTTGTAGGTTAAGAGACTCCTGGATGCTTAACCAGTTCTTGTTTGTTAGTTACTGTAAGAAGCTGAGATGGGTGTACTAATGATGTTTGGTGAAAAAAGCAGTATGATATGCTGTGATGTCCAGGTGTTTCTGTGTTATTTTAAATGTGACTGGCTGTTGTATTTTCAGGCAGGGGATGTGTTCCCCTTCCTCGTGCTACCCTGTGGTCCTGTGGCCATACTCGTGCTCAGGAACCTGCTCATGAATCAGGATCTTCTTTGCAAGACATTAAAGAACACCTTCTGTTAGCATTAACTTCTTATGTTGTGAGTGCCCAAATCCTTCATCCCCAAAATCAATTTTGATAACCATGGATACCAACTATATTCAAATATACTTTCGGGCCAGCAGTGCTGTCTTGCTTTTCCTGGCTGTATTAGTCAGAATCTAGGGCAATATCTCTGTGTGCATGTTCCACCTGCAGCTTGCAGAGAGTTCATTCTATTGGTAGAGTAAGGAGCAGAAAGCATCAACTGCAAATCTGAAATTTAGGTGCCTCCACTCCACCTCACCTGGATGTCACAGTGCCATCGGCTGTTCCAGGACACACAAACCTATATATCCTTCTTTTCACTGCAGCTCTTATTTCTCCACATGGTGACACACGTGTTTCAATGAGTGCGTGTTCCCGTCATTCCCCAGTGTCCCATCTGGCACAGTTTGTGGCTGCTATGGAGCACACATTTACAATTCCCATCAGGCAAGAATAAATGGTTGTAGCTGAAATCTGTCCCAAGTGATAGAGGAGTGTTTAGTCATCTCCTTACTAGGAAATAATCCTAGCAAGTACTTGGTTGGTGCTTTTTATTTCCTAAGTGCTTTACAAATATCAGTTAATCCTCAGGTACCAGCACACCTCTTGCTTGACTGTTTGCACCAGGGGCTGAACATCAGCTCTCCTATCCTAGAGGCAAGAGCCTTTACTCTCTGAGCTAAACAGCCAGCTCCAGTTGCCTGTCTTCTAGGGTGTCTTTAGCCCCTCCATCTTTCCTGCTCATGACCACAGAGGGCAGATTGCTGCATTATTAATTTCTGATGCTCTCTTAATACCTTCCGTAAGTGAGGAGAAAGGAAAAGAAATGCCTCTCCCGCTGCAAAGAAAAACCTGCCAGATTCCAGGGAGATACTTTTCTCTTCCTGCCCATCCAGAATGGTGCATTCCTCTAGATAGCTTCTGACCGGCAGAGAGCAAATCATAATTTAGATTTTTTTCCCCAAATCAATTAGACTCTTTCAGTGGTAGAAGCAATTTGTGTGACTTTTAATCTTTTGCCTCAGACTGATCAGCACTTTTTGAAGAATGTGGAGCCAATGTCTCTGCTAATCCAGGTAAATCAGCCATATCTGGAGACAGACGGACAGAGAGGGAAGGAAGGGAAGCTATTAAAACCAAGGAAGGCCTGTCTCAGGATTAAAAGGCATCAGTGAGGTACCTGATTTATAGGAGAAGAGTTGCCTTTCAGTCATTTTTAATGGAATATTATTAAAGGAAAATCAGGAGCTGTGAAACCTTTTGTGTCTCATCTCCTAATGTATTTATTTCTGCAGCAGGGAACCCTGTTAACCCCGCCAGGTAATGTATTCCTCGGCTGGCACGGGTGGCAAGGTTGTCCCCTAGAAATTTTATTACGGAACAAACTCTGTTAAATATTTGCACATGAAAAGTCTGTCTCAAGGTTTCAGGGTTCTGCAGTTTGCTTCTAAAGAAAAGTGCCTTGTGGAGCTGCTGAGTCTTGCTGTGTGTGGCTGTCAGATACCATCATTTCCACAACTCTCTGTTTTTTTTCTTTTCCCAACACGAATTAATTTAGATAGATAGACCGCTAAATAGATGCTTGCCTAAAACAGTGTCAGCCTCTGGGCAAGGGTTGGGTCACCTTTCCGAATTGCTTTCCCATAATTTTTCAAGCAAACTAATAGTCGAGATTGTCGTCATGTAAGGAAGCTGAGTTCCACATAGCAAATGACATACAAGCCTCAATCTTGCAAACACTTAAGCACCTATTTCATTTTCTGTACCATTAATAGTCTTACTGCAGTTGCTGGGAAATCTAAAGATGACTATATTGAAATGTCAACCCCAAATATGAGTAATATGGAAGACGTGGCTTTCTTGTGATATCAGTGAAGACTCTACAGGAGGAAAGGCTGTTAGACTGGATCTGTCCTTTGCGTTCTCCATTCCTGCCATGACCATTCCTTATCAACAATGCTTTCTAGTGGATGCTGAAATCCTCACGGAGATGCCAAGACACTTTTTCATTGGCTCTCCAACTGGACTGTTTATGCAAGAGAAGGTTCTTAGAGGCAGCCATCATTCTGGCTAACACAGCAGTCAAGGAGACTTGCTCAAAACTCAAAGCATTTAGCTGCTTTTGCATTAATTAATGAGTCACAGGCTTTCAAATCCCTTGCAAATGTAAATCAGAAAGTTGCATGTGTGCATCTTTATGCATTCCTGCAAGGTGTTTCCATCAAAAGGAATCACCCCCTAGAGTCATTGGTTTCAGCCAGAATGGTGGCACAGTGGGAAGCATGTTTACATTCAGATGTTACCACCTCAAAAGCAGAATCAGTAAAAACACAGTTTTGATTTCATAGGATCAAATAAGAGAACATCCCAGTGCTTTCCTTTCATTCTACTAAGTCTTTTAAGCAGCCTTTGTTTAAACAGCATCAAAGTAGCCATAAGCAAATTAGGCAAAATCACGTAGTAACCTGATAAGAAAGGTGTAAGTTTTTTCTTCTAGGACCTCCCATGGTATGCCTGCTGAATAAGACTTAGCAATGTGTGTCACAGTTGTGGGCATGCTAAGAACAAGCCTGCCATTGGGCTTCTTCGTGAGCTTTTATGCAACAAAGCAGTAAATGGCAACACAAGATAAAAGCTGGTGGAGAACTGGGACCTTAGGCAAGCCAGAGAGCCAGGTTATGATCTCAGTGTCACTGGCATAAAGGTGTAATAACATGAAAATGGTTATTGCAGCTTCTGAGTTCACCTCTGCCATCAGTCGGTCAGATTTAGGTTTACTGAATGGATCCATGCATGCTGACACAGGTGTGGGTTATGCAGCACTGTTTGGATGGGCAGAAGGAAGTTTCTTGTGATGACTCAATTATATCTCATTCTGGTTCAGTGTAAATGCTTTGCTGCCATCATAATAGACACGAGTCCATTTAAATTCACCTCAGGTTTTTCTCATGCGCCTGTGTGAGCTGGAATTGTGATGTATTGGGAGCATATGGTACGTTCTGGGAAAGCAGCCCTGCCAGGGGTGTATTTTATCAACTGGTGATCCAGAGATCTTAGCTGGTGTTTGGTGTTTGGTGCAGTCACTTCAGAGCTCCAGTTCCGCTGGCCACAACAGCTCTCAGATGTTCCACTTCTGGGCAGGATTTTGCATTGCTGCTGGGCAATGAGGCTCTGACTCCTGGCGTCAGTGGGAAGTTCCTTGATGGGCTTGCAGAAAAGACTACATTAAAACCAGTTGAAAAGCTGGATGTTTTTCTCCAAAGTGATGATCTTGCAAAAAATTCCCATTAGCAAATTTCACATAATCAAAAGGGTCTCCATTTTTTAACTGGAAGATATTTCTCCATCTGAAAAGTCTTTTGAGGGAAAAAACAGTTTCTTTATTTATGCAGGAACCAAAATTTCCATTTAAAAAGTGTTCCAAACGATGGCTTTCAAGCAGATGCAAATCCATTCTTTCTCCAACCTGAAAACTGTGGCACACACTCATCTACAGTTGCAGTTGGCTTCCCACTCTCTCTGCCCAACATCTCCCCTAGGAGAGCACCTGAGAGCCCGGCCCTGTTCCTTAATCCCAGCAAAAGTTGTTTCTGCTGCAGCTGCTTCCTGAAGATTGCTGCACCATATGAAATGACTATGCACAAAATTTACTGATACGCTGTGTACTTCTTTAATAGAATATTTTCTTTAATACATCTTCACACCCTTCTCCTCCTTCCCTGCTTTCCTCCAAGGGAATATGAGCCTTTTTAATTTTAGGTTTTCATTTTGTTTTGGTAGATTACAGTATTGTTTATTGCTTTCTGTCTCTCTGAGGTTCCCATACAAGACTTAGCTGCATCTGGCTTTTATTTGAGGAAAGTTCAGGCTTGCTTCTCTCTTGACCTCACTGCTGGGTTCTATCTCTCTCTTTTTTTTTCTTCCCCTTTTGTTTGTGCTAGGAAGCCCTTGGGCTTTTCTGATGCTTTTCATCTTGGGACAGCGGTCTGTTGTATCTGATTCTGGTGTTAGAGGAGGGAATAATGATTGTTTAATTAAAATGTGCAGTGTATGTATTCAGAGGACTGTATTTTGTATATATTTTGTATATATACTATTTGTGCATATGTATACATATACATGTGCATGGATTCATGTCATACTTGTAATTGCTCTGAGCATCTTTCTTGCTTTCCTGTACTGCAGCATTCACTGTTTGCTACAGGGGAAAGGAAGAGCAGAGAGCACACAGAAATGTCACAGCTGAGAGGGTTTCTGTAATCCTCCAACATATGTTAAACATTAAAGCTCCTTCAGCAAGTCTGATGTGCTCACAGTCATCATGGGACCAGCAGTTAAAGCGCCCCAGTGCTGCCAGGAAAACGTTATCCTGGCCCTAATTGAGAGCGACTTAACTAATGTTTCATTTCCTAATTAGTCCTTGTCAGCCGCTGGAAGGCTGCGGATGCTGCTGGTGGCATGGGGCCCATCACTGCTGTAATTGAAGTCGTTCTGACAGACCAGGGCTTTGGGGTGATCCATAAAGTAAGGCTGATGGTTTGGGACCAAACTGGGTGGTGGAGGAGAGAGGGTCAAGCATCGGCTGAGGCATCGTGTGAGTCTGCTGTGCCAAACCTGAATGGTCACGGATCAAGTCTGAAGTGACAGAGATGGCAGGAGAACAGTGAGGGGATGAGGAGATCACTCTGCTGAGCTCAGGTGGCTGGAGAAAGCTCGCCAAAGAGAGCTGCTGTTACTGCACGGAGGTGAGGAGGAGCAGATCCTTTTCTGGAGAGTAGGTGATGAGCAGTGACAGACCAGCTGTGAGGAAACAGCATGAGTTTGGTGGGAAGAGCTCAGACTCAGCTCCCTCACTCTTGAGCGCTGTGATTGAGCTCCTGCCTTCCCAACAACCCATGATTGGGTCTCTACTGGGTCAGGATGTCCCTTAGCTGTGGTGTTGAGGTACCTGAAGTAGAGCCAGGGACTGTGGGCACCCAGGACAGTGCCACATCAGCCAGGGACAGGGCACTGGGCTAGCGATTGGAAAATAAACTTCTAAAAGCCTCTTTCAGTTGGAGATGGGAGAGGGGGAACAGAGTTTGCAATCAGATTCCAGCCAGGAAGAAGTGATTTGTAGCTGCTTGGCAAGGGGGTTATTTGCCTTTGCTTGCCAAAAACCCTGGTAAACAGTAGGTTGTGATGTATCTTGTGGAGGAACATGGCTCATCGCACACATCGCAGGATTTGTGAAGGGGAGCATCTGGGTACCCGTGGGTTTGGCAAATACAGCTGGCAGGCACCTGAAGGACGAGTGGGCAGCAGGAAACCTGCAGGAAGAAAATATAGGCAGAGCCAGTTCTGGGGCACGTCTAGCTGTGCACTGGGTGCTGTAGCCCTGCCCATGCCTCGAGTCATTGTGATGGTCACAAAAGAGGTCTGCGGGTGATGGAACACGTCACAGCATGCAGGTGCTCTGAAGGAACAGGAACAGGAGTCAGATCTCTGGGTTGATGTGTGAGCACCATGGTGAGTAAGAAAAACCCAGTAGCTTCTTGCTTAATGAGAACAGTTCAGTGGTTCAAGCTGTAAATGGATAAGCAAGCATAGATTTGTAGCACAGCATCAAATGAAGGGAGAGAGCTGGCTAAGTGCTGGGTGATGTATTGTCTTAGTGGGACGGTGTTCAACATAGGCATCTTTTCCCAGAGACTTTCCAATTTCCTACCAAGTACCCATAAAGGTATAAAGAGGAGCTTTCAGGTGCATAT
This sequence comes from Phasianus colchicus, assembly GCF_987193195.1. NCBI lineage: Eukaryota > Metazoa > Chordata > Aves > Galliformes > Phasianidae > Phasianus > Phasianus colchicus. Next base: position 84,175,780 of record NC_143436.1, read on the forward strand.
AGAACCCCACTGTGTTTGTAATTTCCATAGCAAACACGACACAACCTGCTCCTAGCTCCTGCCCGGGTGATTTCTTCCTTTGTACCAATTGCGTTGCTCGACCTTGTTGCCCTCTGTGAACCTGTGAACTCGAACACAGCATAATAAATTCCCACTTCATCCCAGGTGCCTGTCAGCCTGGAGCTCCTGAAGTAAGGTGAAGAGGGAAAGAGGGGGCTTGTGTCTCTTTACCAAATCAGACTGGCTCTCTAATGCCCCATTAGCATACCACACGCAAGCATTCAGCTTTTAATTAGTTACGTGGTGTGATAATTAAGTAGCATTTCTCCACAATTTTCCTCTTGTGTGGAGTGGAGGGGAGGGGGACGTTGCCTGTTGGGGCTGGGGTTGAGCTTGTGTTAACGCTGTGAGTAATTGCGACCCCAAGGAGAAGGTGAAGCCAAACGCAAGCTCTCCTGGGGAGCGGGGGAATCTGCCTTAGGCTGGCTCCATCTCCCTCCCTCAGCCAGCAGTGCAGGCTTCCCCTCCTCCTCCCTGCAAAGCTCTATGTAGAGAAAAACATCTCCCCTGGCCCTGAGCTTGTGCTCCTTCTCTTTCTAGGGGGGCACAAGAGGGCCAGCATCCTGCAAGAATGACAGCTGCCTGTGTTTATGGGACTGCTATGGGGAGAGGGAAGGATCTGGTGGGGAGGTGCAGGATTGAGAGAACCATGAGCTGTTTCAGAGCTGGGGAGCCATGCACAGAGCCAAGCTGGAGCAGTAACACAAAGGTGTTTTGTAGTAACAGGAGGAATGGGACATTGACGGAGTAGGGCAGGAGAGAGGCAAGGGCAGAGCATGATGGGCTGTAGTGCATCATAAATTTGGTGTTTGGCTCTGCAACAGGCATGGGAGGATAAAACAGCTTTCCTGCCATCAGGAACAGCAAGGGCCTGTGCCTAGCTGCAGCAGGGCAAGCGTGGCCTCGTCAGTGGGGAATCTCTTATCAAAGTGTGGAACAGGTATAATTGATCCATGCAAAGCAGCGGCAGAAATAAAATAAAGCCTATTACCAACGCGGCCTGTTGTTTCAGCGGCATGCACACCATTGGGCTGCTTATGACAGGGAAACAGATGGTAGTTCTGTGAGCCTCGCACATCCTGGCACGCATGGAGATTCAAAGAGTTACTGCATCGTGGAAGAGGCAGATGCAAGTTTGTTAGGTTATAAAACAAAATACAATCTCACAATGAACTCGGCAGCCACACCATCCCTTAGCCAGTTCAGAATTGTCTGCATTGAATATCTCCCCACTTTCCAATCACAAATTCAAATGATAATGAACTCTAAAATATGGTGGGCTTTTCTGCTTGCGCGATATGTGGGAGCAGAACTTGTGAAGCAATTTTAAAATAATTTCTAGAAAGGCCTTTTGAAAATTATCCATTGGTCTTTGGACTGACAGCATAAATCTCTTCCTAGGACATCATTGCCAAACCATGGCCCTGGGCTTTCATCTGCTGAGGTGAGCTCTGGTACCTGGATTTGCTGCTCACCCTGGTACTTCAGGCACTCCCGACTTAACCGGCAGGCAAGGTTTTTGCCTTCGCAGTGTCCATCTCAGGGGGTACTACCAACACTTTAGCCTGTTCCCAGCAGGCTGAGGGGACATCTCCTCCAGCTTGGAATGTTATCAGGGTGCTTGTTGGGAGTGGCAGCATTTTAGTATCTGCATCTTTGCTGCTGTGGAGAACAGCAGTCTGTGGAAACGGCCAACAGCTGCTCGAGAGTTGTGCTCTCCATGCCACGGGGAAGGTTTCTAAGGCGGCAGCTTAACAAAGGTGGATGGCAGAGATGAAGTGGCAGGGCTCCTGTCACTGGTGTTTGGTGACTGTGTCAGCAACAGGAGCACTGAATATCAGTGGAACTCTCTACAAGATGGTCAAGGGTGTTGAAAAGAAAATGGCACAGCTGTGATGCATCTTTGAGTTTAGGGTGTCAGGGAAAGCGTTGTGAAGTTCTGCCATTGTAAGATGTGAGGCTTTTGCCTTCATAGCAGCTCACTTCCCTGTTGGGCAGCTGTGAGGATGAGTGCTTTGCTCCCTTCCTGCTCTCCCACCGTACCTCCCAGCTGTACCAGTGCCTCATAGTGCTGCCCTGCTCTCTGAGTCCCAGATCTGTTTTACCCCAAGCCTATCATTCCTGCCCAAATGTGCTATGATACATGAAAGTGTCCAGTAGGATAATCATCTGCAATTACCAAAACACTTTTTTCCACTGACGAAACTAGGCTTGGAGTTTGGAATACAGGGCGTAAAAGACCAGTAGAATAGAGCTTGATTGATAGCTAGCATGATTGCAAAACTACAGTACCTGCATCCAGACAGCTATAAATTGTACCACAGTGCCTATCAGCCAGTTTCTCTTGAAACATTTGATTAGAGCTTCTTTCAGCCACCCTTGGCCCTCCCCAGCTGCTAGGGAAAGGGCTTTTGTATGAGAAAAGCTTACGTGATTCAAGCTGAAATCGCGTCCTAAATATTTGAAGCGACATGAATTGAACACCCACATCTTTTTCTATGGCACTGAAACTGGCTAGAGAACTGCCTTGCAAAATTATTGAGCATTCAATAGCCAAAGCATAAAATTGCTTGCCCAAAATAAAATGACAGAAATGCTAGAAGATTATCTGCCTAAGAAGAGGGTTTTTGTGTATGTGTAGTTTTTTGGGTTTTTTTATTTGGTCACTGGCACAAGTGTCTGAGCAACACGCAGATTTTTGCTGTAGTCTTCACCTTTTGCCGTTTCCCTTGGGAAGAAGGTGCTCGTAACCTGGGGAGGTTGTCCTCACATCCCATTGGAAAGCGCCACAGCAGCATCACTGCTAACTAAGCTCACGGCCTGACAGAACAGGTACTTGAACTCTAAAGTTCTTCAAACCCTGCGCTGTCCTTTCTCCTCTTCCAGAGTAGGACTGAGGGCTGGGGAGCACCCAGCATGTGTGAGTATGTGAGTCACGTTTTGCAAAGCTGTGCACCTATTTAAGCGTTCTACCCAGCTTAAATGGCGATGGGCAGAGACCTCCCACGCAGAACTGTCAGAGCAGCGTGTATTTATTTATTTATTCTCTTTTGGATAATTTAGTTTAAATCAATGTGACACACACTGGTATGTTTTCTAGTATAAATCAACAGGAAAATATAGTTCTGTCCTTGTTATGTGTACAGGCTGGCATATCCATCTATGTGGCTGAGAAGACTCAGGGGGCCTGACAATGAAACTTCCCAGAGGAAACTAACTTTTGCATTCCCTCCCCCAAATGTCTATTGCCTCTGCAAGCGCTTTTTCTTTTACTAATGAGAATAATAAGCTTTCACAGAGAGAGACTTGCAACACGTGTTTACTGCCGGGAAAGAATGTAGATAGAGGCTTAAGAGAAAGCAAAATAAGGTTCTGTCTGTGGTATCTTGTTCAGAAGAAATGGCAGTTTAAAGAAGAGAACTCAGAATCGCTGAGGATCCTTGAACTTGGTTTGGGGATTCTTTTAGTGGAAGTAGAAGTGAAAAACCACTTAGCAGTTTTGAATCAAAATATCAGCTACACTTGGCAGAAATCTGTGAAGCAAATTATTTTTTATGTATAGCTGTTAAACAAAAGCAGAATACGTTTTGCAATACTTGATTTCTTCAAGTATTTGCATGGGAAAGGAAGTAGCACTCCACTTCTATGGAGCACTGAGTGCAGAGAATTTTCACAGTCGGACTCCATAGGCCAATATCCAAACTGAAGCTCCTAAATCTTCTATTCCCTCCTTGTCATAACATTCAAATGTTTCCATATTAAGACCTCAAACAGCTGAAACTTCAGCATGACACTCACGCAAGGTGAATAAAAAGCATGCCTGGGGAGAGCAGAAGTCATTAGTGAAGTGAGTGGTGGGTCTGCCTTTTTCCTATCACAACCCTTTTCAGCCATCACAGAGCAATTCCAAATAGGGGGATGCAGTACCAGAAAGGCATTGGAGGCTGGCTTTCAGGCTATTTTTCTAAAGGAAAACAGGGCAAATCAGTTGCAGTGCACTGACAGAGTGAAATGCCATGCTTAGATGGGCACAGGTAAAAGGAAAACACCAGGTTATAGCAACCAGCACATTATCTCAAGAAACTGGAGAATACTGCACTGGGGATAGGGTGTAGCAGTGGGGGAAAAAAAGTAAGCCCGAAAGAAACTGGCCTGTGCTATTACACCCATTGGAAATGGGTGGCTTGCTGCAGCTTACAATGCTGCTCTGTCTTCTAGGCACCTTGACACCAAGAGGATGCAGACAAATCAGAGAGAATCCAGAGAACAGCAGCTAGGATGATTAAAGGGCTGAGGGATTGACTTATTAGGGAAGAAGATTAAAGGAACTAAATATGTCTAGCTTGGCTAAGTGGCAACTTAAGACGGGACATGAATTATAACAATCCACCAGCTTTTGAAGGATGCAAACAGCTAGGAAAGAGAGAAACAGGGAGGAATTGACAAGTCTGGTTCAAGGGGTGAAGAGTAGCTCACTGAGCGTATGATAATTTAGGTCGAATAACCAACAAACAAAGAATCCTACCCAATATCCTGGATAGCTGATGAGTCTTTGAAGGAAATAATAGACAGTAAACTGTGAGTTGCATTTAAATAGAGATGCACCGTAAGAACTAGACCCTGTGTTTGGTAGTCTCCTGGCAGTAGTTCATCAGCACTGCTGTCTTTCCTAGGTCAGTCAGTAATTGCTCCTGCTCAGATCGTGGCTGCTAATGCACAGAGGTGAGAGGCTGCCACAGAGGGCAGATCCACTGAGAACGGGAACAAGAACGTGGGGCTGCTGTGAGAGTGCGCTCAGTGTTCTCTTCCTGTGTTTTTTGGGGGGATGTGAAGCACCTGAAAGTCCAATTATCTTTGTGACTTTATCTTGCCAGTGGGATCAGAGATCAGGTTTGAGATTTCATCTTCTCATTTTCTTCCTGCATATCACATAGCCATGGCAGAGCGCATGTGCTGAGCTGCCAGAAATTCTGCATATTATGGAGCTTGCTGTACCGACAGCGTGAAATGGAGGTGTCAGAAGGATTCGTGCCACTAATTAAGCTGCTGTGTGTGGAAACATAAGCGTTGTCAGTATTTAGCCCCTACCATGCCTTAAGGCTCTGCTGAGGTGTCTCTCCTCTCGTTGGCTCGCTGCTCCCCCCCTAAGCTGCCTTCTGAGGGGCCTCTTGCTTTGCTGCCAGCAGGCCCTGTGTGGGTCCATGGAAAAATGGAGTCTGTGCTTTTTGGGAGAGCATCAGAGATCTGGACTGTATTCCCAAACCAGACCATGCACACGGCTTTCAGGAGCATCTATTAGAGGTCAGGGAGAGACAGCCAACGTACCACTTGCAGGAGGAATGGAGATGGCATACTTCTGTCCCCAGTAATAGGGAGCATAGGGCCTAAGTGGCATTCCTGGCCCTACATATGGCTTAGCAGTCCTGCCATAGCCCTGCTCTTGCCCAGGTGGGCCCATAGGAGAGGATGAGGCTCAGCCCATCTTTTTGCACTGTGGAGATAGCGCCTGTCACACTGTGAGTTTGCAGGCTGGGGCACGTTCTTCGTGCAGTGAGGGCCAGCACTGGGTGTGCTGCAGAGGAAGGGTCTCATCCCTCAGTGTTATTTGTGGGTCTGCACTTCAAACCCCCACGAAGTATGGAATGACAGAGAGAGCAAAGGAGGCTTCCCATTGCGCAGCATCAGCCCTTCCATTGCAGTCAGGGCCAGGTGCTGATGCCTCTGGCTGGCCAGCATCCTCTGTACTCCCTGTAGGTTACCTAAACACCCCTGGAGCAGCAGTGGGGGCAGGTAGTGCCAGCAGTGCCGGTGTCAGCAGTGCCAGCAGCACACAATACGGAGGTGTTCCCATACAATAAGTTCTGCCCGATTGCAGGCCAGCCCTCCACCAGGCGTGTGATCAAGTACCCTCCCCACCCCAGCCCCCCTTTTGCACGGAGGCTGTTTTGCAGAAAACACCATGGGGAAAGCGGCTTTTGCTAAATGTTTTATAATGTGCCAGGGAACCTTTATCAAACATTTAATCCCAAACCTGGCTTTGAAGCAGGGAGGCATACAATTCCGTAATTAATTTTTTTTTTTTTTTTTTTTTACCTTCTTTTGCTAATCGCTGATAAAAAGCTTAATTCTATTAACAACTCGACTTGACAAATTGCACCGTTCAACGGAAGCGTTTAGAAATTAATTACGCATTTTATTGCATAAGATCGGATAAACAGGGGAGCGCCGGCTGAGCGGGAGAGGAGCATCAGTGCTGGGCCCAACGCAGCCACTCTACGGATTGGTAGCCCTTTTCTTACACCATCTTGGAGCGTGCGATTTACATGGCGAGAGAATCGCTGACGGGACTGTTTTTCCATTTGTTTGTTCTGGTCTCTTTGCTGATTGCAAAAGTTCCACGTAGGAGAGTTTATTTTTGTAAAGGTGAATTGCAAAGCTACGGTGAAAATTCAGCTAAGCACAAATTTCTGTGCTGAACAGCCTCCGGGGGGGATAGCCGGGCTCCATAAGGCTGAGGATAATGAGAACAGGGGATGGCAGAGCAAACCGTGAAGTGAAGGAACAGCAAAGCGTTGTAGGGCACAAACGGCAGACTGGGATGCAGGGAAGCCCAGCAAGTCGTATGTGTAGCCAGTGAGAGAACCTGTGGGTTTGTACTTGTGCATGCATGTAAATTTGCATGCATATGAGCGTTCACAGATACACGCATATGTGTGTATGCATGAAGACACGAATATGCTCCCAAATTCCCTGTTATGAAATTCAGAAATTCGTGGTGTCATGAAGATATTCCAGGAAAAAGGGAGAGATATACCAAAATGGCAGATTCATTTTATCTGCCATCCTAACATACCACAGCTATCCATAAGCAATCCTTAATGATGTTCAGACTCAGAGCCACATTAGCAGACCTCCAGGTTTGTGGCAGGGCTTTTCTTTTGGGTCTTTGTTTGAACCTCCAGTGAGATTTGGGCCCATTCCTGTTAACTTGGAATGCATGGATGGCATTTCTCCATCCTTCCCACGCCGCTGCCTGTGCGCTGGCTTGTTTTTCTCTTGGCTTTGTTTTTATTTCTTAGAGGCACACCAATAACCTTTCTCCTTGGCTGCAATCCATGTTGTTGTGACCCTGATGAATTCCAATCTGAATCTGGAAAAGGCAAGAAAATGAACTTCATTTCTCACCGCTGCCTCATTTTCCGTAGGTGGGCCTGGCAAGTGCAGGTCCCCACAGGCTGCCCAGTCAGCTGGCAAGCACTCGCTTACGAGTAGGGCTTGGGAGGAGAGGGTCACTGGGGGTGTGCTGGGCATATGCACATCCCTATTTGTCCTGTGTGGACAGTGAAGCCCATGCACCAAAATAGAGATGATTGGGTCCAGCTTGAACCCTCCCTTATTCCCCTGGTAAACACAGGAGCAGCCTCAGGAGCGAGAAAGGATGTCTACAGGCACATCCTTTCTGTCCTCCCCTGCTGCTGCCCTTCCTCATGCACACAAGCTGCAGCGAGTGGACACAGTGTGGGAGCATGATGATGCTTTTCTGGTATCTCAGTTCATGCTGTTCCCCTAATTGCAGTAGGCACAGGGGAAGGCAGGACCACATCAACAGAGAAGTCATTGATGCCTCCTTGCAGCACCTCTCTCCTTACATTGGGAATTTTGTTTATTTTGGTGGCATCAGTTGGGATTACTCAGTTAAGGCTAAGTTTATGCTTCCACTTTTAGGCTTATTTTTAGTTTTCTAACCCATGTTAGGAGAAACTAATTTGTTTGCAAAATGAGATATTCAAAACCATGTAAAACATGCCAAGGAGAGGTGGGACTTCTTCCTTTTTTTTTTTTTTTTTCCCCTCTCTTAGCAAATGCAGGATTACAAGTGTTCATGATTTGCCACAGCATCCACTAACTTTATCATCTCTTATTACATCTCCCTCTTTGACTCAGGCACTCCCAGTCGCTTTGCCTTGCCAGAGCTCATGGTGTCACACCCCCACACAGGTATTTTTCACAGGCAGCAGCTGGCAACTGGAGAGAGGACCCCCCTAGGTGGGGGCATGGCCAGCCCTCAATAGCTTGCGCTAGGAAAGGGAGTCATGGGGTTGTGGTGATGAAAGGCAATCGGGGAATAATCGAGTTGTGGGAGCATAGGAGAGGCAGAAACAGATATACAGATGGTGCACAGCAACTAAGAAAAGAAACATGGTGAAGGAGTGAAAGAAAAATAAATAAAAGTTAATAGAGCTAAGCAAAAATACTGAGAGGAGAAATATAGTGCTGCTAAAAGAGGGAACAGAATGAACCCGGAGACAGGCAACAGGGACGCTGCAGAGAAAAAAATATTAACAATAAAAGATAGATCACAGCGTGCTAGACGGCAAGAAATAAACAGCAAGTTTAGACAATTTCAAGGAAAACTATTGAGTCAAAATGTGTAGAGGGAAAAAGGAGAGAGAGGAAAGCAGGCAAAGTGGGGGAGAAGAAATTCAGAGGCACCTTTGAAAATGAAAATTAAGTGACTGAAGCATCAGTGCCAAATGAGCATGGTACTACAAGGTCTGAGGCATTTAGCAATGAAATCCAGAGGGAGCAATGAAAGCTGCCTGGTGGCAGCCCTCAGCCCACCCCTGGCGCTGCACGACCCCACAAGCTGCCCACATGGGGATCAACAGCCCCCGTCAGCCAGGAAAAGTGGTTTTGGGAAGGGATGCACAAAGGAAAAGGGAGAGGAGAAATGTTATCTGCCCCAGCAAGCCTCCTTGCTGCAGAGTCTGTGTAGTTTCAGGGCTGGGTGAGTTTGTCCCAGGATGAGCTGGAGGTGCGGGTGGATGCTGGCAGTTCACCGTGGCCCAGCTGGCATTATGCAGGATGATGGGCCATGAGGGAATGCACCGTTGGTGTCCGGCGAAGCAGGAGGAATTCACTGGTATTTAAAGTTAAATCAATGTGCTGCCTGCAAAAAATGATCCTTTGCCCTGAATATTAATGTCAATTTGGCGTATGATAATTTAAATTTAATTTAGTTGTATAGGATTCATTCTCAGACCTACGCATGAATGGACAAGTAATTTTGCAACATGACTTCATCCAGCCCTTCTGCTTGTAAAGCCGTCACAATGCGTTCAGCCACAGGCCAGGACGTCCCCATCTCTTATCCACCCTGGCCCCCCGCTCTCCTTCCCTGCCTCTGAAATGTGAAGTTTGATGAAGCGTGGCAATGTCTGCTGGCAAATAGAACAGTAAGCAAAAAATTTTACCCCTTCCAGTGTCATGAGCCCTGGCAAAATCCCAGCTGCACTTCGTGCTCAGGTGCCAGGAGCTATTAATAGAGGTCTGCTAAGGTTTATTAATTATACCATTATACTGGGCCTGCTTCAATATGAAGAGCGTGTACATTTTGTTCCCATTTCCCCATGTATCTTCTTTCTGTCGTCTGAAGAAGCATACGTAGGTGCAAAAGTGTTTTGAAAGCAAAGGAAGAATAGCCATGCAGGAAGCTCTCAAAACTCATATGCCAGGCCCAGCATACCCAAAACACCTCAGTGCTGAGAGCTCAGCCTTTGCTGGTGCAGTGGTTGTGTCTGGGCAAAATGCAAAAACTTGGTGTCCTCAGAGTGTTGGGAAAATCAGACTTTATTTTGGATTCTGAGCTGTGCCAGTTGACAGCTCCCTGCAAAACCCACCAGGCGAAGCACATCAGTAAGAGCTAGTTATTTACAGGCCTGACATCCAGAAGTGCAGCTGAACATCTCAGCTTCCCTTAATAGAAGCCAACATGACCTGACAGGACTTTGATCTCCTGAAAATAACACCAGGTTCCAATAGTGACGTAGGGCACTGCGGGAAGTCTGCGAGGGACTCTTCAGGTTCCTTCACTGAACAGCTTAGTAGCACTTAAGAGCGTGATCCTGTAAATCTGCTCTTAGGCAACTAGCCCATTGAGTTTAATGGGATTACTTGTGCGGGTAAGGCTTTGTGAGATGCAGCCTTAAGGGTGGTGGAAATGTAGGGAGCTGGCACAGTATGGTATACCATGATGGAGATGCATACAGCACTGGGACTAGATTGTACTTGCAGGGCTGTGAGCCATTTGGTTTGCACCAGAGGGGAAGGAGATGTGGGGAAGGGTAGCAGAGAAGCTCAGTGTGGGCAGTGTAGAGATGGGGACCGGTGATCCCTGAGATGGCTGAGGGACCATCAAGGTGGGATGTGTGTGTGCAGGGAGATTCATGAGTATTTCGTTCTGATTCCACAGCAAAGCTTGACGTGATGATGTTTGCAAGCCTTCTGCCCTCTGTCTCTGCAAGTACTGTGGTTTGGGTAGAACAAATGCTCATGAAAACAAAATTCCTACTATGAGTATTTCCATCAAAGGCAGTTTTGAAATGCTCTGTTGAAATTTGCATTTGTGTTGCCAGCTTTTTATCCAAGTCATAAGCTTTGTTTTTTACCTGATCCTCTGTTAGTTGGGTCAAGCTGGATAAATGTGGCACTTCTCTTCCTGTCCGCATCCTGGAGCTGCCTATCTGCAGTGGGTGCCATTGCTTCTGCCTCACTCTGAGCTATGCTGGCTGGCTCTGATGGAGCCCTCTTGTAAGCCTGTGTTTGATCTGTGCATAAACTTGTACATTTTCCAGCATTTCTGTAACATGCCTGGCTCGTGTTGTGTTGATTTTGCTAGCGATACGGGTGTTACAGTCCTGCAGTATGTAGGAGGGAGCGGTAGGGCTTACAGCTGGCGGTAATGCTCACAGTATGTGTAATGTGTTGGGAAAAGATTATTTGCTGCCAGAAAATACGTCAATAATCCCAAATAATAAATGAACTTGAGAGTTGAAGATTTCCCTTGCTATTGCAAAAATGCTATAGCTTTGGTCACTCACTTTGTAATATAACACACACATAAGTGTGTTTGGTCAGCAATACAGGTCTCTCCTGATTTTGGTGAGGAAAAAAACACCTGAATCCAGGCTTGTCTTTCAGGTTCCCTGCCTTCTAAGGAACCATCTGAAAGAGGCGCGAGTGATGTTTAGCTTCAGGTTTTGCAGTCCTCTGATGTCCATCCAGGAGGACCTGTAATGTTCTCCAGATGGCGTTTTCCTGAGGATGGCATCCACTCACTGTAGACAGAATTTCTGCATCTAGAGAGACAGGCAGGGAGGAAGGATGATGTGTCATTCCTCTGCCCCGGCAGAAAGCGGTGTCAAAGAGATGTCCCTTCCAGCTTGGTGAACTGGGAGGCTGCCCCTGCACTGTCCCTGTGAGTGTCTCAGACCTGAGGACATCTCCCATTTCCCTTATGTACGCACAAGTCCAGGAACAGCAGCACATGCGAACGAGCATCACATAGCAATTGGGACAAGTGTGTTTGTCACCTGTCAAGCTTGGTGCTGGCAGGCCTGGATCTGCACATCCACCTGCTTCAGGAGAGAACACACACCAGCGTGCCCAGTGGATGTGCCCGTAGGATCCCCACGTGTGGGGCTGCATTCGAGGCATGTCGCTGTGTCCTCTGCCCACATCTGCCTGTGACTGTGAGGGTTGTTAATCCTGTTTATAGCCGGCAGCAAGATGGGCAGGGAGCTGCTTAACAAGAGCTGACACATGAAGAAATAAGGCTTTTGTCTCCGCTGTACGTTAAACAATTCATGAGGTTTGGAGTTGAATAAGACATTTAATGAACGTTGGCCTGCTCGGGCTGCCTGCAGCTGGTCATTTCTCACCAAGGCCTGGGTGCTTTTAAAGGCAGAATAAGGAGATGTGAGCCATGAGTCATAAAATTTTAACAAATAAATGGCATTTCCTACTTTTCTTAACATGTGGAAATAGATGAGAGTGCTAATAGCAGCATTTCCAAATATCTGGAACAGCAGCAGGTTTGTAGATGTTGTGGGAGCGCAGCTAAATGGCGGTGAGGATTACAGGTGGATAGCTGTATTTACCTATTGCTGGCACTGTTTGTTTGGTGTACAGAAGCAGGGCCAGGATCCCTGCTTGCTTTGCAGCAGCACCTTGTTAATTCCCTGCTTAGATCTCACACGTGTGAGAGGCAGAGTGGTGCAAAGGGGATGATTTGTGAGCTGAGCAGACCTCGCAAGGGTGACTAATTGGGGGCTGGAAGAAGGGGGGCTGCTGAGGTGCCCGTGGCTGCAGAAGCATGTGGTTACCCTTATGGTTTCATCTTAGTTTTATATTATGCGAGATTGTCTCTCTTTACTCTGAAAAAAGGGAAAAAAGAGAGAGAGAGAAAGACATGTTTACACACTTTAAATGTTTGGAAATAAAACTTTACAGGGCTGCTGTTATGTTGCTGTACTCCCATTTGATTCACTTCACCAGGTTCTGTGGTGCCAACAAGCAGCATCTATTTGTGCCTTTGCAGTTTGTTCTCCCCATGGGCTGCGGGGACCTGGGGTCAGTAGCCTGCAGTGTTGTGAGGCTGGGCTCCCCCCGGCTCTCTTGGATGTAGGCAGTAAGCACCAGCACGGATGCAGCATCTGGGGCCACGTGGGCTTTTCTGATGTCTCTCTCCCTCAGTGCTTCCAGATGGGAGCCTGGAGCGGAGGCAGAGGCAGGGAGGGGTGCGCTGCCACTGCTGCTGAAGTGTTGCAATTTAATTTGCTTTTGGGGGGCTGTTCCTTGCTGCTGGCTTTGCGCACAGCTGCTGATTCCCCATCCCGCAGGTAGAAGAGAGGTTGCCTTTCTCTCCCTGGTGCATGTGAAGCCCCGCTGCTGTGCCGGGGCTCGTGCTGGCCATCCAAACCAGATGGTGCAGCTTTATGCTCAGCTTGCACCACTGCCCAAGGCAGGCAGCCGGTGCCTGCACACCCACTGGATGATATAGAAAGCAGCTGCCCTACATGATGCTTTTGTCCATCCATTATGAGAAGAGAGTAGCTGAGCCCTGGGACACCAGTCCACTGGTCCCAGCAGCACATTTTGTTGCAAAGGCTTTGAAAATCCTGTTTATAATCCCAGTCCAGCTTTCACTACGGCAACAGGGACTTTTGTTTTGGCCTGCCCATAATACTCAGGCATTTTGCTCCAGAACAAAGAATCCTGTTTTAGCAACAGTCTTTATTAGTGCATATTAATGTGCGCAGTTGGTGTCATTTATTTTAACATGGAATTTAACACTTTCTGTCTCTGCACTGGATTAATAGGAATCTCATTGCCTGTCAGTGGGAGGCAGCCATTTAGGCTGTTTCACGTTATGTGCTCTGGCATTTAGTGCACTCTTTAGATTGTAGCCTTTCAGCACAAGGGTCTTCTTTTCCTTTTTGTACAGTAGATTGTTCCTAATGTGTAGCTATATATATAGCTATTACTGCTAATTCACCTAATATGGCATGGAGAATTGATAGGACTTTGGAAATGTTGTGAAGAAGAATCATGCAACACGATACAGGGTGTTTAGCAGTCACAGAGATCACAGGATTGGGTTTACATTGCATTTATCTTCCTCACTTCTCCAGCTCCTCATGCCCTTGAATCACATGCAGCTCACATCAGAGGGGGGATCAACATGGCCTCATCATGGCCTCAGTAGAAGAATGTGGCCCAATGATACAAAATGCCTTTTATTTTTTATTTTTTATTTTTTGGATGCCTCTTGACTCCAGTTGTTACTGTAGATCGGTACGAACATTCCTTTCAGATTTGTGATGCCCCAAGACATCATTTTTTGTTAGCTAACCTTGGTCACCAAAACGTACAGATGCAGCTTTAAAATAAGCAGCTTTGTAGTTGCTTCCTTTCACTAAAGAAATGCCTACCCTCAAACACAGGGGCGAGAAAGTAGAGCAGGGGATTACAAGGGAAGATGATATGCCATGCACAAATACACATCGACGGCCTCAGGCTTTGACACCAAATTATTATGCTAATGCCATGCACATTGGTGCAGTGACTGTTTGCAAAGGCAGTATCTTTTAGGAATGGGTCAAAAATTTGTGTTACTGTTTTTATCATAGGGCTCATCCTGTGAAACTGGAGTTACAAATCCAACTTGATACCTGACTGCTATGAGATCTACAGCCCGTACCTTACTTTTCACAGAGGTGAAAGCTCCTTGAAGCAAATCATGTTGACTGGTTACAAGCCCTTAGGGTGCTGTCATCTGAGAAGCAGGAGAGGGCGAGCAGAGCTGAGGTCTGGCACAGAAGCTGTGTTGAGTGATACTGGTGCTTTCCAGCCATCAAGTGGCATTTGCTCAGTGTCTACTCCTCGGGCTGAATCTGTTGACACCAAGATGGCTCGTTGTGTCTGGTGGCTCGAAGCCCTCCCCATATGGGACAGGGACAGCTGTAGAGTTTCCACTTTGTATTCTGGAGTCAAAACGGGAGCAGAATAAACCTTGGAACAGCATTTTGCCTTAAACCAGCTGTCAGATGGGAAAATCACAGTCTTTCACCTCGCATGAAAGAGTCAGGGAACCCATTGCTCTATCCATCCTTCGGTGTCTATTTTCTACGACTCTCTCCCTTCGCCCCACCATATGTGGCACACTGGCTGCGCTGTCTCCCCTTCCTCTTTTCTGCCCCAGTGTTGTGAGTTGGAGAGTGATGTCTAGTAGTGCTTTTCATCATACAAAGTGCAGAGCAATATGAGGATGGCAGCCCTACGGGAGCAGATGGCATCACACGCCTGGCTCTGTTTCCTCAGACAAAGTAGGATACTGCAAACTGGTGCTCGCTTCACATGGTACTGTCTGCTTGACATATCCATGGGTCCTGTGCAGTCTGGAGAAGCAGGCAGGCTGTTAGAACGGCTAACGTGAGCAGGGCGTGGTGAAGGCATGTTGGGAATGGAAGTCCTGCGTGTTTCTGGCAGTGTTACTTCTCAGAGGAAAGGATAAGATGCCAAAAGTAAGCGGCCATAAAGAGGAGATTTCTCCACTCTCCACTGCATGCCAAAGTGTGACCAAGAAGTGTGCCCCATCACTTCCAGCAGTGGTGGCCAAAAATATAGGATTAATTAGAGCAGGGAGGAGAGGGAAGGTTCACAGTTCCAGGATGGCCAAGCTGTGAGCCATCTCCTAGCCTGGCACTTTCCACAGCCAGGAGCCCTCCTGCCCCATCCATGCTGTGCTGCATCTGACAGCACTGTCTCCTTCAGTCCCTAATTCTGGCTTGCTGGCCCACCCTCTCTATGTTAGCACGTTGCTAATAATTACCATTTTTCAGAACTATTTTGACTGTTAAAAAATGCTTTTTTCAAAAAATAAAAAATAAGCTGATTAAAAGAGACTACTCATTAGCATAAGCTCTTTGCCGTTCAGCCCTCTTCATAATTAAAAGCACTCATCTGTGGAGACCTCGATTCTCCCCTGTCCTCTGGGCTAGCTTTTTGGACATTTTTCCCTGTCAGTTTGCTGTATTTTACCCTGTCCTTCTTTTTCTGGTTTCCTCTCCAGCAGCTTCCTGGTAATGGTGGCAGAGGATTCAAGCAGGTGGAGGCTTAGGTATTAAGTATGAGACGAAAAACAGGACAAATTTGCTGTGCCTTAAAGCAGTGTCTTCTGTTTATGGCTGCTGGTGTGGGAGCAGAGCAACGATGTGCTGTGTTGCAGCTATCTCTGGTCTAAACAGCGTTGGGCCGGAGGGGTGTATGGATGGCAGACCTGTCATGCATCATGCCTACAGCCCCTCACCAGGGGAGCAGAGGGGCAGCACTGAGCTCTGCTCTGTGTGACAGCGACAGGGCCCAAGGGAATGGCATGGAGTTGTGTCAAGGGAGGGCAGCTGGGGGTGAGGGACAGGGTCTGCACCACAGGGCGGTGGGCATGGAACGGGCTGCACAGGGCAGTGGGCATGGCCCTGAGCTATGAGAATTCAAGGAGTGTTTGGACACCGTTCTTGGACATAGGGCTTGGATTTTGGGTGGTGCTGTTTGGCACTTCAGTGATCCTTGTGGTTCCCTTCCTACTTAGGATATTTCCCTCCTTCCTCCTTCCCTCTCTCCCTCAGCACCATGCAGTTGTCTGTGTCTCCTGTTTATCAGTAGTCACCACATTTAATCCTGAAATGTTGGCCTTCATGAGCCCACTGAGTGCTCTGGAAACCTGTGGAAGAAATGGAGGAGAGCCCTACATAGAGTTCTCAGCGCCATCTACGTTTTTGCAATTAAAGCCCTGAGGCAGAAGCTGCATTCAAATCATCTTGCAGCATAAGTTTTCTGAGAGCAGCTCACCTCCATGGGATGGACAAGTTGCTCACTTTTACTTGGTGTAGAAGAAGGGGATCCAGTTGCCTGAGTGAACCCATCTCACTGGTGCAGATGAAGGAGATTTCTCCAGACAGTGTTGCTTAGAAGTCTATTTATTGCTAATATTCTCCTGTGATGTGAAATGATGATGGACCTTGAAGTATTCCATCAACTGTTTGCTTTCCCAAGGAAAATTTCTGTGGGTCACCTGTCAACTATGGCAGATGGCTGCAGTCAGCAAAAATGTGGTTTCTTCATTTAAGAAACTGCACCCATGACTACAGTTGTGCATTACTTGATGCTATTAAAGGGGAGACAGGTTGGTGTGAACATCAGCTTTTCCCTAAACAAACTTGGGGCTGGCTGGCAAAGATCTATAACCCATTCCAGGAACAGTAGGAGATGGTAGGCCTTTTCCTTGTCCCTGTTTCCTCTCTACTAAGACTACAAAAGGACTGGAGTAATTCCAGTTTGCCTGGGAGGAGTCTCTTGGTAACAGGGCCATTTGGCTTTATAGCACCTTTTTGCTCCTGGAGCAAAGCTTAAGAACTAACTGGTACCAGCTTTGGTTCACTATCTCTACTCTCCATGCTTTTTCAGTGTCTTATGCTTGGCCCTGCAGGAGCTGACACAGCTATAGAGAAGTGAGATTGGCGTCTAATTTGCGTCATGCCTCAGCAGCTATAGTCTGACTGCAGGCTTTTTCTTCCCAGGGTTCCTCTAAGAGCTAGCAAAGAACAGCTGATTTTTGGATCCATGAGGGATTTGAGATGGCTGGCAGGTTAGGTACGCTGGGGCTAATGGTCATCTCTTTCACATCAACTTTCCACTGGTGGAAGTCCATTGATTGTAATGAAGAGATGCCTGATTTACCATGACAGCCAGAAAAGCATCACTGTTACTTTTATTTATTTCCCTTAGCTCTGTAAAACGTAACACATCTGAAGTGAAGGGTAGTATGTCACAGTGAGAGACTTACCCCAGTGAAAAGCACTGCTTTCTTCTGGACTCTCGAAAAGTCACACCTCACTCCTCCATCCTCTTTCCCTGACATGTAGCACAGTATCCATAAATCCCCTGCAGTGCTGCATGTGTCTGTCTCCCCTGAGTTTGTGTGTGCCATGCAAGGGCCATCTCAGCACTGGATATGGGGGCGGAGACAGGGGTGCACTGCTACTCTTGATCATACCATGGTACCTCATAAGGAACTTTGCAGGAGTTTGCTATGTGACAGCAGGCACCGTCAGCCCCAGCTATGTGTTCAGCCAAACTATGGCTGCAAAGTCACATTTAAAAGGTCAGGAGCAATGTTCTTGGTTTTCACTTTCCCCCAGCACCATGGATTTGCTCCGCTTGCTTGACTGTCTTTTTCAGAGCTGTCAACCTGGCTAAGGTCTCACCTGTGTTTCAGAAATAACCTGAAATGAACAGCCTGAATAGCCTGCAAAGGTCAAGGCAATGCCTCACTGCTGGTGAAGGGCCAGAGTCACTTGTTGTTTCACTCAGTTCATTTGGTAATGTTGAAGATTGTGGCTCAATCTTTCTCAATCCAATAATCTAGGTTTACCTTCGCAGAAAGGGTGAAGGCAGGGAAATTGAAGCAGTAACGCCGGAGCATTTACACTGAGCTCCCCAGGATATCTCCATGTGTTGCTTTTCACCATCAGAGCTACAAAAGGAGAATGAGTGATGTTATCTGCCGTGTAGTTATAAAAATCCAGTCATGTTGATGGGAGGGAGCTGTCAGGGCAGCACAGTGTGTCTTCTTGAGTTGCTGTGATGCCCAGAACCAGCAGGCAGACTGTAGGCTAAGACTGTGACTCTCTAGCCTGAGTGCATGGCTCTGAAACTTTGCAGGGAGGACAGATCAGCAGTCCGTCCCTTTGCACCACGGCAATGACTGTACTGCACTTCTGGGTAAGTGAGCAAATAGAAAGTGGAAGTGGGGAAAAAGTTTCACTGAGAAGTGTTCACACTTGTCCTCAGTCACAGCAGTGCTACACATTTAGCAGCTCCAGCATCCTTCTCAAGAGTGAAGACAAAAAGCATATTCATCCAGCCCTTCCCAATATTTGGGGCAAGCGTTGTGCTGCGTTCAAGGGAGGGCATTACTGTCATAAACAGGAATTCAAAGTGCATCAGTCACTGCAGAATCAAAAGCATCTTCATGGTGTGTTTTGCTGCTTACAGCTGCAGAATTCAGAGGTGAAGGTTATGTGGGAACAGTGTCCTACCTTCCCATTACAGGGGTTAGGTGGTCCCTTTCATAGAATCATATCATGGAATGGCCTGGGTTGAAAAGGACCACAATGATCATCTAGTTTCAACCCCCCTGCTATGTGCAGGGTCGCCAGCCACTAGCCCAGGCTGCCAGAGCCACATCCAGCCTGGTCTCCAGGGATGGGGCATCCACAACCAGGGCAACCTGTTCCAGTGCATCACCACCCTCTGTGAAAGACTTCTTCCTCCTCCTTCCGTTGCTCACAGAATTTCAAACTGATGACAGCAGAGGCTTCTCTGGATAAATGGTCAAGACATCTCTGATTTTTGTCACAGGGCCTGACTGTTTCCCTGTGAAATTGTTGCTTTGGCCTTATGGATGCTGGCTAGGAGTCCTACAGACTGGAGTGCGTAGTGGGTTTGTGAAAAGTCATGGTGATGAGGTGCTCTGTAGAGGAAATGAGAAAACGTAGGGGCAGTACTGGTGTGGAAGGCTGCTGAGAGTTTTATAGATAATGAGTTTTACATTCAGGCCATGTTAACATTAAAGTTATATCAAGTCTTAGTTATTTCAGGTCTTAGGAGAACTTGCCAGACTTGCTGCTCTTTCTCATAGCAATAGCATTTCCACTTGACCCAGGGCACTTAAATACTGTGGTATTAACTTTAGAGTAGACAAATATTTGTGGATAGATAGTTTACCTTGAGAAGGAGATTTATTATTTGCTATGTAGAGTCAGCAGGCCCCATGGGAATTCATGTATTTACTTTCTGGGGGCTGTGTAGGTTGCTGTCTACAGAGAAGCAGTATGTACATGGGAAACTTCTGAAGTTCCCAAACTGACATGTTTGAAAAGCAATGGGTGCTACAGGGTAGATGGGTGGGTAACCCTGTGTTTTTCTGAACAGCAAGATCAGATAAATTCTGATCACCTATTTTCTATTCCTTCATCTGGTAAAATCCTGCATATTAAGTGTAAAGAATTGAGATGTATATAACTGTAGTTAAATCCAAACATGGAACACAAACGTAGTTCTCAATCTGAACTATTCAAGTCTATCCAATAAAGCTCTTGTCTTTTGTCCAGGACTCTGTGAAACACTTAGGTTTCTACTGCCACGCAACAGCCTTTCATAGTCTTACTTTTCATCTGTCCTGCTAACACATAGCTCTTTGATATCTGGCTACAAAGATGGGACTCTTGAGGGACACAAGGAGTTAAGCAGTGAACAGAGAAGTCACCTGGCTAGTAAATTAGGGAGGAGGACCCTGAGCCTCTAGCCAAAGGGCTTGTATTTGCTAAGACTGGCTCCAAGCATCAGGTTGTAAGGAGTCTTCCCTCTCCCTCAGGGATCCAGGTCTTTTCTTTAGTTAGCTAGGGAGAGAAAAACAGAAGCAAACCAAAACAAAAAGCCTGACATCAGATCTAATTAATAATAATAGAAAAGCCAATTTCACAGCCCATTACCCCTTGTAGCCAGGTGGGGGGTAGGCAGGTGATGAGGAGGAGGGACTTGAACAAACATGGGCGGATGCGTTTGTGGACCTCATGAAAGAGATGGGGTGATGGTGACTCTCAGAGTTTCCCTGCCAGACGTATAGCTTTAGGCTCCATTAACCCAGAACCTAACAGAAGGTACCATAGCCAAGGGGAGAATCTTTAAAAATGCCGACAGCATCATTTTGCTTCATTAGCAGGGCTCCTGCGTGCCTTGTTCTCTCTTCCCTGCCACCACGACCCCCTCCCCTCCATCCATGCCCCCTCCTTTCCCTCTCTTTCCGTTTCGTTTAACTGAAGGCAATTCATCTCATTTTAATTAATTTTTACTTGCAGCGTTATCACCCCAAGTATAAAGGCAAAAAGTTGTTTTTTTTAATTACAAAGCTAACGGCATTAATTACCAGTACAGTAAATGCATCAACGCTCAGGAGCCAAGTAGCGTTTGGAGGCACTGAGGCAGTGAGCGGCTGTGACAGCTGTAAAGGGCTTTACTTTTTTATTCCTTCTTCTTTTTCTTTTTCTTTTTTTTTTTTTTTTTGGTCCTTTTTTTTTCCTCTCTTTTTTTTTTTTCCTCTTTTTTTTTTTTTTTTTTTTTCCTACTTTTTCCTTCTGTTTAACAACCTCGCCATAGAAGAGCCTCTCTTTGGAAAAAAACAAACAGCCTGAGAGCGTCTAAAAAACGAGTCATCTCCAGGTGTCCACTGGGATTTGGCATTTGGAAGGGGTGTAGCTTTTGGAAGGGGTGTAGCAGTGAATCCTTGAATGAAAGGGTTGGAAGTGTCAGGAAGAGTCCATTTAGTTCATCTTTTGTCCCAGAGCAGATGCTGCTGAATCTGTTTCAATTCTGATGGATATTTTGTCAGTCTACTTTGGCAGACTTAAGGAAATGCATGTTTTTGCTAGGGAATGTGGACTACCATGTCTGCTCAGTCCAACTCCAACTAGTTGAGTAATTCAGCCTGGTTTCACACTCATTCCCTAAGTGAATCTTTGTGACATGGGGTATTTGCAAAACTTTGGTGGGCTGGGAAGTGGAGATAAGACAGAATGATGGGGAGCTAACCTCTGTCCAGGCAGGACACATGGGCCCATCTCCAGGAGGTGAAGGTGACCCTTTGCTTCAGCTGCAATCTCCACAGACCTTGAGTACAAACCAAAAAGCCTAAGCACAAATACTTTGTGTTAAAGAAAAAAAAAGTGGGTGGTATTACAAGAATTGCATTTTCTTCTCAGATTCACTGTGGCACACAAGTGGTCATTCAGGTCATGATTATGGACTTGGGTAAAAGTCTTCTTGTGAGGATAAGGTATGTGCTGCTTCAATACCCTTGCACACGTGTGGGAGGAGATGTGCAGAAAGGAACGTGCTCACATGCCCTAAGCATGATGTTATGCTAATTTGATCACATACCTTCAATACCCAGAAGCCTTCCCTCACTTTTTCAGTCTGAAAGTTTTTGTGTTGGAAATGACTCAACCACAAAGTTTGGTTCTGAGATGGTAACTGTGGTTTGGTCTATTACTGAGATAAAGCACAGGGTATGGTAAAGCACTGAGCCAGACTCAGATGATGTGATGTAAAAGCTTGTTGCATCTGACATGAGGTTATGAAATTGGGGTGGGGGGATCAGGATGTCATTCATGGTCCCCATTCTGAAAATTTCTATCAGCTCCTCTGGCTAACGAAAGTAAAAGTCCAGGAGGAAAATGTAGGAGAAGTCCTCATTATATAGGAGCCACATATTTATCCATATTAATCCATATCCGCATGGATTTATATTTTGGGTTTTAAAACATATTCATTTCTCAAAAAGAGACATTAAAATGTTCTTGAGTTTTTTACACCATACAAAGCAGCACTTGATGACAGGGAGAACAGTCAAGAGAATAAATAGCTTTGCCTCTCTGTAATGTGTGGAGACATAAGGACTTTGTCTCAGAAAATGGGTGCCAAGTGTACTGACTTTGTTAGAGAACTGGGCTTGGAAAGCGAGGTGTGAACAGCACTGACAGTGTTGGAGAGGGGCTCTTGACTCTCTGTGCTAGGCAATTAAGAGGCATCTGGCTCAGTATCTTTTGTTTCTGTATGGTCCCAGAGGAAGATGCAGAATTGGTTCAGAAGGAAAGAGGGGTCAGCTTGGTGACCACGCCGCGGTAGTGATAGATGAAGGAGGCCTTGTCTTCACCTGTCAATGGTCAGCCTTTGGAGGAAAGGAAGGATGGTGCAGAAAAGGCCCCTTGGTAACTGACTGGGCCAGGGAAGGAGATGCAGCGTGTGAGGAAGGTTGCTTTTGCTATTTTTATAAGAAAAAAGGAACAAGTATGTGGAGGATGGACCCCAGACAGAAGGCTTACAGTGGGATTCCTGAGCCATGCTTTGCTTTGAGCTGTTTATGGCCCAAACCTTGTCTGGTCCCGCTACAGTGAAATACCTCCACTAAATTGTACAAGGCTGTTCATTCAGCCCTCTCTAAAAGGATGAGAAGATAGGTCTTTGTATGTCCTTGCTTTTCAGTAACCTGGATGTGGGAGGACAGTGAGAATGAGTGAAAATGACCCTAATAAAGAAATGTCTATCATTTTCTTATCCCAGCCAGAAATTCTGTGGCACAGAACATTTAAAAAAAAAAAATAAAAAAATGTAAGAACTTAGAAACAACCCGAAGGGAAAAAGTTATGAAATTAAAACCCAGAGAACCAGCAGAGAAAGTGCTTTAAAAATCTGTTATTAAAGTCACAGGAGGTAGCACCATAGCCTGGAATGAAAATCAAAATAAAAACCTGGAAGCAAAAAGGTAAGAGAAACTGGTGCACTTAAATAGCAGGTTATGTGGGTTTATTCAAGTCAGAGAAAGAATCCTTTAAAAATTGGATATTCCGTCCAAGTGATGCTAATAGGATGGAACATAAAATGCAGCACTGAGAAGTAAAATTGAGATTAAAAAAAAAAAAATTGAAGAATAAACAGCCAAAGATAACACAACCAATAATAATAATTTCTTTACATACCAAGAGTTGGAAGCCCCAGGGAGAGTCAGTTAAGGAGGTAATCAGGATGGATAGAGACTGCGGGAAAGACTTGGTCATTACTAAAGAGGAGAAGAGGACCCTGAATGCCCCCATATGCATTTTGCAGAGAAAAGAAGATGACACTGTCCTCGGGTGATGTGTGAGTAATAACAAATCTGCGTGTAAAATGGGACTTTACCAGATCTCCCTGTTATTCCAAAGAGATTCCATGTCTGCAGGTCCCAAATGTGACTTGCTGTTTTTTGTAGAGGAATTTATATCCCCTCAGCTTTTCCCTGGTACCACCATATATTTTGTGGGGAGAAACGACCTGAAAAGAGCAGGTATGAAATTAGAACTTCTAGAACCAGCAGGGGACTGCTATAAGAAGACATCCTTATTAGATTCACAGGAGGTAGTACCATACCCGTAGATTAAAATTGAAATCAGAGAACCTGGAAGCAAATAGGAAGTAGAAACAAGGGCAGTTAAATGCCAAGTTGCACGGGTTGATTCACATCTTAAAATAAATAAATAAATAAATAAATAAGCAACAAGAGAAAG
The DNA here is from genome assembly GCF_987193195.1 of Phasianus colchicus. NCBI lineage: Eukaryota > Metazoa > Chordata > Aves > Galliformes > Phasianidae > Phasianus > Phasianus colchicus. Next base: position 84,199,338 of record NC_143436.1, read on the forward strand.
AAATGTAAAAAAGGAACATCCCAGGGCATGGAATGCCCTATTCTTTTTTGTTGCTGTTCTTAATGATCAGGATCTTTGTCTGTACAGTCTTACTCAGTTTTGTTATTCCACTTCGACTGCTTCTGTTGGTCGTCTCCATGCTGAAATGAGCGTTTTTGTCACCCATGTCAGGCTTTGGGCTGATTGCTGGCATGGCCCCATGCTGCCAGGCACCTGCCTTGGGCCGTGCCAGTTGCAAGTGTTAGTGGAGGAGCAGAAACGGATCAGGAATATGCATTAGAGATTTGGTTCTGAGGAGTTTGTTGGTATCACAGCAACATGTTACCTCCCGCATTTCAAAAGACGTATTTCTTCTCTACCTATTTCTTCCTCTCCTCAAAGTATTCTCGTGAGCACCCTTGCATTTCCCCTAGGCCCGACCTTACTTTCTGCTTAGTCGCTGGATTGTCCCTCCCCTCCCTTCCCTCCACCCCCAGCCCCTGCCTGCAATCTGCATCCCAGTCACCTTCCCGCTTCTGTTCCGCGTCCTTCTCCCTTTTGCATTTATTTATTTATTTCGCTTCCCCGGGGAGGGAAATGGGGAAAAAATAAAAATAAGTATGCAAATGAAAGGGAAAAAACGGAGAGAAATTTAATTAAAATGTGTGTGTTTCTTTCCCTTCGAGTGCTTTAGGGTGGAATAGCAAATTGTTAAAAAAGAGAGCACTCAGAATAAGGTTAAAGAGCTGAAAACTGATTACATGCAATAGAAAATGAAAGCGGGGAGGGGGGCGGTGGAGATGCAGTGTACTGAGATAGGTAAAAGGCTCAGGGAGACTCTTGCTGGAGATGGGGCATTTTTCACTGTGAGTTACAGCCAGGCAGGCGCTGCATGCGAAGTCTGTGACGGGGTTTCAGATGCTTTACATCAGGAGAGAGGCAGGGAGGAGAGCTTTTTACTTTGAAGAGCAATCTGGAGAGAGCACCGTGCAGATGAGAGTTGAAAAGAAAACAGGCCAGGGTGGAGGGCTGGAGGTGAGGCACCTGCTCCATCCATCCTGGTTTGCAGCGGTAGCTCTGCCATGCCACAAGAGAGGGCAGCTCTCCCAGAGCCTCCGAGGGTGAGAGGGAGGAATAAAACAAGCTCATGCGTTATGCAGGATCTGCAATCTTCATTTCTGAGCTTGATCAAAGCTCTAGATAGGTGTGTGTGTCTGCGTGAATGAGAAAGAGAAGTTGTTGGGAGCTGTGTTTTGGCTTATGAAAGATTCCAGGGTGAAATCCAAGTTTGTGGGGGAGCTGAGGTTCCCGGCCTCAGGCAAGTTTGGAACACAGGGCCCACTGCTGATTTGTCCCAAGATGTTTACAGGGAATTCTGGCAGCTTTTCCTAAAATAACAGCTCCATTAAATTAAGCATGGGTCCTTCAGGAGTAAAGCCTGTCTTCCCTGTAGGCATGCTGGGTCAACATAAGGACCAGCTACCATCTTGTGCATCAGTGAGAATGTATATATTATCAGGTCTCACTTTCGAGCAGTTTTTTTCCATTACATCTTCTCCATTCTATTCTCATTCCAATGTGGGAATCATTTCTTGGCAGCTTCATTTTGTAATTAAACAGCCTGTGAAAGACCACATCCCCACTTGTGCCCAACCTTAGCTCCAGCCTGCCAAAGCCTCTTCATTACCCAGAGCCCACGGGACACCTCATGAATTTCATTTCTGAACCAGTGTCTGGCCCAGTGCAGCCGTGAAGAGGCACATTCCCAGCAGCTCTTTCCCAGTGCCATCACCACCTGCAGCAGGGACTGGGGGTTTTGTCTCGGAGCTGCAGCAAAACCCAAGCCCTCCCTTATTTGCTGCTAGCGCATACTGCGTTCAGATGCTGATCCTGCACTTCTTTGAGCCTTGGCTGGAATGAGAAGAGAACAGAGGCAGCTGCTGGGCTTTGCACGCTGTGGGTACCTGGAGTAGTGTTTGGAAGGGCTTCCACCCTAAGCAGCCATCCCACTCAAGTTACTGACCATGGCTCATCTGCATGCTTTCTGAACACCCTCTTGCTAGGGGCTTGGTGGTAAGGACAGTCAGATCCTTCCCCCTCTGCCATAGCAGAGGTCGAGGTTGCAGCTTCTGTAACCCTCCAAGGGCAGCTGTTCCCTTCTGCCTTCAGATATTAAGGGTCCAATTTTCCCTTCCATTTCCTGTGCCTTTTTGAGGGAGAGAGAGAAAAGAAGTCTCTTTGCTGTGATGCAGAGTGATTGCTGCCATTTGACATCGGCATTTATCTGCTTGGTCTTTTTATTATCTCCTTCCCATTTGTTTCTGCTCATTCTCAAGTGTCTGCTGATCCTCTTCCTTCCTCTGGGGCTGGCTGTTGTTAAAACTCCACTGCTTACCTGCTCCGTATATCTTGACTTATCTGCTCAGTTCACGTCTCCATTCATTGATTTTTTATACCCAGCTGCTAAATGAGCACTATTTGCCCCTTTTCCGCAAGCGTCTTCCCCTTTGCTACTGCAAACTCCTCCGTACTCCAACTAAAGCACTCTGGACTCTCATTACAAACAGCAAAGCCGGTAGGCTTCTGATTTTTCCTGCTTCTGCCTGTGTGCCAGTTGCTTTATTTTCAGTATAGAGGTCACACCGCTGCTGACTCTTACTAGAGATGTTTCCCTAACTTTGAGCCCAATTTATCAGTCAGGAAACATGGCTCATTTTTCCCAGGTGCCCAGACCAGGAATAGCCTCTGGCTGTTACATAGCTTTTCAACAAACTGTGTCAAGAAGCAACAAAATCCTGCCTCTGGGAACATGTTCCCTTTCTTAGTTTTATTCTGTATTGTTAAAATCTCGGTTAGTGTCTCAATTACATATAGACAGGTACAAGCTACAAATTCAGATCAGAAATTCACGGATGTTTGTATCCCAAGGGCTTGTCTGCCTCACTTTTTTGTACCAAAGCTATATAGATACATGAGGGATAAGCTATGAGTACATCTGTAGGAGTATCACTGTGCCTACATTTGAGGGTTATTCTGAGCCATTCAAAGCTGCTTTAGTAGTGCAAAGTCTAGAAGCAGGCCACCTCCAAAGTTACTGCATAAACCTAAGTGCTAGAAAATTCAGCCTCCAGTGCAGGCATACACACCAAAAGCCCAATCGATGCTTTTTATCCAGTTCTATAGCTGCAGTGGTATCAATCCCACATTTCCTACCCATAAAACCAGTGCAATTTCTGTTAACTTTGACATAAATCTTTTTCAATACTCATAAGGCCTGCTGTTTTGGGAGAGGAGGGGGAATAATAAAAGCACGAGACACACAACACAGCTTGTGGTCTGCAGAGAACTTCTGCAGCATTGTGTGTTGAACCAAAATGTAGATATTGTAGATATAAGTGGAGGTATTGCAAATAAAATAAGACAAAGCAGGAATCAATGCTGCAGATTTCACAGAATCAGAAACACCAAGGTTGGAAAAGACCTAAAGATCATCCAGTCCAACCATCCACCTATCACCAATAGTTCTCGCTAAACCATGTCCCTCAGCACAAAATGCAGATGTTCCTTGAACACCTCCAGGGTCGGTGACTCCACTACCTCCCTGAGCAGCCCATTCCACTGCCTGACCACTCTATCAGAAAAGTAGCATTTCCTAACATCCAGCCTAAATCTCCCCTGGCACAGCTTGAAGCCATTCCCTCTAGTCCTAAAACCAGTTACACGAGAGAAGAGGCTGACCCCAGCTCACCACAACCTCCCTTCAGGTAGTTATAGAGAGCAATAAGGTCTCCCCTGAGCCTCCTCTTCTCCAGACTGAACAATCCCAGCTCCTTCAGCAGCTCCTCATAAGGGCTGTGTTCCACACCTCCCCACTGTCCTGGTGTGTGTTTGCCTCTGTGGAGTTAGGAAGTCTTTGGGGCTGTGGGTTTTTTGAAAGAGAAAAATGGTTCCTTTGCCTTTTGTAAGTGAGGTTTTGGAAGAGGAGGTGAGTTTGGCTCACTGGAAGTCTCCAGTGCTTGTAATTGTAGGAAGTTTGTGGTTCTGGAGGTCTCTTGGTTACTCTGCAGTGACATTCCCTCTGCCTGCTCCCACTCAAGACGTGTTGGGAAAGCATAATCCCATAAGCACCTGCGAAGTCCCACATCTAACATTCCCTCTTGGATTCAGAAAAGAGAAACCTTGTGTTGGTGTGGATTTCTGTGGGCTGCAGGGTGGGAAAGGCTGCCCAGGAGCTGGGAGACAGAGCAGGCAATTCTTGTCCCAGCACGGGTCCTCAGCTTTGCTTTCCCAACTGTGGAAGGCTGGCAGCATGCATATGTCGCTCTTAATCTTCCTTCTGCATCCCTGTTTTTGTAGTTGTCAGAGCGCCATATTATGCAAATTGGAATTAAGCAATTAAGGCGATAATGTTTCCCTTGAAGAGTTTGACAAGGCAGAAGGAACACAGACTGCTTTCCAGACAAGCTTTTGGTTGCATATTTACCTAAAAACAAAAGTAAGAAGGTGATGGACAGACACCCCTGCAGCTCCACGACTGAGCCACTCCAGTTATCCTCCCTTTCCGCTTATCTCATACCGCTATCAAGGCCATGGGGCAGAGCAGTTGCTCCCTCAACACATGAGGGGCTAAGGGATGCCACAGCCCTGCATGGCGTTTGCATCTTAAACAGATGTTCAGGGGTAGATCTCAGCACCATGCTGTGCTTAGGTTCAAGGGCTTTTGACACTGACCCAGCAGTTGGGCTATCACACAGCTTTGCAAAGCTGGTATTGGGGATGAGGAGGGGTGAAACTGCTGTCAGACATGAGGGTGCAAAAGTTCAGAGCTGTCAGGATTTCTTTGATTTTGTGACCTCACTGTCTCTTGTGATTTCTTCCCATCTTGCCCACAGCAAAAGTTCCTCTTGTTCTCAAAGAGAACTTTCTAGTCTTCCTTCATGTAGACTTGCAGTAAGTTTGGGAAAGAGGCCGTGGGTCTGCTATTGAACTATTTTGCCACAGCAGTGATTTTTGTGTTGCAATCAAAGATGGGCTAAAACTGAAGCTGCAAATCTCAATTGTCTTTGAAAGCAAGGTGCTGGGAGCTGGACTGACCTCTGGAGATTTGTGCTGCCGTTGCCTTTGCGCACTCTTTGTGTTCAGCAGTTGAGGCAATGCCTTTGAAAGCAGTTGATCAGATGTAAAATCTGCTTTGAAGCAATAATTATGTGACGGATCAGACCCTGGGGGTAGAAATCTGCAAAATGGCATCATTTGAGATGAGCTTCACCCTTTGTTTTTTCACAAGTTGTCCTTTTTTTTTCCCTTGGGCTGTAGGTGGTCACCCCTGCTTTGAACTTCACTAGCTCTTGAGCATCACATTTTCCGCATCCTCTGCAGGTCCCAATGGAAAAAGGAAGGGGGAGGGGGTGTTACGGAGTTGTTGCCAGCTGAGATACATGAGGACCTGATTCACTGTGGCTCCGGTGCACCCAGGGAGTCACTCTGGCACAAAACAGTGACTCAGAGGTGGTGATTCAGGCTCCAGCTCTCTATTAAATAGTCAGCAAATGTGGCAAGCCGAGTCCCAAGCGACACTAGTGACTGAGAACAGTTCGGAAAGCCTGGGGTCTAATGGGGTCTGTTCCCCAGCTGGCGTGGGCACACAGGGAGGCCTTACCACAGAGAGGTAATGGGTTGATCGGGCTGTGTAACAGAGCAGTCTTTTACAACAGCATATGGGAGTGCACAGGAGGATTTGCTTTAGCTTAAACCCTTCCTCAAGTTGCGTGAGCTAAAATGAAAGAATGCCTGCTCAGAGATGATTGTGAGAAGCTGAGAGGATATTGCAGGGATGGATGACCCTTTTCCCTAAGCATATTTTACTGCTTATTTTCAGAAGAAGGATATGGATGAAGGGGACCCTTCTTCCAACCCAGCAGGGCTGATATTAGGCTACATTTATGGGTAAAGCTGCAGTGAGTTAATCATCCATTCTGAGACCCTGCTTCACTTACATGGAGCAGCTTTCACATGGCAGCAAGTTGTCCCCACTGGCATGAATGTCCAAAGCTGTTCTTTACGTCTCCATCTTGCCTGGTCACTTCCCAGTGAGGTCAGCTGAGCTTATTCTCAGTGGCAGTTGTTTGGCCTGAATTAGTACTCAAGTAAGCATTGGCTCAATCGATCCAGATAGCTCTATCTAGCCTTTGTTTAAACACGGCCACAAGTTCCCGCCAGCTGCGCATCATTTATCTGCTGCGGAGTTCAGCAGCCAAGCTGTGTTTGTGGAGACAGGAAAAACAAATAGAAAGGAAAAAATCCTGGAACAGCAAAAGGTAAATGCCTGTTTCTGCTTTCACTCAGGGTAGCCAGAGGAAGTACTTAAGGGTCACTACCAAGCCTTGATGCCCTCCATCCCTCCTCCTTGCTCGCCTTTAACTGCTCTCTGTGGCCGCGCTTAGTGGCTGTTTGCCTTTGATTTACCGTTTAACCAGCATACTGAGCCCTGGTTCCAACTGCGATTGCTCTTTTCCTCCCACTAGCTGAGAGCTGCACCGTGCTGCCCTTCCTCTCTCCCTCCTCAGAGAAGCTCCGGACGCTCTGCCGGATGCTTTAATGAGCTTGCATTTTCCTGAGAGGCCAGATCCGATCGTGACTTGAATGGCAGCTGCCAAGCGGACAGAGCTTTTAGTTTCAAACTCAGCAAGAAAATGGCTTTGCCTTCCATCAGAGCACCTTGTGTACTTCAGAGGCTCACTCATTACGAGCAATTTCTATTAAGAGCTGAGTACCTTTTGTGTTCCTTGGGAGCAAAGGATGCTGAGTGTCTCCCAGGGCCTACTCAGCACCGCTGAGGATTGCGCCTGCTGTGTGTTTGTGAACTAGCATCAGCAGAGATTAGACAAGCATGCTGGGAAGAGTGCGACTCCAATTGCAGTCCCTGGAGGCTTTTTTGTTGTTGTTTCTGCTGGTTCACTAGGTATTCTCCCCCGCCCCCTTCTTAATATATTTATCTTACAAAAGTTGCATTTTGTACTCTCCTGAAAAGCATTTGCCATTTTCTGTATGCCTGGCAGATCTTCTCGGAGTGCTCTGCTTCCCACTGGGAGCTGCAAGCATTTCAAGGGTAACTACAGTGAAGGATACAAGTTTCTTATGGGGGTTCTGGGCTGTTCAACTGGAAAACATGAGGTGTCATAGAAAGAAGATTGTCGAAAGTGCCCTGGTGTTGAGCAAGGCTCAAGTCCTACTCCTGCTGTACATCAGAAGTCACCTTCACAAATGGCCTTCAGAGAAGGCAGTAATCAGGGAGCATCCCTGAACACCACCATCTTCCTGGCAAGGTCTGAAGGTAAGCCCAGTGGGCTCCTTGTCTTCTAAAGAGCAGACAATGATAAGGTTGCTGAACTGCAGTCCAGAAGGAGAACTTCTTCTCCCTACACTCCAATTCCCACAGCTGGATCTGAGTAAATGACTCATGCCAGCTGCAGCTCGCAAAGTGACAAGAAATGAAGAAGCCAAGGGGACAAGGGGAGTAAAGCCAACTGAGTTCATCTTCTGTGCTGTTAGTATGTCATGGACCGTGCTTTCAGGGAGCTCACAGGGGCTTCATTTCTGCAACAGGAATAGGGTACATGTGCAGTATTTCCTGTGCAAGATGTTTTACAAAGTACTCTGGATTGGAAAGAATCTGAGTGGCAAGGAACTTCATTAACTACAAGACATGTCTTTAGTAAAGATGACAATAGTACTGAAAACACCAGAGAAGCACTGTAAGATAAGGAAGGCCCTTTATGCTAACTTCCTATTAAGCAGCAGAAAGCAGGTTGAGAGCAAACCTTGGTCTATAATTTCAGAAAATTGTGTTTCACAATTGCCCCAAACTATCAAGCCTTTGACCCCCAGTGCAAGCAGAAGGAAACCCTGTCTTCATTTACACTGCCCTTTGTCTAGAATGTGCCTACCAAAATCCCTGGAAGCACAATAGGAAATACAATCTATCTATAATTAAATGTCTCTAAATCTCATTGAACTTGTGAGTAGCTGACAGGTGGATGAATATTCAATGGAAGTATTGTATATGCTGTCCCTTTTCTTCTGAGCTTTCCCTGGAATCAGCTTTTGGTCTTTTCGAGAGGCAAGAGAATGGACTTTGCAGACTATTCGTTTAACCTATACAACAGCTTTTCTGTTCTGTGCTGCATCAGGATTTGCCTCCCTGGCCTTCTGGGAAGCAAAGAGGTACCTGATCCCTGTTCACATCACTGAGGATGTCACCAATGCCTATTTTAGTTTCAAGGATAAAGTAACTTCTAGTCACATTTGAAACCTGTAAGCTATGAAATCCACAAACTGAGTTTTGACTATCTTATGACCTGCTCCATGCCTGACTTCTTTCTCTACTCCAGTGTCCTGTTCCACGCATGACCATTTATCCACATCAATGCAGTAAAATACAGGTGAGGAACACAAAGTTTTCTCATTCTCTTTTGATTGCCTTTTTCACTTGACAAGAGTATATTACAATACTAGTGGCAAGGCTGATGATTTCGGTTCCTCACTGCTTCATCTAATCAAACAATACAGGAAAACTCTCTAGCCCATTTCTCATGTTGTATTAAGTATTTTCATCACCCTCCATTTTATCACCATGCCTGACAACATTTAGGTCTTTGTTCTAACCACATCCCTGGAATAGCACAGTCTTCCTCAGCATCCTCATACAGCAGAGGATGCCTGCCTTCAACGCTTACTCTAGATTAAGGAGTTTGAGCCAATGCATCATAGTCCCACTCTTCTCCATTAAAATGCAGGCATGCACTGTTTATTTATCTCCCTCTGGGAACAAGCCGAGAAGAGTGTTATTGTCTAGGAAAATAGTAATAGTAATAATAATAATAAAATAATAATAATAATAATAATAATAATAATAATAATAATAATAAAGCCCCTAGGTGACAACTCAATGTTTTCTGAGGTCTGTTTAAGTTCTTTGGAGCATAGAACTCCATCACTTTTCTCAGCAGGGTATAATTACTCATAACTTGAAGGTTTTATCTCTGGGCTTCCTGTATGAAAAAGGAGAAAGGAGGTAAATCTTGCATTCCATGAGAGTATAGATGTTTAATTAAGTATCACATTTAATTGTTCCAGACTTCTGCTTGACAGTCACCGAATTTTGAACATTTTGTTGTTTTTGGTGTTTTTTTTAATTGGAATTGAAAAAAAGTGTCTGATGTGTAAATGTTGTCAGTCCCACGTCTCTCTCTGTGTCTCGGGGTGACATGATCCAGGACTGATACCCAGGTTCCTGCTGGGAACTCCGTTCTGTGGGGGACAAGTTACTCCCTCCATTCTGCTTCCAATGGCCCTTTCTGTCACCTGAAGTCCAACGTGACTTGTGCCTACTCCCTGGCATTTGTATTCAGGTCTCTCCTCTCTCTTTCTTCCTGTTTCTTCAGGACTAGGGAAAGAAGGGCAAACTGGACCTTGGAATAATAAATGTTCTGTGTCTTTCTTACACCTCCATTCATCCAAAGATCTCAGAGCACTTTGCAGGAATTACTAATATAAGGCTCGCTCTCCCTCTGTTAAGGTGACTGGTTTTATTGTCCTTGCAGTGATAACTGCAGTCTCTTTAAAGCCTACTTTGTCTCATGTCGGATTGGGAGACCTCCTGTCTGGAAAGGAAGGAGAAGGTAAATCCTCTCCAACTCTGCTTCCCAGGAGGAGAGAGATACCTGTGCTGAGGCCTGAGTGCTGGTTTGGACATGGCCAGCACCAGCACTGCGAGGTGTGAGACCCTGCTGTGCAGCCTCTGCTGGGAAGGAGCAACCACGTAAAGGCAGGAAGGCTGCTGGTGGGAGTTGGGTCTGTTTGAAATTCTCCTCTTTGACCAAGCTCTGGAGGCTTTAGAGGAGGCAGACCTGACATTTACATGCTGTAAGTAGGGAGATCACAGATAATAAGCTCTGTCTGTGAAACAATGAGAATTGAGTCACTCGTGCTGATTCTCATTGTAAACAGTACCCAACCACAGTTTCTCCAGTGGAGTTGTTTCCTGGGGCTGTCAAAACTATGACAGAAAGAGGAGGATTCAGTGATTTGGTTTCTTTGTCTTTCTGCTCCTTTCTTGAGGATAAACAGCAATGCTGGCTTGCTTTCCCTTCTATGTCCCTGCTGTAGTTTCTATATACAGCACAGCAACTTTTCTGTGCTGCCTTTGTCCCGCCCTGGTGCTAAAATCCCCTGAAGGCCAGGCTCCCCTTGCCTCTGATTGAGTTTCTGTGCTTTGTTCTCACCGCCAAGAGATAGTGATGAAGCAACACCTCAGCCTGATTGAAATAAGGTGCATTTGAGTCTCTGGGTAGTCTCACAGCAGCAGGTTCCTCCATGGCTTGCTGAAGCACAGTTTGCCCATGCTGTTAGTCTTGCCCCAACAAGATGGAAGGAGATTTTGTGATACCACAGCAGCCCTCCAGTTCAAATGCCTGGTGGGACCTGTGGGAGGACTTCATGACAGAAGGGGGTGATAGAAAAGGAAGGAGAGACACATCAGCTGAAAAAAAAGAAAGATGAAGAGTGACTGGAAGACCCTACTCTTCAGTTATAATAGGCTTCATCTATCAGATAGATTGCCTTAATGTGTCTCCTAACAAGGCTCCTCCAACACACACACACCCTTTACTTTGGTTTACCTCTTTGATACTGTCACATGTTCTTCATTTTCCAGCGCATTGCATTCATTCTTTGCCTTTAAACTCTAAGGATTAAAGCAACTGGATAAAATAAATAAATAAATGAAATTAAAAGAGCTGACATTTCATGCTGTTGTCGGCAGCCTTTGATTTTCTTCCAGAACAAGATCATTACTTTTCTGTCCTGCTTTCAAAAAAAAAAGAAAAAAAAAAAAGATATGCACAGACTCCTTATATATTCATTTATCACTTGTGGGATGTGGTAGGTGTGGGGAGCAGTTAAGGAAGGAGAGACTTGTGTCTGCAGTGTAGGGAACCCTAAGAGACAGAAAGCTAAAAGCAAGGTAGTTCCAAATCTAGTTTTGGGAAGGAGACATCCTTTGGCTGAATTGTTCATAGAATCCCCAGGACAACAACTTCATGGTCCAGGCTGAAGCTACCATAGTAACAAAGATCATCTAGATGAAAAACAGTCTAAACTGTGAAGTTGCAGTCCAAACAATAATTTTGCAAGCCTTCAAACAGGAGGAAAGGTGACCCATAGGGTTTTCGGCTCACTGCTATTAGCATGGAGACTGGGGAGGTAATTCATAAAGTGTGGTGCTGGCTCTGATTCCGTGCAGGTTTGGAAGTTCCTAGGCCCAAGAGTTTTATTGACAGTAGATGATATCTACCCAGAGCTTTTCCTAGGTTTGAAGCTTAACTCAAATTTGCTATGTCTGTGCCTCTTCAGAGCAGACTGAAGGGCTGTGGCTCTACATCCACAATTGTGGTTGGGATCAATGAACCTGCTGTGGAATGTTTGGGAACCCACTGGGGGCACATTTCCCACCATGAAATTGGAGGATATGCGGCAGTTCAGATCCAGCCTTGTTTGGGCTCTGAGCGTATCATAAATCTCTGGCACTGGGTGATGCTTTGCTGTGCAAACGAAGTCCAAAGAGAGCCTGAAGCAAAGAAAACGTGTTTGCGCTCTCGGTTCCAGCCTGAGTGAATCACAGAGTGACTATAAATAAGGAGAAGGAAACTGCTGCAAGGAAGCTGATTACATGAAATCGTCCATTCCCTCCATTTCCTTTTTCCAGGATGGTTCAGTGCATCATCTGTATGTTTCTGACAGGACAATTTTGGTACATCCTAATGCCAAGCCTCTTAACAACTGTGGTCATATCATTGTTTTCTCAGCCATACTGCCTTATAGTTGCTGTGCTATGTTGCTGAGAGACTTTGTTGAGCTGTCTCCTAACAAAGATGTGTGTTATAGTACTGGCAGTTTCTTGTTCAATCTGGGCAGAAGGCAGCATCAGCTGAGGGAAGAGATGTTAAGGTCTGATACGTGCTAGCTGGTGCAAGTGAGTCTTATGGGACAACCTGACATCATTGCCATACATGCTCCATGTAAATGTTCTGTGCATGTCATGCAAATGTTAAGCATGCCAAGTAATGCATTACAGTTAACTCAAAAAACTCGGATTTGCGTGCATTTCATCTTCCTAAAATCCTGGAGAAATGGAGTCTTTTGGGAACATTGAAATTCCTCTTGTCAGGACCTCTTGTCTGAGTGAGCTTCTTGACATGGAAGGATTTCCATGTCTGTGTTGTCTTACAGCATGAAGTGAATGACAAGGTCATAGGCCCAGAACTGGATGATTCAGTGCACATCCTTGTGATTCTCTACTACGTGTTGCCTTTTCCTGCCAGCAGGACCAGCCAGTCCAGTTTACCTGTTTGGCATGCTGGGAGTTAACATCAAATGTTATATTCCTAACCATGCTGGCTGCATACTGCACTGATAATATCAAAATACAAAATCTGGTTTCCTAGCAGTTGTCCAAACCAACACCAGCATGAGTCACTGGTACGGGTTTCATAGCGTTGTGGTTGATGCCCTGTCCTTAGAGACTTTCAGGGCAAGGCTGGATAAGGCCCTGGTCAACCTGATCTAGCTGTGGTGTTCCTGTTCACTTCAAGGGAGCTGGACTAGATGGCCCTCAGAGGTTCCTTCCAACTATCAGGATTCTGTTATGCTACGATTATCCCCATCGTCATCTCAGTCATGACTAGAGAAATAAACATCAGACATGTTTCTTGGTTTCAATTGTGACAACTTATTGTGCAGCTGTTGACTTAATTAGATTAGAATGACCTCTAAAAGTACGTCCATTAAGCGCAACGCTGCAGAGCTAAGCATTCTGGGTACCATTCTGCAAATAGCAGTTTTGTCCTGAGGTTCTGCATTGCTCACTAAGAGTGCTCAGTGCTCAGTCTCGGTCAGCAGTGACACACATAACTCCATGTGGTTTGCTCAGCAATCACTTCATCACATTCAAATGTGTTTCATCCTGATCAGAAACAGAAGATCAGCAGCACCAAAAACAGAGCTCTTTTCATTGCCTACAAGGACATCAGCAGCCTACTTGTGCTACTCTGCCTAAACTACCCTGCTTTGACACGAAGAGGATCTGGTCTCTATAACCTGATGACTGGCTTCCCTGCTGGACACGCCACTCTGGCAGAGTTGTAGACCTGCAGGGTGGAGAGTTCTCTATTTATGCTTATGCTCTCAGGGTATATCCTCCAAGTCACCAGGCAGCTTTCACAAAAGAACTGGAGTCACAGTCATCCAGGGTAGAGACCACTGCAATTCTCTGTAGAAGTATGTCTGGAGAAAAGGTTCTTGCCTTTGTGGTGCCATAGAGGTGATTCAGCTTCTTAGTTACTGGGCTATTGCCTACTTCAGACTGTACGGAGAAGAGTGAGTATCCTAATTTTTGAAATTAGGCTCAGAGAGTAGATGATGACTCTCAAGCCTGTTTTGTACCTTGCAGTACAGAACCAAAACCCCTGAGAAGATGTTCTCAAGGATGGTGATTGCACTGCTAATCTGAGACCTGGGACATCTGGATTCATTTGCATGTTCTTCCAAGCATCCTATGTGACCTGGGGCCTCGCTCAAATGCCTGTCTGCCCAGGCATCCAGGACAGGGGAGGGATTTAACCTGGCCCTGTTTCCCTACACAGTCATCACAGAGAGTCAGGTGTTTCCCTTAGGCCATCTCATCACACTCTGGGGCCATGCTCATCTTTCCTCTGACCAAAGAACCAAGATTTGCTGTACTTAGATAACAAGTGACTTGAGTTCCACCAGCTGGGATGCAAAAAACAAATAGCAAAGTGTTTTGCATGAGGGTAGCAGCAGGTCTGAGCACAGCTTTTGCTTTGATGCCGTGTGAAGTAGCCTTTTTGAGAAGACACTGCACAAGCATCAGTGATTGCCCAGTTTCTGTACTTTACTAGTTTTACTTTCTACAATTCAGATGCAAAATGCTACAAACACTGTCTGGCACCTCTGCCTTGTTTTGGTGAGAGGAGATCATGGCATTTTAGTATGTGCTGGGAAGGTGAGAAGTCACAGTTTTGGAAGCAGGGCCTGGGGTAATGGCTTGCTCTTAGCAGGATGATAAAACACCTTGGCCCATGCCCACAGGCTCACTGGTGGCTCCATTTTAGCACGCACCACTTTGTCTCTTTTTCTTCAGATGCTAGGAATATTTGTTATGGGAGACTCTAGAGAGAGCAGCGCTACTTCCAAGCCTTGATCACTGAGCTGGAGTAACTTGTCGGTTGATTCAGTGCTGTCACTGCTTCCTTACAAGTTGCTGCTAACCCCTAGCCCGGTGTTAAAGGAAGCTGAAGTATTAGTTACAAATATTATCTGTCAGAAATGGCTTCTGCTGTTCTTGCAGCGTGCAGCACTTTATACCACAAGTTTTTGCTCAGAGGTGATAGTGTGAAGAATATGGATAGCAGCAAAGCAGAGGGATGTTAGAGCATTGCTGTTGTGTGATAAGCAATTTGTTTATAAACGGCTTCAGATTTTCTTCCAGTGTTTTAGTGGTTGATAAGTGCTCACTAAAAAGAGTAATTTTTAGAACTCCAGCTGTTCTTTACAAAATGTGTGCTTCAATGAATCATTACTTGCTCAGTATTTGCACTCTTTTATTGGTTAACTGAATATCATGCTAATTGTTGTCTTTCTCAACTGGGTAAGTAAAATATTGGTCAAACTTTTTTTTTTTTTTTTTTTTAAATTAGGCTGTTGGGAATTTTTTTCATTCTGAAACATCGATCTATCAGAATGGAAACATTTTACAGAAATGTCTGTTTCTGCATGCAGCAGTCTTCAGCTTTTCAGAATCAATATATAAATTCTGGGCAAAAGGCAAAAGAGAGAAATAGTCAAATTGGGCTCTTACTGAACAGCCAGGGATCTTGTTTAGGCTGCAGAAAACCCTGTCCAAAGCCTTGTATGGAAATCTGGCAGGATCTTGTCGCTGTATCTTGCATATACCAAGCAAATTAATGGCTGTTACCTGCTCAGGAGTGGCTCTTCCTTGACCCGAAAGAAAAAAAAAGAAAAAAAAAGAAGTTTAAAAGACTGTGATAAAACTTAGGAACAAATTCCAGAACTTCAAAATTTTGCATGCAAATGAATTAATGTATTTTAATTCTTTGGCCAGTCCTATGAATAACAAATAGATGCTGTCTGGTGTGGATCAGCCTTCATGTTACGAAGCATGAAACCTTGGCAGTTCACAATTTTTCACTGACACCAAGAAAGTTGTCAAATGCTCACAAGTAACAAGTGCCACGAGTGCATAAATCACAGCCATTCAAGCTCAGCTTTTTTATTGTAGCAACTGCTAACCGATCAGGGGCATTTTCTTTTAGTGTTTTGTTCACTCGGTACTAGCAAATACAGTATGATGCAGTGAAAAAGAAGTGGGAACCCTAGGCAGCTTCAGTTATTGCAAGATCTCATAAACTTGCTTGAAAAGGATGAAAAGCTTGAAAAAGATGAAAACGTCAGCGTAACGTTTGTCTTTTGCTTGCATTCTGGTTACATCTCATTTTTGGTAGTTTTGGTTCTTAACCTGAATCACTGTTCAGGTCATTATGTTGGTAAGTATGAGCTATTTGGCTGATGATCATGTTCTGCTTTAGAAGTGCCTGTGTATCACTCGTAGGTGAAGTGGGTACATTCAGAAGCAATTTTGAACATTTCTTGATATAAAAAAAGAACATTTTAAAACAAAAACAAAAGAAATTATGATTTTTTTCTATGTCTACTTTTGGCGAATCTGTTGATGTCAAGTGTACTTGCAAACTGCAACCTCAGATACTAGGAAATAATCTTTTGGGTCTTAATAAAAAAAAAAAAAAGTCTTCAGACAGCTGTCCAACTCTGGGAAATAAATGGGAACAATTTGATTTTAGCCATGACAATGCACAATCTGGCATTTTTTGAATGAGAAAAACTTGGAGACTGGAAATTAAACTGTCAGTGCTGGAAAGTATGGGACTGTGAAGACCACAAAGTGTTTAATCAGTGTGTTAGGATCATTCCTGAAAGGGGCAGGAAACAGATTGCCCTGGAAGGACAAAACTCTACAAATGTAATTGCAGTGTAAGGACAAGGGAAGGTGGGTGCAGGAGCGACAGGAGCTGAACAGGCAGATGGAGGACAGTGGAGTTTGCTTTTTAATATATGCACAAGAGAAGAATTCTACTGTCCCTACATCCTTTCCACAAAGACATCCTTAAACTGGACCCATAACTTGAGGGAGAGAGCAGAACCTGACTGTTCAGGCGATGCTGAGGGGATACTGATGGCTCTTGTAAGTGCATAGTCGAATAGTTCCTTGGATGGACAAGGGAATAAGAGCAAGGTCAGCAGTGGCATTATGCTATTAAATTTCCTCATGCAGGCAACCATTAGTAAGCTATCTCTGCTTATTGCTGTAATAATGTATGCTCTGGCTCTGCACTGTCATCGGATACAGAATTTTGGACCCTTTCTTCACTGTTGTTGTCCCTGATTGCAACAGTACTGCTGCACCAGATGGAGCTGCATCTTTCACCCCAGCTTTTCTGTGGCACCATCCTTGACAGTGATGTTTGCTGCAGTTCCAGAGATGGAGATTACATCCACAGGCTAGTGTGATGTGCAACATTTGCAACAAACTGAAACCAAGCATATTGTCTGTAAAATCACAGAATCACAGAATCACAGAATCACTAAGGTTGGAAAAGACCTATAGGATCATCCAGTCCAACCATCCACCTGTCACCAATGGTTCTCATTAAACCATATCCCTCAACACAACATCCAAACGTTCTTTGAACACCTCCAGGGTCGGTGACTCCACCACCTCCCTGGGCAGCCCATTCCAGTGCCTGACCACCCTTTCAGAGAAGTAGTATTTCCTAATATCCAGCCTGAATCTTCCCTGGCGAAGCTTGAAACCATTCCCTCTAGTCCTATCACCAGTTACACGAGAAACAAAGCTGAGCTTTGTTTTGCTGTTAAAAAATCTCACATGCTTTTAATTTTTTCTTTCTCTTATCTCTCTGATCCTAATCCTGATGTTTCCCTTTAATCTCGACTCAAACAGTTTAGTAGAGCACAGAATAAAATAATTTGTACCAAGAAAGTCATGCGGCTTGGAGCTGCATCGGACGGGGGGATGTCAGGTGGGGGTTAGGAAAAGGTTCCTCATCTTTTCCTAAGGGTGGTGGGCATGGAACAGGCTGCCCAGGGCAGTGGGCACGGCCCCGAGGGCTGGGGTTCAAGGAGTGTTTGTACATCACTCTCAGACATATGGTTTGGATTTTGGTTGGCCCTGTGTGGAGGCAGGAGCTGTACTCGGTGATGCTTGCAGGTCCCTTCCAACTCAGGATATTCTATGATTCTGTGTAAATAAAGCCTAGTGACACCCATGTGTTACGTATGCTCAATTATGTGCTGCTTGCCCACTGCTTGTTAGCTATGCACTACAGTCTGGGGTAGTGCCACAAGCCAGTCACTCCCCAAACGGTGCAAACTGCACATCTGGCTTTGAATGTCACTCCCTGCGTGCGTGTCTGATTATCATCTGTAACTGATGTCAGGGAGATTGTTTTTGGTGTGGGTGTGAGGAGCCCCAATTTCAGGTCTGAATGAATGACTCTGCTGTGACTTAGCTTTCCATTTTTCGACTGTTTGTTTTATTTGCAAAGCCCTTTTCCTCCATCCTCTCCATCCCTGTCGCTCTGTTTGTAGAGAAAATAGGCAGAACTGACATGTAAAGGTGCCCTCAGAGCCAATTTGCAGCAATTGGTAAAGATCACACTGCATCCATCTAAAAATGCCTATCCATAGGGAGCTGCCTCTGAGCTGAGTGTGGGAGAGTGTTTTAAAGGCATAGCTAGAGCAGGAAAAGGATCTGTTTTTAAATTGGAGAGGGGCAGATCAATTCAGAAACAGCAAGGCTGTCCTCAGCCCTTCACCTACACATTCTCTGAGAGCTGAGACTGTGATTGCATTTTTATTTATTACCGTACATTTTTGCACTGCTTGGTTTTAACTCAAATAGCAGCACTAAAGCTAGATACACTGTATTAGCAGCTCTTTGTAACCACCAAGCAGAGAGCAGTGAGCAAAAAGCTCTAGTGTGTGTCTTTACAGATCCAAATCCCTTGGCGTTTGGGTCTGGTGTTGCCAGGTTAGTGGGTTGGCACTTTTTGTTGTTGTTGTTTTGTTGTTTAAAAAAAAAAAAGAAATTTTTTTTTGTAAAGCTAAGACTTCTCTACAAAATTTGATGGAAGATTTTGGCCAAAAATACTATTTTTCCTTTTGCCCTATCTACCTAGCCAAAATCATTTGGAGTTTTGTTGGTTATGCCAGCTAGAAAAGGAAATTGGCAATAAAGTCATGTTTCTTTGGCAAAGTCTGTCTGTTCTCAAAAACGTATCCCGCCTTATTGCTGTTGTGCAGCAGAGAGCAGACAATTGGAGCCAGTTATCTCATCCACTGCTCCAGCTTGGTTTCAGTGAGCGCCTGATGTGAGAACCCGTCTCCTTGGGCTCCCTTCTGCTGGGTCATCCTCATTGTTGCTCCCCTCTCTGCTAGCTTCAGCACACTGTCACGTTTTCTACCCAAGCTGTTTTGTTGCCATTTGCATATTCAGCAAGCTTTCCTTAGCAATTGCAAGCTCATGCTCTCTCTAACTACTGCAATGACATTTTCAGGTAGGTTTTGCAGGAACAGTTAAGGCTCTGAGTTTCAGCACGGTTTAACTTTTGTATCTTCAGAGTTTGGGTTCATATTTTAGAGGGAGAAACCCCAAGCAACATCAAGTAGGATAAGGCATCTGCAGCCCTGTGGCTTTATGCTGGCAGCCAATGCAAGGCTCTATCAGTCATGTAGCCAACAGCGTGCACCTTCAAGTCATCAGTAAGGTTTATAATGCTGGGAAAAATTATCTGATTCTGTATTCCTTCTGCAGGCTTGTTGTCTCCCTCTCTCCCTTGCCCCCTATGTATAAATGTTGTAAAGCTATCTTTTGCTGAGCTACTGATTAATCCAGCATTAATCGACCTCCCTTAATTGTACTTGGCTATTTTCTCTCCCTTTATCCTTAAATTGCTCTACTGGGCAGGGGGTCTGGAGGGCAAACACATTCATTATCTTACCGGCAAACAAGATATGAATCGCACTGCAGGGGACAAAATTAAATTTACGGTTTCCCCTTGTACATGTCATAAACTATTGATTTAAAACAAGAGGGGACTGAGGAGTGGAGCCAGTACATTGGCTATCTTGCACTGTTTTTGCTGTATTCTGCCAGGCGTGCTTGCAGCCAGTCCCTGCATGGCTTGCTGGTGAGGAGTAGCTGGTCCCCCAGGGGATTTGTAAGGCAATGAAAAAGGCAGAGGGAAGTTAAGGTGTAGTCTGTCTGGTAGCTCCTTGGGTGGCTTACCTACAACTCTCTTTCTAGCTTGAGAACTTTAAGTCCTGTGGTAGTCTTAATAGACCCGCAACAGATACTTCCTCCCATATATGCAAAGACTAGTGTGAAAAGGACCTCTTTAGAGACTCCATGTGCATGGCTCAGTCCCAATGACAGGGAAAGGAAAGGATTTCAGACACTGGCCATGGTGTTTGCTGTTGGTGCTTGCCCTGTCTGCTGTGCCAAACAGAGGAACTATTGGCTGGCAGCATGAGCAAATCAAAGAGTACCTTTGCAGTACTCGGTCAGCGTGAGCCCTAGCACAGTGTTTGCTTCTGTGCCTCTTCCCTTTTCATGCTCTCGCAACAAGACTGGGAACACTCGTGTGATAGAGGCCAGAAAAAAGCATATAGTCCATTCACACAAGAGAAATATCCTGCATGTGGTACTGGTTGTCAACAGCAGACCCCACGCCGTGCCCCTCAGCTGGTATTGGGAACGTTCTGAATGGTGGGAACATGGATGAGGCCAAACGCAAACCCAATGCTTGGTGGAATGTCATCTATTATATGCCTAATGATGTTAAAAAAGAATTTAGTCCCTCCTGTGCTGGCAGCCGTTTCTCATTACCAGTTAATTGGACCTAGACGCAGTCACTGTTGAAATCTATTGTCAGTAGCAAGTTGTTATATTAGAGTAGGTGCACCTTGGGAGGGTTGCTTATATCTCCAGACAGCACGAGAGAGTCAAAGGCTGCAACTACATAAAACATTTTCCTCTTCCTAAGGTTTCCTAGGGACAGATCCCATTAAGGTGTACTGTGGCAAGACTAATAGGGCTGCTGACAAGGGTTGAACCTGTATGTTGTCCAGACAGCAAAAGGGTTTCATCACCTCTTCAGCACCAGAAATCTTGTTGCTTCTCCCTGACGGCTGCAAGAGAGGTGGGAGGATCTGCTGGGGAAATCTTCCTTTGCCCTCCCTTGACTCCTCTGAGCTGGTCCACATGGAGAATTAGATGCAAGATTCTGCATACTATCTGCTATAGGACCTAATCTAGCAAGTGGCCAAAGATAAGCACTGGCTGCCGAGATTTGATGTGAAAATCTGTGCAGAGGAAGCTGTTTGCAGTGAGGAACTTTTATTAGCTCCAGGATATTGACTACATACACTCAAGCACTGTCTTCTCTCATCTTATCTATTGCTTTAAATGTGTGCCTACCCACTGACCCGACTCTTTCGGATCGTTCCTTTAATCAGCTTGGGGATGTAGGAGAATATTTTGTCAGAAAATATTTCTGACTGCCAAACTTAGTTTATTTGCGTCTCATTGCAAAACAGACCCCAAGAGGTGAAATGCCGTAATCACTTGCATTTCTGATTCCCCAGATCACTTGCCTCTAAATAACTATGATGTGCTCTGAGGACTGGGTAAGAATTTAATTATGTTATCACAATTAACCTGCCATCTTTTTATTTTATTTTTTTCTCTCTCTCTCTCTCTTTTTTTTTTTTTTTACAACTACAAAATTAACTTTAATTTTGAGCCAAAGGCTTTGTTGTCAGCAACTTTATCTGCTATTTGCCAGCTCACCACAGAATCCTTACTACTAGCACATAAAATAAGAATTCACAAAGCACTTTAAAGCTTGAATACATCTTTACTTGCACAGTTTCTCCTGTTCATTTTCAGGATAGTCTTTTGCAGTCTGTAATATATCACTAGCACTGCCCCTTCTTCCTTCTCGTGTTGTAGATTTCCTAGGGTCATCAAACACTTTTATCAAAGAAAACCCTCCCATTGGGTGCTCCATATGCTCTGCTCCATTGCAGTGCCTTTTCTACAGCTGGCTAAGGACCGTGGCTTTCATTCCTGTGTCTTCTCCACAGAGGATGTGAGCTTTTTTCAGTCAGGGGTGAAGCATTCAAGCAATGTGGTGAGTGCTTTTCAGTTCAGAATCACAGAACACATTGGGTTGGAAGAGACCTTAAAGATCATCCAGTTCCAACCACCCTGCTTTGGCAGGGTTGCAGTCCCCACTCCAGTGTATGAGCTAGTAGGGAGGCACTCAACTACCATTCACCCAAAGACTCCTGCTTGGTACAGTCAGCTTTGCAACAGTCTCATTTTCATCTCTCCTTCAACAGTATTCCATTTTTTTTCTTTCAGTGGTAGTTATATTTGCCATATTGAGAGGTTAAAGTGACTTTCCGCCCACTTTGGGCAATTTAAGAATCTCACATGAGACAGTGAAGCTACAGTTCCATTTGTCACTCAGTCTCTACTGTTCTCTTTCATGTGACACATCTTCCCTTCCTTCTTACCTGTTCTTCAACAAGGGATTTCTCTACTTTTCTCATCCTCTGCGCAAGCCCAACCCTGAAGCAGAGCAGATGTCTTATCTCTGCCTGGCCCAGGGGTCTGAGCATCTGGATGAAAGTGCTGACTCTTCTCTTTTGTGCAGTGCAGAAGATGTGCCCTAATACCCTTCATTTCCAAGCAGAACTGGAGCTAGTCCAGCCTGTGAAATCTGCCTAGAATCTCAATTTTCCTCTCCTTGCCTGCTGTCACCAGAGAAATCCCAGCTTCATCAAGTGCTTATTCTGGTCCTTGGCTTGTTGAATTGCTGGGGAAGGTGACTCGAGAATTTTGGGTCCTTGCCAGTCATTCACAAGCCAATAGCAGCAGAGATAATAGTCACTCATAACACCTGTGCCAAAATGTGGGCATAGGCCTGGGAGCTTTTAGGAGCCCTTGAAATGTCACAGAATGCAGTTGTTCAGGGATTCTGGAGGATCACCTGGATTTCCCTATCTGCCCCATCAGCAAATGGAAGTTATTCTTCATCTTTACTTCATTACCAACCAGAACCGACCATAAATCACTTTCAAGAGTTGTTTTTGCCTTCTTCCTTACCTGCCATCTATCCTGTATGGCCTGTGTTCCAGCCCTCTCTGAGCCTGCACTTCTAACACTATCGTCATGGCTGTTTGTTCTGCTGAGTGTGTTGTGTTTAAAGGAATTACTACAACATATGGTCAACACTCCACATTTCATATGTTATCCATCACATTACAGAGTTCAAACCACGTGTCCCTCCTGCAGCCAGGGGAAAGTGCCTGCCCAGCTCCAATCAAGTGGTCTGCTAACTTGCCCCTCTGCAAGAGGCTTTGGGATCATTTGCAGGCATTGCTCAGATGCGAGGGTAGTACCAAAAAGTTGGCAGTGAATGGAGCGATGAGGAAGCAGCTTGCGGAAGTCAGCTGGGAGAAGGGACAGTGTGGAGGAAATTAGGGAGAGAGGAGGAATTCAGGTTGTGAATGAAAAAGAAGAGAATAAAAGGAGAGTGACGACTTGAGGGAAGAAATAACAGCTGTGTTTTGAAGGAGATGTAAAATCAACATTCTTGCCTCTCTCAGCTATTAAAGATCTCTTTGATTTTGTTTTAAAGCCCAGATTGTTATCCCAAGAGTCAGGTCTAAATTCAGAGTGGGTAATTGCAGCCTGACCTACTTGTCAGACCCATTCTGGTGGCAGTAGGGTCTCATTTTCTGAACCTAACTGTGCTGTACTGCTGCTGTGATCTAACCCAGAAGTGGCTTCATTTCAGTGCTGAAGGAAATGACTGTGACATGGGTCTCTCCAGGTTCATCCCAGTTCCTTCCCAGGAAAATTCCTCATGTTAGAGGGGGTTACCTCCACCATTTGGGGACACACGTGCCTTCAGAAATGCACAGAAATTCCTTGGCAGAGTAAACAAATCTGTGCCTGGGAATTCCCACCCCATTGGAGAGTTTGTGTGGCAGCAGAGAAGGCAAGCACAAGGGTAGAAAGGACTAGCTGTGTGTTGTAGAAAGGAGGGCCTGTGCGTTGTTCCCTTGCTGTCTTGATGCTGATAGGTGGCAGATTTGTTCTGAGAGTCTTCGAGGGCTGATATAGTTGAATCTCCCATTGAGTCCTTCCACTTTCAGCTTTCAAACCACTCCTGTCACAGACAGAACTGCCAACATCCTCTTTGAAACTTAGTTGGGAAGGCAGCTTTTGTGGTCTCCTGTCCAACTTCCTGCTCAAAGCAGAGCTAACTTCAGCATTTGATCAGGTTACTCAGGACCTTGCTGCATCAAATTTTGGAAATCTCCCAGGACGGTGGTTCTTCAGCCTGCCTTGGCACCTTTCCAGTGCTGCAACACCTTCATTATGAAAAAATATATATATATTTTTTCCCACCAAACATTTTAAGAGCTCAAAATTGCTCCAGTTGTACCTTCAGAAGTGCTGATGGGAGGGAAATACTCATTTACTTTGGTCCGCTGTTTACCCTCTCATTATTGCAGCCAACTATGCATTTAGCCTTCCTTGCTGCAAGGGCATGCTGGAGAATGATCTTCAGCTGTTAATAACAGGGTCTCTCTGGTCTTTTTCTGCAGGGCAAGTTAGTCCTCATTCTGAAGTGTTGCACAGGGTCATTTCAGCACATGAAAGACTTTGCACTTGTCCTTGCTGAACTTCATGAAGCTCCTGTTACCCAGTTTGTCCAGGTCCTCAGAATAGGAGCCTCCAGAGAGCACCAAACTTCCCTGAGTTTGGTTTTGTTCCTAAAGATGGTGGAGATTTGCTGTTGAGCTCAATGGTCCTTGTAGATCCATTTCAACTCATGATGTTCTGTGATTCTCTGGTCATCCAGGTTGCTGATGATCAGGTTCACCAGTCTGTCTGACTTTTTGTGCAGAGGACTGAATACTATTACTGTTAGCATGGGTTAGAGTGCAGAAAGCTGGGAGCCTCCGGCCTCTGAGGTACAAAAACAGCTTGAGATACCTTCTGCCTTGAAGGGAATGCAGGTTAAGAAGACAAGGCAGAGAAAGGGCATGAAAAAAAAAAATGACCAAGGGATGTTTTGGCTTGCTTGAGTTGACATTTCAGGAAGCTTCATTGCTGAGAGTAGAAGTGTATTTGCTGAGCATTAGGACAGCATGATAAACATGGGCTGCCCGGCTGCCTGGCTCAATGTGCGCAAGTATTATGGTATTACTGAGCCTGCAGACAAGCCAGGGAGCTTTCTTTTCTTCCCTACCCCACCTGGCTTTTGAACCCTGAACTTGCTCCACGGAAATGTTCAACACCCGCAAGCTGGCTCCATGGAGCAGCTCTGCGTGTCAGTGCTGTGCGACTGGGGGCTGCCCTAAAGGGAGGCAAGATCCCATCCCCCAGATGCTTCCATCCACACCCAGCAGCCCTACTCAGCAAGCCCAGGGCTTCGGCTGTTGGAGAGATTAAGGAAGTAGTTGAATCTGCTAATGCAATAATAGTAATTAATAACAATAATGGGTGCTTTTAATGTATTTTGTCATGATTTACTAGGCAGGGAGTACCGTAGGAGAGCAGAGCACTTTGCAGTGAGAATAAAAAGGCAAGGTGACTGGGCCCTAAATTGCACATCTGGGCGTGATTTGGAGAGGCAATTTATTGAGACCATAAATGACGTCTTTTTCAAGCAGCTTGTTTTGGTGCCTGTGAGGGAGAGCACGGCTCCTGATTTAAGGCCCTGTTCTGCGGTCCTGGCTCACAATATAAGGCTCCAGGAGCATCCCTCATGGCAGAGGAGCTCACTCACTGAGGATGCCCTCTTTTCCCAGGCTCTCTGGTTGCAGTGTGATCTGCAACAGCCCTGGCTCTTGCCATCAGTCCATCAGAAGCAATTCCTTCTGCCCCTAGAAACAAGCTCTGTGAAATGTAAAAGGCTGTGGAGGAGCGCATCCTCCCAGCACAACTTTAACGCTTTCATTGATCTCAGTGATTTTGTGTCAGCATTGTGGCAGGAGTTGGCCTCTGCGCTGTAGAGCCTTGCCTGGGCGAGTGGGCACTTTTCAATGGGTTTTATTAGTATTACTATGATAGGGCCTGCAGCATACAAAGAGCTTGCCAGGATGCAGCATGCCCTTCCCTGAGGCTGCGGGCATTGTGGTGGAGTGCTGCAGGTAGTGGCCAGGCACAGAGGCCTAGGGCCCATGCAGCCTCCCCTGGGACAATCTGCTCCTCAAATAAGCTGAAGGACAGAGTAAATTAAAGCAAACAAGCCAGAGAAAAAGCAATCCTTAAAAGCCCTGGGCTCATCTTGGCTGTCATCCCTGCCTCGGTGTGCAAGGAGGCCATGGAAGCTCCACATGGAGGGGGATGGGGAGGCTTGCCAGCCACTCTGCAGAGCGTGGGCGCTCATTAGAGCTCATCAAGAGCCTTTTAATGAACTTCCAAACTAGCAGGGGTCAGATGTAATGGTAGGTGACGTGTGAATGAGAAGGAAGCCAGGAAGAGCAAGAGGCAGCAGTGAGGGGATTGTGCTTACACAGTGCTGGGAGAAGTATGCCATTGGAAAGCTGCAGCAAAGGCAGCAAGCATCCTCCCTGTGCTGTCAGCTTCTCACAAGGCAGTAGGCAGCTGGGAAGAAGCAGCAGGGGCTGGTGCTGAGCAGAGTCTCTATGCAGACGCCAAGCACCCTGCTGAGAATTTTAATTCCTTGAGGCCAGGGGTCCCTGTCTGTGGGCTCACTCTGCCCAAGCTGGGCTATGCTTGCAGCCCCGTGGTACAGACCCGCACCCAGAGGTGTCCACATGTGCCAGCAGATTTTGGGCCAAGCGTTCCAAAATCAGGGTGCAGGGACATGTCTGTGTGAGGGGCTATACCTGCAGATGGCTGACACCCTGGAACATTGCAGCTCTGTGGGCGTCGTGCACTCGTTTCTGTGCGGATTTTTGCTGATGGGGATGATATATGCATACAAAGTATTTTGTTATTGTTATTATTACCCAAAGTTATGGATCAGCTTGAGAAACTCAAATGCAGTAAATCACTGGGACTGGGGTAGCATTAGTCTCAGGGCTCTGAAGTAAATAATGCATGAAATATACTGACAGCAGTGTCTGACAGATCCTTATAAACTGCATCTCTCTAACGAGCGCAGAGCTGCTAATAGCAGGGTTGGATTCGGGAAGAAAACACGGAAACCTTGCCGCTTTCAGACAATATGATGCAGATCAGCAACTGCCACTCCCGCAGCCAAGAGGACCTACTGTAAAGAAGGGATGATGGCATGGGGCTCTGGTGGCAGACTGCTGTCCCTCCTCCCTCCCCACGTGTCTCCAGCCTGCCCTGCCTTCACCCCAGTGCACAGGGAGAGGAAATGCTGAAGGCATGCTAACTGCTATTATTATTTTTTTTAATAATCAAAAGACATCCTGGGAATTATGGGTCTGTGAGCTCTCTTTCAATCCTAGCCAAACTGATTGTGGAGCTAATTAAAGACAGACAGGTACAACAGTCGGATAAGCGTAACAAGACAGGATCAATCCAGTGCGGCTTCTAGAAGGTAAAACTGGGCCTTTTTGAGCCACGGGTTTTTATTTTTTTTAAGTTCAATAAAGTAAGAGATAAAGGTGATCCCCAGCAGACATAACGTGCTTTGATTTTCACAATGCCTTTGATAAGGCCTTTCACAGGAAATTATGAAGGGAAATAAATAGCCACGGGAGAAGGGGCAAGGTCTTGGCATGGTTTAAAAAATGGTTGAGTGCTAAGAAGCAGAGAGCAATTGCACCTTCCGTGAAGAACAGCTACCAGTGGGAGCCAGCGGGTTACATGGAGGACTTCTGTCTGCCTGCATTTGTTCGTAGTGTTTTGGTGATGACCCAGCCCAATGTTAGGGTGTCACAAGGCCCACCGGCACCGTGGGATCGTGGTGGGCTGCAGCACAGAGCAGTAATGCAGGCTGCCAAAACAGCCTCCACTTCAGCTGCACGGTGATGAGCTGAGCTCCTGGGCTTCTCAGGGGGAAGAGATTGGGAGTCATGGTGAGTAACTCGATAAAAGCTTCTTCACTGGGTAGTGTCGCTTCCAAAAGCAGAGAGGATGCTTGGTTGCCTTTAAGGGACAGGAAAACAATAGGGAATATGTTATAAAAAATGACATTATCTTGAACACTGGCTACACCCTCATTTAAGACAGTGTGTAGAATTACCAGAGGGCCGTGAAGCATGCTTAGTAATCTTGTGAGATTTACCTACAAGGAGGCAGTCGGTTGGACCAAAAGGGGCTCTTTTTTCTCTTCTTTTTTTTTTTCTTTTCTATATTTTCCACTGTTAGCAATCTCACAAAAACACACGAGTGCCATTTCCCCTTTGCATCTCTCCCTCCTCGTGCTTGGTGACGTGCCCTCTGCCATCCCCATGCACGCACTGCCTGATCCCGCTCCAGAGGGATGGTGAGCTCCACGCATCTGCACGCTGAAGGCTTGTAATTGAGTTAGCTACACTAATGAAGGGTGCGGCGGAAACCGATTGGTCCCTCCTCCTTCTCTCCTCCTGTAACACTAGAACAAGAGGTCACTTGGAGATGCTAATAGCGGCTTAATTTAGACCACATGAAAGGAGACACTTTTTTGCACAGCAGGTAGTCAGTCTGTGAAATCCACACTGCCTCCGGAGGTCAGAGAGTCAAACGCTGCAGAAGGATTTGTGAAGTTTCTGGGTCATTTTTTGCACTATAACAGCTATCATCACGGAGAATACAAGAGCACCCCCAGGCAAGACCCCGTGTGCAGTGCATGGAGCAGCAGTCAGCACTGCCCTAGTGGCTTTAACCTTCATGCCCAAAGAAAGCCAGGGTTAGTTTGGTTAGAGATCAGAGTCATAGGATCATAGAATGGCTTGGGTTGAAAAGGACCACAATTGATCATCTAGTTTCAACCCCCTGCTGTGTGCAGGGTCACCAACCACCAGACCAGGCTGCCCAGAGCCACATCCAGCCTGGCCTTGAATGCCTCCAGGGATGGGGCATCCACAGCCTCCTTGGGCAACCTGTTCCAGTGTGTCAGCACCTCTGTGTGAAAAACTTCCTCCTCATTTCTAACCTAACCTCCCCTGTCTCAGTTTAAAACCATTCCCCCTTGTCCTATCACTGTCCACCCTCATGAACAGCCGTTCCCCTCCTGTGTATATATTTCCTTCAAGATCTTCCCCCATTGTGTGTAAATACCTGGGATTGCCCCGACCCAAGTGCAGCACCCTGCACAAATATCATGTTTTCATTTTTCTTCTGCTCCAGCTCTAACCCCACTGTCCAGCTAGCATTCCCATTCACTTGGTGTCGTGCATCCTAAGTGGTAACAGAAGTAGTGCAGCCAGCAGGAGCAGGGAGGTGATTGTCCCTCTGTATTCAGTGCTGGTGAGGCTGCATCTTGAGAACTGTGTTCAGTTTTGAGCCCCTCACTACAAGAAAGACATTGAGGCCCTGGAGTGTGTCCAGAGAAGGTCAGTGGAAATGGTGAGGTGTCTGGAAGACAAGTCTTATGGTGAGTGGCTGAGGGAACTCAGATTGTTCAGTCTGGAGAAGAGGAGGTTCAGGGGAGACCTTACCGTATCAGAGCTCCATGAAAGGAGGTTGTGGCGAGGTGGGGGTTGGCCTCTTCTCCCAGGTAACAGCAGTAGGATGAGAAGGTACGGCCTCAAGTTGTGTGAGGGTAGATTCAGGTTGGATATTAGGAAAAATGGCTTATTGGAAAGAGTGGTGAGGCAATGGCATAGGCTGCTCAGGGAGGTGGTGGAGTCACTGTCCCTGAAGGTGTTCTAGTACCATGGAGATGTGGCACTGAGGGATGTGGTTAGTGTGGATGATGGGGGTAGGTCAATGGTTGGACTTGGTTTTAGTGGTCTTTTCCAACCTTAATGAGTATGTGATTCTGTGAGGGCTCTGTTTCAATATGTAAATGAATCTTTTGCTCTGATGTCAAAAAAGGGAAGGGGAGGACAGTTACTCTGCAGCTGCCTTTATCCTGGCCAAGTCAGTCCATGACCCATAGTGTTTGAGTGATCTTGAAATCTCCTGAACATGGTGTCTGTGGACTGGTGGCTTTGCCACTCTTCCGGTCAGTTGCCTGCATTGCCTGCAGCACCATGAGCTGCTCAGCAGGTCTGACTGTGTGTGGGTGTTGGTAGATTCTCCCTGTAGGCACCACAGGCCAGAGATAGTGGTAGTGTTGAAGAGCTGTAAACATGTGAAGGTATTTGTATTTATCAGCAAGAACAAAGCATAAAGGAAGAGGGAAAAATATTTGCAGAGCTGTCTTTGTCTCTAGATCCATGTTTGACTGACCTGGAGTCCTAGGAAAGCCATTAGCCCCTAGAGGTTTGGACTCAATCTGTTGTTGCTATTTTTCTTCCCGTTGGTAAATCATGCTCAAATCCTTTTGTCACTTTGCACTCATTTTGACAACAGGGGCTGCCTCGTAGCGGTGCAGAGGGCTTTACAGGACACCAGCGCTTCCAGTGTTGTCCTTCAACTCCTTGCTGTAAGAGTGGGCTGCTGGGTGCGTTCCCTTGTAGATAGCTGCTGAAAAATCTCAGTTCGTGTACACTAACAGTGATCATAATTCACTCAAGGCTTCAGAAGCTCTACAGGCAGCTCTCCTTCTGGCGGCACCCCGGCAGCTCTCCAGCTATCCTGCCCGCCTTTCGCTTCCCACTGTTGTTGCCGCCTTGATAGCTGCCTGTGTTTTAATATGTCAGCCTGTTGGATTTTTTTTTTTCCTTCTCTTGTTTCCTATGTTCCTCTAACAAGCAGCTTGCAACAGAACAAACAAGCAATGTAGGAGTGCTCTAGGCAAACGGGGTGTTTGGTGTTTGATTTGAATACATACATATTTTTCTTGGTTAAAACTTGTGATATTCATCAAACACATCCAGGAAGGCTGTGAATAAGACCTCTCTCTTTTTTCCTCTCTGACACACACTCCCCATCTCAGACAAATCCTGCACACCTTCTCATTCTCACTCTCGCTGGCTGCTTTCTCTGCAGAGCACAATCTCTCTCACATCCTTGCACACACGTTCTATGACCGAGGTCTCATTCTGGCATATACGAAGCTGTCTTCTTGTCTCAGCAGATCCTGTGCACACTGCAGATGACACATGCACCCATGCACAGCTGCTTGTCCACCCACAGGGGCTTTACTGCCGAGGACAAAATTGCTTCTAAATTATGTGGCCAGGTATGGCTGTGATAGGGAGGAGGGGGTGAAGAGGTGAGGAAGGGCTGGAAACAGTGTCATCTTTTCACCTTTCTGCACTGATAACATGGAGGAGAGAGCGTGGCCCTGTCCCTCTGTCATTCACTTCCATCTCCTCCCATGCAGTCTCATACCATTCTCCCCAGAACTTTCTTGGTCGCCCTTGCTGATGGCTCCTTTTCTCTTGTTTCTGCCTGTCTGTCAGGCCCTGATCACATCGCTGTCAGGGTTGCAATGACAGCAGCTTTTTCTGACAGGTGGATATGGTTCTGTCACTCGTAGCAAAGCTCTTCAGCACCCAGATCCGAGCCGAAGTAGCGGTGCTGGAAGGCACAGCTAAATGGTCAGATGTGACGATGACATCTCATGTTTCTGCATGCACAAGGTGATGATCCTGCCAGGTTCGGCTGTGTGTTTTCAGGATGCCCCGCTTTCAAAGGAAGCCTTGCAAACTGTGCTTTGCCTTTATAAGAAATTAGATTTGCTGTGGTTCTTAAAAGAAAAGAAGGACCTAGACTTTTCTCTCATGTGTGTCTCTCCCTCTCCTGTGTAGGGAGGCTCTGTATGGCCTTCTCCTTGCATGAAGCAATGACAATCTTTTGGCTGCTGTGATGGATGCCATGGGTGTGCTCCAGAGCTGGCAGATGGATGCCCTTCACCCAGAGCATGGCCACGTGCATCCATAAAGGCTGAGAGGTGCTCAATGCCTGCACAGCAGTGGAGAACTCTCAGGTTTTCCGATTACCATGGTGGCAGCTGGTAATCTTCCAGCAATGGGAGTTTGGAGCGGTGCATTCCAGTGGCTGCTGCAGTGCTCAGATGGTGCTCGGGTTTGAACTGGCACCAGGCAGGCTGGGAGCAAAGAGATTATTAACAGGGAATGCGAGGAAGAGGAAAGGTGTTTAGGCAGCTCCTACTTGGCATGTCTAATTCGGGAGCTAACCCTTCTGTAAGTCCCCGTTCTGTGCCCAAATTCAAACTTTGCAGAAGCATAACTCATTAAGCATTAGTATACTGTAAGATAAAGACCTTGCTTGCGTAAGGCCATCAAGCACCGATATTGACTCTCCAGGACATTTCTAAGGCTATTTATATCACAATAAAGCCATTTTATTAGCGTCATCAATCAAGAGAGACCGCATTTTGGCCTGGAAATGATTCTGCTTGAGTTTCCAGAAAGGAGAAGGGTAAGTAATTATGGGATGCATTATCCTCAATCTCATCTGAAATCCCCTAATTGAAACCACACAGGAGTGGAGTTTATTGGTTATAAAATAGATGGTAGGGGCATTGCTAGCGCACCTATGGTGAGTACAACCTTCCAGTTCAAAAAGGGTAGAGGCTGGTTTTTCGGTGGGTAACACAGAAGTTGCTTGTGCCCATGTCTGAACAAGGAGCATCTGCATTTCCCTGCAGTTGGCCTGAGTGGGGGGCACTCACTACTTGCAGCTCATTGTGCCCCCGAGGTGCTTCTCTGCGTGCAGCTGAGCATGGGCAGGAGCAGCCATGGTGCAGGTAAGGGAGCGCGGCTTCACATTGCCTGTGGGGGCCTCTGAGACTGAGTAATGGCAGGGCTTGAAAGCTGTTACAGATATTTGATAATTAATTGGCTGGGAAATCAGTTTATTTTAATGACTCTGGTTAAATAAAGTAGAGAGATAAAAGGACTCTAAGTTCCTGCGGTGCTAAACTACTTCCAGGGACAGAGACAGCCCATTACATGTCTGCTTTTATGCCAACGGGGGCTTTTAGTTCTTGCAAAGGCTCTCCTGAAAGGTGGCTGAAACCATTATCTTCCCCAAATCCCAGCAGTTTGGGTTTGGAACAAGAAAGGCTGAAGAGTGGTTTATTACCCGGGATCTGCCAGGTGGAAGGGGACGAGCAGTAGAGCTGATGCCATAACCTCATGCTTCACCTCTGGCCCAATACTTACCGCAACGCGGCTCCACCGGTGGTTTATCACTGCTGTATACTGCTCTAGGGGGAGCAATGCATGTAGCTCGGTTAACCTCACTTGTATTTCCTAACACACAAGATAGCATCTCGGAGAGGAGATGTGGAACAGCCCAGCATGAGCAGTACCTAGGCTGGGCAACCCCAAACTGCTTTTCCCCAATGAAAAGCTGCATCAGCACAGCCATCACAATCACCACAGAGTCAGAGAGGGGTTGGTCTCAAGTCCCCCTGAGTCAAGTGTCTTTTATCTTCCAGCTGTTTTGGAGGTATCCTTGTTTAGCACATGGATGTGTTTCTTGAGGGGGAACAACATGTCTGGCCAAAGAGAAGAGGGGATTTGACTGGGATCTCAGCATGAAGATTTCAGAGGGTCATGCTGGTGTGAGCTTTACATGGGTCTGTAAGAAGATGTTTTGTGTGTGACTGTTCCAAGCGCGTGGAAGGACCTCAGCAGCAATGCTGAAGGAGAAACTGTAGGATCTGTTCCTTGCTGCAGACTGTGCTTTGAATGTGAACTTTCATCTCGAGCCAGTGCATCTCGTCCTGAGGGTTGTGCAGCAAGCTGTGGATATATGAGCAGTGTTCCCAGCGCAGTCATATTTGTCAGAGTCTGCAAAGAGCCTGCAACACCATCTGTTTTAGTGAGCAGATAAGGGATTAAACTACAGGAATCACGAGATCTATGCAATACATGAGAGGGGTGGGGGGGGGGCATGCCAGACGATCACAGTACAGCTTCTTTTTTTTCCCCAAAATCTAAGAATAACTTTAACATTCTCACTTCTAGGGTTTAATGTCAAAATTAACTACTATTTCTCTCCCGTCTCTCAAATCCCAAACAGCTCTCATTGCTGCCAGTACTGGTGCTTACGCTGCTGCAGATTAAAATTCAGCACACATCCTCTCCAAGAAAGAAGTGCTGTTTTAAGAGAGCAGACCAAAAGAAAACCCTCAGACTGGTAGAAGTACAGCAAGAACCTCGTGTTTGCTGCCTTGCAGCTCTCAGAAGTGAGCAGTGTCCAAGGGTAATTTTGGTTTAGGTGTCCCACAAGGTTGTGCAGTCCTGTGTAAATGCCAACCAAGCACAGACGCTGGGGATGCAGACACCCACCGGGTGGGCACGACGTCAGCTCCCTTGCATGGCTGGTGAAAGCCTACCTCTAGCCAAGTGTATATGCAGAGCAGGCTACAAATCCTCATCTTTTAAACAATCCCTGGATCTGAAACCTCCTGCCAGCTGGAGCTGCTTTTAACTGAGCAGACTGAAGTGCTGTATTTAACGAATTCATTTAGAGGCTGATGTGAGGAAGCAGGGCCGAGCCTCAAGTCATGTAAATCTAGGCATCTCCATTTACTTAGCAAGGCCTCATTGACCTTTGATTTACACCGGCTGAAGCTGCAGTTGGGCATCTCTCCATTCACTGCCAGACTTTGGGAAATCAGTTAGCACAAGCAGTCTGCCAGAAGAACAGACAGGATCAGGCATGGTCCACGTGGGCAGCCTGAGCGCCTGCCATGGCAGGAAGAAAGCAAATTGCTGGCAGCGCAGGACAGAGCTCTGTGGGTAGGGGACTGACTGTGCATAGGGGAGAGGTGTCATTGCACGGCAAGCTTCTGGAAGAAGTAGCAGGAAGGACAGTGAGTCCAGGTAAGGTATCTCTGGGTAACCCCTTCCAGTAGGATTCGGCGGTATTGTTTTTGCTAGAAAGTGCAAAAAAAAGGATTTAAAGTTCAGTTTTCTTGCCTATTTGCACAGCTTGTTTTGCCAGTTCTTGAAGACTGCAGGTCAGAACATTCAGGAACAGTCAGAGCACAGTGGTTATGTCTGCGATGCTGCTGGTAGCTGTGCGGGAGTTCATGCTCCAAAGCTCGGAGCCAGTTGACCCAAGCCTGTTGCTTTCAAACCGTGGGCAGCATGAGTTTGTGCTTCGGCTGCTGCTTTCTGCTCTGAATTTGTTTCCCCAGGCAGTTCCCAATTAGAGAGAGTGAAAAACACGATCTCTCACAGTAGTCCTCAGATAAGTGTGCCCAAAGGTGGTGCCTGGGTTTGTGAAGGCTGTTATGCAGCCATCACTCCCCACCTCTCACCATCCCCACTGCACACCAAGCAACGCTGCCTATGAGGCAGGTCAGGTCTGCCAGGTTTCATTGCAGGATGACTGCGGGAATTACTCCTTCCCCATTTCTCTCTGAGTCCTGCCTTCCTCCCAGTCTGTTTCAAACAGGAGGTTTTAACCAAGCTCCTGGCTTTCATAGTAACAGACGAAACACTATCAAATGTGCTTGACACTTCTTTCCCACTCTTCCCCCTCTCCTCAGCTGTTTATTTATTTATAAACATGTCCTCTTCTGCAAGGCGTACTGTATTGGAGGGTGAAGGTAAGCTTAGATCAAAGCTTTTCGGAGTTCTCCCTTCCAGCCACTTCTCTTCTTCTCCTCCCCTGCAAGCCTTTTTCCAGTGCCTCCTTTGGAAAGGCTCCTTTGGTGGGCTGAAGTGGTGCATTGGAAGGAGGCAGAATGCAGCAAAGCTGCAAATAAAGAGACAAAAGTATTGCCAAGCACTGCCTAGCTTTTATGGCTTTGCCATGGTTTCCACTTAATGAAGCTCTTTGGCACACAGGATAAGCAGAACAGGTCTGAGCCTTTTAGCGCTTTCTTCTATGATTGTAAAACATCTATGAGACGTATTTTCAATAACAGCTCATATTCAACAGCAAGGTAAAGGGCTACATTGGTAAATAAGCTCATTCTGCCAAGTGCTGAATGTTGGTGTTGTACTGGGAGCTGGTAGGCCCCAGAGCAGTTCGGCAAATCTGATCTTAATCTCAGCACTGAGCACTTTGAAAAGTCAGGGGTCAGTTGTAACTTTTAAGGGCTTGAAAACTTGAAATGATTTTGGGAATATGACCGTATGCCAGTGGTTTTTGGAAATAACAAAACATTTAGTCTTTGCATTGGTAATTCATTCAACTGGTAGTTGATTGTTTAGGAATGTACTTAATGAAAAGAAGACTGTAGCTGTATTAAGTATCTGAGACATTAGAGGCTTCCTTGCTTTCCTTGGGGGACTCTTCTTGAGACTAGCACTTGAAGGTGGCAAAAAAGTTCTTCTTCTTCAAGTGTTCAAGTTTGAACACTTATTTCTCCTCTCTTTTTTGACTCAGTTCTCCTTTCTGGACCCCCACACATCACGCTAAATAATTCCTCTCTTCCCTTGGTGCTTTCAGCTTCCAAAGAGGTATAGCTTGTCAACATATCCCTTTTAAGTCCTCTCTTAGTCAAGTTATACATATTTAATGTTTTAAGCTTCCCTTAGATGCTGATCCCTTTCCAGTCTTTGATGGATTTTGTTGTTGCTTGCCTCTGAATTCCCTCCAATTTCCCCATATCACTCCTGTAACAAGGTAACCTGGGATTGACTGTACCGTCCAGGTGCGCTCCGTACTCATCCGAAGTTGGTTTTGGATGGAATTAAAAAAGAGAAGCAGCAGAATCTCTCAAAGGAAATCTGCTTCGTGGCTTCCTCTCTCAAGGCATTATTTCACGATGGTATTTCAGCGCTGGCTTCAGATATGGAAATGAGAACGTGTGCCTTGCTCAGAAGCTGTTTTCTGCTTTCATGTGGAAGAGAGATAGAAAAGGGGAAGAAGGGTTAAGCTCCTCAAAGGCTGTGTCTACATTAGGCTTTTTTCTTTCTATTTCCTACTGTTGCTCGCATGGGTGTAGCTTAGTCCACAGTGGCACTGATGACAGCGCTGGAGCAGTCAGAGAAGCTAATGTTTCTCTGCACATGGTCTGTGCAATCTCTACAAGCCCCAACTCCACCAGTTGTGCAGCAGCAGTGGGAGCTTTGGAAAGGGTCAGGTGTAAATAATAGCTGGAGTGCTGGCACATCAAGGAGATGTCCCTCTTGGGGATGCAGCAGCAGTAGGGATGAGGCAGGATAGGCCTCACTGCTGTAAGCCATCCTTCTCATTCAGCTGCTGAGGGCAGTGCTTGGAAGGGTGGATGATAATTTGGGTGAGTCACCTCAGGTATTCAGAGCCTCAGAGAAGATGGGAAAGTTTGGTCTTGTTTTCCCTAATATTGCTCCTGTCCCCACTGTGTTTTGCCTCTAAAAAGAATTTCAGTATTCTCCTTTCCCTTTTGGAGAAGGAATAGTATGAGATGGAAAAGATACTAAGGTCTTCAAAACAGCATGATGTGGGATGCCAGGTAGTGTACTCCTCAGGTTTTGTGAGGAACTGTTTCAAATCATACAGAGCATGGAGTCACTTCCAGTTTCCTGTAACACTTAAATCTGATACAGTCACAGCCCTATATCAATTAAGGGTTAATCTATGAAATTCTCAGCAACAAATTATCTCAAAATGAGGATGTTAATGAGTTTAAAAACAAAAGAAAAAGGGGGCAAGGGGTTGAGGAATGCCTAGGGATAAAAGAGGTAGAGTACAAACTTGCAAGGTGGAATGCAAACTGTCATTCAGACAGGAGGCCAACTCATATTTGCTTAAGTCTAGATTAATGGGCTTTTATGGCTGGAAAGGATCATGAGATTTAGATGGTGATTTACACCAAGCTTTTGGGAGGTGTTCCAGCTTTGTTTGAAATGCCTGTCACTAATTACAGGAGGGTGAGCACTGGACCACACATCTGGGTGCTCAGATCCTGCAATCCCCATTCACTGCTGCTTCTGTTTCCAGTTCGTTCCTCAAACGTTCAAGTCTGGACAACCCTTGCTCTGTGATTCTATTTCTTTCTGCTTTCCCCTCTTTCAGAGCTGGCCTTTTCTGTACTAATCTGTGGCATCATCTCATTCTCCAGTAGCTGTGCCGGCTGCCTTGATGTTTCTCGCCAGCTTTTGCCTCTCCCTGTTTTTTCTCTCCCCCCTCCTGCAATGTAGCATTGCCTTTCTCCATCTGCCCGATTGTCTCTCTGCTTTTTATCTGGGTGCTGGAGCTCCAGGTGCTGTCATTCTCTGCGACAGCACAGAACGTTTCGCATTGCCTCTGCGGCTGGATAATTACCAGATACTGAGTCACGTGGACTACCCAGCCAAACCCTCCCTCCCCTCCTGTCAGAAAGGAGATCACATCTCGGAAATACATTTCCTTTTTTATTATTATTATTATTTTTAAGAAGAAAACCAAGGGAAAGTTTGGAAGTTGTTCTTCTGGAACGACCTAGTGGTGAGCACATGAACCTTATCAGCAAGGCAGTGGCGGCTCAGGTAGAAGGAATAGGCCATCTCCAATACTGAATTTTGTGAAGGAAGGTAAAGGGGATGATAGTCCATAGGGGCAACTTATTAGTCACTCCCAGGCCCATTCTTGGTGTATTCCTGAGGCAGAAAAAGATTATAATAGTACAGAGACTCTTGAGTTGATGTTTAGTTTCAGGTCCTTCTACAAATTCAATGTAAAAGCCAATATCCAGTTCCCAGAAGAGACTAATTGTCTTTCAGTGAGCTTCAGTTCCTAAGCGACTGCAGGTGCTTTTTAAATGCCAGCTCATGTCCTGCTGATGGTAAAAGCACAGCATCCTTGGCGTAAGTGCAGCGAAACTCAAAGACAAATCCTCTGGCAATGTTCCCCATTGCCATCCCGCGTCATCTTTGTTATTCCCTGGCTTCCTCTTTTGAAAGTGCAGAGGCCCCAGTGATGCTACGAGAGGCTGCAGACAAGCCAAGTGAGGCATACACTCATGGCTAGATGAGGCTGTGTGATCAGTAGCTGATTAGTGTCACCAAATCATGCTTCATCATGATCAGAATCAGGTTTCTGACTGAACTGAAAAGGGACACCAACAAGTCCCAGAAGGGAAAAGGAAGAAGCTCGTGGACTTTCCTCAGCAATCTCATTCTCCCATCTGATCCCGTTGCAAGACCCTGATGGAAGCTCTAGGAGCTTTATTTGGAAATTTGAAAGGTACTGGGTCTGGCCAGGATGGAGTTAACTTTCTTCATAGCAGCTCGTACTGATATCATTAAAAGGTACCTCTGCTTGAATGGATGTGGACTAGAGCTGTTTATGCAGGTATACTGATCCCCAGAAGATGGGAAGAGCTATAAATCAAGCCAGTATAAGTTCTCTTGTTCTGGTATAGTTACATCCACCCCAGGAGAGTACTGGCATAACAATTACTGTAATTTTGGGTTTGATATTTTTTTTCTATACAGAAAACAGAAACCTATGCTCTTAAGAAGTCATTTTAACATAAAGAAAACCCATGGGAAACCAGCTGTGTGTCTGCTAGTGAGAGCCCATGCAGCTCTCATTTTTAGGCTGGAATATTTTTGGCGAATTCCCTTGGATTTCATTTTCTGTCCGTATCAAATGGAGAGATGAGGATGCTCACAGCACATGAGCAGTTCTGCACTGATAGTCATATTCGCTGGTTGCAATCCTTTTTGCTTTCATTAAAAACAGTTGATGTTAGAGAGAGCGAGATAGGAACGTTTCTGTACAAGGCACTGGGGAGACCTCATCTAGAAAGTTGGGTATGAATTCTGGTCACGGCAGAGGAGTTCAGACTGAAGCAGGTGTGGAGAAGGGCTACTGGGATGTTTAGGGCAATGGAGAGTCTATCATACAAGAAGAAACTAGAAGAGTCTGGCTTGTTGAGCCCAGCAAAATGAAGGCTGAGAGGGAATATGATTGCTCTCAGTGAACACACTGGAAGATAAGCACCCAGGAGAGAGAAAAGTTATTTAAGCTAAAGGATGGTGTTGGCATGAGAGGGAATGGATATAATCCAGCCATGAATAAATCTAGACTTAAAATTAGAAAAAAGAAAAAAAAAAAAAAAGGTTTCTAATCAGCGGAGCAGAAAGACTTTGGGCTGCCTGCCATACCAAGCATTGGAGAGGGCACTCATGCAATTCAGATGGAGAGTGAGCAGCAGTGCCGGGACCAGAATTGTTGTCTGAGTGGTGAGGTACCCCAGGAGCTGCAGAAAGGTGTGCTGACCAAGGTCACAGCACAATATAGCCAAAACACAACACAGGCCCAACAGATGATGGCATATCCAGTTGTTGTGCACAGCTTAGAGTGCCCTTGCCCGGGGGCAGTTGTGCAAAGTCCATGTCTGTGCTGAGGCTAGATCCACATTAGGTTAGGCCATGACATCCTGAGGCAAAAGGAGGCCATGTTCCTCAGCAGGCCCTGTAGGTCAGAGTCCAGGTTGCCCTGTGTGTCAGGCCGCACACCTGAACCCTGCTCAGGGGCTGGCTGGCAAAGGGATGACCAAAGGGTTAATGGAGAAACAGTGATTAATGAGGAGTAGGGAAATGGCAATGTGGAGAGCTGTTGCTGGAATGTGTTTTGGGGAAAGAGGGCAGAAAATGCAGTCCAAAACCACACTGTGTATTTTTCCCCCAAGTGAAGGATGAACACGAGCCAGCAGTGTGCCCTCAGAAGCTGAGCAGCTGTCTCAGAAGAGCAGTGGCATCCGAGCATGCATCAGAAATGGAGTGGCCAGGAGGACATGGGTAGGGATTGTCCCTCTCTATCTGGCACCGGTGAGGCTGCACCTCCACCACTGCATTCAATTTTTGGCCCCTCACTATCAGAATAATATTGCTGCTAGAAGGCTTTCAGAGAAGAGCAAAGAAGCTATTGAAGGGACTAGAACTGGAGATGTATGAGGAGCAGCTGAGGGAACTGGGGCTGTTCAGTCTGGAGAGGAGGAGGCTCATGGGAGACCTACTTGCCCTTTGCAACTACGCAATTAGAGGTTGTGGTGAGATGGCTGTTGGTCTCTTTTCTCAAGTGACAAGTGGTAGTCTGTGAGGAAAAGGCCTCAAGTTTTGCCAGAGGAGGTTTAGATTAGGTATCTGGAAGAATTTGTTCATGGAGAAGGTGGTCTGGCATTGGATGGGGCTGAGCAGGGTGGTGGTAGCATTCCCTTCCTGGAGATTTTTAAGAGATACGTGGACATGGCACCAAGGGACATGGTTTAATGGAAGACTAGGAAGTTTTAGGTGAATGCCTGGACTTGATCTTAAGCGTCTTTTCTAACCTAGGTGATTCTAGGTTGGAAATTACTACATACACAATTATCCCAAGGTCAAGGGGACCCAATACATAATTGGTAATGCTGTAAAAACCCTGACAAGTTAAAATAATCGTTTAAACATCTTCATCAGCTCTTACAGGAATTCCTTCTTGCCTCATCATCACTGTGGGTTCTCAGTACCACCCATCCTTCTAAACACAGCATAGAACTTAACCTGGAGAGATCTCCATGAAGGCACTAAAAAACCCTGCTCCATCTCCATAGCATAGGGCCATAGTTATTGAGCAGCATTCTCCAGGGTAGGACAGGAAAAGCTTTGGTGAGCCCTGTCTCTTATGCCTCATCCTCCTCACCCCAGATAGCATCATCAGTGCAGCCCCTAGTCCCCAGTGATTGTCTACCTCAGCCCTGGGCATGGGCTACCACAGAATGCTATCAGTGTCCCATGGCTGTGATGTTGCAGGCCCTTGCAGCCTAATGATTGCTTGGTTCTAGATATGGACCTCCAAACAGTGCAGCCAAATGATTGCTTGGTTCTAGATATGGACCTCCAAACAGAGGGCTTTTAGCTGATGAGTATTAGTGTTTCTCCTAGCAGTGCTGCAATGTGGAGCTGGTCCTGGCTGTGCAAATAACTGTCTGCAGTCAGGAGCAACAGAGCACATCTCTGGAGAAAATGAGCCAGGTAAGATTTTCTTTGCATCATGTGTTTAGTTTTTCCTGTAGTACATTACAGGTGACAGTTCTGGCTGAAGATCCCAAAGCACTTTCCTGTGATGAACGCATTATCCTTCCCTTTTCTACTGTGAAATTGCCCAAGACCATTTTCAGTATTTTGGAAATAGTGACTGAGATGTGTGTGAGGATGTCCAGGTGCCTTTCTCCAGTTCCAGTTTCCAGTTGTCCACCCCTGGATGGCTCTTACACGATTGGTAGGCATTGAGTGAGGAATGAAAAGATATCAGTAGTAGCTAGAAATGGTGCAGTAGCTAAAAATTATGAAGGAGCCAAATTATATTGTATTGTTTGTTTTATTTTGTTTTATTTTTAGTTAAGTTTTTTTGGCTTTTTTTTTTTTTTAATGAGATAGCAAAGAGGCTAAAAAGGCACAGCAGCAAGTTTTCTTTTCCTTCTGTGTGTATGGATTGAACTGATGCTAAAATCAATAGTTCCTAAGTCCCTGTAGTGATTGTCCAAGACGTGACCATCACTGCTCGCCGCCCCTCTCAGTAGCTACATCAGCAGATGTTAAGAAATCAAGCCCAAAACCACACGGAAAAGCTGAATGGATGGATCACAAATAGTTGATTAGCACTCACTAGCACTGATGGTAATGCTTTCAATAAGCCTAATGAAAAGCGTTTGACTATCTCAGTGAACTTGTTTATTGATTATTAGTGAACGATAAGAGCCATTTGATATCTTGCAGATGCCTTGCTCCCATTGCCTTGCAGTTAAAATGTCAGTTAACATGCCATTTAATATTCTATTAGTATTGAATTAGCACTTATTACACTGTGAAAATCATCACCATAAATCCTTATTAAAGCATGATCCATAAGGTTGGGTGGCATCTCTGGCAGAATAGGAGGGTGCGTGTGTGCAGACAGACATGCTGGGAAACCTGAGTGTGTTTGAAGCATGCCTGGGCTTGGAATTTCTACATTTGTACACTGATTTCCTGTGGCAGTTTCAGAAGCACAGGTATGCCCAGATGAGTAGTCCAGATCCAGTTTGCTCGCTCGTCCAGTTTTCCTCCTTGCCTTCTCTTTCCCTCTCCCTCTCACATTATTTTGGTTGTACCACTGGCCTAGGGATAATCCTGGGCAAAAACAGCATGCAACAGGTTATAACAGAGTTTTTGTTTTCTGTAGTGCTTCTCCTGTCAGCCACTGAGGGCTCCTGGGTGAGCATTCTGAAGGGGCGTCTTTGCACCTCATCAAAGAGCATGGCACAGAAATGCCCGACCTGCCTCCAGGCAGAGCAGGGTGGTACATACAGTGCAAGTCCAAAAAGCAGCATGGCTGGGTTGGTGTTGTGCTGGGTCTGTTGTACTCTACTCATACAGATAGGTGTGCTATGGGTTTGGAAGTGACTAAGAAACTTCAGCGCCCACTGAGTTCAGCTGCAGCTGTTAATCTGCTTAGGTTCTCAACACCATCCCCCTTGGGATTTTCACAAATCCAAAATGTGCACAGAGGAGCTTGGAATACCTTTCAAAAAGATTGAATCCTGGGCTGGGGTCTTTTGAGCTGCTCTCTAAAGCAAATGTTTGTCAAGTCAGGCCTGCTTCTAGCCTGGCCGGCAGTTTGGTGAGCCTCTCAATTACTCCCACACAGCCTTTCCTCCTACTCCCAGGTAACCCAGAACAACCCAGAGAGCATCCACAGAGCAGGGGAGTGGGAAGTGCTGGCCGTATGGTGGGGTCTCGTCACACAGGACACAGCTGTGGCACGGCCTGAATGAAATGCATTCAAGCAGAGGAACTTGGAAAATGTCTGACCCGTGCTAAGAGGCTGTGTGAAAGCCTACTAGCCTACTGTCAAATATTTGTCTTATCTTGAAGTGATAATCTTTATCCTCTCTCTTTTCTCTCTCAAAGGCAACACATGCCTGAATAGTGCCAGGGAGAGGTGCTAGATTATTTGGATGCCAGGAGGCTAGGAGCAGAGCTCTGAGCAATGGAGGAGCAGAAGCTCTGGAGACTGAGCTGCTCTGTTCTACAGGCTGCTGACGGACAGACCCTCTCAGCCTGTGTGAGCCTGGCTCTGATGGGTACAGCTGCCAGGAGAGAGAGGAGTTGAGCCCCCAGGTCTTCTTCAGCTGTGAGCTGAACACCACAGCTTCTTCCCCTTGTGCTGATGAAACTGAGGGCTGGAGAAGCTGTGTGCTGAGCTGACAAAGCTGAAGCCCTGAGCCTTTGCCCTCTAGACTGGCAGGGGGCTGGGAATGCAACTCCTCTTGTGTGCTTAACTTCTGAAGGTGAGGGAGGAGCATGTGAAGGACTCCTTCTGACCTTTCCTACTGACAGTTAGAAGGCATCTGGTGACTGAGATATCTTGTGGCCTTCCAAAGTCATTTGTTGTGCATGTGAAGGCCATAGACAACAGGAAGTGAGACCAGGAGCTGTGGCCACCCCAAATCCCAAATGTCCATGAAGCCCTTCAAAAAATCCTTGTGAAAGAATTGGGCTGTGGGCCACGGTGATGAGGAGCTGCTATACTAGCAGGATTGTACTAAATAGTACCTGAGCAATGTAGTAAAGGGGAGGGACAAAATGGAGACGTTTGTTAATCTCTCTC
Organism: Phasianus colchicus; assembly: GCF_987193195.1. Taxonomy (NCBI): domain Eukaryota; kingdom Metazoa; phylum Chordata; class Aves; order Galliformes; family Phasianidae; genus Phasianus; species Phasianus colchicus. The sequence goes on from NC_143436.1 coordinate 84,243,097, forward strand.
TCACCTTTCTCACCCTCCTCAGGTGTTATGTAGAAGACAGAAGCTCCAAGGTGGCCTGGTTAAACCGTTCTGGCATCATTTTTGCTGGAGAGGACAAGTGGTCCCTGGACCCTCGAGTAGAGCTTGAGAAGAGAAACCCCCTGGAGTACAGCCTGCGGATCCAGAAAGTGGATGTCTATGATGAGGGGTCCTATACGTGTTCAGTGCAGACACAGCATCACCCCAAGACTTCCCAGGTTTACTTGATTGTGCAAGGTAAGCAACATGCCTGAGAAGAGAGCAAAGAGAGAAAAACATGGCAGGTGGAAGGATCTGTGTCCTTCTTAGGGAAACCACAGAGCCAGTAGACTGTGGACCTTGCAATGGCAGCCAGGAGTGAGCAATTCCTTTAGTTTGCAACAGGAGTCAGCAGGACTGTCCCCTTCTTCTGTGGCATGGCGTGGGTTTGCTCTGACATTAGTCTGTCCTTTCCAAAGCAGAGACAGAGCAGGGAACATCAGTGATTCCAAGGCATATTCTAGATACAAACCTGGTCCTTGGCTCTGGTCATTCTGGCTCTGAAGGGAAAGCATTTGTTTATGATGCCACTTGTTGGGATGAGGTGCTTGCCTTGTGTCTTCCCAGATAGCCCTCTTGTTTCTTCATCATCTCTTTCCTCAGATTTTCTTTCTTTTTTCTTATATCAGCAAGAGTGTTGTGCTTTTTGGCCTTCTGTTGTCAGCCTCTTGCAAGGCAGGGGAATTAATTTTCCTGGATGTTTTTCTGTGCAGGGTCACTGGTTTGCAGGGTGCACTGTCTCTAGGCATGTGTGAAACCTGGTACCTGTGGTACCAGCCGCCTACCTTATGTTATGCACTCCATTTTTAGCTGCCCTCCTCCTGCGTATGTTACAGGGAACTGGAAACTTGGCAATCTGAAGCAGCATTGCCCTGTTTGCCTGCCTGCACGCTTGGTATAATAGAGAGTAAACACATCAAGGAGGTCACCAATTACTGGTAAGGGCACTATGGAATTTGCTTGTTCCATCCTGCCTAGACCAGAATAGCAAACAAAACAGTTGACTCTTTTTTTTTTTTTTTTTAAATCTTCCCACAATTCTGTCTATCTGCCTATTTATCTAAAATATTTATAGATTAGCTTAAATAGATACGTATGGCTGTGCTTAATACGTACTGCAGAAATGTTCAGCTTCTTTGTTATCAGTCAGATAGGAATTTGTTTTCTCTTCGGATTTGTCTAGCAAACAAAAATGCTCCAAATTTTATTTCTCGCAGCTAATGTTTGGATCATTCTCTGTATAAATGCATGTACAAATGGACTCTCCTCTTGCTCCTATTACTTGGCCAGCTCAGGGCTAACTAGCATGTTTAGTGTTCATCAGCAAGGCAAAGTTGGGCTGTATGGTCAGGGGTGACGCCTTACATGTGAGTGCAGTAAAAATGAAGGATCCCAATTTGTCTTGCGCAAAATCCCCCTTCAGCAGCATGAGGAGTAATGGGCACCAACATACAGAGCAGGTGTTCTGGACTGTTTGAGAGTTTGAGGGAATGCACCCAGCATGAAACACACTCGCAGAGTCCTGGAGATGTACCCAGCCTTGCTGCTTGCTGCAACCATGCAAGTAGTTTACTTCTGGTAAAGTCTGACCACATGCAGTTTCCATTTGCCTGTCAAGAAAAAAATTGGTATGAATGAATTTTAGAGCCACGCACATGTATTATTAATTTTATTTGTGCCTATTAGATACAAGCATAAACAGCAGAATTGAGTTCTCCAGCTGAGCTTTCAATTAAATGTGTGGGTGTCCAGCTCTGAGCTACTGCCACCTTTCTGAGGATGAGAGAATTCAGGTACTGGCACACTCAAACATGCCTCAAAGCAGTGTATGTGGATAATCTTTGCTTAACATGTTCCATGAATTTACCAAAAGACCCACTGCAGTATCATGCTTACTTCTTAAGCCTCAGGTCCCAGAATTCTGTAATAAGATGAAACCCACAGCTTCAATTTTTCTAAAAGTAAATATGATTTGTTATGATTGTTGGAAGAAAAAAAAAAGAGAAAAATATAAATACAAATTCCTTTACAATTTGGAGGAATCAGGCTTATTTTAAACCATATTTTTATTAGTTTAAAACTAATGAATAATTCATTTTAAATAATCTTAACTAATAAAACTAATTTATTAGAAACTGGTATATACTGCAAAATATCCCTTTTCTCTCACAGTATCATTTTCTCATATTGATTATTATTATTATTCCCAGATGCGCAGTTTGCCTGCCTGAAAAATAGTCTGTCACTAGTGCAAATGAGAGGAGTTTGGATATTGAGTTGTGTGCTAAGCTTTTTAGGTTTCTTATTTAATATAATTTATTTCTTTCTTGTGCTTTTGTGTTATAAAATTAAAAACATGGACTAGAGAAAGCAGTGGGCATCCCGAACTTAAAAGTAAACAAACAGGACACAGCTCCTGAAAAATTAAATAACAGGGTTGTTAGTTGATTGGTGTGCTGGTCTGGCAGGAGGATGCCTGGGCTGACCATCGAAAGTTCCTTTTAAGCAATCAGGCTGGTGCTGCCCACACTTGCCACCAGACGTCCTGCAGTGACTGCTGATGGACATCAGCTGTGCTCATGCCCTTTCTCTTGCTCAGTTAGTGATGACCCAGGTCTCTTCTCCCCTGCACTGGGTACCACAGGCAATGCCTTAATCTCTCATTTTTCTGCAACCTCAGCTAGATGGTCAGTGTAAAAGCCCAGCCCTCTCACCCCAAGAAACAGATGAGCTAGCTATATCAGAGACTAACAAGTAGGTAGGTACAGGATTGGTGCATTATAAATAGGGAAGGCCACTTCCATAACTACAGTGCCAGCTGAAAGAAATGGGTTTTGATGTTTCCTAAGAATTGGCTGCATTTAGATTGTCACAGCTTAATGGAGTTGCATTTCTACTCTTCAGAAAATCATAGAATCATAGAATATAAGATTATCCAGCATTCTTTATTACTCTTTCCCCTTTTTCAAACTCTAAGACTGCTCTACTTGGAGATGTAGACATTCACTGCTCAAAGATTGCTGAGTATAACCATTGGCTGGCTCTTCTGTCTTTCTGACTCAGATAGCCAGCACTGTTGCCAGAGTGGGGTGAGCTGGAGGCAGCTGTCTCTGCCCAGCTCAGTCACGAACAGGTGCTGGTACTGTGCCCTTCACATTGAGGTGAAGACATGAAAAGGGAGCTATAAACCACCAGCATTTTATGCTGCCACACTCTTGGTGTAGTGGCAATTAGAGACTTTCATTTGCTACTCTGCATATTTCTTTTTGCCTCTGATCAGGGATGCAAAGATCTGGAAGGGCCCACAAGAGGCAGCATAGTCCCTTCCTATGCACTAGAGACAAGATCAGATGTTGGTTGCTTTCAGCATGTATTTTTTGAAGAGACCCCACGCACCGAAAACCATATATGGCCATTATGTCATGCTTGTTGTGCTTGGAAAGCTTTTAGTAAGATATGATCTAAACTGGTTTTGTTACCAAATATTTATGATCCTTCCCCTACAGATGATGGTAATTTATCCTTCTCTTACTCAAAACTACCTTTCACCTGCCTATTAAACCCTATGTCTTAGACCTCTGCAGTCAAGCCTAACTGGCTGATTTCTCACAAGTTGTATTTTCCATCCCTTACATTGTGCTTTTTTCACTACTGTACAATTTGACAACACTTTTCCTTAAATATACTGTCCAGAACCTAAGCAAAAGTTCTAGTTTAGGACTCATTTGTGCAGGTGAAAGGCAAATAAGTGACTGTAATATTTCGCATATCATGCTTCACTTAACTGACCTCAGAATGAGATGAAATTCACCTTTTATTTATAAGAACACCTTTCTCTTATTAATTCCTGCAGCTCTCAAGGAAGTGGCTTGCTGAATGTTGTGACTTGATGCACATTCTCCACTTCTACAGCTGAGCATTAATTGTGATTTTCCCCTTCCTGAGCACAGCACTTGTGCTTGCTGCTGTTGCTTTCCATCCAGTTGGTTTCTCCATGGAGATGGTCTCCATGGAGAACGTACTTGTAGTGGCCCTCAACTTGGTGTCCTCATTGAAAGTCGGGTGCCTTCTTTCTACTGCATCCCAAAGGTGTTAAGTGAAGCATTAAAAATATCAGGGCACAAAGAGGTCCGTGGTAACAACTCACAAAACCTCCCTCTCTGCAAATAGCTGTCTGTTGATCACAGCTCTTTGAAGCATCCTGATGGTGATTTAACATCTGCCATATTTTCTTTGCTTGTTCAGGAGGCTGTCAGGACTGCTCAAGTCAAGATATATCACACACTGCTCCCTCTTTATCCACTATGCCAGTTATCCTATAAAAAAAGGGGTGACAAGATATATGTTTGCCAAAAGTGCATTGGTTATTTTTTCCTTTACCGTATTATTATCCTCTAGGTGTTTATAAAGGGGATGTTTAATTGTTTGTTCCAGTAGACTCAGTAACTTGTTCTAGAAGAGTGAGTCATAAAGGGAATCTGGTGGCTGCCCCTCTCTAAGCTCTGTCTTGGGCTCTTCTAGGGCTGTAGCCTCAGGCCCTTTTCAGACATAAATAAATGTCAGAGGATAAATCCCTATAGTCCTCACTTAGCAGGGTCACAGGCACAAAGACACAGAAATCCTAGCAGGCATGGGGCCTAAAACTTTTGGCAGTAAAGATTTAAAACTGTCCAGCTCAAGCTAAATTACTCTCAGGTAGGAGTAGGCAGATGGTTGCTGGTTTTGCTGTCAAGAGACTTTACACCAAGGCATCACTGTGAATGGAGACGGCCGGGAACACTTCAGTGGAACAGAAACATTTGACTGGTTTTGGCTTTGATTAAGATTTAGTCAGGAAGGTTTTAGAGGTCTTAGGTTCCTTTTGTGGTCAAAACTGGGAAGAGGAAAAAATACAGAATTACCATAATTTATCTAAAAGCTAATGGTCATATCTGGAGTATGGAGAACTCACGCTTGCCTTTTTGCTCAGGCTCAGGGATGCTTGCAGCCTCTAACATTTCTTGTGATTCCCAGTTATTGGCAGTTCAAAGGATGTGCGCTATCCCTTGTTCAGATGTTTATTTTATGACAAAAATTCAAAAGAGCTTTGTCATTTTGGCAGAACAAAAACAAATTTGGAAGCGTCAGCAGCAAGTTCTCAAGAAGAGGAATTCTTGTTTACTGCCCAGCCCTAATCACAAACTCGAAATCAGTGTGTACCAGCTAAAGGCCAAATCCTCCAGTTTTCTTCCAACTGATCACAGGCATTATTGTGTGGAAAGAACCACACAGGGTGTAGCCTTTCTCCATTATGCATGGCCTTTGTAGAGCTCCCTGCTTACAAAGACTCAGAGTTGACCATTCATTGTTTCTAAGAGGTACAAAGATGTAGTTGTTGATGCTGAGATTTAACCATTGAAATTATATTATTAACTCTATATAGTAGATTAGCTGTTGCCCTTCTCTATCCATTCCCCTGAATTCAAAGGACTTAGTGCATGCACTGCAGAGCAAAATTCCTTGTCCACGAAGGCAGCTGAAGTTAGCCAGGCTTCTTGCGTACAAATACTGTGCTGGCAGTGAGTTCCTTGGTAAGATCCAAGATCCTTGGTAAATTCTGGGGCTAAGGAGGAAGGGGGTTTTCTATCTACGCAGCCTTCGCCCTCACTGCTGAAGATAAGCATAGGGGAAAATTCTGCCTTAGATTTCAGAGTTATGGGGAGTGTTTCTGGACACAACTGGAGCAAGGCACGCCAATGTCTTTTATGGAAACCTGAAGTCAGATATCAGATGGATGTAAATGTTGCTGGACATCTTGGGGCTTAGCCAGAGAGACAGAGATTCATGTGACCACGTGTAGCAGTTTCCACTGGGGTGAGTCACCTTGAACTCCCTTTATCACTAGTGAGGAGAAGCAGGCCCTTCTAGGACACTGACCAGCTCAACCTAAAGGAGCCAGCCAAACTTCATCAGATGAACTGACCCCACAGACATGTCAACTTGTCTCCAGCAGCTGCAGAGGGGAGCCCAGGGTGGGCAGTCTGTGTGGTGCTGTGCACCTTTTAGCCTTTCTTAATGTCATTCTCCTCCAGTTTGTTCCCTGACAGATATGGGCTTGGTGGCTCTCAGTGCTTGCAGGTGGTCACTGCAGACCAAAGCTGGTTTCAGGCTAAGCAGAGTTTTGATGGGGGCCCATCTTCCCCTGGCATTTCTGGCCTTTCCACCCCTGTGCTAGAAGCAGAGCAACTTGAAGAGAGCTGAAGCTATTTTTCCTTTGCTAGCCAAACAATAAGGATGTTGGAGGCAGGCGCTGTTCTCTGAGATACGTTTTCTTTCCTGCTTGGTGGGCGCAGAGCCCAGAATTCGGAGGGATCTTTCTAAGTGCTAGCACTGTAGCATTTTCAATTCCAGGGAGTCTGCAGTAGGTAAGAATGAGCACAGACCACTTTGTCTTTTTCAGGACATAGCTCCAGTGGGAAAACGACAGCGAATTTGGCATGCTGTTGCAAAGAATAATGAGATAACATGGGAGTATGAATTTTCTGGGAGGGAGAAAAAATATCATTTTACTGGAAGCGGTGCAGGAGAAGAAGAAAAAATTGGAGGGAGGAGATAAATTTGGATTACTACAGGGCTGGGAGAGACAGGACCAATGTGCACAGAAGGAAGTGACAGCAGATCAGATTGGTGGGGAAATTAAGCACGGAGTGCAGAGAATCATCTCGGGGAACCAAAGCACAGTAGATTTTGCTGCCCCCCTTCTGTTGTTATTGTGGACTGTAATTTCCTACCAGCAAAGTAAGTCTAGAATTTCAGGCACACAGTAATAGTGGTGGCAGCCTTTCTAAGTTTTCTGTGCTGGGTTTGTGTTGTTCCTTCCCTCCAACCCCCAAACCAATAAATTACAAGAAATTGTGTTTCACAGTTTACCAAGGAACTTCCTGCCACTCCCCATCTAATATGTTTATGGTCTCCCCATAGTGTCCTGATTCCTCTTAACTTCTATTTTCCTATCTATAGGCAGGGCTGGAATGTTACTATGCAGTAGGTTTTGGCTCTGTTTTATAGGTTGACTCTCAACAGTTAGTGCATAAATCAGGAAGTTTTTCTGGAAATATTTTGGTGCTTGCTTTGCAGGTGCAGGCAAGAGACAAAAACAGAATACTTCAAAAAATGCTTACTCATTTTGGAGGAAAAAGTATTGCATAAAATGCACTGAATGTTTTCCTGTGGCTGGGAGGAAGGGTCTTGATATGATAATCCAGTTCCGTATATATATAACTCATCTTAGCTTGAGTGGTCTCTTTACATAAGTATCATCTGACTTTGTGTGATTTTGCCTGTTCAGCTGATTCAAGGTTCAGACCAATGCTGTGAAACATTTTCCCTTGATATTTTTTTGTCCAGTTTTCTCAGTCTACCGTCCCATGTCTTAGCTTGGGCTGTTAAGCAGTGGTGTAGGGACAATATTCACTTTCAGCTCCATCAACAGCAAGAATCTAGTCCCATGTCTGCTAACTCTGGAGAGAGTGCAGATAGCCATTAATCGTATATCCAAGTGTGTTCCTTCTCTCATAGCTGGAACAGCAGTATCCATGGTAGCAAAAGAGTTGTTTTGACCAGTTGCAAGCCTTGAACCTCAACTTGATTTGCTCGTAACAGGATATAGCCCCTTTCACATCCTAAGTAAAGTAGTATATTCCTTGTGCTTACTCCATCCATGATGACCAATGTCTTGTCAAATGTTGAGGAAAAATTTGTTTTGCAGATAAAAAGTGCTCTGAAAGTAACACCTCCTGTTTATTGCCATGGAAACTACAACAGATACAAAGAGCGCAATAACACTATTCGATAGAACATATTCTCAGCTACAAAACACTTTTTCTTTTTTTTCAACACAATCACCATTACTAGCTGTGCATTTTTGCCAGTGATGAACAAGAGCCTGAATGCCATGCTCCTAAATTTTTGCACCAGCGCAGATGCCCCACTGTCACTGTCACTACTAATGAAAAGCATCACCCACAGCCTCACTGTGCTCTCATCCACTGTTTGTTCTCCATAACTGTTCAGTAAATGTCAATGAATGTCAATGGGTGCCATTTGTTCCCCACGGAGGAATTCAGTGACACACCTTTGCTTCATCTGCACTTTCATATCAGACACCATTCTGTCAGACTGCCCCTCTGCTGCCATCTGTCACACAGCAACAAAATGGAAGGGAACATTGGTGGGAAGGTTCAACCTCTACTGCCATACTACCAACATCACCTCTGACATCATGGACCAACATAATGAAATAGAAGGCATTACTTTCGGAGCAGCCCTTGTAATGCTTATTGTAAATAACAAGCCTGTAACTGTTTAGTAGTTTAGAGATGAGCTCTTTTTATAAAAAGAAAAATTTCTCACAAGATCTGATGTAATCTAAAGCTTTGTATTTCTAACCTACAACAATAAAAGATGTATATCTAGTCTCCTCTAGAAATTTTAGGATCAGCTTGTATTTTTACTTGTGCTACAGATGAGAGCTAAAGGTTAATCATGCTCCACCTTTCTCTGTCTCAGATCAACCTTTACTGTAGCTTTACTATCCATTTTATTTTCTTCCTTTCGCCTGAAAGAAATACTGCCAAGTTGAGGTTAGCTAGATTTGTGGTTTCCTTAGCTGAGTTTTTATTATATCCAAACCCCAGAGATGTTGAAGTTAGTTTGGCTTGCTAAGGAAACAGAGTATGTAGGATTTTGTTTGTATGGTTATTCTGCTTGCCTGTCCTTCGTCTGTATAATCCTCTGCTCAGCTACTTCCATCACCTCTTGTATCCACTGAAACCTTGACCCTGCCTTAAAACATTCCCACCAATGTCTCCTAGTCTCCTACTGCATCCCTTTCTGACAGGCCATACAACAAGCTTTTCGGCTATATGTCAATTTGGATCTATGGGTGTGCCAGCTGGCTGGTGCCATGTTCACCAAAACTGGTCAAGGGTTCATGTGGAGTTGATACTGCAAATCTGCCATGCCCAAAGCTCCATATGGGATTCTCTCAAAATTCCAGATTCCTGGGGCCCAGCAACTCAAGTTTTGTGGGTTTGGGTGATGTGTTACTGTCTACACTTGTAGCTGTGTATTAGTGGATAAGGACCTGGATCAAAATTGTGATTCCACTGAAATTAAAGGGAATTTTGTTTCACTGGCGTCAAGACAATTGGAATTGGCTAGAAACAGATTGTAAAATAAACCTAGATTGAGCCAACAGTTCAAAAACAACATCCAGACTTGCAGAAAGAAGCAAATTTATTTCCTGCTTTAAAAGCTTTCCATTTAATATGGATTAATTACAGAAAGAAATTGGCACATCAGGAAAGGAAACAAGGTAATAATATTTCTAATGTGAGACTGTCCTTGTAAAGGTGACTTTGGGATTTGAAGGTGAGAGAAGGCAGATAGATAGTTACGTTATCTGTGCTGTGTCTTCCTACCACGTGTTTGTGTCTGCACAGTGCATATTGATCCCAGCCATCTCATTGTAACCTTGTGCTCCTATGACTTGTCTCTATCCAGTTGCTAGCCATCATCTCACTTCCCAGCAGATGTGTCGTTTGTCGTTCTGGTGCGTGTGTAAGCTGTATCTTGGAGGATATGCCTCCAGCTACTTTCCACAAAAACAACAAATGATAAACTGTATTAAGTGATAGGTTTTCAGGGTTTGGATTTTGATGGCTTTTTCAGCACTCAAGCTCTTCTTTTTATCTTTAGAAATATTGGAATTGCTACCTCAGTAGCAGCTCCTTACTCACCAGAAAGTGAAGAAGCATTCTGAGAAAATAATGACTTAATATCACATTTCCTGTATAGCTGCTAAAACGTCAGTAGTTGGCTGCTTGAAAAAAAAAAAAAAAAAAAGTCTCGAAAATAACAGAATAACAGCTTGGTTTAATAAAGCCTGAGATGTGATAGTTAAGGAGAAAAAATAACTTGCCAAATGTGAGTACAACAAAATAGACAAAACCTAAACAGATACGTAGACATATGGCTTCCATTTAGTGAGTATTCAGACAGGGAGCACTTTCTCAAAATCAACTCTAGCTTTTGAAAATATCTTTTAAAAAGTAAATATTAGGTTAAAATGTGTTAATCTCCAACAGAAGACTGGAGAAAAGTGATGGATTAGAAAAGCTATAGCAGAATACAGGTTGTTCCTGGGAAAGGAAGAAAGGCTCACCTTGGCAATTTGATGGAGACCTGTGGTAGGAAGAATCCAGCCCTTCTTGAGCCATGTGTGTGGAAGTCTGGGAATATTCAGACTTCTGAATCAAGAGATCAGTTTGTTTCCCAAAGGCACATCAGGAATGCCATTGCTTGTTTGTCCTCCTTTCACTTTGGAAATTCCTTTGGAAATCCAAAAATGGGGATTGAGAGCATGGTCTATTCTGATAGCAAAAGGTTGAGGCTGTTGAGGCTTGGACAAAGCTACGCATAAAATTCCCTCCACCTTCATGTATCGGATTTACCTTACATCATCTACTTGATGGCACTTGTCCAACCTTCTAGAATTTGTTCCAGGAATATCTTTATTACATGGACACATGTAGGAATGAGAAACAGTGTTAAAATTTAAAACTTTCAGGGACTCCTCAAACAGAAAAGTAGGGTATAGCTACATTTTTCTTCTCATTCCATGAAGGTTACCTTAAAAAAAAAAATAATCGGTGAAGGAAAAAAAAAAAAAATTGATAACTAGGGAGGTCCTCTTTAATGAAATGAGAATTGGATTTTGGTGATAAGTTTTAATTTAGGGCAAATAATTTAATTGGAATGACTCATTAATTTTGGGGTTCGTAAATTGGGCCTCTGGCAGCCTATTATCTTCTCTTTTCCATTCTGAGTATTCTCTGCCTGCAGTATAAGAAAAGTCTTTTGCCTTTAATAAGGTAAGGAGACGCTCCTTTGTAATGTGTGGAGAAGGGACTCTCATGGTGCTGTTAATGCAATGGAGTCTCACCCTTGGGTGAATTTAGCTTCTGAGCCGCACTTTTCCCAGCACCCTGGCTGCAGTTAGGCTTGGTTATAAGGGAGGTTAGTAGCGGTCTGCCTGGCAGGGCCATCACAAGCTGGCTTGGGAACCATTAACAAAATTGTCTGCAAGAAGATTAGAACTATGTCATAAGAAGTTTAATGTCAGGACTAACATATAGTATGTAGGTAGCTCCAAAAGTAATGCTTCCTATTTGTTTCCATGGAAACCACAACGGATACAAAGAGCACAGTAACAATGTTTGAAAGAGTAAATTCTCATCTACGAATCATCTTTTCAGCATTATCACCACTATTAACTATGCATTTTCACTAGTGATGAATAAGAGCCTGCATGCCGTGCTCATAAAAATCTACACCAGTGCAGGTGACCCACTGTTTCACAACTGCTATGACAGCTTTGTTGCTAGGAAAATGTTGCCCATGCAGTCCATCTTTCATTGGCCCAAAGAGATGGAAGTCAGAAAGTGTGCCAAATATGGATGATTCTGTGGGTGTGTGTGGTAGGACAGTCCAGCCAAGACTGGCAACGTATTCCATGGTCTTCCAACTGATACTGGGCCTGGTGTTACCATGTTGCAAGAGAAAGGCTGTCATCATCTCTGGCCTGACTCTGGAAGCTCAAGCCTTTGGCTCAGTCAGTGTCATGATGTAGTGGTCAAAGTTGATGGTCCACCCGTGTTCCAGGAAATGCAATAGGATCTTCCTTTCCAATCCTAAAAGACAGTGGTGTGGGCTGCATCTGAGCTTCTTATTTGATGGAGTATTCATCTGTTGCCACTCCACAGACTGCCATTTTGATTCCAGTTTGTAGTGGTGACACCATGTCTTCTCACTGTCTCATCATGCCAGGTGCAATCCAGGAAACTGTCACCTTCAGCCTTGTATTATTTCAGCAGGTCCGGTCAGACCTGCATACGGTGTTCTATCTATTCCTGTGTGAACATTTGTTATAAACTCTGCAATATTCCAACATTGCAACCATCACTTCCAAGGAATTGAAAACAATATTGAGCTCCATGCGCAGTTCCTGGTTGTGATCTACCAATTCACGCAGATGAGCTGATTGAGACACTCTTCATTTTGTGGTGTGACAGCTGTGTGTAGCCATCTGGAACATGGCTTGTCTTTCACATGGCTGAATTGCACCACACACCACCTCACTATACTCACATCCAGTGTTTGGTCTCCATAAACGTTCAGAAAGCATCAATGAATGTCAATGACTGCATGGAGGAAGTCAGTGACACACCTTTTCTTCACCCATACTTCCATAACAGAGGTCATTCTGTCAGACTGCCCCTCTGCTGCCATCTGTCACACAGCAACAGCATGTAACACAATATTGGCAGGAATGTTCAACCTCTACTACTGCCATACCACCAACATCTGCCTCTGACATCGTGGGCTGACACAGTGAAATAGGGGGCATTACTTTTGGAGTAGCCTGTACGCTGAATTAGGGGGTGAGTGACTCATCCATCAGTGTTGTGTTAACCGGAAGGTTCGGCTCTCAGCTTTGCTGTGTGGTGAGTATATTCACCAATGTGTTAAAAGCCAGTGAAGACAGGCAAAGTAAAGCACATGGTGTGAAGAGCCTTTTAAAGGGAGAGGAGCCAAGAAGCAAGATCTTAAACTGGAATTTCTTGTTGCCCTCATGCGGGTGCCACTGCATCAGCTGTAGTCTGGAGTGTCTCTTCAAAATGATTGTCCTTTTGTTAGTCTAATGAGAATGTGACTTTTGGGTATGTTCCTGTTTTGAATGCGAAGACAAAATACTTGGCAAAGTAGGATAAAACTCCCCAGATAACCACAGAATGGACTTTCAGTTGTAGAAGCCTTATGACATTGACTATACAAATCCAGCAATGATCTTTAGGATTATGCATGCACAGAGTTCCCAGTTTGTGATCTTCTCTGAAAGTTTAATCCACGTATTGACTCACCAGAAAGAGATTGAGAACAAAAATCCATGAAGAGACCAACCTTGGCACTCCAAATTAGGGTACCTTGGCTTTCTCACTGCCAACTCCTTAGCATGTTTAAGAGGATGGAAGTGAGTGTGTTTTTCGCTATTGTAGAATTTTCATGTAATCCGTGGTCTGATTATATTCCAGGAGAGTATTTACAGGTGTGCAAAGCCTGTAGACCATCTTTGCAATTGAGCTGACATCTTGGCTGTGCCAATACTGCCTCTGTGGGCAGTACCAGAGAAAGTCCTGGACTCCAGGCCAGATGGCATAGACTGACTAATGTTCATGCTATGTGGTTGTCCTACCCTTTGGAACAGATCATGCTGACACTGCACTGGACACTGGCGAGAGGTTGGTCTCCTCCTTGTTCCCTGTGGTGCCTCCTGAGACATGCATATTTTTTTTTAGTTAGTTGATTGATTTGTTGTATTTTCTGCTTAAAAGAGTCTAGAATAATGAGAAGGCTGGGACAGTCTGGCACAGTGGTGCTTTTATTACTCAGTGCCAGGAGTGTGTGTTACATGGCACAAGAGTGCATGGAAGAATCTGAAAGCTGGGGACTGCAGAGTTTTTGTTGGAGGATTTTCCCAGGTCAGGGGAGCCAAAGCTGGCACACTCTGCATGTCTGGAGTGGGCTGGCCTTGTCAGCTGAGCCTGAACCTCCTCTAAAGAGGATCTACCAGAGCCATTCCATAAGAGAAACTGGGACTGAACTGATATGCATAGCTTTCCAAAAGACTGGAGCGAAAGTTAGTAAACCATATTGATAGTACAGACATAGCCATTCAAGATCATAAAAGGATTCACCTTGTTTTAACAAATCCAGGGTGTGTATTTGGTTCTGCTAGATAAATTACACAAGTGTCCCATCAGAGGCAGGACTACAATTCAGGTCTAGAAATGCACTTCTCTGTCACTCCATTTTTTATCTGTAACTTTCTTTTAAGGTTGCATCTCTTGTCTATACAGACATTTAGCCACGCAAACAGAAGTTGTGTAATATAGGTGAGATTCATCACACTTAATTTTATACGTCTAAATATTAGTAGTGCAAGCCTAATTGAGATTTACACAGCAAACTTTTTGATATCTGAAATCTGGTGGCATGAATCTACCTTGTATGTTTGTGCAGGAAAGTGATACTGTGCAAGAGACTGGTTCTGGAGACTGTTACTAGCCACAGTCTAACACTGTCTCCTTGGCAGGGTTGACTGGCCTTGACTCTTGCCATAACCTGGACTTTGGAACGTTAAGCAGTTTAACAGTACCTTTTCTTTTAATCTGTAATCTGTTCTGCAGTGGATAATGTTTTGGTTATAGCCTCTGATATATTTACCTGTTCTCACAACAGGCAGCTGCTTTTCCCTCCAAATCTCTTGTTTTAAGCCTGCCATAAATTCTCATAAGCTCTCCCAGTGGAAGATTGCCATCTCCTTGTCTGAATACTTTTGCCTGATACTGAGCCAGAGGGCACGGGACTCCCCTGAAAAGGTTTCTGCACTTGCTGCTCCCTGAGCCACCAGCCCAGGAAAGCCCTGAGGCAGATGCTAAATTTTTCATTAGATGAGTATTCCTTTTCTAGCCCAAACTATTCTAGGCTACTCCATTTTTTCTTTTGGATTTTGTGCTGCCCTTGTCTCACTAGTCCTTGAACTCCTTTAGGACATTGGTAGTGTTAAACCCAAATGCTTCTTTCTCCCTCCTTTCTTCTTCCTGAAAAAAGAACTATGTAAGATTTAAAAACAAAACCACAGATATTTAGTCATTGAATCCTGCAGTTGTAGAGCGTTGCTGTAGTTCTGCAAAACCCATTAATCCTTATGAATTTCACAGTATCACCCTCTTCTTCTTGGGGTTTAAGAGCACACTATTGACTGGTCTGCCACCCAGACCCTTCCATTCTATTAAAAACATACAAACAGATGAACAAAACCTATCCTGCAACTCAGTTTTTCCAGTCATATTGGTTCTGTGGGCACGTCTTCCAGCAGTTGCAGAAACTCCCAAGTCTGCACCTGAATAGCAGAAACTTTCCTCTCTTTGGCTCCCAGATCAAATCAAATTGTTGTTTATTTTATTGCCCTGATAAATTTTTTATTAACTGCGTTACAATTCCATGAGGAGGAGGGAGGGGGAAGAGAGAGAAAAAAGCTGTTCAGGAATGTAGGCTGGGCATAGTGCCCACAATTAATGGGGTAGCAGTGACCAGCGGGTAGTTGAAAATTCACCAGTGCCAACTGCCAAGAGCATTTTGCTGCCTGTGACAGCTGGTCATCATTATTGGACGACTGCTTCTGTGTACGTCTTAGTTTTGTATCTTTGTATGCCTCTTACCCAGTCACTCCCGATTTCTGTTTTCAGGGACATACTGAAGCAATTAGGGCATGCTGGATGGTAGTAGGGATGAGTGAACAGCACTGAGAAAATATATAAAACATAAAATTTATCTCCTATTCCTGCCCTAATTCCCATATCAAAGAACTTAAACCACTGTTTCTGAGATAGGGCTCCCTCAGCATTGGATGAATTTGAATTGGGGCTTTGGAGCTCTACCCGACCACTTGGTTAGGCCTTATTCCTTGCTGCAACAGGGCAGTTGATCACTTTAAAAAGAGTTAGAACCCATACTGACCGCGATAGCCATCTTCAGCAAGCCAACCCAGCCTTTTAATGCACCATATATCTGGCGTTTGTGTCTGCTGGCCCACTAATGAAATAGTGAACACCTAATCTTGATGGCTTATACTGCACAGTTGCCACTAACAGGGGCAAACCAAGACCACTGTCTGTGCCATCCAACCTGAAGGAAAGGATCTGTAAGTATAAAAGTATTGTATGGGTCTGTTAGAAGCACATATGTGAGGCACTCATGTGCTCCTTGGGAATGCACTGAATTGAGCAGATGAGCCAAAGCAGAAAAATTGAGGTGGAGAAAGACCTCAGAACAGAAGGGTTAAATGCAATGCAGGCACATTCAGGTGAGGGTGAAGCAGCAGCAGCATTCATCTATCTGCAGAGAAGTTAAAGGAGATAAATCCTTTTTCACTGTTTTCACTGAAATTTTTGACATGGAGACCCCCACAAGGAGCAGCTGTATGGTAACTCACAAGAATTAGATGCGTAAAGCTTGTTTACGATCTAGAAGGAACTCCAAGGCAAAATGTGCTCACCGTGTGTCATGTGAAGTGAACATGTGAAACAGGAAATTGTTGTAGATGCTAATCCTCTTAGGTTTTGTGTAGTTTCTGTTCCTCCTTCATCTGCTGCACTCAGCCATTGGCCAGTCTTGGAAGGGGAACCTCAGACCAGTGATGGAAAGAGCCATCTTGTGCTCTTAGGAAAATGTACCTTCATGTCTTCAGCTTTCCCACTCAGTATTACAGAGCTAGGAGAAGTGACCTGATCTATTTAAAGGCATAAATGGGGAATACTTGGCACCACGCAAGGGGAAGGAACATAGGATTCTGGATGACTTTTTTTGTGGCAGACTCGGAAGTCCTGAATGGAAAAAAAATTCGGTTCTTGGGATGAATCTGCCATTCAATTGGAGAGAAGGCTGAAATCAGTCTTGAGGAACATATTTCAGCCAGGGATGCTAAGCCTGGGAAAGAAAGAGGGTACTGAGTCCTTCAGGCTAAAGTTCTTATCAGACATGACGTCTCAGCAGGGAAATATTATCAGTAAGGGCATTATTTACTTTCTGTAAGTATGAAAGGTAACCATACTGTGAATATTATTTTTTTTTACTTCCACATCTGTATAACAAAATGTTGTAAAAATTACTGTGCCAAAAACCATGTACAAAAAGACACTCCAAGCTCTGTCCCAATAAGTCATTTTGAGACAGCCTACAAACATCAAGAAGCACTGGCTAGCAGAGGGAAGGAGGAGTGCTTTAATTGGATCCAGAGTGCTGTAAATCAGTGGGAAAACACTCCTCATAACTTGTCCAGTATTCTATCTTATCATCAGTTAAAGCTGCTTTTTACAGGACCCCAACTTGTTCATTAGAGGACCAATCACTGAGTTGCCTGCTATGGTTAAGCAGATATTCTTGCTGTACATCAGTTTACTTCTCCCTGCCTTTTGCTGCTGGAGAGTTCTTGCCATCCCCATCATGTCTTCATTTCACTTGTTCACAGTGACACAAAAAGTCTCCTGCCTGAGGTCAGTCTCCCCATTATAAAAGTATCCTGTAGAATTAGTCAGTCTCTAAGACAGGCATGTATCAAAAAAAATCAACCTTCAGAAAATGGTAGCAGGCTGTCAGTTCCCATTAGCTAATGCTACCTGGGCAACCTGCTGACTCCCCACCATTGTACGTGGGAGAGATGAGTTTTAATGAGCAGCAGAGGGAGTGGAGAGGAGGCAAAAAGGGAAAGCAGTTTAGAAGTGATATTTTGGGTAGCACATGACATAGCTATGTTCAAAGACATGTTCGTGCTGGTGCATGTAAGTATGTAGTTGAATTTTGCAATAATTGTGTGGCTTGCCAGAGCTCACCAGGAACTAGCAGTAATACTGAGTGACTGCATCTTGGCCCTTGTTTCTTCAGTGGCCTCTTCTTTGAACTCCAGCAAAGTTGATCAATACAAGTAGAGTTGTTGCAAACTGTAAAAAGAAATGTGGGATAAGGATCTGGCTACTTGGAAGGAATATGCAAGCACTATCAGGGCATGAAGGGATGCCTGAGGAAGGCTAAGGCCCACCTGCAATTAAATCTGGAGAGAGAGATCAAAGACAACAAGAAGAGATTCTTTAAGTACATCAATAGCAAAAGGAAGTCTAAGAAAAATGTGGTTCCACTACTGAATGAGTTGCGTGCTCTGGTAATAGAGGATACTGAGAAAGCTTCTTTGCTTCGGTCTTTACCAATAAGACTTTCAGGAAAGAGAGAATCTGGAGAAAGGGAGATCTAGTTAGAGATCATATAGGCAAACTTGATGCAAAAAAATCCATAGGCTCTGATGGGATGTACCCAGGAGTGCTGAGAGAGCTGGCAAAATTGGTTAACAAACCACTCTCTCTCTGTCATCGTTGAAAGGTCATGGAGGAGGGGAGAGGTATCTGAAGGTGGGAGGAAAGCTTATATCACTCTTGCAAAAAGGGCAAGAAGGAAGACCTAGAAAACTACAGGCCAGTCAGCCTCACCTCTGTCCCAGGAAGCCAATGGAACAACTTATTCTGGATGGCATCTTCAAGAAGTAGAAGAAAAGAAGGTTATCAGGAGTAGTTAACATGGATTCACCAAGGGGAAGTCATGCGTGGCCAACCTGGTAGCCTTCTGTGATGTCATAACTGAGTAGACAAGGGGAGAGCAGTAGCTGTTGTTTACCTTGACTTGAGCAAGGCTTCTGACACTCTCTCTCATAACATCCTTGTAATGAAGCTTAGGAAGTGTGGAATAGATGAGTGGACAATTAGATGGTTTGAAAACTGATTGACTGGCAGAACTCAGAGGGCTGTGATTAGTGGTGCAGACTTTAGTTGGAGGACTGCAGCTAGCGGTTCCCCAGGGATTGGTGCTGGTCTGGTTTTGTTAAAAAGTTCATCAGCGACCTGGATGAAGGGATAGAGTGCTCCCTCAGTAAGTTTGCTGATGATGCAAGTTGGGGAGAGCAGCTGACACACCAGAAGGCTGTTCTACCATTCAACAAGACCTGGACAGTCTTGAGAGTTCGGTGGAGAGGAACCTGATGAGGTTCAACAAGGGCAAGTCCTACACCTGGGAAGGAACAACCACATGCATCAGTATGCATTAGGGGCTGATCTGTTGGAAAGGAACTTTGTGGAGAAGGACCTGGGCATTCTGCTGGACAACAGGTTGACCATGAGTCAGCAGTGTGCTCTTATGGCCAAGAAGACTAATGCTGTCCTAGGGTGCATTAAAAAAAGTGTGGCCAGCAGGTCAAGGGAGGTGATCCTCTCCCTGTACTCTGCCCTGGTGAGGCCACATCTGGAGCACTGCGTCCAGTTTTGAGATCCTCAGCTCAAGAAAGACGGGGAAATACTGGACAGAGTCAGTGAAAGGCAACAAAGATGATTAGAGGATAGGAATGTCTCCCTTATGTGGAAAGGCTGAGACACCTGGGACTGTTCAGCCTGGAGAAGGCTGAGAGGTGATGCTTGTAAATATCTAAGGGATGGATATCAAGTGGATGGAACCAGACTCCTTTTGATGGTGCCCAGTGACAAGTTAAGGTTTAGTGCACACAAACTAGAACACAGAAACCTCTGAGAAAAACGTCAAGAAAAATTTCTTTACTTTGATGGCAATAGAGCACTGGAACAGGCTGCCCAGAGAAGTTGTGGAGCCTCCTACCTCTGGAGATATTTGAAACTAGCCTGGACACTTTCCTGTGCAGCCTATGGTAGGGAATCTGCTTTAGCAGAGGCATTGGACTAGAGGATTCCTGGAGGTCCCTCCCAACCACTACATTTCTATGATTCTGTAGTACAACATAACCGACTTCACAGAAGTTGCTTCCAGTGTATTGCAGCTAGTTCTGGAGCGTGGCAAACTGAATCTAAGTAACCGAACACTCTGCAAACAACTAACAGAATCACCAAACATTTAAAGAAGTTGTGAAGTTCTGTATGAAGGTCATAGCTAGGACTAGCAAGGGCAGATCAGGAATGGGATGTATTCAGCTGTGAAATAGTCTACCAAGGACGAAGGCAGAAGAGTCATTTCCCAGAAACTTTTAAGACTAGTTGGCAAAACACTATTAGATATGCAGCAGAGAAGAAACCTGCCTTTCCAAATGCCCCCAGCTCTGGAAGATAGAATAAGCGTGCAAATGATTCTTCTGTCTCTAGAGTACGTGAACATCTGAGATCTGAATTGCTGCAGGTCCCATTCTTCTCCCTGGCATTTGACCTACATTTATATTCTAATTGACTTAGAGTGAAGACACACAAAGCTTTCTCTTTTTTGCCTGGATGCTGAATTTTCAATGAAAATATAAACTGTGTCATTAGATGTTGGGCAGATATTGGGTGTAAAGGAGACGGTTTAAGCTGCAAACAGCACAGTTTATTTCAATTAGTCATTCTGCGTACAGAATACTTGTGACTTGCAGTGACTCTACTTTTGAAGAGGAAATACATTAGTATAACTAAATGCACCCCCACTGGATATTATTGTTAGCACAAAGCTTACTGCTGACGAGTGTTGAAGATGTTATGTGTCTAGGTTAGTTTTCTTGGACAGTTCATCTATCTTCACACTGGGAGCTGCTTAAGGAAATGCTTTTTCTGCCGGGGCCTTATACTTGATGTGTAAGTGGTGCAACTATTTGTTTTGTTAAGATATTTGTGTCTAATCAGGTTGTCTATACTCACAGCCTGATTTTGATTGTCTCTAGGATAGCATAGTATTATGCTTGGATAAGCAGGAGACTAGACCCACTACTAAAGGTCTCCAATAACATGAGATAAAACATTTCCTCCGTCATTACAGTCTATCAGTAATCAGATGCTCCTGGGCCTCCCCGTCCCTTTTTGGCTGAAAACTAAAAATATCTCTTTTAGTTTGTGCATCAGAGGGAAGTTTGCCTAGGGGAGCTGCTTGCATCATTTATTATTAGGAACCTTTAGATGTTAGGAATTCTAGATCTTCTCTTCATCTTGCTATCAATTTGCAAGAGTTTCCTTGCTCTCCCATTTCACATTCACCACAGACAAGGAAGTCTAGTGTACGGTTGAGACTTGGCTAGGGTAGGAATTCTGTTAGTTTAGAACATCTGGGCTCTTTATGCAAGGACTTTCTTGCTTGAGCTCACAGAGCTCTCAGCAGCTCATGACCAAGAGAAAATATGCCTCTCAAATATTTAACCTTAAATAGGGCCTCCTTCATGTGGTAGTATAGGGTCAACTGTATATATACAATAAATACCATACAAGTCTGAGGATTGCCCAAGAAGGTAGCTCTCCAAATAGTTCCCCTAGCATGTTTCGGCTTCCCTAGAACATCAGGCTTTGTTAAGGCCAATTTTTCTGAGGTTTGACAATACGAGGCTCCAACAGTTCCATTTCCTTATTGTTTGAGGCTGCCTGACAAGTTTGAGTTCTTCTCTGGAGTGTAAAGGGCAGATGCGTATTTTGTTTTGGTCTCATAACCATTGTGGACCAACAACTAATACAAAGAAGAGAAGGAAATAAATCTCTCCTTTTGTTAGGCTTGCCTGAATGAGATTTCCAAGGCCCCAAAAAGACTGTTGGAGACTTCCATGTTACTTTGACTTTTGTGGGAGGTATTCAAAAATTGTCACAGGCAGCAGATTCAAAGCCTTTAAATAGGTTAAAAAAGTAGGTTGCCCCTCATCCACAGGGCAAAAAAAAAAAAAAAAAAGTTGTGTTTTCACTATTCCTCCAGAGCAAGTAGCTAGTTTTGGCAGAGTTTTTGTGCCTGAAGGCATCACAGTGTAATGTGTCTCATAATGGCTGCACACTGCATGCTGTGAGCTGTGGAATTTGGAGAAAAGGTACCCGGGCTGGCCAGGAGAGCAGTGTACTCCCAGCTGCCTTTGTTTCCCCATCACCTTGTATTGCCTTCCCATCAGATGTGAAGGTAAGATAGTGCTCTCCTCACCACCACAGATGTGGTGGAGGGAAAGGCATTCTCCCCGGTCTGCCTTATGGCTGCCTCTTCTGGCAGGCGTACAGTGCATCCTGTTGTGCTGACTGTGGGCAATATTGCCTCATCATGAAAGGGGATACAGAAACAAAGCAGATGGGCAGCATGCTAAGATATTCAGGGAGGATCTGTGATAGCCATTCCTGATACAAGGCAGTGGGAAGGGGAGACGGGCCTGACTAAGCAGTGCAGAGGAGGCAGTAAGGAAATGGGGCTTTATTCTCCTTTGAAGTAGCAAGGAAGGGTGCTTGAATGTTTGCTGCCTACTGGAGGTATCTACATTAAATCCCATGCTGAGCATCAGGCTTCTTGAGTAGCTTTGTGGGGGGTTTCTCTGTGCCTTAATTCTTCACTTGTAAGACGGGATGCAGAAAACTTGAACCCTGGGGGCATGGGCCTTGCAGATGCCTTGCAAATTCTCAGAAGTGATCCCATGTTATCACAGGCAACTGTAATGAACATAACCAAGCAGGTAGGTTTTCTTGGCCTAACTATGGCCACTGTAAGGCTCTAACTTGAAACCAGAGGTTCTGATGGACATTCTTCTCCTTATTTCATCCTAAACACAATCATAAAGTCATAGAGTATCCTGAGTTTGAAGGGACCCACAAGGATTATCAAGTTCAACTCTTTTCTCCATGCAGGACCACCTAAAAATTAGGTGTCTTTGTCTGAGAGTGTTGTCCAAACACTTCTTGAACTCATGCAGGCTCCTCCTATTTCTGACCTACCCTATTTCTTATCTCTGGAGAGAATCACGTTGAAGAGGAATTGTGAGGTAGCAGTACTAATGGTAATTAGGCTGTTCTTCAATGGTGGGGGACAGGGAAGGAGAGGCAGTGTGATGGTGTGCCTGAAAAAGGTCTGAGAGGGGGGGCTGTGGGCAATCTCCTCTGTGCACCAGGACAGAGTGTGCCAGAGTCCCTGTCATGAGACACAGTGTGGGGGCAAGACACAGAAAGATACTGGAGTACAGGTGGCACAGGAGAAAATCTCTTAATTTCATAGCTTAATTAAGCATCACGTAGATTACACTGGACATACTGTGGTGCCATTGGTATATCTTAATGCTAGAGGGAATGAGGAAAAGCAAGCCATTTGGGGGAGTGCTTTTTCTGCTCTTGCTGATAGAAACACTCCATTGTAGATATCTGGCTTTCTAGAAATATGCCTTTACAGAGGGGAATAACAAGAAGAAGCTTGGCTCTTTAAGTCCCTCTGTTTCCTATAATGAATTGGGGTCTTCCTCCACCATATGCCCAGACAGAGAGGAAAGGGAGCACGTGCAATCAGTTCTCACTCAGCTAACCAACGAGATGTGAAATAGGTTCCAGGGTGGATGATACCCTTGAACGAAGTCACACTGACTTGATTGCTGTGATAATGTATGGATACTCTTTCCTGTAAAGTCTTCCATGTAATTGAACCCTGTTGTCTGGTAACTGGTATCGGGTGAGTAAATTGTTGCTTTCCAATGGAGGTTAAATGCTGCAAGCTTTGTTCACAGCATCTTATCCAACTGTCCCAAGCTCTCTCTTTACCAATGGAAACTTGCCCTTCAGGGAGACCCTGAGACATGCAAATGACAGAGGGATTCCTACCTCCTTTACAAGCATCCTGAATGCAAAATGTTTTATAGCGTGGAAGTCATGGTAGGCCACTCTGACTCCTTCCAATTTACTTTGGGGCATTTTTGCTCTGCAGCTCAGACTGTCACTTTCATTTCTTGCTTTGCATGCACTGAAGCAGCCCTTTTTTTCACTGAGTTTTTTTCACTCTGTGAGCTCTCTCATCTCATGTGTCCCTGCTTATAGCAGAGGGGTTGGAACTAGATGATGTTAATGATCCCTTCCAACTCAAACCATTCTATGATTCTTTGATCTGTCTTGCATTTATTTCTTCCTTTACTTCTCTCCTTGTTGTCCATCCTTTGTATTTATTTTTTTCATTTTTCCCTTTCTCCTGGAGTACAAACCTGGAGGAGGTTGCTTCCAGCTACCCTTCCTAATGTACCACTCATTCCTATTGCCCACAGTAAGTCCCTCCCCCACATACACCTTACTAATGCCTCAATTTCTCCATAGATAAATTTAGAATGATAATTATGTGTTCCACCAGTGCAGGAATTACAGGGCTTGGACAGATGATGTCTGCTGCATACTTTGAGGTCCTTGGTACACACTGATAATGGAGTCCATGCAGTAAAACTGTAGGAAGACACACAATAGAATAAAGGATGCCCTTGGCCCACACTAAAACAACTGTCATTTTCAGTTCCTGTCTGTGAAGGAATTCACAGACTTCAGTAGTAGTGGTGTCCAAGATAATGTAAAAACAAGGAACAAACTCCAGACTTTTCCAAACGCCATCATCTTGCTGATCCCAGGCAGCTGCATAAAGTTTCCCCTTGTTGGTATGGACTGTCTCATTGAAGACTAGTCTTGGGGTTGACATGGGCAAAACTGTCCAGGGAAGTTCACTTAATTTACTGCCAATGCACATTCAGGACACCTTGTGTTCTTTGCTACACTAATAGTGATAGTTAGTCTAATGATGGACCCCTGTTAAGCATATTTGCCTAATATTTTCCAGGGAGTTACTCCTTTGGGTGACGATAACTGTTTTAATTTCCCCTCCTGCTACTCCGTTGATCAGGCTGGAGTTTCTTATCTGGCAGATGCTTGCACTAGAGGAGTGATTTTGCAGAGGATCTGTGCAGACAGTCATACATCAGTCCTCCTATAAATTTGAAGTGACATGCCTGTCAAACTCAGGCAGAGTGTGATCCCTGGGAAGATGTGGGAGAAATTCTGCTAGAGTCAGATGAGCTGTGCCAAAGCAAAAACAGTGCAAGGGAACAGAGGATGACACTCTGTGATCAGGCAGAGGTACTGTACGCTGGATGGAGGGTGGGGGCTTCATTTTTCACTCTGTGACTGACAGGTTTACCTTCATCTCTATCAACCCTATAATAGAAGTTGACCTTTTCTCTCCAGCAATGCAGTTTCACTTGACAAACCCTGCCTCTCCCTCCTTCCTGCAGTCTGTTACAGTAAAACAAGGCCATTCCATCAACTTTTGGCTTGTTTTCCAAAGGAAATGAATATTGTGTGATCATGGTGATGGTCAGCCCTGGCTAATTTCCACTACAATTGCTGGAGGAATAAAGGCCTCAGGGTTATTAGGGCTCCTATGTATTTTGTACAAAATATGACCCAAAAGGTAAGAAATGCTCCTTCAGCACTGTCATGGAGCAAAATCCAGAAAGAATGAGTTCAGCAGCCCTTTTTCAGACTTGAGAAAATCATTGTAGCTACACCACCTTTCATGGCAAAGCCACAGGAAAACAGAAATATGCTCAGAGAAACTTGCATTATGCTCTTTACCTTTGCATCCTCCTATGTAAATAGATATTACTCATAGTACCTTTCCAAATTACATAGAGATTCACTTAGCAAGGGTGTGCTATCAGCAGAGCTGTAGCACCTTGTACACTGCAGAACCCATGCAGTCACTCCTGATGGGAACATTGTGTTGTGGGATTTCAGCTGGGAATTGCTTATGCAGGCTGGATTTGTATTTGAGCACATGCCTCCATATTGCTGCAGTGCCAGTAAGCACAGGGTTCACATTGTTCCTAAAAAAGAAATAGCTGTGTCAAAGGAAAAGATGTTTCCTTAGCAGCAGACAAATTAGGCTGTATCAAGTGGTAGTTCTGGTGTGCACCCAGTCCTAGCCTGACTGAAATCACCAGCTGCATGAGTGTCAAGGGTGCTAAAATGAACTGCAGCCACTCTTGGGCTGTCACACAGCCCTGTGGAAGGTTGTAACTGTTGGTCATTGAGTTTGAGATGTCCT
This sequence comes from Phasianus colchicus, assembly GCF_987193195.1. Classification (NCBI taxonomy): domain Eukaryota; kingdom Metazoa; phylum Chordata; class Aves; order Galliformes; family Phasianidae; genus Phasianus; species Phasianus colchicus. The sequence goes on from NC_143436.1 coordinate 84,268,639, forward strand.
TCTGTCTCCCTTCTTTCCCATGCTCTTAGTCATCACCTTTCATATAGCTCTGTTTCTCTGGAGGAAAGACTTATCAAATTCATAAAGCTTTAAATACAGAATATTTCCAGAGCAATCTGACAACATGCTGGAGTGAGGTGAGGGAAGAAAGGTCTTTCTCTGTTGTCCCATTCTTTTATCTCTGAGACCTCTAGTCGTAATCAAAGCAGCTGCAAACTGCAAGAACATGGTAGAATATACTGTAGAGTTGCTTGTGGGAGCTCTGGCTTTATTGCCTGTGTGCCAGTGAGAACCAGGACCTCTGTGGATTGCCTATAATGAAAGGGGCGTGCTTGCTGCATGGATAAGCATGTGGAACATATGCGACTGTTTGCTGTGAAGGCTCTGAGCCAGCCAAATCCCTCCCTTTTACTCCAAGCTCTTTCCAACTATTCCAGTCCTACACAAACATCTTCTCCCTCCCATCCTTCCTCTCGCTTGTTCCAGCATCCCAAACCAGGGCCTTTGAGCTCTGCCCCTCCATCTAATCTGTGCTTCCCTGTCTAATGACGTGCGCTAATGTGCGCTAACAGATGTCTGAGCGAAAATTAGCTGTGGTGTCCAAATCAATTAGACTGGAGAGGCTATGCAGGAGCAATTGCTCAATAGGCTGTGCAGGTTGCCTTTCTATTGCTTTTTTTCTTTCTTTTTTTTTTTTTTTTTCCACTTCCCTTTCTTTAGAAGAGGTGAAATTCTGCAGCCAAGCCTTAGCCTGCTTCCCTGCCTTGCAAACTCCACTTACAGGCAGTCTACCTCTGTGCTTAATAGGTTCTGATCTGGTCTCCAGATGGAGCTGGCTCCACCAGCTGCAGGCAAGCAGCAGCTGCTCTCTGAAAGGAGAGGTACATGCTTCTCCAGAACCTCACAGCGTGGGTACAGCCGGCACGTCAGAGGCAGCTAAACGGTCCTGGCATTTTTCATGTGTTTGCCTGCTTCGCAGGAAAAGCGAATTAGTTTTACAGGATCAGCCACTTGTGGAGCAGCATCTTGTGGAGAGTTCAAAACGAGCTATGGCACACATAGACTTCTTGGCACTTGGAAACATGGCTAGAGCTCACCCTATGTAAAGAAAGATTCTCCATGGTGCTAGGAAGCAGAGAACACAAATACTGAAATATTTTATACACGCTTTTCAGGCAACAAAAGATCTGCTGCCAAAGGCATGTCTCTCTGTAGTTTTATTGTGTCCTGTCGTTGAAGTCTTTTTCTTCAAGGACCTCATGGTAAAGCTGGTGTTCAGTTAAACAGGTTTCTTATGTTGCTTGTCAGAGAAATTCAGTCATGGGCCCCAAATCAGCCACACTGTTTGCAAGTGAAATACTGATGTGTTTATAGAAATTAGCTCAGGGGTAAGTGGGAAATACTGCTGGTCTTTCCTTACATACACTATTCCATCTGGACCATTTTTAGAGCAGCCATTGCTTCACTGCTCTACTCTTGGTACTGACTGCAGTTTTGAAGACAAGATGTAGCCACAGTGTGTAGAGTTGACTGGAAAAGTCAGTACCTTGTGCATGAAGTGGAAATGCACGACTTGCAGGCATCTGTGTAAATATGTTCTTCTTTTGGGAGCTTGTTTGAAAGCATACACAATCAAGAAGAAATACACATTTAACAACAACTTCACAGAAGTCCTTATGAACTTCTTTCTAGTTTCAGTCGCCTTTCCATTAGCTGCACCCACTTTTTGAGAACAAATAGCATTTGAAGATCTAATATGTTATCTGAGTCCTACTAGTTTTTGCACGTGTAATTCCTCATCTCAGCCACCAGTGCTTTTCACTCCTAGCTCTAGGAGTGCAAGATGGTGCTGTATGAGGTGCTGGTCAGCAAACAATAGTCATTTAATTTAGGCATGCAAGTACATTGACCAAAAGAAGAGGGTTCAAGTCATTTGTGTGCTTTGCAGAACTGGAGTCTGGGTGCATTTAGTCCTCTCAAGCCCCCACCGCTCCCTCAACTTTTTTTTTTCTTTCTTTCTTTTTTTTCTGCAAGCTTGTGTCTTATTTCCTACTTATTGCTACTTATGACTCCATTTTGCCATCAAAGTTGGCTGCCTCCTCCTTCCCTCTCCACCCTCCACAATTAAGCATCTGTATTTCAAATGATGTTTCTCCAGTTGTTCTAGCCTGCTTTTACCAAACTGCATCTTGGCTTTGTTTTCCTTTCTCCATTTGTATCTTGTTCATCCCCCTTTGCTCCCAATCTTTTGAGGCTTCTGTGGGGCAGCCCCCCTGCCTCTCTCCTGCTGCCTCATCCCCAGCCCCATGCTGTGCCCACCTTTTGCCCCTTCCTGTGTGTGCAGCCATGGGCTGTGAACACACACCAGCATTGTGCTTGGTTCTGTCAGCCAAGCTTCCCAGCCACATTTATCAAAATTATCCCACAGTTCCTTGCAGAGCCGAATATTAATAGGGTTCATTTAAAACCAAGAGTGTTACTAATGCTTTTTTTCCTGTGTGCTAAATGGGAGGAAACAAGAATTACCCAAACAAGCGCACATGCAGAAAGTGGGGCTGTTCAGAATAGTAAATAAGGCGAGTGAAATTGGCGGCAGAGGAGATACAGACCAGTCAGCAGGGCACACATGTGCCAAGTGCCCTAGTAGTCATTTCTCCCAGACCTAGTGACAAGGCTGCTAGAGCATCACTCTGATGGCTGGCAGTGTCCCTCTGATGCCAAGGCTGCCTGTTTCTTCATATCAGTCAGATGCAGCTCTGCTTCAAAGCTAGGATACAACTGGTGCTCCCTTCTCTCTTTGCTGTGAAGGCTTAGGCAAGAAAATGAGAAGTTGAGATGGGGGTAAGAAGGGAAGCTGGAAGACTAGTTAGGCAGGTTGCAAGAGCAAAAACATTTGCCCCTTTGTCAGGTCTCTCTTCATTCACCCTTTCTTTCAGATCTGTCTTTATTCAGATCTGCTATAGTCCTTTGCCATTCCCCAGTCAAAAGCACTGCCATTCTGTCTGCTAATACTGCATGTCAGACTCTGCATCCTCCTCTTCATCACTGTAGCCCAGCAGCCAGAACAGGCTCTTTTTAAATGCCCAGTTTCTTCCCGGATTAAAACTGAACCTCCAATGGGTTTGTAAGAGAGGAAGCATACAGAATTGCATATAGCACTAGAAAAGATTTTGAAGTGCTTTTATGAGTATCCACAGGTACATAGCAGGATGTCATCAGATTGAGAGCTGCTGTGGAATCTTGCCGCTCCCAGAAAGTAGCAGATGTAAACTGCCATAAAGCCCTGTGTAGGGAGAGGGAGAGATCCCAAAGGGCACAGCTGCACCCTCGTGCAAATACTGGCATCTGCTCATCTACTAAGAGACCATCCAGCTCTATTTTCTGTCCCAGCATCCCATGTTGTGGAGCAGACTGCCCTTCACTTTCTGTTTGAAGTTTCAGCAGCTCACCTCACTCATGCCTCCAGTTGGCCAAACGGAGCTACAGCAGCCCCACATGCTTGAAGAAGCAGCAGGGTCTCTCTCCTTTGGCTTCTAGGAGGCCACTGCTTCTCAAATGCTCTCCCAGCACAGGAGATCCTCGTGTGCTAGGGATACATACCAGCCAACTTAAGAAACTCTTCATCTCAGCCTCACATTGTCCTTGACTTCTCCAAGGAAGCTGCTGTCAGGCACCCTGAATTTTTTCTTTACCTTTACTTACACAAGGATCGACAATGCACCATTAGGTCATAAAGCAATCCCCTGCTGTTTCTTGGTTTAACTCTGATTGCAGCATTTGGGCACACATTTAGTATTGCCACCTGCATCAGTCAGGGACTAATTCTGTTCATGATGCTGTGGGTAAGAGCAAGGATTGACTCATTCCTCTCAGGAATGACCATATTCCTGTGTTGCAGAGATCCCTGTGACACTCTGTAAGCCCCTCACGCTGAGCTTTCTCCTCCCTCTTTTCCTTCTTGCGTTGACCTTTGCAGCCCTGCCAGCTGTCATACTTACAACAGCCCAAAGTGCTTTGTGGCTCTCACATGGACATCTCCAGAGTGAAGCAACTTACACCAGCTGCCTTACGCAGGCTTTTCTTCATCCTGTTCTGCCTAGCCTGGGGAGCCAGCCCTGGCTTGGGAAATGGAGGATTTGAAGAAGCATCCCAAGTGCATAAAAGCACTATGATTGGTACCTGTGTGCAATTAAATCTGGTCCAGCCTTTCAGTGCATTGTTTTATGGTGGTTCTAGTGGTAATTAAAGCATAAAAAGCTCACACAGTTGGCATTAGTGCAGGCCAGCTCAGTCCTGGAAAAAAAGTGTCTGTTTCTAGGGGAAGATGAGAATGTTTTTCCTATCTCCAACCTTTGATTTATTCAGTGATAGGCAACAGGGATTTAGGGAATGCCAAGGAAGCTTTGAGAAAAGTGCTTGCATTTAATTAAGGACTGTGGCTTGCAGGAGGGAGCTTGTCTGGTCCTATGGAAGCAAGAATATCAGAGCACTGTGGCTGGTCTTAGATGTCTGCTCCCCATGAGCAAAAAGGGTATTGGTAGTCCAGGGAAAGATGGGATTTGTTCCTGGTGGGAATGGCAGGAAGAGAGGCGTAAAGATTAGGCTTCACAAGGGGGAACAGCAAAACGGTTGTTTATTACTGATATGAAAGCATCTGGGGATGTGAATGTAGAGGAGGAGTTTGATGAGAAGAAACAAAAAGCCTTGTGACTTCTGGAGCTTTATGGAGCAAAAACAAATCCCGAGCAGAGTTCATTTAAATGTGCAGTTTTATAGCTGTTAATGTGTTTCCTGGGGAAAAAGGAGGAGGGATTTAGCAGCAGTTACAATAAAGTAAATCACTTAAATGGAAGCAATTGTGTTCCCCAGCCTTCCTGCCTGTCAGTCAGTTCACCAGTGTTTGCAGAAGTAAGGACATGATGGTTTTCGTGCTCCTCATTCCACATTTTCCCAACAAGAAACCCCCTGTGTCTCCTTCCCAGCCACCTCTTTGTAAACCTCTGTCAGCCCCATGGTTGTATCAGATGGATACCTCTGCAGCTATGACTCAGTGGTCTCCTGTGCCCCTTCTTCTTTGCTGTTGAGCATTTCAGACACACAAAGCTGTGTGTTTTAGACTCTTTTTCCATGTAACACTGCTTCCAACCAGTTTTAGTCTGTTTTGGATTCTGCTTGGATTTCCAGAGGCTGTTTTGACCAACTAGAACTTGAGGGGAAAAAAAAACAGCCAAAGAAAACAAAACACAAGACCTTTCCTGTGCAGTCGTTTCACAAGAGGACAAAATTTAATTGCAAAGTGAATTGGGGAGATCAGAGCAGCAGTGGCTGCAGGCAGTGAGGGGGAAGTTCAGCACTAATAAATGAAACGTCCCTGATCCAAGGAGAGAAAATAATCAGCACAGCTATAGGACAAACTTGGGACATGACACCAGGCAGCTGAACCTGTCAAATTAATAACACCCCTTTAATTTTGTCCAGCCATGCTACTAAGCCCTTTTCCTGTAGTTGGGTGCTATAAGCCATGCCGTCTCCCTAGAATAAGGAGGGGAGCTAGGACAAAAGAAGGAGCTCAGCGGGGAGGTTCATAGCATTGCAGAGCACTTTGAGCATCTCACTATTGACTTGTAAAAAGGAACAGCTGTAATAGTGGTGGCAGGCGGGGTCTCCAAGGGTGGGAGCTCTGAAGGCTCTGCTCCTAGTCCATGGAGATGGGGAAGTGTTCCCTGAGATACTGAGGGCTGAGATCGCCTTCTCCCTCTGGCTGTGCCCACTTAGCTGGAACAAAACCACGCACATAGAACTGCATGCTTTTTCCTTCTCTCCACACACCCTCCTCCCCATGTTGTTATCCAGTGGGGCGAAATTCAGAGCTCAGGTATCTGAGCAAAAGAAAGAGAGGAACAAAGATTGCTTCACACTGCTTGTAATGTGGCAGTAGCCTTGAGCACACCTGGCCTGGGAGCGTGGGGCACAGGGGAGGGCAGGGAAGGAACAGAAAGACGGATGCTGGGCGCTGCAAGCATAATTGCTGCCTTGCCTGTAGGTGAAAAGAGTGCTGCTGCCATTCCCACTGGGGCCAATTTGCTGTTGCTGCTCTTATCTCCAATGTTCATCAGGCTGCGGCTACAAACCTACTCTGTCCAGGAAGGCATGTGAACTCCCTCTCACCTCCTTTCACCTGGGCTCGTGATTTGAAAGGGAGCAGTGCACAGCAGCCCGTCAAGGCACGGAGAAGAGTGCTGCTAAACTGCAAATCCTTTTGTTGGGAATGAGGAAAAGGAAGCCTGAGGCATCAAAGCTATCTAGGTGTCCTACGAAGGGCCTGGCCCCTACAGCTAGGTCCTGAGTTTGGTTTTGGATATTCCATCTGTCTGTGTGTTAACAGCACTCAATTCACAGCACTGCACTTTTAACGCACAAAAACTATTTCTCAGACTGCATGTCCCTAGGATCTAAATACAAAACTGAAAATATGCGACTTCCTGACAAAGCCCTCACATCCTCTGTGGTTTTCCCCTTAAATTCTTCGGCAAGCCCCTTAAATTCTTCGGGCCCCATTGCTTCTCCCCTCTTAACTGCATTGCCTTTAAAACTTGAACTAGACCTGCTTATCATTTTCTGGGGAAAAAAAAAAAGCTGCATTTCAGACTGGGTTGCCATGTTCATTGAAACCAAGTTGCAATTTTTTTTTAGAAGAAGTTTAATATTTAATTTGACCATTTTGCACTGAACAGCATGCAGAATTAAAAGCACATTTTTGCGAGAGAACTAATAGTTCAGATTCCTTATTTAGCTCTTAGCCAACTAAAAAATAGACTTACTTTGTAACTTCCGATTCTACATTTTTGTGGTACAGACTGGGGAACGTCATTTCATTTTGCTTATTCCGATTAAAACCAGTGTTCTGTCTGCAGGTCCCAGTCAAGTCTTTCTAAGGCTGCAAACAAAGGCTGAGAGATAGTCCCTGTCCTGCAGAGTCTACAGTTTAAATAGACCAGATAAAAATGGAGCGGTAGAAAAAAAAGCATTGCTACTCCCAGTGAGATGAAGCATGTGGAATGTTGCCCAAAATAAGAGCAAGTGAGTGGCAGGGCCTGGCTCTGAACTGCTGTAATCAGTAAAATATTCTATTTTTGATAACTTCCTTGTCTTCTCTGTCCCTTGGCACCCCCGCCCGCTTAGAATTTTTTAGCATACATAAGCATATATTTCACAGAAGATATATACTTTTCCTACTTCTTTTGCCCAGACAAGTTTGAAGGAGCTGGAGGAAGCACAAATTGACCACAGGTGATAGGAAGAGGAAAGATTACTTCTGTTCATTCCTGAGTTGTTCTCTTTGGATTTTTTATTCTGTTTTGGTTTTGTCGTCTATTAAAAAAGAAGATCCTAGTAATAAATACAAAGGCTGCTCCAAAAGTAACACCTTCTATTTTATTATGTTGGCCATGATGTCAGAGTTGGATGTAGCTGGTATGGCAGTAGATATTGAACTGACCCATCAGTATTCCCTTACATGTTGTTGCCATGCAACAGGTGGCTGCAGAGGGACAGTCTGACAGAATGGCTTCTGACATGGGAATGTGGATGAAGCCAAGGTGTGTCATTGAATTTCTTCGTGCAGAAAAAATGGCACTCATTGACATTCATCAATGCTTGCTAAACATTTATGGAGACCAAACAGTGGATATGAGCACACAGTGGATGTGAGCACAGTGAGGAGGTGGTCGTATGTGTTTCAACAGTGGCGACAGTGACAGTGGGGAACCTCCACTGGTGCAGGCTGTTATGAGCATGGCATTCAGGCTCTTGTTCATCACTGGGGAAAATGCATAGCTAATGATGGTGACTGCTGAAAAAGAGTGCTTTGTAGCTGAGAATATGCTCTATCAAACAGTGTTATGTCCTCTTTGTATCTATCGTAGTTTCCATGGAAATAAATACGTGGCATTATTTTTGAAGTAACCCATGTATAAAAGAACACAGGTGCACTAGGTAATAGGTTAGTCTGTTATGTTGCAAGGATGCACAGCTGTGAAACAGTTAACATTTTCAGATGCTGTCCTACGATCTTCTATATTTACTGTAGAAAGGACCGATTCTGGCTAAGTTTGCAAGAGTGCGGAGGAGGTGCTTCAGTGCTGGGATAATTGGTGAGCTGTATATCAAGCTCTTCTCCGGCTAACAGCGAGCTGTACAGATCATGCTCAGATGAAGGCTGCTTTGAGTCGTTAGCCTTACCCATATTGTATAATGCTATGAAATGAGCATTGGTCTAGTCTGGTCTTCGTGTTCAAGTGAGATGTTGTGCATGAGCTGCGTCATCTTTTTTGTATTGAGACTTAGCAATCCAAGGACTGCCTTTCTTGTTTTTTCTACATCTTTTGGGTACTGCTGCATACCTGGAAGAATTGTTCCACTGAATATGTTATTTTAGTGGTGCTAAAATGAACCTTTTTTCCACTACATGACACCTTCATAATTTGTCTGAAATTTTACTCTTCTACCATTTAAACCATCTAGATGCCAGGGACTTTGCTGTCATCTTTCACTTTCTCAGAATTGCTCTTCACCATATTGAATGTGTGCATTTCAGCATTTTTCTCTCTTATTCAGTGTAGTTTGGGCCTCAAATGAGGGAAGAATACATTTGAAACATGATTGAAGCTGATACACTTCAACTTGTCTAAAAAGACAGCTATGGACTAATGTGCCATTCCTAATACTGATGTTTTATAGACCGGACCTTACATCATGTTTGTACCTAGCTAGTAGGGGGCCAGGCTGCTTTATCGTTTACTCATCTAGAACTTAGACAACCCACATTTTGACGTTTGTCAGAGTCCTTTGAGAAGTCTATTCCAAAAGTTGCACACCCATTCTTTCTGAAAAGGTGTGTGGATCTCTTCAGACCCATGATCTTGCCATGACCATGAGAGCACTATTATTTTCCCAGCAGAGCTAATTAGCTTGTTTAATTCTCTTCTGCCTCTATACCTAACCCCTGCATATCCCATTTTGTTTATCTGCCCTGATGGATGTTTGCAGCTCCTCCCAACTGAGCATCATCCACAGCTTTCATTAGGGAGCTACTTCTTCAGGCTCATTAATGAAGACGTTAAATGAAAGCAGACCTCACATAGATTCCTACAGCACCTCGCTTACCCACCTACTTACAACTTTGCTCTTACATGCCCCTTGTCGTTATCCTTGTTTATGGTTCTTCAGGCAATTTCTAATCCGTGACAGTGCTCCTAACCCAAGACAGATTGAATTAAATTCACTTGCAAGAGTTCGTAATGCGCTATATTAAACATTGCACCCTCTGAATTCCCTGCAACCCTGAATTTAAAAACAGTCTAAAAATAGTATCGCTGGCCATGCACAGATTATACTGGACCCTCACAAGTTATAGAGCTGTGGTTTTAGAACAGGTGATAAATATTATTAGCTTGATGAGGCTGGAAGACTGCCCCAGCTCAGGTCTCATCATCTCCAGAATTGACATTGCTTATGCTGTAACATCACTCCTGAGCTACCTGATTTAGAACTTCCATCTGGTTTGTAAGTTACTGGTTTTCCCTATTGAATTAATAATTTAATTGCTTGTATAGGCAGTAGCTTAAATATGTGCTTAGTGCTTATCCTTGCTCCAAAAGTGAATTCCAAACTCAGTACTACAGTGCAAGGTGAGAATTGGGCAAGCAAGGTTTTCATTTTAATCTAGTTCAGGAAAAAACAAATCATATTTCATTACTAGTCTTTCCCTGGTGAACAATTAGATCATCATTACTATTTTTTTTGTTTTCTATATTTCCTTCAATCTGCTGTCTCTCCAAGGGCATGATTTTGAAGGAGTCCCAAGAGATCTGTACATGAGAAGGGTGAGATCAAGGGGAAAAATAAGCTGGTTGATATCCCTATGACCATTTCCTATGTTTGGTGCAGACCAAAACAGAACCGTGATCATCAGTAAAATGCTGTGAATGGTGATTCATATAAAATTGTGAAAGCTGTGATCAGAAAATGTGATGCAGCTTCCTACTGGAAGACCAGTTCTGTCGGCGTCAAAGTGTTTTGCAGGAGCATGATGATGCAACAAATTTTTTTGACAGACGAGTGTCACAACAAATCATTTTAACTTCCTCATTTCATTTCACTAATGTCAAAACATTTAACTGCAATGAGGCAAAAACGTTTCATTTTGACTGTATCATTACATTTAATTTTGTTTAGATTGGCATGTTAATTTTGATACCATATATTTATACCTAATGTTGCAAATTGTTACAAAGCAGTAGAAAAGAACCTCACTTTTCATGCTCTTAAAATATAGACTTAAAATGTTTGCAGAGTTAATATTTAATGAGCAACTGCATTCTCTCCCTGAGGTAAATATCTTATCCTACAGTGGTAAGAAGCAGCCTTCAAATATTTCTACCAATGCTGCTGTCCTTTGAGCTCCATATAGTTTCTGAGGTCTGCGTGCCCTGTCACATATAATTAGGAGCTGTTGAGTGAATTGATCGGTTAATTTCCATCTCGCACTCAGATGCATTTAATCCATTAGCTGATGATTTGCAGAGATTTTTTTTTTTCCCCCTGAATATTTCCTCACCTGTGCTTTATCAATAGTTAAATTGATTGGGTCACCGTTATTCACTGCTTGTCCAAACCCTGTTTCTTTGTTTGCCTCTTTCCGGGCCATGTGGTATTTTAACAAGCAGTTGGCACTTCAGTCATTTAAATGTCATCATGAATGTCACCTCTTTTTGTTTATTTATTAGTCAGCACACCTAGTATTGAATGATATTTTCGAATAAAATTCTTTCTTCCTTTCAGTAGCCTCTAGCACGATCCCATTGCTGCTTCACAATACTCTTATTTGCTCTTTGGTCAAAGACCCAGCCAAAGGCAAACCTTCTTTGAGGTGTTCTGAACACCTCAGCAGTCCCAGGAGAGCACGTTGGTCATGGTTGTTTATAAATGGCTTTTTGAGGAAGGGAATTTTCCACTTAATACTGTTTCTTTTGCAAGGTATCGTCTGCAAATTAGGTTTTCTAAAAGTAGGCCTAGATGACCAGACTGATCTTTGTAAAAGAAAAAGCCTTAGCCAAACTGCAGAGCAGTGAGTCTGAAATTCTGGTCTGTTGCATTTCCGCTGTGACCAAAAAGCTCAATTGAGATCCAGGCTTCCGATACATGAAATACTGCATGCACATAGAATCATAGAGTGGCTTAGGTTGGAGGGGACCTCAAAGATCATCCAGTTCCAACCCCGTGCCATGGGCCTTGCACGCCTCCAAGGGCAGCCACTACTTCTCTGGCACACACACCTGGCTGGGGAAGTCCAAAGTCTTGGAAAACAGAAGAGGAAGAAAAGGAGGGAAGAGAGGGCAAAGAGAGTGGCTCAGAGCTGCGAGAGAGCTCCATGGCAGTTAGGCCCAGCTGTGGTTCTGCCTTCCCTTACACTCCCCCCTTCTGCCAGCCCCAGTATCATCTGCATCTGTCACTGCCTGTTTCTTCAACTATTCCTTACTCCTCTCGTTTCTCTCTCAAATATATGTGTACAACTCTGGCACGCGATGGCAAGTACTACTGAATTCCAGCTTTTTCTCTGAGTAAACAGAAGTGTTCCTCAGCTAAAATAGTGATGAAATTCACAGCTCAAGGTGAGACAGAGAGCAGGGCAATTTGCCAGTAGTTTTTGTGGCTTCTCTTAGCTCGTCTCAGTACCAACCCTGTTCTGTAGGCAGCCTCACTCTCTAGCCCACCCTCCTTGTTCCCCATTCCCTGGCTGCTAGCAGCAGCCTACTTAAGTCTGGCTTTCCCCTTCTCCCAGTCACTCTCCACTTTAAATAAAAACAACAAATCAAGCCACACATCCTTGTGGAGAAAACTGAGAAACAGAAGAGATGTCCCATCAGCTGCTAGGAGGATAGAGAAAAAGAAACTGAAATATTTCATGCCCTGAGGACAATGTCATGTTGCACTATAGGGACATGATGGACATAGACAGGTATCCAGGCCTCTAGGAGCTGTGCTGCAGGCTGCTCTCAAGCCCAGCTTACTTTCCCAGTCCTACTTCCTTCCTGAGTCATCTTCCCCCTTCTGTCTTTGATGCCCAGAAAGGCTGTAGACTTGAAGAAAACCAAGCCAGTTGTCAAGAGAGTTGCATTCACCATATAGTGCCTGTACTTCCCCTGGGAAATTGCAAAATGCCCTCAGAGTAAGTAGAATTGGAAGCCACCAATCCTTTATATCATTTAAACTAAGTTATACTAACCCATAGATCCCATCTCCTGGAAATGTCCACTCTCCTCAAATGAGGGACACATTGATAATTTCCCAGTAGGCCAAACACAGCCTTCACTGTGCAAACAGCAAAGCAGATTAAAGCTGCACTCAACTTTAATACAGCAGCACAGCCCAAGGGCACTATAGCTGCTCTGATTTGGGGACTAGGCAGATCAGAATGGAGTCCGGCTCAACGGGATCCCAGTTCTCATTTCATATCGAATTGAAGGCAGCCAACAGAGTTACACTGTGCAGCTCAGGGACCACAGTGAGGAGAGCTTTGTCTTGGCTGATGGCAGGTTACAGACCACCAGCCAAATGAGAGCTCCTGAAGTGGCAGGAGGTTTCAGGAATAAGCTGCAGTATGTGTGTAAGTGCTTATATTTGTATGTATGTATGTGTATATATATTTGTAAGTATTCTAAGTATGTATGTATTTTATATGTACACACAGACACATATGACAGTTTTATGCCATACATATTATTTTTCTGCATGGTGTTGCCTGGTGCAGTGCATTGGGATGTACATTTCTATCCATGCTTTCCAAATATCCTTACAAACAGTTGTAAGTCTTCAGTGTTTCACTCAAGCCAAAGAGTAGCTTTTCCAAACATGTTTCTGAGTCAGAATTTCTCCCTGTTCAAGGGAAATATCTCCAGTAATTCTGCCCAAAGGAGGGATCTTTCTTCCCCCTTCTCATTCCATCCCTCTCCTCTGTCCAAGCTCAGGCATCAGTACAGCACAGAGCAGCAGACACTATGGCGATGATGAATCTTTGAGCAGGCAGTGTCCTTCTTGATGGAATGCCTGGCAGCTGGTTGAGATCAACTCTGATAGCAAAGAAGGGTAGGCTGACATGTCTTGTCACATAAAAATAGACATCTTTAGATGGCTACAGGTGAGATCACCATGAATCTCAGGCTGCTTTAGGGGAAAATAAGAGAGAGGAGTCAAGAGGTAGATGTGTTTCTCAAGCAGCTGGGCAGATGCTGATCATTTCTGGAGGCTTGAATAGTAAGGGAAGAGAAAGCATGTGCTTACCCCTCATCTGAACTGCTCTGAGCTCTGCCTTCAGCTGAATGGGCAGCAGAAGAAGACATTGTGTCATTAATTTTAATTTTGCTATTCCTCAGTCACATCCAGCAGAGTTCCCTGGAGTTCAGGGGGACAGTAGGAGCCTGTGGGCTCCTCCTGTTCTTGTAATGAATGCATTAGTAATCAAAGAACTGTAGAATCATTTGAGTTGGCAGGGACATTTAAAGGTCTTCTTGTCCAACTCCCCTTCAATGAACAGGAATACCTACAGCTAGATCAGATTGCTCAGAGCCCCATCCATCCCCACCTTGAATATCTCCAGGGAAGGGGCATCTATCTCCGTGGTTCTGCTGCTCAGGAGAGCACCTTAGTGCAGTGCCATCCTGATACAGCCAGCCAAAGCTGTTTGCATTTTGGTGCTGTGCTTCCAACTGCTAAGTCAGGAGAGAGTTTTATACCTCTTGGCTTTCTGTCACACCTCTCTCAGCTAGAGGTATGGTTTCCATCTCCACTTTCCTTTGTGTTCCCTCAGTAATGCTGACCATGCTCAGTGCCTTATACCTCCTCTTGAACTGCGGGTTTTTGTCTGTTCGCTGTCAGCATCTTTCCTCCAGAAATCAGGAGATGACTTGAGGCACAAAGAGTGTGCATCTGCAGTGCTCACCTTTGATTTCCAGCAAATCTTTTCCCTACGTTTCTCCTTCTTGAACCAGGTCCTGGTTGCTGTCAATCTCCTTCCATTCTGCAATGCAGCTGGCCAAACATCTCAAATCCAAAACAAGTTTTCCTGCCCAGCACGATGGGGAAGTACATCTCCTTCCCTGTTGTCACCACCTCTCTTCTGAGGTAACTAATAAATTGCTCTGAGTCTTTAAATGGGCTGTTATTTCTTCCTTCCATCAGCACTCTCTCACTCTTAACTCTCAGTGCAGCTTCAGCTTCAATGAATTTATTGGCATGACAGGGTACATAGGTGATGCCAACGCTGACAACTTAATTCATCAAGCGCTACTGTCTTTCTCTCATCTACAGTCTTCCGTCACTCCTTTCCTCTTTCCCCTTCCTCAGCTCACCTTTTTCTCTGTCTGTCTGGCTGTGTCTGTCCTTCCGTCTGAAGTTCTCTCCCTCTCCCCCTCCTTCTTGCTCTGGTAGCCTCCCTAGGTGATAGTTAGCTATCTCACACTCAAGACAATCTGTCTCTCCTGACAAACAGAGCCATCAATCAGAGGGCTCACCAGAGGGGGAAAGAATTGGTCTTTGCAGCACGGTGGCTATTTTCTTCTCTTTGCAGCACAAGTGGGGCTGGGGGTTGAGGGCAGTAGTCTTCAAACTGACTTACAGAAGCCACATTTGCTTTAAGGCTGGTCTGGGACTGCAGAAGAGAGAGCAGTTGTGTCACAGGGACAGAGAAAAGAAGAAAAACCCGTCAACGCCAAATGTGTATAGGCAGGTAGAAATATCATTTAAGAAGTCCAACAACTTGACAAAATCCCCCCAGAGAATAAGGACTCTGTTAAATAGAGTAGTAAATGATTTGTCCTTCTCACCCCCCCCAATCCCATAATCTTTTGTTGGCATGGCAATTGCCAAAGAGTATAAAGAACGAGACAGATCCCTCAGGTATCTGTCAGCACTAGATACAATCTACCCAGGACAGTGTGTGTGTGGTATTTAATCCTCCATACATCAAGCATATGCCCAGGATATAGTGTCACACTGTATTTGTGCTGCATCCCTTGTGCCTATTTGTCATGAGTGTCTGTGCCTGATCCAGTGGCAGGTTGATCCATAGTGTGATGCCATCTCAGTTATGTCTCTGCTTTTCCTCAGACTTTGGCAGAGTTTTCATCATTGTGTTCCGATGAAAAGTTTCTTTGTTTTTTAAATCTCTCTTTATACTTTAAGGAAATCAATTTTTCAGACTCCAGCTTATCATGACCATCAGAATAGAAAGTGTATGTCCCTCTCATCCATCAGTATTCTTGAGTGTACTGATTTCACTTCTACTCATTTTTAAGCTTTTATAATGTTTTCTAGATTCCACTTTTTCCCCATGAAGCACATGGCTGATTTTCTCCTTTATGGAAAACCAATTTTGAATCATAGAATCATTGAATGGATTTGGTTGGAAGTAACCTTAAAGATCACCTAGTTCCAGCCTCCCTGCTGTGCACGGGCAGAGACACCTCCCACTAGACCAGATTGCTCAGGGCCCCATCCAACCTAGCCCTGAACACCTCCAGGGATGGGGCTTCCACAGCTTCTCTGGGCAGCCTGTGCCAGTGCCTTACCATTCTCTGAGTTAAGAACTTCCTTCTAATGTCTAATCCAAATCTCTTCTCTTTTAGTTTAAAACTATTACCCCTTGTCCTATCATTAATTACTCTTACATTATATGGTCTCTCCCCATCTTTCCTATCGACTCCTTTAGATAATGAAAGGCCACATTAAGATCTCCCTGGAGACTTTGCTATTATGAACAACTCTGATTCTTTCAGCCTTTAAAAGAGTATTTTATTTTTACCCTACATCAGCAATGAAGAATCAGAAACAGACTGTGTAGTCTGTCTGTGGGAAGGTCTGCCTTGGGTTTGCCCTTTTTGCTTTGCCAAGAAAGTCTGCAGCATGATAATTCCTCATGGAGAATTCCCTTTAACAGTCTGAGGCTTTGCAGATACTCCTCCTCTAACCTTCCTATTCATCCTTTGGGGCTGTAGAGGTGAAGGCATTGTACCTGTCATGACACCAGTCAGATACCAATCACTGGGGATGCCATACATCTTGCACTCGGTAATTCTCTAAGAGTAGAATGGACAACTGAGTCTCAGAAAGGTGGACTGACTTACTCAAGGTCATAGCAAAAGTGTGCAGCAAAACAGTCGCTGAACTTGGAATAGCAGACCCACTGAGTCATCCACAAAGTCATTCCTCTCTTCATTTTTGAGTAGAGTTGCTTACCTTGATAACTATGATAGGTGCTCGGATGTGAATGTGCTGTGATGGCAGAGAGACACAGGCTGTGTTTTCCTCCGAACTTTGCTTTTGATCACCCGCAGTGATGGAAGAAAAATGCAGTTTTGAAGTGTTCTTTGGTGAGCAACAGGGAAAATCACTTCATTCCCTCTCTCTGGCCAGCAGTGCTAGATTCTGTGGTGGGTAGTGTTTTATTGCAAAATGTCAGACAGAAGGTGTCTGTAGAGGTGCTGTCTCACACAATATGAAGGTGCTGGAGATCTTTTCTTAATTATTCTCCTGAGAGGACAATGTCTGCCCATTTCTTCTCAATTTGTTACTCACTGTTTTGAAATTTCTTACAAAGTCCTGCTGCTTCTTTCTTGCAAACCCCTGCAGGTATAACTTTCTTACAGACACCCAGGCTTCTAACAGCCGGACAACTTTGGGTGAGTAATTCCACTCAGCTCCAGTGGAATTTGCCTACCTAACGGTCTGGTTCCCTGTACCTCTTTGCAAACACAGCACATAATATGCTAAGTAACTCAGTTTGCTAACACTGAGAGACCAACAAAAAATTCCTGTCAGTTTTGAAGAGTTCAGACTTGGAGCCCATTGAGAGAAAAGGGACAGCCAGCATGTGCCTTGCTAAAGCTGCAGGCTATAAGGAATAAGCCTCGTGTCTGGACGTGGGGGAGAGATTCTCCTTTAATTGAAATGGCACCAGTAATGTGTTTACAGAGCAAAGCTCTTGGAATCCATCCCTCACATCCCTTGTGGTTGTCTGTGCATATACAGCATGTCCTTACCACATGGCAAAGCTTGGAAAACAAAACAGTGGGAAACTTCCAAGACCTCAAGGTGCTGCTGCACGTGGCTGAACCAAAACAGAGTACTCTTTCTTTTGGCAGAGAGTTCTCGGAGAGCAGAAACTCTACTCCTCAAGAAACCTTGGCTCTCCGTTGGTTTGTGGGAAGGAGTTTGTGGGAAGGAAATCACCACAATTACATCTTAGCTGTAGTTGGCTGCTCGCTTTGTTTGAAAATGCCTTTCCTTCAGAAGCACTGTATTTGCTTTCTTGTCTTTACTGCTGGAGCAGATTTGTGTAGATGAGCATGTCTGACAAGGGATTTTTTGCCTTGAACTCTCTAGCTTTCCTTTCTCCGATGGCTGATGATAACATCCTGACCTTTATAAATACGCTGCTGCAGCTATCACCAAGCTTTACAATAACTAACAATTGAAGGTCTCACAGCTGGCATTTCATAACTGCATGTGCTGAGGAAGGCCACCATCTGTGGATCCAGCAGCAGAGACAATATAGGAATGTACTGAGCAGCCCAAACGGAAAAACAATGAAGATGCACTTTGTGTCTTTTTCATGCTCAAAATTTGTAAGATTTTTGGAGACTGGTCTTTGGATCAGGTTCTTTTTTGCTTAATGTGATTCTGGTGGGGCTTTCAGCAACTCTGTCCTAAGGCATCAGTCTTCTTATTGCTGAACTGACTGCACAAGCGACTGTGGTGTCTTCTCTTATAGAATGTCCATCATTCATTGAATTGGACAAAGTGAATCCTCTTGATGGTCAAACAGCTATACTTTCTTCCCGGACTGCTGTCCTAATCCAAGTTGGAGAATTATAGTACTATAGTTCAATCACAGCATATAGTATTCTTTGCTCTTCTCTGAATCTGTGCCCTTAACACAGGAATGAATTTTATCCAAAATTCTTAAAAGATTTGAGTATGGGATTTTTCACTTTATTCTCTGTACTAAAAACAAAACCAGCATTTTGAAAATGCTGCAGTAGCTTTGTGCTCCCCTGGAAGCCTGGAAGTAATCTTGAAAGGTAGTTACAGTAAGCTGTCCTGCTCCATTTTGCTCATTTCAATGCATAAGAAGGAAAGCCTGCTAATAAAAAATGTTTTACATCTACCACATACATTTGATTTGAGCAAGAGACTTGCAACTGAGAAGTTGTGGGTATTGGTTGAAACTGAGCCAGATCCTTGGGTGTGTGGTATGCACAAGACACTTAGAGCATTGTATTCACTGCCCTGTGGCTTATCACAGGGACTGTGGCATATACCATGGTCAGCCAGAGGAATCTGAGAGCAGAGTTAGGCGAGAGCTGCCTTTTCTTTTCAGCCTGTGTGTAGATTTCTATCCGGTGGTTCATGAAGGCTATTCTCTTCTGCATTGTCTATCCCTAATGAGCTGAACATAAGTGAAAGTATGCAATCTGAAAAATAAATCATCAGACAAACAAAAACTCTTTGTTTCTGTTTCTCCTGATATACAGCCGTGATAGACAACCTTGCCTTCATCCAGAGTGGGCTGTCTGCCGAAACTAACTTCTTATCCTGCTTTCCTGATCAGGAAAGCCTAGTCATCTTTGTAACTCATAGACACCCTCTCTGAACCTGTACCTCTTGCCCTGGAATGGCATAGGCTTTTCTGTCTGCTTTCTGACCATACCTGGCCTATACTTTCCAGTCTACTTCCCAAAAACAGAGGTAATAGGCAGCAACCAAGGACTGCCGGGACTCAGTTAAAAAGCCATAATATGGCTCATTTTTTTCCTCTCAGCTGTCCCTATTATGGTTGCAATGCTTCTTGAAGCCATCACCCATTCTTGCCTTAAAAGAATTTGTTCAGAAATCCTTAACATTCAAGAAGGATCTTCCTGGGCTTTGAATCAAGCTTGAAAATAGTCATACATTAGCTGTACATCCCATATACATCCAACACGCTTAATATTTATATGAAAAAGGTTTTCTTAACAAAACTCTCTGAGATGCATTTGGAGGACTTAAATGCTAAGGAGAACATTTCTCACAGAATTTATCTTCCAGGAGGGCAGGTTATGTCTGCAGAAGACCTTTTATTACCTCAGTCCTGTAACTAAATACTTCCAGATTTGGAAAAAAAAAAAAAAAAAAAGAATGGTCTGAGGGAAAATATAGGACACACTCGAAGCACAAAAACTGAGTTCTGTGTACATTTGTAGTCCTGGAAGTGTTTGGGATTAGCATTCCAAGGGTTAGTCCTTTGGGATGAGCGTGGTAAGTACTTCTGTTGTTGCTTACACATGTCTTGTGAAGGAGGATGTTTTTTCACAGCGGGCCTCTCCAGGAGAGTCAGTCGGAGAGCATTTGCAGTTGGCTTCAGCAAGTGCAGTCAGTTTTTGAGCTAAGAGAGCCCAAGCAACGCCGATGGCAAATGCACAGAGCTTTCTTTTAAAGAGATGAACCACAGATAAGTGCAATCCCAGCATAAATTTGATATGTTAATTGAAAAGAAAAGAAGTTGTGTAGCGAGCAACCAGTACTTCACATACAGAGGTCGGAATCTGGAGATAAGGAGATATTAGGCATGTGCCTAGCTTGTGCTTTCTGCTAAGCATGTGGCTAAGAACTGGGTGTTCAGAATCCACAAACATGGGCTGGTGGCCCTTTGCTTGGCCAAGGGGGACAGCCAGAGTCCTTGGTGAAATGCTAACAGCATGGGAGCAGGCCTGGGGCTCAGGCTTGGAGTTGGAGCTGCTTTACGGTAGAAGGCTGGGATCTGAGATTAAGGGTGAGGCACTGGGCTAGGAGTAGGATTGAGACTGCTTTTACCCCCGTCCCACAGCATCACACCAGCACACTGAAAAATGAGATTGGCTGGAGACTTAAGCTGTTGTTTTTTTTCTCTCCGGTTTGCTCTCAATTAGGAAGTAGAATAATTTCTCTCCTGACAGGTTCATGGAGATGAGTTTAAAATAAATCAGTGAGAATGAATGTAAGCAATAGAGCCCAGTTCTGTGCTGACTTTTCCAATGGGTCTCAGATAAGGCAGTTCAACAGGTTTACACTCCATGCTTTTCTTTGCTAAGAATCAACGTACTGAGAGTGTTTGCCATGCAATCTGATGTGGAAAAACAGCCCAGGAACTTAAATATATATCAAATGAGGCAGAACTTTCTTTTGGACAAAATGGTTTGGCTTGTCATCACTGCAGCGAGGTCTGACATGCTACCCAGCCCTGTAAACGGAGGGGTTTCCCACATGGCTTTGATTTACCGCATCCTGTTTGTTGCTCCACTCCCACTCAGTGCAATAGGCACAGTCCCCATTTAGATTTAAATGATTCCCTATGTGACCACCCAGCAGGTGAGGCTCAGCTGCTCAAAAGGGAAGCTTGCTCTCACGCAAAGGCCAAACTGGCAGCCCCCGTGCTTCCTTCAGCCTGTGTTTTCTGTAAATCAGCAGCAACTGATGCTTAGAAGGAAATGTGCCTCAATGGAGAAGGTGGTGCTGGGACTGGCTACTGCAACTCTCTGGTGGCTTCCTTGCTCAGGATGGGGCAGACCATTCTCTAAAGGCTGCCAAAGGTGAACATGGCAAGACATTCCCTTACAGATAACAAAAAGATGTAGTTTTTACACCTTGTTGAAAACACTGCAGTGTATTTTGAGAGATCTTTTTGAATCCCAAGGGATTCAAAACAAAAAACAAACTTTCATTGTTTCCTTCTACTTCACCAGAAGCTTTAAAGCTACTGGAAGAGGCGCTGGCGGGATGAAGCAAACCTAGCAGAGCAGAAGGTCAGAGAGACGTTTTGAAGTCTGTACTTTTCAGTGAAGTTCAACAACTTCACTCTCTGCCCTCCTGCCCTGGTGACAGCTTCATCTCTCCGGTTGAGGCTGCAGCATGAATCAGACCGTAAAAAACACGTCTCGGGTCTCATGTCGCATTTCATCTGTAAAGTGCTTCCAAGACATTAGCATGCCACATCCCAAAGGGCATCTGAATTTTACTTGCTAGCCCTCAACTTGCTCCCCGTGCAGACTAGAGTAGCAACAAGCTGTTTCTTGTTACTACTGCAAAGAGCCGTGATTAGCCTGCTGCACACATAAGTGGGAAATTAAACCATTTAGTTGTGTTTAGCAGCTCAGCCCCTTCTTCAAGCCCTCTCTCCTCACTAACACATTGACTAAACAATGACTAATGAGGCCAATTTGCTGACAATTAATTGCCCCAGGAAAGGACCCCTAATTGTGGTGAGCAAGGTGGAAGCTCTAAAGCATTCAAGGGCGTGTGATGGTCAGCAACCCCCTACCTCTGCCTTGGGGCCTATTAGCGACTTGGTATTTGTTGCAAAGTGCCGTTAATTGGGACCTCGGGACAAGGAAATGAGAACTCTGGAGGCTAATTGATAGGCACCTGCAGAGGGCTTTAGTAGCTGCAAAGTTCCTTTGACTTATGAGGGAAGTCCTGATGTTTTCTTTTTGCCCTGAAAGCCAGGGGCTCCTGTGGATTGGTGGGTGGGAGTCTTATTTTGCCCAACAGATGGGGGTCCCACTTGCCAATAGAGAGGAAAGTAAACAGACTGGAGGAGGTAACTAACTAATGGGGATATATGGAAATGGTTATGGTGACTTTCTTGTCTGTATTCAAGGTTCCCTTCTCAGGACGAGCTATTAGAGCACTTAATGGAGATTATGGGCTGTTGGGCTTTCTTATTTTCAGTACTGTTTGCTTCTACTTCTTGAGTAGATTAAATAGCTTTAGTGAGTGGGAATAAGACTTTTTTATTATTATTATTTTATTTTAAATGCATTTTGTAACTTACTGACAAAATACCCAAACATGAAGCAAGTTTATAATTTTAGACTGGGGAGCAGCTGCTTTGGAGCCTAAGTCTGTAGGTCACAGTCTTGTGCCAAGCCCCATTTGCCAAAAGGGAGCAGCCAGGTAGCCTGGCTATGAACTACAAGCGGTGGCTTTAATGTTCTCTAGTTCTGTCCTCTACTGCACTCCACTCATGAGCCAGCCTCTGTGGATGCGAGCTTGCATCTCCTAACCATTGGGCTGACTCATTTTGTAGGAAATCAGGGGCACAGCCTCGCTCACTACCTGCTTCCATAGCCACATATGATAAAGCTGACCTAGCGTACACAATTACAGCTAATATCTCAGGAGGAGTTTTGAGCTCTGAAGGGGTTTGGTCATAAAAGACAAGGATAACAACAGCAGATGTTGTGTGTTCTCTTGTTTGTGGTTTCCTTGTTGCCTCCTGTATATGGCCCCTGGCTTGTAATAACTGCTGTAGCGGGTGTTTTTGAGACACAGCAATGTTTTGTGAAAACAAATCACTTGCTTTCATTTTGAGAGCAACAGTGATTGCGCTGGGGGAGTGTGCTCTATTTTTCATGTCTCGGTCTTTCTTATTATATAAATTAATGCGAGTTGCAGTTGTCATGAAAGTAACAGATTGACAGCAATTAACTTGAATGGGCTTAGTGCAAAGCAGGTTTTGTGCAACCCTTTCCTACCTCACTCTGTCACTGCACGTTGCCTGGGACTTGCATTTCTCCACCAGCTCTGCCCTTGCCCCCCCCTGCTGTGCAGCCCCCACTCTTCCAGACTTGAGCTTCTTGAGAAGAATGGCTACTGGTTAATTTGCCATTTATTATTTACAATTAATGACACGTATGAGGAAATGCTGAGCTTGCATCAGGCATATCGTAGGTCTGAAAGGTAGAAGAAATAAATAGGCATTCATGAAAAGCTGTTCTTCCTTGAACTCATTTCCAGCTCTCCAGAACATGGCATTGTTATGAGTATGGCTCTGATATGTGGTGTTCTGCACATTGGTCTCTTCTCTCCCCCCTTCCAGTGGGTTCCTAAGTGTAGGGTAATGCCTGCCTTTTTATGCTGAAGGGAGGAAAACAATCTGGCAGCTTAGTCTTCCTTAGCACTACCATAGACCTGGCAGTGCTTTCCCAACATCACCAGAGCCAAAAGGGTCTGACAGCAGCCTGATCTCTGGAGGGACAAGTTGTTCAGCTGAATAAAAAAACGTGGGAAAGTGCTGTTTAATTGTAATGCTTCCCATTCTGCAGGTCTCCAGGCTGTGATTTTTTGCCCTGATGTTAATGGCTCAGAGAGGCCAGGCATGAGAGGTGTTTCTAGATGAGAGTCACCAAGAGATGGCTGGGCAAGAGGAAGCTGTCACATCTCAGAAGCTCCTGGGCCTACAAGATTATTTTTTTTTCTCAGCAGTCATCCGTCCCGCAGTCTGGGAACTGTGAACATATAACACAACCCACACTTGGGAAAAAAATAATAAGGTCAAAGCTTCTCATTTTAAGACTATCCTAAAAAGGTGTGTACAAAGTAATGACAAGTGCCAAGCAGGCAATGCTAACTGTTGCTGGCGCTGACAATTTCAGCATTTTTAACATGCCATCTTGACATCTTGAAAATTAAGTCTGACTTTTTTTTTGTCTGAGAGAAATTAACGTCCACTAAGATCTGGTCACTTTTAATGCTGACTGGCTTTTAAGCAGGATAATCTGAACTGGGCTTTAAATTCACAGAAAAATTACTTCCTTTGCTATTCCCCTTCCTCTCAGCCTTTCCTTGCCCTCTGTCCAAGATAGCAGGCTGAAGGCAACCAGACATTATACTTCTAACAGGATTTCAGCCTTGAATGCCCTCTTTTTCCTCCACTAAAAAAATGGCAAGCTAGATATGGCCATCTGGACATATCCTTCTCCTCTTGGGCATTTGGTCTGCATGGTCAGATCTGTTTTTGAGTTTATTTGACGTGCTGCAAACTAAGATGACTTGACGGCTTTGGAAGGGGCAGGGTGCACATGTCCTAACTGAAGCTCTGCTGCTGATGCCCGATAGTGGCTTTGTCTGCTGAGCCATTTGGCCTGGCATTGACCGTTCTGCCAGAGCCTCCATCTGCTAGGCCTACTTCAGCTTAGTCCGGAACAGACCTTTTCTTGGTTTGTGATGGGGCTTTTTTTTCCTGATGCAATCACCAACCCTTTGAGGTTAAGATAAGTCCCTGAAACATGTGGTCCAGCACTGTTCTCGTCTCCTCAGGGCTCTGCTTACATGTTTTCACCAGCACATCACAGAAAAGCTGTGCTGAGGATGCTGTGAAATCACTATACTTGTGTCTGCTGACAGAGAAACTTGGGCACAACTCTCGCAAAAACAGCAGCCTCCATTTTTCTTTCTCAGACTAAGCCTACAAGTTTAAAACTAAGCCTACTCAGTGCTGAGCCAGATCTCATCATGGTGCTGTAATTCACTGCTGTTTACGCATACCACAAACATGAAGCCATAAGTGTCTTTAGGAGGAGGCAGGGCATTTAATTTCCTACCTGGGATATTTCCTTTCTCATGTCCTTTCTGCAGTCTTGAGGTGTTAGTGGCCACTTTCAGAGAGCACCGTGTGACTGTCGTTTTGTACTGGCAAGTATTTGCTGTGCAGAAAATCCTGACTATAGGGCTGTGATAAAGGGAAGGAAGCAGGAAATGGATCATTTTCACAGTCAATGGAACTCTCATACATCCCTCAGCATGGTGGGATTTAATTATTTGGCAACATCACTGTTTTTCAGCAGTGTTGTTTTTTTTCCTTATGTCTTCTCCAACTTCTTCCTACAAGTATGGATGCACTACTAATGGCTCACAGGAAATTGCTGATGTAAAAGGTATCAGGGCTTGTTTATCAGAGGATTTTGCTTTGATAAAAAGGGGTTGATTTTCTGCTCTGCCTTGCTTTACTCAGTGTTGGGCTCTTAGGAAGATATCCCTGCTCTGAAATTCCTTATCTCCTGGAAAGGGAACCCAGGTGCAATCAACTGTTTCCCCAACATCTCTTACTCCAGTTGCCTCACCAAGAGCTCAGCCATCAACACAAACTCTTGCACAGCAGACTGGCTTCCAAGTTCATTTCTCTTTCCATTCTGGTGCCAGTTAGAAAAGGCTGCTTAGGTTTTCATCCAGGCAAGGACTGAGTATCTCTAGGGATGGAGATTCTACCACCTCTTTGGGAATCTGTTCCTATCTTTGATTTCCCAAAAATGAAAGTTTCTTCCTCATTTTGAGTTAAAATTTTCCTTGTGTAGCAGCCCTTGTCTGCTGCTTTTTTGCTGATCACTGTGAAACTCCAAATGTTGCCTATGCACCTTTCCACTAGGTATTTGTAGACAGTAGTAAGACCTTCACTCTTCTTTCTCTCTTTGAGTGTGAAGATACCCGTCTTTCTCAGGCACTGCTTGTACACTGTGTGCTTGCAGCCTTCTGATCATCTTGGAAGCCCTCTGGTGGACTTGCTTCTGTATGTCAATGGCATTCTTGTACTAGTGAGCCCAAAACTGGATGTAGTGCTTGAGAGACAGCATCTGAAGCACCATATAAAGAGATATAACCACTTCCCTTCACTTAGGTGGTTATACTCCTGCTAATACAACCTAAGATATGGTTCATCTTTGCTGCAAGGGCACACACCACAAGCTTACACTGAACCTGTGGAGCCACTACTTCTGCTGGGCTACTTTCACCCATCAGCAAATATCAGGGTGGTTGAAGTTCCCTGCCAGGCCTGTGACTTTGAGGCTTCTTCTATCTTACAAAAACATACTTCATCCACTGTCTCTTCATAATGAAATAGCTTGGTAGCAAAAAAAAAGAGCCATCAAGTGTGACACTGTGATACCCTCTGATCCATAGCTCCCAGCCAGCTCACCATTCAGAACAGAGCTGGGTGTACTCCAGTCATTGTGATGATTGTATTTGTGCACAGCCCATTTGAGATGGGCCCGCAGCTTTCACAAGCAGAGTGCAAAATCCTTTGCTGTTGTGCTGGTCCCCTCTGCTCTCTCACTGACCATGGTGCCATCCTTTCTCTCCATACTATGACAATCCCTCCCCACTGTACCTCATTTGAATCCCTCCTCACCTAGGTTAGCAAGCTTGCCTGCAAATATGCATTTGCCTTGTTTTGTTCCTGCTTGGGTGCCCTTGCTCCTCCAAAGAGGTGCCATGGTCATAGATACTGAAGGCCTGGCTGTGAGTTTGGGGCCAACAGAATGGGCCCCATTGCTATGAATCCAGGTACACAGCTTGCTGAGGTGAGTTGCTCTCTTCAAGCTTCATTTCCTTTTCCACACCTATCTCATAGGCAGTTCTGCCTCAGAAGGGCCATCAGCCACTCCTGCCAAGGAGCTGAAGGGGAGGTTGTTGTCTGTTTACTCTGTGGTAAGCAAAGCAGAAAATGATGTTGTTTCATTCCTCGCTACACACAAATTTGGAAGCTGGGGAAAAAAAAAGTAGAAAATAAGAAGATTCCTTTTTAGCTAAACTCCCTCACCTCCTCCTGGGTGTGAAGCGTGGAAGAGACACAAACATGAGGATGGAGAAACAGCCACGGCTTGTTTTGCCTCAGAAAATGGCTGGGAGGCTGAAACACAGGGCTCGCACCTTGCCCACAGCCGCTGGTTCAAGCCCTTGTGGAGTCACTTAATTCCTGTGACAGAAACTCAGTTGCTTGGGAAGGCCTTTAAGGCACCAGGAGCACAAGCTGTGGCTGGTCTGAATTCACCTTTAATCAATCTACTGTGCTTTGGGAGCTGTGCCATGGGAGGTGCAGGTAGTGTCTGGCATCCTGCTTGGCTGAAAGGCACCACAGAAAACTTCCTGCTGTTCTTGTACCTTCACGCAGCAAATCTCCATAAGCCATGGCTCACATCTCTGCTTCTTGAGCTTGTTGTGGCAGTCAGAGAGGAAATGAATTTAAGGGCTCTCTAGATCCATTCCCAGCGAGTGTTTGGTAACACAAGCAACAGAGCAGGGCCACTTGCCCTTACCATGAGTTACCATCAGTATCAGATGTACCTCTGATTCTGTGCCAGGTCTGGAACCCTGCAGGGGGACATAAAATAGTGTCCAGGGTTATTTTAGTTTCAAAATGAATGTTGAGAGCTGGGGCAATGTGTAGAGTTGACCTTCTTCTGTCCAGTACTGGGGCAGTAAGGCAAGTTCTGAGAGGTTCTTTTATGAAGCCTACAAACATAAAGTGTCACAGTTGCAGAAAAAGATGTTTCTACCTCTTTGAAGATGTAGGTCCTCAAAACAGAGGTCCCCCTGTAAGGCAG
This sequence comes from Phasianus colchicus, assembly GCF_987193195.1. NCBI lineage: Eukaryota > Metazoa > Chordata > Aves > Galliformes > Phasianidae > Phasianus > Phasianus colchicus. The sequence continues at coordinate 84,295,872 of NC_143436.1, forward strand.
TTCCCAGAAGAGGAAAATTAAGAAGATAGCTAAAGGAAGTCTGGTGCAGGAGGCTTTCCTGGAGACACTGATTGGGTCTCCTCATTGCATATTTCAGGTGAGTCATGCTGGATCCATGACTATGCCACCACAGAAGTTAGTGCTGCTAGGCTTTTTGGGCATTGTATCAGGTGCTCTCTAGTCAATGCTGGCAGCTTTCTTACAGCCAGAAGGCCCTACTTTTTCAGTGTTTCCTGACTCAGCTGTGACCTTGCCCATGTCTCTGTTTCGGTTCTATTTTCCCTCTCTTGGCTGCTTCACCCCATGCATACTCCTAAAAGCAGAGCATTGGTCTGTGTATCTTTCTCTTTTTACATCTTTGCACCATTGAAAGTTTGTTACGCTTGAATTGATTTTCTCGGCTGCTGAGAAGCCATAACCTTATACTTGGAGCACTGTTCTAATTCAGAAAACTGGGTGGTAAACTGGAGTGCAATCTGTAAGAGGAGTTCATGTCTGCCTCTGGTTAATAAGTAGATAGGTTAGTAAGTAGAACCAGCTTCCCTCCAGAATTAATGAGATCCAACTTTGTTTTGTCTTTGCAGTTCCACCAAAGATCTCCAATATCTCCTCGGACATCACCGTGAATGAAGGCAGCAATGTGACCCTGGTTTGCATGGCAAATGGGCGTCCAGAGCCTGTGATCACCTGGAGGCACCTCACCCCAACAGGTAAGTGGCTCAACGGGCCTGTACCCTGCTGATGATTTGTGAACTCTGCAGTAATTTCCTTTTTTTCCAATGTTACTGAAAATTTTAGTCGAAATTCAGGCAACTGCAGAAATGAGGCAAGGCTCCTCAGTGCATTGCAAGCATGTTTTGTAGCATGACCTCCAAAGGATGATAACTAGATTGTCCCAGGGAACAATTGAAATTACTTCAGTAGATGTTCTGCAGAACTGGTCTTGTGATTCTGTTTAGTTTTGGCCTTTGTCTAGCTGTTCCAATCTCTACTTCTGCTAATGCACATGAAGGGAGTGGGAAGAAAACAATGCTGGAGTGGGAGAGAAAGAAGAATTTCTACTTTATTCTTCTATGTATTACATAGAAGAGGTTCTTTCTGAAAAACGGTTTGCTTACCATTGATTCACCTTAAAAGGGAGAGGAAAATAGTAGAAGTGGTGATTTTATATTACTTTCCACTTTGGCAGACAGTGTTCTTGTGTCTTGTGCAGTGAGTAAAGGAGATACTTGATCTGCCATGCAAGTGAAGAACAGGCTAGAGGCGGAATTATTCAACAGTTTTGTTCTGCTATCTAAGTATACCTTCCATGTTTGAGGATGTGGCAAGCTTGGAAGGAAGATGTCCTTTAAGTAGTCAGACTCCATGGTGATAGCGGTGTGAGTTGCAAGGAAACCTTAAAAATTATCACTGGGGATGGGAACAACTGTTGGGTTTCTCTTCTTCTGTATCATGTCATTTGAGGAGAGAGCTCTTTACTGGATTTCCTTTTTGCCATCATAAATTTTGTCATCTGAAGCATGTGGGGAAAGCATTCATTAACTCTGTATAGTATTCTGTGATATTGCCATACATGTAGAGGGTTAAGGAGAGCTTGAAGTATGCAAAGTACAAGCCTTCTTTGTATGCTAGAGAAATTTAAGCTGTCAGCCAGCAAAGGGAAGAGAGTTGCACAAAGAAAGTTAGAGAGAGGGGGGCCAGAAGGAGATGATACAACAGGGCCCAATCCAAGTGCTGCATCCAGAAGCCCCTGGATTTGATGTCTGTGGTTCAGATTGGCGTTTTTCAGATTTCCTGTCTCATCTCCTCAGCCAAAGCATTCATGTATTTGAAATCTAGATATGCATCTTGTGGTTTGGGCCCATTTCTTGCAGAAGAAGGAAAGAAGATGGGTAAAGGCTGCCAGGAAGAAGTGGGAAAAGCAGATGTGGGGAGCTGATGTGGGGAACACTAATATTCTTTGGTATCATTGTCACTGCTTGATTTTCCAGCTTTTTTAGTATTAATTACAGATGTGCCACTGACATGCATGGGGAAATAGGTCCTATCTTTTTCATCTTTAATTATGTACTTAACATCTTTTAACATTGACAGTTTTGCTCTTAAGATTTATTTCCTACTGAGTCTTCCATCTTACTGTACCCTCAGTCTTTTAGTCTTCCACCCAACTTTTTCTTGTATTTTAGTATGAAACACACTGTGAGCACAACCTAATGTTCGAGTTAAAGGAGTTACAGGAGAATTAAATTAAATCTTCATGAAAACTGAGTCCTGACATGTATCAGATGCATCATTCAGAAAAGGAATATGAAGATTCTTGTCTTGGCTCATCACTTTGGCTGCATGCTTGTGTTTTGAGGTGTTTTTCAGTTGTACTGCCTACTCCGTGGTATCACAGACTTTATTTCTCCCTTCTGAGGACTCCTTACAGTATATTTCCATTCTGGCAATCCTGTCTGGTAAACAGCTGGATTGGGGAATCCCACCCCTGCTTTTATTTCTGTGTCAGTTTTCATGGGTCCGTTCATCACTTTCCCAATGTGCCTCCTCACTTTTTTTCCTGTGTTATGTGTCTGAGAGACATTGCCTTGTTAGTATCCATCAGTGTCTTTTCACTAGCCCTCTTTCAATCAAACCTCAGTCCTTCCCTTTAACAGTGAAGCCCACCAAACTCCTCCTTTCTAACTGGGGAGGAAGAACAGGCAGTCCTTCATGACAGTCTGTCATGTCCACATCTCACTGCTTGTTCTACTGTGTCTTCCTGCATCTCAACCCATCTATTATCTTCTATCCGTATCTTTTATCCAAAGGAACTGATTTCAGGCAGAAGTCCAGTCTTTGTGTAGCCAGTATACCAGTAGGACTCTTGTCCAAAATGAGGGACAAGAGGGTTCCTTTTAAATGTTTTCCTTGAGGTTGACAATTAACAAAAAATTTCAAATCTGTTTCAAAGCTACCATGGTTAGAAACATCTTCTTATCTTGGAATCTCCCTTTTCCAGGATTGTCAGGCATTTTGGCTCGATTTATGCTAGTTTTGAGCACATCTGCTACGCATCAAAGAGCTATTTTAGACATTGTAAAGGTTTCTAAAATCACTCTCTTTTTCTCTCTGTGGATCTTTTTGTGATTAAACTCGTGACTGCAGAATTCTAAGAACAAATGTTACAGAGCTTGTGTAGGAGGTTTTGAGTGGACAGGTTGTGAAATTAAACCAGCACTGGGGGTCGAGAGAGCCAAATTACTTTTTCTTTGTGCACTTTCCTGAAGGAGTTCATTAGCAAATTTGTCTACTGTTTCTTTCATTCATTGATTTGGTCAGTAGTGTTTGGCTAATTATCTGGGTTAGGACCACAAAAATGATTTATTTCTTGTTGGCTGGGAAGTGGAAGATGCAAATGCAAAGGGAAGTGAGTGATGCTGCCTTCTTTGTGCACAGGAGGCAGAGATGCATGTGATCGTTCATTTAAATGAACCATCATATCTCACTCGTTTGCCTATCTGGGAAGTAGAAAATTCACTATAAAAATGCTTCATGCCTTCCTTTGCTGGTACTTTAGTGAGTACTTGAACAAGGCATTTTTCTTGAACTAACTGTAAGGCCCCAAGCCTTGAAGCAACCCACAGGAAAACCCTCTCTCCTTCTCTAGTGAAATAACTGAAGTTTGGCTGTAATTGTTGACTCTAGCACCTGGGAAGAAGACAGATAAGGGGAAAAATACTTAATAATTCAGATGGCAATTGACAATACAGATCAGCTTTAGTTCCAAGCAGTGTGTAGTAATGAAAGCAGAAATGACATTGCTTGAAATGATACAAGTCCTTGCTCTCCTCCTCTGTTTCTCTTCAGATGATTGTCTGACTGGATTTTGACAAAGCAACCAAATAAGAGAGTCAGCCAGACCCTTTTCTTCCTTATCTGACAGGTTCCAGTGCTGTAGGACCAGGGGAACAGCATCTAACTAGCTATGGATAGCTTAATAGGCATTGCCTGGGAGCACAAACGTCATTAGCTCTTCTCCTTCAGCCAGCAGAGGTCTTATGGGATTGCTGACCTGCAGCTTCCAGTACCTCCCTGCACACAGTCCAATTGCCTCCCTTGTGATTCAGGACATGAGCTTATTAAGCCTCCTGTGCCATGTGACTTCTCATCCCACTATGTGATGGTAAGCCTTAGAAACCCTCTGAAATGGATGTGTAAGGAGTCTGTAGTTTGTTCCTCTAGCATGGGGATGAGTATTGGAGATTACTAATACAAGCTAGGTGACTTAGCAGTTGGCAGCATTAGGAATATTTCACTTGGGGATATCCTGTAGGCTCTCATCTCTTGAAAGGGAGAAAACTCAGAATCTCCCCCCTGTGACTTTCTATTAGGAGTGGGTGTTATCCTATTGTTTTCTTCTTATTATTAGCTCATAGCCTACACAAAGGTATAGATTATTTTTTCCTCACTGAATGCAGTCCAATCAAATTCCCAGTTGTACCACAGACTGGAGAAGGTCCCAGTTCAGGGCCACGTATCATTCATCATGCTGGCAGGTTCTGTGTGGGCTACCAGGGGCAGCCTACCCATCTGTGGCCAGTTTCATTATGAGATGCTCTGTTTTCCCTGAACCATGCATCAGGAGAACAACTTACACAGTCAAGAAAAGACCCAGTCAGACTGTTTACAGATGGTAGGCAGTGTCTGCTTTTGAGCTCATCTTAGTTTTATTTCACATCTTTCTTGACTTATGTTTATTCAGGCTAATGCATGTTCTCCCTACCCATAAGCTGCTGAGATCACAATCCAAGAGGCAATCATTTATCATTCCTCATCTCTCCATCTTAGTCAGAGCCATGCTAGATGCTTGGTTGACTGAAAAAGCTTCCTGGGGAAAATAAATATTCATGTACATTCATATACTTCTCAATAAACTCTCTCTCAACAGCAGCCCTAAAGCCCTTGTGAATTGAGCTAACAGCAACATGGACATGGACTGTTGTTGCAGGCATCACCAGAGATCTCGCTACCAAGCCATTGTCCTAGATGGGCAGACAGACGCCAAAGAAAAAGGCAGCTTTCGTCTGGAAGAGCTAGTACTCACGTTGACAGAAAGAGTCATCCTTCTGCTGCTTTCCCGTGAGGTGTTGGTTAGAATCTCCCTGAGGGCCTTGCTCCAGGATGCTGTGGCAAGTTCTGTGATATTAGTACTCAAGTGTTTTGGTAATCTCAGAGGCTGTTACAGGAAGGCAAAGCTACACTGATCTTTGAGGCTCAGCTCAAGGTTGAATAAAAGGGATTTACTGGTTCAGTGTAACCAGTAGAGTAGCAAACCATTCCATTTTCCTAGAGCAGTTTCAGTGTGAAACCTCTATGAAATCACCAGGTATTTCATTCCCAGTCTGACTTCCCTGAACTCAGCATAGCAAGGCAGTTTGACATGGAAGACAAAAGAGTCTGGATTCTCTCATTTTCCTCCTGACATTCTAAGGATGTACTTTGGCTCAAAAAAAGAGCTTAGTTATTACAGTAGTAATCACAGCATAAAAAAACAGTCTAGAGCAAAGCAGATAAGTATTGATTACAACACCCAAGTTTCATGTCACAGTGTAAAATGAAAGGAGATGGAAAAGCTTGTCAAATATGCCAGGCCAATTCTCCGTAGGGGGTGGTAGAAATTCTCTTTGAGTCTTAGAGAATTTACCATAACCTGGGAGGTTTAGAAGGGATAGGGAATACAGAAAAGTGCCTTCCTGCTCTGTGTAATTGAGATGGTATAATATAATATGTTTATAAACAGCTGTAGAACTCATTGCCATGGAAAGTTATTTAAAGATAGGAACTTGGCAAGACTCAAACAGTTTGTGTGTTTCTGAGGATAATGTGAACAAATCTGGATATTCTTGTTATTCACACCAAAATACTGAGAAGGATGTTATAGTTCATGCTTTGGGGCTCAATTACTAGAGATCAGGATGAGACCTAAATTGAAAGAGACAGATTATCTCACATCCCTCGCTCACTCCTGTATCTTCCTTCAGTACATGCAGGTCCCCTTTTAGGGTCAAATACTGAACATGAAGGAAGCAGAGAGCTCTCTGAAAGCATGAAATTTAAGATGACCTTGTCATTCACACAGGCAACTTTGGTTTTTATGTCGTGTTTGTTTGCCTCTCCTTGCTGCCCTAATGCTTCACTTTTAGTTTGTAAGGAAAGCTTATTTCTGCCCAAAGAAGATAATAAACAGACTTTCATCCAGAGTCATCACAAGTCAACCCAGTAAGCACTGGGTGGTGACATGTGGGAAGGGGATTTTCTGGTTATCTAAGCCATTTGCATTTAGCCCACCTCTCTTATACATTCTAAAAACCTTGGTGAAACAGTTGAGGAGGAGGAGTTATATAATTTTTCTTTTAGATGTGATTATTTTTTTACTTTGGTGGTGTTACTGCATGAGCTGTGCTCATGCCCTTATCTGCCTTTGCCTAATCTGGAAATCTAAGGTTTACAAGGTACTTGTTTGACTCAGCTTTCTACGATGTTGGAGGGAAAGAATGCTTTTTAACCATGTCTCCTTTCTTTTATTTCTTGTATCCTCAAAATACTGTGGAAAAAATCTGGTCTTCTCTTCCACAGAGACCTCTCACTTTGTCTCTTATACACTCCCTGTTTGTTTCAGGACTCTTTCTGAAATCTTTTCCTCTCTCAGCCAAGTTTCTCTCTTGTCCAATGTTATACAGGAGGATTTGGGGAAGGATGCTGGCTCACAGAGAGCCTGGGAAAGAAGCCAAAGTTTCAACTTTTTCCAGGCTTTTCCAAAAGGCATCCAAATTTGCTTCAGTTTCTATTTTCATCCCAGTTCATCTGGCTCCACTTCCCTCCTCCCCTCCCTTTTTTAGAAGTCACAGAATCATATGGGTTGGAAGGGACCTCTGGAGATCATCTAGTCTAACCCTCTGCTAGAGCAGGTTCCCTGGAGTAAGCTGCATCTTACTTCTTATCCCTTCTTCTTCTTGCATGACCCAGAAGCAAGAGCCCCCCACCCCCATCTATAATAACCTTACGTGCTGAACTCCTGCTCTCTCCCTGGTACATAGGATGGGTTTGATTTCTTCCTTCTCTGTGCAGCTTATATATCATCAGGTACAGATCCGTCCTATTGTAATAGTGCCCCATTCAGTCCCTGCAGTCTGTGTTGCTGTTTCAGTACAAACATGCTTCATGTTGATACATTAAATGTTCATTGTCATAGCAGCTTTAATGCAGCTTTGATTTCTCTTTCGCTTCCCATGACAGAGACAAAGAGCACGGCCTCACAAGTATTTTAGCACTTGTGGAATAGGTGGATTAGTCTGCTGGGAGGAGGGACTTTGCCCTGCTGCCTTCGGCAGTGGTTGGAGGGAAACATCTGCGGACTTTTGGTCAGCGTTTGCCTGTTATATCTCTGGCAGGTTTTTCTGTGCTATCACTGGGAATATGGTAGTTGTGTACCAAGTTAGTGGCTTTCCTGACAAATAGAAATGCTGTGGTTTTTTTTTAATAGCAAGTTGAAGTCTGACAGAATTGCCTCCATTTTCCCTTATCCCAGAATGGGTATCGCTTTGAGTCAATGCATGGTATTCGGATCTTTTCCATGGCATTTTAAAGGCTGAGTTATTTTGTGCCTATATAAAAACTTTCATCCACCTACAGAAGAGCAGCATCTTTCTAGTTCACTGCATGTGTAATACTCCTGTCTGTGCAGTTCTGTATAGTCACTACCTCTACCTTCAAGTGCTTCTCAACTGAGATGTTCCTGTTTAGCCAGGATATTTGGGATTTACCAGATTATTCTTTTCCCGCTGACTTTCCATGAGACAGTCTTGAAGGATTCCAGAAGACCAGAAATCAAAACTGAGAAGATGAGAGTTCAGAATCTCATGTAATTAATGATGATAGGAAAAGGAATTGTTGCTGTACACTAGCATAAGTAGAATTTCAATAGCAGGTTGATGAACCTTACCAAATTCTCCTTCATTCCCCTGCAAAAACCTTTTGAAATCAAGGGACATTGCTGGCATGACTAGGAAGAAAAAAAAGATCTGCCTGTCCCTACTGTATAGTAGATGTTGTCTTGCTCTTTCCCTACCAGCCTTCCCTGTGCTCCAATGCACAAACCTGCCATTGAGCACACTTGTATCCTACCTTTAAGAAATCAACCTCAACAGTCTGTTGGCAGAAAATGTTATGGTGTCTCCCTCTAGTGATGTGAACTAATGAGTCTGCTTTGGGTCACATGTGCCTGGTGCTACTTCTTCAGTGACAGGTATTTTTTAGGCTTTACAGGGGCAAAGAGGTTGACATTTCAAGACTGGGTCCCATTTCCCTGATGTCTGGAGGTGATTCTCATCACTGGCAGCTCCATGTTTACAGCTAGAGCTCACTGCTCAAAATGTAAAGCGTGCTTGTAAAGATACAGAAAGGTTGACTGTGAATTAAAGAGATATTAACTTTAAAATGCTGTGAATTTTCTGGTTTCAGTTCAAACATCCTTAAAAAAGTGATTCCTAAGAAGGAAATGAAAAGGCTGCATTTTTTCCCCTTGTCGCTGTAATCTATAAGTACTTTCACTTTGGTCAAGCATATTCCTCTCTCTTTTCGCAGTAGGATGAAGATACACTAGGGAAGGTTAAGGTAGTAGCTTATAGCTGTTCCCTGCATTATTATTATTATATTTCATTTAAAGAGGGTTCACCAATTTTAACGTATGCTGTAGTTCGACTTCAACTGATCTCAGTGACTTGGCTGACTTCAGTGCCTGATATATGCTGTATTGGAGCCAGAGCGGCTGTCTCCTCTAGTGTGAGGATCTCAGTGAATGTGGATGACAGCATCCACAGCAATGCATAGAACAGTGCTGTTTGGAGGGAGTTAAGCATACAGCCCCAAAGTCTTCAACCTTTCTAGCTTCTCCCATGAGATCATCTGATTTTTCTCTTGTCACTCCCTCTACTTGCACACCAGTCCCACTGATGAAGACACTTAGCATCTATACCCCATGACCTGCAAGAAATCTGCTGACAGAGGTGAACTCAGGGCAAAAAATAAGCCAGCTTTGGGGGGCAGGACATCCTGTTGCTGCTTGCTGTGTTGACCACAGCAAGGTCAGGCATCATTCAGCCTTTTGCAGAGTGGAAGCTTTCTCCAGCGTCTGAATACAGATGTCCTGGAAGTGAGAACCTGCCAACTGAAGGTATTGAGTTATTCTGGTAATAAAAGGCTGCAGAAGAATCTGGGGATGTGAAGGCTGATGCTCTTTGCCCCCCTCACTCAGACCTTCTTTGTGAAGGTCTCTGTGAATGTTCTTTGTGAACATTTCAAAATTGTATCTTCAGAACATCCTTCCCTTTCCTGTCTGAAGAAAAACAGGAGAGATTGTAGACATGGGATTTTTTTAACTTAATTTTTCTAGGAGGTTTCAAAAGCGTTGTTCTTATTTTTTCTACACTTGATTTTTCTTTCTTGCTGAACCATAGAAAAAAAAAAAAGTCTTCTCATATACCCTGTATTATTTCATGCACTGGCTGAGCAAATCGTCCCTTCTCATAAAGGTGAGTGGCCACCTCAGTGCTAGCGTGGAGCGGGGTGCAGAGCAGCCAGCAGTGGGATGACTGAGTGCAGGCCCATCCAAACAGGGAAGTCACTGCCTGATGCAGCCACTGAAGTTCACGCTGGGGCTGAGTGATGTGAAGGATGAGCATATCCTGAGGATCACCACTGGCCTTCAGCCACCGGTAAAAGTCCATAATGCAGGTAATAAGGGCCTGGAAAAAGGCATTGATCGTCAGAGATTTCAATTATCACAGTATTGATGTAAAGCTGCAGCAGAGAGGAAGGGCCACAGAATTTGGAGAGGACCATACCCATGATACACTCCACTGGGCAGCCCAAAAGCCCATGTGTTGTGTCCCAAGAAGGCTACCAGTGGGACGTAAGCTGGCTGCAGCTTGAGGTGGACAAGGAAGCAGTGATGGAGGGTTCTTGCTCCCAATAAATGTTCTTGCGAGCCACGTCCTGTTTCATGAGCCTGATTGAGGACTGCCAGCAGAGCCATCCTACTGTGTGGACAGGCATTTAGATCAGTGAAAGCCATGTGGGTATCCATGTGCATACTGCTGTATGCTTTACTTGGGAGCCTTTTACTATGTGCTTATTTGTATGTTCAACCTGCTGGTGTGTGTGCATGCATTTTGCTGCACATGTAAGTTTTTTGATATTTAGCAACCTTATGCACCTTCCTCAAAGGCTAGAACTGAACAGCAGTAAGCATGCAAAATGAAAACAGAGAAGGAGAAAAAAAAGTATCCTGAGTCATGCTGTACCTGCAAGGAAAAGGCATCCTTTGACTGCGGGATATGGATCTGTACAGCTGTCCAGAGAGTGCCTATAGAACCTATAGTACAGCTATGTGAAGGGAACAGGAGAATAATTAATTATCTTTAGTGTCACTCCTGGTGAGATACAAAATGTCTGAAATTCTGTGAACTACAGAAACTCAGACCAGGTTCCAAACTGTGCATCTCCAGCCTCCCTCTGACAGTCTCACTTTTATCAACTGTGTTTGTCCCTGATGGACTTGGCATTTTCCGGGCAAATAAATAATTGGTTCTCATCTCTGTCTCCCCTTCCGCCCAAAGGACTTAAAGCTAATTTGTGCTGACTATTGGTCTTTGGGTAAAGGGCTACTGCAAAGGAAAGCCGGGGTGTATATATAGATGGATGATCCTCGCACCGTGAAGTTGTAAGTAGCCTCTCATCCTGTGAGAGATCTCTGACTGTAAGAGGGTTCCTTTAGGAATTTTTCCAGAGAATTAAGCAGGTGGGGATGGGAAGCCCCTATGCCTTAAGCATTTCAGCAAGCTCAGCTCTAGGCTCAAATGCCTGGAGCTGCACACACCACAGCTTGGGTGAAATACAGGCACATTCAGGTGGTTCCATGTGAGAGCCTGGCTTGTGCCTCAAGAAGTGGCAGGGTGGGTCTCAGAGTCCATGCACAGAGCACAGGCTGTAAGGGAGTTGGGGATGAGGGAAAGTCACATTTGACATGAGCATCTCTTGAGTGAGACCCAGGAAAGATGTAGAAAGGAGACTGTTAACTCGAACAGACAAAAGTAATTAGAGGAGCAAAATAATAGATTAATGAGCAACTAGTGTCAGGGGAACTTAATAATTATCAGTAGAGGATTTTCTTCAATGCACAGGCTGGCTGAGGGCAAGAAACATAGCAAGCAAAACTCTAGTCCTGTTTAAAGAAGCTGCTAGGGGATTAGGGGCAAGGAATGCATGGAGGATGATAGCAGAGGCTGAGTCAAGTGCTTCCTTTGAATCTCTTGTTTTCTGTAGCTCAGGTAACAGCTGAAGAGGGGGATGTGGGAAATGCTAGATAGTATCTAACGGTGTTAATAATGGTTCAATAAAAATGCTCTGATAAGAACACATTAAAGTTGCACAGTTGAGCACTTGCAAGCCAGGTAAGGTGAGATTTAAGGTTACAAATACAACCTTAACTCTTCTCCTGCTGAGTGTACCTTAGCAGGCAGCCTCTAATTAAGGGGCATCAGGCTACTTTCCAAGTAATGTATCATAACACTGGTTAATGTTCTCTTCAGCTTTGGGCAGGATCATATGGTGCTTTAAATGTTGTGCGTGTCTGTGTGTGCCTGGTGAAACATATCCATTTTAATAATGGTGCTGAGAATGCTGCATTAGTTGCACTTGAACCAAATAGTGTGGTTTAAACACAAGGTCCATTTAGAGTGTTTAGACAAAAGGCACCTTCCATTCTCTCAGGCCACCATCTCATGTCTCAGAGAGCAGTAGGCTAGGAAAGTGTCAACATTTGCTGCAAGTAATGTTGAATATAAGAGATTTCTTTCTAAGGACAGATTTTGACTCCTTTAGCTTTGCATGTTGCATTTTTGACCTAGTTGCTTTTCTGAAGTCATTCTGACCACAAGCCAAGATATTACTCTGTTACATCATACTGTACCACAAAATGTGCCCGTCCTCTCTGTCACTGAGACTTGTGTTTTCCATTATCTTATCAGTTTATTTTCCTCTTAGACATTCTACACTTGCAGCTTTTAGTCTCATTGCATGCACCGTGGTTTGTGATACAGTGGAAAAGAGAATACATGTAAATGGTAGATCTATTCATAAGGAGCACTGGAGAAGTGAGGGCTTGCAGAGAAGGGCTTAAAGTGCACATTGTAGATTCTTGGTAGCTATGCGAAGTTGTTAGCCCTGCCCATGCTATGACCTCACAATCCTTTGAGGAGTTATCTATCCCTTCTGCTGTGAAAGTGACATTGGACTATGACTCTCTCCAAATCTGTCATCACGTGAGTTCAGATGCAGACTTGCATTTGTTTGAGAGTGTTTAGAGCAGTCTCGGATGCCCTGAGCTTTATTTTTATATTGTGGATCACTGTCCAAAGAACAGATGGGGTAGCAGGAAAGCCAAAGGCAAGTGAAGTAGCCTCAGCAGTAATCAGAGCTCCGTAGATATTTCTGCAGGTTTCCAAAGGTGTGTTTGGTTGCCCAGCAAGGAAGAATCAGGTTGTGAGAGTTGTCTCTTCAAGGCATACCAGTCAATATAGAGTGGAAGCTCAGCAAAAAGGTTGTGTGAAAAGAGAAGGTCACAAAACCCAGCCAGTCCTCTGGGAGCTGGCCACAGAAAAGCAGAAGTCATGTGCAAGAAATGAGAGGACACCTGTGAGGAGAAGCTAGAGAATTTCACAGAAAGCCCCCAGCACGGGAAATATGGTGATTAGTTTCCACAGACCTGCACGCATCTGAAGTGAGCTAAAAATTTCCTCACTCAGAGACTTTGGGGATCGCTGAGCATAGTTTGTTTAAAAGAAATGAGCTTCATCTGAGAGGTTTTGCAACTTGTGCTAATGAGAGTCTGTCTGTCAAACTTAAGTGGCATCAAGTGGCTCAGAACAAGGGCTCTTGGGCGTTAAATGGTTCCTACCAAATACCAAGCCCATTACCATGATTGGCTGTTATAGCCCTCTAAACGGCAAAAGTGATTAAATTGGTCGCTATGAAACACTAAAGATGCATAATTATGAAAAATAGGGCTTGAGTAAGAGGAGATTTCATCTCACTCACTGGCTTGTATCTCAAGGAGGAATCAATGCAGAAATGTTTTAAAAGCAGCCAAGGGTTGCCCCTTGTCTGGTTTTCTCCTGGCAGTCTGGAATCATGAATGTGTTTGGAAAGGAGCATGTTTCTTCAGTCTCTAGGCCAATATATGAGTTGGAGCCTGAGTATCGCAAGACCTCGTCTGCACATAAGTTTAAAATTCTCCCTTGCCAGGGGAGGCTTTGAGTCCCTGCTATCCCTCACACCCCTGGGCTCTGAGAGAGGTCGGCTCTTCTTGGTTGTGTGCCACAGGATCCATCATACCCATCCAGCAGCACGGAGCAATGAGCTGTGAACATGTGTCCTGTGCTGAGCCAAGCCCCAGCAGAGAATCATTTGGGCAGAAGAGGTTATGTGGGCAGGAGCAGCTCCAGCAACTCGGTGAGAGCTAAAGCATCAACACACTGGTGTTTATTTAGCAGACTGGGCAATCAGAATTAAGAATTGAGCATTTTTCAACAGGAAACTGCTGTGGGAGGCTTTGAGATGCAGCCAGTGCCAAGCAAACCTATCCATACCCAGCTGTCCCTAATTTGCTGAGGTGAGCTCCTAACCTTGGCATATCAGGTACTCCTGCCTTATCCAGGAGGCAGGGATTTGTGCTGCTGGATGCTGTGGGTATGAGGGCTGCTCCAAAAATCATGCCTCTTATTTTACTATGTTGCCCACACTATCAGAGCCAGATGTTGGAGGGATGGTAGCAGAGGTTGAACCTTCCCACCAGCATTCCCTTACATTTTGTTGCCATGTGACAGATGGCAGCAGAGGGGCAGTCTGACAGAATGGCATCTGAGATGGAAGTGCGGATGAAGCAAAGGTATGGAAATAAACTCCTTCATGTGGAAAAAATGGCACCCATTGACATTCACCAATGCTTGCTGAATGTTTATGGTGGCCAACCTTTGAATGTGAGCACAGTGAGTCGGTGGGTGGTGCGTTTCAGCGACAGCAGGCAGTGGGGCATCTCCACTGATGCAGATTGTTAGGAGCACAGCATGCAGGCTCTTGTTCTTGCTGGTGAAAATACACAGCTAATAATGATGGCTATGTTGAAAAGTGGTGTTTTGTAGCTGAGAATGTGCTCTATCAAATAGTTTTATGGTGCTCTTTGTATCTGTTGTAGTTTCCATGGAAATAAATAGGATGCATTACTTTCAGAGTGGCAAACGAACATTCTGTCCTGGGAAACTCTCTGTTAGCAGACAATGGTGTGTGCCTCATCGCTGCTGAACTTCACCTTTCTACTTCAGCCCCTTCCCTGTGGGCTGAGGGAACATCTCCTCCTCATGTGAGTGGCACCATTTTAGCATCTGTATGTTTGCTGCTGTGGAGGACAGCAGCCTCCTGTGAAAAGAGCCAGCAGCTGCTCCAGAGTTGTGCTCTCCATGCCACAGGGAGGGTTTCTAGGAGACAGCTTAACAAAGGTGGATGGCAGAGATGAACTGTCAGGGCTCCTGTCACTGGTGTTTGGTGATTGTGCAAAGCAACAGGAGCGCTGAGTATCTGTGGAACTCTATAGATGGGCAGGTGTTGAATATGAAGTGGCACAGCTACTACCTGTCTTTGAGCTTAGTGTGTCAGGGAGAAGGGTTGTGGAGTTCTGTCAGTGAAGAACAGGAGGCTTTTGCCTTTGTAACAGCTCCCTTTCCTATTTTTGGGCCGCCCTGAGGGTGAGACAGGTGCTTTGCACCCTTCCTGCTCTCCCACCCAGCCTCCCAACTGTGCCAGTGCCTCTCCCTGCTGCTTTAGAGTGCCCCTCAAGTAATTCTCATGCTAAAAGGCTGGAATAGCACCAAGAACAGAGCAGAATATGTGCACGGTTGTTCTCACAGCTTCATCAACCCAGACTTCCTGAAACTCAGATGTTCTGTGTTTGCACAGACTTTCAGCAGAAGCAGGTTATTTATTTATTTATGTTTTAGTATCTTTTTAGTTCTCTCCTTCTTTGATGCCATCCCAACCCTAGAAGAGCTCATTTTTACAACCTCCTCAGAAAGAGTAATAGCTGTGCTGAGCTATGCGTAGCCTCCAGGGGCTCTCCACTCTCCTTGGTTGCTGCATTTCTCTGTAGGTGAGCATTGCCTGAGTTGCTGAGCCCATGTCCTTGTTTTTCTGGTTGGAACCAAGTGGTCACTGGGGATAAGCTCATATTTACGTACTGTTACTCCTTCTCTGTTTGATATGTAATGTACTGGCAGATTCTACCTGAAATTCTGCTGACCATTCATCTCCCTCATCTACCCCTGTCTGCCTTCCATCTTCCTCGTATGACAGCTGATTTGGAGTACCTTGAAGGAACCTAATTTTTTTTTGTAAATCAAATGCCTTTAAAAAATGATCAGATGCTGCTTGGTATCAGAATATGTCATTTAAGGCATTAGTCACTTCTAAGAAAATACTCAGTGTGTATGCAATTTATGTTATTATTCCTATCCCAAAGGGCAAGTAATATCATCTTCAGGTGTATGTGAGAGTGTGTGAGCAATCCTGTTGGCTGGTTTGCTGTGTAAAGTTGCCTTTCCTAGTACTTCTGTCGCTGCTGTAATCAAAATAAAATGTGTCCTGTCCTAAATGGAAAGCCAACTATCTCCACTTTTTGAAGAGACTGTACTCTTCACAAAGATAAAGTTGGAACACACCCCTTGGCTCCTGCTCACATTTAATCCTCCTCCAAGTCCAGTCTACTTACCCAACTTGATCTGTCTGAAGAATTGCTTGCGTTACTTTAATTGGAGTTAGAAATATCGTGAAGGGTTTTAGACCGTTCTTGAGTTTTGAACAGAGGACAGCTTGTGAAAATGGATTGATTTCATTCCTTAGATGCCTTTCTAACTTCTTTTCGTAACTTGTTGTAATTTCCACATAGTTGTTAGCTTAAATCCCCAGCTGTACAGGAAAAGATTACTCTTTGCAAGGGTGAATGTTTGCCACAAATTCTGATTCCGGGAATGCAGACATATTTCATTATTGCAGCTTGCTTCCAGGAAACAATGTGACCACAATGAAGTTCCTTGCCTACACACTGGCTTGTAATATTCGAAAATGCCTACATTTTAGATTCTTCCAGAATAATGAATGCATCTGAGATTTCCCATATTATTAGCCTAGCTTATGCTAAAAAAATAATAGGGTTGTGATTGCCATTCTCTTTGGATTTGACATTACAAGTGTGTGTATCAGGAACTAGATCACTCGAGAATTAAGCTTGCTCACTTCCCTGCAGAAATAATTTAGTCCAGATGCCTCAAAAAGCTTAATTTGTGTTCAGGGAACAGCTTCTCAGGATGGAATGGATTACAGACACTAGAGAATAGAATGAATAAAAAACTGAGCCTGCGTGTTGCATATGGAACCTTTTCCATCTTCTCATTTGGTCTATAAGCCCCAACTGCATTTTAATCAGTTGCTTTTGACAAGTATGATTTTGATGACAAACAACACAGTGGGTGGACACCTTATTTATTTATAAAATTGTTCTCATAGGTTTCAGAAGGGCTTCAGAAGTGTCCTCAAACACTACAGCCTTCATGATCAGGACGTCAATGTCCAAAAATTGTACCTAAACGTGGAAGTTGCATATTTCTAGCCTAAAAATTTTTATACTAATGGCAAATACTGTGTTGTGACTGTGATCTTACTTTTTTGCCTTTGTCACATCACTTTGTTTTGCCTATATGTTGCCTCTCCCTTTGTTAGTTTTTTTTTTTTTAATCTAGTGTTTATACTCTGTCAATAAATCTAGGAGGGAATGCTGCAAATTCCACGTTTTCAACTTCTCAAACCCTAACTTGGAAACTCAAATTTAAAATTTAAACAGAATCCACTTGCCTTCACATTGCTGTGGCAAACTGAGTGCATTGCTTTTAAGATGCTGGAAATAGGTTCCCAAGAAGAAACTGCATTCTGGAGTTGTCCGGAATAGATTTTCTGAAAGTGACTTTAAATACAAAAGTACTGTCAAAGAACTACCTTTAGCAAAAGCTACTCATTTAGCTGGCTAGCCAGCAAACCCAAGGACCAGACCATGTATTAGATGTCCTTTACTAGACATCAGTCTCATAGAGGTAGGGACATTGCCTGTAAACTTGTACCAAAGCAATCTGTTATCCAGCTGTCCTTTATCTCACCATTTGCCAAGTTGGCTCTTTCGTCTCCAGAATTCCCCAGGTCAGGAAAAGAAAATGGAGTGAGGTACACTTGTCAATAGCTCTTCCATCAAAGCCTGCCTAATTTATATGCAGGCAATAAGTGAATTATGCCTGTAGGGAAAGGCAGCAGAGACAGGGCTGTTTGAGCAATTTTAAGTGATCCTTTCCTGTTTGCATTTTTCAGTGTTTTGAAGGCCATTTGTAAAGGTAACTTTACAGACTTGTGAAAGCATAAGGTAGGTAGCAGGGTTTCACACAGCCTCCTGTACATACCTTGAAAGAGAGTGCAGCTTGCACTGAGGTGTTGTGTAAGAAAATTGGAACATTTGCTGTCTCAGCATGCTCTTATCTAGAGGGTGTATGGCAGTCTCCAAAGAGTTTGCCCTGTAGGTGCAGTGCTCAGGAGTGTTGTTGGAGCTCTATCTCATGGCAAGAGCTGGAGCTGAGGGAGTGGGAGTGTTGAAGAGAAGTAGCTGGCAGGGAGCTTGGAGCAAATGCCCATAGGCATCAAGAGGGCTGTGATAAGCAGGAACCCTGTGTGTGAGCATTTCACAGTCAACATCCTGGAGAGCAGTGTGACTGAGCCTGCCCAGGCTTCTCCTCCTGTAGCTCATTTTATCAGCACTGGTGCAGGATGCTGAGCAGATCAGGTCTCCAGACTCAGCCTCCTGGCTGCCAGATACCTCCTGCACTTTGTCCTTCTCCATTTGCCCAAGCATCCCTCTTACAGCAGGAAGAGCAAGACTCTCCTCTTGCTATGAACCCAAAGCATTTCCATTGATTTTTGGAGGTTGTCGCTGGCCACATCCCCACTATACCACAATGCAATTACCAAAGACAGTCTTCCCCTCTTCCCACCTCATATTGTAGTGGGAATCAACTCTTCTCGTGGCATCAACCTCAAAAACCAATATTCATAGCCTTTTTGCTCCTTCTCCCTGCCTCAGTGCTGGCAGCTGCTGTTCCACCGCCTTCCCGCGTTTGAGATACCTGCCACAGTAGTGAGATCCTCCTGCAAGCTCATTAATTGAAAGGAATTTCTGTCTGGCCTGAAGATGTCAGGAGGCTGACGGAGACGTGTTTCTGTAAAATGAGGCTTGATCTACAGTGCAACAGTCTGGATCACCGAGACTCCTTGACGCTCACTGCCTGCAGCCAGCTTTTCCATGGGGACATTAATTAAAGCACAGTGTTTGGGGTGTGGTTGCCAGAGCCCCCCAGCTCTGCTGCTGGTACGTCCTCTGCAGCAGCACCCTGCAAGGGGCTGTTGCTTTCTTCCCCTTGCCTGTTGTGCCACTTCCATTTCTCATTCCCATCAATTTGAAACAGAGCCCTGCTGACCCTGCTGACCGCCACTCATACATTTCCCGGCGTGGTTAATAATAATGGCCTCTGTGGGAAATGATGGGCTGAGACAGAGAAGGGATGTAATGATGCTATGGCTGGGGAAGGCAGAAAGAGGAAAGCGAAGTGACAAGAAGCTAAGCAGCAAGAGAGGGGTGTGATGATAAAAACAAACAAACCTGCAGACGTCTGAAACCCACAGCAGAGGTATCCCTGAAATAAATGGAGAGAGACAAGCTTGAGCCCCTAAGGGAGAGGAAAGGGGAAAAGAGAGAGAGAGGGGAAAGTGAGCAGAGAATTATCCAATAATTGAAATGGCATCGGGGAAGAAAAGAACTGAAAAGCACAGAGGGAAATACAGGCTTGGAATTGGCAGATGGAAAAGAAAAAGGATGAAAGGCAGAGGGAGCGAGCATGGACGTAGGAAGATGCAGACAGTGAAAGAAAAAGACAGAGGGAATAGTATATGTAGAGCTAACCATAGGGAATGCAGGCAGAACTGGAGGTGGAGAAGCATGGAGGGAAAGATCAAGTAATGGCAGAGGAGGAAAAGCAGAGGTGAACTGAGCCAGGGAAGAGAAAGGAGAGAAAGCAAGGTATTTGGGGTTAGAAGGAGGGAGAAAAGAACAAGAAAGTGGGACTTAGAGAGCTGAAGAAGAGCTAGTTGAAGAGTCCCAGGTCTGTGCTATTGAAATTCACCAGAGAATTATGAAAGGCAGGATCTGGAAACACAGAGTGCCTGATGGCTCCTTCTTCTCTGAGGCTTCACCTGTCCCTGTCAGGTTCTTGGGATCTGAAGGTAAAATCCAGGGAAGCACTTTTTCCTTTTTGCGTAAACAGAGTTTATTGTGAGGGGAGATTTTTCGACCCTGTGCTGCAGCCCTGGCAACTGTAGCACATAGCAGGCAGGTTTGCTGTACACATTCTTTCAATAGCAGGCATCTCTTGGCTCAGCAGATCCACCACTTGGTTGCTCCTTGCTTGCTGGGTGCTGCACGAGAACGATGTCTCTTTCTGTTGGTAAAATAGATCAATGCTGGCATCGTGCACTGTCAGAGATTTTTCTATACGTGCAAACGGCTGCTGTTGCCCTTGGCACTCCTCAATAAGCAATTATGTGACTATCTGCATTTTCTGGCTCACTGTTTTTTACCCCCACACAGATCAAATTAGAGAAGATGGTTGAATTTACTCTTGGTAATTCCTGTCTTTTGGCTGTAGCTTCATCAGTGGCACTTGTTGGAGGAGAACTATGTTTGCTGTGCTATGGGAAAGTTGGCCAATGTGTAGTACTGGCCCATGGCTGCCCAGAGAAAGTTAAGTGGGCAAAGGTTTTGCAGGGTTCATCATTATCCTTAGCTGCTCACATGCTCAACAGTTGAAAGCCATTTTGCAAGTGGTCCTGCACTGACACCTTAGCACTCGTGTCCTGGGCTCTGTGCTCGGTTCTTTCCTTGCCATCCTGTGTAATAGTGTATAAGCCAAAGATCTTTCTTTGCCTCTGTGTTGTTTTTTTTTTTTCCCCAGTATGTCTTCATGACAGTCTCCATGTGAATTTTAGCTTTGATGTACATCTAAGGCATTTCCGGTCTTTTTGATGGGATGAGGCAGGCATGCACTTACGTTAAGCAGAAATATTTTTTTAGGATTTGGTGACAGGTGTAAACGCACGTACACGTCTGGAGCTTTGCTTACTTCAGACATTCTGCAACATTTTTAAAAATTGAGTCATTGGGGCTTCTTCTAGGTAAGGCATGAGAGTAAGTCTGAAAACAACTGTACAAACAGCACAACCACAACAATATTTATTGTAAAGATCTGCATCAATATTCATGGAACTGTTTTTTACTGCCACCCTTTTCCTCAGCTTTTTTCCAGCTCCTTAGAAATCACACCCCTCCTATCTTCTGCCATTTCAGTTTCCACCTGTTTCATGTCAAGTGTTGAAATCAGCTCTTGCTCTATTTTTTCTGTTAAAGATGAAAGTTGTTAGTATCAAATACAAGCCGTCATGGCATGTGGAAAGAGAGGGACGTAGGTGAGCCTCATGGCTGGCATTCTGATGCAGAGATTTGGTTTTCAATTAGATAATGCTCTCTGAAAACAGGGCTGCTGGAGCACATGGGACAATATTGACTAAAGCGCAAAGCAATTCAGTGGGTGACCTTCATGCTCCCAAGGATGTAGCCAGTCAGGATTCATGGAGTGTAAATGCCACCCAATCAGTATTCATTTCATGTGACTCGTAACCAACCAGCACCAGGGAAGGGATGAAAAGCAGCATTCAGGTATGTAATATGATTATCAGATAATATATCAGACTGCGATTCCACAAAGCCAAAGGGTCAACAAGACTGGAAAATGTATTTCACAGCTTCTGAGAAGATGAATTTTTTGAAGATTAGTGTGTTCTCAATATAAAATGAATAAATAAATGAATAAAATAAATTGCTGCCATATAATATGGCTCCCACTTGTCCCTACCTGACAGCTCCTGGAGACTGTGTCTATGGGAACTGTCCACATACTGTATGTGTGGACATCCTTGTTCACATTTGGTCTGGGTTGTGTTTGTATATATGGGATGAAAGGAGTGTTCTGGCCCCTTCACCACTCATCTGTCAGCCACTCCTGGTTCCTCTAACTGAACATGCTTAGAGAAGGTTTTCTGCTAAGCATCTGTGTGCTCTTTCCTTACCAACCTACCAAAGATTTGAGTGAAATCACCTTTGCCACACAAAGTAGCAGACATTTGCTCAAGAGTCAGCATTTTCTTGTTCTTTGACAGGATGACTTGACTCCCTTGTGACTGGGAGGATGAGCATGGAGATTGTTGCTATGACTGACTGAAGCTGTGGTGTTAAAAGTTTTAGCAAAGTACACTCAACTGTTGGCTCCAGAGAGACTACAGCTGTGATAATGCTATAAATCATTACACTCATAAAACAGGCTCCAAGGCATTTTTGCTGCTGCTTCTGATCTCCAGAATGAGGAATGGTCTATGATGCTCTGTCTCTGTGATGCTCTGTGATGTCTCTGTCTCAAAGATCATCTCCGAGTGATCTCAACAGCAGCATTGTTTGGGCTCAAAACCTCTCTCATGTCTAACCCCCAACTTCAAAAAGGAGAAGACAGTAGACATAGACTGTGGGTTTTCTGGCTTGTAACTGAATATGGCTGCCCAAAAATCTGGGAGCTGTACCTGCAAGGCACCAATGATAGCTATGCTGTAGTGAGCAGGAGCAGCTTTTGAGACAGCCACTGTCTTTTCTCATGGCTCAAAGAGTGAGTAACAAGAAGTAATAAATCTCAGAGAAAAGAAATGACCTCTGAATCTTCTCAGTAGAAAAGCTGGCTCTCTTGAACTGAAAAAAAAAAAAAATGTAGCTTAGCTTTGGAAATAAGTATTCCTTGCATTAAGGGAAAAAGGGAAGTGTGATTTTATTGTAACTAAATTTCAAGACCTTGAGGGACCATCTAGTTTGATTTCAAGTGCTGCACAGTCCAGAGAATCTGGCAAAGCAACTCCTGTGCCATATCCGTAACATCTGTTGGAATGACACAGCAGTTTCCACAAGGGCGGAGGTGACTCCACTGCAGCTTTTACATGTTCCTTTGGAGCACTGCTGCCCAGCTCAAGAGGTTCCATGAAACCTGGAGCCCCAAGAACATGGCCTTCTCTTTTCCTGTACCAGGTTTCCTTCTCACGTACAGCTTCCTGCAGCTTGTGGGGAGCGTGAAGAGTCAGAGGGATGAAAACTAATGAGGTAAAATATAATCATAACTCTCCTTCAAACTTGCAAGCTGCTCAGATCAGCTTCTGGGGACGAGCAGTCATTTGTCTTTCTTTCACACTGGTTCGATCTGGCTCACCTTGCCTCCACTGAAATACTCATGATTGGAGTGTCTTAGGTGAGAGAAGCGTAATAACTTTGCTACACTTAGGACACCATTGTCAAATTGAAGGACTGGGGAGGAGCCACTTCATCCAAGGAAAGGATTTGTATTCGGTGCCTGCTAAAGTGCAGGCAGCGTCTTCTCGATGGTCTCGGAGGGGAGCAAAGCACCCTCTTGCATTTTGTCTGCTCAAAAAAATGCTTTGAATTCAGGAATATGGGGTAAGGAAGGAGGAAATCAGCACGCACAACTTTCTGTCCCAGTGCAAGCATCCTGACATGGAAGTTTCTAGTTTTCACTGTTTCTAGTGTAATGCTGGAGAGAGGATAAAGCACTGCAAAATAAGTGAGAACAGGAGATCTTAGCCCTCAGGAATGTCCTGTAGCAAACAGAAAACTTCTTGTAATGCGTGCAAGTTACAGAGGATGTTTGTGTGTACACTAAATGGAGCCAAAAAGAGAGACCTCCAAGGAGCTACAACATCTGTTTGTGCTTTAGGCTGTTTCACTGCATTGCAGTGGGCACATCTTTTGAGGTTCTGACTCTGTATCTTGATGTATGTTAACCTGGTGCAGCTGGATCTGCTACAAGCAGTAAAATAGAAATTGGGAAAGAAAACGTAGCTGGGTGTATGCTATGTCCTGAAAAGCCAGTGATCAGCTAGTACATGGGAAAATGTATCAAACACAGTGAATCTGGAGCTCTGTCAGGAAGAGGACAAAGGAAGACTTTGTATAAATGGAAATCATAGAATGGCTTGGGTTGGAAGGGACCTCAAAGATCATCTAGTTATAACTCCTGCTGCAGGCAGGAAAATATAGAGAAATGTGATATGCAAGATCTTCTGAAGAGAACTTCTTGCCTTTGTGTGCAGCTAGATTTAGTTGCTCTTACTTCCTTAAAGAAATGGAGTAACTGACAGGTTTTGTTGCTGGCATGTCAAAAGTGGGAGTAGATTGCCATTCTCAGCTTTATCTGAACTGCTCAAATGTTTGCCCTCTGTGAGCTACATATGTGCTTTTGTTGCGAGATGGTGGAGGGCAGTGTGCATCCTCAAACAGACTGAAAGGTCTGAGGGACTGCCTGATTTCACAGTGGTGTGTAAAATATAGTAAATCTGTCAAGTATACCAACTTCTGAAAATTTCTGCAGGTTTCCTGCCCTGAACCTCAGGATCACCACTAGAAGCCAGAGCGTATTACTAGACATCATCTCACTGGCTAGAAATTGCCACTGTTGGGGGTTACTAGTGATAGCTTGTGATAGCTTACCCATTTATCTGTCATCCGTGGGTCTCAGGGTGTTTTACAATACTGTGTGCTGCCTGACCTAAGAGCCAAGGAGTCATTATTTCTGATCCAGTTTCCAAGTCTACCCAAAATAGAAGTTCTTTCCCTGGTTGGCATTCAAGCAGATGATTCTGGATAAGCCAACTTGTACGCTGGCACATTTAAATCATAAGCTGTTTTCACCGAAGCATGTTCAAATCTCATGTCTTAGTTCATAATATTTTTAACTTTATGGAAATGTAGGTTAGTTGATAGACTTAACTCTGTTATCTGATTTGTAACCTATAAGGGGTATTGGCAAATCTGAGAATTAATTTATTTTGAAGACTCCAAGGTTATTAAAATTTGGGATTTAAGCTTGACACATGTTAGACAAATGATCTTGAAAGTTAGAAGTAGGGAGAGGGTGATCAAAGAGAGATGCATGTTTTCATACCAACAATGCAGAGTTGAATGTTTATATTCCCTGTCTCCCAGACCTTCCTCTGACTTTGAAGGAGATGTCTGATTGCTAAGAAATATGATAAATTATTTGTGAACCACAGATAATCTAACTATACTATTTACATAAAATGGGGAAATAGCTGAATTGTATGCCCTGATTTAGAGTAACATTTGTAGAACTCAGATTTAAAATGTATGCCCTACAAATAGAGTTTTCTATAGCTGTACAGTGATGGAGAATGCTCAACAGCTTGGCTAGGAGAAGCCTGCCAAAATTTCCAACTGAGGATAGCTACAGGTATGCCAGTAAGAACATGCTGAACAGACCTAAGAGCCCAGAAACATTCTGTATGTTCCCGTCCCAAAAGATACAGAAGAAATTTTTGATTTAAAACTATTCTGAGTGTTGGCAGAGTTACCATCTGAGAATTAGATGAGTGAGTAATCAATCAGAGACTTGCTGTGGCATCAAAAGCTTTTGGAAAGATAGGAATTAGAAACTCTTTGGGTTTTTGAAGAAGAGCGCTTATTTTATGTGGTCAACCTCCCTTGAAGTACTAACAATAACTTTCTTAGGCTGTGAGTGAGTTATAAACTGTGACAAGTGCCTGTACCTGGAACTTGAAACACCAATGTTTTGTTTGGCAGGCCTCTGAAGCCTGCAGAGCCTGAGCAAATGGAGAGAAAACTCTGGGGTTTTAAAACCTAATACAGAATTTTGTATTCTAATAGGTCTTTTCTCACCACCTGCACTTCTAGCACTGCCTCCCCAGGAAAGTGATCAGTGTTTATTCATTGATTGATTAGATAATGAATGAAAGTGATGAATTGGAAAAGAGAGGGTAGAGGCTTTGGAAAAGGAAATGCTTTTGACAGGTGTCAAGAGAAACACAGAAAAAACTTCAGTCCAGAATTAATGGATTAGATGCCAAGGGAACCAAGAAAGTAATGCTCACCTATCTTTGAAAAAGAAGCAAAATCCCAAGAGGGAGTTGCAGCAGGCTGCCAGCAAGCTGGAAACAGAAACAATGCACGATGACAGATAAGTGGTGCTTGTGTTTATTTTAGGTTAAGAGAAACAGTAGAGGTGATTTTTTATTTTTTTTAAAGAGGATTAATTCTTTTTTCTTGGAAGCTATTTCTGTTTTGCAAAATTAAAAATGCAGTGGATTCTTTGATTTTATAATACCTTAAAATGGAGCATTGAAGAAGTTATTTTCCTATTCATCTTTTTTATTTCTCAACATTGTATTTAATATTATGGTAATGCCATACATATTTTGAGAGTGTATGTATATTTACACTTTCCACTTTGTAGTTTTTGGGATCATCTCCATTTTTGAGTTAGCATATAACTGCTCATTTGTTATACAACTTCAGAAGTTGAGAAAGCTAAAAGGCTAGAAAGGAGGAATTTTAAGAAAAGCAAAGGTGAAAAGATAGATATATGTATCCATTCAGCATCGAGTGGGGAAATGTACAGGGAGCAAAACAGAAATATGAAAATGAGATGTTTCCATTTTTGTCAGATGAGAATTTTTTTTTAAATACATTTGAAATTGAAGCTAAGTTTCCTACTGAAGTAGTTTTATGTGAGAAAAAAATATCATTTGAATAATACATTGAATAATACATCTGCTGTAGAAAACGTTTATTTCAGGAGGAGTACCCCTCAGCTGGAATATTTTGACTGGCTGTAGGAAGGACAAGAAGGGCAATAGAGCTCTGTGTGTGGCCTTCCTATCAGAGAAGTTGCAGTAATTCTGGGTGTGGAATAGCTTTAAAAATGTTAAGGGACAGAAATAGACATTATGGTTTACTTCTGTATGTTACTTCTTTAGAATACATATCTAAACCCTTCCAGTGTGCATTCAGCTGTGACACTTGCCTTATGCAAAGGTACATGGTATTGAATTGGGTAACAAAGCTTATTTTATCTGTGTAAATGTTGAAAATAAAGAGAAAGTGGAGTGTGGAAAAGGAGTACATTAATATAGACATATCCTTCCTGCCTAAGGAAACCCATACCTTAGCAGTGAGCGGGCTTTATTGTTAGCCAGCAAAGCATATCTGGAGAATGACTGCAGAAATGGTGAAACAAATCATTTTAACATAGCACAGTGGGGCTTGGAGTAGGAAGCTGACAGATCTGAGGTCTACTTTTGCATCTGGCGTGGGATGAGTGACCTCTTGTGAACTGGGGCCCTTCTTTGTGCCTCAGTTTCCTCAATCGATGATATTAGTTCATCTTTAGGGCACTTTAGACTGCATGTCTTGAAAATGTTTGTGTCGGAGCTCAGTGTTATTTATCCTAAATGACAGCACCTTGTGTTCTCTGTGTGCTTTCCTCTATTACAAGCCCTTTCTTCACTTGTAGTTTTCCTTATTTATGTCTTTGCCTTCCCATTACCTTTGCGTTAAAGCTCGCATCTGCATTGATTTTACATCACTGCACCGTACTGCAGTCATTACAAGTTTACATTTCAGAGAGATCCTTTTGAATCTTTAACCCATTGCTCCAAAGAGACCGCAGTGGATAACCTCAAGTAGACTTTTTATAATGGGGGGGGTGAACCGACCACTTACTGTCAGGGGAAAGGGCCAAGCAAGCTCGAAATAACTACGTTCCTAAAGCATCCAAGTCTCTCTTCTCCAGAGCATATGAAGATTTTCAAAGCAAGACACTGAGAGTATTATGATAAATGACTTGGGAAAGCACAGTCGTAGAGTGGGAAAGTTAAACAGCATTGCATGTCATGAGACTTCCACTCATTTGGTGGTATGAATCATTTGGAAACATGAACTCCCTCACTCCATTCCTTTGGCCATGTCATTAAATCACCGTACTTGCAGCAGGCTGTTTTGTGGGTGTTCTGGCAGTGGCATTTGCTAATGACAGCAGAAGGAGCCGGGCCTGACAGCTCTGGAGAACGCCGGATGTGATTTGCTCATTCCTCTCTTGAACCTGGATGCCACAACACACCATCAAGTCTTGGTAGCTGGCTGGATATGGTTCTTCATCTTTCTGCCTCCATTCCTCACCTGCATGGCATTTTAAAAGCACCTTCCTACTTTAGTCTGAAGGAAAGATTCTCATAGTTAGCGTCCCCGCACAACAGGAGGAGAGCTACACAGGCATATGTAAAATAGGTCATTAAGACACAGGAAATATTTATCTACGTGCCCAGTGAGGAATCTGCATGATGCTCTGAGATGTTTCAAAGTGTGAAACTGCTGTTGCACGTTGGTTAGGAGGGGTAGCTGGAACCAAATACAGGATTCTTCTCAGCTCTGCACTCAGGTTGGTGTAACTCACTTGGAACCCTTCACTCAGCTGGCAGGAGCTTTGGAGAGAAGGCCTTAAATCTGTGTCATAACACTAGCCTAACAAAGGGAAGAATAAAATGTTAGTTTCTGCCTTTGGGCGCAGCAGAGGAAGGTGTTATCCCAAGGAACAGCTGAGACACATGAGCAGTCTGCTGGGAGGAAAAGAAAGCCTAAGTGACCTGTCAGTCAGAGACTTGACGTTGACTAGAAAGCTCTGCAAATGGTCTCATTGCTTGAACAAAGCAGACCCGAGTCTCTTCACTGTAAATGCAGGTACTAATAAGTGTTTCTGTGTTTAAGTTGCTGTACAACTTCAGTTGCTTGTCACAGTATTTAAAGCTCAGATTTACAACGATACTGGTAATTGCTCAGAGATGGCAGGCTGTAGGAAGCAGAGGAGCAGGTATCTTTTCATTTTTGAATTAGTTACGGGACTCGCTCTCCAGGAATCCTGATGCTGGAATTGCAATATCCTGATGGGGGCATAACTATGTACTGAATCAAACTGGGCTCCTAATAGCTTTGCCTAGCAGCTGAATGCAAAGAGTTTGAGTTATTCTTCACTGAATAAACGGTGAGACTGGAGAATAAAAGATCCTGTGATTAATTTACTGAAGAACAGAAGAGATTCATTTTTTGTGTGCTTAGTCTCGCTATTCAAGGGAACTTGCTCATGCTCTTGTTCTGCTTGAGAATGTGCTGCTTTAGTGAGCCGGAGACCTGGAAGTTTAATCAGAGCTTAATCTGTGAAACAGCAATTTTGAGGTCACCAAAGGACAGATGAGATGGCAAGACTGAGTGTATATGGTTTGGATGAAATACAGTGATAAAGGACAATTCCTTTCAAGAAGACATTCCTGTGTTAAGTATTCCCTTGGGGTTTTCTCCTCTAAGCCTGGTCCACATTAAAACTTTCATTTCTGATGGTGCACACTGTCAGATTATTTACAGTAGAAGTGCATGGCCAGTCTCAGGTATGGTCAGAATGGTAGCGTGTGAATAATACGGACATAAGTTGTACTTCACACAGTAAGATATTTCTGTCCTGGGATGTGCAGGGAGCTGTTTGATTGTTTTAACTTCTGTTTGATTTTTCATCAAAATCAACACGACTTGATCCACTGGGAGTTAAGAATTAAGAAATTAGTGGAGGAATCCACCTTGCAGGCAAGATACTACTAGCCTGGAGTAGCATTTGTGTGTAGCAGGATCTCCTGTGGTGGAAATTTTCCCTTCGGATTTTTACACCCATGTGGGTTCTTGCCAGGAGCTGGCTGATTGCTCACAGAGAGACCGGGTCACTGGTTGGGGGGGAAGTGTCCAGGTTCAGTACATCCCCATGGTTCTGCACAGAGAGCCCAGAGAAACCAGAGTTATTAGAAACAGGCAGTACGGACTGTTTGTGTGAATAAATCTTTGGCATCACAATTTGCAGATTAAAAACTGGCTATTGAGGACCAATGAAAAGGGGCAAATGGAAGATTCCGTAGTTTTCATTCTAGGTGGAAAACCAGTTTTGCACAGAGAGCCTACCCCAAAGATCTACAGAGCCAGGCTTCCCCGGAAAGAGAAAGCCCTGGTTTCCATTGTGCCTGCCTGCTGCCCTGGGAAAACTAAATAGAGCTGTGTGATGAGGATAAAACAGCAAGGTAATGCCGACGGCAGAGTGCTGCTGCCATTGAATATTTTTCAGTGCCCTCAGGCAAAACTGTTTCTAGTTGGGACAGGGGAGTGTTGATGTGCTAATTCAAAGGAAACGTTTGGCTCTAATTGCAGTGAAGGGAGAAGAGGGTGGAGGGGTTTAACAATAGATGAACAGTAAGAAGACGTGGCATAGCGACAGAGAGATAGATAAGGACTAAGATTTAAAGAAAATGGCTCCAGCCTATTCTACCAGGCTGGTTCTAATGAGCTCCGTTCTGCTAGCCCTTGTGCTCATTTTCAGGGAGCACTTCTGAGGCTATGCGGCTATTGTTTGTCCCCGGTAAAATACAGCTTTCAAGGGAGCCAGTCTTGTTATTCCTGAACTCAGCATTGCATCTGAGTCAAGGTTGTTTTTTTCTCTTCCTCAGTTTCAGTCGGTTAATGTATTTAATCCCTACCTTGGATACGGTGAGCGGATGTGGGCATAAGTACTGACTTGGAACTTGGACACAGCTGGTGGTTTCAAGGACAAATTTTCTAGGAGATTTGAAAGCTTGGGGGCTAGTTTCTCGTACAATGATTGCTCCTTTTTACATGCCTAGATGCTTCTTGATTTCAGATTCAATGGGGGAAGGAAGTGGCTGACTAGAAGGAAACAGACCAACCCCAAGCTATTTCTTCATCATCTCAAGCAAGAAATCTCCTTAGAGGGCTCATTCAACTGAGATTTCCAGTGTGGTTTCACAAAGTGAGGCCCCTCAGTGTTTTGTGGGAAACATGATATAGGGTAGATAGGGAGATAAATGGTTTGTCTGAACATGTGACCCTGGGAAGTTACACCTGTTCCTTGTGTGCTGCTTACTCCATCTGCAAAACACCAATCAGGATACTTACTGAAGATAAGAATAAGGGCTGAACTGGTGTCCAAAGATAGTTGAGGATGTCTGAAACAACTAATTGTTTCTCTCTGTGGCCTTTTAAAATTCCCTGTCCTCAGTACTCACGGTATGTAAGGTTTTGCTCACGTTAAGGTTGCTATGCAATTGCTCACGTATCTAAATGTGATAGGAAGCCAGCAACTCAAGTATGAACAAATACAGTCTATTCGTAATCACCCTCATTAACATGGTTCCCGTTCTTGCTCCAGGGAGGCTAAATGCTTCCACGTGACCCAGGTCACCACTGGCAAACCTCACATTGCTGGAGCAAAGAGCATTGGTGTAATCCAGTACAGTGACATTTGTTAACATTAACTGTTCATTAACAATTTCTGAGCAGCAGACATGTTCATAAAGCTCACAGCCTGCTCACAGATAATTCATGAGCATAATAAAAGGATTCATTATTCATATAAGTTCTTTACTGTGGAAATTAAACTGGCTCTAATACCTCACGTGCATTGGTGCATGTTGGGAAGGTTTATTTGTTGCATTTGTCTTGTGCTTCAAATTCATGGAATTAAAGTTACTATGGAGAGATAAAGCAGAGTGGACTGAGTCATTAAGGTCTGTCGAATGCAAAGCTGTGCCACCTCCAGTGCACAGGTGTAGTAAAGGCAATGCTAGTATTAGGTATACTACCTAATGTATATTCTGTAAAAGTAGCACAGCTGTACAGGTCCAGGAATATGCTCTCACAGTATATACACAAATATCTGCCCAACATTAACTTTGTAAATATCATGTCCAAAAAGCACCACCCTCTCTCTTTCATCTCTTTTTTTAATTTTTTTTTTTTAATTATTATTATTTTTTTAACTGTCTCTCTGCTGAGGATTGCAGTTCTCTATAGGTAGAATAGGGCAGCATCAAACTTCTCTTATCTGCTTTAATGTGAAATCAGCTGAGTTTGCTGAGGTTGCTGTTGACTTTTTGCCTTAAGTGGCGTAGGAGATGCTAGGAGCAATAATCTTCAGCAGAGAGATAAGAGCAAGCATGGAGAAGGGATAGTGCCTTCAGAGATTAGGCTTGAAATAAGAGATACCTGACCACGGCTTCCTACTCCTAATAAGGCTATTACTATCTGGATAACAAAATTATTTGTAGACTGAACATTAATACTCCTGATATAATGGTTTGAATGCAAGCCGAACTACACAAATGATACAGAAATCAATGAGTATATCTATTCAGTCTGACACTAGCATAAGCTGTCTGTTATTGCAGATTTGAAAGAGTCGTATTATACATCCTAAACAGAAAGCTACACACACTGAAAGGCCTGAGAACAAATGGGTACTTGAACTGTGAACAAAACGGACTGTTGCATGTAAATGAATGTGTGAGCTGGGAGATATTCCCCTGACAGGCATCCACATGCATGCCAAGTCAAACGCACCAGCAAGGCATTGTTGCTGGTAAGAGTGCTGTAATAATTTTCCTGACTACAGGACCTTGAAGATCCCATGGCTAGTGAAAGATGTGTAAAAATGTAAGGGGAGGGGGGCAGTCTGTTATATTTATTTTTGCTTTGTGCGCTTTGGCAGTGGTGAAATTGCCTCTTAACCTTTTCTTCTTATTCATCCAATGCATTTGAAGTGATAAAACTCCTTTTGCAAGCAGGGAGGTGAAGCTGCCACCAGGGAGGAGATGAAATGTCTGTACTTCTTACAAACATGTATTTGTGTACTGGGGCCTCCCTGATATTTTTTCTCATTTTAATATTTTTTCCCCTCCTTTCAATCTGCAGAAAAAGAGCAGAAAGAGAGCAGAAGCACCAGTGTGAATAGTGTTAACAGCCCTCTTTTAGTGCTTGAGTGGGCAGAGTTAGAGGGAAGTCAGCAAGTGAAGCCAAAGAAAGACCTAGGTGAGGCCAGGGCAGTCTCTGAGGCTCCTGGCCAGCACACTATCCTGTTACCCCCAAATGTGTTACTGGAGAAGCTGAGCAAAGTGCCAAGAAACTCCTGTTATTATGCCAAAACCAGGAACCAGGAACTAGCTGCAGAAAAGAGCAGATTCTGTGTAAGTACCTTAAGTCCTATTACTACATCCACAGTAAATCACCACTGGACCACCAAACTGCTTATGCAGTAGCCGAGCCGTACTTTCTCATTTGAGACCACCACAACAAATCGTACTCCTGAGAAAAGGCCTTGCATGAATGTTTATGGAGTGTCCTTCCCTGCTGGGTGGTGAAAGGACCTACTTCAGCTGCATCCTCCAGCATAAAACAGTCCTGTTGCCTCCCCTCCCTTTTGATTAGGGGGCAGAGAGCTAAACTGTGCTCTTGCCCCATCTATAGAAGATGTGAGGTAAAAGAGCTGCCTGAGCTGAAGGCCTTGGACTGTGTCAGCTGTCAGCCTGCTCCTTTATAAAATACCACACCATTCCCATGACTCCCTTCCAGAGCAGGTGCTTAGAGAAAGGTGAGCAATGGGCTAAGGAGAGTAGCGCTTAAACTCCTCCACAGTCTATGCCCTGCATGATCAGGTTTGGGATATGGGCATGGAAGTTGTATGATCTTGTTGGATGACCTATTCCTAGGCACAGACAGAAGTCAAGGCATCACGGTGATGCTTTTTGATATCTTAGTATCATTTGATATTGTTGATTGAAGAACTCATTGAGCAACATCAAGTAGGTGAGGGTGGCTCTATTCATGTTTGCTGGACAGATTGTAGGGTCAGTATTGTCCCTGCTCTTTTGCCCTCTTCTCACACACAAGAGATGAGAGACTTTGCTGCTTTGCCAATAACCTACTGGTATGGCTCAATTCTCATGCTTAGAGGATGATAGAGCATTGGAACAAGCTGCCCAGAGAGGTTGTGGAATGTCTTTTTCTGGAGGTATTCAGAACCCATCTGGATGCTTTCCTGTGCAACCTGCCATAGGGAACCTGCTTTAGCAGGAGGTTGGACTATATGACCTCCAGAGGTCCCTTCCAACCTCTAGGATTCTGATTCAGGAGGAGCTGACTCTGGTGATATACAGGAATATGGACTAACTAGCTTGTGAGATCCCTTCAAGGCCTTTATTACATACATCTATTGTAAGATGAGCACTGTGTTTCCACCATGTATTAGCACAGTCTAGCCAACAGGCCTAATTTCAGTGAAGGTAAGAACATGGTAGGAAGGAGAAAAGGAAGGTAACAAAGCACAGGACACCTTACAATTCAAATTGTAATGATACATCAATGTGCTGGATCAACCTTACTCACACATGAAGGATTTCCTTGTTATACTGGCTGCAGTTTTCAAGACATACAGTTATTCTAAGCTGCTGTGAGCACACAGCAGTACTCATCCCAGGGAGCGCCTTCCTCACTCATGATTCCTCAACCCCAGCCCAGCCAGGTGGGGGACTGGTGCTGTGATCAAGTGCTGTGGGACTGTCTGTAGCACCAACCACACTAAGTAACAGGACTTCACCCTAGCTGGACAGTGACTTCATAAATATCTGAAAATTCTCTTTCCCGGATGGCATTTTACAGGCAGAGAAAGGGAGGACGAATAAAACCATCAGTGTTCATTGTCAATAGATCTGCGTATGATCTGGCTAAAAGGGAGAAGAATATTTCCACTGAAGAAGACCAGGATGCCCACCCTGCTTTGTTGAGTAGCTTACTCTTAGATCGTCAGTTGACACATTTCAAAGTCTTCTGTTGGATCCCAGCCAAGCAGGCATACTCATTTTCACCTGTGTTTTGACCAGAACTTGATGATCAAGAACACTCTGATGCACTGTACATGAAAATATAGATAATTTTTAATTAAAAAAACATTTGCCCTTGAAAAACTGGGCGCTCTTCATGACAGCAGCAGCCTTTTTCCAGAAATGGCTGAAGGCCTCTGATTCCTCAACGTGGCTTTAAAAAGTGAAGCTTCTGTCTCTGAGTTTAAAAACACTGGATTTTCTGATTATTTGTCAAACAAAAGTCAATTCAGTCCAAGTTCTCTCTTGTAAAAAGCAAGGAGGTTGTAACTGCAGTGTGATGGCCAGGTTCCCAGGTAGGGGTGTAGTTACTGTCTGCTTCCCTTAAATTTACCTCAGCAGTTTAAGATTGAACATGGTCCACATTACCAAAGACAAACGGCTGCTGTGTCAGGCTGTGGAAACTGTTGACGCAAGCCTTAAGAGAGCAGCTTCCTTAGTACCCTGCCACAGAGTCAGCCAGATGCCAGGGTCTGGATTGGAAATTATGAGTCAGATCTTCAAATGGAGCAAAATGACTGTGTTCCAAGTCAGTACTTGATTTATGTCCTCCAAAATCTGGCCTGCTGATCTCAAAATGGATCAAATTACCTGAGTTTCTGGACTCTCTAAAACCCATCCTGATCTGTGCATGTGAAGCATGCTCACAAATATGTCAGCTCATGGATACACACAGATTGCAGGGACATCTGGCTGACAGAAACTTTAGAGGACGTAGAACTTGTGGCAGTGGGAAGAAATCCATTATCTGATAAAAAGGCTAGCTACAGTAGGAGGAAAAGTACTTGCAATCCACCCGCTGAACAGAGACTTACATGGGGAAGGTGCTCAAAGCTCACCATTAACTACTTTTTGTTAACCAGCTTTGATGCAATTCTGCATGCCTAATTCTTGTAAACAGCAATTTGAGACATACAGAACACGAGCGGGTGCTGTGACAGCATCTCTAAAGCCTCCACTCCTGCCCTGCAGCCCCTTGGCTCTCTCAGCTCCCTGCCCAAGCTCTGCTCCCCAGCCTTACTCCATCACTGTCTCATCACTCGTCACACTGAGTTGTCTGATGTTCTATCAGCAGCTACCAAGGCTACACCAAGCCAAGATCTTTTTGTCAGAACTAAAGCCAAGAAGGTCACATCTGATGCCAGTGGCCTAAGCCTTCTTCCCAAGGGATGTTTCATTTTGCAATCACCTTTCTGGTTGGCTTGGCTCCCCAGTAACTCCTCAGTGCTTATAAGCAGTTGATGTGTAGACGCGAGTGAGCAGCTGCTGAAAGAGAAGGAGTTAAGAATCATTTAAATCATTAGGTTTTCATCAGATCTCATTCTGCTGCTGGAGTGCCTTGGAAGCATCTGTTAATAAAGCAGGGAGGGGGGTGAAGAATAAAGGCCCGCTCCCTCATGTTGAGATATCTTTTTCTATCCAGCTGCACCCAGAATGAAAGAGCTATCAAAGAAAGCTCCCCCATTAGCCATCAATTCAGAGCAACTTCAATCAGTCAGTTCTGCTGGAGCCTGCGGGAATATCTCCCCAGCAGCCTCCTACATGCTGCACTTGAGTGCTCAGAGAGAGCCACATTAAACCTGCCTGCTATCAATCCAGAGGCCTCCTTCTCTGTAAGTTAATGAGGTGAGCTGGCTGGCAGCACTGACAGGGAGCTGAGGAGTTAAAATGAAAGTGGGAATGCAAGACACCCTGTCTCGAAAAGCCTGCATGCAAGAGGGAAGCAGCTAAGCCACCTGCCCTCTGTCATGGGGCTCTTTGCAGGACTGGGGTCTGTTTCTGAGCTGTAGCAAACCCATGGGAGGTCAGGAGCAATGGGGGGCACCCATTTACCAGGACAAGGCCTGGACCTTTCCCCTTAATGGGCTGACAGCACTTGTTGGCATGGCCTGTCATCTCTACTTGTAGCCAGATAGCCAGGTGAGAGAGATGATGTTCACCCTTATCCCCACCATGATTCCTTTTGCTACTTGTACATGGTGTGCCTGGTGACCAAGTCTGGAGAGGAAAGGCCATGCCCCTTATCAGCTGCTCTAATAAGGGGGAAGTGGCTCACATATGTTGTTTCCCAGCTGACACAAAACCTCCCTGTTTGTCAGGCAGCTGGAGGATGGCTGAGCCACACAAAAACAGAGTAACTGGTTTTTTGGCCATTTTTAAAGATACGGAATAAATCACTACTTGAGACCAGGGGTCTTCTCCAAGGCAAGGGCCTTGCCTCCAACCATATGGGATTGACAAAACTGAAGCAACTTCCAAATAATCCAGTATTACACTGTCAGATCTAGTCCAGTTTATGGACCTGCCCGTCATCAATACCAGTGCTTCCTAAGACACCTTCATTAGATGCTCTTTTCTACAGCCATCTACATGAAGGCAATTTCACTGCTGAACTAGTGCTTTCTCTTTTGGCATCCATCTACTACACACAATTTTATTTCCCCTTCCTTTTCTTGGGAGAAGTTGCTAGTACTAAAGGGAGATTTCCCAAGATAAGAGTGCCTCCATTTTGAGTGCCACTTGAAATTTGCTCTTCTCGTGTATCAGAGGCTATAGGTTGAAGTGGGAAGAGTGCTGTGATGTGAAGACAGAAGTCATACACCAGATGAGTATTTGTCAACAAGGATGACTAGGTCTAACATGAACTATAGGGAAATTAAGCCACTTTTGATGCAGTATACCCACTGTCCTGGATCATAAGGTTTTCCTTCAAAGTAAGTTGTCCAATGCAAGAAGTGCTGCATGGCCACCCCCATGAGCATAGCAGAGTATTTTCCTTGTCTCTTTGGAGTGTTCAAGAGTGTTGAGTGTTCAAGAGGAATTAGCAGTTCAGAATGACCAGCAGGAAACAGCCTACTTTGATAGCTGGTATAAGATGCCTCAAATGATGATGAGGTATATTAGTTTGCTCAAAAAGTAATGCATTCAATATATTTCCATAGAATCTACAACAGGTTCAAAGAGCACAGTAATAACTGTAGTACTACTACTTGATAGAGCAAATTCTCAGCTACAAAACATGCTTTTTTCCACACAGTCACCACCAAGTAGCTATGCATTCTTGCCAGCAATAAACAAGAATCACAGAATAGGAGAATTGTTAAGGGTTGGAAGGGACTTCTGGGAATCATCCAGTCCAAACCCTCTGCTAAAGCAGGTCCCTTACAGTAGGCTGCATAGGAAGGCATCCAGATAGGTTTTAGTATTTCCAGAGCAGGAGATTCCACAACCTCTCTGGGCACCTTGTTCCAGTGCTCTGTCACCCTCAAAGTAATCCTTTGTAGGTGTAGGACTCTACACTTGCCCTTGTTGTACCTCATCAGGTTCCTGTCCACTCAACTCTCCAAATGGTCCAGGTCTCACTGAATGTAGCACAGCCTTCCTGTGTACTAGCCACATCCCCTAACTTTATATCATCAGCAAACTTACTGAGGGAGCACTCTATCCCTTCATCTAGGTCATTAATGAAGATGTCAAACAAAACCAGACCTGACACCAATCCCTGGTGAACACCACTAGTTACAGGCCTCCAGCCAGACTCTGCACTACTAATCACAGCCCTCTGAGCTCTGCCAGTCATCCACTTCTCAATCCACCTCACTGTCCACTCATCTATTCTACAATTCCTAATCTTCATTACAAGGATGTTGTGGGAGACAATGTCAAATGCCTTGCTGAAGTCAAGGTAGACAACAAGAATCATTCCTGATAATTAGTTCTCTAGCTTGTTTTGAAAGACTCCACACCCTCCTAGGATAAATTAGTCTTGTGCATCATTATTCTTTCTATGTTTGTTTGTTTGTTTTTACCAGCTTCGTGATTTTGTCACTTTAATTATTTTGTCCTTCAGTCTTCAAGCTGAGCGGGTCCAGCTGATCTTGTCTTTCCTTTTCACCCATATGTTCTACACCTCTAGTCATTTTTTTGCTCTTTTATGGACTATTCTCATGTCGTGCACTTCCTTTTTACCCTCACTTGTCAATGTTCATCCTTGCCAATGGATTTCCAGTTTGTCAGGTAAATACATTAGTGAGCTGATGACTGCGTCTTACAGTCTCAATTTAGGTAATGCAAGTATGGGAAAGGATTCATGATTCCATCAAATCATCACATGTCCACTGATTGCTGATTTCTTATGCTGGGGCTTGAACCTGGGATTGGTTTGGCAGCTAGCTCTTCTCAGCTGGAGGAGGTAAACAAGTAGGAAATGAATCATCTGCAGGTTAGCCAGGCCACCAATGGATATGTGCTACTAACACAGTTCCCATGTCTCTTCCCATCTGCCTCCATCCTTTTCCAAAACTGTGGAAATCTTCCTGACCGCTACTTGGTAGCTGAGCCATGAGACCATAAATAGTCATTGTCTGAAATTAGAACAAATATTTGGTGTGGTGCCTTAGTTTTACCATTGCTATAAGGTGCTCCAGGTATTATTTCACCAGTGGTCTACACCATTGCTACTTCTTAGAAAGTGCCCCCAAACTGAGCCAACAGGATGCACAGGGATTGTTGAAAATGCATCACAGAGATTTATGGCAAGCCTAGTTATCCTCTTTTTATTACAAAATATCTCCATCTATTTCAAGGATGTTCTTGGGAAGCGAGAGGTAAAAAAAAATCTCACTCTCATGGGAGAACAGATCTAGCTGCAACCTTCACATGCACAGTTAGCTCCTAAGTTCACCATGACACAGTGGCACCGGAGTTGACATGTTTCATTTGTTCCTGCTCAAACTGGCAGCTACAGGAGGGACAGATGTAGCCCCACTGCCTGTGGTCCACAGAGCACATGTAACGAAAGGTCTGCATCCCAGCCAGCATGTCTGCAGACTGAAGGTTAAGCTGGCAAAAAAGACTTAAGGTCTGACAAACCACTTGGAGTTTGTTCACATGCATGCTCTCTCGTTCTCCCTTTCCACCTCCTCCCTGTCCTTCCTTCCCTAACCTTTTGCCAAATACTGTCTATTATTTCTACAGAAAGGTGGTTTATTTATTTATTTATTTATTTATTTATTTATTTATTTATTTATTTCCCTAATACAGTTTCCTCTGCTGCTACTTCATTACAGCCTGATTTTAATGGTCTTCAAGATTGCTCCACTGAAATGCTAGACCAGGAGCTTTGCTTTTAAAAGAAACACTTTTTCTTGCTCTCCCTTACATTTCATCTTTCCTTTCTTGCATGTATGTTGGGAATCTTGAACCCATATTTGGTGCTGTTGGGGAATAGGATCTTTGTGTCTTGAGGAGAGAGAAAAGAAGTATTGATTCCCTGCAGTAACATCCATGTAGCTGTCCATCACAAGGGTCTGGCAGGCCAACTTCCTCCTACCAGTAGGATCTCACAGTTCAGTGTCTGAACGCTCAAGGGTGAAAGCAGATGAGAGAAGCTGAGGCTGGAGGTAAAGGGTATGAGCCTGTCTTTCTGTGATGCCACACTACCCAGGCATCAAGTGATGTAGGGTTTTAGTGT
Source organism: Phasianus colchicus (assembly GCF_987193195.1). Taxonomy (NCBI): domain Eukaryota; kingdom Metazoa; phylum Chordata; class Aves; order Galliformes; family Phasianidae; genus Phasianus; species Phasianus colchicus. The sequence goes on from NC_143436.1 coordinate 84,335,260, forward strand.
GCTCTGGCTCTGGCGATTGACCTCAGTCCCTTTTTACCTCACTTTTTTTCCAAATTTGCCTGGATGTCAAGAGAAGGAATTCAGTGAGCGCTTCCCAGTCTTCTGCTTGGTATTGCTATGAAGGCAGTATAAGCTCTCTTGCAGCCATTCTGCATTGCCTGCAGTGCTGCACCTGCAGTTCAGCTGAGTCTCAGCTCCTCACTCATCACTTTTCCTCTTATCTAAGCTTCATAGATGCCAAAGTTTCTCTTTCCCCATCCACTTGCCCTACCACTTTCTTCTCTGGAATGAGCAGGGAAAAAGTCTTGGGAAAGTCTAGGTTCCTAGGTCATTTTTGCTTTGAGACTAATAGCCTAACAAATATATAGCAATGGCAAGGAGAGATACAGACAGTCTGCCAGGCTTGTCTGTCCATCAGACAGCAAGAATGTAGTGCTTTATTCACTTGCTGCATCTTCTCATGCCATAAAGCACAGTCCAAATGAAGGCTTGGGGAAAATGGATTTCATACTCCATAAAGAGCTCATTTCTTGCACTGCTGGGTAAGACCATGAACTTCTCCAAGTGGGCTCTGCTGTGCTGGAAATTAGAGAGACCTGAATGTCTGACATTAACAGTGAGCAAAACATTGTGCTGATGCAGACCCTGCTCTGAACACCGCATACTGAAGTACCTAGGGACGACACCGCAGCCTTTGAAGGCTCTCCTTCAGTTAATAATAATGACAGGGTACTTCAGATGCTGTATACCAAAGGGAAATGCATTCATGTTTTCTAAAGAAGACTGGGATGATTTATCTAGGGAAGGTAAAAACCACTAGCTATCTTGGGCTGGAAAGTATGCCAGAATTTCATTCTGCTCATGTTACTTTAGAGCAAGAAGATAGTCCACAAAGAGAGAAAATTAAAACCATGAATACAGAGGAAATCTAAGCCAGCAGCTACATGTACACTGGTGAACTTGACACAGGTGTATGAGTGCCAGGATGTTGCAGGGTTTGGTAGGTGTGTGCAGTGAGTGGACTTCAACTTTGAGGTGGCCAGAATGGGTCAGAAGTAGTTATGGGGAGAAGCACAACATATTGATTACTTAACTTTCCCCAAGATGCTGGGTTACCTGCCCGTGTCTGTTATCTGGCTGTGTCCTGAGCTATACAGACTGCTTTGGGATTTTGGCCACTCATCCTGGCTGCTAACATATACTATAACATCCCTAAAGGACTGCTGTCTGCCTCGTTACCAACTCCAGCCCAGGGAGCTTTTGCCCTGTCTCTTCCACAGCACACTTGTAAGCATTTCCTGCACACAGGATGTTTCTGAGGAACTGGTGATACTGCAGCAACTAAAGGGTTAGTTGGACCAGTGCCTTGAGCTGGACCTCTACATGTAGGTTGTATTCATTCAGCGCTCCCTAAGAACAGCAAACTCATCCTACAGTTCTGGGTTTTCTTTTAATGTGGCCATTTTCTAGCCAGTTTATCTTCATGTTCATTGTAGAAACAGTATATTTTGTTGCCTGAATTAGGTTCTTGTCTCAGTAGGCATGAGCCTTTATTTCATCAGCTCTGGCAAGTGTTTGTCAGCTAAGGTAAATATAGCATTATTCAGAATAGGCATCACAGCAACAGACAGCAGGATACGGCCTTGCTTAGACGAGAGCTCAGAGCTTAAAGAAGTCCGTTCCTCCTGACAGCCCTGTTTTTCAGGGTGGATTTCATCCCTAGTGCATCCCTTGTGCGCGTTGTTATTGTTCAGTACACTTGCAAAACCTTGGATTCCACACAGCTTTCCTGTCCCCAGCTTCAGATACGTGACTTTCATTGAAATCGACAGGCAGTGAACAGGAACTACTCCCAGCTCAGCATGTACACTGCCAAAAGCCTGTGAGCCCAGAGCTTGCTCTTGCTTACCCCACTGTAACTGCCCTGGGCTACATCCTGACCTTTTGGAGATGGGTGTAAGTCTGGAGTTAACACCATCAATTGTGATAGTGTGCATCTGGCATTAGACAGGCATAGCAGAGATCAGAGCCTGCCCATGCTTTCGCCTTTGGTGTTTGACCTTTGCTTAGGTGCATACAGAGCAAGGGTCACTTCCATGTCCATTTCCATTCTCCATTCCACATATTGCTGTGCTGCTATGCTCATGCACTAGCTCCACGGTCTCATATACATGCTGCCAAATCCATGCACTCATTTCTGGATTATCTCAAAGAGAGCACAGCCTGCACTTGTCAGATTTAGTCATTTCAATCTTTCCTGTAAACGGGATTTCCCAGAGCTGGCTATACGGTGTCCTGCCAGAGGAGGACAGCAGAGATGATGGCTGGGTATGCTGAGGGATGGAGCAACTTTTCCTGTAGCTGCCAGAAAGAAGGAAATGGCCACACTTCAGCCTGGTTTCGTAATTCAGCATCTTAGCCCAAATCCAGTCTCAGGTAATGGCTGAATGCTGTAAACAGGGACAGCTGACTTATAATGCACATATTTGTACTGGCTCTGCTATGGAGCTGCTGATTTCCACCAGAGTGGTTGAGCAAAACTGATCAAAATGCCATACGTTGTCTGAGATTAGTTATGTAAGTACTTTTGTCAGGATCCTAAATCCCTAGAAGCAGGCTGCAGTGGACCCAACTATGCTGCAGCTCCAGGACAGTGGGGACTGTCATATCCTAACCACTGATGTGGTTTCTTTCCTCTTTAGACACATGCTGCCTCAAGAAAACTTGCTTTGGAAAAAGCTGTTCTTCTTATCTTAGATCTCTAACAGAAATGAACCTCTCGTGCATCTCCTTAATTTTCTTTCTGATTTCTATTCCTGAGTAAGTAAAGAAAGAAAAATTTTGTGTGTTAAGCTGAGCTTTACATATCTGAGAACAGTGCGGGAGCCAAGTTGCTGGGAGTG